>NC_088893.1:18672500-20077500 GCF_037157495.1 Lathamus discolor
GTCTCTAAGCAAAGGGGATTTGCAATGGGAATGCCTCGGTTCCTGCAGTGACATGAGTGTGCATGTTCCTATGTGGGAACTCTGCTTGGCAAAACCGAGGCTGGGCGATGGTGTCTACAGCATCACCCAAAAGGGGATGGAGAAGGTGCTGCACAGCTACACTCACAGGCTGTTTGCCAAGCCAGAGAAGATACCCTTTTCCTTCTATGTGTTTTATAATGTTTTGTCTTTGGGCAATTGGGCATCAGGAATAATCCATCACAACAGGAATGCCAGCCATGCTTCCTTAGCATCCTATGGTGCTGTTGTTAAATGAGTGTGGTTTATGTTAGTGAGCTCAATGACCTGGTTTTCCCACGATTTGCACCAATGTCAGGCTTGACAACAGCTCACCTGTATCTGCTCTTGTCTACGAGATTGCTGCACACAATCTATGTGATTGCCCCATCAATGGGCCTGAGATGTCTCTGATGGCTCAAGGAGGAGCTAAACAGAGCCCAAAGTCAGATATTCATTTCAAGTTCGTAATCATCTTATTTTTCAGAATTATCTAAGGGTTTTTTTATCATTCCGTCTTTGAAATAGTATTATTTTCTTGTACTTTTGCAAATCTCAGCCCTGTTTCCGCGAGCTCCCCATCCTTCCCAGCAATTCCGCTCTTCCCATCAGCTTTATTTAACAGAAAGTGGCTTTGGTGTGTGCTCTGTGGTGATTACAGTGATCACTTCAGCTCTGCTCAGGGTTGCACTGCAGCAAGCTGAGAGCACAAATCTAACATCAGCAAGTGACAACATGCACGTGGAGCTTTTAAGGCTCTGGGTATTGTAGGGTTTCTCAAGTTGGGCTTCCTCTCCTGTTGTAGCTGGTGTTTTGGATGAGAGGTACAGGAACAAGATAACCAGCCAAATGTAAAGGATCCCTTTTATTTGTTCAGAGATAATAAAGATTATGAAGGGTCAGAAAAAGTTTCTCCTCAACCATTTATTGAAAACCTCATGTTTTCTTGCATGTATCATTTGAGTGATGAATCCAGAATGAAAGACAGATCCAGTAGCTTATAATGTGTCACAACTGTAGATGAAATAGTTCAGTGAACCCGTTCGTTCTCACTGAAGAATAGAGGAGCCTTTCACAGGCATAAACCATCCTTTAACACAAGTGTTCACACAGAAAGCAAACCAAGGTGACCATTTACAATCCAATTCCTGCTTATCCCTGCTGATGCTCATAGATTCTGTGTGCTGTACACCAGTAGCTTGAAACAGAAATGTGTTGCACAAGCAGCACAAGGCAGTGTCCAGGCAGGATGCAGCAGGAGCTCTTACACACGGGCTTCTCCTCTGCTGGGAATGAGCAGTTGAAGTTGCTCTCTGGAAGATTATCAACTCCAATTGGGAATGGCAGGTGAATCCCACAGCCCAGATTATGCCTGATATCAGCTTGAGGGCACCAGAAGTGCAGGGGAAATGAAGATAAATGGAGTTATCTACTTCTGATGTGGGCCAGGCAGAACTAAATCATTTCACACTTGCACCAAGCAGGTGAATTCACTCACTTTTCTATTTATCACTAAACCACTGCCTTGGCCATAACACGATTGAATGAATCCTCATTCTTTACGATCAAGAAGTGCCAACCATTGATTTCCAAACACTGTTTTCAGTCCGCAGTAACCTTGTCCTGGAGATGGGGTTCTTTATCCCCTACGTGGTTTAATTTCTGTGGGCACTGTCACCATCTAGTGGCATCTCCCTGCTGGTTTGCAAGGGCAGCTCCTGTGTTACCCTCCCAAGGGATTTGCCCCCTGGACACTCATTTCTCCCACTTATCAGTACTGGCTTTACCAATTTGCAAGTTAAAAGCCTGCAGGTGTGATGGCAGCTTTATCAGGCAGATTCTTCCCTCTGCTCCTGCTGGGGAGCAGCTCAATCTGGTTGAACAGGGAGGATTTCCATGGTAAGACATCTCCATGAGACTGAAGGGTTGTGTTTAATGGTGTTGGAGTGCGGGAGGAAAAGCCTATGGGAGAGTTTTGTGCTCTTCAGTACTCAGGCTATGGCAGAGTGGAAATGCTGGGAGTTGTGACCAGGCAGAATACTCTCTGGCAGTAGCAGAGCAGGGATGGGTGTGTGTGCGTTAATCATACAGCCGTGATTATGTTATTTAGTGGTTTGCTTCAGTTCACAAAGGAAATACAGAGCAAAGACACCCCCTGCTTACAGCTCCGGTCTCTGTGCCATCCCCTCCGGCGTGAAACATTCACTCCTCACGATCAAAGCCCAGCTCTCACTTTTCTGTCTAATGCTGAAAAACTGGAGACAAGCAATGCTGTGTATTTTATCCTCAATTCCTGCCCCTTTACTGTATCCTTGACAGCCTTTAGTGGGTTTCTGTGATCTCTCATGGGTGGGTGATGTGTTCATGGCTGCTGCTCTGCTGCAGAGCACAGAGGTGATACTGGAGAGTGATACTGCTTGTTGAGTGGTGGTGCCTTGGTTTTGCTGGGGTCACTTGTACACAGGTAAGAAAATACGAGCTATAAATCAAAGCAGTGATTTCCCCTTGCCCAGGCTGGGCTGGGACAATAAGCACTTGTGATGTGGCTCTCTGCCTGGTACCCTGGGTTCCTCAGAAATGATTTTCAGTACCATAAATCCCCATCACTTTACATAATAATGTTCCTTTTAGGTGTTTCTCTTTTATATTCAGCTTTGGTTTGAGTTTTCTCAAGGCGCCTGTCCTGGTCGCACTCAAACAACCTTGGACCCTCAGATAACGCCCCTGCTCGTGCCTCATCCATAGCACTGCAAACTAAATGTGGCTTTTCAGTTTCCTATTTGTGAGTTTAAATAACCCTTTCTCCTCTCCGTCTGCCTCTCCAGTTACCAGAGTCCTGTGAGCAGGGCAGAGAGAGCAAAGCAGGAGCTCTTCTAAGAACAAGGAAGGTAACCACATCTGACACAACACGAGCATAACCCTCCCAAAGAACAGAAAATGAAAATCGCTGCTTTTAAGCCAATTAAACAACTGTTGGGGGTTTCGCTTTTTATTTCCTTAATTTTTCTTAACTTAGTAATACTCCTGGCTGGAGCTTGGAGCTAATGCAGCAGCGTGACACAGCAAATGGATAGCTTCCTTGAGCTACCTACTAGCTTCTTCTATGATGATTTGATACAAACTACTAAAGAACTGTATGATTGCTGCTCAAAATCTGAGTTAGGTTGTCAGAGCTGAGCTATTGTGCGTTTTATGCTCTATTGTATGCATGACTTTGAGAACAGAGAGCTGGAGCCTGTGATTGATTTCTATGTTTTATTAGATGTGATTATAGGAGCATCCATCTCTCTCTGGAGCAAGCAGACATTTCTGGCATTAAAATGGGTTTAATGGTGCGGGGAAATGAAAGACATCAGTGAAAGAGAGGAAGATAAATGCCCTGTAAAGATCTTTCATATGGGGGGGTTACTGGTGTATCCCTGGAGCCAGGTTGGATAGCAGTTAGGAGTTTGTCTTAAGAATGGCCTAAAACACTAAATGTCAGTTCTTCTGACCAGGATGTATGTAGAGTTTCTCTTCAGTCAGAGAGGGGTTGTGAGCAAATATAGAAGTTTTGGCTTCAACTAACTTGATATTGCACTGTCAATTGTACTGTTCCTCACTGAGAGCCAAGTGCAGACAAGGGTTAGTGGTGCTCTCTGGCCCCAGCAGGAGAGGTTGCCCTGGTCTGCTCACACAGCAGAGGATGCTTGAAGCCAAAATGTAATTAACTTATTGGTATTTGACCAGGATGCTGTGGTCAACTCTTGTGAGAGGTCATGAGGTTTCCACTGACCACAGGAACTTGGTTTTGCATCTCAGGGCAGGTTATGGTAAACCTTCGGTTAATGTCTCTGTATAATGTGTCAGGCTTTGATCTCTCTGTAGCAATCCTTTACGCCCAGTGTAATAAACCTCATCTAGCACATGGGGAAAAATCCACTTACCTTTTCTGCTGACTTTGTCCAAAAGATGCATTGGACACCTACTCTGATACTTGCTTCCAAGTCTCTAATTCTTCTCACCGGTGTGTTTTGAATGCATCAATAGAGAAACAATGACTTCAATGTCCCCTTCCCTCCCCATGAGAAAAGCCCAGTAAAGGGGTTATAATATTTCACACAGGTGTCTGCAGAATCTGTTTTTATATCTCTTTGTGAAAGGAAGTTTGGGGCTTTGGCTTGGTTTCAGTTGACATCTTAATACCACAGAGCTGTGGTACATCTCCTGCGGAGCGGGAGCACAAAGGGCTCGGTCAGGACTTGCACAAGGGGGTAATGGACCTAAACCCATTAAGTGCAAGTTCTGACAGTGCAGGTCGAATGCCTATATGTCAGGTTTTGGGTTCCTCCTCTCTCATTCTCCTAAATTGGGCTCATTTTCTGTTTTAAAGTAATAGGCAGAATTTTATGGTGTGAAAACAAAACTAAGGCAACTCCTGCTGAGATCGGTGAAGGCAAACCATTTTCATGTGCTTTGGGGTTCATGGAATAAACCTTTCTGTCGAGAGACGTGTATGTATTGCTGTGACCTGGTGGTTGGGAGTACAAGGGGCTGCTTTCTGTTTCTGGCTGACAGAAATAGGACTTTGAAGTTCGGAGCATGCGAAACAAGGTGTGTAGTGATGCTCTGTGGATTAGTCGGGACTGGGGAATAAACCACTAAGGGGGAAAACCCTGATCCGTTCCCCGCATTGATCCCTGAAAACTGGAAATATAAGGGAAACCAGTCAAAACTTCTTCCTTGTCATGTTTTTAGAGAGCTTTCTGGCCGCAGTGCTTGTGAAAGGGAAAAAACCCTAGGCTCCATCATCGCCAGTGCTTGGAGATAGGATTTTCATACCAACCAAATCCCTGCTCATCAATTAAACTGCAGCCCATCCTTTTGCCAAATGCTTATTTAAGAGTAATCTGCATGGACTTGATCTCCTTTAAAGACTTCCCAGCAATTTACTGGGAAATTAAAAAGAGAGGAGGGAGGAAAGTGGGCTGTTGGGGTGCAGTGATCCTGCATGGGATCACCCCCTGGGCTGCTGCAAGACCAAGCATGGATCTGGGTGCTTGGTCCTGCGCTAGGGCAGGGCTTGGGCATGTCTGCGCTGGACATCCCAGCGTGTCTGAATCGAGCAGCTGTCTCCTGGTTATTCCTGTTCCAAGGAAGGAGCAAGCTGGGCTACAGCCATGCGTGGTCCAGTGGTCCGGTGTCACGGCCAGGAGATGCGTGCCTTGGTTGGCAGACCTGCTGTGTGCTATCCTCTACATCCCTTGGAAGATGCACATGCAGGAGCCTCATTCACATCCTATCACTTTCCTGCAAGGAATTCCTTGTTCCCTACTAAATCACTTCTGTGAATGATTTATTTCTGTGTTCTTCTGAGCAATTTATGGGTGTCTTTAGATTGTAAATCCATGTTGTTTCCCACTGGATGAATACGTTGCATGATGCACTCCTGCTCCCTCTTTAGGAGTAGGTATTCCCAATTTTCAGTGTCTGGTATAAAGATACAAGCCTCTGAGAGTCCCTCTGACCTCCAAGTATTGGAGGGTATTACAGCATTTCATCTGCCTGCAGGGTTTCTGCTGGCTTTATAACCATCCCATGAATAAGGATCATTCAGTCCTATAGAATTCCACAGGATGAGCTGGGAGACAATAGGAACAAAACTCCATGTTTGCAGCACTTTATATAAAGCCTTGTAATGTTTTTCTAGCTCTGCACTGCTTTCATCCCCACCAGTGTTCTGGCAGCGAGGAACTCAATAGCTGATGCATGAGTTCATGGAGTTATTGCCCCTGTGTCTGCATCCCATTGGAGCTGCCCATGAGTTTTCCCTCCTGGACTGCAGATGCTGGAGGCTCTGCAGTGGCTGTTGTACAGGGTAATGAGTTCTTAGCTAAGAAATACTTTGGAATACTTTGTCAGGTCTGGATCCAACCTCAAGCTGCAGTAGCTTTGCTGATGGCTTGGCACTGCTCTTGCTCTGCACACTTATGTCAACTGCCAGAGTTGGTTTTATCATATGAGGAAACAAACTGTTTAATGAATGAAGCCAGATGCATGAGATTGTGCTGAGAGACCAACAGTCGCTTTGGAAAGAACTCGAGCCAGAGCCTTTGGAAAAGGAACATAAAAACATTCATGGAATTTATTCTTGGCAATTACAGGTAAATACGCATTATGCAGCTATTCTCTTTTAACTGCACTATACCCATTCCTGGCTTTTCTACCCAATCCATGGGGTATAAGACTCCAGTACAATCTGTGTGTTCCCTATCATCCTAACTCCCTGTAGGACACTGGCTGGGAATAGGGCTGGGGGGGTTTCCCTGGATGTTTTCTTCATGGATAAGAAAGATCCAGCAGCAGCAGAAGTAGTTGTGAGAAGAGCAAACCTGACAGGAGGCAAAGCAAAAGGGAGTTAATTCTTGACATGAACCAGGCCAATATACAAGCTTGCACAAACAGCTGGGTTCAGTTTGGACAATTCCCATTGACCGGAGTGGTTTCTCCAACAGGACCCATATGGATTAGTCAGTATAGACAGCCTGGCATCCACCATGCAAGCAGCATCTGTTGCAACATGTAATTCTGTGAAACAAGCTAGTTAAAGCTTCCTGAGAGCTATTGAAATGCTCCTAAACTGAGAAGTAAAATGCCTTGTTAAACATGGATCGGATCAGGAGATACCTTGGAACTCTTCTGTGCAGCCCAGATCACTTCAGACTTCTCTCAGACTCATTTTATTCATGCCAAGCAGATGAGAACCCCATTACAACATGGGTGAGAGACTGGTTTGGTTTGAAGACCTGAAGTTAATGATTAACCTTTCCCCAGGAGTGTTATTTTCACCTTACTATAGCTAGTAACTGCTATTAGAATACACAGTTGTGATAGGCTTGACTGTGAGCCAAGGAGTGGTGCCACCAGCCCAGGTTAGCAGAGGTGACATGTGGGATGGAGGCAGGATGGAGGAACACGGCTGATGCCATTCCCATGACACGTGGGGGCCAGCACAATAAATGGGAGAGCCAGAACTTTCCAGGTGAAATGAAATTAAATCATTTGTGTTTGCTTTAATATAGGGATGTCTGATATTATCTGTCTACGGCATTAGTCTGTGCTGCTGCCTTTGAAGCTAATAATTGGCATTAGGGTGGTGTGTTAGTTTCCATGTTAGGCATGATTTTGGAATGAAGCTCAGTTATCCAGACAAATGGGCATTTTCACGGTATTACCCACTACCACATGATGGTACGAATTCCTCATCAGTGGCTGTGTTCAGGTTTGGGCATCACTGGGGTTTGGAGCTTTTCCTTGGCTAATTAAGAGTTGTGAGAAGGGCAAAACTATTTGGGGTGTTGGAGAAGAAAGGTTAAACCAGCAAAATAGGGCAAAGCTTAGCCAAGAGGTGCTTAAGGTGGTCGTGGCTTGTGATGCTGAAGGGGTTCAGCCTTGGGGATGCCACCATTTGTTAGTACAGCATGGGGAGAAGCAAAACGCGGATGCAATAGCAGGATGTGCCCTTGGAAATGAGATCTTTGAAGCCCAGGTTAATCCCCTTGAAAACTACATTGGAATCTTGGGGAAGATTGGGAAGGAGCAATCCCAGTGGGAGAAAGGCAGGCTGGAGGAGCCCAGGAGCTCTTCACAGGCTTTGGTGCTTTGGTTTTGGGTGTAACTGTTGACTCCATTGCAATGGGCTTACAGGAGGTATGAGTTGGAGCTGGTTTGTGCAATGGCTGGAGTTCTTTGGATGACGAGTTCTTAGATGGTGGCCGCAAAGGAATTTTAATTGAAGTGGGGAACGTTCTGCTGGGAGCCGGGCAAACCGCGCTGGTGTTGGCAGGGAGAAAGCCAGCAAGGAAAAGCGGTCAGGGGTTTATAGAGGTCTGCTCACAGTTACCCTGGTGTGACTCCGAAGGATACTCTTGCATAAGGAAAATGGCTTAAAATGACAGCGATGTCTACCCCTGGGCTTCATCCAGTGTTCAGCTGTACTTAGGAGCTTTAGTGAACACATGGACGAGGATCAAACAAGCTGTGTGGTCACTGAACATGGCCAGAAATGTCTGCATCGCTGGGATAACCCACCAGGGGATGCTGATTTTGTGCTGGTGTCCATAGAAGCTCCCAGGCTGTGGCAATGTGACAGAGATGCACAAGGAAGCTCATCTGGTTAACACCCAAAATGCTTTCATGAATGGGTCAAGCTGCACAGTGTGAAAACGGTGCTGTTGGAGTCTGTGTTTTCAAATGCTTCTGTCTTAAAACCAAATATTGAAGCATCAAAATAAAATGACCCTTTACATTTTGTTTTAGGAAACAATGGGTAGCTTTGCCCTCCAAGTGCTTGCTTGGCTAAATCCAGCTTTCTACTTCTGTCTGCAAAACCAGAGCTGCAGGAATCCTCCTCTGCCATCTCTTCATATAAAAGTAGGGTCCAAAAGTGTCCCCTTTTCTGTTGATAAAGCTTTCATTTCATAGGTGGTCAGTGGATGGGATAGGCAGAATCCCCATGCACAGAGCCGAAGGCTGGTATGAGCACAGGATGCCTTTACCGGACAGGGAATGAAACCGTCTGCTTGACCTAGGAGACATGCCTGGGCTGAGCAATAAGCACACCTACGGTCTTCTCATGGGAATAGCTCTTCCATCATACACAAGAGCACTTGATGGCTTTTGTGGTATCGTGTGTTTCCATCTTGTGCAAGTATCTTGGTAGAAACATCTAGAGAGATCATGCTCCTGTTACAAATACCCTCCTCTGGCCCTGCCTGAGCCTTCAGTAAGGCTGCGTGGTAGAAATGCACTTCTTGGGTGTATTCACAAGATCAAATCTGATTTTCTTGGACTCCATGACCTTGTTCTGCTCCCTCCTGGGGTTACCTCTCTCTGTACTGCAAATGGGGCTGCTACCAAAGGCATGGGAGGCTTGTGTCTACAAGAACAACCCCAGTGTTTGCAATAGATGTCTCCTGAGAGGCTCCTGGCTCTGACACAGGCGCTGCTCAGCCTCATGGTAATTGCTCAGTATTGCCAAGGTATTTAAGTGCTGGTCACCTTTGAAAAGCTGGTCTGTAACCTCTTGATCTTGTATTCGTAATGAAACGGGAGGGATAGCAGCAAAATCCACATCAGAAAGTGCAAGTTCCCAATTAGTCTAAATGCTTCTGTAACATACGGGTAGTTAAAGCTGTGCGCACCATTAACGCAGACTGCTTACTTGTAACGGAGTAAACCAGCCTGGGACAGACCACAGTGCTAACGCCAGCAGAGTCCTCACCTGGGAGACTGCGAAAGGTCACTCACTGTGCCCAGGGTGTGTGGGCAGCAGGTTTTGCAATGGTGCAAGTGCCTGTTTGACTGATGTCCGGTGCCTGACTAAAGCGGCAGTGGGAGGAGATCGCAGCAGACAGCATCTTGTGCTGCTGCTGCTTGGAGGGGTATTGGGTACCCCTATCTGTTATCCAGAGCTGCAAAGCATTGCTCCTCCCTGGCTGTCATGTGCATGTTGGGGATCAAGGGGTGAAGGGGCAGCTCAGGAGGTATTGCTGGTGTTGGTACTCAGTGCCGTCCTTAAACGTGAGCCCTGGAGCCTGGCTTCATCCTGATGAAACAGAGCTCTTCTCCCACTGATGAGTGCTGCAAAGATCAAACCAAAGCAAGTCCCATCCTAATGGTGGCTCTGTGCCTCTTCTGTCTGAGACTGACACTCACTGAGGAACAGAACCCCTTGCCTCTTGTAAGTGCCCTGCTGGTAGGTGCTAGAGCTATGCGTAGAAATAAGGTAGATGGCTTACCAGAAGTCATACTATGAGCTGGTAGCTCTTGATGTTTATCATGAAGTGTGGGACACATCAGAAAAGGGCAATGAGATCAGTGCAGAAGGCAGGTGATGCAGTGACAATGTCCTGAGTCCCCCAGGCAGACCCTGGCAGTGCCACCCTCGGCAGGAAACCCAGTGGAAGCCTTTCTTGTGACAGCAGCTATTTGCAATGGATATGGGAGGCTGGCTTTGGTTCAAGCCCACAGCCAGGAGTACTCTGATGGAAGATGTAGATTCAGGCTGGCACGAGATGAGGAGGATGAAAGGTGGTAAAAAAGGAGCTCTTTGTTGTCTTCCTGTTAGCACATGTGTTGGGAGTGGGGTGAAGCCTGATGCACAACCCCACTTCTGTAAGGACTGTGGTTGTGTCCTGCTCTGCTTAAGTAGTTCTTGATCAAATCAGATGGAAACTGCTCGTGAGCTCCTCCAGCCTACACAGACCGTGTACCATTTAAGTTCCAATTAAGATCTCCAATATGAATGAGGTAGTACAAAAGAGCCTCAGCAATTCCAGAGCTTCTTTAAAGGGATTCGCTTTATAAATAAGAGATGTGGTAGTCGTCACAGACTGAAAACATGATGGATCTGTGAAGCATCATTACAGATAGTATTACTGTTAAGCACAGAAGAGCAGATAGCTCCGTTAAGCAGTTAATTTGAATATACAGAAGCAAAAGGAAGAGTAGGAAGAAGATGTAGGTCAAGTGCTTCAGGCAAATGGTCAGAGAACAAGACAGTGTTCTACCAGTGTCGGAGGGAGCTGTGTGCAGTGCGTGCATGAGTGAGGCTTTTATGCTGGATGGCAAGCACAGTGAGATGGGAGGAATGGGGCACCCTCCCAATCACTGAGCTGCTCCAGTGAGCTCCTTTAGCTCAAAGGAACTAAAAGAAAGAGAAAGGAAAAACCTAAACTGGGTCAAACTTGGATTCAAAGCAGCAGCAAAGGGTGATGCTGTGTGTGTGATCTGTGCTGGGGAAGTTCACAACGTGTTTCCACTTCGGGGTTCAAACGGTGCCGTGTGTGCACTGCACGTGTTCATGGCCACAGATGGTCTGTGAGAGCCTGTGCACAGGCTGCAGAGAGCTGGGGCATGGTGCCTGGTGTTGGTGCCCAGCTCCACATCCAGTCAGGAGGTGCCTTTTCCAAGTAGTAATAAGTAACTTCAGTCTTTCTTCTCCCGCATGCTGCAGACTCAAGGAAGAGTTTGCAGCCTGGGGAATGCCATCCATGGCTTTGAAAGTGATGAATGTGAGGTTAAAGTCAGCAGCTACAGGGATACCAATAACTGCTGGCAGTGCAAAACTCACTGAATGAATGGATTTCTTCATCTCGTGCTTTCATCTCCTAAGAGCTCATTGATGCAGAGCTGTGACAACCATCTCCCCAGGAGAGGCAGGAGAACTGAAGCCAAGTAATGCCTTCTCCCTGAAGCTTAAGAAGCTGTTAACCGGCAGGATATATGGCGCCAGCCATAAGTTTTGAGGGTTTTGCTTATGTTTTATGGCTGCTTTTAATCATATTTCATAATTTTAATCATATTTCATAGTTCACATATTCTTGCTGAAGTCCCAGAATTGATTTACAAGGGGACAAGACCTGATAAAATCTGTTAACCTAGAACTATCAGTTGGTGATCACGGGTTCTGGGAGTCATTCTCACTTCATCCCATTTCTCACTCCAGTGGGGGTCTGGTTTTGCCCTCTATAAAAGATTTCCCATAGCTCAGCAATAAAGGCAGAAGATTTTAGTCTCTACTGTGACGAGTGATGGAAACCAGGGCAGGGATTGCTGGAGCTGCAGCTCTGGACTCAGCTGAGGCGGAACAGGCAACAGCTCTGCTGGAGCTGAACCTGTGTAGATGCAGTTGAAGGTGTTCAAGTGCTGCTTCACTCTAAGTGGTGGTGGGTGTTTGTGGATGTGGAGCTGTGCCAGGCTGTAATTCATCCCATTGACTCCAAACCTGGCTGTTAACTCAGGGTGCTGCTGAAGGTACCCTGCAGTCCTGGTTGAGGAACCCTAGCTGCTGCTGGAGATGAGCAGCGTGGTTCCATGGGAGCACATAAGATGAAGGAGAAACTATCTCTGTGAGCAGCCTGACAGAGTCTGGACTGCTGTGTTGTGGGGACTCAAGCTCTACACCAGGAGACGAGATTGCTGCAAGACACCCAAGAAGAGAGCAAAGCTCCTGGAGCCCAAGCCAAACAATGTCCCTTGTTGCTGCACTGACCGTCATGGCTGGAATAACCTTGGATGGAAAGAGGAAAGGTTTGATCCCAGCCTGTGCCAAGAGGATGGAGACAGCCAGGCTTTCTGGGGAGGGAGAAATGCCATCCCAGCAGCGATGGAAGGACTATCAAACTCTGAATGCAAATGGTGTATTTACGGCTTTCAGGCTGGCAACTGATGAATGCCTTCATGTCTTGCCAGAAACAATGCTCTGGATGTTAAAAGCAAAGCTGCAGGCCATGAAAAGGGAGCAAGAGAATTCAGGGAGAATCGTGGAGAAGTGCGTGAGTAGGTGGATAGGGAAATGAGAGATAAAATCTGGAGCTGTTTCAGGGAAAAGGGCAACCATTTGGGGGTTGAAAGTGAGTGGAACTGTTCATGTTGCTGCTGAAGGAGAGGGGGATTAAATGGTTTAGGAAGGATCTGGGGGTGTCTTCCACATCCCAATCCAGCAAACAGCAGGATTTGAGACAGCCAAGGGAAAAGTCGGGTCACATCCTGAGGGCCACCCCTTTGAGGTGGCTGAAGGCACAAGTGAGAGCAGCTTCCTCCCCAGGGGCAAGAATGGAGCGATGCTGCAGTGAAGGAAAATGCTGATCCATCCTTCCCAGTGTCTTGTGCTTGCTTTCCTGGAGCAGTAGATGGGCTACAGCAGTCCTGTAACTGCCTCAGTGAAGGAGGGTAAACGGGAGCATGAAAGACAGAGCAATTGTAGGTAAACATGGAAACCTGTTTGGACACATTGGATGCAGACAAAGTGCCTGTGTCACAGCTTTAAATGAGGTTTGGGGATGAGAGGAGCCCTGGGCTGCAGCCTGGTCCCTGTGCCCTCAGTGCAGCACCCTGCCCCATCCAGTGATGGATTCAGGTCTGAACAAACACCTCCGAGGTGGTGGCTGGATTCGTACCCCTCCAATATGCACTCCAAACACTGGAACCAGCTCTCCTGTGCACTCGCTCCCCATCCTGACCTTCTTGGCTCATGTTTTCTCCTCTTGCTGCTCTGGAGTGTGCTGCTTCCCCATTGATTTCTAATGTGCTCTTGAGGAAGCTTCTTCACCAGCACTTAGCAACGAGTGCTGTGGTTCTCCATCCTCACCACGGCGACATAAACAGGCCTCGAGCCCATCAGCTCAGGAGAGGCTGTTGGCTCCACGGTGTCTCCCTGCTGATGGGAAACTGCACGGCTCATCCTGCATCCCAGTGACAAATGCCACAGGAAGCGAATGGGCACAAGCCATTTCCAGTTTTGCTTTAATGCTTATTCCCACATCCTCTTCCAGCCTGGGCCCTTCCAACCCACTGCCAGGAATTAAAAGGGTAATCCCAGTGTCTGCCACCTTTGTTCTTTTGCCCTTATGAATCCCAGACAATGCCAAGGCCTTGATCTGGATGTGGGCTCTGCCCCTAGGTAATGGTCTCAGGACATCTTTGATCAATGTGTTTTTAACTTGGGCTTTCTTCACATTTAAGGATTGGTGTTTTCTGTCCTATTTAGTTCCTACCTATTAGATATTCTACTTGTACATTAGGTTGTTATTTAGTTCTTAGCTATTTAGTTGGTCTAATTTTGCCAGGTGTATTTTTTTTACCCCTTGCATGAAAGGGTGAATGAATTTGAACACGAACTTTGTTACTATATTTAGGTCATCTGGTTTGGGGTATCTTTTAGGGGTCTGTGTTCAGATCACTCCTGACACCTACATGGGGGGATGCTGTCAGACAGGGCTGCCTGTGCAGCATCACCCGTGCCCATCCTCGTGGCTCCAGGCTCTCAAACCTTTCTGAATGCTTTTGGTCCTGGGAGAGCTGCTGTCTATGAGACCTCAGCATCACTAGATGGCACGTGTGAGCTGTGCAGGGCTGCAGCCAGGCAGTGAGGGCTCTTCCCTCACCTTTAGGCTTCCGTGGCTGCCTCTGCCAGCAGAGTACCACACAGCACACCCAGCCTGCCCTGCAGCCCCACTGGATACCACCCTGCTCCCAGTGTGGCTCTGCCACATCCCCTGCACTCTCCAGCCCAGGGGTGGACCAGCATAGAGCTCTTGCTCTGCCATCCTTCACCAGCACTAAATACAAACCCAAGAAATACCATATGATAAATAAGCCAAAATGATTTCTCTTTATAAATGTTGTCTTTTAGCATATTGTATGTATTCTGTTTGTGTATAAATAACTTATTTTCATAATGTTTTATGAATTCTCTGTATAAATAACTGGCTGCACCAATATTGGCAATCAAAGTCTAGGCAATGCAGAATGACAGTGGTCAGATGGTCTGTGCTGGCAGAGGGCAGGGTGGTGACTGTCCCATTGCATGGCCCTGAGCGACTGGTTCTCCTCTGTGTCATCTGTCCCCCCACTGTCACTACATGGTGACATGCATCAAAGCTATAGCCCAATGTGGCTTAAACCATGTGTCAAACATGCATGGAGTCAGTGTTTGGTGTCACCTTCTGCCTTATTCCTTCATAACTCAACTGTATTTCCACGCTGGGCCTGCCGTTTCTCAGGGCTGAGAGGAAAACTGCCTTTTCCCTCTCTAAGGTGGAGTAGATCAAAGAGCAGAATCTCTTCCAAAAGAGGAAACCCGCATCCGTGCAGGATGCTCCGCACACTGCTATCGCTGTCCTGCTGCCTGGACCCAACCCAGGCTGGCTGCAGAAGGGAGCAGATCAGTGCTGAGTGCTCGAGGCCAACATCCCGGAGACGGGCTGCTCCCCACAGGGGTGCCAGACACTGGGAATACTTTGGCTTGCGCTCAGGAGATGAAGTCTGCTCCAAACCCACCGTGATCCATGAGGAGGCTGCCCTGAGCTCAGCTTGGTGCACTGAAGCATCAGAACTGTTTTCCCTCCTGGGTCTAAGTGAATAGGCGGAGGTTTTGTCAGGCTTCCCCTGCGCTGTGGCACAGCCTCTGCCCCTGCAGCAGGATCTGTGTCCTCTGAGGAATACCCTTCCCAGCTGAGCCAGCTTCCAGGCAAACCCCTGCCCTCCTCCGCAGAGAGCCCCCAGCCTCGATGGCAAACAGCACTTTGTCCTGTGCTAATTCAGTGCTGTTCCTGCACGGGTGGGAGTACAAGTGCACTTGATACCAGCTTTAATCTGAGGCCAGGACTTGCTCGGGGGGCTGTGAAAGGTCTTTCCTCTTGCAGGCTCCTGACCATGTAATCTTTCCTCTCGAGTTTCTGATGTTACATCCCTGCTCTTCCCACCAGGCAGGCGTTGGTCACTCCTAATTCTCCTTGAAGAGGAGAAGCTGTGTGTTCTGGAACTGGAGTGAGAACTCTGGTTATTCCTACGTAACACCATGGTTTAAACCCGTGTGAGGTGGGATGGACCCACTGGTCCTCTCTGTGGATACTCTGCTTCTCTGCAGTACTGGGTGGGAAGGAAACAAAATGCAGCTCGTTGGCATGGGCTGTTCTCCCCTGAAGCAGAGATGCTCTTTCTGCTATGGGGAGAAGTAGGTTGAATGGAAAAGCTGTGTATAAGATAACACTCCAATGGAGGCCCTGTGTGCATCCTTGTGAAGGGGTGTACCTAGCTTGTTCGGGACATCAGATAATATAATGAATGCTGTTTATTGCACTAAATAGCATCATTCTACTGTCTGAGTCTGATGGTAGTTCCCATCATCTCTTTCAGTGCTATCACAGGCGGATCCATTCGAGCAGCAGCAGAACTGATTCATCACAATACTTGGGCATCTCATTGAAATTAAAAAAGACACAGAACTGTTGGAACAAGTCCAGAGGAGGCCACGAGGATGATCAGGGACTGGAGCACCTCCCGTATGAAGACAGGCTGAGGAAGTTGGGGCTGTTCAGCCTGGAGAAGAGAAGGCTGCGTGGGGACCTCATAGCAGCCTTCCAGTACCTGAAGGGGGCCTATAGGGATGCTGGGGAGGGACTCTTCATCAGGGACTGCAGTGACAGGACAAGGGGTAACGGGTTAAAACTGAAACAGGGGAAGTTTAGATTGGATCTAAGGAGGAAATTCTTTCCTGTGAGGGTGCTGAGGCACTGGAATGGGTTGCCCAGGGAGGTTGTGAGTGCTCCATCCCTGGCAGTGCTCAAGGCCAGATTGGACGAAGCCTTGGGTGGGATGGTTTAGTGTGAGGTGTCCCTGCCCATGGCAGGGGGGTTGGAACTGGATGATCTTGAGGTCCTTTCCAACCTGAACTATTCTGTGAGTCTCTGATTCTAAATACTCAGGTTTATCCGAAGGGATTTAAAGACCTGTAGCCTAAACCTGTGTGTCCTATTTAACTGGCTACCAAAACTCCAGCTGCAGTTAAGGCTGGGCATGTGCTCGCATAGCCCGGCCACATTTAGATTAGATCTCATGCGTTTGCTTTAACTGCACAGACCAAACACTGCAGCTGAGGTGCAGATGTTCTCAGTTCTGTTTTTAAACCCAGTGTTACATTTTGCCTGTATTTGCAGGATTATTCAGCCTAAATAGGACCTGTTTAAATAATCATTTAAATCGAGCTGAACCGCTCACGTTTTTATTCTGGCAAGTATCAATCCAATGTGGATATTCTGCTGCCAAACCCCTGTTTGCTTCCAGCAGCATTCTAGTGCTTAAACTTCATCTGGAAGATGGCAAACCCGAGCATCCTCTTAGTTCCAGCAGTTCTTGTTTGCCAAGAGGAACTTTCCTTGAGCATTTTACACGGCATGAATCCTGCTGCCGTGCCACTGATGGTCAGCAGTGAGCCCTGGCAGCTTCTCCCTTCACTTAATCTCTCACCCATCACTGCATCTCCTTGCCAAACACACTGAGGATGACCCAGGACTGCACCTCTGATACCAACTAGTCCATTGTGTGAGGGCTGGTTTCTCTCCAAGTCCTTTTCAATGGGAAATGCTGGATGTCTTCATTCTTCATCTTCTGACCACATTCCTGCCCGGGAACACGCAGCAGAGAAGCACAAGCTGTGTTCAGTGCTTCTGGCCATCAGCATCATGCTTTGGGGTTGCATTTTGGGACGGTGCCCACAGAGTGATCCACTGCACACCTGAACCTCTCTGTGATCCAGCCCCACAACATCATTCCAAGGTGCTTTGTGTCCCTTTTCATTGCAAATAGGCGAGGCTGGAAGGGTTATTTGTGCTCTGCTTTGCAAATAGGTTTAGCAGCCAGTGGCCAGAAACATCTCTCACCTGGAGGCAGCTTCTGCCACCCCACTGCTTGTATTGTGTTTGATGAATAGCTTTTCTCCAATGATATTCAGCAGTTGGTTTCTGGACAAGTAAAAGAAGTGTCAGATCGTCTTGCTAACAATCATGTTTGCAGCTCTGTAACCACAGTGTGGAAGCCTTCTCTGCCAAATTAATACCAGTGCTTCCTGAATTTAAACAGCCTGCAAATAATGTTCAGCGTGGCATGTTTGTATCCCCTGTTTATCTTACATACAATATCTTTGCTGCTTCTCTAAAGTTGCTTTCAAGACAAAATAATGGTGTATATCCAACCTGGCCTTGAGCACTGCCAGGGATGGGGCAGCCACAGCTTCTCTGGGCACCCTGTGCCAGCGCCTCAGCACCCTCACAGGGAAGAGCTTCTGCCTAAGAGCTCAGCTCAGTCTCCCCTCGGGCAGGTTAAAGCCATTCCCCTTGGCCTGTCCCTACAGGCCCTTGTCCCAAGCCCCTCTCCAGGTTTCCTGCAGCCCCTTTAGGCACTGGAGCTGCTCTCAGGTCTCCCCTTCAGGAGCCTTCTCTTCTCCAGGCTGCCCCAGCCCAGCTCTCTCAGCCTGGCTGCAGGGCAGAGCTGCTCCAGCCCTTGCAGCATCTCCATGCCCATCCATCCTCCATCCTCAGAGGCAGTGACTCCAGCCAGCCCCACCTGACACATCAGATTTCCAACTCTCCCCAAGCAATTCCAGCTGTAGAAGCTCTGACATCTGCTTTGACAGCCCGTGCCCGATGCTGAGGGTGCAGATCCCTTTCTCTTCACCCCTGCTTGGGGAGATGCACGTTGCCTCAGCATGTGGAGATGAGGTTACAGAGACCACAGAGCTCCTTCACTGGCTGTTTGAAGCAGACTACTGGTCCAGGACAGGCTGAGGGAAAGTGCAGCAACCTTTGCAACTGTTGTTTGAAGTGAAAAGGAAAACGTATAGCGACAGAGCAGCTCTTGGCTTCGATCATTGCTGGTTATGGCGAATAGAAACATAACCCAAAGGGAGTGAGCGAGGGGTGTGATAATGTCAGGTCAACTCCTTGTTACTCTCCGAGATCAAAAGCAGTGCAGGGAGTTTGGCTTTCATTGCCTTCCCCTTTTCTTTGCTGCTTTTTGGGCTTTCTTCCTTAAAAATCAATGCATCTCATAACCCCCCAGATTCCCCAAGCCCACCGCAGGCTGTGTGGCACAGCACTGGTGCAGGGGCTGAGTCAGAACACCACCGCTGCCCAGCCTCCTGGGTGCTACATGGCTGTGCTGATGGTGGCAATAGCTCCTTATACTCAGTGACCAGAAGCAGCCCATTCACACTGGTCAAGGTAAAAACTGTTGATGATGAGATAGGGATGCCCCATGGAGCAGCAAAGCTATGGAAGCATCCCCATGCTGTGTGCTCTGCAGTGGAAACAACCCTTTCCCTGGCCTGGGAACAGCAGCAGTCAGGGCTTGTCCCTAAGACCAAAACCTGGTTTGAGCTGCTAAGTGTAAGAGGCATGAAGAGGTGTTCATATAGCGTGATACCGAGCAGCGAGGCGGCCTCCCTTGTTTCATCACTCCATCAGCATGTCCTCGCCTGATCGGGAATGAATTCCCTGCAAGTTAACAAGCCAAACCCATTCGTATGATTAAAAATCAAATCAAGCTCTGCTGAACAAACACATCCCTGGTCTGTGGTTAATGAGTTTCAGCTGTTCAAACACGCTGCGTGACATGAAGGAAGCTGCAGCTCAGTTAGATCGTGGCCGTCACGTACAATCCACAAGCTGTGAATGAGCACAAGGGCGGTTTTAGCGCGGCTTCGTTTTAGGCAGGTGGATTTCTGGGAGGAGATGACAGTTTTGCACAGTTATGAAGGTGTTCGTGCAGATAGGAGTTCCTGATCCCGTTTTCCAAAGGAGGGAGTGAAGGGACTGAATCAGAAGCATACTCTGAAGTGCTGGAGGGATGGATGATCCTCCCATGCTCCCACCTTGTCACCACTACCTGCTGTACAACGCAGGTGTAAGGCTGTGCCTATCAGGAACGCAGCCCAGGACTGTAACCTGGTCTTCTTGTACCTGCAGTGAAACTCCACTGACTGGGACTTATTCCCAGTTCCTTTGGCATGAAACAGTCTCAGAACCAGGGTCATGGCTGTATCCATCAGTGACACAGGACAGGGCTTAATCCTTTGGCTGACACACAGGTTTACATAACAAGGGGTGAGGCAGCTCCAGGTTTTCCAGCAAACTGGAATTAAACAGGCCAGGTTGGAGCAAGCTGCTCCAGTGGAAGGGGTCCCTGCCCTTGGCAGGGGTTGGAGCTGGGTGAGCTTTAAGCTCCCTTCCAACACAAACCAGTCTGGGGTTCTAGGATTCTATGAAGCAAGCCTCTCCGAGAGCTCCAGACCCAAAGCTTGTGATGGCAAAGACAGACCTTGTATATGAGCTATTTGTGCGTTATTATTTGTCAAATCTGTTATTATGGATTCCCTTTTATTCCATTTGCACCTGTAAAATTAAGATGTAGCATTCCCAAAAGCCCTGGGCTGCCAAAATATGAAGGCTCTGACCTTTTCAGCATTTTGGTGATTCCTTACACCATTGAAGGAGTCTCTAAAATCGAACCTGCAGTCCCAAGCACAGATTTCCTCCCTTGAGAACATCTGATGTTATCCTTGAGTTCAGGTGGTGCTCCCCGGGATCATCCAGAGCTCTGTACGAACCAGGGCCCAGCAGAGCAGATGACGCTGATGCCCAGATCCGTGTGAGGAGATTTGCTGCCATCTCTTGGTAGATGCATGTCCCAGCCAGTCATGAAAAACGGCACAGGCACTGAACATTTCCCTCTACTCGTTCTTACCCCACCTGCAGCGTAGAATCATAGAACAGTTAGGGTTGGAAGGGACCTTAAGATCATCCAGTTCCAACCCCCCTGCCATGGGCAGGGATGCCACACACTAAGCGTGTCCTCTCAGCCTCCACTGCAGAGGCAGCCCATGAAATCAGTCTCAACCGGTGACACCTCCGAAGGTGCCTTTGGGGCTGGGAGGGCCAAGTGCAAGGACATGGGCCTGGGTGGTTTCTTCTTGGTCTTGCTGAAGGGAAGAGGCTCAGGCAGAGACTTGAGGGGTGGAAGCCTGGAAGGAGGAAAACCAGAGAAGTGAAAATCAGGGAAAACAGTGTGTGTGCAAGGTGGATTTCAACCAACCTTATGAAGTTCAACCGTGCCAAGTGCAAGGTCCTACACCTGGGTCGAAGCAATCCCAGGCACAGCTACAGGCTGGGCAAAGAAGAGATTCAGAGCGGCCCTGCAGAGAAGGACTTGGGGGTGCTGGTCGATAAGAAAATGAACATGGGCCGGCTGCAGTGTGCGCTCGCAGCCCAGAAACCAACTGTATCCTGGGCTGCATCAAAAGGAGCGTGACCAGCAGGGCGAAGGAGGTGATCCTGCCCCTCTGCTCTGCTCTTGTGAGACCTCACCTGGAGCATTGTGTGCAGTTCTGGTGTCCTCTACATAAAAAGGACATGGAACTGCTGGAACAAGTCCAGAGGAGGCCACGAGGATGATCAGGGGCTGGAGCACCTCCTGTATGAAGACAGGCTGAGGAAGTTGGGGCTGTTCAGCCTGGAGAAGAGAAGGCTGCGTGGGGACCTCAGAGCAGCCTTCCAGTACCTGAATGGGGCCTATAGGGATGCTGGGGAGGGACTCTTCGTCAGGGACTGCAGTGACAGGACAAGGGGTAACGGGTTCAAACTTAAACAGGGGAAGTTTAGATTGGATCTAAGGAGGAAATTCTTTCCTGTTAGGGTGGTGAGGCACTGGAATGGGTTGCCCAGGGAGGTTGTGAGTGCTCCATCCCTGGCGGTGTTCAAGGCCAGGTTGGATGAAGCCTTGGGTGGGATGGTTTAGTGTGAGGTGTCCCTGCCCATGGCAGGGGGCCTCTCAGCAGTGATGTCTGTGCCTAACACAAATCTCCCCTGGATGCTGGGCCAGAAGGTGATGGTCAAGACCAGCAGCAGTTCCCTGGGTGGGCTGATTCTTCTGTGTGCCTTGTGGATGATGCTCTGAGCTCTGCAGAAGCCTCCAGCAGTGAAGGGTGGGTTTATCTTATCCTGAACGAGCACAGTTCAGCCTCTGCTCCTCTCTGATAGCAGAGCTCTCCACGTGGGACCTGTTGTCACCAGGAGCTTTGCTCTGGGCTCAGCCCTGGCTTCCCTGTGAGCCGTGAGGGCTGATCCATGTGGCTGAGTGGGAGCTGTGGAAGGTGGGAAGCTCCATAATTAACGGGAGCATCCCTGTGGTGGGCCCTGTGCAGGGAGGTTTGCTGCTCGCTGCCTTCCAGCAGCCCCTTCAGACACCATCGCACACAGCATCGCCAGCCTCAAAACTCTCTCCTAATTGCTCCCTTCTGGGCTCAGGAATACTGGGAATGGGAATTTCAACTGGATGGGAAGTTAGGATTCAATTATTTCTGGGTCTCCACGCAGCCTTCTCTTCTCCAGGCTGAACAGCCCCAACTTCCTCAGCCTGTCTTCATACGGGAGGTGCTCCAGCCCCTGATCATCCTCGTGGCCTCCTCTGGACTTGTTCCAGCAGTTCCATGTCCTTTTTATGTTGAGGACACCAGAACTGCACACAATGCTCCAGGTGAGGTCTCACAAGAGCAGAGCAGAGGGGCAGGATCACCTCCTTCGCCCTGCTGGTCACGCTCCTTTTGATGCAGCCCAGGATCCAGTTGGTTTCTGGGCTGCGAGCGCACACTGCAGCCGGCTCATGTTCATTTTCTCATCGACCAGCACCCCCAAGTCCTTCTCTGCAGGGCCGCTCTGAGTCTCAGATTCCCCTGCCCAAAGCCCCCTCCAGCTCCCGCCTCGGGTCCCGGTCCCGGTGCAGCCGCAGGTCCCGCCCCGCCGCCCGCCCCGTCCCCTCCCTCCGGTGCCGTCCCCGCCCGCCGTCACGCAGCCGCCGCCGCAGACCGGGGAGGCGCCGGGCAGGGGCAGCCGCCGCCGAGGAGGCCGAGGCGGGGGCAGGTACGGGGCAGGCGGGGAGGTCCCGGGGCAGCGGGGGCGCCGCGGGGGGGGGGCGGTGTTTGCGGTCGCTCGGGGTCACCGTGTCCTTACGTAACGCGGGGCACGGGGCGCCCGGGCCTGCGGTGTCGGCCCCGGCGCTGCCAGCGGGGAGGCCGGGCGCGGACCCGCGGGCGCCGCCGCGGGGTGCGTGGGGAGCGCTGCCGCAGGCGCGGATCCGCTGCGCGTTCCGAGGAGCAGAGGTCGCGGTGCCCGGGTTTGGCGCTGGGGCGCTTCCACGTTGCTCGGACGGGCTCCGTTGTGCAGGTGGACACCTCGAGCCTGGCGTGCGCCGTAGCCCCGAGCCCCGCTCCAAGCGGCCGGACTGATTTCTGGTTGGGGTTATTCTGCTTGTCCTCAAAATGTGGCGCTTTACATGGCCTGGGGGGGGGAATGTCAGTTTTAAATGGTTGGAAAGGGCTTGGAACAAGCTGCTCCAGTGGAAGGGGTCCCTGCCCATGGCAGGGGTTGGAGCTGGATGGGCTTTAAGGTCCCTTCAACACAAACCATTCCGTGATAAATGTTGAGGACTGGGTTTTCCTGTGCAGGGTGCAGCGGTGCCATGGCCTCCATTCTGCCTCGTCACAGCCCTCACTGGCAGCAACTCCTGCTGGAGGGTGAAAGACTCATTTGGTCTTTGGGCATTTGTAAGAAAGAGAGGGACAAATCTTCCCTGAACCTGAAGCGGAGCTGACTCATCCCCACGGCTCCGTCCCTGGGGAATGTTTATGGCGATCCCGCTGACACGGAGCCCATCTCGTTTCTCAGATGGCCTGTGGAGGCTCGGAAGCACGTTGCAGTGTGTGGTGTTCGCAGCAGTGGGTGGTTGAATCAGCACCTGCCTCATGGCTTTTCATCCATGAAATCCAGTCAGAATTCCTTCAGGAAAGGGCTTTTGCACTATTGGGAAAGCATCCCAGAATAGTCCCTCCCCACCACTCTCCATTGAAGGTTTATGCTGCTCCACGCTCAGCTGCCTTTCCTCCTGCCCACGTTTTGGGTAGTGCAGGGAGGGGTGTGATGGGATGCGGGACATCCTGTCGGTTGCCATAGCAGCTGGAGTGATGTCCCCAGCCCTGGTGCTCTGCAGGATGCAGTTGGGAAGCACAGCACAGGCCTTCCTGCCTTTGGCATCTGCTGCAGGTAGAGATCACCCCATCCACAGCTCTGGGATGCAGCCTGAGCTCTGCTGTGTGGATGCTCCTCTTGTGCGTGAGGGCAGCGAGCTGACAAATGGTGCTGGAAGACAAAATGCTGTTTCAATTAGTCATCCCCATTGATCTGGTGCTGGTGTTCTGCAGGGACATGTCCCTTCTGGAGCGCTGTGCTGGGGCCCCTGCGACTCCTGCTCTGCAGACAGTTAACCTGGAGGTTTAATTGAACATCGGGCATGTGGTTCTTTGTTCTTCCCTTGCAGCTTCAGTAACTACAACAGCTACAGCTGCAAGATCCCCAGCTTTGTCTAATTGACACTTACA
Organism: Lathamus discolor; assembly: GCF_037157495.1. Classification (NCBI taxonomy): domain Eukaryota; kingdom Metazoa; phylum Chordata; class Aves; order Psittaciformes; family Psittacidae; genus Lathamus; species Lathamus discolor. The sequence goes on from NC_088893.1 coordinate 18,696,307, forward strand.
AGTGATAGTTTAATAAGGGGTTGCTGTGGAGCATTGTCAGTCTTCATTTACACCCATACAATTAAGAGCCGGCTCTTTCTTTCATTCCATAAATATTAGTATAGACTAAATAGTAATATCTGGTGCTTTAAAGGGGTTTAACTCCCCTCTGCTCCTGTGGTTATTGGGCTGCAGAGATCCTGCATAAACCAGTCTTTACAGCCCAGCTCTGCTCCATCACGCGTGCAGTTCAGAAGCGGAGCTGCGGCAGGCTGCTGTGATCCTGCAGGTGTTGGAGGGGTTCCTAATACCTGCATGAAAGCAGCTATGGGCTCCAGAGGCTTCAGTGTTGACTCGTAGTGGTGCATGGAGTATGTGATGTTGGAGCAGTAGCAGGTTGGGGCGAAAGTGGCGTTAAGTTTGTCTCCCATAACGCAGAGTATTTCCAAATCACGTGCTTGCACTGGCTGCTCCTTGTGAGCGTGCCTGACTTGATGTTTGACATCAGCCCAACTACTCATGCTTTTATGGTTAAGTATGGCTTTAAGACCCTGCACAATTGGGCTTCTGAACCTGATTCAGGGCATGCTGGAGTCGTGACTCGAATGGGTTCAGGATCTGGATCATAAACCCAAACTGTGGAGCCAGCACCATGCTGCTACATCTGGGATGGAGAGCTGGTGACTCAGCCAGCCTGGAGAGAGCTGGGCCCTGTTCTGCTGGAGAGCAAAAGCACCATCATTCATGGTCTCTTTATTGCTGTGTTGGTTGGGAAATGACTGCACAGGCTGGTGCTTAAAAGTTCCTTCAGATCAAGGAATAATTTCTCCTTTAATGAAGGAGATAAATGAGAAATCCCAGCCTGGTTTGGGTTGGAAGGGACCTTAAAGATCCTTCAGCTCCAATGCCTGCCACGGGCAGGGACCCCTTCCACTGGAGCAGCTTGCTCCAAGCCCCTGTGTCCAACCTGGCCTTGAGCACTGCCAGGGATGGGGCAGCCACAGCTTCTCTGGGCACCCTGTGCCAGCGCCTCAGCACCCTCACAGGGAAGAATTTGCTTATCCTGAGGCAGCAGACCCTCGTGTGCTTTCTCCCTCCTGCAGACAGGCGGTACCTGGTCCATACCCCGATGCTGTCTGTCCCTCCCAGCTCAGCACTGGTGGGACATGTCCCTGGCACCTGCTAAGTGCCAGCTCTGCAGTTACCATCTCTTCAGGGGTGCTGCTTGTGGAGATGGGGAGCTGACACATTCAGAACTGCTGTTACCATCAAGAAATGGTGCATGAGTTTGAATGTATCAGCAAAAAATGTGGCCACAGTAAGGTTAAATCCAACCTTTTTATTTTCTTCGCCTTGGATCTGACAGGTTCCCACTGTCTGCGTGGAGATTTCATTCTTATCATGGGTTTTATTCTCATCTTAGGTTTGTAGATTGCTCCTTCCCCTCCTGTAATTATTATGAGGCTGATCAGTCTGTGGAGGGAAACTTAAACTGAGGCACTCAGGAGAGTTACCAAGCAGAGATTTCCTTTGGTTGCAGTCAATCCTTGCACTTGCCAAGGGCACCCTGGACTTTGCTGCCTGTTGGGCTGATTTTGATTTAATTGCCCAGAACTGAATTGCAGGGTGAGAACTTTGCCATCTGTGACACTGGAAAATGCTCAGGTTTGGCTTGCTGGAGCTGCTGCTTCGTCTTTAATGAACTCTTCACTAGGGCTGGCTTTTGGATCCCGCAGCTCCAAAGGAAGATTCCTCTTTTCTCCCTATGGCAGTTACAAATCAGGCACTCATGGAGGTGGTGCTTGCAGCCGCACTTGGACCCAGCTCCTCACTTTACATTCCCTTCAGTTGTGACTTGCGCTACAGCATTTCCTACTGAAGAAGATCAAACTCTTTGCCTACTTATAACATGCTATATATATTCTACTCTGCCTGCTCTGCGCAGGGGTTGAGGTACATGGGCACTGAGCTATTTGCCCAGTTGGACAAGGATAAAAGCAGTGAATTCATTTCAGTCCTAACCTAATTGGAGTTAACGTGCCGGGATCCCACTGGTGAAAAGCAAGGGCACTTGGCCACAGCCATTCCTTGATCCTTTAAGAGTCTGAATCCCTGCTAAGCACGCTTGTCTTCCAACCTGCACTCGACAGGATGTAATCAGTTTTGGTTTCCATCTGTTAAACAAGAGGCTCCTGATTAGCCAGGGCAAACAGAAACAATTCTTCCTGTTCTTGCTGACAACAGCAAGGTTAACCACCAGGTACAGGGCTCCTCCTGGCTTCCACACTCAGCAGATCTGAACACCTTGCTCTGTGTGCATTGCATGATTTGCCTTTAGAGCCGGCAGGGATTTGCCTTTCAGTATTGCCCCCTAATTATAGTAATTGCCTAAGTGGAGATCTCGCCGTCTCCCACTGGTCACGGCCACAGCCTGGGCTGTAGGAGCAGAGCGGCTCAGCCACCCGCAGAACCTGGCTGTGTCCAGTGCAGACACCGGTGGCTTCATGGGCTTGGCGAAGAGAAGGGATTTCTAACATCTTAATTTTTAATGATGCTAAATGGAAATAAGAACCCATCAGAGGGTTCTCAGGGGACCGAGCTGCTCTGGCAGGGAAGAAACATCTCCTGCACACACAGAGCCCAAACTGGATCCATCCATCCCCCTCCTAAGTGCTGCCTTAGCTCTGACTCTAGGCTACAGTCTCCAAGCGGGGCATTGCACCCAGCTTCTAGTGACTTTACCAGGGAGCAGAGGAATGACTTAAACAGATCTGTGACTACTTGGTCTGGGGTTTTTGGGAGCATGGGGTTTTATTTAAGGGTTAATTTTGTGTATAAACAATGAATCCCCATGTTCATGTTCACACCAAAACTAAAAAGAGATATTTAGGTCTAATATAGGCAGCGAAAACTGCTTTGGTTCCCCCCCCCCCTTTTATCTAACTTTAGTTCTTATGTATTTGAGGCTGCATCTTACTACTGAACTGCAACAGGAAAGAGATGACATGCATCCAGGCAGTCTCTGCAACTGAAGCTACATAAGGGTGTTCACCCGTGTATCCTACTTGATTTACATTCTGGGAAGACTTGGCTTTCATTTAGCCACCAGATCTGTTTTGTTCCCTCTAGGACAGGGATTCTTCATTTAGGCAGCAGCAATATCCTGCTTCAACAGGCTGCAACTTGTTGGATGGAGTGCTCGAGGCGGCGAGTGACTGCTGAAGCTCCGGATCTGATACTCGTGGGGTGCTGTGCCTGCCCAGAGAGCTGTGTCCCAGTGCAGTCAGGAAGTCTTCAGAACATCCCTTCAGTTCAGAGCCAGCTGTTTTCTGTGTGGTTTAAAGGAATAGTTTTCTGTTCCTCTGAAGAGTCGGGAGTAAGGCTTGACAGGGAATTATTTTTAAGCATTTCCATGCCTGTATAATAAAGTACTTGCTGCTTTTGCATAACCAGAAAGTTTGGGAAGGTGGAATTTTAGTGCAACATCCAGTATCGAGAGGACCGGTTTATGATTCATCTCCTTTGCTTTCTTAAAATGATGAAATCTTGTCTATAAAGGCAGAAGGTGTGCACCATTTGATACTGCTGCGAGGGCTGCAGCAGCTCTGCTTTGGAGCCAGGCTGAGAGAGCTGGGCTGGGTCAGCCTGGAGAAGAGAAGGCTCCTGAAGGGGAGACCTGAGAGCAGCTCCAGTGCCTGAAGGGGCTGCAGGGAACCTGGAGAGGGGCTTTGGACAAGGGCCTGTAGGGACAGGCCAAGGGGAATGGCTTGAACCTGCCCGAGGGGAGACTGAGATGAGCTCTTGGGCAGAAGCTCTTCCCTGTGAGGGTGCTGAGGCGCTGGCACAGGGTGCCCAGAGAAGCTGTGGCTGCCCCATCCCTGGCAGTGCTCAAGGCCAGGTTGGACACAGGGGCTTGGAGCAAGCTGCTCCAGTGGAAGGGGTCCCTGCCCGTGGCAGGGGTTGGAGCTGGAGGAGCTTTAAGGTCCCTCCCAACCCAAACCAGGCTGGGATTCCAGGATTTTAGATTGACTTTTCTTCCCTCAAGCAAATTACTGTACTTGGATAAGTAGATTTGGTTGCTTTGTTCTCTTAGGATCCCATTTCCTCCTCCGTACATGAGACAATTTTCTCAGTGGCTGAGAAAATGGGATGTGTTCCTATCTCTAGCAGGAGGCCACCGAACTAGCAATGGTCAGGGCCTGCTGAAGATAGGCAAGTGAGGACTGACATGGCACTGTGGCATCCCACCAAACAAAACACGATGGAGAAAGCTGCCCCTGTGGTGTCCCACTGTTGGAAATGACTATTTGTTCATTTTCCTGTATAAATGTTGTCTATTTGCTGCTTGAATTAGGGGGAGTAATGCTCCTGATGCTGGACACTGGTCCTGGTTAGACTTAGAGTGGATGGCTTGGGGCCCTCCTGCTTTGCATCAGAACCCATAAATCTGCTGCAAGGAAGAGGAGAAGTGTTTCAGAGGGGTGGTTGTAAAGAACAGTCATTCATTCATGCAGTTACACTGATAAGATAACAACAGTTGGCTCTTTGCAAAGGCAAAGACAGGTTCTTTTTTCCTTTAAATACGTATTTGTTCTGCAAGGTGATCCTTGTCCTCATGCAAATGCATGGCAATGGCTCCTCCTGGCCCATGAGCAGAATCGAATCACTCTGTTTGCTACAGCTACATTCTTCAGGCTGTATTGAATTGATGGCAGGGGGGTAGAAAATAAAACTGGCTGAAATGACCTGAGGTTCATGTTGCACAACTGAATTGGATGTTTCTGAATGGTGCAATTTCTCTTTCTATCCCCTGCAGAAGATGGCTGTTCCACCTGCTTATGCTGACCTGGGCAAATCCGCCAGGGATGTTTTCACCAAGGGATATGGTAAATAAAGGCAAAAGAAGTTTGGTCTTTCTCAGTCTTCCCCACTCTGTGTTATGATTTTATCACTCTTTTCTGATAAGGAAATTTCAGGTAAGGTAAGGTATTCCAGGAATTTCCATTAGAAGCCAGAGAATTTTCTCTCATCACTTCCATTGCCCTTGCTGGAAAGGGAGGGGAACTTGTTTAAGCAGAATTCTGCCTGCTCCCTATAGGCCTGAAAGAAAACACACTTTGACTGTCTCCTTGTCTCATGAACAGGATGACAGATGTCAGTGGTTTGCTCAGTATGAGTGAGGACTTTACTACCCAGTTTGGTCCCAGTTGTATTGCTGAGGTCAGCAGGATGAATCAGGTGCCATTTGAAGTGAGCACAACTGTATTATCTGCTTCATAAAAACACAGTTTGATAACTGTACCCTTGGTGTATTGTTTTAATAATCCACAGGCAATTTAGAAGGGAGTTGTAAGAAATCAATCAGAAATGCTTTTCCAGTTATCGAATGTATAATTCATGTTTTTCACTCATTTCCTAGGTTTTGGGCTAATAAAACTTGATTTGAAAACAAAGTCTGAAAACGGACTGGTGAGTTTGGAGGCACATTGAAATCAAAGCATTGCAGTGTTCTTGTGGTTACCGTATGTTTGATTTTAAAGGGAAATGCACGTTCCTCACTCCCCCTGACACTGAAGCTTGTTGTGGGGCAGGGGTGTGTTGATGTTAATACCGAGCAACTGTTAAATCCTCTGAGAACTCTGCAGTATTGAATAATACCCCAAATTAATGCGGTGACTGTTCTACAAGCGTTTGCCTGTGTGCAAGCATCTATATCTTTGCATATATGTATATATGCATATAAATATAGACGTATATATTGCATATATGTAATTATTTTTTTCCCTCTTTTAGGAATTCACAAGCTCGGGTTCAGCAAACTCAGAAACGAGCAAAGTTAGTGGGAGTTTGGAAACGAAATACAGATGGGTGGAATACGGCCTGATGTTCACAGAGAAGTGGAACACGGACAACACACTTGGCACCGAGATTACTCTTGAAGACCAGGTAACTTTTGGCTCAGAAGCTGCAGTTTGCATGTTCACTTACATCAGTCTCTTCATTATAAATCCAACCAGTGAATTTCTTTTCTGTTCAGCTTGCACGTGGCCTGAAGCTGACCTTTGACTCCTCCTTCTCTCCTAACACTGGGTAAGAAGCCAGTAAGCTTAAGTGACCCAAAAAGGCATTTTTTACTTTAGTTTTCTGGAATAGTTTTCTTGCTTCTGTACTGCTTCTGTCCAAAGACCCGGAGACAGTTAACAGTCAGCCTGTGTATGATGAAATCATGCGCATCTGATTTAAATCTCGGTATTAACAATCGCTTTTTAATCCGAAGCTACAGCAAGCAAACTTTTACAGCCGGTAACTTGAAAATGACAGCGTGAGTCAGGATGTGAAGGAAAGGGTTTATTTGTGCTCCTGTTGCCTCTTTCTGGCTGTGTCAGAGGCTGAGCTGCTGTCTAAATGAAGCAAGTCAGTTCAGGGCTGAACAGGCTCCGGGAGCCAGTTGGCCGTGGCTCTGATAGGTCAGCACAGGAACTGGGCTCTTCTCCCGAGCTGCATTATCATGTGAGCTCCTGCTGGCCGCGGCGTGGTGGTGGATGAGTATTCCTCATTGGATGCCATGTTTTATTTGGGCCAGAGGGATTAAGCAGCAGCTGGAATCTGGATGCTGGTTTCTTTTATTCCCCTGATTATCTTTTTGCAAGCAGTGCTGCCAGCGAGTCAAAATACTCTGCACAGGAGCTTCCCAGAGCAGCACGCTGCACTGAGGCTGCTGGATACAGTCACAGGGAGGTTGCACCCTGTCTTGTAGTGTCCTGCATTGCCAGCTGCTTCCAGTCCACTCCTAGTTGTACATTAAGCAGATATTTTTGACTTTGTTAACTAGAATAATCTCTAGTGTTGGGTGTTAATTATTTCTTAGCTGGTAGGGGTTTTAAAGAAATAGAAAAACCTGGTCTGAGAATGACAATGTACAGCTCTACAGCTGTTTCTTAGCACTTCAGACACCGTAGTATCTGATTTATAACAATTGCCTTGTGGGAAGCCTATTGTAATTTGAATAATTGGAGTGAGATTCAACCGTGGTGTGACCTGGATTAGGTTGACAGGGATGCATCATGTCTGAGTATGAGACGCCTTCTCCCCCTTCCTTCCTGCTGCGAGGAGTCTTTCAGCAGTGAGAGTCATTTTCAGGAGTGCTCTGCGTTAGCTTGCCTCTGTCCCTGCTGACGCTGGTAGAAGTACTGCTGACTTAGAGCAGTTGCAGAGGAGCTAATGCTGAGTGCTTCTGGCACTGCTGCTCTTGTGTCTCATCTTGCAAAACACGAATTCCTGAGCCTGGAATACTCACAAGAAAATGGAGAGCGATCTCTCTGTGGGTCAGATACAGGAGGGGAACAGTTCTTGCAGACTGGTTTTGCTACCCGAAGGGAAAGGTTGCTTTGAAATCTCAATTTAGCCTGACTTTTCCAGGAAAATTTCAGGAGAAGATTTGGTCAAGGACAGAAGATACCTGTAAGGTAAAAAGATCTTTAATAAGAGTAGCTGAATATCTTAGACATAACTCTCTTGTGAGGGCTTGCATCTGTGATGTAAACCAACCTAAGGACACCTGAGAAAACACTGTTCTGTTCCCTCAAGAAGCTGGAGATAAAGCAGTGATTTTTTGGTGTTTGTCTCAGTAAATGAAATTACCCAGCTCACCAGGGTTGTCAAAAACCTGTATTTGTATGTGGAGTTTCTGTGGCAAACCTGCAAACTGCTGCAGCTCCCTTTCCTCCCCTGCATCTACCAAACTTCCCAAGCCATCAGATGAACTGGAGATGAGGATCTGGTTTTGTCATCTCCCATCTGGCTTTTTGTGCTGTCTCGTTTCAGAACACAGCCCAGCAGTGCTCAGTGGGGCACCACACAGCATTTAATTGCTTGACTGCAATTAACCTGCTGTATCTTGCACTAGGGTTCTGCAGGGGTAGGAACGTGACATATCCTGTGGCTCTCCAGGGGTTCATACTTTGTCTTCAAGAGCTATTACACTGTGTTAAAGGAACTGGTCTGATGGAATTGCTCCCTGTGAGTGTACCTGTTCAAAGATGCATCCTTTTCTCTTCAGGAAGAAGAGTGCTAAAGTTAAGACAGGGTACAAAAGGGAACACATCAACCTTGGCTGCGACATGGATTTTGACATTGCTGGTCCTTCAATACGTGGAGCCCTGGTGGTTGGCTACGAGGGGTGGCTGGCAGGTTACCAGATGACCTTTGAGACAACGAAGTCTAGAGTAACCCAGAGCAACTTTGCTGTTGGCTATAAGACTGATGAGTTCCAGCTTCATACTAATGTGTAAGTATTGGCAGAGAGGCATGAAAAAGGAGTTTGAAAGGGTTTTGCTGCTTGTTAGAACAGTGAAAGGGATGGAGTTTGAGCCGTGGTGAAAGAGAGAATGGTTGGTTTGAAATGACTTCTGTATTTAAGATGGCAAGCTGCATTTTTTGGCTGCATTGACTTTCCTTTTAATTATGTGGGGGAGGGAGTGCATGATGGAAGGAACTGGAACTCACTGAGCACCCAAGTACCCAGCATCTCTTTCTAACAGATAAGGGTTATTGGTCTCTATTAGCGGAATAATAAAGCAAGTGGGTTCTGAAAATATTCTTTGTGAAATGTGAAATAAAAGCAACGTCAAAATGAAACAAAATGGTGGTTTGATCTGTAGATGAAAGAGTTCATCAGAGAACAAGCAAGAGCAGGGAAAAGGGACTGCATGGAAGAGATAGGGCCTGGGTTTGTTTTAATACTGGAAGGGATATGTTGTAAACGTTTGCTTTAGTATCATAACTCCTAGTAATCTATTTACACAGGTATTTGGCCTTTCTGAATGCAGGAACAGTGAGGAACCAGGACCCAAATTCCATGAAAACCTTAATTTCACTGTCTCCTGTTCCTGTTAAAAAAGCAATTTATGCCTCTGCAGAAGATGTTTTCTTTAAGATTAAGCAATCCCTAATCCATTCCCCAGTCCCCCCCTTTCCCATTCCTGTGAGTTAATTGGATAGTTTGCATGTGGCAGAACTACTGCAGGCTCTTCCTGTTCAGGGGCTGAGCAACTGTTCTGCCTTCCTGGAGCTGCTGCTTCAAAGGCTTTCTGTTCTGTTTCATGCTGTTTTGCAGAGGTCTGGTTTAGGAAGCTCTCACTGCCTTAACAGAACAATTGAACCTTCATAGCCCAGACAGTGTTTGAAGGCTTGCCAAAGCACAAAGATGTGGGCAGAAAACTTGCCGCAGAACAATATATGGGTCCCCCCCCCACACTCAGTAATTCAGTTATTCCTTCGAGCACAATGACTTTCAACTTTGTTGTACTGTAGTGGTTCAAAACGTTGTACTATTGACCTTTAATATAAAATGCTCTAACTATGAGTTAAAGCAACAGCAGAAAATAACTTTGTAAGAGCAGCAGGAGCTGTACTGTTCTTGAATTCCTGAGCACCTTTCGCTTGGGTTGCTGTTACTGTACGTGGATGATAAATCCTCTTCAGGGGGACACCGAGTTTGTTTATTTAATATTCATAGAATCATAGAATCATAGAATAGTTAGGGTTGGAAAGGACCTCAAGATCATCCAGTTCCAACCCCCCTGCTGTGGGCAGGGACACCTCACACTAAACCATCCCACCCAAGGCTTCATCCAACCTGGCCTTGAACACTGCCAGGGATGGAGCACTCACAACCTCCCTGGGCAACCCATTCCAGTGCCTCACCACCCTCACAGGAAAGAATTTCCTCCTTAGATCCAATCTAAACTTCCCCTGTTTCAGTTTTAACCCGTTGCCCCTTGTCCTGTCACTACAGTCCCTGATGAAGAGTCCCTCCCCAGCATCCCTATAGGCCCCCTTCAGGTACTGGAAGCTGCTCTGAGGTCTCCATGCAGCCTTCTCTTCTCCAGGCTGAACAGCCCCAACTTCCTCAGCCTGTCTTCATACGGGAAGTGCTCCAGTCCCCTGATCACTCTATCAATTGATGGGCAAGCCCATAAATATGTGATATGAATAGCTATTTATTGATATGAATACATTAGTTGGGTATTAGATGTGTTTCAGCTCTGAAATGCCAGAGCTTTTCTAATCCTGGAAAAAGTTACTTGTGTATGGATCTTCATCACTCTCCCGCTCGGCCATTGTATCTGGAGAGCTCAGTGTTTCACAGGGATGCTGTGCAGAGCTGATAACTTAACTAGGAGGGGCTGGAAGCATTGTCTGTTGTTCCTGGTGTTCCACAGACCAGCTGGGGACTTCAGGAAGTTACTTTCCTTAATGGTGATTTAATACATTAATTTTCACAGGGGGATAATGGTTTGTTTGTTATTTTTTTATCTACAAAGTGCTGTTATTACTATTGGAATTAAAAGGAGGTTTGCTTGCTTAGTTATTACCATTTTTAATAATAAATAATAACTAAAGGGAGGTAGGGCTGGCTAATTTCTAGTTTTACATATGACTTTCCTCATTTTTTAAGCATAGCTCAGACCGCCCCCCCCTAATGTTGCAGGTCAAGACAGAGCTGAGTGGGAACCTTGCACAAAAATCTGCCTGTGTAACCAGCTCTCCTCAGTCCTTTTTAATCCTTCCTTTTCTTGAGAGCCAAGCACAAGCAGTTATATGTGAGCTTCAGTCTTATCTGAAGTAAGTATTGTAGTGTTCTTCTGGAAGAATTGCTCTAACAATTTAAAAGGCTTCTGCTATTGCTTGAACTTTTCAATAGGTGTTATCGTTACTGTTTAGTCAGTGGTTATCACAGGATGGTTTGTGTTGGAAGGGACCTTAAAGCTCCTCCAGCTCCAGCCCCATGCCATGGGCAGGGACACCTTCCACTAGAGCAGGTTGCTCCAAGCCCCTGTGTCCAACCTGGCCTTGAGCACTGCCAGGGATGGGGCATGATCTATAGAACTAAGGAACATCAGGCCAAAGGGGTAAAAGTGGAGAGGTTCTAAATCTACCCCCCTTTTTAATCACTAAAGGCTTGGTATGCTTTAATAATTGGAACCAGATTATTTCATAGTTCAGAAATAACTGTATTTTACTTGCAGAGTTCATGTGGTTTAAAGCCCATTTTGTGCAGTATGTGTGTATCCTCTTTTAAGAAAATGAGTAAAAATGGAAATTGCTGCCTGGTTTACAAGGAGTGCAAGGCTTTTAGAAGCCTTTTGCTGTTGTTTTTATGATCTGCATGCTCCAATGGTTTGCATTTTATTTACCACACTTTATTCCCTGGGTGACATTGGTGGCAGTAGTAACTGGAAGTTGTGCTACTCCATAGCAGTGCTGAAAGCTGTTGTGTTCCCTGCAAAGTAGGAATAGTTTCATTTCTAGAGATATCTATAGTACAGATGTGCCATAAGGACTATTGCAAGTGGTATTAATTTGCCTTGGACATTAAATGGGCATCTTCTGCTACAGTCCATCTGTGTCTGGTGACAGAGGCAGTTGTATGATGATTGCTCAGGCTCTGGGACTGGGGCATGGCCTCTCTTTACTACAGAGACTCCCATTTAGAGAAGGGAAACCTGGAAGCTGGCATCACTTGTCTATTTTTGATAGTTTGCCATGGCTTTTCTTCAGTGCTATAAGTTGTATGTTGAAATGGAGTAACCATCAATGAATTTAAGCCCTAAAAACAACTTCAGAACCAGTCTGGCCTAATATCTCTATCTTAGTTGTTCCAGGGATATTAAATGAGATGTGAGTGTTCTGCAAATATAGATCTTACTGGAAAAAAAGATGATTGTTTTGGGATGCAGTTTAAAACTAGACTAATGCATTCCTTCCAGGAATGATGGAACGGAATTTGGCGGCTCCATTTACCAGAAGGTGAATGATAAACTGGAAACTGCTGTGAATCTTGCTTGGACAGCTGGGAACAGCAACACTCGCTTCGGAATTGCAGCCAAGTACCAGATCGACCCAGATGCCTCTTTTTCTGTGAGTGCTGTGCATGTACATTTATAAGCATTTGAAAATAGGCTCTCAAAATGGAAACAGAAAGCAGCCTTTATGTCGGGGTATCACAGAATCCCAGGCTGGTTTGGGTTGAAGGGACCTTAAAGATCATCCAGTTCCAACCCCCTTCCACTAGAGCAGGGACACCTTCCACTAGAGCAGGTTGCTCCAAGCCCCGTCCAGCTTGGTTATGAACACTGCCAGGTATGGAAGTAGGGGTTTGATGCAGGTCTGTGATGTACAACTGGCACGTAAATGTATTTGCCTTGCTTTTGGCAGCATGAGAGCACAAGTACAGGATTTGCCTTAGAAGTGACGCAGAATGTTTAATCATATTTGAGGGGGTTTTGTGTCACTCTTGAAAAAAATCAAAACCTATGTTAGTAAAACATTGTTTTCCCATAGTGACTGTAGACTTGTTGAAATTTTGGCTTTAAGTTATGGCAAAAATAACTCTAGATATAGTTATTTTTGTGATTTAACACATGAAATCCTGTGCCTGCCTTAAAGGTGTTCCTTAATCTTCAAGCAGGAAGGACTCTGAAGCAAGACACCAAATCATTTACATATGGTATTTTTTCCTTTTAAGGCTAAAGTGAACAACTCCAGCCTGATTGGATTAGGATACACTCAGACTTTAAAGCCAGGTGAGTCTATGCAGGAGAAATTGAGAATCAATCAAGTGATATTTTAATCTTGAAATATCAGAGGGGTTTTGTCACAAAATGTTACTGACTCCTCTGTTAATGTTGAATGTCTGTTGGAAGCAGAATTATTAGAGACCACTTACCAGTCACACACTCCTTGATGTTGATACAAAACGTATCTACAATTAGGTATTTCACAGATAAGTAAATGCATTTTAATAGTTTCAGAAGCTTCCTATTACAGAGTTTATTTTGCTTGAAAATGTGACTTTCTCAAGGTCCTCTGGTGCAGGAAGAGGGCAATCTTACCGCTGTGAAATTGATTTTATGTAGCCTAATAAATCTGCTGCCACAATACCAAGCAGATGGACATGAGATATTACAGTAGACAGAGCTTGGGCCTTTTCCTACCTAGATTTTAAAGTGGTTCAGAAAGGTAGGTATGTATCAAGGTCCCAATTTTTCATAGTCCTGGACTCTAAAATTAGATTAATCAGACCAGCAGCAAACTGCCTTTGAGCTTTAATTACGTGGAGTGATAAAGAGCAGAATCTATCACCATGGTTTATTATAACTTTCATAATTCATAAAGATTTCTTATCCGCAGATTGCTTCAAAATGCTGGTCCTTACAAGGCTAGCTGCCAAATTACCTTAACCCAGCTGCCCAGTAAGTTAAAGCAGTAATGCAGACACTGCACTCATTGAACATAAAGCTCATTCTAAGTTGTGAAACTTATCTTTTTCTCTCACTTTTCTCTGTTTCGCAGGTATCAAACTTACATTGTCAGCTTTGTTGGATGGCAAGAACGTCAATGCTGGTGGACACAAACTAGGTCTAGGATTGGAATTTGAAGCGTAGGGAGAGATTCTACAATCAAAACTACAGCATAGCTACCTTCAGAATATAGTGTACCTTTCAATGTTTGTCTGGGATGCAAGTATTGCTCAGTATCAGTCCTGCTAGTCCTGGTTAAAGACAGCTAAGCTTTAAAAATGATGTTGTTAAAGACATGGAGACAAAAGCATAAAAACCAATCCTAATTCCAGGCTTTTTCTTTCGAATGTTCCTGCCCATCATGTCTGTCAGCTGCCACATGATAGGAAGTAGGAAGGTATTGATTACCTTTACTAACGTATTGACTGCACAAAGAATATGTTAATTGTATAAAAGGATATAAAACCTGAGATGTGAAGAATCTCAGACCACTATATTGTACTGTTCATTCTGTAAGCAAAATGTCCCATCACTTGAGGTTTCAATTCACGATGGAATGTGCAAACGTGTCTGAAAAAGGGATTTTTTTGGTTGTAATTATTACTTTTTTAGCTAGGTGTTTCAGGAATGGTTTGTCTTATTTGGCCATCTCACACCTGCAGCTGTCTCCAGAGTGCTTTAGGTTGTCCACTTTATGTAAGTCTGTCACAGAGGAGGTTTGATGTGACTCAGCCAATACTCCCTGTCCTGTGTTGTGGTTCCTTTCCCTTGCACAGACTGGAAAGCTTGTAAGACAGGGACATAATCAGGGAAGAGTCTTTGTAACTGCAATCACGTAGCTGTTGCATCACGGAATTTCAAATGGAGCTTTGTTTTATTACCACTTTTTTTTAGCAACTAAATGGGTACATTTTTAGAGAGTCTTCCATTTTGTGTGGAACTAGACCCCAAAATGCTGTACTTGACACTACTAAAAATGGATATCAAACCCAAACCCAACTTGAATAAATATTGAAATGTCACCTTTTACTTTGTCTTTGTATTAGTTGTGAAAGCACTTTTTATATTAATTCTTGGCTTGTGAAGCAGACTGGCACCATCTTAGTGTGTATTTTGTACCACACACACACAAAATAGTAGTAGGTCAAAGTTCCAGATACAGCCACATTCTTAGTGCTTGCTGAGTGCTGGCAACTGCACAAATGCATTTAGCTCATGAGGAAAACAAGATAACGTGGCTTATCTTTCACTGCAGAATGCACCAAGTTGCATTACTCATCTATGTAGAAATAGGTGTGAGCAACGAACAGCTATCAGTTGGGGTAAAGTTCAGTGGCTTTTCATTAAGACTTTATTTCATGTGCTTTATTTCATGGGCTGCATCAAAAGGAGCGTGACCAGCAGGTCAAAGGAAGGTGATCCTGCCCCTCTACTCTGCTCTCGTGAGACCTCACCTGGAGCATTGTGTGCAGTTCTGGTGTCCTCAACATAAAAAGGACATGGAACTGTTGGAACAAGTCCAGAGGAGGCCACGACGATGATCAGGGGCTGGAGCACCTCCCGTATGAAGACAGAATGAGGAAGTTGGGGCTGTTCAGCCTGGAGAAGAGAAGGCTGCGTGGGGACCTCAGAGCAGCCTTCCAGTACCTGAAGGGGGCCTATAGGGATGCTGGGGAGGGACTCTTTGTCAGGGACTGTAGTGACAGGACAAGGGGTAACGGGTTCAAACAAAGAGGGGAAGTTTAGCTTGGATCTAAGGAGGAAATTCTTTCCTGTGAGGGTGCTGAGGCACTGGAATGGGTTGCCCAGGGAGGTTGTGAGTGCTCCATCCCTGGCGGTGTTCAAGGCCAGGTTGGATGAAGCCTTGGGTGGGATGGTTTAGTGTGAGGTGTCCGTGCCCATGGCAGGGGGGTTGGAACTGGACGATCTTAAGTCCCTTTCCAACCCTATTCTATGTGCAAGCAGTCACAGATGGCGAGGGGCTGTGGCACAGGAGGATGTGCCTCGTGAGGCAATGGTGTCAGGACACCGTGAGGCCGGATCTGCCAGTGACAGCCACGCATTGCTCAACGCTGGCTGTTTCCCCCCTTACCACAAGTATTGCCGAGCGCATCCTGTGGGCCTCATCTCAAATACGGAACCTAACGCTGCAGGGGGAAGTCCTCCTCTTCAGACTTCACCCATTTAAACAAACCCCTTGCAACCAGCTCACAGTAACGTGGCAAACGCTCAAGATCAACTTACGTCCCTGCATGCTCTGTGTCCGGTGCGCTCTTGGGGTGCCCATGAGCCCTTGGGCTCCTTGCTCTTGGCTTTCTCACATCTGAATCGGCTGTTGTGGACTTTTCCCTGCCGTGATCAGCCCCAAGGCTTCCCTCAGGGCTTGGACCGCCTCATTTGGGGTGAAATCAGGAAAACTTTGCCAGAAATCTACATAACTCTGCCAAACGCATTGCATGGGCGCTACAGCGTGAAGCCCAGTCGTGCGTGTGGGGCAGTGGTTTTGTGGGGAGGGTCCAACATCAACCTCCGCTTGAAGGAAGCAGGAGACAATACAGGAAAGAGGAGAAAACAATGGGAAATACAAGGAAAAACGCCGTTTTCTGTCACGGATTCCCGTCCCCTCAACGCCCTCGCACCGCTTGCCCGCCCATCCCTTTGCGCATGCGCGGCCGTTCCACCGGCGGCAGCGCGCAGGGCTCCGCCCCCTCCCCACCGCCCCTCGCGCGCTGCGGGAGGGGGGGGCGGTGCCATCGCCACGTCGGTGCGGGCTGCCCGGCAAGATGGCGGCCGCCGGCGGTCGGCTCGTCCCGGCGGGCTGCGCCCTGTGCCTCCTGCTGCTGAGCGGATGGACCCTGGCGGGGCGCGGCCAGGCCAGCACGGGTGAGCGCGGCGGGGCGCGGTGGGTGGCTGGAGCGGTGTGGGTGCGTGCGGCCGCCCCGCCGGTCTCTCTCTGGAGCCCTTCTCAGCGCTTTCAGGCCTCTGCGGCCGCCGATGGGCCTGCCCGCCGCCTGCACCGCCCTCCTCAGCGAAGGGGCGCCGGTGGGGCCGGCCCCGGCTCGGTTGGCTGTCTGTTGTCGCGGGTAGTGAGCGGTTTAGCGCTCGTTCGCTCGTCCGAAGCGTGTTCAGCGTACGGGTGGGCGAGAGGCGGCTCGGCTGGTGGTCACCGTGTGTTGGTGTGAAGGTCGGCGCAGCTGCCTGCTTCGCCCACCGGGGTTAATATCTCGTTCCAGTCATCCTAGTGGGATGCCTGTGTTTAGGCCCCTTAGCCCCGTATAAGCTTGTTATTGTGCAAGGTGACTCCTAGTTGAGGCGTAGAATCACAGAGTGGTTTGGGTTGGAAGGGACCTTTCAACTTGACCCAGTTCCAACCACCTATCATGGGCAGGGACACCTTCCGCTGGAGCAGGTTGTTCCAAGCCCCGTCCAACCTGGCCGTTTTCTTTCTCCCACTTCCCTTCAACCATGCTAATAAGAATGTGTATTTCAGGTGCAGTGATTTTGTTGTTTCTAGTTGGAGCATCATTTGGGCAGTGAAGAGGAAGGGAATGACTGAAGGGAAGGAAGGGCGCAGTTCTGAGCTGTTAGTTCTTTTCTTCCCTGTCAGTCAGTATATCCAAACCCACTCTCTTTGTTGCCCTTCAGCTGGTATGATGGAGAGGCAGTAAGGATGGAAGAGGTTCAGGATGTGGGACACAAACCTATAGGAAACCAAGGCTTTTTAATATAAAAAAAGCCATGGAACAACTTGTTTTCTAAAAACCAAGTTCTGGAAGTGAAATTTGACCCTGTCCGGTGTTGTTTTGCTCATTGTTTGCTAAGAGGGCTGTGGTGTTAGTTCTGTCATCGTGATTGAACATTAGTATCTCATTTCTGAAGCTGAAGCATCTCTGGAGCCCGGGCACTACGTGTAACATCATCTGACCCTGTTGTGTAACTGCACGCAGTGCAGCCACCCTTTCGAACGCCAGATAGCTTTGGGTAGATAGTATAAGTCAATTGTGGTGTAGTTGCTAAACTTGCTATTCTTAGTAAAACAAAAAATAACCTCTTCTAGGAATAACGGGAAGCTGCGGCATTACCTGGTGGGAGTCCTGTGCATTTAAGTGTATATCCTCCTAAAACCTTCACTCTAAAATGAGTTTAAGAATGATTGGATACACACAGTGTAGTTCTATAGGAAGAACATTTCAGACAATTTAGCTATTACTTTCTAACACTTTTGGTGAGGGCAGCAGTAAGCTTTACCCATCTTACCCACATGCCAACTAGCTATAAATACGAAACTCTCTTGCATAAATTGTCCTCCTATTTATTTCCATGTATGCAATTAGCCAGCTTGATTGCTGAGGGAGGATGAGAATTCCCCAAGCTTGCCCTGTGCAAGAACTGAACAAGTTAATGTCGGTGCGATAATTCAGGCTAGTAGTTTCTTCAACAGCAAGCATGTTAAATGTCAAGTAATTGACTTAAACTTCAGCAGAGAGGCTCCATAATGCCTCGTTCATATGGGATTGGTTGAGTCTTCTGTTTTCTTTGGTTGCAGAGTAATTCCCAGTGGAAGAGTGTACCATGTAAACAAGAAGTCTCTTGTAACTGACCCTGTGTAAATACCCCATTCATGAATGACACGATTCAGTGTCCCCGGTGTAATATTTTACTTACGGGTTATTCGACACAAGCAGTTGGTTGAATGCTTCTTTTCTAGAACCTGTAACCTTCCAGAGAACTCCTTGGGAATGCTTAATGGAAGTGTTGTTACTCTCTTAAATAAAAGAGTAAAAATGAGTCTGGCTTGCCAAAATCCAAGGCAAGGATGGCTCCGCTATTTAAGTTATGAGGTACTGAAAGTCTCAAATGTGCTCTTCATTTTTAAGGAGTCTCCTGATTTGAGTCTGGGAGTGATGTGCTACAAGCAGGAATAGTTAGCTATTTTGTCTTGGAGTTAAAGCCCATTGGCTATTTAGAAACTCCCTCGGCATCCTTTTTTACCTTCCTTTGGGTACAGAAGCGGGATGATGGGCCCTGCATGGGGTTTTAATGCTCACCTTGGTTTTTATGTGGTTCTGCAAAGCTGTCCTGGCATCGCAGTGATTATGAATGTGCCTGGGGGCGCATTGTTGAGTAGCACTGTCACTGACTTACTTGGTTATAATAATTTGCTGCTGACAAAAGGCTTTCCTATAGGAGCATATGCGGTCACATTGTCCTTTCTTCAGCTTGTTTTATAACCTGTGCTTCAGTACTTCCCTCTGAGTTAACATAAGGTTGGAAATCGTTCTGTGTTCTACAAATTCAGTAAAAATAAGTGCCTGTGAAGAGCTGCCAGGACCTTGTGTCCTGCCTGAAGGAGACATCACAACGGGTTCTGTCTTCTTGTTGGTAAAATAGGCAGTGGTGAAAGATTAAAAACTCTGGAGGAGCTTTACTGAGAGCTTCTTCCTCTGCAGACCTCAGCAAATTCTGTGGGAGAAAGAGTTTGATGATGGAGGAAATGCAATTCGACAAGACACCATAAATCCACAGAGGGAGGGGAGAACACATCCCTGAAGTTCTGAGTGTGGAAAATATGTGTGCTCCATCTTTCAGGGACACTTTGGCATACTGGTGCTTCCAAGCTTTAAGTCCTGCCCTGTTCAAGACTTCTCTTTTGAAGCTGCCAAAGTACAGGAGTGTGTATTCCTGCATGGGATTTCTAAAAGGTTTGCAGTGTGAAATATGCCCTGTTCATAATATGATTTCTTGTCTATAAAGTGAATGCTTTGCAGTAATTTTTGAGTATCACAAGTTAGTGCCTTGTGCTTAATATTGTCTGTTTCTCATCCTTTTCTCAGAGTCTGTGGGAGTAGACGTGCTCCAGGAGAATATTTCCTCTAGAAGTGAGAATGAAACAGTGAGTAGATCCCAGAATTTGACAAACAGCTTGCAGGGTATAACCCCAACCAGAAAAGAAGCAAGCCCAACAAAGTACAAGGAGCTCCCAACAACAGCTAAAACCAATTTGGTGACTGCAGTAAAACCATCTACAGTGAAAGGGGTTTCTCCACCCCTGTCTCGTGCGGTGACTGCTAGCTCAGTATCTCAGATAGATGTTGATGCTTCTGAAGATACTAAAATTGAGGAAGAAGATCTTCTAACAGATTTGAAAGACACACTAAATAGTTCACCACCCATCATAAAAGAAACTATGGAGTCAGATGGAGATGATTATGATCCTTATGAAGTGACCTCGAATTCCAGATACAACCCAGACCTTCTAGAGATGCCAGAAGATGATGACTCTGACACCATTAGTAACTACAATGAGGAAATCAAGAGCCTTGATGAGAAGATCAAAGATGTTTCTGTCACGGGGTTGGAAGAAGAAGAAGAAGATGGTCATTTCTTTTTTCATCTGGTTGTAGTTGCCTTCCTAGTAGCTGTTGTTTATGTCACCTATCACAATAAGAGGAAGGTAGGTATGCTGTGAAAGGCTGAGAGAAACAGCTATAGTGATTGAAATACAGTTGCATTGCCTTGTACACTCTTAGTAAAAGGAACTTGGCTGTTGGGAGAATGATATCTTTGACTGCTTATTCTTGGGATACTAATATGCAGATCATTACTGACAGTTTATCTGCACAGTGAAAATGAACTTGAGTAAAACATTCTAGATTAGAAAATCAGTTGATTGATGCCATCAGTGATCAGTCAGTTCAGTAATGGACTCTGGCAGTGTACAACATGACTTCTATAAATGGGACCAGAGCCAAGTTAAGTGAACGTGATTGATTAATTTCGTTTCTGCACAGGATTATAAACAGCAAATTAAGGGAGGTTTAATCCCAAATAGCATGGGAATGTTCCTGTTACAACTGTGATAATCCTTATAATAAGTATTCACTTCAAGGTGGTCTTTCTATCATACATACTCCGAGGGCTTAACTACAGACTTTAAGGAAATGTTTAACACTCCCGTTTCACAAAGAGAAGCTCAAAGTTAAGTGTTTTCAGGTAGCCATTTTTTTAGAGCAAAGCAATTTGCTGATGCATGCACAAATTTGCAATTAAATCGTAAGTTAATCTTTAGAAATGAGGAAAACTGAGGTTTTATTCGTATAGAGAACACTGATTTTGTCAAGGATTTGGGGGAGCCTGGAAAGAACACAGCAAAAAAAAAAACCCAGACTTCTGCTTTACAGTGCAGTGGTGTATCTGGAATGTGCATTGCCAAGTCTTTATGGGGGAAAATGTTGAACAAGGTGTTACATTTGGAAATTTAACTTTGAGGGAAGGTTACATAAGTGATAAAAATGCCCTGTCTTTGCTATGTAATAAGCTAACAAGTGTCACCATGTGGGGATAGTTTAATAGTCTGAATATGCAGTACTTGTGAAGTTACACACATTACTGGAAGAGTTCTGGGTTGAATGATGTGTTTTTGCCAAGCTCCAGCTGAGGTTGCTGGTAGGTGAATTGATGGCAAGGACAGTGTGGAAATGACTGTCAGCACCGTGTTCTATAGCAACAGTAACACGATTGCCAGGATCGAGGGGTTAGAACTGTGATGTCAATAGAACCATTAATGTGTTTATGAAACCCCAAATGTTTCTCCATAGCATTCTGTAAGTTATCTGCTTTTTCTTCCAGATCTTCTTACTGGTCCAGAGCCGAAGATGGAGGGACGGGCTGTGCTCTAGGACAGTGGAATACCATCGGCTAGATCAGAATGTTAATGAAGCAATGCCTTCCCTCAAGATAACTAATGACTATGTCTTTTGAAAGCACTGTGATTTGAGTTTGCTGAACTTACCACTCTTTGCCTGCCTAGTCATGTAATGATATTCAGGTATTCTAAATATGCTGCTTGTACTGAAATGAGATGCACCCTCTTTGACCTGGATGTTTTTGAGATTAA
Organism: Lathamus discolor; assembly: GCF_037157495.1. Lineage (NCBI taxonomy): Eukaryota > Metazoa > Chordata > Aves > Psittaciformes > Psittacidae > Lathamus > Lathamus discolor. The sequence continues at coordinate 18,717,487 of NC_088893.1, forward strand.
ATCTCATGGAAGATCAAGGGCATGGTACATTTGTTTGCTACTTTGGTCAGGTTTTATATCAACTATAAAGATACAGACTTTAGTACTTAGTGCTCTTTCCATTCACTAAGCATCATCCCTTCTGTCTGGAGCAGTCTTTAATAGTGGTAATACAAAAAAATAAGCATAAAATATCTTAGGTCTAATAAATTAATGACTTTGGCATCACTAAATCAAATTAATGGTCTCTCTGCTAATCACTTATATGGCTCATAAATCCCCCTATATTGCAAACTTAAAATATAATTACATTTTTCTGTGCTTAAATCCTGATGCTTGGGGTTTGTTTTTTTCTGGTTTCTGTTTTCTTGTTGCTTAATTTGAGCCTATTTTAGGCAGAATTGCTGGCATGGCAATTTCATAACTTCTGTATGTGGTCATGCAGTAAAGAATTTCATGATACATAACCCATTTTAGTTCAGAAGTTACATATTTCCTTAAAATATTCAAGACCCTTGTGAAGGTATGCAGCTTCTTGACTGTCCAGTTCTTTTCTCGCATGGTATTTATGGCTATTTCATTGTCTTTGTAATTAATGAATGGAAAAGAAGCCTTGCGGAATAATCTAACTAAAATATAGTCGACAGGCTTTCGATACATCGGAGCTTCCTGTTGAATTTTAAGACGGTTGGGGAACAGTTCCAGGGTTTGCTATATTATAAAAAGCAGAGGCCTGAAAAATGGAAGAGTAATTGATGTTGTTATTCTGACCCAGGTAACAGGCAGATGAAGGTGCTGGGGCTGCGACAGCACACTGGTTTTGGACAGACATTTATGCATTAGCGTCAATCACGTTACTGGTACAGTAGTTTTGGGTTTTGCTTTTTTTTTTTTTTTTACTTTCTCTTTTGTACTTCCATTATTTATGTTTTCCTGAGTTGTAAAATATAAAATCTCGGTTTTCTGTACATTCTGTTTGTGATTGAGTTTTCAAACGGAGAAACGTGTAAATAATGGTGGAGCGGGAGCCCATAATTAAGAACTTGGTATTCAAGTCATTCTGTAACATTATGAGGAAATCACCTTTCCAGCGGTTGGCATGAGGATGCTGAAGGCATGATACTACTTACAAATGAAGTGCTAAAAGTTCTAAATCCTACTGTTAAATGCGTTCTTTACGTAACCACAAGTAAAGCACAAACAAAACAGCCCTCAACTCTTTTCTTGCAGTAATTTTTATCCTATTTGGACTTGTATCACTTAATATTTTGAATAAGGTTTTTAAAATAAAGGACAACAATAAGTTTGTGGTGTTTTATCTGAACTGCTTCACTGCTTCTGTACAGCACCTGGTGATAAGAGCTTATATAAACCATCTAAACCATCTTTTCCAGTACTGATTAAATTCACTCTGTGTAGGGGTGCGTGGAGTTTTGTGTCTGTCAAGTGGTATGTAGGGCAGATAGCAAGGCTGAAATGAAATCTTCTAGGCTGTAGGAATCAGTAAGTTCTGTCACTTTTAAGTAACTTTTAACCTGATTTGTATAATTACTGATGCTTATGGAAGACATTTGAAACTCTGGCCTGAACATATCTGCATTAAAGCTGAACACGGCTGTGGTTGGGATCCAAAAGGAAAGGTTACTTTGCAGAGCTCCTTTGGCATGTTTAAATGTTGGAATTGGAGGAAGTGGCTTATGTTTTCACACCCAAGAAATTCAGTGGCTTTCTCCTTAAATACCATTCATAAAGTGTGGTCATTTTGACAGTAGAGACTGGTATGGTCGCACTTGGCATGTTTCTTTTCACTTGCTATTACAGGCCTTACAGAGAGCCCTGAATTGAGGTTTTGGAGTGCTCCACTGAACACAACTACAGTGATAACCATGTTAAAAGTTTCATCTTGGATGTCATTTTCTCTTCCCCCCCCCCCATCCATTGAATTAGACCATCGAGGCACGGTTTGCATTTTCAGCCTGAAAATGCTCTGACTGTAACACCTGGAATACTGCTAAAAAAATAGAGAAAATTGGCATGGACCTGAATTAGTAGAAATCATAGAATAGTTTGGGTTGAAAAGAACCTTGAGATCATCCAGTTCCAACCCCCCTGCCATGGGCAGGGACACCAATATAGGCATAGTTGATTGGTTTCTGGAGTTCATAGCCATGTTACCTTATTCCATCTTGGATGTCTTCCAGAGCTCGTGAAGCACAGTTCAACTGGCTGAATCAAACCAACATAAATGTTTTTTCTTCCAAGTTTTCTGAATGAGTAACAATGCCCTCTTTAAGACTCTTACGTTAATATGGTGATGGAAGAATCTTGCATTTCATTGCCCTCCCTCCCTCAAATTGTTTCTCCTTGTGGAAAGACTGTAGGGAAAGAAATCTATTGGCTTTCCAGTTTTTGAGCTGTTCCTTCCAACAATCCCACTCTTAAACCCCTCTAACTGTTGCTGAAGGAGGAGTGCATGCAGCTAATGGCAAGATAGGTTTTTGTGAGCTTTTTAGGGAAAACTGTCCAAGGCCTGGTGTAAACTCGATTACCAAATAGTTTGGTTGGCAGTCATCACGTTTTAAAATGCTCTTATGCTCTGATAGTACTTGTCCCACAGATTTAATATTCATTAGGCTGCATGAGGTTACCTTAGAGGAGAAAACCAAATCTTGTGAGTTAAATAACTGATACATGAGGTCATGAAACCATGGCTTGCATGGGTGTTGTCTTCAGCAGGGTGCAGCTTTGTCTCACTCCAGGTGCTTCACTCCAAGCACTTAAGGTGAGCAGTTGCTTGTAGCGCACAGCATCTTTAGCTCACAAATGACACAAATCTGTGTTAAATATTTATACAAACAGGTTTTTAATGAGGCTCTTTACTAATGGTGCTAAGGGCAGCTTGTCCAAATGGTTTTAAGTTCACAGGGAACTCACGTGAATTTGAAATCCTTGAAGTTCTTTGAGTTTCATTTGGGGAATTGTCTGAACGGATTCACTTCTAGGGTGCTGATGTATTTAAGAACTTCGAGCAAGATTCACCCCATCAGGTTGACAGGGATTGTAGCAAGTTGCCCCAAGAGGTAGGTTTGGTTGTGCCAAAGCAGTAAGTCTGTGGATACATCTAAGCTGTAATGCCAGCACAACCTAGAGGCTGCAGTACTGGTTAACACTGGTCATTTGTGCCCTCAAAAGATGATGGCTAAATAATCAGCCTGTTCTCAATGACATCCCACCATCCAGTCTCTGCATTTATACTTTGTACTTGCTCACCTTCCCTTGTAGCAAGGTAATACTGGAAACAAAAGTAAGAAATGGTGAATTAACACACCACCCTGGCTAATGGCTCTGCTGGGTTGTATCATCCCCTCATCTTGGTACTGCAGAGAAGGGACTGCACCCTTGTAAGACGGAAGATGTTAAATGCACACAGTGACTTCAGTTTTATTCAAGGGTACCTTTTCATTCCCAATAGCCCTTGGGTTGGTGCCTGGGCCAGGGAAGTGCCCCGCTGAATGGACACACGGTTTCCTAACGGTACCAATAGAGAGGGAAAGGTTTCTCATGCTCCAGTTTTACGCAGGCTCCAGGAGAGCGGGGCGCGTGTCATTCCATGTGCAGTAAAAGAGCCATTTGCTGCTGAGGTAATGGGGATTGAGCTACTGGGTTTTAATTTCTTTAATTGAATTTGCTCGTGGAAAATTAAAAGCAGGCAATCAGAAATTCATCAAATGCTGAGATCAAATGAGAGGCAAAACCAAGCCGATTGATACCGCGTCTTACCAACAGGGAACGTCTGCACGCCTTTCTTGACTGAAGAAAAGCAACTGTCTCCCATGAAGGTGAGTTATGACTTCCATCAATACTCTGATAAAAGGAATAAACCATTCCTGAAGAGCTTTCCAATTAAACTTCCCAGGATGAAAGTTGAAGCTTTATTTATGGAGGTCCTCGCCGGTGCTTGGGCTTTCTGCAATGAGCGCAGACAGAACGAAGAGGATGGTTTAACCAAATGAAACATTTCACTTTTACTAGCCAGGAAATCAGGTGGTTTGCACTATTTATGGTTTCATTCTCATTTAGCACCAGTGCTTAGGACTCAGTGGAGCAGGGGAAGGTTTATCTGAGCGGGCTGGGTTGAGGAACGGAAAATGAACATGAGCCGGCTTCCGTGTGTGCTCACAGCCCAGAAACCAACCGTATCCTGGGCTGCATCAAAAGGAGCGTGACCAGCAGGGCGAAGGAGGTGATCCTGCCCCTCTGCTCTGCTCTTGTGAGACCTCACCTGGAGCATTGTGTGCAGTTCTGGTGTCCTCAACATAAAAAGGACATGGAACTGTTGGAACAAGTCCAGAGGAGGCCACGAGGATGATCAGGGACTGGAGCACCTCCCGTATGAAGACAGGCTGAGGAAGTTGGGGCTGTTCAGCCTGGAGAAGAGAAGGCTGCATGAAGACCTCATAGCAGCCTTCCAGTACCTGAAGGGGGCCTATAGGGATGCTGGGGAGGGACTCTTCGTCAGGGACTGTAGTGACAGGACAAGGGGTAACGGGTTCAAACTGAAACAGGGGAAGTTTAGATTGGATCTAAGGAGGAAATTCTTTCCTGTGAGGGTGGTGAGGCACTGGAATGGGTTGCCCAGGGAGGTTGTGAGTGCTCCATCCCTGGCAGTGTTCAAGGCCAGGTTGGATGAAGCCTTGTGTGGGATGGTTTAGTGTGAGGTGTCCCTGCCCATGGCAGGGAGGTTGGAACTGGATGATCTTGAGGTCCTTTCCAACCCGAACTATTCTATGATTCTATTCTATGTGGAGATGAAGAATGTGACCTCTCTTAAACACATTTAAATGCTACAAAGATCACACAAAGGGCTGTTCCTGTGGCTCTTACACAGATGACTTAATATTAGCAGAAGGGGGATGTTCTTACAGCTTTAACTCAACGTTTGGGCAGTCTGTGCTCAGTTTCCAAACAGGGAGCAGCTGCAGGCCAGGGTGGACCCAACATTGGTGTGGGCATTCGGAGGTGTGGTCGGTTTAGGAGCGCGGTGATGATTCAGGTGGGCGAGATGCTGATTGCTGTTGTTGTCCAGGGAAAGCTGCTGTGCTGGGCAATGAGATCTGCCCCAGCTGGTGCTTGTTTGGGCCTCAATTTTCTACCTTAATTGGAGGCAGCTGAGAGGGAAGGAGCCACGGCCTCAGTGAGGAAGGAAGGAGAGGGGTGGTTGGAAGCTCTGTGGGTGTCACCAGCCATGGGGTTGTGTTGCTGGGAGTCCCTAATGTGCAGAGAGCAGGCTCTGGTCTTCCCCTGGCTGCACCATGCTCCTCTCCCAGGTGAGTTCTGAACCAGTAAAACAATTCCTCTTTCTTTTCAATCTTCCATGCTTGATTTTTCAATCATTCCAGGGCACTGAGCTCATTTACCATGCTGCCAAACCCATGCTAGAGGTGGCTTAAGGCAAACACCTGGATTGCATAGGACAGAGATGGGGATGTCCCCATTCAGCAGCAATAAGCTGTTAAATTTGGGTCTTTGTAAAGCCTTTCTAAGCTCGCTTGTAAACCCAAGCCCAAGCAAGAGTGTTTTACACTGCAGAGCCCGGGTGAGTGGTTGCTGCCGTACCAGTGTGCTGCTTACTGCTGCTGAGGGGCTGGGCCAGCCTTAGGGTTTGAGGCTTCTTTGGTTTGGGTTGGGTTTTTGTGGTACTTGGAGGGTAAATCTCTGGGTGGGATCACTGGCGAGGCGAAGGCTAACCCCACGGTGCCTGCTCGGCCATGCAGCTTCCCTCTCCTGCCCTAAATGCACCCCGAAGCTGCATTTTGTGCTCCTGCAAGGCTGAGTAGCTTCATGGGAGTGCTAAATCCTCGTGTAAGGCTGATGGAGCAGTAATCTTCAAGGCCGTATATCGCAGCCACCACAAAGCAGCAGAACTAAGAGCATCCTTCTCACACCTGTTTTTTTACAATCAAGTGGCCTTTAAAGAAGAGTTCCTATAATGGTTTCTGTTAAACTTTTCTGATATGGAGCATGTGAGTGTAATAAATGGTTGATACCAGAGCTCTCAGCTTCGCTGTTTCCAGTTTAACTAGAAAGAGAATGCCGCATTTCCTGTAACTGGTCCTTAAATCACCACCAGAATCACTTAGCAGCCTCCTTAAACGTACTTTTAATTACAAGGCCTCTTGCCTTGTTATTAACACTGAAAAGCACCAATCTTGGCAATTTCCTCTCTTTGTTCAAATGCACGTCCGAAGGTCAGGTTCTCCTTATGGAGGCGCATTCACTGAGGCTGTATTAAAGGTGACGTGAAACCAGATTTCATCGCTCTGTACTAGTCTGTAAACACCGTTGAAAGGGATGTGATTAAGCTTTAAGGAAGCTGCTGGGGTTAAGGACTGAAGTTCAGGCTCGCGGATGTACCAAGGATGCTGAAGTAATTCAGAATGGGATTGGATGAGCTGAAGTAGTTCAGAATGGGATTGGATGAGCTGGGGTACTGTTGCATTGTTGATTGCAGAGCTGATGCTCCCTGTCAGCTACCTCTGCAAGGCAATGGGATTACGTTGTATTAGCACCTTCCTGCCTTTCATCTGCCACTGGCTTATGACTGATGGTGACTTGTGATGACTGATAGAAGTCCTTCATTGTCCCTGTCTTTATTTGCTGTCTATCACAGAGGGAAAGCATTGTGCTCAATGTGTAACTGTTCCCCCCATGCCAGCCGCGGGCAGTGAATAACCCTTTTGAAAAGTACCTATGTGCGTAGGTTTTGCATTACAGCAAGCTGTGCCCACTCACTTTAGGATACATCTTTAAAGGTGAACTCGTGCTTATTGCTAATAGTTCTGCTCAGCTTCCAAAGGGAACAGTAGCTGGTGACTGGTGCTGAGCTGCAGTCGCTGGGGTGAGGAGTTGCTGATTGTCCTCTCTAAAGGTGCAAAGGGTTTTCGTGGTCTAAACCTTGTTCCTTCAGTACCATCCACCGATGGGATGTGCTGTGCTGCTGGGGGAACAAGAGGGTCCCGTTGCCATCCATGGCACTTGCCTGGAGCCCTGCCTGCTCCCAGGTGAGCAGATAAAGCCCTAAATGGAAGCTGCGTTACAGAAGGGCTTGAGTGGGGAGGTAGAAGAAGGTGTTTGAACAGGCAGGCAAGCTTACCTTGCTGGTGCTGCAGCCACCATTGCTGAGGACAGGGGTTCTCCCGGCTTCCCTAAGTAATATCCAGGGAAAAAGCGATCAGTTTGGGTATGGAGCCAGTTTCTTGTCCCTGCTTTTCCTTTCGGAGAAGCAGCCAGCAGGTGGGAGTGTGGCTGCACCGTGGAATGCGGCATTCCGGCCAGCGAAGAGCTGATGTGCAAAGCGAGCTCGGTAACGAGCGCTGGGATCCCTCCGGACCAAAGCTGGCACAGTGGGAACAGCCCCATTGATCCCGCTTCCAGCTGCTTGTGTGGGGAATGAGGAGGGGTAGGCCTGCGCTCTGGCGTGTGTCGGGACGTGCCCCGATGCCACGGTGATGGGATGAGGACGGAGGAGCTCCAAAGCCCCTCTCTCTGCTCAGGGAGGTGGGCGCTGGTATTGAGGACAAGCTGAACTGGGGCGCTGGCCCAGAGTGTTTCCCGCACTGTACCCCATTGGGGCAATAGAGATTTGAAGGGATTTACTTACTCTTTTAAGCAAAACCTCTCAAAACATGGAGTTTTTCTTCCTTTGAGTGTGTTTACTCAATGATCTTCTGGGTCTTTCCCAACCTAAATGCTTCTGTGTTCTAACACTGCATCCCCAGGCCTCTATTTCTTCCTGTCCTGTAAAATGTGGGTCTCTTATATCTCAATCCATCTGAGCTGCGATAATATGTTTATATACATAAAAACAGCCTTCACCCTTGCAGGGCTCAGCAAAGCCACCTCCAACTTTGAAATCACATTGATCTCCAGCCCTGGGGAAAACAAATCTGTTTCCTCAACCCAGCATCCGTTCCTGTTATTGTACAATAGGAAAACACTGGTAAACAAGGACACCCATCTCCTAAATGTTACTGCACGGCAGCCGAAATAAATACAAAGAAATAAATGTTGCTAATTATGGGATTATAATATGATGAATTTTGCCTGACAGCATCTAACCTTTTCCAGAGCAATATACAAATGATCACTACGTGCTCGAGTAAATGCAGATATAGAATACATCACCAGAGCACTAGTTAACAGGTTAATGGCACACAGGATGCTAATACCTGCCTCTGGTGGCTGAAAAGTGGTTATTTTATACCTGTAAATAGTTTGTTTGCCTAATTACTTGGTTTAGCCACTTCTCCTTCCAATTACACATGTATGCAGCCAGTGTATGGGGACTGCTAATGCCTGTGGAGCTGTAATGATGGGGAAGAAAGTACCTTGGAAGAGGTGGGAGCAAGGGAAGAACGTGGCTCATGCTTCTTTTCCTAACATGCGAGTGACCGATTTCCTAATGGAGGTTGATCAGAACTACCAAAGGAAAAGGAAGATCACATCATAGCACCCAGCACGCCTCCCGGTTGAATTCCCACTTGATTTCCCTGTAGCATGGCAGTCCTAGGACATAAAGCAGGATCCAGAGGTGGGAATAGCAGTGGTGGATAGGGGATCTCATTAAAAGTATACCAGTGGCACTGTGGGATGGGTAGAGATGGTGCTGTTTGAGAAGCGGTGATTCAGCAGCATCACAAGGGTGATACTGGATAGTGACTTGTGGTTGTTCTGGTGCTCGTCTTAAACATTTGAATCTGCTCTGCATAAGCTGGGAAGTTTGGGACTGAACTTAATGAATTTCATTAATTTATATCACTCATTTAATGGAAGTGCTGTAGCTCCATCCAGCTTCCCTGGTTTCCATCCAGCGATGGATGCAGGAGTGATGGGGTGCTCCTTCTTTGTGGTAAGGTGGGTAATGGTTTAGGTAGTCCTGTGAGGAGCAGGGAGTTGGACTTTGATCCTTGTGGGTCCCTTCCTGCTTGAGACGCTCTGAGTTTAAGGTTGTGTAAAGCTTGCCAGGGCCTGATATTAACAGTGGTAATGAGGAAGAGTCCTTCCAAAGCTCCCTGATGGTCTGGATGTGGGGCTAACCACTAACCTGAGACAGACTAATGCAGGGCAAGAGTGTGAGTGCCTATTGCAGGAAGGATTCAGCTCTGTGAACACAAGACTGAATGAGTCTACCTATTTCTGTCCAGTTTCTTGTTGCTTTGAGTGTTGTTAAATTCTCCCTCTACACTGAATTGCAGACAGATGCTTGGGTAATTGAGAGCTGAGGCTTTAGAGATGATGGTGCAGGCTCCGATGCTGTTACTCAAGCTGGATTATACCTTACTTTGCAAGCAATCTCACCAGCTTTGGTACAATAAACCAAACAATATTGAACGAAGGGGGGGGAGCCTCAATTAAACTGAGCACTGTAAATGAAACCTGTTCTGATTGAAATGCCTCTGACAGCTTGTGCTGGAGTTGCAGGAAGGACAAAGTGAGCTTTTAACGGGCTTTGGTGCTTCTCGCCAGATGGTCTCATTCTCATCTGGGTTTACAGAGCTCTTCCCCTCCTCTCTCTGCATCACTTTTGGGATTAACGGCAGTGGTTTCTGCAGGAGGCTCCACTGAGAGCGAGGAGCAAAGGGGAAGCGTGGTCTGTGCGAGAAAGGACAAGAAAATGCAATTACGGGGGGTGGTTTGGCTGCTTGGCCCTGCTTTGAGAGCAGGGGTACGTGGTTTCCTCCTGTCTCTCCAGGGCTCATGGCTGCATCACCTCGCCAAGAGCAGGGATGCTCTGTTTTAGGGGTAGGGGTGGGAGCTGCTGGCTGTGAAAGGGCAAGAAGATTCCATTACTCTAAAAGGAAACAGCCCTTGTGCCCATGGCTCAGAGTGGCCTTTTGGCTTAGAGAAGGGGTTGCCTTCCTTCCCTTTCCTTTAGGGAAGGTGGAGCCACCTCAGTGTTGAGGGCAGGAGATGGGAGCATAGCTCATGCATAAGCATTCAACAGGCACCTGGGTTTGGGAGTGCTTATGTTGTACCAGCAAACCTCCCGGCTGACATCACCCTCCTAAGCCTCCCTCCACTCTCCCCCAGCCCCAGGATTACGCAGCTCAACCTGCTTTAGCATGCTCACCCTTAGTTTGCTGTTAGGAACCCAGCAGTGATGGAGGCATTCAAACAAAGCAGTTTTCCTACCCCAGGACAAGATTATCTTGAGCTATTTACTATGGAGGTGATGCTGGAACCAGCATGTTCAGGACAAGCCGCCCGGCTGAATGGTGGCTTTCAAACCACCCTTTGCTCTCGAGACACTTAAAAGCTTTTCCAAACATATGCTCCCATTTCCAGGGCTGTAATTTGCTTGTTTCATTTCTGGGCTGCTAAAAGTCTTTTTCCTTTGGGGTGAGAGTATTGGAATGTCACAATTTCTTCCATTTGGCAAGTGGGACCTTTACAGGTCTTCATACAAGCATTTACTATTTATTGTCATAGAGGTCCTCAGTACAAAACTGATGTATGGAATATCTCGCCTATAGCCACCAAACCCCTTAAACAAAGCAAAAGGCAAACCCTCAGCTATTTTCCTTTATTGAGGATACATAAAAGCCTGTTGCTTCCAGCAGAGTTTGACCCCTAAAAGTGCAGGAGCCAGCAGTTTTCAAAGTTACTGTAGTTGCTATAATCACTCTGTTGCATGTGGAATATACAGGAAATGAGAACCTTTGCCCCACTGAATTGAAAATCCCAAAGAGGTTTTTGGGGCTTTTAACGCTGCAAAGTGACCCAAAGAGTGGGGATCATAGCGCTTGGCTTTAGGCAATCCCAGCTGAAGAGTGTTTAAGTTGCAGTCTAAAGCCAGATCCTCCTCTTCTGCAGTGCTGCAGCTCAGGGATGGCTTCGGGCTCCATGTGCTGAGTGTTATTGCCACAGAACTCGGGATTTCAGGAACATGTGGCCTTTGAAAGTCGCTAAATCATTGAGTTGATTCCCTTTTCTTCTCCGGTTACAGCTTCCGTTATTTTGCCACATTTTAGGGTTTACATTTGCCCTTTTGTCTTTCCCTTTTCCAGCAGATTAAGACTTAATAAATGCAGATGGGAGAATTGTGGAAATCCTAGAGAAAGATGGGATTTGTGGCGATAAATTATGCAGCGGCCCTGGCGGTGCTGTGTGTGTTCATTAACAGCCTGATGCCACACGTATTTCGTTTGATGCCAATCCTTGTCTGTGCAACTGATCCGCATCCTCACGGAGCAGGGGGATGTTAACCCTGCGCATCACATAGCGCAGCTTGGTTTGAGAGCTGGGATCACAGCTTGATCCTGGCAGCGCCGTTGCCTTCAGGGGTTATTCCCGATTTCTGTGCCTGATTTCTGGCCATCTGGGCCTGGGTGTGCTGTCATGTACTTAGATCTGCTTACAGCAACACAGTGATGAGGTTGCAAGATGCCTACAGTCTGTTTGTAAGCTTCTCCAGCATATCCCCACCTGCATCCTGTGACTAAAACATTGTCAACGCTGCTTTCTATGTGGAACAGCTAAAACTTCACCAAGGCTCAACAATAGGTTTAGGTTTGCAAATGTAAAGCCTTTTTTTCTTTCATTTCTTCCAAAACCACAGCTTTTTTACCCCTTTCCCCCCCCCTTTTCCGGTGCTTCTCTTTCCAAGGAGCCTGTTGTTCAAAGCTCAGCCCAAGGACTCACAAAGCCTTGGGAGATGCTGGGTTATGGCTGACCTGGAGGCTCCAGAGCAGATAAAATGCTCTGCAGCAAAATTGGGCACAACACCTGGCTTATTCTGTATCACAGGCTGTTAGATGAGGTCTGTTCCAGTCCACACAGGGGTCTGCTTTGGCTATAACACTACCTGAATAGGAGGCAGGGAACTGGTACAAGCAATGAATACATTTACTGCTGAACAACAGCAATGGGATGTATAGAATGTGCATGCAATAAAAGCATGGGCGCCTTCCAACTGCTGTTGGCAAACCGCTTGATTTTCTCATAACAAATCACCTCTGCTAGAGGTGGGCTCTCAAACATGAAGGTATTTGTGAGGATACAGAGGAATTCACTCTTCAAGAGCAGCAGTCACAGCAATGGGGCTGAACTTGTGACAAAGTGCAGAAGAGCTTGTCCTCTATGACAACTGCAGCGTGCCAATGTGCCTTCCCTTGCAGTACTGTGATTTCCTGCCATCCAAAAGCCTAACCCCAGCTCAGAGCTTTCACACCATAAACCCCCCTGAAAGTTAAGCTGATGCATCGCATCATCCATATGATGCATCTCAGGGGGTTGCGAGGGTATCTAGTGTGTGCAGAATAGTGCAACGCTTCACTCTCCCTGCCTTCTATTATGATCCTTGAGTGGCAATTTGTATTTTGAGGTGGTTGCAGCATCTGATTTATACCCAGGCAGCTTGATCTTAAATTAACACTTCTGTGGCAGCGGTGTTTACAAGGAATAGCACATCCCTCCTCTAACAGATCAGCCTTGCTGTAACTAATTAACACAGCATGCTTAATTGCCTTGTGCAGTGGAGGGTGGAGTTCCATTTACCCCCAGTTAGAGGCAGGGGGGGAGGCTGTGAGCCCCCTCTGTGCAGAGGGAGAGCAGCTCCATGGCTTGGCAGCATCACCCTGGGGCTGTGCTGGACCCTTTGGTGATGGCAGATGTGCAGCAGGGAGTCTGGCACCTGTAATTATCCCCATTAAGAGCACTCCCAGGGCTCCCCTTACAGAGTGTTTAATTAGCTGAAAGCCTGATACCTGTCAATCACGTGTTGCATCAGATGTGGGGTTGAAAGGGCAGAGTTACTCCTGAAGCCTTATTATTAAAGGAAATTACTGGTACAGTCGGCTGGGATCTCGCTAAGAAACAAGATTATAGATGGGTGATGTTACCATGGAAAGCCAAACACTTTAATGACACCCCAGCACGCAGTAATAGAGCTTCAGAAGCAATGCTATCAGAAAACTTAACAAAACCCAGGGATTAGACGGATACTTGGATATTAGTGAGAACTAAAGGGAATGTTTAAATGGCTGAATTCACCATAGGCCTCCGCAGCAGCAGCAGCGCATCCTCACGTCTGTTTTGCGTGCGTTTGACATGTATGCAAATGGTTGCACAGATTCACAGGGCAATAAAGAGTTAAATCCTAGGGTGGAAAACCCAACCGAACTGTCAGATTTCCATAAATTAGGAAGCTCGGGGCCCTGCAGAGGCTGCTGCATTGGCTGCTGGTTCCAGTATTTTACTGGCTTGGTGCTGTTCCTTGAAGAGCAGGACTTGAGTGTGTTCTCACACTGACCTAAATCCACGCTAGACAAGACTTGCAGTGTGATGGAAACCGTGAGCACACCTTCTACTCAGTTGCTCATGGCTGGGGATTAGGAAATGTTGGTGCCAATGCTCAGCCACGGACAAGTCAGAAGTTCTGGCTCTGTTTGGAGCAGGAAGCCAGCCCAGTGAGGTACCAGCCAAAAGGATGGGCTCGAAGTCTGCCTCTTATTCTAGTGGAAAAGTATCCAATATCCACGATCTGAATAGCCACAAAACAACAATAACCTGCAGTCCCCAATCTGTTGAGAACAAAGCAGTCTCAAGTGCTCAAGCATCTGATGTAGCCAGGAGAAGCTGGCTTTTACTTGTCCTCTGTAGCTCAAGGCTGAGTGAAGAAGAAATCGCATCATTTGGGGTTTCCTCATGTTGTGGCGAGACAATGGGAATGACTCGCTTGGATGTTTTCCTGTAGCCGCTGGGAACCAAAAGTAAATGAGATCCTTAAAAAGTGAAGCCAATAAAAAGCAGGGAGATTTAAATAAGGAAGCGGCCATGGCAGTCGCATTGAAGGCCAGTGGAGTGGCAATGAGGTTAGGAAAGCCAAAGCAAAAGCCCTGGGACATAACAGAGCTGATTTGTTTGGGGTACGTAGATGAAATAATAATGATGATGATGATGACAAATTCTATTATGCCATGCTCTTCCCTTCATCTCATAACATTAATAAGATCGTAATGAAATGCTGGCAAGTTTTGGTCTCACTCATAAAACTTGAAGGGCACGCTGTGGTCTTCTCCTCCTGAATGTCATAGGACAATGCCTCTCGACGCTGCAGGCTGATAATAGTTTCTTCTCATGCAATCAAGTTATGAATATTTTGATGCCTGTTCTCCTAGGCAGGATTTAGTGCCTGAACTGTGATCAGTGTCAGTAATGAGATAATACCTTTCTTTCCCCTTCTCCTGTCTGTGCATAAAGAACAGGTATTATCAAACACAGCAAAGGGCTGAGTTTGATGTGAGCCACGAGGGCTTTCTGATTGTATTCCTTCGAGGGAGGCCTGAGGCTCAGACCTGTCTGTGGATGTGTGCTGGTATCTTACGGATATGTGCTGGCAGTTTCCATAATGGAAAAAGATAATCTGTTACCTGGGAAAGCGTTTCTTGGCCCACGTGAATGGGGTTTGTGCATTTCCTGAGCTCCAGTTTCTGATCCTCAGGACCACAGACTGGTTTGCTTTGGAAAGCTGTGCTGCTGCAGGCAGGGGTGATGGTTGCTGGTTGCCTCCATCTGCTTCAGGAGAGGCTTTGTTAGGCACCAGGATCTAATAGGAGTTCCTGCCTTGCTGGTACCAACAATGTTTTCATCAATGCTCTTGCAGCCTCGCTCTGTCACACTGCCCATATTGAGCGGTGCTGTAGGAATTCCAGCTGTGCAAGCTGATGCTCTTACACCTGCTAAAGGTTCCTATGTTCATAACGTGTTGGCTTCAGATAGCAGCTTAAACTCTTCTCCTGCTGCTTTTCCCTGCTTTTATTTTCTTTCTAACTTTCTGCACCTTTTTTATCCCTTTTTCCTTCCTTCCCCCCACTTCTCACCCTTTTCTGTCTCAGTTACTGTAGCATGGATTTACTGTTAGGCAAAGTATGGGGTCTTCCCAGGTAAAGGCCTCCGTCCCCTCTCCTCCCTTCCTTTACAGCCAGTTTGCACACAGTGAGTTTGTTGGTTTAACCAAAAGGTCCAGGAATGGCATCTTACTATGCTGTGTGAACACTTAGCAGCTAATCAGTGTTGCGGGTTACTCATTCCTTAGTAGGTAAGTGAAGGAGGTAAGTTTTCTTTTTGACCCCGAAAGATAAGAGTAAATATTATCTTGTTACTTAATTAGGCACATGTACAGTTCCAATGATGTGTTGTGCCTCGGGCATGGCAGAGGAAAAGAAAACCTGTGGCTGGGGAATAACGCAGCCGAAAGCTGGAGCTTGGCTAACGCAGAGCTTGTCCTTCTTGGACCCAGCTTTTTGGTTTTAATTATCTACGCAATGTTATCTCAAGAAGATCTTATTTTTGGCTAATTAGTTAATCCCTGCCTGGTGCTGATGGAACGCTGTGTTGCAGGGAGGTTTGTTGTTGCGCAGCTGAGGAGGAAGGCAATTAGTAGTAACACAGCTAAAGCTGAGCCTCCAAACTTAACACAAAACCTTTAACGAGACAACTGGGATACATCCGGTTGGGAGCCAAATGTGTTGCAAGCTGCTGACTGTTACTAAACCGCAAGCATGCGGTTTGGAAACTCTCCCCCTTCTCTGCCCAGTTCCTCCCCGTGCCTGTTGGCTGGGCAGCGGATGCTGGAAGCGAGGTGCTGTGAGCAGCGCTCCCCATCCAGATGCTCCATAGAGCCGCTGAGCGTGTTCTCTCATTGCCAGATCTCCAGCAAGGGGCCACAGCCCTGTCGTAAGCATCGGATTGCAGCATCAATAATTGATTCTTTTCAATTCCTGCCGAGATCTTGGCAATCAAATCCCTGCAGCCTGGGGAATCTCAGCAGTGGCGCAGAACTTTAGTCTTGGCAGCTTGTGTTTTCTGAAGATGTATGTTTAGTCGGCATGGCTGCTATTGCACTTGGAAGAAGCATCAGCAAATAAGCACCCTATCTGCTGTGTTAGTCAGGAGCCTCATGAATCCCTGTAATTCCAGTCATGCATGAATCAACAGAAACACATCCCACGTAGGTGTTTCTACAGCCATCATTCATTTAGATGAGCCCCAAACATGCATTTGGAGGGGTGTTTCTCTGCGGACCAGCTACCTGCATGTGTGCAGGCTTTGGGCTGGGAAGAGCCAGGTTAGGCAGCGCTGTTGGACACCACTAGCTTGAAATGGGCTTTGGGTGCAGCTTCTTCAAACTGGAGCTTCTTCTGGTGCTGAGCATGTGGTGGAGTGGAGAGCTGCATCTCCTTCTGCTCATGGTGGTGATGTCCATTAACCCCTGTCCATCAGTATCAGAGCGGATAGGAGCCTGGACTGTTATGGGCTATCAGATGGTGTCTTGGGGGGAGCCCACCTCTTCTTCCCCTTGATGGTAGGAGGAGGCTCAGGTGGCTGCTTGAGTGGAGGCTTATGGGGTTTTTACTTCACTTTGGGGAAGCTGAGCAGGACTTGGAGGCACAGCGTGCTCCACGTGAGTGTCCAGTTCAGCTCATGAGTGTTACAGGTTCTCAGCAGAAAGAAAACCTCCTCATTTTGGATGTCTCCATCGCACACATCTGTGAGGTCAGAATTAGCCCCTCATTTCTGACTGCTTGTGTGTAACAGTTTCACACAACTTAAAACTACTGCTTTCTTTCTCATATGCAACTTCCACAGTGGAATAGTTGGTGATAGAGCTGGGGTTAAGAAATAGGGCAGTCCTTAGAGTCACTATGATCTTTCTGCTGCGGTTCCATCATCTGCACCCAGTTACCCCCCCCAGCAGCATCACTGGGAAACTCAAACCCCTAATTTCCTTGAAAGAAACGACATGCCAGAATGAGCGCCCAGTGTGTCTGGAAGGGGAACTGGCTCCCAAGCAGGAAATCACACCAGTGAAGTCAAGGGCATTTCATAACTTCAAAATTGATCCTTTATTGAACACATGCTACTCTATTCAAAGGAAATCCCGTGATCCAAGTGTGCCCATGCAAGCACTGAGGCAAGAGTCAGTCGAGACATGGTTTTGTAATCATGTAATTGAGCATGGTTGGGTGTTCTTTCAAACGCACTGATTTCTTATTGCAGCTGCTCTAATATGGATAGGGGTAGAACGCTGTTTATGCCCATTCATTTGTCTCTTGATCCTTATTTAAAATATAGGGTTTTTGCAATACATTTGAAGCTGACAATGTGTCACACTCTGTGGGTAATAACACTGTTAATAGGAAAAACCCTGGAGCTGCAGGCGCTCGCAGTGCATTACGCATCAGGTGCTAATTGGACTTGGAGAAATTGCTGTAATATCTTATGGACGTTGGGTCTGATCCACCACAGCGTTCCTCTGGATCTGTGTCAGTGCAATGCCCGACATCTGGTCCCTTTCCCATCCCTTAAGCCCAGAATAGCCTCCGTAGAGCTGGGATTTGCAGAGCCTGGAATTAAAAGCTGGCCAAAAGTTTGCAGCAGCGATAGAGGTCACAGCATGGACCAAGTTATCCTTTCAGCTTGGCGATGACACTTGTGTTATCAGGCTTGCAGGAGGGGGTAGCCTTTCTTCTCACAACTTCTGGATGTGTTAACACACTTTAACCCTGTTTTCCAATGGTAGAGGCTTTGAAGCGATGATATTCCTACAAATTCAATGCAACCAGACAGCGGAGAGAACCCTTTTCGGAGCTTTAGACAATGGGAGAGGCTGAAATGCTGCCTCATGTCCTTGCTAAGCACAGGGGCATCAGAAGAGGAAAGGGGTCCCCTTGCAGGGATGCTTGCCCAAAGCTTGGGCTTCTAAAGGCAAGCAGGAGCTGCATCAGCCCATGCAGAGCTGCCTGTTTGGATGAAAAGGAGAAGAACTGAGTATTTTAACCAAGTCACAAGCCCTGTTGTTTTACTTGATTGCTCTAAGACATCTTTCACACTGTATTCATCTTTGGTTCCTTTGCCTGGGAGTAAAACCAGAGGTAAAGCAATCTGAAAGCTGTGCGTGTGCATGTTTGTAATACCGCTGGTCTGATGTGCAAGGTTCTATTCCCAGCTGCAATAATGTATTTGATGTGTATGTATATGTGTATATATATATGTTTTTCAGCACCCTATCTCTGTAGCACCCTTGCAGGGGCAGTGCCTGGCAGTAGCTGTGTTCCTGTTCGTCTGTTGGGTTCATTGTTACTGATAACGCCCTCGGAAGGCTGCTGGTTGCTTTCATCTTGCCTTTTTACTGCCTTGCTTGTTTTTATCTCCATCCTGTTGCATCTAAAGAGGTCTTTATAAAGCGTTGTCTCTCTGCTGTGCACGTCTCTCGTTTATTAATAATTCATTAATCAATTTAGAGGAAAAAAAGGCACCAAACCCAACAGTGAGAAGTGATCACAGCTCCGGAGCTGCGCTGCGCATACTTTGCACCTCAGGCTGCATCAGTCGTGAGCGCTCCCTGCAATACCCCTGCCAGAGATATCAGACATCTGGAGCTCTTTCTTTTGTAGATCTGCTTTAAAAAGAGAGAAAATGTTCTTTTTCTGTTACACGGGAAAAAAGTTCCCTGGGAAATCGATTGATATTGAGGAAAACAGCAGTTTCTGGAGCTGAGGTTTGATTTTTGCAGGAAGCAGTCGTCTGCGTCTGCTTGTACCAGAGCCCAATGGGCAAAGCCATTACAGGTTCATCAAGAATTAAAATTCACCGGTGACTGCACAGTCATTGCACTGAAGTTCCTGGTAATAAAGCCAAAATTGTTCCGATGACGAGGAGGAATTGGTGCCTGGTTCTGAGCAGGCAGCTTGGTTTTACAGCCAGTATCATTTGCAGGTTACTTGTAATACATCATGGAGAGGGAGATCTTTGTCTGTGTGTGGGTCTGAGGACTTCCTTGGTCTGGCTTGCTCTGAAGAAGCCCTATCCTGTGCCAGGGCAGGACCCGGACACAAATCCCTGTTGCTGCCCTCAGTGTTCCATGGTTGGTGGTGGGAGCAGCCGATGGATGGCAGCTGGAGAAGAGAGCGTGACCACTGCTCTGTGGTAATTGCTCCCATGTAAGCGCTGGCTAAGGCCTGGTGCGGCCTCTGGTGCTCCTTGAGCAGCTCATATGGGGCAATTGGATGATGCTGCTTCCTTCGGCTGTGCACAAAATCCTCCTCCCTGGTGTTGGCCACTGCATTGTTTCCAACCCCGTATTTACCGTAACCAGGTTTGCTTTACCTGCATCAAAGCATCCTGTTAAATTCACCTTTACTTCTGCCCTCCAGGCAATGAGTATAAAGATTTACTCATTTTGCCGATAATCTTCAGAGGGTTCAGTGCTAATCCTGCAGCACTAAGGCAGTTTAATGCTCCATTAATTATTTTGGAGGTGGTCTGGGCACTGTGCATGGTAACAACCGCACTGCTTGTTCAACGGGAAGTAACTTCTCAGTACGATGCCAACCCCTGTTAATAAACCCTGTCGGTCACCAAGGAGAGACTTTTCCCTCTAAGGAAAGTTAAACCCTTTTGTTAGCCTGCTTCTGACCCAGAGTTTGCCTCCTATAATCCTCCTTTCAGTAGGCACAAAGCAGCACGCTGTAAATTAACGGAGCTTGAGCAACCCTCCAGAGGTAGATGAATCCCCACACATGTAAGACGTTAAACAAGTTCTCATACTTCATGCGAGCGCCTGTCACCGTGACACAGGAAGGGATAACATTAGGAGTTTGTAATTTATTTCCATATTCGTTAATCATATTTCAGCGGCTGTTTGGTTTACGACCTTTAAAACCACCTGAGATTTAGATTGATAAATGGGTAGCAAATAAATTTAGCAAAATAAGCAATTTCAGCCTATGGAAGGTCAGCAGAGGGCTGTGCAGTCGCGGCTTCCGTTAATACGTTATATTTCAGTCAAAAGCTTTTAAATGCTGAAGGTTTTCAGAGGGAAAACCTATAGCTTTGATGAATGGGTTTCTTCTAATAGCTGAATGGGAAATGAAAATCAAAGTAAGGGAAAATCCGCCTTGTTTCTGAAGCAGAGATGAAGTTTTCCTTGGTTATAAAGGCAGGGCAGTTGGATAGGCTTGGGATGAGCAAATTACATTTCGGCACAGAATGCCATTTGAATAGTCTTATAAATCAGTTAATTGGCAGAGATTACTCATAATCACTATTATTATTACCGACATGGGGCTCGAGCAGAGGAGAGCCACACAGGACAGGTGAAGTAAACAGGCATCTTTATTAGCAGACCTCAGCAGGGAGAGAGGAGAGACCTCAATGATGTTATCTCTCCATTTGCCATTGGCAGCTCTTCCGGCTGCATCAGCCAGGGTCTGAGCTGGCCAGGCAGGGATCAGGCCTCTTTGAAGAGGAAAACTTTAAGTTAATTACTTGCTGTATATTAGTCCAGCTGTGTTCAGAATCATGTGCAGGGCTCCGTTTTGTGCTAGGGTAGAAGAAGTCAAACTAATGGGGACAGCAATGCAAAAGGGTTGGGTTGGGTTGGAAGGGACCTTAAAGCTCCTCCAGCCCCAACCCCTGCCACGGGCAGGGACCCCTTCCACTGGAGCAGCTTGCTCCAAGCCCCTGTGTCCAACCTGGCCTTGAGCACTGTCAGGGATGGGGCAGCCACAGCTCCTCTGGGCACCCTGTGCCAGCGCCTCAGCACCCTCACAGGGAAGAGCTTCTGCCTAAGAGCTCAGCTCAGCCTCCCCTCAGGCAGGTTAAACCCCTTAGCATGAAATGCATGTGACAACTGAAGCAAAGACTTGTCTGTTGGACTGATGCAGCAGTGATGTGGGACAAAGTGGCAGGAGCCAGGCAGGGGCTGGCTTCACAGGAAGCTGTGAGGTTTATGCTGGCAGAGGACCTATTGTCTCCTGGAGCAGGGAACTGGTTATTAATGCTTAAATTGCCAGTGGTGTTTGCGCCTGATTTAGTATCACTTAAGTAAGTGATGTATGTTTTCAATTAGGAAGCAAAGATGCTTACTGCATCTCCGGGATATGTTTGGATGGAGAAAAGTGCTTTGCACTGTCTTTCTGTTTCGGGGGAGGTAACTGGAGCGCGGGGTGTCTGTGTGTTTGCTTGCTGCAAAGTTATTTCAATGTCAGCTGGGGAAACAAACTGCATCAAGTTCATCCTGCCTGTGCCACAGTCGATGTGAAGTCACCAAGGTGGACTCGAGGGCTCTGTCTGGCTCTGGAGCAGGCTGGTGAGTGCCATACGGGGATGCTTTCCTCGGGGCTGGTGCTCTCTGCCAGCTGGAAGAGCAGCTCCTCCGTGTGCTGTTGGCCCTGTGCTGCTGGCACGCAGTAGATGTGCTTTTAGGGTCATAAGAACTCGTGGTCTTGGAGGACTGTGGTGAAAGGACAAGGGGTAACTGGTTAAAACTGAAACAGGGGAAGTTTAGATTGGATCTAAGGAGGAAATTCTTTCCTGTGAGGGTGCTGAGGCACTGGAATGGGTTGCCCAGGGAGGTTGTGAGTGCTCCATCCCTGGTGGTGTTCAAGGCCAGGTTGGATGAAGCCTTGTGTGGATGGTTTAGTGTGAGGTGTCCCTGCCCATGGCAGGGGGGTTGGAACTGGATGATCTTGAGGTCCTTTCCAACCCGAACTATTCTATGATTCGATGATTCTAAGTTTCATCCTCATTGCTAATGTGAAGCTCATGGATGTCTGTACGTCACAGATTGCAGTTGGGCCAAGCAGCCCCTGGATTTATTAAAATGCTAAAGCTTTGCCCTGCAATGTGGGGCTGGAATTAGTGCCCAAACAAACCCGAGGCTGAGCCGAGCAGGCAGTGAATTGAGGGAGGGCAATATCAAAAGTCTTTTAACCAAGACCAGCCCTGTGATGCTCTGGTTTGCTAACATCTGAAAGGGCTTTGTGATACACACCTATTTCTGGCTGGCATTAGCAGCAGTCACAAAGAGGGATGGATTGAATGCCAGTGAGGAGGGAACATCTCCTCCTCCATCTGTACTCTGCTCTCAGCTCCCCTCTGAGCCCAAACCGTGATGTCAGTGCCACAAACCAGCCCCCTCCGGCTTTCAGTCTGTGCTGCTGGTGTTTGCTTTCATCTCCTGCTGCCTGCTTTAATAGGAAGCAGCAGGAGATGAACTGTGGTTTGGGCAGCCCTGAGGCTGCAGGGGCAGGGGTTTGGGAGCTGCAGGTATGTGGTACATAAGAGATCCCTGGACCCACTTCCATTTATTAGGCCTCCACTAACTCTTCTTCTGGGTCTTGCACTTTGCTGTTCTTCAGGCAAGTCAAGCCATTGCTTTTATTGCCCTCTTGCTGGTTGGAGTCACATTGGACATTGGAGTCCCTGGCACTGTCTGAGCCGCAGGGACCATCAGCCTGACATTCCAGACAGTTTTGCTTCCACAGTAGCAATCTAGAGCCACGGCATGAACTACTTAGGTTAAGTGCATCAAGGGCTGAGATAAGGGATGCCTGAGAATTACAAGCTGTATCCTTGGGATAGCAGTGGCATTTTCCTGATGGTTTCTAAGGTCTTGCCTGTTTTCTCAGATCACTGACAGAACAGAAGGGGGCAGGAATCAGGCTGTATTTAGGTATAGGTAGCAAAGCATTTCTAACACAATGAAATACACAATTACAGGTGAGAAAATGCCCAGTGCCAAGAACAGCCAAAGCCAAACCTGTGACTGGGTGCTCTTCACACACTGCCCAGTGTCATTGCTTGGGTCACCTGCATTCTCCAGCTAGTTGGGCTTTAGCTGTAAAACACACCGGGTACGGAGTGTGTGTAGATGTGAGTTTGGGTACTAGAGCTATGCTGGAGCTGGTGGGAAAGTGAGGTTAACTGATTGACCTATGGGTCTCCTCACCCTCTCCATGCAAATGTTGCAACAACAAAGTGTTTCTTAGCAAATTAGCTGATACCAGTACTATTATCCTTATAAGTTAAATGCCAATGGTGATTTGTATTGTATAAATCTATCTCTCTATATTGCTGCTATCTCTCCTGGTGAGAGATGTTCCCACCTTTCAGCCATATGAACTTTCAAACTGCTGAGCTAAACAAAGAGATACGGTTTTCCTTTAAAATACCATAATGAAGTGCTTACAGACAAATGAGTTACCTTCATGCTGATTAGAGGAGCAGCTGGAAAGCCCCTGTAAAGCAGCAACACTTCATTGCTCGGTGATGCACCACCAGTTGCAGCAGCAGTTGCCAGCAGATCCCATCCGATCCATAGGCAGAGCAAGTTTCCTAGGAGAGGAAACCCCCAACTTTGGCGCTACCTGGGAGCCTTTCTTTCTTACTTAGAAGATAAATGACATCCTTTATGGGTGCTGGGGTGATTGGAGGTGTTGGATGCGGCTGCCTTGCTATTTACCAAAGTATCCTCTAGAAAGCAGCATCCTTTCTCTCCCACGACCTTGTGTGTGACCATCCCCGCTTTACCTGCGCAGTCCATCACTTTTCTGCATTACATTACGCTGGCCTTAACTTCAGGAAGGGTTTCCCTCTTAATTAAATGTGATTTATCTGCATTGCGCTAAACTCCAGAGGGATGCGAGAGCCCAGCTCCCCCCCAGTGGATGGGGTCCATTCCCAGGCGTGTCGCCCATCCTCAGCCAAGGGATCCTGCAGGTCTGCATTCCTATGAGCCACGTTTTCAAGCTGAAGGCGAGGATGACAGCAAGCTCTTCAGATTCATGCACTATTCATGCAGTCCTCTAGGCTCCAGTGAAGCCCTTATAAGATAATAAGAAGTCAGTGAGATGTGGCAGCCTACAGCTCCACTGCCGTTTTCACCCAGGGATCTCTGCGTTTCACTAACATTTATTAACTGAGTCTTGCAATAGTCTGGCAGGGTCTGAGGTTCAGTTTAGATCCGAGGGACTCTCTCTGTGCAGGGAATGAAAGGAAAGCTTTGGATCCAGTACCAAAGAGGAATGGAGACGAGAAGGCTCAGCAGAATTAAACACAGTTGTGAGTAGGGATGGGTACAGTGGAAGAGTAAACTGGGTGCTGAAATGGAGGACAAGGTCAAAAATGGTGTCCCACTTCTCACCTCTCCTGGGGCAGATGAAGGGAACTGAAGTACGGTGGGACAGAAGTTTATGGATGAGAAAGGGGTGGGAGAGCAAGCAGGAGAATTTAGGGAAGGACAGACCTGAGCGAGAAAAGAATGACAAAGGCAGGAGCTGGAAGGTAACAAGGAACAGGGGCAGGAAAATGGCATTCAAAGGACAAAAACGATGGGCTGCGAAAATGAGAGCTACCAGGAAGGATTAGAAAGGACCTGTTAAGTGCCCATGTGCCCCTCTGTGTGCAGGATGGCTGCGGCTGAGTCAATCCCTTGCACATCTCCTGTTATTGCAGAGATATAAGTGTTTTGCCCAGCTAGGTTAGGTGTGCTGTTGGCTTTTATTTCCACTGAGGGGGATCTCCCAGCACCAGGGGGGCCCGCACTGCCCCAGTTCAGCACTTGGAGCTGCGGCACATTGACCCCAGCAATGCCCCTTGCTGGGAAAGCAGACCTTGTACTGCCCACTTGAGAAGAGCTACTGAAGAAAATCACTGCTGTGATTGATGCCAGTGCCCGTGTGCCACGTGCTGTATGCAGCAACGAACGTGAAGGGAAAAACCCATCATTTTCCAGGTTATTGAATCTGTCTGGGTAGCCAACAGATACGAGGCAGTTGACATCCTGTGTTTGCTTCAGAAATCAGGATAATCCCAGCCCACGGGCTGTCTCCCTTTCACAGGGATTTCGTATCCTTTGTTGCTTTAAAAAAACAAGAAATTGGACAACTAGACTGAAAAATGCCTTTTTATTCTCTATGCTTCCTAAGCAGTGTTTGAGAGTCAGCTCCTTCTGTACTTTTACCAGTCTAATTTAAAGCTGCTTCTTTAGATGTGTGACATTAAGGAGCTGCACATCTTTCACCCACAGGTAGTGGCATCCATGCAGAGGCAAGGCTGTTAAGAATTGCCTGAGTGACCCCACTCCGGCTCTTGCTGAGTCTCCTGCCTGTGTTTCACATGGTGGTGGACACCAGATGCTGTAAGAGCCCCAGCATAGGCAGACGTTAGATAATCTGCTTCTGCTTCTTGCTATCTGATCCTTATCCCTCACAGTGAGTGTTTCAGTCCCTGAAACTCCAAGGTTTGATATTCCTCCCACTGTTACTGGTAAACCTCAGTCTATTTGTTAATGTTCGGTTAAATGTTTGCACCTCCAGTTACAATCCGTGGGGAAAAAAACCCCTCACCCAGCAATATAAACTAGGACTATTATTGCCATTTCCCTGCCTTCCAAAATTAGATGCCCTATCTATTATTTACCGTTGTTTACTGCCATCCTGGTGTGGTGAAGACAGCAGCCTCGTGGCGTGTCAGCAAAGCTCTGTGTGTCAGCACATGGGTGTTTCTGTCGCAGTGGGTTGAAAGCCAGGCACGATTTCCATGTGTGGACTGCTGCACAGAGGTTACCTTTATGACAATCAGTGCTTACAACAGCTCCTTCACATGGGCTGTTAGTGCTTTGGGGTGGTTTTTTGCGGTGTCTCATCCTCTTCTGTTGGTTTCTGCCAAAGGGAGGCTGAGCCTCATAGGAATGCAGGGTCACACCGAGCTGCTCATCTTACCTAGAGCAAGGCAAGTCCCTGTGGTCAAAGCAAGTGGTGACAGTGGCAAAAGACTGCCTGGCTGTGCCTCTCCTTTCGCAGCCCCAGGGCGCTGCGTGCAGCACACCTTGCTGCTGCGCAAGGGTGCAGAAGGAGAATCTCAAAGCACCGAATGGGATCTCGCAGCGAGGAGCCTCAGGGCTCCATACACCTGGAGTCCCGAGTTACTGTAGAATTGCTCTTTCAAAGGAGTGGAGCACGTGAGAGAAGAAGGTGTTTGGCTTCTGTAAAGGAAATCAGGTGTCTGGGCAAGAACCTATGGCTCCTGAGGGACAGGACCAAGCCAAGCCTCTCCGTCTTTGGGGGTCTCAGACTCAAGTCTGTTCATCATTCACCTGGGGACATTTGTGACACTGAAATCTCAGGGCTGCACACGTCTGAGGTGCTCGTGGTGACCCAGATGCACCCTGGCACAGCAGCAGGGCTGGTGGCTGGGGTTGGCTCCCCCTTTCCCTGCTGCAGATCAGAGAAGGGCTCTTTAGGGCACGCTTCCATGCAGATTCGCGTCGCTAGGTACCATTTGTGTTACCGAAGATGCAGGGATGTGTATCTCACCTGACAAAGTGCTCTGCCTTTGCACCTCCATGTGTGAGAAAAGGGTAATTTATTTAAATTTATGATGGCTAACAGGCTTATCTAACCACAGTTAAAATAACTTGCTAAATTATTCGTGTGATATTTGGAATCATGATTGTGGGAACAAATTAGCCGACTGAAAACGGGAGACTGATTTAGCTCATTAATAATGGATTAAGGGAGGCCGGGTGCTGGGCGAGCGGCCAGGCTGGCTCTGAGCATACAAATGGGGTGTTTCCGTGTTAGAAATGCGCTTTCTGGGCAGTGGTTGTGTGGAAAAGCATCACCAGCTCTGCTGAAGAGGATGTGGCTGCAGAAGCAGGAGACTGCATCACAGAAGCCCAGACTGGTTTGGGTTGGAAGGGACCTTAAAGTTCCTCCAGCTGCAACCCCTGCCATGGGCAGGGACCCCTTCCACTGGAGCAGCTTGCTCCAAGCCCCTGTGTCCAACCTGGCCTTGAGCACTGCCAGGGATGCATTGTTCAGGTATTCTGTGCCTGGTGCTCAGGCTACTTCTGAGCTAAAGAACCATGTCCCAGGCAAATGCATGGCCATCTAATGAAGGTTTTATACTTACTTTAAAATGTCTCCAGCACCAGTTCAAACATTGCCAGCTTCACTTGTGTAAATGATCCCAGCAAAGACCTGACTCTAGAGAGTTTTCTTTTAGAGGTAAGGTGGTACCCAAGGTCACCCAGTATTTAGCAGAGTGATGCTTTCCTTCTGCGTCTCGCTTACAAAGTCAAATAACATGGTGGACATGTAAAGAAAGCCACCTCATCACCTGGAGATCCCTCAGTGGGCATTGCTCTGCATAGAAACCAGTTCTTGCAGTGCCAAAGGACTGGAAGACGTTTAAGAACCTTTGAGGATTTGCCAGATGATTTGGTGCACCATCAGATAAGGATGATATAATACAAACAGGGCACGACTTGGATAATGAGGGACTATATGTGAGGTGACGTGATTGCTTGATTAAGATAATAGTTGAAGCATGTGGAGAAGGAAATTATAATTTATATATTGCTGATTGTGAGGCTTATTTTAAGGACATAATTTAAGGATTGTCAAAAGCAGAAAGATCCTGAGCAAAAGTAAGTCACCTCAAGAAAAAAGAGGAATTGCTACTGAGCAATTAATGTCTGAGGCAAAGCAGGAGGTAGGCAGCAAAGGGTGGAGGTGTTGGAGAAGACAAAGGCAAGAGCTCATGTTCTTAGCAAAGAACTGAACCAGGAGCCAAACACCCACCAGGGTCAGGAAGGGCAATGGATGTATCTATCTGTACCTTATTCTTCCAGGATAGATGCTGCTTGAGTTAAGCAGGATGCATGGAAGCTCCTCCCACCGGCTTTCTGCATCCCTGCTGCTGGGGATGCTGGTGTGCGAGTTTGAGCTAACCAGTCCTGCTGCATGTCTTAAGCCACCTGCACCATGCCACCCATCTTTAGCTGTTGACAGATACCTGGAAATATCAATTGCAGCATGATCTAGGGGAAATGATGGTGTTTTAAATCAGGCAAACATGTGGGAGGAACTGTGAGCAGCCTTTAGCAACTGAGTGCTGCTTTGGTGATGATGAGCTATTGGTGATGGTGAAACACTGCTGGGCGGTGTGAGACTGGCGAAGGGGGTGGGCATGGTGGGCGAGGTGCTAGCATGGCCAGAGCCATCTGCAGCAGCAGATAGACATCTCTGCATCTCCAGTGTTAGAGCACGGGAGGAATTTCCCCAGGGCAGCCAGCTTTCCGCCTGCATTGCTGATTTGTTCATCTGCAGTGTCTTTTATTTGATTAATGTGGAGGGGTTTGCAAACTGATCAAGACAGACCCGGCCTGCCTGTAATTTCAGCTAAATTACAGTGATGCTCAATTTCAAACATACCTTTGATATGGTAATAGAAAAAGCCAATTTAGCATATTGCACAGACCCAGGGTAAAGTGGAGGCGATACTGAATAGTGATGGAACACATACACAGGTACCAGCAGTAGGGGTTAGTGATAAATACTCCTGTAGAGACTGAGTAGATTTATATTGTTATCCCTCTGCAAGCTTGTACCTTAACTCCTAATACCTTTAATTAGAGCTGTTCAGAGCAGGTTTTCAGCTTGCTTCCATTGTGTTCCTATTATGAATCAAAAGTTTATTTGCTTCTCTGATGGGTGGGAAATAATGACATGGCATAGAAGCTCCCAACTGGCACTGCCTCTATCGAGATGCCACGGTGAATGAAACTGCCCGTGTGTTATGACCTTGATGCACCATTTAAATGGGTGATTTTTCAAGGCAGATAAAATCTTTCACATTAGGCAGGGGATGAGCCACTGGTTTGTGCTACGGATGCAGCTCCCCCCTTCTCCTAATTAATAATAAACAGTAGTGCTGGAATAGATTTATGGTTGTCAGCAGAGCAGTTAACTGTCATGCCACTGATGAGTCAATGGCTTGTTGTATCATAAGTGCCGATAATACCCGGCTCTGGGCTGGGCACTAAGCTGTGAGATGGCAATTTAGTTTTCACACACCATTTAGTTATGCTTTTATTTCAGATTAGTCTCAGGGTTTTTTTCCCTTTTTATTTCACTTCTAATGCATGAGGCTCAACAGTGACCCAGGTCACAGTGGGAGAACTCATTGGCACAGCCGGAACTTCAGCTGCGACTGTCACTGTGGGTTTTAGAGAGGAGGATGCCTGGCAGAGACAGGGGACCAACCAGCTCATTGGCACACCAGTGCCTGGTGATAACTATGGACCAAAGCCCATGCTCACAGGGATCCGACAAGCGATAGGGAAACACCACCACAGGTAACAGACTGCATGTGCCTTTCCATAGCAGAGTCAAATTCAAAGCTTCATATGAATTCCAAAAGGAGTGTCCTGTTCCCAATAATGTATTTTTTAGAGTGAAGGTAATGCAAGGACTCTTAGGCTGATACTGCATCAGCAGAGGGTGATGTGATTCAAGGTGTGATTTAAGATGAGTTTAGGTAGCACAGAAAAGGCAGGGGTCAAAGCTTGGTGGAGATGATGCTATATTTGACGGCAAAGGGCTGCAAGTCTCTTTGTTAACCCACAGACTGTCTCCAAAATGGGGCCTTAAAACAGGGACTTGGTGATCTGTCTCGTTTTGAGGCTCTTCAGCAGATACTCTCCTTTAGCAAAATATATGACTATAAATGATCCGAGATCATCTTTGGGCACCCCCAGCTGTAGTTGGGATTCCAGGCACTTGTTCTGGGCTTTGTGGTTCCTCTTTGGTACTTTGCCTTCCTTTGAGGGTTGGAATGCTGAGAATTCCCTTTTGCTTGATAACATCATCACCTTTATATTTCTCAATGAGGTTCACCTGGGTTTCCAATGAACCCAGGTTGTTTTACAGGTGAGCACAGTGTTGGGGTTTGGGGAGCATGATGGTTTAGGAGATGATGGGGTCTGCTTCTTCACAAAGCCCTTACCCCCTCTTCCTGTGCCTGTAGACACCCCTTGGTGAAATGGTCCTTACAAAGCGAATTTCAAAGCCTTTTGTGGAGCAAAAGATTTTTCCCTGCGGACATGGAGATGCTCAGTACTGTGGAGACCAGGTCTGAACCTGTTTAGAGCAAAGCTGCGTTGAATGAAATCATCTGGGGAAGGAAACCTTGTAACCCTACACGCATCCTCACTTATGGCCTTCTTAGTGTTAACAGGAAAATGCCATTCAGGTGTATGTAGCTAAGAAAGTAAAACGGTATTTTATTCAGGAATGGCCAGCAGAAAAAAAAGGAAAAACAGCCTATAAATAATAATGCATCTTTTATATTCAACTTTTTCCCAGTGAAATGACATCTGTTATATTCAATTCCTGTGTATTTTCTCACATCGACTGAACAGCTCTCTTGGTGCTAGCTTGAAGCTCTGTCAGACTGACTCCAAAAGGTAGAGGAAGATCCCATGTGAGATGGAGATGCCTGCAGCAGAACAGTGGAGGGCTCTCTGTCCAACAGCTCTTCTCTGTATTTTAGCACTCATGGTGATATTATACAGAATTCACAGGGAGGCTTTATTTCTGCAGCCCCAAATCTCAAAGCTCTTTTCCATCTGGCTGTTCTTTGTGAACAAACTTCCCTACGGAAGGGTTTGAGTCCATCTGGAACAGGGTCTGGAAGTTCATTAAAACATAAGACTTGGTAAAATTAAAATGCATAAGGATCATCACTGCAGCTTGGTGATGGGAAATCAAACGTAGTGCCTGCTTTCTGAAAAGCCTGCTTGGAGAAGGGTATATCTGACACCCAGTGTTTGACGGGGTTCCTACACTGTTCCTCTCATTTCCTAGTTGGTCACTGTGATGCTCGCAGTGTTTTCGAAGCAGCATTTCCACACATTTGACTTTTAAATTGCAGTGGGATTATAGCGACAGCACATGGTTACATGCTTCAATGTGTGAAAGACATTGTATTTTACATTCATTAACCCGACAATAATGGGCTGTGGGTGAAAACTTCCACCAGCAATCACAGCTCCTGATTTTGCACTTGGATTTGCACTGCTCATCCTTCCCACCTGGCCTCTGCCAGTGGCTTCAACATGACTTGATGTGGCTGTAAGGCTGCATCACTGGCAGCAGAGCCTGTGCAAGCCTGGGTGTCCAGGGTTAGTGGCCTCTATGGTCAGCTCAGTGAATATCTCCCCACAAACACTTGGTTTTTGTTAAACATCTCAATTCAGAGTCCCTGTTTTTAGGGCAGTGTAAATCAGGCTGCGTGTCCCCCAGTGCTGGGAAGTCTGCACTTCTGAAAGCAGGTTTTAACATCACCATGATTACAGCCTAATGCAAGTTTCTCTTAGGGCATGGCCTCAATATATGGATTTAATTTTGAGGAGGAAACTAAGTGGGTGAAACTGAAAGCGATCCAAGTGCTCAAACATCAACGTGCTGCCGCATTTAATCGCAAGTAGCCAGTCAGTAGCTTTTGAGCTATGTTACTTGGGTAGACGAAGTCAAAGGCTCCTCGTATTTGTTTCAGCCTTTTTCCATATTGAAAGTTTTGGACATCTGTCTGCATGATTCCTCTTGCATTTCATGAGTTATGGCCCTGGTGAATTTTGGAGCATGCCACGAAATGCACAGACAACCCCAAATGCAGATACGTAGAATCATAGAATAGTTCGGGTTGGAAAGGACCTCAAGATCATCCAGTTCCAACCCCCCTGCCATGGGCAGGGACACCTCACACTAAACCATCCCACACAGGGCTTCATCCAACCTGGCCTTGAACACTGCCAGTGATGGAGCACTCACAACCTCCCTGGGCAACCCATTCCAGTGCCTCACCGCCCTAACAGGAAAGAATTTCCTCCTTAGATCCAATCCAAACTTCCCCTGTTTCAGTTTGAACCCGTTACCCCTTGTCCTGTCACTACAGTCCCTGACAAAGAGTCCCTCCCCAGCATCCCTGTAGGCCCCCTTCAGGTACTGGAAGGCTGCTCTGAGGTCCCCACGCAGCCTTCTCTTCTCCAGGCTGAACAGCCCCAACTTCCTCAGCCTGTCTTCATACGGGAGGTGCTCCAGCCCCTGATCATCCTCGTGGCCTCCTCTGGACTTGTTCCAACAGTTCCATGTCCTTTCACTGGTTGTCCTGCTAAATTTGGAATATTTGAAGTTTCTGTTAATATGTCTAAAAGCAACGGAAATGACATATAAATTCTGAAATCAAAGGGGGCAACAAAACGTCTAGAGCTAACTGCAGAGTGGATGGATGGAGGAGATGCAGGAAAAACAAAAGGGAATCTTGTGTATGTGCAGGTAACTGCACTGCGACACTTTGCTCCTCTGAAATATTGATGATTTATTCTATGTACAGAGCTGGCAGAAGCTACTGGTGGTGGTTCTGACCATTTCTTTACCTCAGTGCTGGAGCAAACAACCTGCTCAGGGCAGGCATCCTGCTGTTTCCTCTGCTGTGCACAGCTCTCTGCAGAGGGCCCTGCAATCTCTGAAGCAGTAAGGAATTGGGTGCGTTTTCACCACCCACTCCTGTCGGGCAGCATCAGCTCTGGAGTATGGAGCCCCAGGACAGGGGAGAGGTGCACTGCTTGTCTTCAGATGCTTTGCCTCAATGACAGCCACTGACATCAGTAATGTCCACTTGAGCAAAAAAGCAGCTCCCAGTGGCCCTAAGCTTGGTCTTGGCAGAACGGCACCAATATTGTCCTTGTTTCATGGTTGGAGAGCTGAGGTGCTGGAAACATCATGTAGGTATCTGAAAGTGTCAGCAAAGAGGTCCTGCTTTGTTTTAAGCATCAGGTTGTCCTTCCCTTGGGCATGGCACTAAAACACTGCCATATCCTCAATACGCCTCATGCTGAGGCTGTTCCATTTGAGTTGAGCTTGGCTTGCCTGTGGCTAGTTAGGGCTGGTTTATATTTCCACTACCTGTCACCTTCTTGTATTCTTTGTTCGTATACAGAAGATAATAAGGCTGAAAGACGAAAATGGGTATGGTGATAGAGAATATCTAAAGAGAGCACATGATGTTAAGTAATGACCATTAAACTCCATAATAAATCCTTGGTGATGGTACAAAACCTTTGCATCTGCTCGCAAGGTAGAATTATTTCATGGCTTCCAGGCCCCATACGTGGATATATGTCAGTGCCTCAGCATCTTCAGGGACACATCCATAATAAAGATAATACTAATTTTCCTAGCAATGTGTTTTCCTGTCAGCCAAAGGTAATCAAGTGGTTAAAGGAGAACTCAGTTTGCTACCTAATGTGAAAAATAACTCATGCGTTTTATGTCTCCTAGTCTTCTAACTTCCACCAGTGTCAGGCCACATTGGTTTTGCATTTACTGTAACAACCTTCCAGTAGATATGAGGCAGAGCTTGCTACGTGTGGGGTTTCTAATCACTTTTCTTGTGTGTCTGATGTCTCAGCTATCCACGGACCTTGGGCATGATCAGATCACGGCTCCCAGCTAAACAGATTTAATGTGGAAATACAAGAATGGATCCAAAATGAGGTGGAACTAACAGATGAAAATAATGAGATTAAATGATAGCAATTGAAAGGCTTCTAATGTCTTAGATGCAGTACAGTAACACTCCTTTACTATTTATCCAGCCCTGAGGACAGTTATTTCCTTGAGGAAGGTATAGACGTTGATATAAGTGCTGTATTTTCTGTATCTGTTCTACCCAGGCTAATTGAAAAGCTATCATGGAGAGGAAATTGGGTTGGTGCTGGGAGTTTGTGCTTGTGCTCTCATCTTCAGGAAGGCATAGGAAATCTCCAGCAAATTAATTGTTTGGGCTTGAAAGTGCTCCATTAGCTGAGGTAACGGGCAAATTCGGCATTCCCCAACAGCGATCCCGGGATCCGGATCTCACTGCTCATTACTTCTGCACCATTCAGTCCCATATTTTCTAAGTTTGCATAAAATAAATTGGTGAATTACCCCTGTAGCTCATGAGGCATCATGGCAGAGGCGAGCACACTCACAGCACCTGGGTTAAAAGAGAAGATCATCCCAGGGCGGCAGAATTACCACTCCCAAGCACTAAAAGGGTTGTTAAAAGACAAACACTCCTGTTGAACACACACACGTTGTCTATGTGTGTGTATAAAAGGGAGATTTAAACCTTGTTTCCTGGCCGGGTCCCCATCAAGTCCATTGCTTTGCGGACCACAACCCTCCTGTGCTGCAGGAGCGGTCCCATTGCCATCAGGGACTCGCAGCTCCCATCACTGGGGACGTATCCCACGGTTTCATATCCCTTCCGACCTGCAGTGCCTTCCGAGTGCAGGAAATGCTTTATTTTCTTCTCTTTGTTTGCCTTTTATGTTTCTCCTTTTAATGGTGTATTAGTGGCAGGGAAACCCATAGAAATAAAAGTGTTCTGCAAAAAGGCTACAACAAAATGCTCGATACCAGGGAGGGATGAATGAGACCTTGAAATTACAGCCTGCAATATATGAGTCAGTGCTGCTCGCAGGTACTAAAGGCATTAATTCCTGAATACTGTCTGCTTTAGTAGGTAATTTTTGTGACATGCCTGGAGAGGCTGGTGCCTTTCCCCATCTACTATAATGAAGTATGGCAGGTTTGAGAGAGATGAAGGACTTTGCAAAGGTGCAGCAGCCTGACACCGGGATTCATTTTGAGCATGAGCTGGTTCCTATTTTATCTAAGCCTGATTCCGTCATCCTTGGAAAGGAGGGTGCTTGCTTTTGATGGTGAATCTTGTTATAAGTACTTATTTGGCATGCTGGTGAAGAAGAAAAGCTATCATGATCTGACATGTGAAACGTGAAGTCTCAATTACTTTTATGTTGTTTTTCCTTCTGTGGATCGGGAGTGAAAAATACGTTTTAATTAAAGAGAGAAATACGATATCCAGATCTCGGCATGCCTCGTGGAGGACAGCCTGGATTTGGGAGTGCTTCCCAAGTCTTGGAACACAGCTCTGCACTTCACAGGCATGGGCAGCAGCCGTGGCTGATAATGCTGACTGATTGATTTGGCCATTATCTGACAGTTTCTTTACTTAAGGGGAAAGGAGGCTGTGGATGATGTCTTGCACATTCAGATAGCTGCTATTGTGATGTTCTCGATGCATTTTATATTCTAATCCTTCTTTTTCTTTGCAGGCCTATTCTTTTTAGGAAATGAGGGTTATGAGAGTGTGCTTTTGCCTTCCGTCATCACCTCCTGCCCCCAGCCACTTCTGAATCCCTTGACCAGCCTGAATTTGCTCATTACAAGAAGGCTCAGAGATAATGAATCTCTGCAAGTGCTGCTCCAGTCAGTGGTGAAGCAAAGATGCTGCTCAGGTAATAATTATGAGTAAAAATACATACAAAATATGCTCCCAGGTAAAAACCAGGGGGATTATTATGCCCTTTTGTTGATACTGTATGGATTATTAGATGGCATGTAAGATGGACTGGCTGCAGCACGTGCTCTTGACCATGCAGCAAGCCAGAACAAAGCCAAAAGCCACTGAAAATGCAAGGGCATTTCTGAACATGCTGTGGGGCTAAGGGGTTGGGAGAATGGTGGCCTCTGTGTTAAGGAGCTGAGCCTCCCATCCCCATGTTACTACAACCTTGCATTACATTTTCCACTGACCAGAAAGAAGGTCAAATTAGCTCTTTTGCTCAAATTACTGCCTACTTTGAAATAAAAAGGGTAATGTTGGTGTGCTGGGCCAAATTGTCTCCTAATGCGTTTTGAAGAGCCACGTCTGAAAATGAAGAGGATGGTTTCCTTGCCTGCGTTTCCTAATGGTCCTTAAAGGCATCTCACTAGTAATAAATAATAACACATGCCTTCAATCAGTCTATTTAGGATAAAGGGCTTGGCTCTTCCTCCTTTACAGTAAGTGGGCTAAAAGTAAAGCTTTTTATGGAGCTCCGTCTAATTCCCAGCTGCACTGCACCACTTCACTAATAAAGCACTGTTTTTTTCATCCCAGAAAATTCTATTTACCCATCACTGTGCTTAGCAAAGTGTGTTGAAAGCCAACCAACTTCAACATCTAGCCCATAATGATGCTTGCACTTCCCTTTGAATGCTCCTGCTGCTGGGAGCTGAGATCACTGAACCCAATGGATACTTCAGCTGGTGCTTCCTCAAGGCAGCCTCACTAAACAAGCTTAAATTTAGTCCATGCCTTACTGAATAACACTAGAATTGTAAAGGGCTGTGCTATGAGACTGGCAATCACTCTGCTTGGTGGTGCGTGGCTGCAGCAGTGCTCTGTGTATCTGAGATCGTCAACAACTTAAAAGGGATCAAACACAGTCATGACAAGCATGTAGCTGGGTAATTATGCAGTATTTTAATAGAATCATAAAAAATTCATTACATTGTCTGCACGTCTTGTGCTCATAAAGAAAAAAAAGGCAGAAAATGGAAAAAAATCGAAATCCTGCTTTTGTTAAATGAGGAAGTGCTGCAGAATTGTTCGTGCTTTGCTCTAGAAATGACCCAATGGAAGTTCATGGCATAATGACCTCAAATCCCAGTGACTTCAGGACTGTGGTAGTTGGGAAGCTCAGGAGAGGGCAATGGGATGCCCTTACAGCCCCTCTGGTATGCCCCAGCTGAAGCTCACATTGGGGTATCAGCACCCTGCCCATGGAGGTGGATGGGTTTGTCCCATCCCTGCCAATGCTGCAACTGGTGGCAGATGTGGTGGAAGACTCGTGCTCCCACCCCATGCCCCACTGTGGTAGGTATGGTCCCCCCCCATCTTCTCCAGGCACATGGAAATGGGCAGGGCTTGCAGAGATCAGGGGTTGCTCCTTGCAAGCTCTCTGCTGAGTGTAGTTACATGGATTTGATGCATGTAGCACATGCCTTTAATTGGGTTAAAGGGTCCATGCATAAACAGGGTCTTTCTACATGAGCCCTTTTGGCACCCTAAGTCAGGCTAGAGCTCATAATAACTGTTTATTTAATACTTAGTATATGTCACTAATCATCTTTACTTGAAAGGAACTGATTACATTTAAACCCCAGGAAGTCAATGAGTATTTTATTACCAATTTCATTAAGGCCAGCATTTTAATTCTCGCCATCTAAATCTCTGCATTTGAGTAGAAATTTCTCTACAGCTCGTTACTTTAAATATGAAAGCAATGGGTGAACCTTACCAATCACATCATCTATTATTATATTTACTACCGGGGTAGCTGCAATGCTAGAAGGACTCTTCAAATAAACAGTCATTAAGGATGACAGTGATAATGGAATGTGCGCTGTGAAATTATCTAATTACTGACACTCCGAGTCTGGATCAACAGTTTGTTTGGAAATGGAATATAATTAAATCCTTTTGCTCCGAGTACAAAGAGCAATAAACTCTCAGAATTCATACAGTAAAACATGAATAAAAGGTGCCTTGTAAAGAAGGTTTGGGACATTTGGAGGATAATATTCTTGTAGAAAATGTAAGTCCTGACTACCTGTCCTGGGTTCAGCGGTAGCAGTCATTTTTCTCCTTCTTAGGAGCTAGTGCAGTGCTGTGTTTTTATCTTTTGGCCTGGGAACAGCGCTGATAACGCCGATGTTTTTAGTTACTGCTCAAATGTTTGGTCTGGCCAAGGACTTTGTGAGCCTCATGCTCTGCCAGGGAGGAGGGGAGGCCGGGAGGAAGCAGAGACAGGACACCTGACCCAAGCTAGCCAAAGAAGTATCCATACCACAGCACGTCATGGCCAGGAGGTAATGGGGAGTTTACCTGGAAGGGCTGGGGCTGCAGGGTTGGAGGAGGTATCGGTCGGTGCTCGGCTGGGGGGAGTGCAGCGAGTTATCGGTCGGCTGGTGTTGAGGTGTTGTATTCTTTCCTCTTGTTATTTCCTTTATCATTATTATCATTGGTGGCAGCAGCAGTGATTTGTGTTATACCTTAGTTACTAAACTGTTCTTACCTCAACCCATGGGAGTTGCATTCTTTTCGATTCTCCTCTCCGTCCCTCCAGGAGTAGAGGAAGGGAAAGAAGAGGGGGGAGTGAGTGGACGAGCTGCGTGTATTGGTTTAAACCACGAGACTACCATTCTTGGACCTGTTTGCTGAGGTCTATTAAAACTTGTTATGGAAGCAAAACGGATGTTCCCAAAGGAAAGCGAGAGGATAAGAATAGTAACGGATGCTACAGCACCCCAGAACGCTTTACTGTCGGCTGTAGAGGATATCTAGAACCTGATAGGAACAGTAATTGCTTTATTGGGTCACGGCTTTAAAAAGTAATGTAGCAACATGAACAGATGCATCTAATCTGTTATTCAGAATAAGAATGATCAGACATGCTTCTGAGTGTGGAAGGTCACCATTGCAGTTTGTTGATGCAGGCTGTGAAATAGAAATGCGAGTCAGTGCGCTAAGTAATTAGAGTTAACTGGACACTTGGAAAGGTGTCTGCAAACATGTTTGATCCAAATGCGTTCGTTTTCCGTAAGTCGGAGTGTGTGAGGATTGCAGGGAGCAGCTTGTCTTTCGCAGTTGTGGAAGCGTGGTGGGAGCGTGCCTGAGCTGCTGGCAATGATAGCAATGCAGGGACAGAAAATCCGTCCTACAGAAAACCTGGAGGGGGGCTTTGGACAAGGGCCTGCAGGGACAGGCCAAGGGGAATGGCTTGAACCTGCCCGAGGGGAGGCTGAGCTGAGCTCTTAGGCAGAAGCTCTTCCCTGTGAGGGTGCTGAGGCGCTGGCACAGGGTGCCCAGAGAAGCTGTGGCTGCCCCATCCCTGGCAGTGCTCAAGGCCAGGCTGGACACAGGGCTTGGAGCAAGCTGCTCCAGGGGAAGGGGTCCCTGCCCGTGGCAGGGGCTGGAGCTGGAGGAGCTTTAAGGTCCCTTCCACCCAAACCATTCACTGATTCTATGATACGACAGAAGGGGACCCAAGAGGAGCTCTGGAGCTGTGAACCCACCCCTTGCTTGGTGTCACTCGTGGATGCTGCACTTACTGGGACTCTGTGCCAGGCAAGAGGCATCTCAGTGCCTGCACAGACTGTGGCAGACACAAGGTGCTGTGATCTCTTCTGTCTCTTGATGCATGGGAAAGCATTACAGCACCTTTGCCAGGCATCTCCAGTGAGATAACAGACTCCAGAAACATTTTGAGTGGCCCTCTCTAGACACTAACCCATGTACCCCTTGTCAAGAGAAAGAGCAAACTTCAGGCATGAAAAGATGGCAAAGTAAAGAAAGAATGTTTTCCAGGTTACATTGCTTGTAGCTGGCCAGAGCTCTTCTCTCTTTGTGTCTCTAACAAGAAATCTGGGTTGCATGTATTTAAAAAGAAATGTTGCTTTTCATCTATTAGTGAGAAAACTCCGGAGCAGCTTTCTCTTCTCATCATTTTTGCTATTAATTAAAACCTGTATAACCCAGCAGCATGAAAGAGCCAAGAATGTCATTGCTCAAGTATCACAGCCTTTAATAGAAGTCAGAGTGGCACCATTTGTGACCATCTGATGTTTACAGCTGCTGCCTTTAAAGCACATCCACCTTGGCTCGTCTCCATTCTTGCTTTAACCTCAATGACTTTGGCATAAGTGATTTCAGTGCTGAACTTCGCCCGTTTTGTCTTCCATGGAATATGAAATCTGCTGCTTGCTTATCAAATATGAAACTGTGCACAAGTGGGCAGCCGCGTGCTAATGGAATCGATACAGCAAAAGAGATCTCACAACCTCCCTGTACTTTTTACCATTTACTTTGTTCGTCACCCATTAATTCTTATATTGATTTAGCTATAAAACACAAACTGCATTCCTATCACAGCCCGAGAAAAAAAAGCACATTGATTATATTGGAACAAGGTATGTTGTAAAAATGAAATGCCCGAAACATTTAAATGTAGTAAGCTCTGCTAAAGTACATAAATCACATTGTTTAATGTTGTAAATGAGTGGTGCTGCCTTAAACAAGGGAAAAATATGGTGCCATAAACCAACTTTGACACAACAGAACAGTCTCTGTTTCTCTGTACCTGCCATTTCAGAAATGCTATCAATAATGGTTACGGTTGTTTGCGAGAGGGAGGGGGGAAACGTTCTCAGTATCCCCTTTAAAAAGTTCCTTCAAAGTCACTTTGCACAATTGACACCAGTGCTGGTTTACCTGGCTATAAATAAAGCCTCATTATTACTCTGTCCTGTTTACTTACATCACCCACTCATCAAAAGCTTTTTGATGCATCATTACTAATGATCGGTTCAGGAGCCAAAGTTGAGCCTTGCTCTTTGTCTGTTATTGATGGGGAGGGAGCTGCAGCTGCTTCCTGCCACCTCGGTGACCACTTTGTCCGCTGGTGATCATGGACACTGTTCCACCAGGTGAAAGGGAGGGGAATTCATCTTTCTGCACCACTTAAGAGTTTAACCCTGAGTAAAGAAGACAATTGATGGGGTGCAATTCTGCACTGGGAGAGTGCCATGGCAGGGAAAAAGTGTGAAAAAAAGAGGGAAAAAGAAGAATTCCATCATAAGGATAAAATAGTTGATTTTGTAAGCAAAGTTATGGTTGCAGAAATCTGTCCTGGCTGAGATTCCCAAAGTGCTTTGGAGTCCTGCTCATGATCCAGGACTCTGCTAAGCCCAGTACAAGCCAGGCAGGTGATTTTGGAAAGCCTGCAGTGAAAAAGTGGCAACAACCAGGCAGGGATGGATTTTGGTCCAGCAGGGAAGAAAAGGAGGACAGGGGTAAGAAGGATTGGGAGTGGTCTCAAGAGCTTAAAACCCTAAACTGTTTGCAAGGCTTTCAGGGTCCAGGGAAAGAGATTTGATGGGGAGTTAGAAAGCCAGGATGGCAGGGAGAAAGGAAAAATGAGGGTGATTAAGGTGGGTATTGTGCATTTGCCTAACATTTAAGCTGGTCAGAATGGGGTCTTGGCTTCCTGTTCTGTCTGCGTCTGTGCATGATGCTACCAAATCATCCCTTGTGCCAGATTTTCTTGAATGAGCTTGGAAAGAGGAATTAACTCATCTTGGATTAGAGATCATAAAGCAGGATGGGGGAGAAGTCAGCAGCCTAAGCCTCGGGTGGTGTTTCTGTTGTTTTAGTTCTTGCTCCATCTTGTCTGATGCTTTTCCGATTCAAGGTTTCTTTGTGTGTTTTTCTCACCCGTGAGTCAGAGCAGATGCTGCAGAATCTGGGATGGCTCTGCCAAACTTTTCTTATCTGACAGTTAAAGCCTCTCTGCTTCAATCTAAACCCCAGCAAAGCTCAAGTGACTGTAAAGAGGTTGCTATAGACCTTACCTACTGAAAGCAGAAGTTGGCCTGTTCCTCTGTAAAGGAGAGAAGCAGAGGATTTATTATAGGGGATGTGAAAATACACTAATGCTGCTGAGGCTCTTTCCTCATGTGGTATCCCGTAGGATAAGGCTGGTGGAAATGAAGCTGCGTGCAGTCTGTAGCACTAAACCCTCAATGCAGTTTGCAGCACTAAACAACAAGCACTGCACCTAGAAGATGTGCTGTGTGTAGGTCCTTTTACTGGGGAAGGGAATATTATCCATAGGGAGGTGGCAGATGCAAGAATGACTTTTCCCAGCAGGAAATCCGCAGCTGCAAAATTCCAGTTGATTCCTGGGTGCTTGGTTGTTGGAGTTCATTAACACCGGTTTTCCCTGTGGGGCTGGCAATCATTCCCTCTTTAAAGTTACAACGGGAGGTTGCTCTTGTCCCAGTCGGGTCAGCACTGTTGCAGGTCTGTTGTTCTCCATGGGTTTGCATGGCAGCAGCATTTCCTCCTGGCCTATCGCCACCTTCTGTCTTCCCCCCAGACATGGCGGGGGGAAACCTCATGGAATGACTTTAACATTGAAAACCCTGTGAAATGATTCCTGTTCCTGCAAGAGGGAGCTTGGTGAGGACTGCGCTGATCTAAAGGTCAGCCCCAAGGCTTTTCCACGTTGATGATGCAAGTAAATCATTTCAAATAAAGACTCTATTTTCCCAGCTCTCAGTTTTTAATGGCAAGGATCAATCCTGCACCATCCTCACACGTTTACTCAGGGTATTTTTGTCTTAATGACAGCTCCTTTGGTCACCTGTGGCAAATGAAAGCGGTTGCAGAGTGCCCCCAGTCCTGGGTGGGTGCTGGAGGGCTGCTCCCTATCAGATCCGTTGTGAAAACATGAGAAAGCTGAGGAACTGGAGGAGAAAACAATAAAGCAAGGAACCTGATTTATTTTTATGGGTGTTAAGCCCATAGAGCTGTCATGCAGCACATCCTGGAAGGGCAGCTTGCTGTGATAGATGGACAGGAGCTGCGGCTGCTCAGAGAAGCAGCTTTAGATGGGCGATTTGGTCCAAGTTGTTGGAGCTTTCAGAAATGCACAAGAGTGAGAATTAGAGGCAATCCTCTTGCAGACTCTGTGAAACTGAATGGCTGCTCTTACAGGCTCTGCTCAAAACACAGCTATCACCGCTTCATGCAACTCTTACCCATACCATAGCCATGTGTTGAGGACATGTAATAACAACCAAGCCAGGAAATACGGTTTATGGAGTTAAAGTGGGATAAAACAGGGACTTTTCCCGAGGCCAACGGGTTACAAAGGGGCCAGTTCAAATGCCTGTCCCCAAGGTTCCCTTCTCTCTTTCGTGGAAGCTTTCTAAGGAGCAGCTCCTGCAGCCCCTTCTCTTACAGCTCCCCCCAGCACATCGTGCCCTGCAGGAGGTTAATGAGGGAGCCAGCAAAGCTGGGGCTCTTACGCACGTGTTTTAAGTTGCTAAGTGCTCTCTTCTGTTAAAACCAAGGTGCATTTGCAAACCTGTCTTAACGAGGGTAATTATCCACCTCCAACCAACGTGATCCAGTTAAACTAAGGCAGCTGGGGAAGGTGTTTTAACTGCTGGTTCCTCTTGACCTGCCCCTACAGAGCAGCTTGGGGGTGAACTGTTCTGGGTCAGCACAAGCAAAGCTCGCAACCTGCAGTCATGGTCCAGCTCTGGGTAAGTTGGAAGGTTTTTCTTTGTTTAAACGGGGTTCGCTATGTCTTTTCCAAGCGCTGAACTTGTTGTGGCGCAGCGCTAGGAGCCAGGGAGCTGATGGTAATGGTGGTGTGTGTGGAGGGGAAAACGTGATTTACTGGGTTTTGTGGTGCAGGATGTTGGGTTTAGTTTGGTTTATTGTTTTCCAGTTACGGTCATGGTATTAGTTAAGTTGTTGCTTGCACTTAACAGATGCTGTGGTGAGGATAAGGTAACTAAACTTCGGATGGGCTTTGGGCATCTGGTTACCAGACAGGTCTTGCTCTTTCTCCAGGCAGTTTCTCTTTAAAGCTAGTTGCTGTTAATTGTAAGTGCTGTTTGTGATGTCTCACTCTGTGCTTCTAAGAACGTTCTGTGCCCTCAGCTTGAGGTGTTTTGTCTCTTAACTACTTGAATTGCTCTTTTCTGCCTTAGCCATAGGTAATTGTCATTGCTGCAAAACGCTTTCGTGGATGATTATCGGTTGACTTGCATTAATATTTACAATAACTTTTTTGTTGGCAAATTTTGCTGCAACAGGAAATGAAATGCAAATTAACAACTGTAAAGATTAAAGCATAATGAAATAGGACACGAACTCCGGAGAACTAATGAATAAAGTGGCTCGAAGGCACAAAAAGATGTCCTTCAAAAAACAAACAGAGAGATAAATAATAAGATAAATAATTTTGAGGCATTAAACCGTCAAAGAGAAAGAAATACCAAGTATGGGAGAGATTGTTTCATGGCCAAGTTATAATTGCATTCCTTTTTCTTAATGGAAAGCTGGAGTTTCTCTGTGAATTTAACCAAGTGTGTAATTGCTGCATGGTGGGTTCTTTCCGAACTTACAAATCAGAGCATCCAAATGCCTCTCTGTTTAACTTTACTCTCCTTATCTTATCCTTATGTAACAGATACTTTGGTCTAATGGACAGATACTCCTTAAAAACTTCTGTATTTTTCTGATTTCTGTTCCCTAAAGCAGAGACCCTGGGTTGCTTTTATAAGGGGTTTGGAGTTTGTCTGCTTCAGCAAAGCTCCCAAGCCTTGATGTCTCTTATCGTTCAGGAGACTCTCTTTTGTCTCTAAGATAGCCCATTGCTTCTTTGTTTAATGAATGGCTGCGGACAGAACCTGTGCATAGGTGCTGCTGGCTGCTTTCTGGGGTCAACCCCTCCCTGTCTACATAGCTATGTTGGTGCATCTGAACTGGAGTCGACCCTGAGTTCATTTGTATTGTTGTTTAGGCTTTGTCGTTTTAAGCGGCTTGGAGCTCGTGAAATCACGAGGTGTTTCTGATACAGTCTATCTTTAATACTCTCTCATATTCTGTTTCGTATTTTATAGCTGTAGCAAGGTGCAAACATCTGTTTTTTTAAGTATGAGTCTAAAATATCTCCCCTTAAAATCAAAGGAGAGGTTCCCAAGGCATTGCTCACAGTGGGATTAATCCCTTATCCTGTAAATATTAGGGCTGGGATTCTTCCTTCTGCTCATGGTTAATCCATGTACAGCTCAGGCACTGCAGAGGAGATGGAAAGGAGCCTTCAGGGAGTTGCTGCTCCCTTGCTTGCTAAGAGACAGCACCAGCTGCCCAGGATACAAACCTCTGTAACCCCAGGCCATTTGGATTACCCAGTTGTAGCTTGAACTGCTTCTCCTCTTGACCTGCCTTGTATCACTACTGGTTTAATTAAGGATGAAGGCTTGGACTTCTGAAGTATTGGCATACTCCTGGGTGATGAGATTTGCCTGGCTGGATTTTGAGGTGGGTTTGAGCCTCCCTGGAAACAAATTGAAATGA
Organism: Lathamus discolor; assembly: GCF_037157495.1. Classification (NCBI taxonomy): domain Eukaryota; kingdom Metazoa; phylum Chordata; class Aves; order Psittaciformes; family Psittacidae; genus Lathamus; species Lathamus discolor. The sequence continues at coordinate 18,761,926 of NC_088893.1, forward strand.
ATACGGAAGCTGCTCAAGTTCTAGGTGTGCTTGTTAAATCAAAACCGATCTCTTTAATTTCACCCATCTCTGGTGAATTTTCATGGCACACTTTGAAGACCCAGGTGCGACCTCGCAGTAGTTACCTGCCCTGGTGAAGCCTGTTTGCATGTATGAGTCGATGGAGTCAGGCTCTCCAGTGGGTCACTGATCATAAAGCAGGCTCGCATAGAAAACCCCAGTCACCCATATCCCACACAGGGTACAATGGTCACAAGGGCTTCCGATTCCACATAAAGTGCAATGGCGACAGGAACTCCTAAGTTGCTGACACGAATCATTCCTGTATACCTCACAATTAGGAATTTTGGAAGTCATCATAGACAGGCTAGAAGGAAAAGACTGAGTATCAGAGGAAGCGGTGATATATGCTGGAAACCGCTGTTGGGGGTATCAGGATGTGTGGGACCCGGGAATTATGTAAATGGTATAGAATTAAGGGGTGGATTGTCCTCGTTTTGGCTGGCATAGTGTTAATTTTCTTCCTGGTAGCTGCTGTAGGTCCCTATTCTGGTTTTAGGATGAGAATAATGTTGAAAACGCATTGATGTTTTACTTGTTGCTAAGTCAAGGCCTTTCCAGCGTCTCAGCCCACCCCATCAGTGAGGAGGCTATGGTGGGGGACAAGAAGCTGGGATGGGACACGGCCAGGGCAGCTGGCTCCAACTGGGTAAAGGGGTATTCCATACCATAGGATGTCATGATCAATATATAAGCTAGGGGGAAATTTGGCTTGGTGCTGAGCTCAGGACTTGGCTGGGTATCGGTGGGTGGTGAGCAACCACGTTGTACATCACTTGTATATTATAATTCTATTATTATAATTATTATTAATTTCCCTTCTATTTCTTAGTAAATGGTTTTTATCTCAACCCACAAATTCTGCTTCTGTTTTCAATGCCAATGGGGAGGGAGGGGGGAAGTGCGTGTCTATGTGGTGTTTGGCTGCTTATTGGGTTAAACCATAACAGACTGATTCTTTTTTTTATAAGAGAATTCATGCAAACATCACTTGTAGTTATTCTCGGCCTGATGTCAGAATAATTCTGTGTATGATATCGCATTCATTATCATACATCAAGCTGTGATGGCAAACAGAGGGCTTCACCCAAAGAGCAGAGAGGAGGAATGAACTCTCAGAAACACATCAAACCTCACAAGTTAATTTTAAACTACAGCTGCCTGTACAAACCAATGTCTTTTCTCTTTGTCATTTGCACTTCACATTCACAAGGATGGCCAAGCCCTGGCACAGTTGATGTAGTAAAAAATCCCCTCTCCTGATTGAAATGCTTCCAGCGTTTTATCATGGGGTCTTCTTGCCTCTTAAACCTCATCTTTAATCTCCAGTTCTAGCTCTGTATCATCTTTTTTGGTGGCCCCAAGGTTGCAGCTTGATTGGTCGGGGTCAGTGCTTTCCAACTTGGTAGCACCTTGTGATGCCTGAGCAATTAGACCAAACATAAAAGTATCTTCTACTCTGTTACCTGTAGATGAGGATCTGTCCTAGTAAATACATAAGGGGAAAGAAATTCTGTCACCACTGATGTACATTCTCCTCCACCTTTCCATAACCTTGGTGGCAAGTTGTGTGGTCTAGTTGATATGCTGGAGGGAACGGATGCATCCAGAGGGACCTCGACACACTTGTGAGGTGGGCTGATGCCAACCTTATGAAGTTCAACCATGCCAAGTGCAAGGTCCTGCACCTGGGTCGGAGCAATGCCAGGCACAGCTACAGACTGGGCAAAGAAGAGATTCAGAGCGGCCCTGCGGAGAAGGACTTGGGGGTGCTGGTTGATGAGAAAATGAACATGGAGCCGGCTGCAGTGTGCGCTCGCAGCCCAGAAACCAACCGTATCCTGGGCTGCATCAAAAGGAGCGTGACCAGCAGGGCGAAGGAGGTGATCCTGCCCCTCTGCTCTGTTCTTGTGAGACCTCACCTGGAGCATTGTGTGCAGTTCTGGTGTCCTCAACATAAAAAGGACATGGAACTGTTGGAACAAGTCCAGAGGAGGCCACGAGGATGATCAGGGGACTGGAGCACCTCCCGTATGAAGACAGGCTGAGGAAGTTGGGGCTGTTCAGCCTGGAGAAGAGAAGGCTGCGTGGAGACCTAATAGCAGCCTTCCAGTACCTGAAGGGGGCCTATAGGGATGCTGGGGAGGGACTCTTCATCAGGGACTGTAGTGACAGGACAAGGGGTAACGGGTTCAAACTGAAACAGGGGAAGTTTAGATTGGATCTAAGGAGGAAATTCTTTCCTGTGAGGGTGCTGAGGCACTGGAATGGGTTGCCCAGGGAGGTTGTGAGTGCTCCATCCCTGGCAGTGTTCAAGGCCAGGTTGGATGAAGCCTTGGGTGGGATGGTTTAGTGTGAGGGGTCCCTGCCCATGGCAGGGAGGTTGGAGCTGGATGATTTTAAGGTCCTTTCCAACCCTAACTATTCTATGATTCTATTTCACTGGCTGCATGCAGACCTGACTTTAGCAAGTGTGTATTTCAGCTCTCCATAAATAAAAATAATGGGCCTAATTTTCATCTTTGCTAAGGACCACTTGTATCTGTTCAGGGATAGATCCTCAGCCAGTGTGAGCTGCCTCAGCATCACTGCAGCCGGTGGAGTCTGGATGCTTTGTGCCTACCAATGATTTGTTCCTGGGTGTTTCGTGGCCTCATTGAGTAAGTGCGAATTTACACCAGAGCATTGCACAGGACCTGAGCTGGGATGAGAAACAGGTCTAATTAAATGTTGTAACTGAAATCATTATCGAGGTCTCGCTCATTTTCACTGTACAAATATTCCAGCTGAAAGGATTGTATTTACAAGTGCTATTTATAATTAAGCATTTCACTTGATTCGCCTGCAAACGGAATGTAAATCATATTTTGCTCTGCTAAAAGGCAAGGAAAAGGGGAAAGTGTCTCCGAGTAATTTATATTGCGTTTTGTGGTTAGCAGAACCACAGGTTTATGCAAATAGGGGTTGGTTGAAGTCTGTGTATTTTACTTGTAAGGACACTTTATTTCAGTCAGGCTCTGTTGGGCAAAGGAGAAGGGAAACGAGATTTTCCTGCTCCCCTGGGGATGCCTGGGCTCCATACACCGGGATGGAGGTGGAATGTGTCCCCCCATCAGTGGCTGTTATATCCAGGCTGTGCTCACTACTGCTTGCAGTGGTCCTGGGAGTTGGGTACCTGAACCTCTCATGGGATGGGAAAGGTGTTGGTGCATCAGTAAGGAGGCTTCCTGGGGCCCAGGGGATTACCTGTTCTGATGCAGTCTGAGATGCAAGGGAAGATTAAACCCCTGCTTTGGGCTGCTCAGGTAGAGGAAAGCTGTCTAGAGCAGGATACTCAGATACGGAGGGAATCCTTTTATGCAGGGGTGATATGAAGCTTGTCAGAGCACTGAAAGGTGAGGGTAACTAACTCCTTTGGTACCTCGTGGCTCAGATATGGATCAGATTTTCTTGCACAAATGAGCTCCTAATGTTGCTTGAAGGCTTCTGGTGTTTAATCCTGAAGATGGAAGGAGACTTAAAACCTTAATGTGTAGAGGGCACTTCTTAACCCTATCACCTTGGGAAGCACTCTGACCCCTTGGCTATGACAGCAGGATGCTGTGCAAGAGTCACTGGGTGATTTCATATTGTTAATGGTGCAGCCTATTTCCCTGCTATAGTACAGCTGCATCTCCTCGGGCACGTCAGGGTGGATCTTGCATTTCTATAGACACCAACTCATTTGCTTTGTGAAAATGTGGCTTCGTTCACTACTTTACACATAAGCTCCACAAGCATATTGTGTTGAGTTGAAGTTACAGGCATTTTTAACCCTGTTTTTGCCATACTTTAGGTGTTTATCGTTTGGCTATCCCCTGTAATTGAGAAGTGACTCTTCAATTCACAACTGAAAATGAAGCATTTTCATTACCATGGTGATCAGGAGCTCCAGCCAAGGGTTAGACTCTGCTTGTGTTAGACACTGTGCATCATAGCTCAAAAAGGTGATACCTGCCTTAAACACCTCATAATCCAATAGGAAGACGAGCAAAATATATGTATCTAATAACAAGGGAAGGGGCTGATGAGTGGCGGCCTGGGAAGGCAATAACCAGGGATGGCTCGCGGGGCTCTCATCAAACCCTTCCCTACGGGGGGGATGCGAGTTGTGCTGCCAGTTCTGCCTGAGCAGACCTCCAAAATCAGGCAAATTTCAAGGCCATCTGCTGGTAGATTAGCTAAATAAAAATATAATGTAATTGGATTGGGTGCTCATTGCAGCCTCCTGGGTTATAAATGAGAGGGAAAGGTCACATTTCTTCAGGCTATCTGAAGCCGAGTGAATTTATCGTCTCGGCTTTTCATAACCTGTGCTTTAAGATGTAATATCAATTTCTCTGTCGTCTTAGCCGTGGAGAATCTCTTGCGGTGCTCTGTGTGTGGCACAGCATCATCCATGCTGGCTGGACCCGTGCCAAAGGCTTCCGTGTTTATGTCGCTCCTGACTGTGTTGGGAAACAAGTAGATTGTGAAATGACAGGACAAATCAGGCGGGTTGGAAGCTTCCAGCTCCAGTAATTACAGCTCTGTAATCTCCTGCTTCACAATTCCGTGTTGCAGATACCAGTCTCCAGGTGTTATGGGAATAGCGAGAGCTAAGTTAGCACAGTTGGATCGCGACTGACATGATCCTATGGTAGCTCTGCAGTGGGGTGAGCAGGACAGGAGGGGGGAAACGTGGGGAGAAGGTCCCAGGCAGGAGGTGCATGAGGCTAAGCAACCAGAGGATGAGAGGCAAGCGTAACACAATAGCGATAAGAGGGGTTTATGACTTTCCTTCAGTGAACTGGGAAGCCCTGGAGATGTATGATGTGACTGATGCATAGATGAGGGATGCCATAAGTTATTTTCACATATAAGACCTCCAACCTGGAATATTTATTAGTGCTTATCAGTGACACCAGCAGGATATCTGGATGAAGAAAACGCAAGTCAAGGGAACACAACTGATGTTTAAATCATGCGCATTCAGTTTAAAGAAAGCATCAGGTTTGGCAAATGAAAGATCTGCTCATGAGCTGAGTCTGTAGTTTAAGACCGAGCGGTTCAGCAGCCAAGAGAGCATTCCAAGCAGGAGAGGGAGGTTGCATTATCCTATCAACAGGTGCTCAGTCAAATGAGAACATGTTTATGTGGAAAACAAAGGACACTGAGGATGTACCTTTAGTTCTTTAAGTGATTTCTTTGGAGCTTTTTCTCTAGAAGCACTTTTTTGTTTGAAATAGCGCTTAGAAAATGTATGTGATTGTGATTACAGGAACCAATTTCATATTTCAGTATGAAACAACCTTGCTTTTAAAACTTCCACGTTGATTTCTCATGGGTAGATGTTTCCTCAACACAGCCTTCCTTCCCTCTACACGTATCTCTTTCATACACACACTCGTGCTTCTTCTCCATCCCACCTCCTGCTCACTGTGTGGGTTCCCATAGGCTGGAAGTGAGCTGTTTGCGCTCCGACAGGACTGGTTTCATTCCAGCACTGTTAAACAGTGGCACTCACTGTTCAATTTCAATTTCTCATGTTTTAAAAGGTGTCCAAACTGTTAATTTTAGGCCAGCTTTCTTTAGATGTAGCCTCCACAACATGCACCCAATGTACCCTGCTTGGACCAGCACAAACATGCTTAAAGGCTGAGTGAAGCAAAGTGCTCTTCCTCATGCTCTGAAACAAATCCATGTGTATTGAGTCTGCGTGCAAGGAAACAAAGCCCATGAAGATAAATGGGGCTAATCCCCCCGCAGCCCGCAAACACACGCCACTGTTCAAACCTGAGCCAGATAACACAAACCACCCTGGGAAAAGCAGTTGGGAGAGTGTCAAATCCCATGGCAAAGCCAATCCATTGCTCTGCGACTTCCAATTAGGGACTTGCTGTTGTATAATCAAGTTTCTGACGACACTGCATTTAAAGTCATGTCAGTGCTTGCATTTATAAATACAGCTCTGCAGGTGCCTCAGCTCCCAGCTGGAACCTGGTTTTCAGCATCTAATCCTAGAAGTGATTTTTATTGTATTTTAATTTCTATTTAGAGTGGGGAAAAAACATCCCTCTGAGCAGTTGAGGTGCACAGGGGGGAGAAGAATCAAGTCTTTTCAGTATGGTTTAGTTCTGCTTTAGGTGGGCCCTGTGGTATATGTGTGTTATTATCGGCACTGGTGTATGTGTACCCATGTTTGCGCATTGCTGCGAATTAGCAGTAATCGGACCTGGAACCTGTGCTCTTTGGCATATTTTATGCTTTACATAAGTTGCAAATGACATGGGTTCAAGTGGGTTTTTTCCTTCTTTATTTATACTTCTTCCTTACAAAATGTCCTTGCTTCTCCTGCATTGTTTGTAGGATCCCAAAGTCCTGTAAGAGAGAGCTCAGGTAGTGTTTGGTGTGGAGACAGCCCCTTTCTGCTGCGTGCCTCTCGGATGTATTTAAGCAGGGTCACAGTCAGGATCTGTTGGGCTGAGAGTCAAGGCTGGTGTGTGCCTGGCTGCCTCATGGGAGACAGAGGTAGCCTGTGTATTGCACTGTGTGATATTAAATCTCCTCTTATGTCTCAGGACTAAGTTGAGGGGACTGGGAAGCAGTAACCCCTGCAGACACCAGTTCATAGCCTCATCTTCTAATGTGCCCAGAGCTGAGAATATCCCGACTGAGCTGGCAGTCATTCCCGGGCAGAAAGACCATGTCTGTGCCTTCATTTTAACTTTTGAGTTTGAAAGAAATAATGTAAGTGGGGTAAATCTATTGCAATAGAAAGATGAGCATCACCTTTGGGCTCGTTAGATCAGCAGTGGCTCTCTGCAGGCACGGGAGGTGGTGGCATGGCACGGACACTGTCCCTCCACCTCCTCCTGGGCAGCCACTGTCCATGGCAGGGGAAAGCAGTCTAATGGGTTGATTTCCTTCTGTATATCTTAAAGCCACTCAAGCTTGGTCATTACAGTGCATTTAGAGCCAGATGTGGATGCCTGCTGGTTCTTTTGGTTATGAGGGTTTCTGTGGATGTGGATGATGTGGAGCCCCGAAGGATGGGTGTCTGCAGAGTTCCTTGAGTGAGGAGGGCTGTCAGTACCTTTCTGCCAAAGGGGATGGTGGATGCAGGTTCTCCTCTGCTCCAAAAGACATTTGCTCCATCAAATTCAGCAGCCATAAATAATGATACCCGCAGAGCTGTGAAACCGTTTGTGTGCTTCCTGAGGACTAAAACATTTGATTTGGTGTCACTTAAAGGTCTGGAGTTTCTGAATGGATAACTGAATTCCGGAGTCCATTAAACAAGGCAATTTATGCTGTTCTCGAGCTTTGCCCATGGAAACGCATTAACACTGTTCCCCATTTGGCTTGTTGAAAAGCTATTATTCTAAATACAAGAAGGGGAAGAAAAATCATTTTGCTTTTTCAGAGCTTATTTGTTGTGTGTGTACCAGCACAGCGGTGTCGAGTGATGCCTTTGGCAATAAAGGAGGGAAGCGGGGAGAAACGCTGTGTTCCCACATTAGGAGCGCTCTCACCAGTCTGGATGTATCCAGGTAGCACCTGCTGCTGCCATGGAAATCTGCGTTTTTCTGTCTTGGACGTGATGTAGCAAATGAAGAATGAAGGCGATCCTTGGAGCGGACCAGAGAGATGTCCCTTGGCATACCTGACCGCTCCTGAAATTGCCCAAACGTACATGAGGAGAGCTGGTAAACTGTCCCTGGTGCTAGCTCTGATAATTTTGTACCTCCAAAGATGTCTTTAAGATGATGGATCGCTTGTGAGCAGATCAGTTGTGTTTCAGGGCATTGATTTTTGTTAGGTTTCGGGTTTTTTCCTTGGTATCCTGTTTCCTTTTTCCCTGTTTTTTTTTTTACACTGAGACTGTATTTCTCCTTTAGGTGTGAGAAGAGGAATGGATCTGAGGCAAATGGGTGGTGTGAAAAGAGGTTTTTTGGCTGGATTGGGGAGGGCTTTGTCTCCCCGAGTCTCTGCTTCCCCTTTGTAAGTCAAAAGCTGCTCATGGCATCTGGTTTCTTGCTTGTGGCTTTCGCTTTCAATGGCATCTGTGGACAAAGCACAGGTACTGGGTAGCTCTAAGGATGTGATTCATCTTCTGCAGGTATCGGCTAGTGACTTCTTAATTCTAATTTTGAAGAGAGGTGGAATTCATCAGTAGTTAATGCACTTTGTCTCAGAGAGGCAGCCCCTGTGATCTTGCTGTCCAATTTAATACATTAGCACTATTTTCCTACCTGTCAGTGTGATGCTGCCAAAGGCAGGGGCAGTTGTGGAAGGGGATACCAAAGTAAACAGTGCACATTATTCAAGTAGATGGCTAACTTTAGCCTTATCCTTTTCCCTTATATTTCAAGCAGAAAACACTTTCAGCACATCAATATTGGGAATTAGCAGCAAATCTTGCTTCTTTGTCTTATGCTAGCTAGGTAAACACCATGCATTATCTCAGGCCACCTATGGAAAAGTCACTTGAGGATGACAAAGCGAGTAGGAGCTTCTTCCTTTTAGCAGTGACAGTATCTCAAGGATGATCCATCTGAAGTTAGTGTTGCATAAAAACAGCTAAGTAAAGGGTCTCCTTTAGATGGAGTTAATTGCTGCTGATCTCTGAATTCCTTATGCGGGTCTTTCTTCTGCACTTTAAATCATTAGACTAATATACCTTTATATCAGTAAGGGGAAAATACAGTTTTACCTGAATAAATCTGTTCTTTTGTTGACTGAGGAAGATGTTAAATGCCCAGATCAGGTATTTCATCATGACTAGTAAAGGGTCAGTGCGCAGGCATGTGGGTGCTCATGTTCATCTTCATGTGCTTCTCATGCTGATAGGGACAATGTAAGCAGAAGTACCTGGGTGCATGTTTTTAGCTTGCTTCTCGTTCTTTCTTTCCTGCTTTTCCAACTTAAACATAACTTTTAGAAAGGTGCAAAATGGAGGTTTCTCATGTTCTTTTCCTTGCCCTGCTGTGGTCTCTCAGAATAGCCAATGTGGTGCTTCAGGCTTAATCGGGATTGTGGTAGACTTGCAAACCCGGTAGGACTGTCCATTTTTACCCATCAGTGAAAGGGCAGAAATGACGGAAAGCTCTTGCTACCAAGGTACCTCACTGTACAGAGACCTCATTGGAGTCCCTCTTTGGAGCTGTCTGAACTTCTCCCCGCTTCCTGGTGAGATTTAGGGTACATGTGCCTCTCTCAAGGCTTGCAATCCATCAGGAGCTTAATGGTGCTTTCAGGCTTGCAATGCAAGGTGAGGCTTGCAAGATCACCCTCTCTGGATGTCACAGTTTGAAGGTCTGGCAAGCTCCTTGCTTTACCATGCTTTAAATAAAGCAGGATGCTATTTCCTAGATTATCTTGTGAGACTTGCACTGAGCTGTAGAGTTTGTCCATCACTACAGCATGCTGGAACTAGTGTGACATGAAGGCTCTACAATTCCAGCTGATGATTCACAGCAGATCATTTGATATTTAGGGCTCTGTTCATTAATAAATTATGCTCCATTTACCTTGTTTTCTGTGGAATTTATGAGTCAAAAGTGCAGAGTGCACCAAAAATGATCCATTCATCAAGTTCCTCTTCTCTCTGTGTAATTGGCTAACCCATCATTGCGGCCCCCAGGGGCACATTGCGCAGAAAGGTGTATCCCGCATGAGCGAGCACAGCAGCCTCAGGAGGGGAAACAAGGATTTAGCTTTCGTTTGAGTCTGCAGATTGCCCCAGTTGGTGCCTTTGAGCTTTGTAAGCAAGAAACCTCCCAAGCCGATTTGTTTTCTTGTTTGCTCTCTGCATACCCCAGGCGTTGTGACAGCGAAGGAGATGTCCCGCTTGTCTGTGGTCCCAACAAGTGCTTGAATGTTGACGTTGCAACTGCAGGAGCCAAGAGGTGGAGGGAGGAAAAGGCTGTTGCGATAATCTAGATCCATCTGCAGTTTGCTTTCATCCACATTAGCATTACCAAGTGACACAGAATAAAGGTGAAAAGCTCCAAGGTGCCAGAAGTTGTAGCACTAAGGGCTGTGGGGATGCAGGGGATTGGTGAGGGGTTGCAGGCTGCCTAAAAAGCAGAAGAAATCGGATGCCTCTTTGCTTGTAAATCACAGGAGAATGCCTGCAGATCACAGTGTCTGTAGCTGGCATCTAAACAAGCAGTGTTGTTTCTTTGTTTTAATGTTCTTTTTATTTAAGCACACAAATACTTACACATTGGCACAATTACTTATGCATTGACATAAGCTAGAGAAGCAATTTAATAGCAATGAAGAGGAAAGAATAACTATTGCATATATCCTTTTGATTTTCTACCACTTAATGGGTAAAGCCCTAAACAGAAGACAAAGCAAATAATAATTAGGAAGTGCTTCTTTACAGGATGAATTGTGGAAGTGTCTCTGCTGCTGTCTGCAATGTAGTGTAAAGATACTTGCAACAGCTTTAAACGACCTGTTTAGCTGCTAAAACAGGGAGACTAACATAGATAAATTCCCCATTTTTAGCACTTGGTATCTTTGTTTAAAGCTGCTTTGGATAACTACAGCATCCTACAATATGGATACATTGCTTGACTGCCTTCTTTCCCTGGGTTACTTGATGAATAACCATTCAGCGCTGGGGTGTCTAGAACATGGTTTTGGCTGATTTGGGGAGAATGGAGGTTGAGGAAAGTGGGATTTAGAAATGAAAAAATACAACTTCAATTCATAATCATAGAACCGAATTCTGCATTGCTGAGGAGCTGATTTTCATTCTTTTGTAGATCTCATTTTCTTAGAATGAGTTGAATATAAACTCAGTAGCAGAGTAGAGGGTTTTTTTCATGGTAAAAGGAGGTAGAGGAGCTCAGCAAGGGGCTGGGAGTCACCTACCAGTAATAATCCATGAGGAAAACTCATGTACCTCACCCAAAACTGCTGGCTCCCTACTGTGAGCTGGATGGGTTGGTACTTCCCTAGCAGCATCAGACAGATGGAGACAGTTCTGGCAGATCCCGTTCATGGTTCCTGGCTTCCTTTGTTGGATAGATCTCTCGTTCTGCTCAATTGAAAACATTTTCAATTGTTGTTCAGCTTCGAAGCTCAGTCAGGAGAGGTTACACATGCTCCTTGGGATCCCAAAGCCTATGTGTGAGTGGTTTCAACAGTCTAAGAGGCTTCTTATGCTGAAGTAGAGGTGACTTAGACCGAAGTTAGTGTAGATCACCATTGCCTTGGACAAGTCCTAGCTGCTGAGTTAAACATGGGTGAACTTGTATGCTCTGTATGACACAGAAGTTTACGCTGATTTATGGGATACGGTCAATGTTTGCTGGAGCTCTGGTGTGGGGCAGAGCCAGGGCCCTGGGTTGGGAAAAGGAAATCCAGTCTTCCTGGCATGTAGGCAAAACTGATGTACGATATATTATGCGCTTTAGTTCTATGCACAAAGCATGCTTAGTCAGCCTTGGTGAGGCCGCATCTGGAATATTGTGTCCAGTTCTGGGCCCCTCAATTCAAGAAGGACAGGGAATTGCTTGAAGGAGTCCAGCGCAGAGCCACAAAGATGATTAAGGGAGTGGAACATCTCCCTTATGAGGAGAGGCTGAGGGAGCTGGGTCTCTTTAGCTTGGAGAAGAGGAGACTGAGGGGTGACCTCATCAATGTTTACAAATATGTAAAGGGTAGGTGTCAGGATGATGGAGCTAGGCTTTTTTCAGTGATATCCAGTGATAGGACAAGGGGCAATGGGTGTAAACTGGAGCATAGGAAGTTCCACGGCTGAGTAGAGGGGGAGGAGAACCTCTCTTGACCTACTAACCACTCCCTTTCTAATGCACCCTAAGATGCCATTTGCCTTCTTGGCCACAAGAGCACATTGCTGGCTCATGGTCATCCTCCTATCCACCAGGACCCCCAGGTCCCTTTCCCCTTCACTACTTTCCAGCAGGTCAACCCCCAACCTGTACTGGTACATGGGGTTGTTCTTCCCCAGATGCAAGACTCTACACTTGCCCTTGTTAAATTTCATCAAGTTTCTCCCCGCCCAACTCTCCAGCCTGTCCAGGTCTCGCTGAATGGCAGCACAGTCCTCTGGTGTGTCAGCCACTCCTCCCAGTTTTGTGTCATCAGCAAACTTGCTGAGGGTGCACTCAGTTCCCTCATCCAGGTGTGACAGAGCACTGGAACAGGTTGCCCAGGGGGGTTGTGGAGTCTCCTACACTGGAGATATTCAAGGCCCGCCTGGACAAGTTCCTGTGTGATGTACTGTAGGTTACCCTGCTCTTGCAGGGGGGTTGGACTAGATGATCTTTTTAGGTCCCTTCCAACCCTTGGGATTCTGTGATTCTGTGCTTCCCTTAAAGCAGGAGCTAACTGCACTTGGTATCATGCCTGTTGATGATGTGCTCAGCTGCTTTCAAGAAGGGAGGCTTCAGGCTGAACCTGACCTCTCCAGAGCGGTTATGGGACTGCTGGGCTCATGTGTCCATGCACCAAGGCTTGTGCCTGTATGTGCCAAGCTTGGAAAGATTAAAGCTTTGCTTTTAAAATAGACCTTGAAGAAGAAAAATTAATCTTGGTAATTTGTCTTAATTGCTGTGATACTTAAAGAGTAAAAAAAACCCCTGTGCATGGGAAGGGAAGCAAGGAGCAAACATTTGGAAGTGCTTTGGAGGTCATGAGTATTGGATTGGAGCTTGTATGAATGTGATTTCTGTTGGGAGTCAAGTCTAATAGCAATGTAATTTATATGAAATATATAGCCGGAGACTATGTCTCAGTTCCAGGGAAGTTAATGGTAAAACTCCAGTGTCCTCAGTGGGGAATTTGATGCCTGGAGAAATGTTTTATTATTAAAACTTTATTAACACTTCATGCGGAAGGGCTATCTCCCCTTGCTGCGTGGCTCTGCCTGTGTAGGCATAGGAGCTGAGGAAATGAACAATAGATGTAATGCACCAAGCCTTCCTTTCAGTCTCAAGTCCTCCACACAGTGTTGTTTTAAAGGACTGCGTGGAAAACATCTGGCAAACAGATTAAAAGAAGGTACTTTCAGACACCGAATCCTTGGCGCAGGGTAGACAGAAGAGCTGCAAGAGATTGTTACCCTCAAATTTTGCAGTAAATAACTCAAACTGAATCGCAACCCCCAACCCATGCGAGCAATGAGCAATTTGACTCGTTGATTTTCCATCCCTCTGCTGCTGCTCCTGTAGGATTAGCTCTTAACACACCTGATGAGTCCTTCCCTTTCCTTGGCGCTGCCTGTTTGGGGTTAATCTCACTCCGCTTCTTTTGTACACGCTTTGAAATCTCTCTTACATTTGGGAAGGTAAAATGCATTTTGGGGGCTATCCAAACATACCCTGTGCCCATTCCAGGGGTGTCACAAGTCATTTTCTTTTCAGTCACATGCGCTTCAATAGCACTCTCTTTATGATCTTACAGTCCTGTCAAACCTGGGCTGCAGTTATGGGTATTGCTCTGTCATATCACCGCAAGAGATTGTTCATCTTATAATTAATTCCCCCCATAATCTCAATTAAATGTGCAGACACCTCAGCTTTGCACTCTTGTCTATGGAAAATGGATGGTCTCTATTATTGCATGCTGATGACTGAAGGTGCGTTGCCTGCATATGGAGCTTTCAAGTGCTTTTTTAACCTTGAGGAAAGGTGCCCTGCAGTTAAAGGGAGCACTTTGCACATGTAGAAATGTTCTGGTTTGCTTGGGTTTGGACCAGTTTTGGTGCCCGATGAACAGGAATTGTGTGGGGTTTATGCATGCAGAAGAAAGAGTAATTTGGAGTTATTTAAAGGATTGCAGCAGCTCTCCCTTGATGCTTTTCTGCATCTTTAGGCAGCTAACTACATTTATCAACCTGACTGCTTGTCTCTTTGAGAAGTGGCTGACTGCTTAAACACAAAGCTAGGCTATCCTTGGAAACTGGGATGGTGAATGTCTGAGTAGCAATGGCTGAAGGACCGTCCTGGTGCTCCTATTGCCTGCAGTGGGTCAGTGCCCTTGTGCTGCTGGCTTGTGGGATGCTGTTACCAACCAACATCCAATGTCCTGCCAGGACCCAAAAGGGAGCTTCAGTTTTGCTGTACAACTCTTCATCTGTGTTAGAGCCTAGAAAGAGACAAATTTATTAGTACTTCAGAGCATTTTCCGTGTTAATATTTCATACAAGTAAGTTCCTGCAAGGCTTGAAAGGAGTTCTGAAAAATTACCAATTATGAGTTGTTAGCACTATTGATAGCACTGGAAAACCCAAACTACTGAGCGCTTGGCTGGGACCTGCCAAGATAAAAAGGCTGTGATTATGGGGGTGGATTTTTTGATGTATCTCTAGAGCTAGCCAAAGGGTTATGAGGCTGTAGGGCTTGTGAGGAAGCTTTTCTTGTTAGAAGCACTTGCAGAAACAAAGCCTGTTCCTAATCAGTTTTGAAGTCTGCCTAATTCAAAAGTGGGCATTAGGAAATCGGATCCAAAACGACAGCTGTGTCCACAGCTGCCACGCAGCAGGTTGGAACCTTTGCTGATGTCTTGCACAAAAGCAGAGCAAGAGCTGATCCTTTGCTGTCAGTTCTGCTTTCCTCCTTTTGACTGCACTTTGAGGTTTCCATTGACTTCACTATTTCCTTTCAAAACAGCTTCTTACTCTGCTGTTTATTGAGTTTCTACTATTGTGTTATCAGCCCGAGCAATGTAGCTCTGTGGAAGAAATTGTAAACCACATTTATCAATATGACATATGGTACAGAGTGCAGGATCAGGCTGCGGGAGGGGATTTACCTTCTTGGGCTGTGTGGACCACCACAAGAGTGAAGATGAGGACCAAATGGGGCTGGTTCTCAGTGATGCTCCCAGCCTGAACTTCATTTATCCTCAAGAAGAGCAAGCTGGAGCTGCTAAATCAGCTGCCACCTGAACGGCACAAGCATTCAGGAAACGGGATTTGAGGAGAGAAGGTTTGAAGCAACAGAAAGCGCTTGAGGTCTGCTTCATGCATGGTTACACATCTGTGATATTTGCATTAGAAAAAGCAGCCACCCCAGGTAAGGCCTTTACCCAGAGTCGGTTTTGAGCAGCTTTGAAGTCCAATTCATATTTTCTTCTGCAGTTTTTCTTTGTATTTCTTTTTCCTTCCTAAAGGTTCCATTGTGAGGGCCTGGAAGCAAGCGAATAGGATCCACAATGTTGCATTTGAATTCAAATGAGTCCAAAAGCCTTTGTGCTTCAAGAGCTACAGACTTAGTGGCATGTTTAATAAATAAAGAAGTAATGAAAGGGAAACCCAGTGTCTGAATGGGAGGCTTGGTTTGGTTTTGAAAGGCAAAACCCGAACATCCTCAAATCCAAACCCAAAGCCCAACAACAACCCTACAAACCTTAAAGCTTCACCCAGCATTTAATGAGCTTGGCTGGAACAAGAATTTGTGGCTTAGGAGATGCTATGAATTAAAGCTGTTTTCTTTGTTTTGATGCTTTTCTTCCTCTGTGACTGCTTAAGAAGGAACATTACTCAGTGGCAAGAGAATCGCATATAAATGGTGAGGTTTAAAGTGGCAGCAGTAGATAGCTATTTATTAATCAAGCATTAGTTATGGCAGTTAAGCATTTAGGGGTAATAAAATGTAAATGTGCTTTCAGCACAAGTTGTGGTTCTTGAAAAAGGAAGTTATTTAAGAGAAATTGTTGCAGGAGGGTTGTGGCTTATATTAATTGCAGAATTTACTTGCTGTACCAGACACTCCTTACACTAAACAACAACTTAAGGAATTGCTTTGATTAACATATGCAATGTGACTTACATTGTCTGCAAGGTAAAACGTGAAGTCTTTCCTGGAAGAGTCTAATTGCAGCCTCCTTGCTTTGCGCATCTGCTTTAAAAGATGATCGACAAGTTGACTTGACATCTAAGAGACTATAGGAGCACAGAATCTGGTTTGCTGGGCTCTAAACATTGCTCTGTGTGACATAGGAAGTCAGACCACAAACGTGGCCATTTGCGTGGGGGTTTGGTGTCTGTCTTTCAGCAGGATCTGTATGCCTTCTGTTAATACTAGCAGGTTTTGTGGATGTAGATGATGATTTGCAGAATGGGTGAGCTATTCCTCACCTGTTCTCTCATCTATCTTGCATGTGTAATGCTATGTTGGCATCGTAAATGCACCTAGTTAAGGCAAAAGTGTGATTATGTTTTTGTAGGTAAACTTGAGTAAATAACATTTAATCAGGAAATATTGTAAATAGGAATATCAGACATGGTACGTAATCAGGAAGTACTTCTATAAAAAGCAGAAAATAAGCATATGGAATCTCTATTGGTTAAGCAGGCACAGCCATTTAGGAACAGAGTTGCTTCTGTATCCAAGTGATGGAGACACTGGAGGGAGCTGTGTATCCATAACCATTGCCTGCCCCATGCACACCTCAGAAGGGTTCCCCATGGTGGTGCCAGGCTGTGCTGGTGGGTCACAAAACAGGACCGAGGTGCTGAGACTGGGATTGGCAGGGCAGCTGTGCTGGATTTGGCCTTTTTGGGAGCCTGTGGCTGGAATATAGCTGTCATTGACAGCTACACTTCTCCTGGTGGAGGACCACCATGTGAAACATTGCAGTGATAACATACTAGTAGAAGACCTCTAAAGCGGAGATGCTGAAAGCCCAGCATTGCTCCCAAGAGCATCCACTTGCTGACTGGTGTTGCTCTTTCTGCGTATCAAAATAGAAGAGATTTCATAAGCTAATCTATACTTTTGATTGGCTTTAGTGAGCTTTGCAGTCTGTTATTTATACACACCATTATTACACAGCAAGCTTTGTAGTGCATTAGGTCAGTAATGCGTTTGCTTTACAGCCTGTTGGTTTTGCTGCTGAGCTAACCTGTCGTGGGTGTTCCTGGATATGTGCCTTGCTTCTGAATGAGTCTGCTTTAGTGAGAAAGGCCGAAAAAAGAGAAGTAATTAAATCTAAGATGGACCTGCTGGGATCCGATCTTGTTTGTCCAAATCCTGGTGAAGTTGGACCTTTATTGACTTGTTCCTGGAGAGGATCGATTCCCTTACAAGGACCAGACAAAAGTCATTTCTCAGTTTTCCTTCTAATTCCTAGATAATGTAATGTAAAATCCCTCAGGTGATTTGGTTTGTATAAAGCCTTTCAGCCTCTTTGCATGTCTTTTTCTGGCCTTTCACTGTAATCCTGAGGATGGAAGGAAAGCAAGTGAACGCGCAATGCTGCTTTCCACGGCCAGGCTTTGCATCACTCATCAGATCTTGATGGAGGTGGTGTCTATGGTAGGGACCCTTAGCTGTGAGATACCAGCTGTGCTTCAGAAGGATGCAGAGTGCAGAGGGAATGCTGACCTCCCCTTTGCACCACCTTTTTCTTCTGTTCTCTTCTTTGTGACTGTTCCCATGCATTTTTCCTTTGCTACCTTGTGCTTTGGTACTTTTGGACTGGGACTTGTCCTATTAATGCATACAGCAAAAAATGGTTTGAGTTATGTTCTATCATTAATTCTAACCTTTTTCTGTAAGAAAGGTACAATTCAAAGGCTCCTGCTCTGATTTGTGCTGCAGAAATTGGTCTCCTACTGCAAAGTGTGGGTTTCTAACACCAAAATAAAACCGCTCGGTGTGAGAAGGGCCTGATTAATGACTCATGCAAAAGCTGGAGTAAGAGGCATTTCAGCTCCAAAACATTTTAGCAGGGCAGACAAGGCTGAGTGACTGAGAAGTGGAGATTTTTATGGCAGAGGACGGTGTGTAAGTGCAAAGATGTAGCGTTCCTGCAAGCTGACTCGTAAAACACGTGCATTAAGTATGGAGGCAAATCAATCTCGGACAAGAACCCTCAGTGATGTTCAGATGTTTGGCACCAGGATTTGGTTCCGTGGGTGCTGGAGTGCTGGGAAGTGCTCAGGAAAGCCGGAAGCAGGGTCCTGCCTGTTTGAGGATCTGGGTTTAAATGAGGAGTGCATCTTCCCACCCAGGCTGTTGATGCTGAGCCTGTTGCCAATGGGTGTAAGGCAACCCTGGGGCTCTGTTTGTGCCATTGGGGTAGTTTCCGTGCACTCCAGTTAACTTCTGATGAAAGGACTGGAACCAGTCACAAGTTGAAAGCTGTTTGTGGGGAGTCCTGTCATTTCAAGGCTTTTCATCTAGAATTTGAATTAAAAGATAAAATTATGTGAAAGGAAATTATTAAAGTATGTGAATTATTCACAGCTTTTTTATTATTTCAGTAAGACCAAATTATTGCCTTCCTATGATTCTGAAGTTTTAATATGAGAAAATACTTTATTTCAATTACTTGAATACATATTATAGTATATTGAACATATATAAGTGGAGCAAAGTTTATATTTCAGTGTGATATAAAATTTGAAATCAAATTGATTGAAATAACACGTAAAATACAAGTTTTTGCATTTCAGAACATGACAGTGTTTGCATTTCTCTTTGACTATTTCTATTTGGCTAGAAGGATATATGGATATAGACACAGGTATTGTCCAGGAAGACTGCTCCACCAAAGTGTGTTCAGCACCTTACTTGTCCTGTACAACATGGAGCTGGAAACCAGCGTCTAAAGAGATGTCCATTCCCGCAGCCAGTTGGTCTAGCTGGTGTGTTACAACCCTGAATATACCAGATACAAGCAACCCGCAGCCTAGAACTAGCTGGGAATCCTGTAGGAGGGTTCTGTGTTATTAGCTGTGTGTCACTGTGTCCACAGGATCCAGGGGAGGCTTTTGCACCATTTAATAGTAATTCACAGTCTTCACAGAACCTGTGGCTGTGTTCTGAGTTGCAGGGTTTTATGTGGGTACCACAGCTTTGTCTGAGGATGGGCATAGGGGAAAAGTGATTCTTCATCAGGGACTATAGGGAAAGGACAAAGCGGAATGTGTTTAAATGTAGACAGGGAAGATCCATATTGGATCTTGGGCAGAAGGTCTTCCCTGTGAGGGTGCGGGTGCCCAGAGAAGCTGTGGCTGCCCCATCCCTGGCAGTGCTCAAGGCCAGGTTGGACACAGGGGCTTGGAGCAAGCTGCTCCAGTGGAAGGGGTCCCTGCCTGTGGCAGGGGTTGGAGCTGGAGGAGCTTTAAGGTCCTTTGATCCCAAATCATTCTGTGATTCATTCTATGATGCCATGACCCCAGTCCAGACGGAATGCCCACCACTGCAGCATTTTCCCATACAAAATGGAGTTTATTCTGCTGAACTAAGCCAGAACAGGCAATAATTTGGGAGGTGGGGTAAAGAAGGATATTTACTGCTTTTTGCGTTGATTCTCATTTGATTAAACCATAAATAGAAGTTACAGAAATATAGGGAAATGTTTTCCTGTTCTGAAACAAAATGATAACAGCATCCAGGGGCTGATTTCATGACATCTGCTTAGAGAGGTGCTCTACCTTCTTTGTGTGAAGCTGAAAGGACATCTAACAGCTCTCTGCCATCTCTGGCAGTTGTGCATTGCTCAGCAGCTGCTGGGGGTCCCTGGAGCTGAACCCTTCCCACCAGCAGTGAGAGTAGAGCACCAGTGCTCATGGATACAGCAGAGACAATGGGAGAGGCAGACACAGCTTCTCTGCTTGTGTGTGAGGTGAGGAGCGGAGACGGCTGGCTTTTGACCGGCAGGTAAAGCCTCAGAAAAGCTAGATGATTTAAAGAACCTTGTGGCAGGCGTTTGGCTTAGCTGGTGCTGGGTTTGTTGTCCTGTCAATAAGCCTCTTACCTGGGCTCCCTAATTCTTGCTGAGACGGGCAAATCCAGAACACCACAGCTATTGACTGTAATGCTGTTGAGCATCTTTCTGCAGACAGTTATTTACAAGCCCCTTGTGTATGGATAATGAAGTGTTAATAAGCTGCACATGGAGTTGTGCACATTTCTTTGTTTAGGTCTTTGGTAACAGAGGCTGTGTCCTCACACTTGCTGTGCTGGTGTTAGTGAAGAGGATCCCATGGTGGGGTTATTGTCTTCAGTTGCTCTGCAAAGAGATCATTAAACTGTGTGCTGTCTGTGTTTGGGATCTTGTTGGCCCTGCAGGGATAAAGGGTCTGTGAAGCTGGTGCAGGTGAGAGGCTGGCCTGGCTTCCATGGGGTGATGCTACATCCTTCTCTGCAGTGCTGTGGACCTCTCTGCGCCTTGCTTCTCCTCAGTGAAGGATGGCAACGATGCACTATCTGTGAAACAAGAGAGATTTGTAAGGCTTACATTTATTAAGGTTTGTAAAGCACTCTGCGCTGCCCCAGACGGATGCTGGTGCTGGTACTGGTACATGCCATCATTTTACTTCTGCACCGCTTGGGAGAGCTGCTGTGATTTGCTGTTCGCTTGGCTCCTGGGGAATCTGCGAGGACTCTTGGCTGCTTTGCAGTCCCAAATGAGATTTTTCTGCATCCTTAATGTATTGAATTTACTGTAATATAAAGAACATCATGACACCCATGAGGTTTCATATCAGATTTCATATGAATAGCATTATGGCCAAGCTCAACTTTTGATAAGGAAATGCAACCCTCTACTCTTGGCTCTGTCACTGTTTGCTTTTTATTGTTTTTGTAATGAAGGGAAATAGGTTGATACGAGTGCACATCGAGCTGGAAAAATACTGCCCCGTGTTTCAAGTTCCAAGATAGAATTTTCTCATCTGAACAGGGATTAATTCAGGTTTTGGTTCCTAAATAAGAAGGAAGAGAAGCCCAAAGTTTGGCTGACTGCAGATCCAGGACTAAACATTTACAGCTGGGCTGGGGTGTGTTTAAAGCTGCAGCAAGCGCAGGATGGGCATTGCTGCTGTTTGTAGATGCTACCAACGCTTTGAGTATAGAGAATGGAGTCAGGTCAGGAAATTCATCATCCCTAATGATGGATTTCCACTCACTGGGTGTTTCTAGAAAACCTCCTCATCTTTGTTTCTTCAAGAAGTATCCCATGGAGCGTGTGGAACACTTGTCTTTTCTGTTTTAGGTACAGCGAATTAACATGAAATGTTGAACAGGATTGCGCTGTGTGTAGGGGGAATAATTTAAAACAAACCACAGTGGTTTGAAACAAGAAGAAACAAAGACTAAACAGGATTGAGCCAGTATCTATCAAGACAACTTGAAAGAAGGCAGCAGGAGAAGTCCTGCTTAGCCCACAGTTAATGACTTGGCCAAATCGCTCTGAATTGCCACGCGTGCGACTGAGAGCAGAATGAAGCCCAGATGTAAAGTGCTCAATTCGGGCCAGAAGGGTTGCAGGATGTTCTCTTCAGAACGAAGCTTTCATCTCTGCTTTCATTTGGATGTGCGTGCACAGCAGCTTTGATGTTAGATTGAGAGCCCAGGCTGTTTAGCAGAGGCTGCTCGTGCTGGGGAGCAGACGGGGTGGTCCGGAGCCCCCCCTCCACGGGGCTGGCAAGGAGAACTCATGTTATTTATCTATGGTTTTTGCAGAATCTGCATTTTCTATGGAAATGAGCTGAAATCTGCTGAGGTAATTCTGTGCTTGGCTATTGATTAAGCCCATCCTGTTCCTCAGCAGGCATTTGTTGTCCAAACGCTCCTTTTCTTTTTTCCTTGCTGATTATAATGGGAATGTAATCTGTGCCCTTATTGGAAAAGAAAGGGCGCTGCTTCATCCAGCCATTGATTTGAGACACAAGGCTCTTGTCCAGCTGTGCCCTTCCTCTAACAGCTGCCGGTGGATGCCCAGGATGGGCACTGCAGGCAGACACGGGGCCTCTGTAGCAGCTGAGCAATGGTTTGGATTTGTCTGTGGCCAATAAGAGTTTCTGGGTCGATTGAAATGGGTGTTAATAATGAAAGAGGTGCTGTGATGCTGAGCCGTGTGTGCAGGCAGGTTGGATAGATCTCTGCCATGCTGTTCCAGAGTGAAGCTGGTCTTGGATGAAATGATGAATGAATGCCAAAGTGAGGAGTGTTGAAATATTGAACACATCATTTATAATACATGTTTCATTATAATAATATACATCTCATTTTGACATTTCCAAAACAAAGTGTTTCTCTTTTTGTCTCCAAAAGTATGATTTGAGAGTAAAGTTTGTCACTATATAGGTTTTTCTTTTAAATCAGATGAACTTTGCAGACATTCTGATTGCAAATCACATTTTTGTTTGTTCTTTAACAGAAAACAAACCCGGGTAGATTATCATGATGAAAATATATATTACTTTTTCAAGCACTTCTGGGTTTTCCTGCCTCAAAGCCTACATTTCCCACTGCTCCGCTCGGTCCGTGTTTCCTGAGTGTCCATGGAAAGGCTCTGCAGCCAAAGATGGGGTGGGAAAGGATGGAAAGGGAAGGGCTCATCATTTTCTGGGATGCAGCAGTGGAATCAAGAGGTCCTTGTGACTTAACCGGGCTGCTTTAAAATGCTGTCAAATTCATTTTCTCCCTGTTGTTAAACTGACAACCTCTGGCGATGGGTTTGAATTGAAAGGCAGTAAACAAGAAATTGCATATTCTATTGCCGGTGTATTAATTTCATTGTTTGAAAGATGAACTCATTTGCTGCTCTTGCCCCGAGTAGTGTCTCTGTGTGCACACGTGCAGGCACAAGGAGCTCGGGAAGATCCATTCCTCTCCCCTGCAGAGGAAGGACACAACCAAGTGATGTGCTTGTTGGCATTTTGGCTGGAGACCATCCTGGACCACCTTGGCCAGCCCAAGAGATGCGCAGCTCATGCGACAGGGTCCTGCATTGGACCCCGTGGTCACATTACTGCTACTTACCTAAACCATTTATCCAAAGTTGCTGACCTTAAATTACAGCCTACTTTCTGATTTACAACTCGGATTTGTATTGCAAGTAGTTGGTTGAAAATGTCCTTTTCAGAACGATAATCACACCCCGGTGCAGGATTGTTTTTGCAGTGTTATCTCAAGGAATTATCATTCAGGGAAGAGATTAGAGGTGGTTTTCAGGCTGAAATTTCAAAGTGCCTGAATCCGTATGGAGGTTAAAAAGTATTTCTTGTAATAGAGGTTTAGTTTTACTGGAGAGCAAATTTCCTTCGGGTTTACTCAAGGTCATTAGAACCACACTGGCGCTGAATTTATTTCTATTTTCTGTCTCTGGAAGCAGAAATTGCTACAAGATTCTTCATGCACATGTGCAGCACAGGCTGAATATCTGGGCTGGCAGGTCACAGGGGTTGCCTGACTTAATACAGTATAAGAATCATAGAATCATAGAATAGTTGGGGTTGGAAAGGACCTCAAGATCATCCAGTTCCAACCCCCCTGCCATGGGCAGGGACACCTCACACTAAACCAGGGATGGAGCACTCACAACCTCCCTGGGCAACCCATTCCAGTGCCTCAGCACCCTCACAGGAAAGAATTTCCTCCTTAGATCCAATCTAAACTTCCCCTGTTCCAGTTTTAACCCGTTACCCCTTGTCCTGTCACTGCAGTCCCTGACGAAGAGTCCCTCCCCAGCATCCCTATAGGCCCCCTTCAGGTACTGGAAGGCTGCTCTGAGGTCCCCACGCAGCCTTCTCTTCTCCAGGCTGAACAGCCCCAACTTCCTCAGCCTGTCTCCATATGGGAGTTGAAGGAAGGAAGTAACTTTCAGTAAGGGCCTGGAAATCTGGGGCTTTGACCTGTAGCTGTGTTGTGGTCAAGGTGACTGTTTTGGTGCAAATGGGTCTATTAATGGACATACTTCTCTTTCTTCCTCTTTTTTATTTTTTATCTTATGTTTTTTCCCATTTTCTTTTTTATTTTCTAGACTCACTTATCATTTTTACCTTGTTTCCTGGCTGTGGCTCATTGATGCGCAAGTATTTCTGTGCTGGGGAAGGATTGCTACTTAGATCCTGATCTAACGCATGCTTTAGAAATATCTAGAAACTAGCTTCTTGGTTGTCTGTAAGTGTGTCTCCACTGAGGTTCATCGAGAATGGAGAGATGCTGCTCATTAAAGAGTGATGAAGAAATGGGCATTCCACAAGCAGCTGAATCAGCCCTACTTGTTTAAATGCTATTTATCAACTCAGTAATTGAGCTGCAGTGATACTGAAATGGGGGGTAAGCAGAATGCTCCCCATTTTGATGTTCAAAAAGCCAGATGATGATTTCAAGTGCTCCAGAAACCAAAGCTCTTCCAGGTTACTTTTAGAACTGATGGTTAAGCTGCCTTTAACTTTTTAATCTTGAACTGATATTGAGAAGTCTTTAAAAAGATGTTAGAGTAAACCAACGGACTTTCTAATCAATCACACAAAATTATAATATATTGGAAACTTATCATTAAATAATGAACTATTATTCTTTATGCATCACGTCTTACTATCTAATCTATCTATATTAGTTACTTTTAAAAGGAATCTGGTGATAAATTACTCCATTAAACCAGGACAAAGTGACTAAGCTCTTCATGGGAAATATTACAAAGGGGATTTTTACAGTGACTCGTAGTTTTGCCAAGCACGTTACATTCTGTTGGCTTCAGTGTTGAGTGCTGCAGAGGATGTGGACCAAGGGGTGGGCATTCATTTAAACTCCATGTCACGGTGGAGGGGTGGGCAATGTGAAGGCCACCTTAGCTTGGTGCAGCGTGTCCATACAGGCTGTGGGTTATGGAACCTTCTGCTATGTAGGAGCTGATAAAAGGAACAGAAAGCAACAGCCCTTTCCTCCAGCTCTTCTGAGGCTGTAGAGAAAATACATAGAATCATAGAATAGTTAAGGTTGGAAAGGACCTCAAGATCATCCAGTTCCAACCCCCTGCCATGGGCAGGGACACCTCACACTAAACCATCCCACACAAGGCTTCATCCAACCTGACCTTGAACACTGCCAGGGATGGAGCATTCACAATCTCCCTTGGTAACCTATTCCATTGCCTCACCACCTTAACAATAAAGAATTTCTTCCTTATACCCAATTTAAACTTCGCCTAAGTTTTAACCCGTTACCCCTTGTCCTGTCACCACAGTCCCTAATGAAGAGTCCCTCCCCACCATCCCTATCCACCCCCCTTCCGATACAGGAAGGCTGCTCTGAGGTCCCCACGCAGCCCTCTCTTCTCCAGGAGAGTTAGGGCATCACGATGTTTGCATTCCAGCTTTTGCTTTGTGATTCACCCATTTCTGCCTCATTTTCTGTCGCTTTGGAGTGAATTTCACACAACTGACTGAAACAGCCTGTTCGTGTGCGGTTCGTTTCTGTGGGCATCATTCTGTGACAGGTGTGGATTTATTACACCGTTTCCTTAATACACTTACTTTTCCCCTTCAGCGTGCCATGCGAGTCTCTCTCATCATGGTCCCTTGGGTACATGCCAGCCCTGGGGAGACGAAAGTAGAGAAATGAGCATGTACGTGTTTGCATTTGTAATGGGTGGGGAAAAAAGCTTGCAGAACAGCACCTTGGTATTTTCCTGCAGGCCAATAAAGAGCAGGTTTTGTAGGCTTTGGGGAGAAAACCTTTCAGCTTTTGGGGCAGGTTCAAACCAAGATGGGGTGAACTAGTCTGGGGACATGGGCTGCATGGAACTGTTTGAATGCTTTGGGCACCCCAGGGCTGATAGAGTTGTAATATTGGCACTGTTGTGTGCAGACTTCAGTTCATCCACCATCTGTATTGCTACAACTTACTGCTATTAGAATGACACCTAACTGATTGGGTTGGTGGTGCATGGCCCTGGGCAAACCGGTGCACTGGGAAGTGCTGCAGAAGAGCTGGGTGCAAAGAGGGGGGGATTTGGAAACTCATCTGAATGGGGAGAGAAAATCAAATAAATGAGCAGACTGGGGTTTGTCTATTTGAATGGTTTGGCTGTGCAGTGCACATAGAAGGGAAAAATCAATTTACTGAAATCCTAAATAAATAACTGATAAAAGAACCAATTCCTCTTGAATTGAAAACAAAATGGAAATGGTAAAGAAATGATTGACTGGCTGGGTAAAAGTGTTAAAAGCAGCAGTAGCAGAGTTGGGGGGCTCAAGGCACTACATTTTCATATATAACAAAGTATAAAAGCAGCATAAATTGAGGATAAAGGCCTACTGGTAAAAGGCCTTTGTTTGCTGATGCTTTAAACAGTTCATTTTTCTCCTCGTTTTGATTCAAAATAATCTCGAGTGGTGGGGAGGGATTTGCTGGGAAGAAGCACAGTGTGCAGCCTAATCTTCCGTCCTGCAGACTCACCAGCATTATCATAAGAATGCTGGGGGTTTGCTTGGATTCTGAGCTCATTTTTGTGGAATTCTTGACAAATGGGCCCAAGTGCATTAATAATGGAAGTGGAATGGTTTTCATGTGTATAGGGAAATGGGCAGTCTGTTTGGATTTTGTATTTTCATTGTCTTTGACAGCCTTTGTACTGCCCCACCAGCAATAACAAACCTGTCATCTGGGGTTTGGTTGGCCTGGGATGGGATTTCCCAGTCCACTGCATCATTCTGGTTCCAGCTGGTCCTGTTTTAAACTTCACTATTGATGGCTGGAAACCATCTCATTGACCATCGCAAGGAATAAGCTGGGAATAAATGGCAGCACAGCTGCTATTTGTATAACCATATACAAATATGATATCCCATCTGATTCCCAAATACAGTGTATCTGATTCAGCTGTGTTAGTTATAACTGGCAGTAGTAAATCCATCGATTTGGGATGTGCTGATGGATTTACCTACTGCCACTGCTGAATAGCAATGTGAGGATGTGGCTGCCTTGAGTTAAGCTGGGTCTCCAGAATCTCATCCCAGCAAGGATGCTGCAGCTGTAAGAGGCAGGAGTTTGGTACTGTGAGTCCTCCCATGCCAATGTTTATGTAGCCCCAACATCACTGTAATCAGTACCAGGCTAGGTAGGTTAAAGGAAGATCTGTTGTGCCTACCACTGCTGTCCTCCTCCAATGGTCACATAGGTGTGTAGGTGGGCTGGGGTTGCACTCGGATGTTGTACCAATAAAGCTACAGTTGGTGGATGAAACCCTTAATACGGATAAAGTTAACCTGTCACAGAGGTGGTTTATTCCATTAGTGTTATCGCTCATATTGCAGTGTCTGAGTGCAAACACATTTGGAGGTGTGGCAGGAAATAAATTCATTTCTTTTGTTGCCTATTAAATGTGTGTCTTGTGGTTAAGTTAGTTGTGGTTTTAACTGCAGTGTTTTTCATAGGGAAAAAATAATGAAAGGAAAGAAAATAGCGAGGGACAAAATGCTGTCTGAGTGGTGGTTTTGAATGTCATCCTAATCTTAACTATCAAAGCAGTGCTAGTAGTAGCCGTAGAGCAGATGAAATGCCGCAGTTGTTGGGGGTTGCAGCTGTGCAGATGGTACAGAGCAGCCAGCTTTCTCCCCTCCTCTGTAGTGGAGGTCAGATCTATCTTCCTGGGGTGATGCTACCATCAGCAGTGCCGTTTTCAGTGCTGCAGGTGGTATTTTGGTATTTGACTGTACATAGCTGTGGCTTAGGTAGCTTTTTGTTAGTGCTAGGTGCGCTCAGTCCATTTTCCTTATTTTTGTCCGATGCAGCTGCATCAAGAGATTGTATGCACCCATGTCTGGTTTTTGAGGGTTGCTGAGCTGTCAAAAGTGGTAGTGGCCCAAAGACTGTTCCTAAACAGGACAAAGAGGCTTTTTATTACTGCCTTTTGTTACAAACACCTTTTACCAGCACCTTTGCTCCATCTGGTGCCCCCTGCTGTACATCTACTGAGGTGTTATGGTGCTTTTGGGGTGCTGCAGAGCAGGAAAATGTTCACAGCCTCTCCTTGTCTGTGTGCCAGTGCCTTTGGTGCTGTGCTGCATGCTCCCATTTGTGCTGCTGGATCCCTTTGAGGCAGAGCGCGAACATGTGAGTACCCCAGTGAAAGGTATGAATTTAGAGCATCAGGACCTGCTTGATCTCTTCCTTAGCAATTGATCTCCAGCAAATGCTTGATGTTTTGGGGTTTTATGCAGACTACCTAAAAAGCAAATTAATGCTGGTGTGGAAATTAATGGGTTATACAGCTCACAGTAACAGACTCATTCTTTCTGAAACAGTGCCTAAAAGCTAATACATTCCTAGGTCTAAATAACATATTTCAGAGTCAGTGCACTATGACCTAGCCTGCTTTTGAGCCATGTTTTCCAGCCTAGTATTAAGAGCACAGCACTTAATTACTTGCACAGCACAGACATTAGAAGCCTAAAACGTTTATGTTGTGTTTTGCCTTGTAAATGGAGGGGGGGCTATGGCTGTGGGTCTGGCGATTCCAAGTTGGTATTACCTGTTCCTAGTCAGTGGTATTACCTGTTCCTAGGACAAAAACTGTTGTATTCAATCTTCCTGCTGCCCAGTTTCCAGTTAAATAGGGCATTTAAGAGCCATAGACAAGTTTAATCCTACATCTTTTTAACCGGGTAGTTTGGCATCATGAGGGGAGCTCCAGGTGGAATCCATGCCTGGACAAGGACACTGGGAAAGAAGCTGTTCTGTCGAGAGGCAATGATGGAAAATGTAATCTAAAGAAAATGTGATTTTTAGGTCAGGTGAGTTCATCTCAACACTGTGTAATACTCACCCTCTCTAAATCCCGCATTCAGTACTACAGGAAGCCCACACTTCTACCTCTTTTGCTAGTTAAAGCAGAATCTCTTTCTCATTCCTGCTTTTAACAATAACTGTGTTGCAATGGATTTCACCCTCTAGAACCATAAATATCTTGCAGGGCAGGTGGAATTTTAAGACCTTATTTTGCTGCTGCTGCATGTTTGAAACTTCTATTGAAATTAATGGCAACTGCACTCTTGTAACCGTGTTAGGAGAGAACCCTGCGACCTTATAAATGCAGGCAATATTGTGAAGTGGCTAGCTGCCTTCAGGTGGTGAAGAGCAAACAAAACTGCACTTTATATTAGACATCACTCATTTGTCCTTTCTCTTCTATTGCACTCCAGGCCTTGATCCTATTAGCCACTGTGTCCTTTTGTAATTTACAAAAGTAATGCTTCATGCTGGGATCCGGGAGGTGATTTCCTGCATTGCCTCCATCAGCATCACTCTTTTAACAGAGCCTATGTCTGCAAATACTCAAGCTAGGGCAAGTTCTTGCAGTTCCAGTGGATGCCAGAGAGTGTGGTTTATTTGCTGGCTCAGATATAAATCTGTTTTCACTGGTCTCTCTCTTTTTCCAGCCCTGCAAAGGCAAACTGATGATGTTTGAGGAAGAAGGAAATGCTGGGGGTGGGCAGAGGCCAGGGAACCGGGTAAATGGTCACGTAATTCATCTCCGATTCTTACCACCTATTCTCCTCTTACCTGTTGCTGTGGTTAATGGAGCTCCTGCACAAATATGATCTTTCCTTCTAATTCCTGCATCCCTAATCTCCAGAATGACCATGTAACTTCATTCTCTGTCGTCGCTGATATGTGGTTAAGCTCAAAGGTGTTAGGGCAGAATGGTGAGCATCGCGATGTTCCCTGAAGGCATCCCATCAGCAGCCACTCATTTTGGCCGGTTTGTCAGACACTCAGATTTTCTGTTACTTTTGTTAAAGGATTTGCTTTGATTTTTCTCAAATTCAAGTGAGTCTGTGCTTATCAGAACACTCTGACTCAAGCCCTGCTCTTGAAAACATCTCCATGATTGTGTTCCAGTGCAGCTTTGCAGCATGTTCAGGTTTCCATAAGATTTAAACCCCTGATGCTCTGTATTCCTGTTAGCAGTGGAAAATTTTGCATCATTGTAAATGGGTTTGGAGACTCTCTTTTCCTAAGGCAGATCAAGGAGCCTGCATTTCCTCCCAGTAACTTCTTTAAAATGCATTTGATTCCCAGTTATTTTTCCCCTTTCATGCATTTGAATCCAAACGTTAGAGCACAGTACGTACCTCCTAAAACTATAGGAATTTTGGGTTGTTTTAAAAAGATTTGAGCATCAAAAGCGCTCGAGTTCCGCTTTGTTTTAGTGGAGAAATCAAAGGATGTATGTGGTTTGTTGACCTTCCCCAGCTGGCACAGAAGGCTGGATTAGATTCTCTCAGAGGCCCTGCCTTCATCCCAGGCAGTATTTCTGGCAAACAAAGCAGTCAATGTGTTTATAGCTTGGGTTCAAAACGCTTGGGAAATGGAGAACTCGGATTCTGCTTTGTTTCCCCTCCCCATGCCCCTTCAATCACCATGTGTCAAAGATGGTGATGCTGGAGTAGCTCTTCCCGGCTACCGAGAAGGGAATCTCGCTCTAGCACTAATTACTGAAAGCGTCCTGATGTCATTTATCAGAATCTTCAAAGGGTGAAACTATTATTACAGAGAAATATCGTATCACATGAAATATCGCAACTCAGTGTGCAGGGCCATGGATCAGGAAGATTGCCTGAATTAACTTGACTCGGTGATGAATGGGCAGGGTAATAACTTCTCAGAAGAGCCATAGGAAGCAGGCAGCAGCTTGATTAGCAGTGATATATCATGGGTGAGGCTGGAGGGAAACACAGATCCAGAAGGAAACGTCAAAATGGGACTCCATGAGGCTGTGCTCTGGGAAGGAACTGGCAGTGAAGGTAGAGGAGTTGGAGCGTCATGGAAAGCAAGTGAGGGGTTTGGATGCCAGGGTCAGCAGAACGTGGTTGTGGGGGCAGCGTGCCCCTGGAAAAGGGGAATGATTTCCTCTGCAGATCACACTAAAATCTCCATCCTGGGGGTACTTTATTACAAATTACAAGGCAGCGATTATCCCTCTGATAGAGAATTCCTGGCTTTCCTCTAGCTTACCCAAAGGCAGGTCAGCGACCCCGCAGAAACCAGTGGAGTTTACTTTAGATTTACTGAGTTTAAACGAAAGGATTATGCCAAAGAGTCCAGAGGCTTTAAGCTGCTGTACTCTATTGAAATCAATGAGACAGCCTCGCATTTTACCAGCTGAGGACATGGCCTGATAGATGCTGTTTCTGGAATGTAAATACAAAATCTCTTTCTGAGGACAGATATTTTGAGGTCCTTCTCCAGTTGCTCTAAGTTGTGCCTCTTTCCTAATGACTTAGTTTTAAAGAGTAAAGAAGGAAGTTCAGCTCTTGATTGCTGCGTTTGGATTTATTGATATTAATTTCTATTTATTATCTAGTTTCGAACACTTGGGATTCTGGAGATACTGTAATAGATTAACGTTTCGTAATCTGATAACAGTATGTAATAGACCAGTTATTAATTCATTGTTTCCTTTTCCTGTTCTTCCTTAAAATACAGCTTTATCTTCTTTTCTTTTTAAATCCAGTGAAGCCTCAAGGCCCTTGGGGCTGGGTGTTTGTATTTTCTCATAGTACCATGTATGTCTGTTTAAAGCCCACTGAAGTCAACAGGAAGCTTTTGGTAGATGTTGGGTGTCTCAGTGGCACATTTGCTGTTCCCTTTGTCCAGGCGCTGCTGAGCAGGGGTGCCCAGGTGGAAGGACCACATTTATCCATGCACTTGGGAATGTCAAACTTAAATTGCAGGAAAAAATACGTAGCTCTCCCTTCCTTCCCCTCTGTGTGTTAATGGTCTTTTCATTTTACATTGGGATGCTTCATCTTTAGGGCAGGAATAACCTTGGGGCTGCAAGAGACATGGTGTGAACACCTAAGTATCCCTATTCCCTGGAGCAGAGGGGTTTGCAGGGTGGTCACCCCATGATCCCTTTGAGTTAGGAGGGAATTGCAGCCTCCCAGGGTCTCTGGTCTGTGCCTGTGGCTTTTCTGGTGCTCCTGCCTCATCTCCAGGCACATTGCCTCTGCTCAGCGCTGCTTTTTCCCCATTACCTCCCTGGACTTGGAAAAACCACGTGGCTAAGAAGTGGGGGAGGGAATAAAGCAAGTCTCTTGATAAAGTGCTTATAAATACAGGCGACCCGCAGAGGGGAGTCAGTGGGTCCCGTCAGTGCTGGAAGCACTTGAATTTCCTGCGGCGGGGTGAGAGTTCCTCTGCTTAAATGCTGGTTCAGTGCTTCCCCCCTTGTGCGTCTCCAGCTGATGCATCTTTAACAGCCAGCTCCTGATCAGGCAGGAGGTTACAAACTCTTACTTAGTGATTTCTTCTTAATGCATTAACCACTTCACTGACACAAGATTATCACTGACAAACGGACAATTTGGCTCTGTTCTGTGACTGTAAAACTGCCAGATTAATACAAATCCCGCTGCTTCCTTATGCAAAGTCTTTGTACTATGGAAAGCCTCTGTATTATAGTGGTTTTCACAAAAATAACCCTGCTGATTGTGTATAATGTGTGTGGAGTTCGGGTTTTCTTTGTTTTTACTCATGAAGCATTCAGAAGACCGCCTGGTGTATGTAAACACTGCTCTTCAAGGTCAGTTTAGGTGCTTTGGGATTCAGCTGCTAGAGAATAGTGGGAAGAGTCTGGTATAAAGGGACTTAATCTTGAAGAGCTGTATGAGCTTGTAGGGTAGGTGGCTGTATGAAGCCTTCACAAGAGGCAGATGTAGGGAGAAGCTGGGTGTCTGAGTGCACACATCCAGCGATTCCAGCCCAGTAGAGCGCAGAAGTGGAATAACCTGTGTCACCTGCTGCAAAGGGAGGCTGAAGATCTGTTCCAAAGGGGTTATTTTATTGTAAAATAGATCAGTGACTAATTCCATGTTAAAGTTCTGTCTAGAAGTGGACCTTGAGCAAATGCCCAAAGTTAACTACCAATGTTGCTCTGCTCTCCCACTGTTCTTCCCAGGTAGGCTCTGCTAGTACAACCCTAACCTGCTAGAAATCCTTGAGTACATGTGGGCTGGATGTGCTGAATGACAGCTTTTCCTGTCCTTTCTGTCTGTTTGCAACACTAGAAGTGTGTACACCTCTGATAATGTGCTCCTTGTGCTGCTGGGTATTGGGTCTACATGCAATGGAGATACTGGAAACAACTGTAGTAGGAATTGCTCCGAGATGCTACTTTGCTTTATCTCATTTGAGATCTGTAAGTACTCTGTGCATCTAAAAGACAGAAGATGAATCGGGTGTCACCAGTTCAGAGCACCAGCCTTTTGTAAGGCACTTTGGGCTTAAGAAACTAAAGAAATCTCTATCCAGTGTTTAACTTCCAAAATGAGAGGGGCTTTGGGAAGGTTACGCATGAAGGAGCAGGTACCCAGCTGAGCGTGCATAGGTTGAAGAAGAGTAGTGCCTTTGAAACTATTGCTTTAAGGATTTCAGACATACTTAGCAATAAAATGGACAATATTAAGGAATGGGTTCCATTTAACAGAACAACACTTTTTCTACCACGTAGAAGGCTTGTAGATCCAAAAGATTCCTTAGGGAAGAGTCCTGAGCCTTAGCCTTGCCACGATTAAGTTCTTATTTCTTGAGGTCTTATAAAATGCTGTGAAGTTAAAAAAATCACCATTTTTAGATCCTTTTCCAGTTTATAGATAAAATGCCATCCTAAATGTAAGTAGTATTATGTTTCATTATGCAGTTCTGGGTAGCTCTCACTTGAAGATAAATCAAAGTAGGCTAAAGAAGAGTCCTTTTTTGTAATGTAGATTTATAGCGGCGCACAATAAAGCTCTGCTGCTCAGTTGCAGGTATTTTTGGCATTCTAGTTAAAAGTGTCAAAATAAATGATTAAATTTAAATTACCCAGTAGCAGCTCTGCTCCCCCCATACCGATGTAATAAAGCAAATACTAAAACCGTAAGAGACAAATCCAGCAGCATCCTCCTGCTGTGTCATTAACTTTCTCCCAATTGCTGAGATATTTGCAAGTCTTTCTCCGTGTCTACAATACAGAGTAGGAAAAGCAAGGATGCTTTAGGCTGAGGACAGCAGCAGAAGATGACAGGG
Organism: Lathamus discolor; assembly: GCF_037157495.1. Classification (NCBI taxonomy): domain Eukaryota; kingdom Metazoa; phylum Chordata; class Aves; order Psittaciformes; family Psittacidae; genus Lathamus; species Lathamus discolor. Next base: position 18,795,804 of record NC_088893.1, read on the forward strand.
GAGTCACAAGGTAAGGATTTAACTGTGTGTGTTGTTCCCAAACCAGACCCTGATTGGTGAGAGGCAGAGCTCCTGGTCCTGCTTGCTGCTCTTGAATGCAATCCTTAGCAATTACAAGGGAAGGAGGACCTGGAACAGCTCAGTGAGTTGTGTCTGTGCTGCACTCGGGTCTCTGTTTTGAATTATATGCCTGATTATGCTTCTGTGCCGGAGTTGGGAGCTTTGAGCAGTGAGAAGAGATGTAGAATGTCAGTGTCCATCTCGGGAAGCCATCACTGGGATGTGCTTAGAATCAGTGGTTTTTGTGGGCAGTCTGGCCCTATGGCTTTGGTTTGATACGTAGACCCTGGGTTTGAGGACAGGAGCTTGTGGTTTATTCATATTTATAGTCTTTGAGCAGAGGAGGAGGAGCACCAGATATATTTCAGAACAAGCAAGAGGACAATAAGTTGAATTTTAGTCCAGTAACATCATTTTAAGGCCCTGACTTGTAATTATATTTCTTTGTTTTATATATTTCCTCCTCCCCATTAATCCAAAACCATTGGCAATACTTCCTACTTGATCCAGGTGAGGCAGAGGTGATCTTCTCCCCATTACACACTTGACACCAGAGGAAAAACCCATTTGTCCGGGGTTTCAATTCCACACGTGGAATGTACAAGTTGATGGTATTCTATGAAAATTCAATAAACCTTGAGAAGAGCAGCAAGGCTGAGATCTGTAATTTAAAATAATGGATATCAAGAAATTGTTTCTCATTTATCTTTACTGCCGAGTTTCAGAGGCACCAAAGAGACTTCATTAGGCTTTTTTTTCTCTAAATAGCTTCATTTATCTCAATCAGCGATGGGTTCTAGGGGTGCCTGACCATTATGTTTAATAATACACAGGGTAAAAAAACCCCATCCTTTCACCATTTTTGACATGCATGGAAAGGATGTAGGAAATCTTTTCTCAGTGGGAGATAGGAAAAAAAAACCTTCATTGTGCCAGATAAATGCAATTTTTTTGTTGCACAATGTGATCTGCAGGCAGAATATGTAAATCTTTGTTTTATACGGATTGAAGTCGCAGTTAAAAGAAATGACTTCGGAAACTCAGCTTTAAGTGAATGCTATCACCTAAACACGATGTGATTTAATCCTGTGAATGCTACACCCCCTTAAGAAACAGTCTGGACCTTTGAATAGAAATTTTATGGGAAAACTGAAAGTTGGGAAAAGCTGGGTTTAATCCCTCCCACTCAGAGTCACAGAATGATTGGGGTTGGAAGGGACCACTGGAGATCATCTAGTCCAACCCTCCTGCTGAAGCAGGTTCATCACCTTCAGGCTGCACAGGTTCACATCCTGGTGGGTTTTAAATGTCTCCAGAGAGGGAGACTCCACAACCTCCTGGGCAGCCTGTGCCAGCGCTCTGCCACCTTCATAGTAAAGGTGCTTTTCCTCATATTCAGATGGACTTTTTGTGTTTCAGTCTGTGCTTGTTGCCCCTTATCCTGTGCCTGGGCACCACTGAAAAGAGTCTGGCTCCATCCTCTTGACAGCCACCCTTAAAATATTTGTACGCACAGATTTGTCTGTTTTGGACTTGGCAATCAGCCGATGTACTAGGTTGGACACAAACCAGCAGCAGCAACAAGAGCAACTGAATTTATGCCTGACGCAGCACTACTCAAACTGTTGAGTAATGTTCCGCTCCATCCCTCTCTGAGCGCAGCTTCTGGTTTTCCTCCTCTCCCAGATAACATGGGTATGGGTTTGGCACAGCTGAAGAAGCGCTTCTGAGGAACTAAACTTACTTTTGATCATTGGTGCCCTTCAAAAGCATGCAAACTGTTGAGAAGTGGTTTTTCTCCATAAGTTACTAAAAGCAGGTTACTTGCAGTGTCTGCCCAAAGGAGCGTTGCGTTCGGGAGTGAGGTGAGGTGCAAACAGAGGGTTCATCTAATACAAAGGAGTAAAGAAAGATTGGATCCAGGAAATTAAAACCCCAATAGATCTTCTTGTTGTGGGCTCACGGCCAATGCTCCCATCCAAAGTGCTGCTCCCTGGGCTTGGAGGAAATAAAGGAGATGAGACTAATATATAAACAGATAAATAAAAAGTGGATTCTAAAGCAAAAGTAGCAAACCTGATGCCAAACATGGGTGGCAAGCTCGCAAATTGCATCTGTCACATTGTGGTGATTCAGAGTGAACAGGTACCCTGCCTAAACCAGGTTTTCTCTCCCTAAATAAAATGCTAGCCTGCTCTTGCATGCGGTGTGCTTCAAATCCCAAAGGCCAGTGTATGAGCAGGCTAAAAATTGAGAGTTTCTGTAAAAGGGGTTTCTGAAAGGAATTGCTTTTTATGGTTGTTAGAAAGGAAACTTTACCTGGCAGATCTGAATACTGGAGTCTACCAAATGAGACGCATTCCTCTGTTCACGAGTACGAGAAACTTGGGAAGCTCCATTTGTGCTCTAAACTAATTTGGTCAGGATTTAGCAGGAAAGAAAGGCTGGTTTTGGAGATATGGTGCCTCTGGAGAATGGCTTAGTGGTATGAGCACTGTTTTGAAGTAACTCGGATGGCACAGTATTGGTGTGTAACTACTTCTGTACATCGACACCAGATGCAAAGTATGTCTTTGTTTAACTTTGACAAATTGCGGGTGAAATACAGAGGAGCTGTGCAATTGCCAGGAGAGAAAAATGGATTTCTGAGGAGAACTTTTGGAATTACTTCTCCTAGGAAGGGTTGGGTTGGCGGTTTCCATGCTCCAGAAGGAGTTTGTTTCCTATTGCCGTAAAATCTGCATGTCTGGGAGCCCACATTTGAACCCCAGGAACATCAGTTTGTTAATTCAAGCCTTGTGGGTGATTTCTATGCAATTTGCTGATTGAGTAGTCATGTTTCCAATGGGTAAAGGCTGGGGAGGGACAGGGGATGGATTCAAAAGCATAAATGGAAATAAGGCCTTTGACTTCCATTGACATACAGGGGAATGAGGACATTTGGTCTATACCTGTGTGGCTGCAGTGATCCCATCCTTTGTAACAACAGGATGAGTTTGGGAAATATGAACCTCTACCGATAGCTCTGGGTCATCTGGGTACGCCAAGGAGGTTGCAGAAGTAGGTAAGCGGATGGAGTAGGTGGGTGACAGTGAGTTTGTGGCATGTAACGCTGCTGACTTCGGTTAGGATAAATACAAGTGTGATGATTATTTAGACACTCAGGGTAAAAATATCCAGATCAAAAATAGGTCTGTACTTTCAGAGATAGCGATGTGTCTTGAGGCTTCCTGCGTGGCATCCTTAAGTATCAGCAAAATCAATTCAATGAGGGCACAGAGGCTTAAGCTAGTGCATAAAAAAGATTAAATAAGACGGGAAATGTGTTAAAATGGGGGTCCTTGGAGGTTTTGCTGTATCATCTGGTGCAAATATTAAGGCTGGCAATGTATCTATGCATTAAGAGACCACTGAATAATTTACACATCCTGGCAAGCACTCTATGCAGCTGCAGAAGTGGGGAGAGAGTGGTTAATGTGATGGCAATTACTGAATTAACCGGAGTGCAGAGTTGAGGCAGATGTGCTCTGGTTTGCAGGTCCTGTCAAGCATTAGCACAGTTAGCCCCTGATGATTAAGTTCTCCAGATAAGTGCAAAGGATTAGACCCTTCATAATTCACTCCAACAGTTTACCTGAAATGGGATCATCAGACATGATCTTTCTTTGCAAGTCGCAGCTTACAGAAATCAAGCATGATATTTCGAAGTTGTGTCATTCTTAACACAAATACATAATAAATCCCCAGGGACCTGTTTTGAAGGGATTTAAGATCCAGAGTTTTCTATCAGAGCTTATTTCCTCCAGTTCACTCCTAAAAAAACATCCCATCACTTTAGGTTATGTAGTTTTATTTCATCATCTCATTGCAGCTCGCACATGGATCTGCACTGTCAAGTATGTTTTCAGCACACCGTGTGGAGTGTCATGCCCAACTAGAGGCTCTCCCAGCATGTACTGTGGAACTGTCTAATTTAACATCCTGGGTTTAAAATACATCATCCATTCTTATGGCTTGTTAAAAATGGAAGAGGTCTTCAGGTGGGTGGTTCAAGGAGCCATTGAAGCACTAGAAAGTCAGTGTCAAGCTCTGTTTCCAGAAGCGAAGCTTCCATTGATGCATTGAGAGGGCTGTCTAGGGCAAAAGGAGGTCATTAGTTTTGAAGGCAATGCATTTTTATATACATGTAAAACCAGGCTCTACATTCGTGTTGGGTTTTCAGGCTTCTGGTCCTTTGATATCTTACTCACTCTCTGCTGAGTGCTGTGGAGAAATATGGTTTCCAAAGGTTACAGCCACTCCTGGGATCAATAATTCAGGCACAACTGCATACAAGGAATAAGTCAATATCAATTTTCCAACACATTGGAATGTAGGTTTCTCTGCATGAGCGGGATGTCTCTGAATTGGTGGGAGAAGGTGGTGTGCTTGTTCCAAGGTTACTTCCAGGCCACTGCCACTGGTGTTTGATTTTACTATGAACAAGGAGGTGGGAGGTTAGTTTTGTTGCTTGTGGGAAATAAGGGCTCTCAGCTCCATGTAGTGTGTGATTGAGCCCATATGGCTGTTGATCAGAGGGGCTTGGGTTGAGGGTAGGAAATGTAGGCAAAATGATGGCAGAGACCTGGTAGAGCAAAGCTTTCCCTTGGGCTGCTGGTCCCAAGTGGGTCCTAGAAGGCTGTAGAGATGCCCTGCAAGTGGAGTCCTTTCAAGGGCATGAACCTGGGCAGCATGCAGTTATTTTTCCTTACGTTTGCAGTGAAATGACAATGTTTGGAGCAGTGGGTGAGCTTAGAGACACTACATGAGCTGCTGTCACATCTAATAAACCGACCATTAATCATCAATCATTGTCTTCAGAAACATGTTCGCTGTGTATTTGTACATATTTCTAAGCTAATGGTTCTTGATACCATTGTATCAGAGATCTAAGCTTGTCACTTAAACTTGTAAAGTGCCCTTTATGAAATTCATCTTTCCATGTTAGGGTTTTCAGGGACTGGTCTGGAATTTTCTATGAAAATATTGATCAAAACATTATTTTTCTAAACCCAAACCCTGCTGAACTGAATCAACCATCTGACGATTCAGCAGGGCACCTCACCAGGTTCCTGCATGGATGTGGTGTTTCAAATGCTCTTCCATCCTTCCTGGGGAGGAAACCCATCCCGCATTGCCTCGTAGCCTTACCAAAACTGGTCCAGTGACTTCATAGCAAGGTTTGCCCCATTCTGGAGGACTGTCTCCAGAATAATTCTCCAGCATTTCTTTCATTTGAAAGAAATGGCCCGTTACAGATTTACCTTTTCCCTGTCAAGGATGTTTAGGACACAGTGACCTGTAGGGACACTACCACGTGTGGGTTTTCAGCAAGATATTATGCCTGGTGTACCCACTGTGCTTGAACTCGCTTAATAAAGTGTTCTGATGAAAAACTTCATTTTATGTGATTCTTTCTACCTAATTCATGTTAAAATATTATGCTTTTATGTGATATTTACGATTCTGAAAATGAAATTTAGAGGGCAGCAGTCAGGGCCCTCCTGTTCCCCACCCCAGTGCCATCACTCAGTGTTTTGGGTCCAGGAACAATCTATTACAAGCAAACTGAACATCAAAAGTTCTGGTTCAAGAACATGCGGGTGATCCTGGTTTTCAAAGGGTCCTGGTCTGCAGTTGGACGGAGTCATATTTAGTGAGGCTCATTGAACTCTTCCAGAGCTGAAAGGAAAGGATAACAAAAGGGGGGGGGGGGGGGGAAGCAGCATTAAAACCTAAAAACGGTAACTTTAACAAGGTAGGAGTTCTTAAACTACTGCTTCAACGTGGGGTGGGATAAAGAGAAGCTAAAAAGCCAGAAGAGATTGCAGGCTTGTTATCGGTCTTTGGAATGGGGTAAGAACAGTTTCTGTCCTCCATGTGTACTCCTGTAGACACTTGCTCAAGTTTTACTTGGCTGCCTAATTGTTTTATTCTCCTATTTCACTTCAGGCTCCCTGGGAAAGCTCAGCTCTCTATCCCCTAAAGGTCACACACTCTACAGCTCAGTAAGGCTGATTCTGTTACACGGACTCCTGCTCCATTACCGCAGTCCGTAGGTTCTTTCTAATCCCCAGAACTGATTTATGTAATCCTTGCAGATGCCATTTGTTACACGTTATTCTCAGCATCTATTCGCAGCACAAACAGATGGTCAACGAAACCAATTAACCTTTCCTGGTCTCCCTTTCAGGCTTTCCACGTGGTTTTGAGTCTATGGGCAAATGAACAAAAACTATCAGGAGACCTCATGCCAGAGCGTGATGAATAGGAGAGCTGACTGGCATGTGTGCTGTGCTCAAATAAACCTCACCGCCCGGGCTGGAGCACTGGAGGAGGACTATTGCTGACAAAACAGGTAGGAGAAAAGAGCTGCCAAGAGATGGAGTGACCTAGGTCTGCCTTGTCTGCTTGTTTAATGGTGTGGAGGTTAGGGAGAGATGACAGTTTAACTTCATTCCTTGGTTTGGTTTTGTTGGTTTTAATGGGCTTTTCAAGGTATGAGGAATGTGTGTTTTGAGGTTAAATGACAGGTTTTGTTATAAATGGTTTTCAGTCATCAAAGCTCTCTCGCTAAGCGCAAGTGAAATAAAAAAACCCTGTTTTAAGAGCAATAAATATAATATATGAGTAATTAAAAATCACATCCCTGCCCTTCACTGATAAACTGGAAGACAGACCATGTAAATTTAAAGCAGTATTCATTGTTAACTTTTATGATAGAACTATAAATAAGTATTGAGGTGGATCCTACCTCAGTCCCTCTGTGTAATAAAAACACAACCGTGTTTGTGCTGTGCTATACATCCTTTGATTGCTTTGTGGTCCATTAGCTTATTATTGGAGCCTGTGGCCTGTTGGATGGACACATCTATGATGGCCTTTTGTGCAACCCTGAAGGAAGCAGACTGAAGGACCTTGGCAGGGTGCGGTAGGGCTGTGTTGGGGTTCAGAGTGGGATTTTTGGGAGTGACTTTAGTCTCCACAGGGATCCTGGTCCTACCCAGCAGACTGTGTGCGGAGCTGTGGTTATTCTACCTGTAAGATCTATGCCTGCCTGTGGTGTTTCTAACATGCTTAATGCTACCTGCGTATCAGACTGTATGTGTTAAGCGGAGCTAGGACTTGACAAACCTACAAGAAACCTCTCTCTGCCTATAACTCTACTGCCTTTAGTGAAGACAGCATAGTCTGCCCCAGCTGGCATAACATCCCACACCAGTCCCTTACCACTGGATATTCTTAGCTTGCTGGAAAGGTTTACTCAGGGTCTGAGGTGATGATTTACTGCCAGTGATAGCCATGTGCTTGTCTATATAGAGATATTTGCCATTTATCCTTCCTTTTGTTTGGGCTGTCAGGGTTGTTTCAGTTAGGAAGTAGAAAGCCGAAGGTGGTTCTCTTTGATTACACTGAGAGTGCCAAAATAAGTGACTTTAGGAATCTTCTCCAAAGAATGCAGACTTCGATCTCATCCATGGGTTGTTCAGATTGTGCCCTGGTATCAGGTGAGGGACTATGGGCTGTAATTACTCATTCGGGTTAATGCTTGTCTCAGCTTTATACTGAGACAAGAGCCAGGCCTGGGGCTGTACCTGCTCTGCACCATGGTGGGCACCAAAGATCGATCCAGGCTTCCTCTTCTTGGGGGAATCTGTAGGTTCTTTTCCCTTTGTTTCCTCCCTGTGTTAGCAAAGCTGGGTCTGCACAGGGACCACTGATGCTCCCTTCTCCCTCTGGCCCTGTACTTTGATGCCTGGGAGTGCATGGTGCTCTGTGGCTTGGGCTCCATCTGAACAGGTCTGAGCCAGGAGGCTGAAGCTCACTCTGCTTCAAGCATCCAAGTGGAACCTCTGCATCCCTCTCTACTCATAGCAGGAAGGAGGTTCAGATAAAAGTAGAAGTGACTGCGCTCTGCAAGCCTGAGTCTGAACTCTTGTTTTGCAGATTCTACTCTTAATATAAACCAAATAAAATCCTAGATTTTCAGGTGGAATTGGGGCTCTTTTATGTCGGGCTGGATTTTAACATTTCAATACAGAAAGAATATGTAAAATAGAAGTATATGATTGAGGACTTCTTGCAATGAACTTCGGAACCCCTTGATGCTGTGCACCTCTTATGGGTGGGCAGCTCTCGCCAAGCAGAGCTGAATTCAGTTTGGGGAAGCTTGTGCCGCTCCAGGGAAGACGCTTTCAGAAGTGAAGGTTATTCCAATTTTAATACCTGTGCTCTGCTTTAATGTTCAATCACAGCCAGTTCTGTGCTCCTTCACAAGTGTGAAAATTATTGTCAGAGAAGGAATTCTTAAAATCCCATTACCATACGCAGTAAAACAGATGAAGAAATCTTACCTGGGGCAGCAATGGCTAATGGTACTTATAAACCAGGCTATAAACCCATGCGGCTCTTGTGACCAGGGAAGCATAGCAGGTTTGAAACCTCCATCCTCATCTTCTCATAAGCATGGGGATGCCATGTGAGTATGTCAGGAGAATTGTTGGTCCCATCAGCGTCTGCTCATCACTCTAAGTGCAACACCCAAAAATCACTGCATCCTCAGGACAAGCTGGGTTTGGCTTGGGCTCTGCTCTTATCCCAGCCTGTAATTGTGTTGCAGTGGTTGGAGGGTCAAGACTAGCATGAAATGGGAGCGGCATTGGAGGTCTGGTGGTCTCATGGGATGAGGGTCTGAGTAGGGTGTTTCTCTGGTCTTGCATTATTGAGGGCACTTTAGCATTTACGGCACAGTCTTGTCAGCAGCAGAAAGGCTGTTTTGAGTGACACTTGTAGTTGTTAAGGTTTTGCATATAAAAACCTTAGGTATGGCGGTTATTTAGTGTCAATTGTATTTGATTTCTTACAATCATCAAGTTGGTCTGGCTCTGCAATACCCTGCTTGAAGTCTTTCACATAAGAACCCTGTGTTTTGTGAGGGATAGAAGGGAAATGATTTGCCCATACACCTGCTTTCAAAAGCAGGAAGGATACTCCCTCTCCTTCCTTAAAATCGGAGTCTAATTTTGAACTTGATATTCTCAGATTAAAACTTCAGGGCTCTGCATGTGTCCAGTTATAGAAAGTAGCATCTAACTTCCAGCTGGCTGCCCCAGCTGTTAAAACATCCTTGTGTAACTGCTGCGGCTGTTTGTAAGCTAACACTGAAAAAGATGGCACTGGGGTTTCTTTGCAGAAGGGGGTACCAAGACATTGCCTGCTGGGATGGTTTCCCTTTGGTCATTGCATGTAGCTGAAACCCAAGCTGCTGCTCTTTGCCTGAAACTTGTCACGGGCATCATCCTTGCCTTGCCCAGCCATATCTTGACGCGGCTGTGCAAACGAGAGCAATGAAAGCTTTCAGCGAGCTGCTGCTTTGACAAAAGCGCTTTAAGGGAAAGGTATTTTTTTCTACCTTTGGTTCAGAGGTAGCTGAAAGGCAGTGATGTTTATTTGCCATCCCTCTGCTGATGTTCTCCCTTTTGTTACTTGCATGGTAAATGCCACAGTTCAGGCAGGTGCAAAGCAAGCCCTGTTTAAAGTGTAAGCCAAGGGTATTTTTAAGACTTCTTTAATAAAATCAAGTAACCGGTGAATATCTTTTAACTCCCTATTAAATTGTATGTCAGAGCTTAATGGAAGCTGATGAGGATGCTTTCTTGTTATAGAATCATAGAATAGTTAGGGTTGAAAAGGACCTCAAGTACCCTTCAGGTACTGGAAGGCTGCTCTGAGGTCTCCACGCAGCCTTCTCTTTTCTAGGCTGAACAGCCCCAACTTTCTCTGCCTATCTTCATAACTTCTAGAATTATAACTAGAATTATAACTTGTTTATCATAATCATAATTTCTTGTTAGGATTTAGGTACCTGGTTAGTCGTGGCTTTTGTTTTCCTAAATAAATAGATAAGTAAAGCCTGAATTGGGCCTCCACACTGGGTTTAGGAAACTTGTACTTTGAATTTGATGGAGAATTAAATTTATGTCCATTCATAGGTGAATAGATGATACTTGTTGCAAATAGATCGGCTGGCTTGGTGTTTTATCCCCGTGGATGGCAAATGACTCCCAGTTCTCTGACTGGGAGCTGTAGGTGACATGGGCAGAGGCTGTGTCAGTCAGGACTTGGTGGGCAGTACGTGTAAGTACTGAGCCTCAAACCATGCTCCTGTATTACGCACAGATGAAATCTGCCTCTTCATGAGCAGCTTCATTACTAAGTTAAATTTAATCCCTTCTTTTCCTTTTAGAGGATCTTTGCAGAATATATATTGTGAAAAGCGTTAAAAGCTGCAGAGAATACAATCTGCCTTCATCCTTCTCTCTACCCCCCAAGAAAACACCACCCAGCCCTCAACCCCCCCAAAATGTCCTTCCTTCTGCCCCGTGTCTCCTGTTAAGGTCCTGTTCTCCCCATCCCCAACAGATACCCAACCTGAGCAACACTCGTGGAGCTAGAAGATGATGTGCCAGCACTAGGACCTATAACCCCAAACTCAGCTGCAGACAATAAATTTCTTAATTCCCTTCATGAACAGTTTCTTGCAGGAGTTAATTACATTTTAAAGTGATGATTGATTCTCCTGATGTGGTTGAAACCACTGCAATTAAACGTAAGAGCAGTAAGAACAGTAAAAGAAGTATTAATATGCAAAATGCTCAAATAACCTTTTTTTTCGCCAGCTCCCTCTTGAAACGTTTCCACACCTACGTGTGCTTTGCTCCTCTTATTTTTTATAGTGGGTAATTAGCAAGCAAGTTAACTTGACAAATGCAGTCGCTGTTTTATACGATGGCAGTTGTGAGGTATTTCAGTATCGATGTATTTCTGCTTGCATTTAATGTTTTTGGATTAAATCTAAGCCGCACAACTCCAGTATTATAGCGGCTCAAAAGCAAACCCCTTCTCCCTCTACGGTTTTACCCATTTGGATTTGTGGATTTGTAGCTATTGATTTGTTGGGAAAAGAAATGTTTCAGGAAGCGACTCCTTAAATCGAGAGTGAAGCATCTTGATTCTCCTTGTTTTCAATCGGGCTTCGGTAGCTCTGGGGGAATTTCTCCCACTCATTCCCCGTGATTCACAGCTGAGGGAGACTTAAACCCTTCAGGTTTGAAACCAGCTCATCTTTAAGCACAAGGGGTCTGTTGATAAACAAATATTGTGTTAGCATTAAAGATAGTGAGCTAGGAAAAATTGTCCCTGTTCCACTGAGCTCCATCGGCGTATTCCAGTTGGGAATGCAGCTGACATGCTCAGCCACATCCTACAGAAGACTCAATTAACAGACACGAGTGTGAGGTAAAATCCAGCAGTGTGACCACAAGCTCCTCTATGTTCGTCTGCTGAAGGATTTGCTAATTGTTCTGCCTAATGGGGCCTTGTGGAGCCTGGAGAAGTTGTCTGATTTCCTGCTTCACGCAGGTTTTCTGGTTTATGGTTTTTTTCTTTGCTGTCAAAACCTCCCCAAACATCCATTAGTTTCATTTGCTACCCAGACAATGAATTAATTTCCTATTTTTCCTGTCATCGTGCTCACTGCAGATTTAATTAACAATAACTAATCTCGGTTTCTCACTGCCTGTTACTTCTGTCTTTGATTTCCTTTAATTATTATTATTATTGTTATTGTTATTTTTCTCCTAGAGGATCCAACCCCTCAATCCTTTCCTGGGTCCTAAAATGACCTTTGGGAAGGACAGACCCTGCCGTCTGTTTCTCTGTCCCTTTGGGAAAAGGCTGTAAATACAGGATTGAGACGCTGCAGTCAAATCCATCGCCACTGCACCTACTGACTGGAGACTAAAGAGCACCAATGCCAAACGTGTGCTTCCATTAGTTAACAGCTACTCCCATAAGCACTACCTCACAGGAAAACTATATAACTGCCAGGGTGATTTATGGGTTCCTATTGCTAAGCTCCTACTCAGATAATTTTTCAGTGTCCACTTCACTGCAGCACTGCGTAAAATAGAATTAAAACTTGGACTTTGGTTAGAGCCTTCACGTCAGGAAATGACTTATTTGGGGAAATGTCTTCTTTTGGGGAAGTGGACAGCAAGGATGTGGAGGGCGTGAGGAGACCTGTGAGGCTTAGGTGTGAGCGGAGCAGCTTATTTTTGCAGGAAGGCTTTTATGGGAAGGGTGCTGGTATGGCCCTTGGCTGGCAGGATGTTGGTGCAGGATGGTGTCTGGAATACAATAAGCAGGCATCTGGGGATGCGGCAGGGAGGAAAGCCCACCTTTAAAATGTGAGCAATTCAAGGGAACTTCTTGGGTCATCCTGCTCTGTGCCTGCTTGTGATTTCTCTGTCCTTATGTCCTGATTGTGCTCTGCTGCCAAACTGCAAACACGAAAAGGCACAAATCGAGTGGTGTGGGCGTATTTAACAAGTACCTCGCTGTTAACGCAAGGCAGATGTTGGTGCAATGGGGCTCCTCCAGGCTGGCAGCTGGGGAGATGCTCCAGGTCCTCTCCTGACGAGGTTCATTGCCTTTGGAGGCCTGGAAGCATTTGTAGCTACTTCATATCCTCTTAATTGTCCCTAGGTGGGGTTAAACCATGTTTACAGAAACAAAAGCATCACTCGCAGGGCCTTTTCTGCAGTGGCTGATTGCAAGAGATCAGTGGTTTGGAGCTGCACTGTCCACTGCTGAGCTGCACTGTGCACTGCTAAGTGCACTGCAACACCTCCTATGCAATACTTTAGAGTTCCTGCTATGGGCAGGTAAGGATGTGAGGATGCATTTTACTAGAGAGGAACAGACATTCATTGCTACTGCACTTTATTCGTGATAAAGGCGCAGAGCATCCACCAGCAGCAGGAGCTGATTGACGGCTGTTCTGAAATGAAGAGCTGGGATTTTCCTGGTGGGAACTTTTCAGCATGACCTGTAGTGAAACTCCATCTGCGTTTTTCCTCACGCTCTGCTTTCTAAGCTTTTATTATAAAAGAGCACTGACTGTTTGGAATATTTGATTAATGAAAATTGGCCTTTTGCACGGGTGCACAGCGCAATATTTTATCTTTTGTATTAGGTGCTGTAGTGAGCCCAGCAATTCTGCAGAGATAGAGACTATGCAGCACAATGATAAAGTATGAAAGGTGATGTGAAGTTCACAAGAGGGGAAGAAAGAATTAAAGAAGTAGAAAGCATAGGCAAATGTGTCTGGGCTTTTCAGCTTCTTCATATGGCAGCTGTATTGCAATGCTGATACACAAGTGTGGCAGAAGCGCTGAAACACCAGATTTAATGAGATAAATTAGCCCTTGGGATAAACCTCTGATTTACTTATATTTGTATAAGCGTGTGGTGCTTAACAGATAACATCGTGAAGTTATTGCAATGGGCAAGCAGAAAGTTCCCAGTGCAGGCAGCAGCAGCTGGGACAAATGGGTATCCTCTCTCTATCCTTCTCCCTCCTTAGAAAGCAAGAAGTGCCTGGCTTAGATAAAATAAGTGTTTAAATCACCCCATGTGTGTGTAATATTTATGGTGCTAATTTGTGCTGTTGGATTTATCTCCTGCCTGGTGAGAGAGAGGAGTTTTTTCTGATGCCCTCAATGGCTTCTGCTTCCCAGTTTATATCACTTGTTGTCATTTTTTATATCACTTGAAAGCCTATGTGTGGAAGTGGAATTTGTACCAACGTGTTACAGTACAGTTAAAAATAACTTCGGTTGTCCAGGTTTCCTCCTGTTTGCTGGAGGAACCAGAGGGCTTTCTTTCAGAGGGCTGGTTAACTGGGACTCTGTCTAAAGGTATAAGGTTATTCCAAGATTTAAGATGGGTGTTGTGTAGGATTCAGCGTAGTTTTGAAACTGCGCCCAGCTTCTAAAGTGGGTTCACCCTGGTAAAATGAATAACCTTCCCTTAGGAAATGCGTTTTCCTGTGTGATTGGGAGAATTGTGGTCAGAACTCTTCTGATTTGTTTTACCTGTGGCAATTTGCGGCCCGGGTTTTCTCTGCAACGGGATGCCCAGAAGTTGTGCTGGTGCAAGCATTGCTGGGCAAGGTTGGAGGGCTGGGGTTGAAGGAAACCCATCCGACCGACAGTGCTTGCGCTGCAGGTTTTAGATGAATGGGAGCGAGCTTTGATTTTTAAATACCTCTGGATAAATTAACATCTAGAACCTGGGTTATGTTCACATCTTGTTCTCTGAGATAATATTCCTGAGGCTAGCAAGGCAGCACAGCTACTAAGGTACCAGGTTAAACCGTTTTACCTTGAACCCCCACTATGAATTATTCAAAGCTTCCTCATTAGTAGTCATCCATATAACCTCACTTGTCACTCATCAAAGGTTGCAGTTTCCATCTATGCCCAGCTCTTCTTGTCCCTGTCTAGACCTCCCAAAGCCTTATGGTATTAATAAGCACTGAATTACAGAGGTGCAACTGATGGTGCCTCTTCCCCTCTTTATAACTTCTGCCTCCTAAATGCCAAGCCAGCAGCAGCATGAGCATCTGCAGCTCAGCAAACCCATGAAGAACATGGGCAAAGCAGTCTGCTGGAGAGTGCTTGTTTTTTTTCCCAAGGTTACACTTTGCATCAGATTCCATCAGAAATCAAACGGTGCAGACTGGAAGTGCTTTGGTCCCATCAGGTCTGGAGAGAGAAATAACCTGGGGGAAGCAGTGAGGGACAGGCTGGTGACAAGTGATTGAAGTAGGATGTGATCTGAAAGGTAGGGACAGATGGAGCTTGCAGGTGTTCAGCTGCCAAGGGCTTGGCAGGGAGCTGGAAAGACTTGAGGCTGTTTTACTGAGAAGTTGCAAGTATTCAGACAGCAGATTTGACTAGGTTGGGGTTTTTTCCTCATTTGGAAGCTGTGTGTGCCCCAGCTGATGCACGAGAGCCCCTTCTTGCAAAGCCATCAAGTGATAAAAAGGATGCTGCTGGGGTCAGTGGGTGCTTCCCTCAGCTCCAGCTTGACTTGTGCTGGTGTTGACAGCGATGGATGATGCCTGTCTGGCTTCTCTGCTCTTGGTTTGGGTGTTAAAAACACACAGCCTGTGGGAAGGAGGGATTTCTGCTCAACTGCTCCCCAGAGACTCAGCAGGGTCCTTGATGCAGTGGTGGAGGCAGCAGGGAATAGAGTTTCAGGGAGGAGTGAGGAGCTTCAGCAGGGAGCTGGTCGAGGGGAGCAGAAAGGAATCTGTTCAGTTTGGAGCAGAGTGTTTTTATGACATCCCATATGCTCGATTGTAGCTCGAACACCCACCCTAGGAACACTTTTGGGCACAGGAGCAGGTTATGAAGGGGAATGGTGCCCTGGGAGGCTGAACTGGGACTTCCAGCTGCCACTCCTGGGAACCCCAATGGCCTTTGGACCCACAAAAAACGGCTAGGAAAGGGAGAGAGCTAAGAAAAGCATGCTCAGGCTCCTGGCTGCCAGTCTGCCTGCGCTTCCTCAGCGGCTTCTGAACCTGTTTCATGTGCATCCTGACAGGGAAGTAACTGCAGGACTTGAAATTCCCGGGATAACTTACCGGCAGAGACGGTTGCCTGGACAAGCGGGATGAGCATCAGGAAATCCGTGCAGGAAAGCATCGCAGGCAGGAGGCACAAACTTTGACTTTTTTCCTGGCAGAGATTTTCTCTGCTGGCATCAGGAAGTGAGAGCCTCGTGCAGATGTTGTGCCCAGCGGTCGTGCCTTTAGCACAGCTGGAAGCATGTTGTGAGGGAGGGAAGCGTTGTTAAGCCAAGTTAGGCCATGCTCTGGCATTGCAGAAGCAGGAGGACTGCAAGAAGTGAGGAGGTTTTGGCAGCTGCAGGCATCAGGGGAAAACCCTCCTGTCTCATACAGAAATAACAGGAGAAACTGGCCTTTTCCATCCACGCTATTTCCTTTCGCGCTGCTCAGCTTCATTCTGAATCTGGACTGGATGCATTGAAGTTAATTATAAAGTGAAAACATTCCAGGAAATAATGAATTTGCACACGATAACTCCAACTTGTTTAAAGGTCACTGGGTAAGGACTGTTTAAAAAGCTAATAAAGATCTTGCATCCACAAGATTGTCATCGAATTGTTTGCTCATTTAGTAGCAGGCTTCTCTGAGTTCCTCAGATTTACTCTTTAGCAAAAGGAGGTGGAAGTGGCCTTTTCAATGGCTTTTATTGTAACATTTCATTTCACCTTTAAGGAAACGTGGAAG
This sequence comes from Lathamus discolor, assembly GCF_037157495.1. NCBI lineage: Eukaryota > Metazoa > Chordata > Aves > Psittaciformes > Psittacidae > Lathamus > Lathamus discolor. Next base: position 18,812,065 of record NC_088893.1, read on the forward strand.
CTGATGATTCAACCTCGATTGCTATTGCAGTGGTGACAGCGATGATTATGTACCCAGAACATCCAGTGAAATAATTCGATCTGCTCTGCTGCTGGTGATGCTTTGTGTAATGTGGTGCTTCAGTATGGTGTGATTCAATACACTGGCGTGCTTGTGCCCTTGGCTGAACTGCAGCAGACCTGTGCAGGGGCTTCTTGTGTGTTCTGCTGCCAGATCTGCCTCTTCTCTACCCGGGGTCTCTCCTCCCCGCAGAGTGATTCCAGGTGTGAGATGGGAGTCCTGTATCTGGTTGTATCCTTATGTTGAATTTGGACCTGTTCTTGTGGTCACTGAAAGCGATAGTGAAGCTTTCACTGGTGGAATGGAGAGCCTGGGGCTGGAGCAGAGAGGGGGGGAGCTTGTCCCATTTATCTTTAGGACTGGCACCTCCATAGCAGTGAGAGTGAAGAAGGCAGCAGCTGGACACTGGGTGCTGGAGTTGGTGTTTGCTGGGGTTGATGCCAAGATGTTGATGCTCTTAATGGTATTGGGATGGGGAATTCTTGCTAATAGGAACTTGTGAAGAGTTTAATATCCCTGTTGCAATCTACTGTTTAGCTGCATTGCCTCCCTGGGCTGTGTCACTGTGGTTTTCCTCTCCCTCCACCACGGAGCATTGAGTGGAAAGCAGAAAGCAAGGACCAGCTGAAGCCCAGGCACTGCTGCTCCCAGTATGAGAAGTCCGAACCCACGCCATGGAGTGACTTCCAGCTTTTCCCAGAATTGGCTGCTGTTATCCATGCTTCTCTGGCTGAATGAAGCGACACGGTTTTATTGAATTAGCTATTTGTTACATGTCTTGTACACCATGGAAAGCCATTCTGGGGACTAATGACTGCAAGGCCCCTCACAATAGCAGGTGTGAACTCTCTGTGCTGCAGCCAGTCTTGCTGAGGACAGTGTCACCAGCACTGGCATTGAGCTGGCAGAGATGACAGAGCCCTGGTGACCATGCAGCATCTGCCCTCTTCACACAGAAAGCACTTGAACCCCGGTCACACATCACTGAGAAGATGTCCTTTTGCTTCAGATCACATCCTGAAAGAGGTCATATTATTTCTTCTATCTCACACCCCAGTGTGGTGTCAATGGGCCAGTTGCCATTTGGAAAAGGCAGCTGTTCCAGATAATGTGTCTGTTCCAGTAGATGGATATATTAACTTCTGCTAATGTCCCCAAACTGCATCTGATGGAAGGGCAAAACAGCTTGGCTTTGAGGAAAGCATTCCCTGTCTCCTCCCATTATGATAAAGATGCCCTTGAAGAAGATGAGAAGTTAGAGACTGAAAATAGAAAAGTACCATTTTATAAAAGCATCACATAGGAGGAAGGATGGCAACCCCTGTGGGAAAGTCAGGAAACATTGCCTTTACTTGAGGAGGAGGGAGGGAAGTGCCTGCAGGGCTGCAGGAGATGGCAGCAGACAGGCAGCATTTGTGCTACTGGGTCTTACTTGCTTTAACAGGGAGCTTTGCTCCTCCCTGTTGCAGCAGCCACCTCTGTGTTGCCCAGGTCTCAAAGCGAGAGGTGAAGTGGTGCAAGAGGCACCGCTCTGTGCCATTATCCTTTTCCCAACAGGCCACGCGTTGTTGTCCTTCTGCAGCACCCGTGAATCAGCTTTTCTATTCCCGGAAGATGGTAGCTCTAAAAACTATGTCTTATCCTGGGTCAGAGAATCATCTTTGCAAGCAGGTGGAGTTAGGAACTGTACCCCTTCGAGAAGGTCACTGGGTTCCCCATCTACAGAAGCACTGGGATATTCATGGGGCACCTCCCAGCGTTCCTGTCAGCATCCTTTCTCCTAATATATGTGTTAGAGAGTTTGAGTTTGGTGTGCAAGAAGGATTATAAAGCCTGCACAATAAATCTGCTTGTATTAATTCAACGGCTCTCTTGTGCAAAGCCTTTTTACTGCTACAGGTCCTGAATAAACTCAAAGCGCAGTCAGAGCACAGTGATATTTTGGAACAAGTTGTGGGTGATGCAGGAAGCTGAGGAAGCTCATGCAGACAACATCAGCCAAATCATCACACAAGATGTTAAGCCCTAACAAGCGACTGGGCTTTTTCTTGTGTGTTAGAGGATGTCTAACAGTGCTTTGGGTGGTCTAGTGAGCTGTTTCCAATAGAGGACAGTGTTGCACAGTCACGCTGGCTGCTTATTAATTAGGATTCAGAAACTAGAGTCATAATATTACCCAGTGTAAAAATCCTGGCCCAATTCCTTAATGGCCTTAGCTCTCCTGTTCTGGAAATTCTTGCTGTTGTATTGTTTGTCCCCAAACCTTTCCCACAGCAGAAAGCACACTGTGTTGGGCTTCCTGGAATCTCTGCCCATTACAAGACTGTATGCGGTAGCTAAGGATGGTCTTTGTAAGGGGAAAGGGTCTTCTCCAGTTCTTCCTCCCATAGAATAGACTAAGAAGTTCATAAATTAGCACTAAATTGCTAATTTAGGAACTAAATTAGGTGTTTGTGACTCTGTGGCGTGAACAGCATCCTCTGTCCCTGGTATTGGGGTTTCACACCTTTTAGGAGCACAGGTGAATCCTGTTCGTGTCCCTTGGAATGTGAGGTGTCCTGAATTTTAACCTGAAAGTAGTTGGTTTTCCTTCTGGGAATAGGTTCTTGCAGCATCCACTCCCTCTTAACCTGGAGGGATGGACGCTTGTCTGTGCCATCAGTTGCTGCCACATACCTGGGGAGAAAGCTGGTGATGGCATGGGATCAAATACTGCTTTCGTATCATAGCTTAGGTGTTCTTATCTTATCAGGTGTCCCTGCCCATGGCAGGAGGGTTGGAACTAGATGATCTTAAAGTCCTTTCCAGCCCTAACTGTTCTATGATTCTATGTTCTCCATACTGGAGTGGTTTTGGCTATAGTATCTGTAAACTGGGTAAATCCTCTTGACATATTGAGCAAATAGATGCTGCCAATAAACCCCATAAGCAACAAAGTCTTTTGTATTGCATTGTGAGGCTACATTTTATTGGTGAATTAATAGGAATAACCAAGCTATTTTAGTGGCTAACTGGGAGCAATATATTAGTAGCAGTATTAATAAGTGTGGAGTGACAGGAGGCTTGTAAGAGTGGGAAAATGAGATGCAGTATCCCTGGTGCAAAATCTCTTCTGTTATTAAAGGCATTGGGTTAACTGGGGATAGATTTAATACCTCAGCTCTATTTTTATTGGATAATTAGTAGTGAGCAATCCCAACTCTGGGACAAGGACAAGCCTGAAAATCAAGGAAGTCATGAAAGAAGGAGAAAGAAAGAGAAAATAGGTGGCAGATTTGGGTTTTTTGCTGTGTATCTTTTTACACAGCCAACCACAATGTAAAGCTCCACTGGAACAGGGCAGCTCTCAACATACATGTGAAGAGGAAGGATATGGGTGCCCCTCTCAGCCCTGCTCTCTGCCTGTCCATGAGATAAACCCTTGCAGGAAGGCTTGCTGAGCTTCCACTTAACATCTCCACCAGTTTGTGTACAGCCAGGTCTGTTACAAGGAAAAATAACGCATCAGATGTGTAATGGCAAAGGTTTCCCTTAATTTTAGCTTCCCAGATGAAAGCACGTAGCGAGAACAACATGTGTAAGACATGATTCTTAAAGAATTAGAATAAGATGTAAAAGTTGGGAGCCGAAAGGCTCTGGAGATGGTGGTTTGATGAAGGGCACGTGGGCTGCCAGCGTTTTGGGGGGGGGTTGAAATGTAAACCACGCTTCCTTTGGCTAATTGGGCAGAAAAAGAGCCTAGTGCTGCAGTTTTCCCTGCAAAGCACTGTGATCGTGCAGCACTGCTAACATTTACTGACTATGGAGTCTGCTTATTTCCCCCATTTTTTATTATCAGCAAAACTTTAATTACAGCTTACCTACTACCTTCTGCCTGCGTTTACAATGCAATAAATTTCCAGTCTCCCTATGCAAGCTGCATCTCAAACAGTGCGGTGCTCTGGCAACGGACGTTATTGATTCCTTGGAGAAATTATAACGGCATTTGTTCTAAGGCAAACAGGGACACAGAAGCACACGTGAGTGCATGCCAGGTATTAAAATGTCCCCGATCCTCACTAGCACCCACTTGTCTGTGCTTTATTGAGCAACACAACTCCAGGTTAGGAAGCCAGTACAGTTATTTCAAGGTGACTGATGGGAGTCTGGAAAAGCAGGAACAGAATTTGTTCTGAATTTGATTCCTTACTTTCCAAAACCAGAAGCAGGTTTTGCTTGTTTCCTCCTCACCCTGGCTTACAGGACTATTTAAACCGGTATACAGGAAAAGGCGGTTGCTTAATGATTTAAAAAGCAAATGAAAGATTACTTTGTAGTGTTTAGCTGATTTTTTTCCTGCTTGAATATCAGGAACAGATGTGGCTGTGAACAGTAATTAAAGGTGGAATCAATGGGCTTTTAGCTGTTGGGAAGGAAAAAAATAGCTAGAAATGGAGTAAATTGATATGTTTGAAAAGCATTGTCTGTAAGATTACTGCTGGCTTGAAACGTATACAGCAGAGTTCATTAAAAGCATCTGAAGGTGAAAATTGGCTTCTCCTGTAAAGTTTGTGTTAATTTGTCATTAGTATTCAGTGACTTAATGCAGCATCTGGCTGACCTCAGACGAAGCTCTCTGTGCTCCGGCGCATTTTACAGAGAAGGCTTCCCAAATACTTTCATTTAATAAACGTGATGGCCCCATTCTCATCTGATGTGAATTCAAGTGAAATCAGCAGAGCCACAGCGCTTAACATCCAGTCGTGATCATTGTGTGTTAGAAGATGCTTAGATGTAAGGTGTAACGCAGTGGGTGCAGTACTGGTGCATGGGAGCTTTCTGTTACTGTCTGCGGATGAAGTAGCTGAATTACTAATAACAGGAGAACTGAACCGTAAGGTGATGAGGGCTCATCCTAAGCAAGAAGAATGTCCCTGTACTTTTATAGTGCTGTTGAATGCTGATATTGATGATTTACCTCTAGAGTCAAGCTGGAGGATTATTAAAAGGTTGTAATTGTTGAACAAGCTGATTTTACACTTGCTGCATCTTCTCTGTAACGAGGAGAAGATGAGAACTTCCTTCTTTCTGGATGTCCTGTGTTTGTGTTGAACTGTAATCTGTCCCATTGCACCATCCTGCAACGTTATCAGGCAAAACAGCGGTTACTGAGAAGAAATAACACCCCTCACTGGGGTTTTTCCTTTAACTGAGCTAACAAAGATGTCTCTGAAGCTGAGGGTAGCATTGGTGCAGGTCAAGGTGCCTCTGCAACTAGAGCATCACTACGGAATGGGATCTGTGGGAGGGCTGGCGTGATGCTGACACTGGGTATTTCTGCCCTGCCTATGGATGCGCATCGCCTGTGTGCTGTGCCTTCTCCTCCCTATCAAATGCTGCTTATATGGATGAGAATATTACTGCATATCTGCAAGTACTCCGGCATGAAGGTGAAGGCTGAACGTGATGAAAGCGGGAGCTGGAGGATGGTTTTGGCTGAAGGCGAACCCCAGTTTGCAAAGACAATTCAGTTTCCTTCTTTTTATTCTGTGATTCTATTTTTTTTATTGTTGGGGGTATTTTGTATTTGCTTTCTTTTGTGTTTTGGTTTTGTTTTGTTTGATTTTGGGTTCCCCCCCCCCCCCCCCCCCCCAATTCATGCAGGATCTCTGTTTCACCTCTCAACCTGCCATTGTGAGGGCTAAACATAGGGGTCTTACAGAAGTCTCAGGCATTGCTCATGTAAGAAATGGGCTTTGGTTTTGTGGTGCTGTTTCTTGTTTGGTTGGTTGCTCTTTGGGGTTTTTTTTGCCCGTTTGAGGGTTTTTGTGCTCGTTAATGTTAGGTGTGATTCTTGGCTGTGGCACTAGATGGTGTTTAACCAAGCAGGAACACGGAGATAAACGAAACCCAAACAGAGCCGGTGGGGTTGAACGAGCAAGGATGGCTCAGGTGTTCCCCCGGGGGAATCGCTGCATGCCGCGCTCCAAAATTGGTTTGAAAAAGTCAGGTTTCAGCACCCCTTTTATTTAAAAAATCAATAGCATTGACGTGGAACCTGCACTTAAAGAACACAAGAAAAAGGGAAGTTTGGATTCCAACTCATCCCTGTCTTCAGCCCGTATATAATCAATAATAATAAAGGAATACATCTAACAGTAAACCTTATGGATTCTGAGAAAATGAAAAATATCCTGCCTGGTTCCCTTGGGGAATTTCAATTTACACTAACTCTTAAGCAGGAGGAAGATGTTTCTCAAAATGAATTACACTGTTCTTGTCCAAAAGGTTCCCCTCAATGGGCACGGTATATATGTGTGCATAAAGCCTGCCATAAACAAGGGCCAGGTGGAGTGCAATTCCACCAGCACTTCCCAGGCTTCCTGTGGTAGGCTCTTCTCGGTCAGGTAGAAATAGGATGCTGTGTCTTTGCAGCAGTGATGTGATGCCACCAGGTGAGCAGACTTGGGGAAAACCAAACCAAAATTAGAATACAAAACACCCATAAAGCTTTATCCAGGAAAACCATTGACAAAAATCATACAAGAAGGGTTTAGTTTGGCAAGCCAAGTGTTTTCCCATGTGCTGATTATGTTTAGTGCCTCGTGTAACAATGTGAACCCAGAAACTCTGGATTTGGTCAATCTCAAGTTCTGAAGCTTGAATAAGCAAAATATACACAACATTAATAAAAGGTTAGAAACAGCTGGATCTTGGTCCTAAAAGACATTTATAATGATAGAATTAGCAGCTCTTTTATCAAAACAAATCGGGATGTGCAAGGATTACCATGCAGGATCATGACCCTCTCTACTGATGTGTGTGGGTTTTTCCAATAGCTGAACTCTTCTATACTGATGCAAACCAGTCCCAACTTCAAAAGACCCTTTGTGTAGTCAACCAACTCCTCTTTTGACATTTCATGATTGGTTTGCACATTTATGCATGTTGTTTTGCATTACTTCTATCAAGCCAGCGTTTCTTCCCCTACAGCGAGGCCGATCAAGTGATGTGTGAGATATATCATGCTCTTTGATTAATATTAAACGTGGAGAACAAATACATTTGGAAGATCTTTGTTTTGTGATAGACTTTGTTGTTTGTGATGCTGAGACTGGGGCTTGTGACAACTCCACGGGAACACGTGAAGTGCCCTCTTTGTTTCCTAAGCCGCATTATACTTGAGAAGAACTTAGACCTTTTCTCAGTATTGCTTTTTTTTTGTTGTGTTTCTAATATATTAGATGTTTCTTGGGGTTTTCTTAATATCTCACACTTAGAACACGTTTTGTAATTGCTGCTTGTAATTCACTTTTAAAAGAAAGCAACAGTTTGAAGGTTATTAACAGAATATTAAGGCTCCATCTGCCATTGCTCTCTTCATCCTGATGTAGCAGAAAAAAGGCTCCTTTATGCTTTGGAAGTCAAGGTTTGCTTTATGTGCAGGATCATATGAAGCGAAATTTTACTCCAAATAGTAAACAGGCATCTGTAACAGCTCTGCTTTATTGCATTTTAAATTAATGTAATTTTATTTGGGGATGGCAAATGTTAGGTAGCAAAAAGGTGGTTTTTTTGTGAATGAAAGATATATGAAGTACATATGAAGAGATATGTAATGCTTGCACAAGGTTCTGCAGGTCTGTTATTTCCTGGCTGGAAACAGCTTTCTCCTGCTTTACAAATTGCTTTGAACACAATCAGTGGTATTACCACCGGGCCTTACGTGTTTCTGTTCAGTCTCTTCTCTGTCACAGCTTTCCTTGGCATTTTGTGTCTGTTTGCTCAGCAAGATGAGGAAAGTGCCAAAGCTCTGAGTAAATATTCCAGACTTCCAGGAAACCCCGAAGAACTGTTGGAAAATGACACTGTGGGGGCTTTGGGAATAGAGCACACTTCTGCCGGGGTCGGAGGTTATCGGAGAGGAAAGAGAGGACACTTGACAGTGATAAGTACTAATGCTTCCAATATGTTTTGACCTTAGAGACAGTGATGTTGGCTGTGGTGAATCAATAGGATCTCTCTGAGGTGGAACTGACCTTGAACGCGTTTGTGTGACATTTGGTGCGTTCCCTCATCCCTAGGCAGGCGGGTGGGCCAGTGCATTGCTGGTTCATGCTTTCATGAAGGTGTGTTAGCAATTAAAACCAAAGGAAACTAAAGATTGAGGCAAAACCTGGATGTATTGGAGGGACTGGGGGAAAGAAGGCACCCCAGTCTGTGCTATAGGGAAGATCTTAAGGTAAAGACTGAAAGCTGGTGATGCTCCCGCTCATCATTTCATCTGCATCCAATGTTAGACACCAAATTGGTGGAGCTTTCACTAGGGCTTCCTGAGGCGAGTGGTATTATCTATTTACAGCAAATCTCTCCTTGTTGCTCACCTTTACAAGTTATTTGTGAATAAAAGAACTTTCTGTTTGCCTTTAATAGAGTTACACGTAAATCAGTGCTTAGCTCTTTCCTTTTGCTGTAGCCTCCTGCAATTTTCTCTGTGAAGTCTTCACACTGGATGGCTTCTCTAGAGGCTTAAAATGAATCACAGAACAAAATGAAACCTGACCTTATGCCATATGTATTTTTTATGACTGGAGCTTATCTTATCAGACACAGTTGCCTACCTGGCACCGGAAAAAATTCCGGGTGATGTTTCCTAGCAGAAAGAGATGTTGTTTCTTCAGGGCTTGACGATACCATCAACCTTGTCTGTGTGTTTCACCCAAGCATGACCTTCCTTAAGAATAAAGCCGTCTCTGAACTCTGTTTTAAGCATGGCCTAGCAGAAACCCAATTGCTCGGCAGCAATTGAGTGTGGAGGGAAGGGGAGTTGTGATGGGGCTGACGGTGCCGCTGCTGCGCTTGGCTTTGATGGTTATCGGGTTGGGCAGATGTCTCCAACAGCTGTGGTTAATGGGCTGCTGTGCTGGGCAGGGACCAGGCCTTGGACCTCTTTCTGCTCCACAGCAAATGTACAGGCCTGAGTGCATGGAAAAATCAAACTTGTTCTGCATTTAACATGATGATTAAATTCTGCCCTCGCTACTAAATCAACACATTGTTGGTGCTTTCTGCTGGGAAGTTGGCTTTTTATGTACAAAGTTGGTTCTTTTTTTGGTCTTTCCTCACCTCCCCCCCCACCATTTTATTTGCTTGAAATGGCAATTTAAATTATTGATAAGATCTTAAACCTGAGCTAATTCACTTCAATTTATCCGATAGACAAAACTATTTATAATTAACCGAGAAGCAGAGGTCACTTCAGTGTATAATAGCTGCCAAGCTAAATGAATAGCAATTAGGCAGTTTCTTATGCTAAGCTAAAAATTATGCAAGGACTACCTTCCAAACAGCCTTGAAATGATTAATAAGAGATTTGCGTGTCAGGCTATGGGGAAGGAGGAAGGAGATCCAGGGAGGGGGGCTCAAAAACTGTGCCCTTGTTTATGTGGTTGGACTAGCTATGTTGGCACTGGAAACAAATGATCTTTTAAAATAAACCTTATCTTTAAATCACAGTGACAGCAGAAGCTATTGTAAGAACATGATCATACATAATTGAAAAGGACAAAAGGTGAGGGTTTTGCATAAAAAGAATAGGATTTGAGCCGATGGCTTGCTTCATCCGTCAACATTTGCCTTGGCAGTTCCTTAAGGCTGTTGGTACTCTAAGTTCAGGTGGAGACTACTTCTTGACATTAAGACAGGGAGAAAATGCCCCTAAAACATCCCTACCACCTTGCTATAGGTTCCTCTGGGGCTTGCATGCTGTTTGAGGAAGCAGGGCATGGAGGAAAGGCCTTGCTCATATGCTGCCTGGGTTACGTGTTTTTGATTGCACAGTGTGTTTTATTACTGGGAGACGACGAATGGTTAAAAGAAGAAGAAAAATGAATGTAGTCTACAACGCAGAGTTATTGCACCAGAGCTGAAGCAAGTGTAAAAAGTAGCAACAGTTGCATAATAGAACACTAAAAAAAGGCTTCTTACCTTTGCTTGCAGGACATAATACCAGATGACAACACAATATAATTAGATTGCCACATGGCCCCTTGTAAAACTAGAAAGAAAAAGAAATGTATGGGTGCATTAAAACTCCTTTCATTTTCTAATGCCTTTAGAGAGCTATTGGACATAAAGGACTTGCTCTGGCAAAATGCTCTAGTGAGCTATTAGGTTTTTAACTGGTTTATAGGGTTTTTTATTGTTGCCAGGCCTAGTTTTTCAGTATAATGACTTTGTCCTCTCTCCCCCTTCCAGCCTGTCGCCCATTTGTCAATCTCACAGATAACATTCACTATAAAGATAAGCCCAGGCTCTTATGAAGCACTGTGTCCTGCTGGCACATCCTTCCCTCGGCTTTTTTTAGCGAGCCTCACATGACTTCTTTGATCTGATGATCTTCTGATACAAATTCCTTGTGTCAGCTCCAGATCTCACAGACAACAGGAACAAAACCCTGTCATGCAAGAAGCGGACACTGTCACCTCTGGGCCAGGTTTAAGCAGAACACAGAAGAGGAGAGCAGAGACTCATTTGGGTCAGAAGATGACCTTTCCTAAGCAGTTAATCATGAGCAAAGCCCTCACTCTTATTCCCTGTCAATTAATACATAATCTTTTTCTCCCCATTATGAGCAGGGGAAGTTCAGGCTAGATTTAAGGAAGCAGGTTGAAGGAGGTGATCCTGCCCCTCTACTCTGCTCTTGTGAGACCTCACCTGGAGCATTGTGTGCAGTTCTGGTGTCCTCAACATAAAAAGGACATGGAACTGCTGGAACAAGTCCAGAGGAGGCCACGAGGATGATCAGGGGCTGGAGCACCTCCTGTATGAAGACAGGCTGAGGAAGTTGGGGCTGTTCAGCCTGGAGAAGAGAAGCTGCGTGGAGACCTCAGAGCAGCCTTCCAGTACCTGAAGGGGGCCTATAGGGATGCTGGGGAGGGACTCTTCATCAGGGTCTGCAGTGACAGGACAAGGGGTAACAGGTTAAAACTTTCCTGTGAGGGTGGTGAGGCACTGGAATGGGTTGCCCAGGGAGGTTGTGAGTGCTCCATCCCTGGCAGTGTTCAAGGCCAGATTGGACGAAGCCTTGGGTGGGATGGTTTAGTGTGAGGTGTCCCTGCCCATGGCAGGGGGTTGGAACTGGATGATCTTGAGGTCCTTTCCAACCCGAACTATTCTATGATTATAAGTTATTTACTGTGAGGGTGGTGAGGCACTGACACAGGGTGCCCAAAGAAGTGGTAAATGCTCCATCTCTGGCAGTGTTCAAGGTCAGGTTGGACAGAGCCTTGGGCAACATGGTCTAGTGTGTGGTGTCCCTGCCCATGGCAGGGGGTTGGAACCGGATGAACTTAAGGTCATTTCCAACTCTATGATCCTATGATGAAGACTGTAAGGCTAAAATGCAAGTGGTCAGAAAGGAAGGGCTGAGTATTGAGAAGCAACTTCATTCTCCGATGAGATTTCCTTCTAGAAAAAGACAGCTTTTGCCAAGGACAAATGAATGCAAAAATCACTGCGTTGCCGTGGGTTGATTGGAATTGGGTCTTTTCAGAGGAAAACAATATTGCTTATTAGTGGACCTGCCAGATTTTGTCCTGACTCAAATCTTTTAAAGTCCATGGAAATGTCAGAGCTGCTGCAAGCGTGTGCAGCTGACAGTGATAAGTTGTGTGTATCTCTAACCAGGAGTTTTCCAATGATGCATAGGGAGAGTGCTTGAGAGAAAACTTGCAAACTGATATGAGCAAGAAAAATGTTCCTGATTAATGCAGTGGGGAAAAACCAAAGTTGCAACTTCCTGGTGTTGATGGTTTTTATGGCAGGGGGAAATGTAGGCTTAACTGGGAATTAAGGATTGATCGCAATGTCACCATCACAATGAGCCCTTCAAGGCTTCCCAGGCAGCTTGGGAGTGCACTACCGAAACCACACTGAGAAATAGATAGGATGCTGACCTGGTAAGCGAATATGTCTTAGTTCATCTTTTTCGCCTGTTTCACTTTTAACCGGCTGTGACTGGTCTCCAGAGCAGTGTTCTTGGATCCATGATAAACAAATTCATGTTGCCGTAGAGAGAACTGGACAAGCCTGACTGGTTTCTTCCCTGTCCATCCATCCATCCATCCTGAAAGCAGGCCTTTGGGAGAGCAGATGGGGTTTGTTTCCAAGCTGCTGCGGAAGCTGCTGCGGCAGCTTCTGGGGCTGAGGCTGGCCTGCCATGTCTGCTGGCTTCCAGAAATGCTTCCGCGATGTTTTCCTGGTCATAGTAACACGGTTCACAACATCGTTTTGGCACTAATGGCGACCTCAGCTGAGCGTTTCACTTTAGATCTGTGTTTTGAACTGGAGATGAAAAGCAGTCTGCTCTTTGCTCCCTCTGTTGCATTTCCTACCTGAGTTACTGGACTTTTAGCAGGTTAAGTGTGCTGAGCTGACAGAATAAGGCTGGACCACACAGTTCCAGAGACATTTCCAGTTGGCGTGATCTGTATATTAAATTCAATACCACAAATACCTGCCAAGATAGTGTGAGGCACCTCTGTTAGACAAGCTTATGCAAGTACTATGTGTGTATGAGTGCATTTGCATGTATGTGACGTAGGTTTTATATATCCATATGTGTAATATATCTATGTTGTTCGAGTATCTCTGCTATTGTTGCATTTTATTTAACCTAGTGTGTTGACTGCGGCCGCCTGCAGTGCAGCAACTGAACAGCGTGTTTGTAAGCACATAGAAGATAGCAAGAAGAAAACTAATTAACAAGAAGGCATGTCAAAGCTATTCAGTTTTCATTTATAACAGCAACAAACCTTGTGGGTAGTGAGCCAGTTTCACATCACATTACCATAAGCAAACATTTACAGGGTAAGTACAAAACCAGCTGGAAAATTGCACTCCAACATTAGAATATAGCCTGCAAGTGTAGTCTGCTCCACACACAGCAGAGTGGATGAGCGGAGGGCTAAGGGGGCAGGTTTTGGGCACAGAACAAAAGCCTGTTACGGGCAAAAACTGAACAACATGGTCTTAAAGTAGAATATTTTATATTAATAATAGAATCTTTTATATATAATAATAGAATAAAGTTGAAAGTCTTAGAGTAGAATATTTCAGTTGGAAGGGAGCTTCTGACTCAAAAATCTTCATGTGGTTACAAATAGAAAGAATAAGCTTAAATTGAAATAAGGACAAATCAGGCTGGATAAGTAAGGAAAAACCCCAACCAACAACAAAGAGAACACTAGAAGAGCAAAAGCTGTGTTGGACATCAGAAGGGTTTGCCCAGGAAGCTGGGAACTGATGCTGGGGTCAGGTGAAGAAACACGTTCTCTTCATTGAGAAAAATAATGCTGTTGCTCAATGAGGGGCTGGGTCTTACTCTTTTCTTTCTCTTTACCTCTCCCTTTAGCTAGACAAGGCCACCAAGGTCCCAGCGTAACCCAGCAGTGCGACCTGTGAGTGGCAGCGAGGTGCAGTAGGCAGGAGGCAAGGGAATTGCCCTGGCTACCTGCTGGTTTGGTCCAGCCAGCGAGGTGATGCTTTGAGGTGCAACCTAATGACCACGTACATGCCTGGGAATGGAGCCAGTGTTTCTACAGCAGCACTTGACACAAGAGGAAATACCAGAGAAAATCCAATGAAACTTTACAAGTGAAATGTCTCTTAATTGTTCAGGGGTCGCAACCTCTCTCCATCAAAGCCCCGGATAACGAGTTTCCCTTCAGCCCTGTTTGCCCTTGTTTTTCTGAGGCACAAACCTGAGCCTTCAAGCATGAGTAACAAAATCACCAGTGTTGTCTAGATCTATGCAAAAGGACATGCTTTTGCTGCATAGAGCAGCTCCTAAATAGAGGAACCTGCCCCAGTTTTGGGCAATTTCTCTCTATGATGGCAATTTAGCAGAACAGAAGAGGGTGTCAGAACAGGCATGAACATGTTAATTCTTAGTGTTTCTGCACTAAGTCACAGAAGTTTAGCCACAACAGAAAGCTTGGTGCTCAGATGCTGCCAGGTGATCAGCTTCCAGAAACAACCAAAGAGGACTTTTTAATTTATGTCTGATGTTTCTTGCTAATTTAAATGTCACTGCTCATATCTATCTCTCTGTTACCTCAAGGGTAGGCTACTCAAGTGTGAACTATAATAGGGCTGTATCTCAAACCCACTTGAAAAGGTGCTTCAATGCAGAATGCCTCTGTTTACATTTAAAATGATATATTATTATTTATTATTTATATTGCAGTAATATCCAACAGCTCCAGACATCTATTAGGAAGACTTTATAGACAGTGCAAACCAGACCATAAAGTAATGTCCCTACCCCTGATAGCTTTTGTTTGTAAGTAAATCCAGCCACGAATATATCAGCACATCCTCACAGAAACCAGATAGGTCCGTGTTGCAGTGTTGAGGTTTTGGTTTTTAATCATACAGCTGCCAATGGACTGAGATTTTACTGCACAAAAGGCTTCATCTTCTTTCTTCCACAGCTAAAATCACTTCAGGCATTCAGGCTTGAGGCTACTCAGGTAAATGAGACAAAGTTGTTGAAAGGGTATTTATAGTTTGGCTTTGAAATTGTCCTTGTTTGGTGCAAATAATAACAATTTGATAATGGGTAATTCATGTTGCAGGTGTACTATGAGGCTTTTGGGACATGACTGATGGAGGAGCGTTACTCGGGTATTCTCTTTCTCTCCCTTTTTGTTTCCTGGAGCTGAAAGCTTAGAAGCCCACACCACATGGAAACCTTTTAGATCTATTTACTCAGAGACGTTTTTTCCCCTACAGATGTGTACAGACTGATTGGCTTTGACAGTGCAGCCTCCGCCTCGTCTGATGAGAAAGGCCCTGTGCTAATAAGCTAATATTCTCAGTTGCACTCATAAATGATGCAGTGATCCTAACAGGCTTTTCAGCTGCTACCAAAAGTCCCTGATCCATATGTTTAAGTGCACTCATGAATGCTGCAGGAACAGGGAAAGCTTGCTGCTCGTGTCAAGGAGCAGGTAGGGTTGTTAATGTGTTGTTGCCCTTTTTCCATTCTTCGACGCATCTTTTGTTAGATGAGCTGTGCTTAACTTTTGTCCTGTGTCATGGAAGAAAAAGGCAATAGTACTGAGCATAGAAAGACATTACACCTGTTTTGTTTCAGATGGGATAGCAATCTGATGTCGTGCTGGTACTTCTTGGTATCTGGTGGTTAGCAGGCAGGTTCTTTAATATCAGTACTCACATGTGAAAGAATGTGGCACCCTGATTCAGGCTGTGATGTGTGGGATGTGAGCTGGGTTGAGGTCTTGGAGACTTTGGGCTGGAACTTAAGACTGAATCATGTTTCTGGAGACCTGTATACTTCTCTGTCATAAAAGAGATATTTCACAGGACTCTTTGTATGGAGAAGCCAAAATTGCTATCCCTCCTTGTTAAGCTTGCTAAGTGCTTGCTCGCATGGTTAGGCTGGCTGCTGGACCAGATGACCAGCCCAGATGTTCATCTTACACCAAGTCAAATCTTGTGCGTCCACCAGTTGTCAGTAGGTGACAGCTATGCAGAAGATAAAGGAAAGAAATAGATTCTTTTAATCCACTAACTGTACTGGAAGTATGGGGAGAATGGCATCCTCACATGTATGTTCAACTTACATATCCAGTGATTCACACCAACACCCACGCTACCATCACAGTCATACAAAGATAAGCATTTTCCTCACTTTTGCTTTCAAAATTAGCTCACCCCTGAGTCTTCCTTTTCTACCTTGAACCACCCCCCCCGCCCCCAACCTCATGTGCTAACCTGGTGCATGTATTTTTGTGCCATCTATTGATGAGAAGTTCTATTTTTCAAGCTAAATTATTGCTTTGCTATACTACTCCAAGAGCAGATCAAGGCACGGTTTGTTCCTCTGTTCCCTTTCTGCTGCTTGAGCGAATGCCTGTGTTTAAAAGCATTTGCCTGAATTGAACCCGGTAAATTCACTTGCAATATTCCAGAAGATCTGTCAGCTGTGCTGTGTTCCTTGTATTTAATCCAATCAGTATCATACGTGTTCTGAAGTGCAGAACTCAATGCGAGATGTCTTTGTGTGCCTGTGGGTGTGCATCTGCCTATTTGTCTTCTGGTGTTCTGACTGCTCTTCAATAACCTGGACATTAACGTGACCCTGCCTGCCACCAAGATCCTGTTGTCGCACTGTGCTCATCAGAGCTGAGTTTAATGCAGGGGTTCTGAGTGCCTGCATTGTGCTTGGCACTGGACTGTGATCTGGGCAGAGCGATGAACTGCTGGAATATACACCCAGACACGGCCAATGGTGATAGAGCCTTGAGGTTCCTCCACAGGCTACAATGCTATCCACAGTGGCCCTGCTTCCACCACACCACCCAGTAAAGGTGCAGGGAAGGAGTAGTGGGAACTTACAATATGATGGATTTGGCTGATTTTTGTGGGGTTTGGAAGACTGGAGTTGAGGATTTAGTGAAATAAAAGCCCTGCAGCCAGTGCTTCTTCACCAGCAGCAGTACTGAGTCCTTCCCAAACATGACAAAATGCTCTTTTGGGAGGATGGAAGTCAAGGTTATGAATAGTAAATCCGAGCTAACGTGGGGCTGTATCAATGACAGTCACACTGAAAAGACTTTAAAATGTCTCTTCTCCCTTTCCTTTCCTCCCACCCTTCCACATTTTCGCTTCTTTAAATAATCTTGGAAATGGGAATATGGCTTTGCTCATGATTGTTATTAGGAACGATGGGATGGGGAGGCAGCTTTGTGGATAGTGTCGGAACCTTTAGACATAATACATTGTGAAGCCTAATTATTCCTGATGTAATAGCTTCTGGATTTCTTACCCAACAGTCCTTGAGCCCACAAGAAGTGCTTTCCTACTTCTGCATTTCTAGGTTTCTTGGAGAAAACAACCTTCAACCAGATGACATCAGTAACTGCATTTAAATTAAAAGGAATAATAAGAAAGATGAAATCTCTAGCTAATATTTTACTTCAGAAAGGCACACCTGAGGAGGTAAGCTGCTGGAGCGAGTAGCTTACGAGAGGGGCCTGGAGCATCTCTATGCCAGAGGCATAAAACCCGCCTGCTGCTGGCATCCTTCCCCTGCATGAAAGACAGTTGTACAGAAGGCCTGCAGATGTGCTTATCTTCTCTGTGGATATGTAGGAAACTTGAAAGGGAAGGGAAAGTGAGTCTGATTATGGGCTTGGAGACCTGCAGTGAGGACTGGATGAAAACTCACCTGCTAGAAACGTGCAATGAGCAGAAAGATTCTGGCGTGGTGTTTGATCACAGGGTGATTAGGAACTGCTAAACAAGTATGTCCATATAAAACCTAAATGTGTTGTTAAGATTCAACAGCTGAAGTATTTCCTCCATTTATACAGAGGCATGAATGTCTTTGTGAAAGCTGTCGGCAAGGGTACTGGATACAGCACAGATCCCTCAGTCAAAATAGATGGATTCAAGCCAAAAAAGATGTAGAACAAAGTGTAGAGAGTTTGATAATTATGTGGGAGAAAATATTGCACAGGGTGCAACTGAAAGAGCCAAAGCCATAGCTTATTTGGCCCAGAAAAAATGAAACCTTTGAAGGGTGCTCTATATAGAAAGAGTAAGGGAAGAACTTCTTAACCTAAAAGATGATACTGCTGTGACAGCAATTGAGTAGAGATGAGACATAAATTAATGGGAGCTGGGAGCAGCGTGGGTCCATGAAGCCCTGGCAGGAGCTGGCATGGTAGAAAAGTCATTTAAGCTGATGTTTGACCCCAGTGAAGTGGTTATCTGCCTCTCGGGAGGCAAAGTGACCAGAGAGTCCTTCCAGTCTCATGTTTCTGACCTTTCTTTTTCTTACACTTGATCAAGTAATGGGTATTTTTTTTCCGAATGACTTTGTCACTGTTTGCAAAGTAATTCAGTTCAGGTATCTGTTCAATAGCCACAAAAACATTCAGGAACCCTGATTGTCTCGTGGATTTCAGTGCCATAATCAGTCAAATCAGATGTGTTACACCTTGGTGACTAGACAGTAAAACACTAGTTCTTTGCTCCATATAAAGTGACAGAGATTTTAATTGCATGCTTGAAAGGTCTGGGGTTGTTTCTGAATGAATGAATGAATCTATTAACGCTATTGTCTTGGACTATAAATGCTCTCGCATAAAGATGAGGCAAAGCTGGTACATTCACTTTGCATGAAGCGCTCCCACTCCCATGTTGTTCAAATTGGTTTAAGTCAGTGGTCAACCTTGTTGAAACCCTGATCTCAAAAGACGAACTGGAAAACTAATATAAAGTACCACTGACCCTTTCCAAATTTAAATGGGTTTCATATTATTAGAGACGTATTCACCTTCCTCACTCCTTGTTACCTGGCTACAGAGAGTGTCTTGTATGGTTTCAATGTGAAGCCTTATTTATGTCGGTAGTTTTATTATACTAGTGGGGTTGGTCAGCTTAAGGGATCAAAGCCACTTTTTTCTCCTCAAAAATAAGGAATATGTTTTGTTTGGCTATATCTAGCATGATACCTTTGTAAGAAACAATCCCTAATGCCCAAAATACTAGTGGAGAAAACCATTGGGAAGAGTTTTGTATCAGAAGCAGTATTGTATGCTTTATTCCTGACAAAATATTATGATGCCTGCTGGCTGCGTTGTTCTGAACCTTGTTTTAGCATCTGGAATCTTTTAAGAGATTCCTCTGCAGGTACAAAACACCGTGATACACGGAAATCTTAAGCACTGTCTGTAGGATATTCTGAGTGTGCTGGAAAGCTTTACCGAAATAGCTGGAATAAGCAAGAATTTATTTTGGCTGCCAAAAATGGTAGATTTTTCATCTTATGAATGTTTAATAGAAAATAATGTGTATGAATGACGCCAACACAAAAATCACCCCAAGGGTTGGATGCATTAATTGGAGTGCCTTGACTAACGCAAGTTTATTTGTGGTAGAACTGAAGTGTTTTGTTGGAGTCTGCAGTGGGTATTTTTAGGCTAAAAAGACATCTTTTTTGCTCAGACATGACAAGTTTCTGCTGTAGCCACAGTTAATGTCAACCAAAGAGTGCTTTGGGCACTGTTGTTGTTTATATCAGTTCACTTTCAGGGTAACTGGATCTTCAGTGGGGTTTTTATTGCCGCAAAATATGATGCTCATCATGTTGCGCTTGACCAGAGCAGTTACCTAGCCAGGAGTTAAGTGTCTCGGATGAAGGGTCTGCAGACTGGGTGAAATTACCCCGAGTCGTGGGTTTACAGAAAGGGTGATCCTGGATACTAAAGAAATGGGCAAAATAACTTCAGCAAAGGTTGGTCCCCACTGTCCTGCATCAGAGCTGGTTTCCTGCTGCTGAATCCACGTTTTCCTCTTCTTTGTATTGGACTCTGTAACACACATAAAGCCATCTCTATATGTTACCAGAAAACTCAGCAAGTGACTATTGTAGACCATAGGTAGAGTGGAGAAAAATGGGAAAAAGAAGGCATTTAAGGACATCTAATTATTTGCGTGGAAAATCCTACAGTAGAGAACAATGGATAGGAGACAGGAGGAGGGAGAGATTTCCATTTAATAATGTTCTGTCTGGGTCAAAGGAACAGACAAAAACTTGGAATCAGTCCTGGACCTCTCAGGGTACTTGTCTGCATATTTGAGAGCCTTAAATACATAGATCCTGAGTTCTGCTCCCACTACAGCAGATTTGTGGGTTTTCTGCTCTCATTTCATCCTTACTGAGTATATATCCTGAGCAATAGCAAGCCTGAAGTTACATCTTTCATTCCTAACTGCACAAAACCTGTAAGACTAAATGACTGAAATACAGCATTACGGAACAAAAGCTTCCTTCTCCCTCATTTTCTTTCTACATGACACAAGGTAATGACATCTCCTCAGAGTTATTATATAGAAAGATATAATCTATGAAAGAAATCCTGAGCATCACTTCTTTCCTCTGTGACACGGGGAGGTGATAACTCCATGGCACAAAATCGGTGCAACCGGGCACAGAGTCAGACTCCAGATGTGTGATGATGTCTTAGTGTAATAGGAGAAACTAATTCTTGCAAAAGAAAGCAGCGTGCTGTTTGTCAAGGGTGTCCGTAAATTTCTGCCTGTGTTTCCTTTCGCGAGCGAAGAGCAGACAACAAGAGAACAAATGATTCCTCTCCTTCGATGCCTCAAACCGTCACTGTAATGATGGGTAAACAGTGGCAACTTCTATAACCGTCACGAAACGAAGAATTTACTGTCATGTTTCTCATGGGCTCTCATTTAAAACTGTGTTCTTGGAGAAACTCAGGTCAAGAGTAAAGAAGAACAAGTTGACAGAGATGTGGTTTGACAGCTGGAATATCACAGAGCGTACCAGGTTAAACTCTAACAGGCTTTATGGAAAGGGACTTCTTGCGGGAAAAGCACTTGAGTCTGTTAGTGTCCATCCTTCACAAGGATTTCTTACCTCTTGCTAGTTCATAGATCTTGTAACTAACACGATGTAAGAAGTAATCTTTCTGACCGGTCAAGACGTGCCTTTGGTCACTCAGCAACGTGTACTTATTTAATCCATCTTCTGGACTTCAGTAATTCTCTACTGAAGTCTAAGAAAATGCAGTAAATGAAGCAAAATTTGACATCTTTGCTTTAGGTTTCTGCAAACGTTCCTTCCACAGTTACTCGAGGACGCAATTTGGCACAAGCATTGGTCAGAAGCACCACAGCTAAGTTTTTTTTTCACCTTAACGTCTCTAAAAGGATGGGAAAAGACAAAACCCTTTAGTTTTAGTTTTTCAAACTTCAAAGAAGCAAAGAGATATCCTCAAACTCTCAATTCCTTGTAATTTGTTTTAAACTCCTGAATAAGGTCATGTAAGTGAAGAGTGGGGGGTACCTGCAGACAAATGCCTCCTTTTTACGGCAAAAGCAGGAATCCACAGTTAAGGATATTTCTGTGGGGTTTGTGAACAGAATGGGGTTTTAAACTGCTTTTATATTCTGGATTTCCTTTTCCTTATTGTTAAAGGTAACAGACCACGGTAGCTATGTTAAAGAAAAACCCCATAGTGTCTTTGAATCAAGTGCTCCTCTGGCTTTAAAGGGTTCAAGGCTTTGAAATAATGAATGGTGAGGCTTCCTATATTTGAGGGTTTTCCTTTTTGAGGCATCGCTTTTGTTTTATCATCCAAAATGTCCTCTGGGATCCTGAAAACACTTTTACAAAGCATGAGTCCAAAAGTCACTTGTTTATGGCAAAACTGCTCTCCAGAGGAGGGGATTAAGTGAAACAGAAGTAATTCACCTCAGAGATAAAAATAGATGTAAATATTATCAAGCTGTAATAAAAGATAACATGTTGCCAAGCTGGAGAAGAGAGGGTGAGGAAGAGGATGGGGATCATTAAAGAGCAGGATCTCATCCTCAGGGAGTGATCCTCCTTTTCATGATATTCCTCAAGCTAAGGGCAAGCAGTGGGAGCTGTGCAGGGTGAGCTCTCCCTTCCTCCCATCAGCAGAGGTCCTGCCCAAGGTGATATTAAAGATCACGAACATTAGAGAAGGGAACTTGCTGGTTGTCATTGACCCAGATACAGGACAAAACCTCAGATAAAGGTGACAGGGATCACCTGGTCATTACAACATAAACCTCTGCCAAGCATTTAAACAGTAATGTGAAAAAACAATGTCAAGGGGGGGAAAAAGGGTCAGGACAGAAGTATAAAATAATTGGGAACTGAGAGAGCTTCTTCAGAAACTTCACAGTTTGCACTCTTTAAAGAGAAGCTGTACAAATGTGGTGCCAGACCTCATCCTTCCCATGAATAAGATGTCATTGAGAAATATTTTTGCTTTCCCTTCTGTAGCGTATTTGCTTAGAAATATCAGAAGTTTTCACGGGTTATAATCAACAAATTCAGGAACTCATGTATGCTACTGAATTTCCCCACACTCTAGCCATATTGTGTTTTCTCTAAACAAACCTGTGCACAAGAGCTGTCATAAGCTGGTAAAGCTAAAAGCAATGTGTCCACAGGAACGCACGAGTTTGCTGTCTTTATTCTTGCAATTTAAATGGAGTAGCAAAGGCTGCTCCGCCTGACCCAAATTTTCCCTTGCCAAAGTGGGATGACAGGAGATGGTTCTTCTCTATGAAGAAAATAGCTCAAGGCGGGCCAGGGAGAGATGCTCTCAGCCATTAATGAAGCTTCATTGCAGCTTGTCAGGTCTTTGCTTTCAGTTCAGGCTTTGGCATGCACAGCTTAAAAATAGTCCATTTGGTCTGCACTGGGGGAGGAACATCCAAACCCAGGGATGGAGATACCCTTGACCACATCGTGTCCTGGGGAGAGACCCTTCTCAGGTCACCAGGTGTCCTTTGGTTTAACTTCCGCTGTATGGTCGGGTCTTACATCTCATTGCGTATAAAGTGTATTTTTCACGCAAAGAAACCCATGTTGTAAAATAAAAGTATATATTTCCAGAAAGACATTTTTGGTGAGCTGACAAAGGTCATCTGCACATGTCAACTATTCTTTTAAAACCCCAAATTCTCAGGTACAATGATGGTGCTGCTGATATATGTCTTCATGCTTTAGAAACTTGTTTATTGGGTCGTTCAGTTTGGCTGATATAGAATGAAAAAGATTATCTTGAGATTGGTCTAAAGTCTTAGATAAAGTCTCCTTGGATATACAGGTTTCTTAATGTAATAAGTTTGGGAATCAGATTGCCCATAGAAGCTGTGGCTGCCCCATCCCCGGCAGCGCCTCACTACCCTCACAGGAAAGAACTTCTTCCTAATCTAAATCCATCCTCTGTCAGTTTAAAGCCATTCTCCTTTGTGCTGTCACTACCTGCCTTTGTCAAAGTCACTCTTCAGATTTCTTGTCACCTCCTTTAGGTATTTGAAGACTGGAAATCAGTTGGGTGTTTAACAGCTCTTCCCCCCAAAAGTTCTTCGTAAATTAACTTAATTAGCAAATGACCCACCATTAAATCACAATGCTATTTTCCATCCAAAGAATGTCACTGACAGGTCTCAAGGTACCAGAACATTTTTATCTACAAATCAATAGCAGAGCTCCCCAACACTTGTACTATCAGACAATCAAAGGTGCGATAGCACGGCAATCTGTCACAGCCATCAAGAGCACAATGCGGCCTTCTAATGACACCAGTGTTATCTGAGATTTGCAGGACCTGATCAATTGAGCAAGACACCAGTTGACAATCAATAGTTTTCTATCATTCTAGCAACCCCGTTCATAGCGCTGGAGGAAGAAGTTTGTCAGCATTTTCATGTCATGCTTTTGTCTGGGGTTTTATCTGCTCAGGTGTCTGAACTCCAGCTTGATTCACTAGATGTGTACTTGGCTTTGCTCATGTCCCAGACAGCTCAGTGCTTTTTTACCTTGTATTACTTTATTGCGTTTTATTTAAAGCTATTTTCCTGCATATCTGAAAAGGGAAGGCTAAGGAGCAATTGCCCTAGAACAACACTCTTTTGAGGGAGAGTTGCAGAGGGGATAACGCTGCCCGATGGCCACAACTGCTGTTGTCATTATGAGTAGCCAGGGCAAGGTGGCCCATATCTCACAATCCCTCAGTTGCTGCTCCATCTGTCTCTTGTGTCCATAGGTGTGCTTAGGTCAGTGTTGGAGTACAGAGTTTAAAACCTTGAATTTTGGCATTTGTTTTCTGAATAGGCCTGTGCAAGTAGAGCGTGACATGAAAGCCTTCTCAGCCAGTGTTTCTCGAAAATCAAAGCCAAAATCAGTCTCCTAAGTCTATAGCCAGGCTCTTAAATAGAAGAGCTAAGTTCCTCAATGCTAAGCCCCAGCTAGCTCTTATTAATTGATACTCAGCATTCTTGAAATCAACTTACTGATGAGCTGAATACTGACTTAGGAGCTTGAGGTCAGGTTTCTCTTTCAAGCACCCCATTATTTGTCATGCCCATGTTATTAAACCTGGTGTTCCAGTCGCTCAGAGTAGTTGAGAGACTCATCCCATCTGCAGCAAACATTTGCAACTCTACCTTTGAGTTAGCAGCTCTGAGGTTGCTTCTGCCCTTTGTCATGGATGCTGGTCTGAGCAAGGGGCTGTTATTTCACCTCCCTGCCCAAAAAAGCCTTGAAGTAGAGGCTGGAGAGAGCCTTTGGTGATGACAACAGCTCTGCCAGGAATAGTTTCTCCATCAAATTTAGGGTAAAGTGACTGGATTCTATAAGGAGGACGTAAAACACTCTTGTGCCCTGGAACTACTTTTGTGTTTGCTGTTGGCTCGTTACTTGAGGTCTTGTAACATAACCGCTGGCCCAGAGTAACCCAACACTTCAATGTGGGAGAGGAGGAGTGCTTGGGACTTGCTGTCTGACAGAAATAATATCTCCCAGCAGAGAAGAAGGCTCAGGAGGGCGATCATGGGGCCAGCCAGTGCCCACAGAGCAGGATGGGACCCATATGTTACCTTCAGCTCCAAAGTGGCTTTCTCTGCTCGGCACACAAACCACCACCTCTGTTTGATAGGAGCTAAAGTTCATGGTCTGCTTATAAGCCCAATGGAAAAAATGGATCTTATTACATAGGGTCATATACTTGTCCTTGCCTGTTCATAAAAGTAATGGAGGTTTCGGATCTGATTCCCACCTTTGGCTAGAAGTTAAAGTGCTGGCTGTGTGGAGAGCTCTGTGCCCTGCTTTCATTCATTACTTTGTTGTGTAAATAATTCAGTTTAATATTTCCTCTTGATCTCTTGCCTTTGCTGCACTCTGCTTATCCCCACAGCCATCAATTGAATCACATATTACAGCTGGATTTGGGTTGCTGGCTGGATATTATTTTGGGGCTCCCAGACAGGAGCATATCTCTTCAGAAATTCTTTATCATATTTGTAAAGAAATATATGATCTCATTTGAATGTAATTAACTCAGTCGCTACACAATTAGTTTATAGGATTTATTAATGCAGCTATTAAAGGCAGCTAACAAGCTCTGGCAATCCCTGTGTGGATTTTAAACCACAATACAGACAGGCATAATAATAAAAGGGGAACTTTTTAATATTCTCCTGTGGGTGGAATCCTGGCTCCCCTCCGTGTTTTACACTGTCTTCAAATTAAAGTGCCTGCCAGTGGTTCAGACCCTGAGGTCCTCACTCAGTTTTCAGTTTGGCTGCTTTAGGCAAATTCTTATTGCCTTTTGCTGTGTTTTTTCTTTTTTTTTTTTGGGGGGGGGCATATTTTCTGTATTTATAAGTAAGGATGGAATTGGAGACAAGTATTTCTCATGGGGCTTTGCCCTCGTTTAAGCTGACATGATTATGGGAATTACGTTGCAAGGAAAGATGCTTATTTGTGGAGCTGGGTTTGGCCTTGGCTGCTGCCTTAGCAGAAATCAGCATACCTCGAAAGGCAAATTAGGACTGCGCTAATTTAATGAGAATAGACTTGGAGCGTGGAAATGTTTATGGATTTCAGTGCTATGTTTGAAAGATTCGTTCTCGTTCCACGTTTAAGTATTCATATCCGTTTCTGTATAGGATAGATTAAAAAAAGACGAAAAGCCTAAAGCCAAAGTTTCTACTTACCCCATTTTTTATTTACAAGGAAATTAGAAAACGCTAGCCTTTTTATCTTCAAGATTCCTACTGGAGGTAAAATGGCAAAGATCAGGTTTTCATTGCAACGTTATTAGATTTGGCTTTATGTGGATTCAGTTTAGAAGAATTAAAGGAAATCTTAACCCGTGCACCTTGCCTTGCCCCTGTGGCTCTGAGGGCAGGGAAAGACGTGCAGTCTCTTCCCCAGAACAAACAATTATGCCCTTAAACAAAATGCAGAATGATGTAGTCACAGGTAAGTGCCATAAGGACTGTGGGGGGACAGTGACCCTGGCCCCATGGCATTATCCCCCTGGCTGCATGGGGATGTCTCAGCTCAACAAAACAACACCATGCAGAGCTCCATTGACTGGAGGAGAGGAAACCTGATTACTGTAATGAAATCCCGGAGTGTGTAATGCTTTTGAAAACCATAATGCCTTGGCAAGTCATAATTCTATGCCTCGGTTTGTCTGTACATTGAAAACTACATGGTTTTATGTTAAAAAGTCTAGGTGATGCTGTGAAATCATTAGATGAGGAATGGGGTTTGGTGTGCAAGTATGGTGGATGTTGTCTGTTACCAAATGCGGAAGGAATTGGTGGATATATCTGATTATCCACTAAAAAAGTCCCAAGTTTCTTGCTGGCCAAGAAGAGACCATGCTCTTCTCATGAGCCTGGTTACTTCGAGCCCTCTGTTTCACACTGGTTAGGCTGCTTTTCTTGCATAGGACCTGCTCTTCTGTTGAACTCAAGGGAGAAGTTGCCCCTGGAGCCCATGGATGTCTCCAATGGGCTCAGGTTTTCCCCTGAGAACAAAGGATACCTGTAAGGGTTATTGAGTTTCTGGAGCTTTGTGCCCTCTTTGAGGTCAGGAGCTGTGATTTCCCTGATTTAGACACACATTTGCTCTCTTTCAAAGCCTGTTACTCAGATTTGTCATGTGCGAACGGGTGCTCCCAGCTGCGTTGGAGGTGCTTTGCCATCTGTCACAAAATAGGATTTCTGACTTCACTCCAGGTGAAGCATCAGATTGATTTACATTTTCTGTTGAGAGACGGAAGCTATTTTCAGAATAATATTTGTCTTCTGTTTTCTCTTTACTGAATTGTTATTTTCACTAAAAAGATACAGGAGAAACTGACTGGAAACATAAGTGTGGTCTTCAGATGGAAAAGCAGAGGATTTATATTACAGAAATGAACATACATTGAAGAAATGTCTGATTTTATAAGCATGAAAAATAAAAGTCAGTAATTGAAGTTTCATAAGCCCAGGTCATTCCCATGTAGTTTAGAGCTTCAGGTTTGGGTACCAAGGCTGAAATTCCAGCTGTGCTGAAGTTAAAGGCGGCTCTGCCGTTACCTTCAGTATGGCCATGATTTCACCCTGAGGGAAGCTGCTGCGAGACCACAGGATGATTTTCCATGTCAAACTCAGGTCTTCCCCTCATTAGAGGGTTCAGTTTGGAGCAGAGCAATAAATGGGAATTTCAGCTATTTGCATACCTGGGAAGTGGTGAGGATGATTTCCCTTCTCCCTCTTCCGGCCACCTGGAAGGGAAGGCTCAGCTGTATGAGGAGCAGACAGTAAAATCATGCAGTAAATGCTTACTCAGAAATACTTACATAAAGCAGCAATCATATAGATGTGACAAAACATCTGATACAAGCACAGTACCTTGAGTCTGGTTCTTAATCGATAATATAATAAAATGTGTATAATTGCATTTTGTTTTTCCAAAGTTTTTCAAACTCTGATTTTATAACAGTGATAGGACAAGGGGCGATGGGTTTGAACTTAAACAAGGGAAGTTCAGGTTAGATATAAGGAGGAAGTTCTTTACTGTGACGGTGATGAGGCACTGGAATGGGTTGCCCAAGGAAGTTGTGAATGCTCCATCCCTGGCGGTGTTCAAGGCTGGGTGGGACAGAGCCTTGGGTGACATGGTCTAGTGTGTAGTGTCCCTGCCAATGGCAGGGGGCTGGAACTAGATGATCTTAAGGTCCTTTCCAACCCTATTCTATGAGCAGTGACATTAAAAGCTGGTGGTATTGCTTCTTCCTTCTTATACAGAGTGATAATATTTGCTCATTGTGGGAGACTTGTATTTTATATCAGTCATTGCTCCCTGAAAAAATATTTTTCTTGGAAGTGAGTTAAACTTAATTAAATAGACTGACTTAATTCCAAAGGAAACTGTCCTACAGTTCTAATGCTGTTTAATTTACTCATTCTTAATATTGTCCTTCAGTTAACTCAGAGGCTCTTCCTTGAGAATCTCATTCCAGTTTGAAAGGTTTTTAAGAGAGAAGTTGTAATCAGTCATGTTCATGGGAGGTGCTTTTTGGCTATCCATCATTTAGAAAGGGAATAAAAGGGTGTATAGAGAATATAACTGGCTTTGTCCCAATGTGGGATACCGAGGACAAGGCGGGCATGTTCCCTGCTGCCTCTTAAACTGTGGCCTCCCAGTTTCAGCCATGTTTATGATGTCTGTGACCCCCAAGACATCTACATGTGGCTCAGTGAAGGACATAAAGCAGGAGATGAGCCTCAGCAGGGTTGGGAATGACTTGCTCTTAGCCAAGCTGCTTAGGTGTGAAATTAATTTCTAGAGTAATTTGGATGGAGACAAGCCCTATGAGGACCTGCCCATCTGCGAGGTGTGGGACTCTTCCACGTGTGAAGAGGTGTAAAAGGAAAGGTAATATCGATAAGGTGGCAAATGCCTGGAGAGTTTCCCAACTTCCGGAGCAAGGGCTGTTTTCAGAGCGCTCTCCAGGCTTTGCATCATAGACCTGGCTTACTGGGGAGTGCCTGGGACTGGGCTGATCTTCCTTTTAACTCAGTGATCAGTACGAAATGACTTGCCCAAAATGTAAGTCGAGACACAAGTTCACCAAATAGCACTTTTATTGTATATTGTGCACAGGAACAGGTTTAAAGAGCAGGGCTGGCACTTCAGCTCGCTGGAAACCCAGCGCTTTGTTGTGGTTTATTATTCCAGGGATGTCTCCTGAAGGATCTGATGATCATTGCAGTCTTCCTTCTCGTTTTGGGGGTGATTGTGAGGGGATCTGTAATTTGGGAAAGAGGATGTTTCTTGGAAGGCAGGAGCACCTTAATATTGTCAGCATGATCTTCCTGATGGCGTCTGGGAGACCTTCGAGCACATCATCAGCCGGGGTACCTCTGCAAGCTCATCCTGAACCTCCCACTTGCAGCTGCTTCATTCTCCTTTCCATGGCTGTTGGCTTTTACCTGCTCCTTGCATTTCTAAAGCTGCCCATAGCAGAAGCAGACCTCTAGAGGAAACAGTTGCTTCTCTGGACAGAGCTGTCATCACATCCCTCAAACCGCATTTCCACCCGGCTTACGCTGACATGCCCAATCTATCACTATTTTGTCTGGCAAACACCGAGCTCTCTTTTGCAAGTATTGTCTTTGGTCTTAAGTGAGCCTATCAAATTTAAAATGATCTGCATCTATTATGGTTTTGGCAGCATCTGTCTGCATTATGTACGGTGAGTCTATTAACTCCCTCTAAATGCAGCTATCTTCTCTCTTAATTTCCTAAGCCAAGCATCAGCACAAAATCCAAGACCTATATGAAGTTAAAAGCCAGAAAAATCAGTATTTGTTTCCACATCAAATGATATTAGGAGAGATTTGTATTGTGTTTGCACTGACATTTACCTCTGCACTTCTGCATCAATGAGCTGTGCTAGTTCGCTTTTTTTTGTATTGAAACAGAAACTGCTGCAGGCAGTAATGCATTGAAAAAACTCCCTTCCTTTGCTTCTTTCCTGCTCATCTGACTTCTTTTTCAAATGGAAATCTTCTTATGTAAACTCAAAATCCTGTCCTGCAAATAGCATGTATTACACCCAAATCCAATTTAATATGCACAAGTGAGCAGTTTTGTACACGCACATGAAGGAGCCGAGTTGAAGCCCCTTTGGAAAACATCGCGCTCCAAGGTAGAGAGGTTTAAAGGTTGGATTTCCATGTTGGTTTCCCCTGCTACATCATTGAGATTCCATTTCCTTAACCATAGAAACGATCATATTTTTCATCCGTGTGATCAGGTGAAGATTTTCCAGGCACAAATAAATGGCATTTCCAGCCACTCCCAGCTGGGGATATTGCGGAAAGCTGGGTGCTGTCCATGGAACAAAATCTCTCAATTTCAGTACTTGAGGTTATATTTCTTTACCCAGCATTTTATTTCACGTGTCTGTTGCTCAGAAAGCAGATTTTCTACTGTATAATATGGCACAAGCTTGCAGTTACATCCAGGTAAGACTCACCTGGGAGAAAAAGATGATATTGACTCCATCTTACAGAGGAAGAACCAAAGCATAGGGTGAACTGATGCCTTATCTGAAAATAGAGGATGAGACTACAGCAGAGCTTATCTAAAAGCAAGACCTAAGTCTTGACTGCACATCTGTATTTTCTCCTGCCTCTCTTGTGGTGTCAGAGTTGGTTTCTATAGTTTCACCATTGATATTCGCAAAGTCATCCTGAAGCACTCTGCTTGGTGCAGCGCAGTTTAACTTTTCTCTCTGGTTTTACCCCGAGCATCTCACACAGAGGTCCCTTAACATCTGGGCTTCCAGCTGTAAGGCTTTCACCTCGCTCCCCACCTCCCATGCTTGCTGCTGAACCTGAATGGTTTATATGAGGAGATGACGACAGCCATGCCTGTTTGCAGTTAATGTGTTCTGACTACCGAGATACACACCAAAGGTTTAGGTTACCAACACTGGAAATGCCTCTTGGTGCCTTTTAAAAGATGCAACCATGTTTGGTTTCCTTCTAGCTGGCTTTTCAAAGTAGAATTTCTTTCCTAAGTAACTGGAGCACAAGCGTAGGATTTCTTTTCAACAAGGTATTCAGCATGTAACTTCCCTTTGTGTGTTCTTGTATTGCAGATGTCCTTGATTAGTCACTAGATTAGGGGATATACACTCATTTTCCTTCCAATCTTCCTCTTTTGCTTTGCCCATATACTTTCCTAGTCTTTTAAGAACAGATTCCTGGATATTCCTTATTTGTCTTTGATTAAAACAGGACTACATTGAATAAAGAATTGTATTTTACATTCTGAGCCTAAGGGAAACCTGGCAGTTCTTAAATTAAAACATGAAATTAAAATCCAATTTCAGTCTTTAATTAATCTGATAAACCGGAAACAACCGAGTTGATGGAGAGGAACCAGATTGCTGCGTGACATCAAGTTGCACGAATGCTGTGCTCCTGCAGTTCTGCGCCTTTAGATTGGCCGAAGGAACCCTGTCCCCAGCATCACGAAGTGAAGCATGAGTGTGCTAATGCAGATGTGATTGGCTGCTCATTAGAACTTGCGCTTTAGAATCTGCTTAATCCCCTTTGAGTCTTCTTCTGTACAAGTGCAGCCGCTTCGCAGGTTCTCCCTTCTGAAGGCAGCTAAAAATGTCATTGAGCCTTGCAGGATCAGCCGTGGAGCTTTGTGAAGCTGTCCAAGCCAGTGCACGGTGGCACTGAGCACATCTAAATCCTCGAAGCAGAAGTTCCTTTGGAAGTTCCCTGTAACAAAACCCCATAGTTTCTTGGGGTAACTCATGCAGCTGAGGACATTCATATCAGCATGGATGTGTTAGCAAGGTGCTGAGCACCTCTGTGCGTTGATCTAGAGCACTTTATACAGTGTCTGTCAATGCTGAATGGCTCTTGCGTTCCTCGCGGCATCATGGTGGGGATTATTCTAGTTCACATGCTCACAGAAGGACGTCATCTCCAGGTGGACAACCTGCAGAAGTGTTGGCCAGGCGTTCTCCTGCACCCAGCCCATCAATGGGGCACTCCAAAGCAGGGAGCTGGAGCAGCAACAGAGAATTCAGTCTTATCCGCAGTCCAGTGGGGATGGACTAATTCCTTACTTTCAGGGCAGCCCTGGGACAAAACGGATTACCAGTGAGAAAGCCAAAGCCACTGCTGATGTAAGACTGCATCATTCTCTGCATTTTGACGTTTGCTGACGCAGATACTATTGACAAAAACTGAAGCCATGGCACAAGTGTTTTTTCTTCTGTGGTTGGATTTGGCGATCTTGGATCTCATGGAAGAAGGGAATTATTGACGCTTCCATAAAGAAAAGGTTCTCTGCCCAGGTTTTCACACCTGCTTTCGAGATAGTTGTTCTTTCTAATGTGTAAAGTGCAGGTTTCCCTTTGCACCCTGGGTTGCTGACCTGGTTCTTGACCTGACTCTCTGTGCTCAGGTGGAAATGCACATTATGCCTTGTATGCACAGTCATCATCATATTTTACGCTCTGTGTGTCTGGGGACACTGCTTACTAACCCCTCACCGTTCCACACACTGAGAGGTGTTTTGGCCAAGCTTCTCCCACTACATTAATACGTTCACTACCTCCCCACCAAGATTCATCCTTAAGGATTGAAATTACCTTATCCATCAACTCTAGGAAGAAACGATGCAGGATAAGATGGCATTTTGTTGGATTATTATTCAATATCTTAAGCAATTTGAGCACTTTTCTCAGTGGAATTAGGTAAATGTAAGTGGAAAGGAATTGGATGACTATTTCTGTGGGAAAACACCCAGTCCATTTTCTTTACGTTATCTCCTCTGAGGTCATGCAAGGATAATGAAATAGGTCCCACGGGATGTGTTTGAAGTAATTATGTTCCCAGGTTATTTAGTGAGTGGGGTCTCCTTTTACTTACAGCTCTGCTCTTTAGAATGAAATAAATAATTTGCTTTAATAGTTAGTCTCCAATCATTGTATGAATTATGTTTGCAGCCCGTAATGAGAAAATCGCAGTGTGCAATTTTAATGTGTATGTTAGCATATTTATCGTTGAGCTGGGTTTATGCTTAAAGAGATGAGTAATCATCAAAAAATGTGCTAAAATGATATTTGATTAGCTTTTTCATGGCTTAGTGACTAAAACAAGACCCCAATCCCTTTCTCCCTCTGGTAAGTAGAGATGATCTATAGTGGTTTGAGAGGGATGAGGAAGGTGTTGGTATTGACTATTTCTTATCTGCTCATATTAGTCCTGCATGTTTCTGTATGGCTCAGTGCATGGTGATGAACTAGAAGGATAGGGAATGATATAGAAACACAGGCTTTAGTGATCATGCCCAATGTGGAGAGTAATTAATGTAGCAACAGGGCACTGAGTACTCTGAGCTGGGAACTGGGAATTAGTGTCACTTTAGCACAGCTGCATTCATTTCCTTGTGCTGGGGATAGTTCTGTGTATGTGACACATGATGGTGATAGGGTAAGTGTCTTTGGGAGAGCTGGCTGTGATGCTGCAGGCAGATGCGGCAGGGTATAAGGCATTTCCCTGGGCTGCCAGGTGAGCTTTAAAGAATTCATGGTTCACTTTATCAGACCAGTTCTTAGTCTGGACCACTCTGACATGGGGCAATACAGGCTGCTTTTCCTCTAAGCCTGTGGCTCCCAGGTTTGAGGTAGAGAGGTTTGGGTCTCCTGTCCTCCTCCTCCAACAGGCAGATGTGGTGCAGTCTAACATCCTGGGTAGTAAGTTTTATTTCCAATAGGGAAGAAAGCATTAAGGTTTAATTTCCATGGGAAGAAGTCAGAAGATGCAAATCTAATACAGATCAATCCTTTCACTTTAAAAATCTCCCCTCTCTAGTGCATTTGGATAAATGCAGACCTTGCAGGCACGTTAAGAAGGGCTTTATTAGCCTAATGGAAATGGCTTATGATGGCTGAAGAGGTCTGAATCAGTGGCAGTCCAATAAGGCATCACAGAAATGTCTTTTAAGTCCTCAGCAAGCTCTGTGGAGAAGCTGATCTGTTTGCTGGAGTGGGGTCTCTGCCCATCCCATCTGATTCTGGCACAAGGATATAATTCCCTGTTCAGCTCTGCATTACAGGCCAAAAGCTGCTATTTCCTGTCTGCTGAACAGCTCTTTAACAGTTGTCACAGAAGTTAATAATTGTACCTCTGGGGATCTAAGGTTGGGGCTGTGATTTTTCTGTCGGTATAATAGAGTCTGCTTAAATTCATGGATTTAGCTCTACATTGGGATCAGCAGAGGGTATTCCCAAGTGCATAATGAACAAAACCTGTCAATAGAGATCATATCATTTTCAGCTTATGAAAGACAACTATTTCACTCAGATATGCTTTGCACGACTGTCACTGCCTTCTATGCACATTAAATTTAGATCTTTTTTCATTTTACTTCTTTATTTCTATATAAACAAAGCACAAACCTGGTTATTTAAACCATGGACAGTCCAGCAAGAGCATGTCCCACTCCGAGATAGTGAACATTACGTTAAACCAGTGTGTGTAAGCAGTGCGTGCTTGCCGTGCTTCCATAGCTATTGCAAATTGAATGAAGAGAAAGGGGTTGTCGTTTTCCAGGATACGCTTCCACTGTTTTCCTCCTATAAATGTTGTTAAATGACCCTACCAGGGATTTTTCCTCATCTAAGCTGATTTAAGGTCACCTGCTGCAAGCTGGGACCTGATGCATTGCGGTGCTGATCACACTGAGCTCATCCCAGGGTTTAGCAGAGAGGGAAGGTCAGGGGGGTGCAGAGCTTTCCCATCACCCAGGACTCCTCTTGTGCTTGCAAAGCCTCTGCTTACCTGCACTCAGGTTGCATGTACCTGGAGCTGTATGTCTGCCTGTACAGGAAGACAAAAATACATGTTAATTTAGTTTTTTCATCCTTGGAACATTACTTATTTATTGCATTTATGAAATGTGTTCACGCTGACTATCTGAGGCTTTGCCGACAGATTGATGTGACAAGTTCTGGGGTATCCGGTAGCATCACTGGGAATTCAGAAGGGCTGGGAAAAGCGATTGAACAGGGACAAGGAGGTGAAAGGCACTCCTGGCAAGCCTAGGATAAACTATAAAGACCACAACTAATTGCCAGGACTAAGAGCAGGGTATTAAGGGGGCCTTGGCAATCTCTGCCTGTGAATGTATATTGTGATCAGGCTTCAGAAATAGGCTCGTGGTATTCGCGGGCTTATAGAAACTGAGGGGTGATGGAGCAGACTTTCTTCGGGTGTGCTACGAACATGGAAAAGTGCCACTGTCCTCCTTCATGTGCCTCTGAGCTGCCCAGTAGCCTGGAACAGGAGGGAAATTACTCCTGTGTCTGCCAAAACAGTGGAGGAGTGAGAGCAAAGGGTCATGTACACTAATGTCATGATCTGGCTCATTGAATGTTTCTATTCGTGTATCCTGTAAGGGACTGAGGAAACGAACTAAGTACATTCTACTGATACAAGAGGTTTCAGGTTGTGTCTGGAAAAGTGACCTTTTGGACCCAGGGGCTTGGCTATGAAGAATTGTTTGTTGGTCCAGCGTTATCTGTATTTTCAGTGCTGCAGAGATGCAGGATGCTCTGAATATAAATCTTCACTCCAAAGAAATAAGGAAAAGAAGAGCAGCAGAACGGCAAACCTTCTAGTAAAAAGCAGCTCTCAGCCTTACGTTAGAATGGGGATGTAGAGTGTGTTCTTATATATTAAAACTCTCTGAGATTGGGCATTTCTGTTCTGTGGAACATGGACATTTCAAAATTCAATCAGAAATTAGAAATCACAAATATATTTGAAAAAAGAAAACCCAAACCAACACTTTTCCGTGCAACCGGAAGCATCTTAGTGCTCAGAGGACAGAAAGCGTGCTTACTGAAGTACTGTATTCTGTGCCTGTTTTCAAGCCTATGTAATAAAATGAGGCAGGACCTGCCTATGAAGGGAACCTTAATTCAAGCAGACACATTTCCCTCTCGAAGGGGACATGCTTTCCTGACCGGTATGTGTGTTGATTCAGCCTTTAATTCTGGGATCTGCTTCAGCGGTAGACATCCTGGTGGAGATTGCCAAAGATGGGCTGTGGTGCACAGTCATAGGGTCATAAAATCATAGGATGATTTGGGTTAGAAGGGACCTTAAAGCTCCTCCAGCTCCAACCCCTGCCACAGGCAGGGACCCCTTCCACTGGAGCAGCTTGCTCCAAGCCCCTGTGTCCAACCTGGCCTTGAGCACTGCCAGGGATGGGGCAGCCACAGCTTCTCTGGGCACCCTGTGCCAGCGCCTCAGCACCCTCACGGGGAAGAGCTTCTGCCTAAGAGCTCAGCTCAGTCTCCCCTTGGGCAGCCCCTGACTTGTCTCATTCAGGTTAAAAATGCCTTTGAGGAGACCTCTGAGATAGTTCATGGGAATGGCAGATGTCAGTGGAGCTGGAGAAAGGTCCTGTGGTGGTGAGGTGCCTAAAATCCTCATCAAAGGCAACCTGCAGCACTTTGTTTTGAGTGATGTGATGAACTTTCAAACACAAGTTGAGACAGAGAAAATTCATATAAATTAAATTTTCTTACCTGCTTCTGCAACAGATATTGATGAATTCCAACTGAGCGGATAGAGATGGCAGAGATATTCTTTACTCTGCAATTGAAGAGGGACAGGTTTTGGTCAGAATTACACCTGTGTAACCCCACTGGTGCCCTGCTGATGTCCGTGAGGGTGGGAGTTCACCTGCAGCATCCTTCTCACTGGACTGAGCTGAGTACCAAGAGTAACTGAGCTGTAGCTTTGAATCCCAGGTTGAAGTTGCAGGTTTTTCATGAGGACTTGCCATGAAATTCCTGAAAGACAGGAAATATGCAGTAGTGCCCAGCATTATCCTTAGAGCAGTGCTTCAGATGTGCACTGCCCTTTCAGAGATGGTGTTTTGCATCTTCCTTTCTCTCACACTGGAGTCAAAGATTTGTAAACTTCCCCGACTGCATGAAATCCATCACATAAAAATGTGGTTTTATGGATTTTTATGGATATGTGAAAAAACCAGAGGTGAAAATTGTATTTATTCTTCTGTAAAGCAGCTCTATGTGATGGAGTAGGAAATACTGTGACCATTAGCAGTGCTGGCATGTCCACACTGCAAACATCGAGAGTTGCTAAGCAACATCTAGGGATGCATTCATACCTTGGCACATGGGCATTGATCCTGCCAAGTGTTTCATGTGTAACTAAGCAGTTCGATTAGATTCCACCAGTCTGTCCATGCAGTGCCAGTCATCAACGTGTGTAGAGACAGGGTCTGTCTTCAGGACTCAAGCAGTGGTTTAGGGAGAGGTGATGAGTGTTGCTGCCCATGTCCCCTGAGATGGTGTCCAGCTGTCCCCATGGCACAGTTGCCCTCATCCACAAAGATGATTAAGGGAGTGGAACATCTCCCTTATGAGGAGAGGCTGAGGGAGCTGGGTCTCTTTAGCTTGGAGAAGAGGAGACTGAGGGGTGACCTCATCAATGTTTACAAATATGTAAAGGGTAGGTGTCAGGATGATGGAGCTAGGCTTTTTTCAGTGATATCCAGTGATAGGACAAGGGGCAATGGGTGTAAACTGGAGCATAGGAAGTTCCACGTTAACATCAGGAAGAACTTCTTTACTGTAAGAGTGACAGAGCACTGGAACAGGCTGCCCAGGGGGGTTGTGGAGTCTCCTACACTGGAGATATTCAAGGCCCGCCTGGACAAGTTCCTGTGTGATGTACTGTAGGTTACCCTGCTCTTGCAGGGGGGTTGGACTAGATGATCTTTTTAGGTCCCTTCCAACCCTTGGGATTCTGTGGATTCTGTGTGGATTCTGTGGATCCTCACTAAAATCCTGTCATCACTGGAATCTGTTAAGTGGCTCCTTGGTTTATGGTGTCCTCAGCTTGAGGTTGAAACGAGGGGTGCAGCAAGTAGAGGAAACCCAACTACATTTCAGTGATAGGTTCAGAGCATCCCAGCATAATCTGTTTGTGCTCTGTGATCCCTGCCTGAAAATTACTGACTAAATGTCAGTCTTTATCACCCTCTGCAGATCTTTGCAAATGCATGAATGTTACTGTTTTAATATGTTGCTTATTCTGAACTCATTATAAGTTTCTATTTTTAAGGCTATTGAAATCAAACTAGATTAGCTGAAATTTAGACTACTGAGAAGTAGAAGAACATTTTATTATCAGTTATTACTGTGGCACTGAGCTTTTAAGATTCAATTATTGTTTTACTTTGCTGCTGACAGCTCCTACACCCTTCACCCGTTCTGATTTAACTTCTCACTGGTCCCTTTTGGTTTTCCTTGTCTGCCATGTATTTTTCCATCAACACTGAGAAGAGGAGCTTTCTTTCAGCAGATAGACGATAAGTGGAAGGAAACCCTTGGGAATCTATCAAGTTAAACCCACAGAAATCTAAGCGAATTAGGATAATTTTGAGTACATTTAGAAAGGTAGACATTGACACCTTAACAATTTGGTAATTAATGCAAAGGATATAGGTTGGGAGTTCTGTGAAAACTGTAGGATTGATTTACTACATTCTCTACCTAACTCTTGGACAAATCTCATATACCACCTATGAACCCAAAACTCCTGGTAGAGCTAATAACATGTCTATGTCTGCACCAAGCACAGGGTTGTGCCTTTAGCACAATAACTCCACACTTGAATGTCATTATTGACTTGCATGGGGGTCCTTGACCTTCCCTGAAGCTCTGCACTGTGAAGGAAAAACAGCTAGGTGTATTGCAAGCAACTGAAAGAGGGGAAGTTCATAATATAATATGGAGTAGAATCTATTCCATGTTCTGCTTACTTTGTTTGGCAATAATCAGAGTTACAAAAAGTTTTATGCCAGGTATTCTGGTAACCACACTTTTTACATAAATAAGGAGCAAAGAGATCAAGCACCAGAGGTTATTCACATCTACTGGACCTCATCCCTGACCGTGCCAGGATTCATGCTGGGATGCAGCAAGTACAAGCAAGGGATGTGCGGCCAATGATAACCATCACAGAACATTCTGCAGGAGCTCTTGTTAGCCAATTTATCATAATGCGTGGATTTCACCCCGGTACTGAGTGTCACTACAAGCCCTATTCATCATTTATGTCTCAAAATGCTGTATTTGGAAGTGGTAAGTGGCGCGTAGGCATTTTGCTGGCTTGCTGCTCAGGATGAGTTTTGACCTACATGCTCACAGTTCCTTTGAGTAAGCAGAGGAGAAAGTGAATGTCTCTAGCACTGAGAAAGAAGCTCTCCTTCTCATGAGAAGAGTTTCAGAGGTGACAGCTCAAAACGATGCATGGTGCGTGCTGCAAACAACTGAAGATTGGTTAAAAAGAGAGCGTAAACATCCTGCACTATGTCATAATGGTGACGTTCTCCTTGAAGTATGTACAGTATCCATGTGCTGAAGTTGAGCCAGACACAAGGCATCAGTAAATACTCTGCTTTGAAAAACATAACTTCTTGATGAATGCTGCGTTACAGAAGAGGATGCTGGTGTCTGCTCAGTGCCTGTTGGGTAGCCTGGCAAGACAGCACTGAAATTATGTGCTGCACTCTCTGCATGTGTTGCATCAATTAGGGCTTAATCCATCTCCTGCTGAAGTCACTGCTTCATTAAGGGGAGTACCTTTTGCTTTTTATATCATCTCCTCCTGTGTGGTTCCCATCCAGAGCCCAGAACGGCCTTCTAGAAAAGAACACTTTTTTTGCCAATTCTGCAAGCACTATTTCCATCAATATCAAACTAATTAAAACCTTGGTGATCAATATTCTTTGTCTTTGTTTTAGTTTCTCTTATCTATTTAAATACGTGTTCTTGCTCTTTCTCTTCCTTTTGCCCCACAGGTCTTAATTAAAGATTAACAAATCAGCTGGAATCAAATAAGAGCAACTGAGACAAAGTGAAAATGTGAACTTGTAGACTCATGGAATAGCTAATGCAAGCTTGGAAAAATTATTTGAGGTTGGTGGGGTTGTTTTTTTTACCCCTTTCAGAGCAGCTTTTCTTCATCTCTTCATGGTGCCCTGTAGTGCAGGAAGCTCATCAGCGTTGTTCCTTGTGTGGTCCTTCTGATGCAAATAACAGCATTGAGAGTGCTGTGGCTACAGCATTCATAGCAGGAAAATCCTTCACTGTTTGTGTCAGTGAGTGGGTCTCTGAATGTAAGAAGTGATTTGTTTTGATTTCACAAGGTTGTCTAAAATGCAACAAATTTAAGTGTATCCCCGGTGCCTGTCAGCAACGGGGAAAAGAGCCAAACCCACCGAGTCGAGTGTGGGAAGGGAGCAAAGACAGGGAGATGGTGAGAGGAGAGCTGTGGGTGTAGACTGCAGCTTATGAGAGAAGTGTGTTGTGCCAAGGGACTGCTAAATTAGTGTTAATTAGTGAATAGGAAACATGAATGTTTGGTTTTGCTGGTTTCTTAGCCTGCCTTAGAAGACTTCCGAAGGTTTTTGTAAACTAGACAACTTGAAGGCAAAGGCCAGTGCTTCAGAAGTGCCACCAATGAAAGCTATTTGGGGTTTCAACCTAATTCCAAGTTTTTTCCATAGTCACGGCAATATCTTATGCCACAGATACAAGAAGTTTAAGCCGTAATGAGCAGGAAAATGAGTCTTCCTGAAGCTGGAGCTGTTTCCTCTGAGCCATTCAAGATCTTGGTGGTTTCCCAAACCCTAACCTAGACCCTGAACCTGAGGAGACCTCCACAATGCAGAACAGCCACTACCTTTATGAAGGGGTGTGCAGACATCCCCCCCTGGAGCTAGGGCAGGCATCAGGCAGGCCAAATCTGCACCTTGTTTCTCCTTGGCTGATCATGAACGACTGATCCATCCAAATGCTCCAGATCACTTGGCAGTTGATAACGTTTCTCTCTTCAGCTACACAGATACAGTGCCAAAAGTGAAGATTCTTCTCCTCCTGCTCCTTTTTTAACTTGGCTTTTTTTTTTTTTACCCTTAAACTTCTTTGGCTGAAAGCAGCAAACAGACAAATGTGTTGACAAGCAGTAGCTCAGCAGAGAACAAAAGTGGGAAAGAACAGCTTGAAAGAGATAATCTTCTCCTGCGCGAGTAGCAAATGCACATGGGAGTGAGAGATGAGCAGGTAATAAAGGTACTTTTGTCTTTAATGCATCCAGCTCCTGGTATGCAAGCAGAAATGGAACGAGAGAAACTATTTCTTACGCAGACAGAACAAATGTCTGGCAGCACAGGCCACATAAATGCAGTGCTGTTGGGTCTGCTGTGGACTGACTGTTTTCTTGGTATCGAGCACATTCAGAGTTATCAACAACAGGAGACAGATGGAATCTTGAGTTTTCTCCTCCTTTAGTAGGTGTATAAAGCTGTGAAAAAACTGCAGTAAAACTTGCAGCAATAAAGCAGAGAGAAGATGTAGACTCAATGGAGCAGCTCAATAAGGAAATAACGGGAGGGATCACAACACCAAGTGGGATTTTCCACTTGCACTGGTTTTGTTGTTCTGCTCGTAATTGGTAGTTTTTATTCTCCAAGACAGACCTTTGGGATATTCAGGTTGAATCCATCCTACACCATCATCCATAACTTTCCTCCTATCTGCTCCTTTTGTATCACACTCCCTCCCTTTCCACTTCTCCTTGACCTTCAGGAAAAAGTAGATAGAAATTCCCTCACGGATTTCCATTTCACTTCGTGCTGAGGCTGTGTCCTGCTTAAACAAGAGCATGGTTCCAGTTCTGGTTGTGGGTACAAGTAGAAATGAATACTGTTAACGAAGCAAACCCAATATCTCTGGGAGAAATACCTGCTGGAATATCGGCTTTAAGATGAAAATTCATATTAGATGTGTCTGCTCACTGTGGGTTGTGCCAAATCAGAAGCAAAACATCTATGGAAATAGCAAGATCTAGGTGTAACCCTGTGTGCTCCCAAGGGGTCTTTAAATCCAAGTGCTTTTCAAGCCATACCTGTCTTACTGCGGTCAGACCCGTTTCTCTTATTCAGAACAGAAGCGGTAGGATTTACTTCTGTTGAATCATGTCTATGAAAACTCGTACTTGCTTTCTAGCTGGCAGGACCATGGTTAATAGGTCTTGTTTGGACTTATAATGAAAGAATATTCAGCCTGAACCTTTCTCAGCTTGCAAAAGGAAAGCCCAACTGACCAGTGTGTCCTAAACCCAGGGGCTACGGAGATGGTCTGCTCCCTGCACTGATTGACCTTGTCGCTCACAGTACCTCCATGCCATTTAAGTATGCTGCAGCCTTCAGGGCTGGCTGGCAGCTAAAAACCCGTTCTCGCACATTACTTTTTACTCCTCTATTTCATTTGGTTTCTAAAGAGATTCATTTTCCTGCTCTAATATTTCCATTGGAAATGTCTCCCTCAACCAACCTATAAACATAAATAACAATGCACAGGGACTGCAAGCGTATATAGAACCTCTGTGATGTACATGCAGGAAATGTAACAAAAGATATAAAAAACCCCAGAAAACATAATGTAATCTCACTATTGATTTAGAATTATGCCAACCCCTTCTCCAAAGCCCACCAGGCAAAGTTTGCATTTACAAAGCTAATAAATTTCCATGCAAATAAGGAATTGTAGGCTTACTGAAGGGTGGCCAGGGGATAAGCAAGCTGCGTCTCAGCCATTGTAGGGCTCTGCTGGAGATTAGGGCACCAGCAGCAGCTCTGAAGAGGTCAGTGGTGTCTATGCAAAACAACAAAGCTGCTCTCTGCTCATTTCAAGGGGGCTGAGGATATGGTGTAGTCATCTAGGTGCACATCCCTAACCTGAGCAGAGATGGACACCTTGTTGTTTTCATCTGCACCTTGTTCGGGTCATCATCATCTCTTGAAGGGTTCTGCTACATGGGAGAGCCCTGTCTACAGCCTGTGTGTACATGAGGTCTGCAAAGTGAATCATAGAAGAGTTAGGGTTGAAAAGGACCTTAAGATTATCTAGTTCCAACCCCCCTGCCACGGGCAGGGAACCAGGGACCTTTAGATTAACTCCCCATGATTTTGAGGGCAATTCAGACACCTAAAAGCTTTCTGAAGGTTTAGATATCTCCTACTGTTGTACCAAATGGGTGTGTGACCCAGGAGGTCAGAGTGGAGGAAGGCAGTCATGCAGCTTGTCCCACTGTGATTTTCTCCTACTCACCCTAGTTTGGAAAAAACCTGTGCAGTTTCTTGTTCAGAAGGCCCTGGCAAAGCTTATGTGCTCTTTAATCCTTCAAAATAGAGCATAAGTAGAACTTAAATAGTTCATGGATGTTGGCACAAGGGGGAATGTCATACCAGTAGCATTGAAATCTCCCTGTGTTCTTGGCTGGGCCTTTAGCTTTCATTCTGCTTAATAGCATTGGTGAAAAGCCAAAGAAATGATAAATATATCTAACTGGGTACAGAATCAGCAAAACATCACAGTAAGGGATATAAGACTTCTTTCCTCCCCTTTAGACCTAGCATGTGAAAGAAACATCAGCAGTTTGCTATGCTGAGGACCAGAATCCAGCAGCGTGATCCAGGAGGTAGATCAGTTATC
This sequence comes from Lathamus discolor, assembly GCF_037157495.1. Classification (NCBI taxonomy): domain Eukaryota; kingdom Metazoa; phylum Chordata; class Aves; order Psittaciformes; family Psittacidae; genus Lathamus; species Lathamus discolor. Next base: position 18,855,132 of record NC_088893.1, read on the forward strand.
CCTCCTGCACTGTCACAATGCTGATACAGGTTGTCACCATGAGAATTATTTATTTAAGGCAATTGAAATGACAAAATACAAACCCAAAGTGTATAGCAATCTGATTTCATATGTTTAACCGGATGGTGGACTTTAGCCCTTAGTAATTTTCAGTGGCTTAAATCTTTTCCCCATTGCACAACAAATCAAAGCTCTTGGCTATATATAAGATTTGACAGCTGCTCTCGAAATACATTGGCAGCAGATCTGTCTGTTACAGGTAGCTTCTCTCTTAGGAGCTGATACAGATCTTAAACTGCTAGGGAGAGGTTAAACCAGCAAAGGATTTAACAAAACTCATGAATGAAATCTGGAAATAATACAAAAGTATTTATAAGCTTAACCAGGATCCTGTGGAAAGTGGTGTGAGGTTTCTGCTAGATCGAGGGGTGTTTTGTGCTGGCTTAGGAAGAGATACTATTCATCTTTAGTTGTGCTATGGCTTCGATAGAATGGGCTTGAAAGGTAAGATATATATGAGCTGTGCTCAGTCTCCAATAGCAATGACAGTTTGATTTTGTCACTGCTGAATGTAGTATGTTCCATAACCCTCCAGAAATGGAGATGCATTTTACATGCAAGTGTAAAGCATCTTTTAATTTTTTAGGGTTTTTTTTTTCATATGAAGCAGCAAAGAGCCTGGCAAATGCTGTACCTCTTACAGAACTTGACCATTACTTGGTGGAGCAGCTGCAGGATTTGTGTTTCCCTGTATATATGGCTTTGGGAGATACAGAAATGTGGCTTCTAGTCAGCGGGCTACGGTTACTAAAATCTAACTTAGCAAAGCATGTATCCTTGGATTACTGTTGTACAGCCTTTTGGTTATATCAAAGCAGCTGGCATACAGATAATAGTCACTGTCATGAGTTTGAATAGGGTTATTGAATTGGTGCAAGCTACTGTAAATTGAAGTGAGCATGGCTTTTAAGAGGCAAGGGAATAGCTAGGCTGAATCTTCTTTCTGTAAGAACATGTGCACATACTTTTGGGGAGGAAATAAATAAGTTCCTATCCAGTTCTCTTAAAACTAAATTCTTCCTTTGCCAGCTTTGAAATAGGTAAAGGGTCTGTGTGCTCCTGAGACAGAGGCGTTAGGAATTGCCAAGAGAACCGCTCCGAGATAAAACATGGTTGGTGTTGAAACCTAACACTGGAAATGAAGCAATTTGGATTCTATTCTTGACTCTGGCCCAAACATTCAATTACAGAAAAGTTATTGGAAACCCAGTAAAACTTCCTTTATTTCAGTTTCATGATACATAAAATGGGAATAAGTGTGCAGGTTCTTTGATACTATGATAAATATTAAGTGACAACATTATCATAGATTGTCATTGATATTTGTGAAGCCTGTGGATAGTTTGAATATGTAGCTGTGTTTTTGCAAGGTAAAGTCGATGTTGTAAAGCATAAGTAAATGAAGACATAAATAAGGGAAATAACATTGTAAGATGTTGCTGATATTTGCTTCCCATAGATGTTTTAGTTAATACAGCTGAGAGTTTGAATTCCTGACAGTAAATATAGCCTAGTTCTGCAGCACCAGATTTGTGGGGGTGTTTTGGGGGAAAAACCCACGATGTTGAATATACCCTGATAAAAAAGAAAACTACTGTATCACAAACATCCCCAGCAAGGCAACCACCCTCTGTAAGTGCATATATACCCGATCTTGCAAAAGGAAATCCTGATTAAACCCCTGTTGTTTTAATGAAGTATGATGTGGCAGGTGGTGTAATATTTGACATAGTGGAGTAATGTGAGAAAATTGCTTCACAGCTTTTCCTACCGGGAAAGTATGTTACATGCTTGAGTGAATGAGAGGTTTTCTTTAGGGATGGCCAGATATGGGGTAGCTAATACATGCTGGAGTGTCTCTTGACCTATCGTTATATGAATTTGAGTGTGGTTTAGGCAGAGAAGCTTATATAGTGTCAAGGTCAAGAAAATCCTTTTTAAGTTGGATATGGCTAAATGCTGTTGAAATGGCTGGAAAGTACTTCAGTTGAAGGAGCCCATAGAGATCACTCGCTGCCGGCTTTAGATAGAAAAGCTTTCTGATGGTTTAGTTAAACAAAAATGGGTTTTGTTAGTATGATCGCTCTTGGTGAAGCTTCCCTCAAAACAATTGTAACCTTTTCCCACAAGCTTTTTGGCCTTCTCATTCCCTCCCATCTTGGGGCAATGTTAACGGTGAATCCATGCAGTTTGCCTTTTTCCCCTCTCCCTTCTGGATGGTTCCGTATGATGAACGTGTGATCACAATCCTTGTTGCAGACCGCACATCCTGCTTCCTCTGCCTTCCTTCACCTCCCTTTCAGGTTTTAGTCTTTTGAGGGAATCTCATTTGCAAAAATAGGCTTTTCTTATAAAACATTATTTGCAGGCCTGCTATTAAACTCACATGGCATTTATATTTTTGACAGTGTGAACCAAATTGCTCATAATTCCGTTATGCTCCTTATATCACGGAGTTGGGAGAGTAATTCTGGCATATGCTAATGCCCTTTGGTTTACATACATAAAATGCTATTCTGGTAACAAAGTGGTGAGTATGTTTTATAATGGGACATCTATCATTATAAATGGAACACTGGTTTTACAAAATATTTTAAGAGGAAGGTAAATTAGATCATGAAAAGTGCATAAGGGCTATAAATTATGCAGTAACCTAAAGAATTATGATAAAGAGATTTGGTTGTGGCCTGATCCCATGAAACCTTTAACTGTGGCCATTAAAATAAACCATATCAACTGCTCACAGCCACAGAAGATTTATTGCCGCTCATGGAATGGTCACCTGAAACTTCAGAATTGTGTGTACAGCTAGAAAGTAATGGTCACCCTTAATTCTTGATGCGGCTGCTTTCAGGGAGTGATATTAAATGGGAAATGGGGCAGTTTTAACTGGGGTTTTATAGCTCTGTCTCTTGACATTCAAAACATTTTCTCCCGCAGGAGGTGACTAGAATTTTTAGATGGGAAAAGCTTTAATGTCTGATTTGGCTTGTGAAAGGTGCTCGGGGATGACACACTGAAGTACCATGTAGTATCAATCAGAGATGATTTGAAACCATCTCTGCCTTTGAAGTTCTTCCTTGGGTATTGCAAAACCCCTTCCTTCAGTTTCCCTCCTGTCTAAACCAGGCATCTCTTCCTCTTTATTCTTTTTCTTCCTAATTTGCCTATTCTTTCTTTACATCACATTGTGTTTTGGCCTTCTTCAAGCTTATGCAGCCAAATCCTTCTTTCAGGAGGGTTTCCTTTGGAGTCTGTTCATGGACCTCCCTAAAAACTTCTTGGATGGATGTCACATCACAGCAACAAGACAGGAATAGTCTTTAAAGTAAATTCTTGGAGAATTAGCAGCACTTTCGTGCTCTGTTCCCTTTTGGAATGAGGCAGCAGGTCCCAAGCCGCACCAAGAAGTCTACTTCTTGTAACTTGAGTGACTGAGCTGAGGCTATGAATGAGATGGGAGACTCAAGGAGAGTCATCACAGTGTGGTTCTGTGGTATTACAAACTTGATTAACTTTGATGCTGATTGAGAGCTGAAATCACAGATTACAGTGAACTGTCCTGGTTTCAGCTGGGATAGAGTTAATTTTCTTCCATCAGATGGGATACAGTTAATTTTCTTGGGTCAGTTATTGGCTATGCTGTGGAAAATACCCATCAGGAAATCTGAAGAAGAAACTGCATTTGTTTAATTTGTGAGCTGTGGCAGTTTGAAATCATGGCTGAATTTAAGATCTGAAAAACCCTTCGCTGCTTCAGATAAATGTAGTGATCAAGTCCACGTTAGTGCTCTCAAATTTGGTGTCACTTCTCTGGATGGCACAGCGAGGAAGCGCAGCCTGTGAAGAAGCAGAGGGAGGGATGAATCAAGCTCTCTTTGAGAGAAATTAAATTAGATAATGATTAGGCATTAACCAGGTCATTAATTTCTGGGCTATTCTAAGAAAGGAGAAACCCTGCAGAAATGCATGGAAGAGTTGTGCTTCTCCTCACACACCAGATTGCTCTGAGTTTCCCAAGGTTGTCCCTGTTCCCCCGCCTGGGATCAACCATCCCTCTGGGTTGTTCAGACTTCCTGTGTGTCTCTGTGTGTCTAGGAAGTTGAATCCCTAAGTCCCTGTGAGTTTCCATTAGTCACTAAAATGTGCCACTTTTGTAACTCCACTATGTGGCTTTTTGTCAACGCAGAGCAGCTTTAATGCTGCTTCTTGATCATCATCACAGCAGTAGATAACATTTTTTACAGATGTGTGTAATTTCTGTATAGCTGAATTAGTGTAAAAATGGATCATAAATGAGCAGGTTTTGCAAGGCAGAGATCCAGCAGCCAGCTGGGCTCATCAGGGGCATGCTCTCACCAGCATCCAGAGAGCATCAACAATTTGGACATCCCACTGAGTGTGCCCAAAGTCTGCGAGCACCTCAAATGGTCCTTAGTGACTCCAGCACATGTTTGCAGACCCTGTCTCCAAGCAGGCTCATGTCACAGTGAGGTGGGCTGGGTACCACTGAATGAGCTGCAGAGGGCTATATATGTTACCTTTGGAAGCAGCTTCTCACTGGCGTGTCTGCGTTTAACCGCAGGACTGTGTTGTTTTATACACAACACCCTCGATGCTCTATTGCTGCAACAAGGGAGACACTTCTGTGTATTTCTGTTATTATATTTCTTTAGGGGTTTTTTTACCTGTAGTAAAACCACATTAATTTCAACAATGCTTATGCTGCTATAAAATAGGAATGAGGAGCAACCTGGCTTTATAGATGCCCACTGTACGCACTCTCCTTCCTTGGACCCTCCGAAATCTAAGGGAGAATGATGAAAAATTAATTCTACTGCCCATCTGCTGCTGTTCTCAGTGCATTAGTGTCAACAAGAACACAGTCCTGTGCCCTTATAAAACCCCCTGTTTTCTGCTTATTATATACCCTGTGACAGCCTGCACAACCTTTCCCGTGAATGCGTTTAGGTGTTCGTGCTATCTGACAGCAGTGTCAGCTCTAGGGGTTTCATCATTAGTCTCCTGACAGGTTTTGTGGGCTCGTTGTTGTTGTTCTTTCCTTTTAGTTTCTTCTGACAACAGTGGCTTTTGTCAGTTTAGCCTGGTGTGATGCTAGTTGATGATAATTATACTAGTAATTGACCATACTTTTATAGGGTGGCTATAATGTGGCTGTAATTATAGCTGGAATGATAGAAATACATCTCGGTTTCGAAAGGACAGTAAAAGTCTAACCTGCATGGTAGTGGGCAAAAGAGCTTGACAATGTTATTGTCCAAAGATTAAAGGCCTGAGGGCTAAAATTAACCCTTCAATTAGATTAAAGCCTAATCTTATGATATTAAATCCTTTTTTATGTTTCGGAGATCTGACCTGTGATCTGGGGCTGACAGTATCAATTACATTACAGCATCCCATTATGCCTTTGGGCGTTGACCTTTTGATCTCTAATGTTAAAGCAATACATGCAGCAGAGTTTGAGGCAAATGTATTTGCTCTCATTTTTCACAAGTTGGCACCAGCATACATTGTAAGTTCTGGGTGTTTTGCCATGTGCTGGTGTCACACCATGCCTTCTACAAGACCTTCTCTAATGTTTGTTTGATGCTTTGCAATGGCACCATACAGCGCACAGTAACTGTGGAGCCTATATTTCATGTTAGAATCAAATTTAGTACATATCAAATGGCCATCAGGGAGTTGGAAAGAGCTGGGAAATGCTTCTGTACTGATAAAGCGGATGTGTCAATGCCAGCCCTGCAACTCAATCCCACCATCTCTCCAGCACAGAAGGCCCTATAAAACAGGGTTGAGAAGATGATCCAGCGCTGTCTGTTTGCAGTGCTGCAAAACAGAGTTTTTGCCATACGTCATCACTAAACAAAGCTATATAAAAGACAAAAGAGGCTGGAGAATCACTTTGTAGAGGTTATAGTCAGTTTTTGCAGAATTAGACCGTTTTGTCCTTGTAATCTTGTTCCCAGCTTGTGCTCAGATATCTCAGCTCTGGCATTGCACAGCATGATCTGGTGGATGGGGTGGAGGGAGTGGTTCTGCATCAGCTCTAGCGATGGCTTAACTTTGCTTTGTAAGTCTGTAAAGTGTCCTGAAGTCTGTGGAAGAGGCTGGATAATCATACATGATGGCAATATGAGGCAACAAAAGAGATTAAGGCTTTCAGTGATTCTTTTCTTGTGAACTGTATGAAAATGTCTGAACAAAACAAGGAGAAAATCCTTTGCTTTGTGTGTGTGTGTGTGTGCCTGTCATCCTGAACCCTTATAATCCAGAATTAATTCCTGGAAGTTTTTCAGCTTTCCACTTGGGTAGTTTTAACTCTTTGCTTCAACCACTGAGTCCTCCTGAGTTTTCGGATTGCTTCTTTGATATTTCTCCAATTTGAGGCACAAAACATGTTCCTTTCGTGGGCAATTTGTTTTAGACAATCCACATGACTAGAAAATGAGCTCAAATGCCTCTGAGGAGCCAATTCTTCCTAATGTATATATCGGCTGTCATGTATTTCTTCTTTACTCTTTGGACATTTGCCATCCAGTTTTATACAGGGCAATGCTGCAAGTAGAAAAATGCTTCTAAATGTAGCATTAAGCAGAAGAAAAGCCTTCAGCTAGTTTTAGTGGTGATTTAATTAACTATGAATAGAACAAATACTATGTGCATTTAGTCATTCTTACATTGCGATTATGTGTATTATGAGTCTTTATCCCTGCTTTCTGAATATGGACAAATATCTCTGTAATTTAACATTAACTATATGTATGAGCCCTTAGTATATTCATAAGCATACATCAGCTAATTAGAGATGCAGATTGAGATCAGACACTCGTTGCTTCTTTTCTATCCTAAGCACCCTTTTGCTCACATCTTCCTCCCAACAGCAATGTAGAACAAGATTCTGCCTCTTATACTTTCCCCTGTTTGCAGTTGTTTCCAAATCCTTTAAGACTATGCTGAAAAGCAAATTGTTGAGGAAAGGGATAATTAAAAGCTCCCAGAGGGAATGCTTTAGGGTGGCAATGACTCTATGGTTGGCCAACACCGCTATGAGGCATCCCATCCCGTTGTCAAAGCTGGTTAACTAAAAGGCTTTTCCCCATCTTGGGCTGTCAGGATGAATTTGTCACATAGCATGAGGGTGAATCAATGAACTGATCAGGAATTGTTGAGGGAGGTATTTGTGGAATTAGCATTGGTACGATTTCCAGGGCTTGCTTTGCATTTTTGAATGTAAAGGAGCATGATCAGGCCAAGTATAATAGGGATAACTTGTAATTTCAATGCCTGGATTTGTCCCAGGGGTAGGTTTTGGCCTACCCTGCAGCAGAAGAGCAGACATTGGAGCAGAAGGCTTTGGAATAAAGTAAATCCATTGCCCTTCCTTCCTGTATTCCTTTCTCTTTTGTGTTTTAATATTATTGATGAAATGACCAAAATGGTATCTGGGCATATCTGAAAAATCAATGAAAAAGTAAATCTTAGAGAAAAAAAATCAATTGTCTTGCAGTGTGAATTTAAATGTGACCTGTTTGTGCCGTGCTTTGTGTATACTGCACACAGTACCTGACTGTCAGGAGACAGATTTCTTTCTGTTCCTTTCAGTCGGATTTTTGTGGGAGCTAAAGAGGAAGAGGCTGTCAATTTTGGGAGCAAAAGGTCCCAAATCCAAGCTCCATACATCAGAACTCTTCTGAACTTGTGAGCCCTCTGAGCACTTCAAAGAGCTTCCTAATTGCTTTCAGTTAAGCAACAGTTTAACCAGCTTTATTTGGGTTTCCTTCCTGTCAGTTCTTCCTGAGCTTTTTGGTCTCCTTTTTGGCTCCATCTCTCAGACGATGTGCAGTATCTTACACCTTATGAGATCATTTTGGCTTGGCTTACTATTCCGTGTCATTCACAGGCAGGTTCATGCCTGCTTACATGCAGTATTCCCTCTGATTGCTTCCCAGGCTTGTTTCTGCTTCTGGCTGTCCCCTCTGCCCATGTGTGGCTGCCAGCATTGCCCATCTCCTCCTGTCCTGCACCACGTCTGCTGTTGCCTCTGAGCTCAGGCCATGAGGATTTACGCAAACCATCAATTGGTATTTCATATGAAGCAGACCAAAATTAAAAAGGGATGAGATCTGCTGTGACTGCCGGTGCCGAGGGAATTGCAATGGGGAGATCTCTGAGCCCAAGTAGAAGTACGTATTTTCCAGATTTATTATTGATGATACAGATGTCCATAGAAGCACACTTGTAAATCCCTGCTTGGGCAGCACCTTACAAAGAGCATGTTCTTCACATGAGGGTCTTTAATGAACATGTATTGCTTTGACCAAACCTTCCTGTTTTAGGAGGGACTGAAGGGTGCAGAGCAGGGCTTGGCTGATGGCAGGGAACCAGTCACAGACGGCTGGAAGGGTGCAGTTTTAAATGTACGGGGAATGCGGTCTCTGCTTGTGCAAAACAGGAAGGGTGCAGTTTTAAATGTGCAGGGAATGCGGTCTCTGCTTGTGCAAAACAGGCCCTATGCATGCAGAGAGGAGCTGCCTAAGCCTGGTGACTCCATTCAAAGGGCTATATATATTGAATTTTATAGAATGGCAAGTACACATCATGAGAGGTTCTGCTGCTGGCCATGGGCAAGGGTAGGATACACACTGGGCATCATTATTCCTTTGCCCGCTCTTCCTGACAAGCAAATCACAGAAGAAACTTGTCCGGAGTTACCTTGTGCAAGGATCCCAAAGTCAGGTCTCCTGAGCGCAAGGGCAGTGTTCGGTTCAACTTTCTATAGAGATGTGACAGCATAATTTGCCTGTACTGTAATTTATTATGCCCTGCTACGTGTTCTACATTGCAGCAAGGCTGACCAAGTTTGTAATTTTAGTGTATGTGATCAACATGCTGCTCACTTTTCCATTATCAGGGAAGTCTGTAATTCATCTCCCTCACTCATGTCTCATAGTGGAATATTTCATTACCATGACTGTGAATTATCAGCATCCAATCCTTGAAGGTATGATTGGAGATAATAGCCTAAATTTTCCCAGGTGAGTAATTGCTTCAGCTGTCCAACTTGTGACATCTTTGAGGGCCTTTTTCTCCCCTTCAGAGGAAAGTGCTCAGCGTTTGCTGAAGACCATGACCTTCTGCAGTGACTAAACCTTGTTTCTTCTGAACTCTTATTTGCACAAAGCCTGTTATTACCTGTCCTCACTTCAGTTCTCCCACTCAGGTTCTGAGATGTTAATGAGTACATGGCAGAGAAACGAACCGTGTTTGTGCTACTACCTCCCATTCGTTTCCAGGTTGCTGCCTGTAATCTGTGTTTTGAAATCAGACTTTGCAAACTGCCCAAATGACTCAGGAATGTAAACTCCAGTGAAAGTTCTCAGGGTCTGAGCTGCTTCATTTGAGCTTGTTTAAAAGTCCTGTCCCTGTGGCCTGGCGATCGCTATTTACAGCAGTCAGAGCAAAACTACCAGTTCGATGTTTTGAAGGCATAAGGGCAATCATCTTCTTATTTTGCACTCACAAGGAATCAGGTGCTGTTAATGAAGTCCCATTTCTATCTTTGAAACTCTCTTGCACATCAACATGGTATTTAGTGCAAATATATGTCCCAGTTCTGCTGTACATATAGTGCAATAAATACCTGGGGCAATCTGTATATGAACCCAGCCTCTCCAGCGCTTTTGACACAGCAGCATCTCCTAAATATGTGGTTGGTCTTAATAGCCTTGTCACAGATAAGGTATATCCCAAGGGCAGAGCCCCAGATGCACACAGGACATTTGGTGATATGTGTGTTGAAGTACAATGAACTTTTTGCTTTGTATCACGTATTGAATCAGCCTTGAATCAGCTATTCGTGGTCTGTCTTATGCAAAAGCTTCGTTTTTTAATAGAAGCAATATTTGGGAATCTGGTCCAGTGAAGCAGACATTGTCAAGGGATTGCTTTATCTTCTCAGCCTGTGAGAGCTCCAAAAGAGCAACTTGTGAGATTTCAGGATCCTATAAAAGTCCTCTGCAAGGCTTTCATGAGGACCACATTGAGATGCTGAACACAGGGAGAGTGCGTGTTATTCTGATACACTTTGTGTGTGGCTATTGTGTTTTCAGAGACTTCTTTCCTTATGTATGCAAGTTGTGAGCTGTTTGAGTGGCCACTAGTGCGCGTAATTGCTGGGTACCTGTTGGTTTGTAAGCACAGCTCCATGGCTACAGCTAAAAGAACGGGCAGAGTTTGAACGCATCAACATGATGAACTGTCCTGAGCCACCCACAAGCTCTTCCTCATGTTGGTACAGACAGCAGCAAGCACACAATTTCCCTGGGAGGACAATTTGCGTGGTCTCTCATCTGTGGAAGCGAGAAGATTTAAAATGCTCCATTGTAAATTATAGGGAAGCGCAAGCATGGATGCTGTGGGACTGTGAGGGCGGGTGCGGGGTGTAGTTCATCTCTCCACTGTTTCACTTCCTGGGTACATCTGTTCAAAACCCATTTCTTCCGACTGTGCATCTTTGTTCCGTGACTTGTCACATTCACTAATGTTGATCACATCCATTAATGTCAAGGCAACATCCGCTGACATATTGGGACAGACACGTCACTGTGATGGGTCAAACCATCTCAAAAACGTAGGTGTATTTCTGGAAGTGGCTGTTACTTGTTCTAATGATAAAATATGACCCAGGTTTGTTTAAGAAAAGCTGTTGACTGCAAAAATTCACCCATATAATTGATTAGAAGAGGTTAAGTATTTTTTTTTTTATTAACTTCTAAATACTTGAGCTCTTTACGGGCCTCATGTAAAGTTAATTCTTTGTGAGAGGCATCCATTTCCTGGATATATTAGAATCTGAAAAAATGCGTTTCCTATGCCATAGCCAAGTGATTTTATTGCTACTTAAAGCAACAGAGATGTTTTATTCCTCACAGGTCAGGCTTTAGGAACCGTGGAGCAGCTCTGAGCCCACAGAGTGTCATGGTTTGGGTGAAAGGGTGCTGCTGGGTTGAAGTACAGCTGAAGGTGCATTGACAGTCCTGTTCTGTTGCGGGGGTATGACCACAGGGAGCTGGATAGAGCCCATAAACTTCTCTTAATGGTCATCAAATCGTCCTTGCTTGTAATGGCTTTTTATTGCTCATCTATGGGCTAGAATTTTCAAGAGCAAGTCAGGCTCTTGAGCCTGTGTCACTTGGATGCAGCCTCCATAATTCTCAAGGGTCATTGTTTCAGAGGTGTGAAGTCAGTGCAAATCTGGCACATAAATGCATGTAAAGGTCTGCCCTAGCACTGGTTTTGAAAACACTTGAGTGCTGGAGTGAATCGTACTGATGCGCTGGCAAGCGGCACAGCCAATCCCTCCCTTCCCCACCCACATAATAAAGAGAGCCATTAATTTTCATATGCCAATTTGCGAGCTGTGCTCTCCTGGGAGCTGCTACACACTCATTTCATGGGAAGAGAAAGCCATGGGGCGGGTAGGGTGGAGGCGAGTAGCAGGAATTTGCTCAGCCCTTGCAGTAAAATCAGCCACCGTACCTGAACCTACACCGGAACTTTGTGCTGGGGAAATGCTTAGCATATAGACACCATGGATGTAAAAGAGTGTGGGAGCTGTCCTGTCGCACCCAGAAGCAGTCCTTCCCTTGGCTAGTTTTAAATCTTGATTACTTCTTTTATTATTATATCCTGGCAGTTTCCTTCTACCCCAAGCAGCCACACCATCATTACTGCAATAAATGACAACAAGCATCCCAAAAGCTGTACACTTTAAAATCAATATTTGGAGTCACATCTACTTAGACTTACAAGCAGAGTCACGAAAAGGTATTAAACCCCATATTTTTTTCAAGAGCTGAGCCAGGAACACATGATTATAATGGAATGACTAACGATTGCAATTGGGCATCGTATCACATTGTATGGCTTTAACTTAGGGAAAAAAGCAGCAATTCAATAACATAGATGCTGGTATTGTTTTTGAAACACTTTCATGCTTGAAGGATAAGTAAATGTCTTCAAAAGAATTGTGGATTTTTTCTCTTACAATGCCTACAACAAAAGAAGGAGCAGAAATGAGTGGTTTTAAAGAAGCCTGGTACATGGTCAGGGAAGGCATCCTGAATTCTGCATCTCGCATCACCTGGAGAGAGGTGTGTGATGAGGCAAAATGCTTGTCCATGACAGTCACCAAGCAGAGCTCATGTAGTCACACATATTATATTCTCCTGCATCCAGCCTTTGGATAAATAAGCCTTTTTAAAAGTTGCTTTGGAAAAGTAAATAATTGTGAACTACCTTATGCCGTTACTTTCCCAACAAAGCTGAATCCTTGTGTTGCTATTCAGCACGGGCATTTGTATTTAAGCCCCTTTGAGCTCAGGTTTTATATTGTAGGTTGCCTTTGCACTGTGTTCATCACCTCTGTGAAAGAACAGATGGGTAGCATGAAATTTAAGGCAGCTTTTTCATCTCAGAGGGATGAGTGTTGAGGCCTGTAGTGCGGCTATTATGGCCCAGCAAAAGGAAAACCTCTACTGGCACACTCTCTTCTGGCATGATAAACCCCATAGTATTTGGTGAAGGGGTAAGGTAAAAACCTAGCATGTTTTCTAATGGTTGCTGCGTGCGTAAGAACAGAATGGGAGAGAAAAGGACATTTGGTGATGTTTGGTTATTTGAGGGAATTTGTGTCAGTGATGGTTACCAGCAGCTGAAAATGGAGAGAAAAGTCCAAGAAGGCACAGTTTAGCCAACAGATTAGCACAAACCTCTCTAACACATGTGCCTCAGTCCCATTTGTGACACATACATCACTGTCATTGCCTGTTTCTACTGCACTGCATCACTGCCTTCACCGCATGTCCATCATCTCCTGCATGCCCAGCAGTGATGTGCTCTTTCCTCTGCTGCATCCTCCAATGGTCTGACAATGGGCTGTGAAGCTATAAGCTTGATATAACTAAATTAGCCTCTGTGTTGCTTAAATTAATGGTGATGCTGATGATGACGAGCCATAGTAAACCGGGAAGGTTCCTTTTCCTGAACAGGAGCTCACTTTGTGTTTTTAGGTCTGTGAACTGGAAAATTAATATGAGGTTTTACAACCACCTGTAGTGCTTGGAAATGGAGGGCTGTTTTAAAAGTATACTTTATGAAAGTATAAAAGTATAAAAAAGTATACTTTTAAAACAGTGATTTCTTCAAAAGAACTTTTCATATCCTGTTAATTATTTTTGCCATAAGCTATTTAAGTGCATAAATGATGCTTACGGAATGGTACGATACTTTCTAGTGTCATAGTTAGGGCAGTACTCCCCAAAACCATCTTCAGAGCAGTGTGAAAGCTGTTATTCCTATGTGAGCTCTTCACTTGCACATCTAAAAATCTACCTTCCAGGCTGGTTTTTGGTACCCTGATGGGCTGCTGCAGCATTTAATTTCTTTCTCAGTCTCCATGTACCTTAATTTTAATGTGGAATAGTAAATTATCATGGTAATTTGCGGTATTCTCCAGTAGAGATTTACAAATAGCAGGATGTGATCAACATCGTTACTGCTGGGAAAGAGGCCTGGGAAGATGAGAGTATGAGGAAAACCAAAGGAAAGTTAATTATATGCTCCATGTGAATTAGAAAGTGAAAGCTATGAAACAACTTATAAAAGCATCTGCCTTTTCCAAGCAAGGTGAGTGCAACACAGGCACACAAAGCAGAGAGGAAAACAACAAGCACAAGCTTGTCCTCATCCTCCACTGACCACCACTGCTTTCTCTAATGGCTGCCTACACGATTTCATTTCTTCCACCAGTGATTATTTCAACTCTCATGCTGAAATCAAGAGGCATTTTTGTGTCTTAAGTGAGAACGAGCTGTGACTCTTGGTCCCAATTGTTTCCGATGCGTGCTTCACTCCGGATTTCTAACACTATTAATCTTTTTTACCGTGCAAAAATATCCACAGTTTATGGGTATGGGATGAAAAAGAGGGGCCCAACAGCCTATTGTTAATGACACGTAGTCTGTTATCCCACTGCCTACCAAATGGGTTTGTATCTCTACCAGCTCCTGCTGTTCTTCATTTCTTCTGCTACTAGACTAGAAGTGGCGTTAAACCTTTCAGCATTCTCCACTGGCTTTTGAATAGCAGTGAGGCTGGGTTTGTTGTTCTTAGAGTTGCACATATTTTACTGTTTTCATGGAATTTTTTCATCACATCCCTTCTATCACCCAACATTTGGCATCCACCAGCTTCTGGTATGCAGAAAATTATCAGTCTGCCTTGGCTGTCTGCGCAATCTGGGTTGTTGGTTTCCTTCTTCTAGTAATTTTCTAATGAGCAAATTCACGGGTGCTGGAAAAGCTTTGCTTGATTCCTGTTGCTATTGTGAGTCTCTTACATCAGCCAGGATTTCCATAAAGGAAATCTCTTCTCGCTATCTCCTGTGCTAATCCACATTTAGCCTTTATCTTCAGGAAGCATTTTTGTGGAGGCTATCAAAGGCCTTTTCAAAGTCGATAAAGTTAATGATGATGGGTACACAATTCTCCTCCCAAACCTTCTGGTTTTTCTTTTACCTATTTGTGTGTCTCTGATTTCATCTGCAATAAAATTAATCCTCTTGCAAAGTTCTGTCTGATGCTGACAGTAAGTCTATGCTGCACAGGTTGGTGCAGTCTGTCAGATCACAGTAATTTGGCACTTTGGCAATTAAAGCTTTTTTTCAGTTGCTTGTTATTTTCTTGCCTCTCCAGGTTCGTTTGCACTTGTTCAAGTCACACAGTTGTTATCGTACATCTTTGTACATTTAGATGAGCTCTTAGGCAGAAGCTCTTCCCTGTGAGGGTGCTGAGGCGCTGGCACAGGGTGCCCAGAGAAGCTGTGGCTGCCCCATCCCTGGCAGTGCTCAAGGCCAGGTTGGATGGGGCTTGGAGCAAGCTGCTCCAGTGGAAGGGGTGCCTGCCCGTGGCAGGGGTTGGAGCTGGAGGAGCTTTAAGGTCCCTTCTAACCCAAACCAGTCTGGGATTCATTTTATGATGCTATGGCCCTGGTCCAGACGGGATGCCCACCACTGCGGCATCTTCCTGTGCAAGATGGATTTTATTCTGCTGAGCTAAGCCAGAACAGGCAATAATTTGGGAGATGGGGTAAAGAAATTTACTGCTTTTTGCATTGATTCTGATTCGATTAAACCATAAAAGGAAGATGCACAAATAAGGGAAAGTTTTCCTGAATACAGGGAGAAATACTGTCAGTGCAGACCTTTTCTCCCACATCAAAAGGAAATGTTCCTTCTCTTTTGTCACTGGGTGTTTTGCTTTATTAACATGATCTACACCACTGAAATCTATGCAAGGATGAGTTTTACTCCTGACTAAACTTTCTCAATCCCATGGCGCCCAGGAGGCTGCGAAGGACCTTGGCTTTCTTCTGCTCCCTTGCAGCAAGCAGCAGTTGTGGAGTCTCTCCTCTGGGTGGCTATGCTGCAGCACCATTTCTTTTCCCATTAATGTGTGTTTTAGGCAAGTCGTTACAGGCTTTCCCTGCGGGGTCAATGGTATAGATTCTTTTTGTGTGATTTTTTATTGATGTAAATAAACACTTGTACGTAGGACCCACATTTATCTACCCACTGGCCATAAAACGAAGGCCAGGATCTTAGGTTGTTTTGTGAACTCAGCACATGCCTGCTGCTTCAAATGGTCAAAAGCCACTCGTAAAAATCAAGTTGGAATTTGCTTCCTGTTTTAAGCTTGTACTGGGTACCTGTGAATGCAAATGGACAGGTAGAATTTCATGCAAATTGTTAACCCTGAGTGGGAAGATTAGACAAAAGACAGCATATGCATTTTTATATCCTGGAATCCTAGAATGGTTTGGGTTAGAAAAGACCTTAAAGCTCATCCAGTTCCAACCCCCTGTCATGGACAGGGACACCTTCTACTAGAGCAGCTTGCTTCAAGCCCCGTCCAAGCTTGTCTTATAAGCTGTGGACTTGATTTTTGAGAAATAAATATCCCTAGTGTGAGAACTGCAGTACTTGAAGCACCTTTTTCATCCTTATTTGAATACTTGGGAAGTAAAATTTTGGTACATCCCTCACAGTAACTGTTTCAGGGATGGCCTAGGATCATTGTTAGGCAGAAGTACAGGCTGGCTTGAATGCAGAAACTATATAGGATCCTGTTCAAAAACATCCATAAAATGTATTTATTCTAGGATGAAAAGTGAGAAAAGAAGAAATGTGTCTGAAAACTGCTTGGCATGGTAAAGTGAGACATTTTGGAAACAGTAATGATAAGAATGACATAGACATCTGTGCAGGGGGGATTAAATAAGAGAAGGGGTTGAAGGAAGGACTGTGCAGGGTATCCTGGTCCTGTGGAAGTCATTGTGCTTTTGGGCAGTCTTTTGCCCTTATTGGTTTGTTAATTTTTAAATCAAGCTGGTTTTCCCGTCCTGTTTTGTTCTTGTGCTCGTAAGATGTCCTGAGGAATGCCAAAGTTAATGGTAAACTTCAGTTTCAAATCTATAGGCACAAAACCGCGCAAACATCACTTTTCTTACTGCTGAAGCACATCCTCAGAGTGAATTTCAATGGGTCCATAAAAACACTGGTAAGAAATTGTTCAAAGCAAGCAAACCCATCATTTTGCTTCTGAAAAAACATGAAACGTGCTGGTATCTGGCCAGCAACCTCTTTTGGTTAAAATCAAGCAACCAACCCAAAGTACAGAAGGGAAGTCATTATTGTTTTGGACGCTCCGGCTTGCAACAATTGATCAGCAAGCAGGAGGGGAGCAGTTTGTCCTTTGACACAAGGGCTTTCTGCTGAAAGTGATGAGGGCTTAAATGTGACTGAGTAGGAAATACTGTCCAAAGTAGGTCAAGGGAAGAGAACCTTTACTGCCTGCCTGCAGCCTTTCTCACCTCTGGAACAGGAGAGACCAATGAGAAACACCAGCTTGTGGCCCAACAAACACAATTATTGTGTACTGTGTCTTCATTTGGATGCCACGCTCAGTTAATAACCAGATCCCTACCATACTTCTTTATTGCTCAGGCTGAAGGAGAAGGTAATTAAACTTAATAGGTATTGCCCTTGCTTTAAGGCCACTACACATTTGAAGTTGCCAGCAAAAGTAATTAATACTAATTGAAGTCATGAGTCTTACACAAAGACATTTGTATGCCAAGTAGTCTTCAACATGTACTTATCTGGAATAAAATATTTATATTCTTATCCATCCTTATGAACATCAACTTCCTGCTTCATGGAGTTCATTCTTTCTTTCTCAGATCTGTAGTGCATTTTCTCTTTGGTGTGTCTCTGAATACTGCTTCTCCCCTGGGGTTTCTTAAGCAAAGCCAGAAGTTCACCGTAGATTTGATTTCTGTTAAATGTTAACGACTTTGAATTTGAATAAAAGCAAGAGTTTAAGGTATGGATTTCTGTGTTGCAAGTTCTGATAATGCTGGGCCAGCACTGGGCAGAGCTAACTGACCATATGGCTCTTTGATGTTCACAGAGGGGGGAGACTTATCATTACAAGTATGATGATGCCAACATCAGCGCAGCATCAATAGCAGCTCAGCAAAGGCAGGAGTACAGCTAGCTGAACTCCTCAAGAAAGCTGTGAGTACCATGTTCAGTTGTAGCTATATGATCTTTGACTCATGATAGACAAGGTTTTGCTTAGAATTAGTGTCATGATTTCCCATCGTAAATCATTTGCTACCTACCTGCGAGTCAAGCTTGGCTTGGTTGGTTGCTGCGTGGGAACAGATCAATTTCTGCATAGAAGTAAGACAGAAATTACTTCTAATTGTTTTCCAGGGGAGCCACTAGATCATCCACATGAAACTAAGCCTCTACAACCTCAGTGTATTTCCATGAATAACCCATTTCAATACTTTAATGACCCAGTTATTTTAGTTCTTGCAAAACCGAATGAGTAACTCTCTCCCGCTTCCCAAGGACAAGAAGCCAAATACCTACATGTATTCTCTCTGCTGTCACTATGATGTCAAAATACCAGTCTGTCAGATGCAGAACTACTTCCTCAGCTTAGCTTCCTAACTCTGAGCAGAAGAGAAATAGCACTGCATGAAGCCATGCAGGGAGAAGAGGGGAAAACTCTTCTCTCCAGCTCTGAAGCATGACTTTAAAGCTCTAAGTGCCAAAAAGTGAAACATCTGCCTTAGGTTACAAACTTTAATCAGTGCTAGGAAGCTGTATGTTTTCTTTGAGGTTGAGTTTGTCCAGCTTCCAACACCGAATTGTCATTATACTTTTCCCTTGATGTCAAATGTTCCCTGGAACACAACATCCCCGTGTGTGTGTTTGCTACTACTGTGTATTGCCTTTAGGCCAACTCAACAAGCTCAGCTCAATGTGCTTTACACATAAATAAGGTGTGTTTTATTTTTCAGCCACTGGGTACTTTCTGGGTCCTTCTTCTCACTTTCTCCCGATACTTCCATGTCCTTCTTGAAGTGTGAGCCCAGACAACGAGCACAGTATATTAAACAGTGGTTTTGCTGATGTTGCTTTAGGAGGTAGTATTACCAGTATGCTGTCCATCCTGCCTGTTGAGGTTTAGGGGTAACTGGGTAAGGAGAGTCAAGCCCCCACTGGAGAAAACCTAGTGACAAATGCCCTTAATGTTATTTTAGGTAATATGTTCTCTCTATACAGATATTGACAAGAAGGCCTTTAAAAATTACTAGGCATCAAGAAGGTTACTGAAGGGAAACAAAGATATATTGATTTCTTGCTTTACAAATATGCTATTTATCCTATTTAGCAGTTGCGGTTTTCCTGCAGTGTCTCTTGTAAGGGCAATTGTCAAACTGGTGGAATTAATTTTGTGTCCAGGAAAATCCTATGGACATTTGTATGAGGAGAGGGAAAAAAGGAAGGGAGCAATCCTATGGCTGCTGAGGACAGCCTCTCTTCCTTTCAGCTGCATGGGAGCGATTCATGAGCAGAGGGATGCTGCTGGGCTCCATTATCTGTCTTTCATGTCCAAGTGACATATTACTGTGAAAGCCTCTATATGGAGGCACACAACAGAGTCTCCTCATTTACCCATGCACTTGCAAGCAGTTACAGGTACATACATATGTGTGCCTCCGCTGTTTATGAAAAGAAAGAACAAGACAGTCAAGAAAAGCCGTGCCGTGCAGGACAAGATATCATCTTTGTTCTTTGCTTTTCATTTGACAGTGCCACAGCGGAACCTGTGCTTATTTTTCTCTTCCACCTCTTTTCTTCCGCAGCTTGACACTGAAGCTCAGGTTAGGATTGTCTTCGCAGTATATTTTGTGTTCTTTCTTTCTCTCACCTTGAATTTTGAAATTGATGATCTCCTCTGCCCCCACTTTTGTCTTTTGAACACTGAAATGATAAAGATTTAATATGACTTCTTGTTTCTCTCTTTTGTTTGTATGGAGTAAGCAGATAGAATCAAAGCAGCGTCTCTACTGTCACAATTCAATGAAATAAGTAAAGGAAACTTCCAGAGGCTGCTCAAAGCATAGTCCTATGGAAAAGTCTCCAGATCTGTTTCCAAAGATTACAGAGCAATGGATATGGGAAGGATCTTAAACTACTTGCTACCAAGCTGATATTTACCAGCCTAAAACCAATGGAAAGACTTGGATGTGATCTTGCTTTATTCCAGAGGCAAAAGGTCTCAAGAGAAAGTAAACGAGACATGAACCTCATTCTGCTGGCTGAGATCCACCAGCTGTGCCCCATGGTGGCCTCTCTAACCCCATCTCCAGCTCCGTGGCAGTCCGCCTTGCCATTCCCCTCTTACAGTTTGTTTTCTCCTTAGGTGACCAATCCCTCTCCAGTTCCTTCATAACGCAGTCTAATCCTTTCATTTTTAAAGACTTGTCTCTTTATTAAGTAGCTAATTGGCTTTAATAATTCAGACCTTTGTTCTGTCTCTGTTCCTGATGTCTGCCAGGTTGTTTTCGTTGCCTCTTCTCCACTTTCATCCTCTTCTGGGGTCTTCCTCTCTCTGCCCTCCCACCTTGACTTTTCCTCATAGCCTGAAAAATTTGACCCTGCTTTTAATATCTGTGCTGGCATTTCATTTAATGATGCTATTACACATCCTTGAAGCCCTTTTCACTCAGATTCTCAGGGCTCCATCAGTATCAATTAATTCCCGAACACCTCCATTTTATCATGCAGATTTTACACATGAGTAAGCCGGGGCATGGAAAAGTCAGACAGTGCTCAGCATCACAGACAGAAGTAGCACAGCTTAAAAAGTGATGTGTTCTTCGGTGCTGCCCAGCATCTCCAGCTCCTCTAGGCTTGCTTTGTAGCTCTAAGTGGTAAAAATCAATCCAGAGTAGATTTAATACCCCTGCACTCATCCATTTCCTACGTGTTGATGGGAATGAAGCATCTCTGATGGTCTGTTCATTTACAGAGTGCATAGCTGAAGTTAGCATGCTATTAAACTGAGTACTTCAAAGATGAGCTAAAGAGTGCAGGATAATATTTAAGCTCCTGAGATAAATATCAGTGTCCTGAGCATCCAGTGACATAAACATTTAAACATCAGGAAAACCACTCTTATAATCCCATTTTGGGCTCTTCTGCTTTATTTTGTTCAAAGTAACTTGAACACATTTATCACGACTGAGCTGAAATTTGCCACTTCACTACCAAATCCTTTAATGGCTTTTTCATGTGACCAGCACTGCAGGGGTCTTGTTTTGATGTTCAACAAGACGGACACATGAATGAAAATGCCTTATACCTGACTCTTCCCTATTCTTTTAAATTGAATTCATGAGTCTTCATGTCAATACAAATCAGATAAATAGCTGGAAAAAACTTGTTAGCCTCATTGTGGTGCTTTGGATTTTCCTAGTTTACTTGACTTGATTATGCATTTGTTGACAAAGGGAAAGGGAAGAAAAAAAAATCCATCACGATTAAACCCATTTTGCTGCAAGGCTTGAAGGGGCAATTTGGAAATCAGATTATAAAGTGGTTAAGTGGATATATTAAAAAACGGCACGAAAACAAAGTTCCTGCTTTTAAACTGTCAGGCAAGTGCCTGTGCACTTACTTTATGCGTGTCATCAAACTGAACAGTAAAAGAACCTGCTAATATCTAAAAAGAATCTAACCTAATGATGACCATGGGGGATTTTCCTCCAATCAGTGTCGGGCCAGACATGATGGAATATGGTGGGTTGGTAACTGCAAGAGGCTTGAGCAGACTATTCCCTCTTCCCTCGCTGCTTGAAGGCAATGACAAAGCATTTGGTGGTTAATTGTGGCAGGTCAGGGGCACTAAGAAGATTCACATTGAAGTGATGGCATAGAGCAAGGGGTAAGCAGGGAAGAGGCACACAGATTGTGATTCTGGATGCTGCAGAGAGGCAAGAACAGGCACATTTTATCTCTCAGTTAAAAGGAGAGCCGTGGCCAAGCAGCTTTATTCTCCCCCTTTTAGGTAGCTCCTTATTTGCAAATAGTCAGCACTCGCCTATTAAAAAGGAATATGTGGCAAATCTTGTCCCAGTGTGGCACTCGGATAATGAGCTCATTCACCAGAGGTTTCATGTTGTGGTCAGGGAAAACGCTCCTCAATTAGGACTTTTCTCCAGGAGGAGAAGGAAGTTCATGAGCATGAATTTGTCTCTCTGATCATTACCCCTTCTGACCATTTACAGTGCAGGACACTCTCCCACTGACAGCAGATTTTTCTCCTGAGCTTTCTCTAGCTCCTTCCCCCCTTGGTTCAAAGCTTGTTTTCAAGGTCTAACAAGGAGGGTGGTAGTAGCTGAGCCAACCTCTAGGCTTGGAATCGCTCAATGGAAAAGACGTGCCCATTCGTGCATATTTGATGCATCACTTCTAAAAATAAAAGGACCTTTTTATCTAAGAACAATGCAGTTTCCAGTTTAGGTTGGAAATAAATCAGATGACACTGCTATTCCGAGCTGTCTTCATGCACCTTTGACTGCAGGGTACCTCTCTTCAAGTGATACCTATGAAAAAGGAGTGCAAAAGTTGATTTTTCTCTTGTTGCAGGGCTTTTCTCAGTGATACCTTAAGATGCTGGGGGTAGCCTGAAGGAAATTATGAGTGTTGCAAATCCTACACTTGCCCAGAGAAGCTGTGGCTGCCCCATCCCTGGCAGTGCTCAAGGCCAGGTTGGACACAGGGGCTTGGAGCAAGCTGCTCCAGTGGAAGGGGTCCCTGCCTGTGGCAGGGGGTTGGAACTGGATGAGCTTTAAGGTCCCTTCCAACCCAAACCATTCCATGATTCTATGACACAGCAGAGCCTTGGAATACGAGAGTATAAAAGGACCTGCTTTCCCAGTTTTCAGGAAGGGAACAGTGCCTTTTCCTATGAGATCAAGTTTTCCTCCCCCGGCTGCTCTGAGCCTTTGTCTCTCAGAGCTGAAGGAAACGACAGGGGCACCTCTGTCCCATTGCCAGGCAGATGCCTTCATGCCTGCAGGCTGCAGCGCTGCCCCACCACAGCTCACTGCTGAGTACAAGATATGCAATAATTAAAAGTATTTATCTCTTCTTCCCAGGATCCTGCCTACCACGGCAGGAAAACGTCCCCAGTAAAGTGATCTAAATGAAATGGGAAGGGAAGGGAAAGCTTTTTGTGCTCAGCGATACTCCACAGAGGCAGAGATTGCCATTTTTCTGGGGGAAAGTAAGCTTCGCTCGCTTGAACATCAGAAGCTCGGGCTGAAACTCTGGATTAAAATGAATTCATGAAGCAATGTGAATTACGGGACAGGTCCAGCATTTTTACCGCGTGGGACTCTCTGTGTCACTGTGGTGGTGCTCTTTCCCTCTGCGTATTTTAGGCTGAGGAAGTTGGGGCTGTTCAGCCTGGAGAAGAGAAGGCTGCATGGGGACCTCAGAGCAGCCTTCCAGTACCTGAAGGGGGCCTATAGGGATGCTGGGGAGGGACTCTTCATCAGGGACTGCAGTGACAGGACAAGGGGTAACAGGTTAAAACTTTCCTGTGAGGGTGGTGAGGCACTGGAATCGGTTGCCCAGGGAGGCTGTGAGTGCTCCATCCCTGACGGTGTTCAAGGCCAGATTGGATGAAGCCTTGTGTGGGATGGTTTAGTGTGAGGTGTCCCTGCCCATGGCAGGGGGTTGGAACTGGATGATCTTGAGGTCCTTTCCAACCCTAACTGTTCTGTGATTCTATGTGTGCGCTCTTGTATTTTCCTTGTAATTGTTGGGAGAGGCTTTCTCTCTTCATATTTCCCTCAGTTCTTAGAGTTGTTGTAGTCCATCTCAGACCACCTGAAGGCACTCTTTCATGCTTGCCATCCCCATAATGATGGCTTCTGTTATGCAGGAGCTACTTTCTATCTGCTGCCGTATTCAGCCCTTTGTGGAAGAATGGATATTGTTCATTTGTCCATCGCACACTGCTATTAGGAGATGCGATGGAAGGGTTTCCTTTCTGAGGCACAGCTCCTGCTGTCTTAATAAGAGAGCAAGAAATGCAAGGTCTTCCATGTATTAAGAGGAAGGGAGGAGAAAGCAGGAGCAGCATCCTTTTCCTCCATACCATCTGTCAGTGTGTCTCCTAGTCCTGAATTCCCTTCACCTGCACAAAGGCAGAGGGCTGAGCTGCGCCTTTGTGTGCACATTGAATGCAGATGTTTCTGCTTACTGTAGCTTTATTTTCTTCTTGTTTTGCTTAGCCATTTGGCATGTTTTGTCTGAAATCTCACTTAAGCCTCTTCCCTTGGTTATTCCCCTGCAGTTTTGTATAGACCAAAGGGAAAATAAAATACATTAGCTTACAGGGGCTCTCCAGAGTAGCAGAGTTAAGAGAGTGTGCTGCTGGAATGACTGGTGTGCAGTTTAGAAGGTTGCTAGAAAGGGCTGTAAATTATGTCATGTGTGGTTCATCAATTATATAGATAAAACTGTGAAGGAGAGTGGTTTGTCAGAAAAGATAAGAAAAGAGGGACTGAACCTAGATATATATTCTGTGCTGATGATCTGGTCGTTTTTAGAAGGGAGAGGAGTCACTTGCAGAAGCCACTTAATAAATTTAATGACTATTGGAAAGGACGGGATAGAAAAGAGCAAGGATAAAGTGTGAAGTATGCACGCAACTGCAAAATCAGTGTCACTTTTCTTAGAGTTTGCTAATGACTGAAGGTGCTGTCTGGAAACCCAGCGCAGCTTGGATTTCCTGCCATTTCTCCTCTTCCCTTACCCAGACGTTCATTTTGCCCTGTGCCCCTTTGCGGCGGGGAGGTGTGGGGCAGAGCCTCAGCTCCTCACAGGCAGCAGCAAAGAAAGCGGAAAACAAATCCCCCCTCATAACTGTTGTCCCACTGGCATTTTTCCGGAGCAGAAGACAAAATGACTTCCTATATGTCAATGACAGAAAGTCCTCTGAGCTGTATTAGAGAAGGACCCTGCGCAGGGGACAGTGACAGGGGTAGTTTTTCTTCACTGAGTTCGTGTATGGCTTTTGGTGAGGTCCTTTAAGAAAAGAATAAAGGAAACCTTACCAAAATAAATGGGGGGGGGGGGGGGGGGGAGGAGAGAATGGAAGGCTGAAACTTGCAGTTGTCTTTTTGTCTTAATAAGCTACCCACCAGTCATTTAATGGTCTCATTCCTGACCATTAGTCTGTAATGGGTAGCCCGTGGATGGGATTGGAGGGGTGTTTCATCAAGGACCTTAGCACTGAAATTAAGCAGTGTCCTTCCAAAACCAGGCTTAATAACAGCTGTTATCTGTGCCCACTGTTTGTGGCTCTATTTGCCAAAAGATGGCAATATTCAAATGCATAAGTTTTTCCAAAGGGTGGAAAAATAGAGGTTGTCACCGCATTGCGACCACTGCCGCCTCTGCTCTGCCCTGGCCGGAGGACACTGTCATCATCCAGGGCTGAATTACATTTGCTGCCACCTCCTGATGATTATTTATAGAGCTCTTGAAGCCGAACGCTTCTCTGCTCCTGGTGGGTCACTGCTTTCTAGACCCGATGTCAGTGTGTTGTGCCACCTCTCAAACATCTGGGGTGACTTTGGGGCAGAGGCACTGCGGTGCTCATTGAGGCCATCCAACAAGCAAAGCCTCACAGAAGGATTCCATGGGCAGTTTTCCATGAACAGCAAATGTGGGAGAGAAAATTCACTTTAGCTACAAATCTGCATGACTCTGCTGAAATTACACCAAGTTAAATCCTCAGTCAGTTTGGGCCATTATTTGACTTTATGAATTGTATCAAGACAGTATTATTTTACTATTAAACCAGAGTATTTCCCTTTTCTGTACCTTACTGCTGACAGAAGGCTCACACACAGCAAAGTTTACCTTTCATTTGTTCCTGTGTAATATCCCATTAGGTCTGCTGAGAAACACCATAGTTCTTACGCAATGTCAACACCTACTTCCATTTACTCTTTCTCTTTAGAAAGCACAGCATGAATCCCAGATGCTGCAGCATGCTGGTGTCCTTGACCCATTGGAGTGCTGAGAGAAAGTAATTAAAGGGAACAAATTGATGAGGATTTAAGGCTGGTAAAATGGGCAGCTTTTGGTTTTCTTTTTCCTTGTGGCAGTGGTGAAGTTCACCAGGCAAAGTGAGGCTGAAGGGTTTCCAGCTGGGTCATGGGCTCTATTTTGGAACATCCCGAAGGCCGAAAGTCTGGATAATTTCAGGACTGCTTAGTTTGGTTTTCCACATTTACTCTTTATGGTTTGCATCAAACAGACCTCGGAGATTTCTTCTGTTACTAAATAATTTTCTCTCCTGGGTGAAGAGATAGGAAAGGCTAAATAGGAAGATCTCATCTAACATTTTTATCTAGGATAAAACAACGGCATCTACCAGCAATTTGTCCTCATCTCTACCTGCTGTCTCCAGATAAAAATCTACTGTATTTTTTGTGGAATATATCCAAGCCATGAGATGCATCTCAGTTACTTGAATAATTCAACTACTGATGCACACCGCAGCTCGTATTTCCTTGATATAGTAACACAGACGTTATGCTGTTAGTATTAAATGATGTATTCCCATGTGTTAATAAAACAATGATTCTGAACGACTCACCCAGTCTCCTGGAAAACTGGAGTACTTCACCAAGTTTTCACAGTACCATCTGCAAGTAAATCCAATGCAAATGCATGCTCTGGGGGTTTCTTTACAAAGATACTCTTGCTTGAAGGGTTTCTCAACCAGTAAGACTGATGACTGGTGCAAGATCACTTCCAAAAGCTGCAAAACACATAGGTTCAGCTAGAATCAATATTTCTGCAAGGTATTTTGGGCTTTATCTTCCTTTATTTTGGTTTTGGCTAAATAAATAAATAGGGCAGGATCTCAACATCAACCAGCTCTACTGGACTTTGAAATTACTCTGTACACATTTACTGTATAAGACCTGTGGAGTCTTATGCATTCATTTCCCTGAAGCCCTTCCCATCACAAGGGTTACTTGAGATATCTGGAAAAGTTCTAATAAGTTTTCCTTATTTTACACACGTTGTTGGATTTATGCTTTTCAGATTTCTTTCTAACTAACGAGGGGGTCCTTTTGACTGCTGTTGACCTGGCTTGATGGGCATTCATGGGTGGAGGGGCTTGGGGCAGCTGGTGATGGGGAGATCATCAGGGGTAAGAGCAGTGGTAAAAGATAAACCTACTTGATAAAAGGGCAGCTGCAAGGTATGAGAGTACCAGTGATCTCAGAGGCTTATACTGGAACTAAAATCCTTTGCAGGAGCTGTTCAGTGAGGGACAAGAAGGGTAGCTGTGATTTTGTCTTCAGCTGGAGCAGTTGGTTAGAGAACTACGGTATGCCATGCTAGGATGCTTGGGAAGCAAAGCAGGGGCAGTGATTTCTGGAGACAGAGGAATTAATGTGAGTCCTGGGGGTTTTATACAGTGAGAGGCTGCATGAATCAAATGATCCCTGAGAGCTGCGAAACGCACAGCAAAAGAAGTAGGTGTGCGGTCAGAGATGCTGGAAGCCAAGGGCTGGCGTTGCAGCTGCAAAGCAGCCTGTTTCATCTGTGGGTTATGAGAGGAGCAGATGGTGCTGTGCTAATTCATCTCTGCTTTGCCATGGTGGCGACAGGAGCAGTGTGGTGAGTCTCACTGTGAGGAGTGGAGGAGCTACCTGTTATAGCTGAATGATAGGTGTTCAAACTGATATATACCAATCAAAGGGGGCTTCTAAGTTGTGGAGCATGAAGTAGTTAGCATGTAGGCACTTGAACAAGCCACATTATGTGCCTTCCCTATGTTAACTTTCAATGTTGGTATTTAAGGAGGGTGGCCTGTGTAACTTGCTTCAAAGTCAATCTGTAAGTCAGCGAGGCAATTCAGAGCAGATCCCAGGAGTCTTTTCCACTTGGCCTAAGCAATGTCATCTCTAACCCATCCGGGACTTGTTCTAAATGAAGTGTGAGAAATGTTATATTTATATCGTATAATTTATGTTTTTAATATGATTTCAAAACTGAAACGTTTCTTCCACTGAAGTCTGGGGTTGAGAAGTCCCTTGTGCACGTAAGCAGTTAACTCTGAACGAAATGTATGTCGTGAAGAAGTACCGAATTGCGTCAATTCAATCCCCAGGTCACTGGATCTCTCCTGGTTCAACCAAAGTAGCACAGCGTGTGTTTGTAGAGTTTTCTCCAGTTCTTTTGTTCATTAGTTATTTTGGATTTGAGCCCACAGAAATCCCAGTAGAATGAGAACTTGGATTGTACACCTCTTTATATTCAATTTCTGTTCTTTTTAGGGCAGGTAAAATCAAGCCATTAGTCACACACCTTAAGACACATCAGTAAGTGTAATATTTAATGTGCTCATCTTCCTATGCGCTTGTATTGAATACTGTGTGCATTTAAAGACCCTCATAAAACTGGGTGAGGCGGGAGTTGCTTTATGCCAGTAAGGCATAGTAAACCACAAGTACTTTGGAGTGAAAGCCCGCACAGGCTGCAGATGTAGCACAATGTGCTTATTTCACTGGAGGACCTGTGGCCATTAACCCGAATTGCAGAGTTTGTTCTGTATTCCCCAGATATTAAGTGGGTATTACCCATTTCATAAGAATCACTTATTTTCCACCACTTTTGGCCAGGACTGCTGGCCTGGCTGGTGAGGCTTTGGTGCTGGATGATGTAGCTTTTGGGTTACCCTCTTGTGTACCTATGATGTTGTCTGGGAGGTGCAGGACTTCTCCTTCAGCTGGTTAACACTGTTTAAAATGCTGCTTTGGGCATATATATACACTCCTTTATATATATACACATATAAAAAGTATATATACATACGTACTTCTTTAAATACAGCATATTTAAGGAAGTACTCATCTATAAAGCGCTATCACACATACAGACGCACATTTATCTACCTCTTCTTTCTTTTCGTCTGGCTCTATATTTCCAAGTCACCATCTGAGTGGTCCAAGGATAGCGGAGGATGTCTGGTTTAGAGATGTGTATAAATGGACATTTGAAAGCCAGATGGGATTTTACATCTCCTCCTTGCACTTCATGCTACTTTCTTTTTAATGTCTTCCCTCAAACAGTAACAGAAATACTAGAAAGAGAAGACACCCACTCATCCTGACCCCATGTAACTTGCCTGGATGTATCCCCCACTGCTGTAGGGAATATAAGCATGTGAGGAACCAAAACCCTGCCCAGACTATGGTTGTTTCCAGAGGGCAGTGATGCATTTCAGGCAGCCCTTATAAGGATCTGGACCCCAGTGTGTGGGATGTCATTGCTGCTTCTCCTGTCACTAGAAAACTCAGCAGGGCTCTGATTTAACCTAAGTTATCTTTGTTGTCCTCACAAAGAATGAGAAATAACTGCAGGTTTTTGAAAGAAAAGCTTCTCGGGTTAAATGTTAAAGGAGGAAGCCTTTACATCCGATTCTCTTGCATTGTATTGGAAAAGTCTGAAGTCAAGGCTTTGTTTTCCCAGCAGCGGAAGCTTACGAAGGCTGTGCCTCTTTTCTCTAACTTCTTACTTTCCTACTTGCATCCCTAACGCTGAAATGCTAAGTAAAGGAATCATTAAATTTGCATGCTGGGGCCCTGTCTGGGGTGTGTGGCATTTTGGTAGTAACTGAGTAAACTGCCCTGGGGGTTCACAGGTTGCTGATGGAACAAGCGATCAAAGGATCTGCCAGACAAATGGTCATGAATTTTACAGGATGTTCTTGTGGCCAAGGACAGACCTGATAAAAATAGGAAGGACATTGTAAGACTGAGGGGTGACCTCATCAATGTTTACAAATATGTAAAGGGTAGGTGTCAGGATGATGGAGCTAGGCTTTTTTCAGTGATATCCAGTGATAGGACAAGGGGCAATGGGTGTAAACTGGAACATAGGAAGTTCCACGTTAACATCAGGAAGAACTTCTTTACTGTAAGAGTGACAGAGCACTGGAACAGGTTGCCCAGGGGGGTTGTGGAGTCTCCTACACTGGAGATATTCAAGGCCCGCCTGGACAAGTTCCTGTGTGATGTACTGTAGGTTACCCTGCTCTTGCAGGGGGGTTGGACTAGATGATCTTTTTAGGTCCCTTCCAACCCTTGGGATTCTGTGATTCTGTGATTGTAATCGAGGCCTGGGAGATGAACAGAGAATCACAGCTCCAATAAGCCATAAGATTCCTTCTTTCTGTCTTCTATACAGGGCCTTGGGTGTGTTGAGGTCAAAGCTTTCGTGCATGTGAACCTCAAAAGAATGATTTACATACACGCAAGTTGTTGAATTGAAAAGACTTCCAAAGAACTGATGTTTGAAAGTAGGGATTTTGACCATTGTGGTTGTTGGGAATAGCTCTGAATCCAGTAAATATTTCTTGAAGCCTCTGAATCACAAAAATAAACAACCCAGAACTGAATATTTTAAGGCAGTGTTATGGGTTTTGATGCAGTGTTGTGATTTCTGGAAGGAGATGGGGGGAGCGGAGCTGGTGCAGGACGTGTTCACTTCTGATGCTCTCAGTGCTGGCAGAGACAATATTTTCTCCTGGGCAGTAACTCTTGTCATGGGTGGGAGTTCACATCCAGGCTCTCTGCTTGTGTTTGGCTGGGCTGCTCATAGGCAGGTTCGGAAAGACCCTTTCCCAGTGCTGCGATAGGTTTCCATGCAGTGAGATTTGGGACATCCACAGGCTGGGACCCGAAAGTGAGAAATTCTTCTTTTAGCTGCCAATGTACTGGACGCTCGCCAAGATCTCCACAACTACATCCATGTGGATCCCCATAGTATAGGAAATAACCCACTTGGCCTATGCAATACCTGTTACTCTATTGGGAAAGGAAAACTTGTTTGGCAAGTGTGTGTAAAGATTAATTCTTTCAAAGGCATTAAAACTGCTTTCTTTGCCTAGGTTGGTTGATGCTTCTCACCCAGCTGAACTGTGCTTAGGTGGCAGTGTTGAGGCAAGGAGGAAGCTGTATTTCCCTTTCTACTAGTGAGAAAACTGATACCAAGAAAGGGAAACCCACTTTCCCGGGTGGATCTGTATTAGTATTAAGTATTTGAGGGGTTTATTTTATCCTGAGGCTCTTATTTTTCAGCATTGCTCTTACTCCTTCAGTAACTCTTCTTGCATGTTCAACTCTGCTGCCGTATTTTCCATATGCTAATGAAATTTGTGCTGTTTGTTACAGTTCCCTAATCAAACTTTAAAACATCTGGGTATTTAATGAGTGGTACTGGCAGTCTTAACTATTCAGTGTGGCTGGATGATGAAAACATTTAATTTTCTCAGTAAGATATATACAAGTCAAAGCGTCGCTTCAGAATGGCGCAATTAAATCTAAGCGGTCTATGGTTTAACCAGACAATAAAAAACTTGGTTTACTTCTTGAATGTACATCTTCAATGGAGAAAGTTGAAGCGACCAAAAACTAATCACAGCTGAGGAACTGGCTTTAAAATTCATGGCCAGCCTCGTGCACAGAGCTTTTCACTATAGCAGATGATGAGCAGATGCAGGTTTAATGCAAGTAGAGGGTCTGGTACTTGAGACCATCTACCTGTTTCTTTTGTGCCATTTTAGACTCAGTTCAGTTATCCCCTAATTTCACCTGTTTCTATGGTAGTGTTTTAACATCAACATGGAACAGCCAGTCATGTTTGTCTTAACTGAGCAGTAATGTTTTCACAGAATCACAGAATCCCAAGGGTTGGAAGGGACCTAAAAAGATCATCTAGTCCAACCCCCCTGCAAGACCAGGGTAACCTACAGTACATCACACAGGAACTTGTCCAGGCGGGCCTTGAATATCTCCAGTGTAGGAGACTCCACAACCCCCCTGGGCAACCTGTTCCAGTGCTCTGTCACTCTTACAGTAAAGAAGTTCTTCCTGATGTTAACGTGGAACTTCCTATGCTCCAGTTTACACCCATTGCCCCTTGTCCTATCACTGGATATCACTGAAAAAAGCCTAGCTCCATCATCCTGACACCTACCCTTTACATATTTGTAAACATTGATGAGGTCACCCCTCAGTCTCCTCTTCTCCAAGCTAAAGAGACCCAGCTCCCTCAGCCTCTCCTCATAAGGGAGATGTTCCACTCCCTTAATCATCTTTGTGGCTCTGCGCTGGACTCCTTCAAGCAATTCCCTGTCCTTCTTGAATTGAGGGGCCCAGAACTGGACACAATATTCCAGATGCGGCCTCACCAAGGCTGAGATCAGTTTAACTAAAATACCAGCTTTTTGTAGCTGTTTTTTTTACTTTTCCTGTATCAGGACACAATTCTGTATCTTAATTATTATTTTTTCCTGCTTTATGTAGCCTGTACACTTTCAGCAGGCACCAGTTTACAACCTGACATATAGCTTTTGAACTTGAGATGCTCCAGATGGTCCTGGCATCCCAGCTGTGGGGGACTGGGGTCTGGTACCTGATCTGGCCTGCTATCCTATTCTGGCCAGGAGATCCAGAACTATAAAAGATGAGATTTTGTGATAGTGTAATTCCTGAGAAATCCCAGGGAGATAGAAGGGATTAAAAATGAAAATAGAGGCGAGGAGCAGTTTGGGAAAGCGTTAAGAGCAGGATGAACACTTTTTGCTTGGATATTCTATCTCCTGTAGCACACTGCAGGCTTCACAAGTTCATGAAACAGTGGTTTAAAATACAATCTCTTCAGGCAAGAGAAGTAGATGGAGAGGGGTTTCTCTGTGACTGTAAATCAGGCTGGTGGCAGGAGCAGTGATGGGAGCCAGCAGGTCCTCAAGAGAGCAGATCGGTTGGGTAGGAGATGAATTTCCTTTTGGAGCCTAACTTCAAACACCAAGGGATGTATTCAAAGATACAGATTGCATCTATGCTCTTAACTGAGATTTGTGCCTTTGAAAATGTCCTTCCTAAATTTCAGTGCAATCTCCCTGCGCTTTGGTAGATCAGGAGATGCCTTATAGTCTCGTTTTATGCTTACTCCCAGGTAAACCTTTCATTTCTGGAGATTACTGTGAAATGAGGGAACAAGATCCTCAGGTCTTATAACTGGGATCACCTACAGACAGAGTTTAAAGGATTTCACTAAAAATAGCAGGCCATCATCATCAGCTGCTGAGGGACATGCATGGACTGAACAGGTCAATGTGGCATCCAGGTCCCATCCACCTGCAGCATCTCTGACCCACCAGCACCTTGAAGGATGGATGGCTCTGGGAAATTTATGGCGGATGACTCTTATTGGGAGGAACAAATACTAGCTGCAAAATTTGGGATATATGAGCTTATTCAATCTAAATATGAGTTTGTCTATTACTTAGATGGAAGAAACTCCTATTTAGATGGAGTAAATCATTAAACATGCATTTAAACTATTGAAATATAATTGCTATATTTAGGGATGTTTTTTCCTTTCCTTTCCCAGATGAAACACTAGAGAAAATGTAAAGAATTTATTTAACAGCTTTATGGAAATGTAGCAAAGAGGTTTCGGTCCCCAGACAGGCAAAGTTCCAAGTCAAAGATGCTAAACCAGACCCAAAGTGGTTATTATTAGCCAGCGAATATGCAGGTTTCCCTCTCAGACAGTGAATATAGATGGTGATATTTGACATGGATTTATCTGTAATTTGCAATATTTCTGTCATATGGTTGGACCTAATGATGTTAAGAGTCTTTTCCAACCTGAAAGTTTCTATATAAAACCCAGAATATGAAAGAAAAGGCAGATTAATTTCTGAACAGAAAACTTTTTTTTATTATAACTTGGAGAACTTCAGATTGAAAGAAGAAGAAAGTGGGGGGGGGGGGAACCCCAAACTCACAGCCCCAAACCCACACTTTGGTTTCCAGAATGGTGCTGTTCCCTCTGCAGTGGATACAGGTCAGCGCTGCTGCCAACAGGGGTTAATTCCAGTTCTGAAGGACTGTCCTAGATGGACCATTACTGCAGAATGTCAATGGGGTTTAAATCAAGGAAGCTGCATTTGCAAGAAAATCTGTCTTAACAGCTAGCATCAAGTAACATATGGGCTTGGAGTTGTCGATAAAAAGCATCCGTGTTCCCTTTTGGGAATACTCTGCGAAGATACTAATTGTTAATGAGGAGAAGTGGTTGGTCTTTTGATTAAAGTGATTAAAGTAATCTTAAAGTAATAGAAAAATTGTCCATTTGATATGAGTCCTTCAGACTTTGTCCCACTTCTGTGATTATTACAAGAGCAACTGACAGGGGGTTTGGTGCTTTATGGATTGCAGCACTTGCTGTGATCCGGGAGGTCTTGGTTTGAGCACTATAATCACTGGGCAACAGTGTGGATATTCACCCCTTTTCTGCTTCTATTCCTCCTTCTCCTGCTTGTTGTCATTATAATGTAAATTAAGAAACATTTCCAAGACTTTGAAATAACTTTATGAAATGAATCTTTGTTTTCCAGCCAGTCTTAACCAAAGGCACGGGTTTCTGTAGTTTCCTTTAGGGCTGATTTCAGTTGTCTCTAAGGCAACTTGCTGCTATTACAAAGACCCCTCGAAGTTCTGGATGGTTCAAATACCATTTACTCTTGTTGGAAGACCAAAGAGTTTGAAAGGCTTTAGCAATTTTATCCGATCCTTCTGATGTCGAATTATTGCCCTTGGTTTACAAACATTTACCATAGACCCTGACTAAGAACAGGAGAAGCTTCTTGGGTTTTCTCCAGAGACTTCACTCACTAGAAGTACTTGAGGTTTCATGTGAATAGTTCTGCATTTTCTTTTCTGTCTTCCTTTAAGTTTCCTCCTTACGTGCAATTTTGCCATTATCCAAGTTAGTGTCAGCTGCTGACACTTATTTTCCCAGGTTTAAGAAGATAAGAAGTAGCTTCCGTCTCCTTTCCCAGTCCTACCATTTTGCTGCACAATTTAGCAGACCTCAAACTGGAAGGCATTTCTCAGAAGCATGATAGAAGGGAGCTGCTGAACCTTTTGGTTCCCTCCAGCTGGGGAGTGACAGTTATCAACAGTGAATTTAATCCATGTTTAATCCAATCTTCCTAAGCTAAATATTTCTTTTGCTGTTTAGAGAGGAAAATATGTCATTTTCTCTCACTCTTTTTGTCAGGAGAATATGTTATCTGGAGATGAATTCCTTTGTGTTTCGGAAGGCCTCCATCATCTATTACTGTAGCATTTTACTACTTTCTTCTGTGGCCACCTCTTCTTTCCCTCTTCCCTATGTCAATGTCCAACAGGAAAAAGCTGCTTCAACAGGCCTGTGATAAGCTTGCACCTGGATGACACATATAAAACTCTATGAGTTATTACATTTCTGTAATTCTGGTGTTTATCCACATCTTAAGGAAGTTAATTGTCTCTCACAACGTTATAAACTATTAATTTCCCTAGGGAAGTTAGCTCATGTCTGGAGAATCACTTCTGCTTCCATTGAACTCTCTTGGAATCTTGGATCTGGGTGCTGCCTATAGCCAGGAGCAATGATGACGCATGCTTTTTCAATTGTCATGTTTTCCCTTTGCAAAGACTATTAAACTATTTTTGGCTTATCATTTCCTTTTGGAGGTTTTTTGTCCTTTCATTCTGTTTTGGGTTTTTTTTGTTGTTGTGTGTTTCTGTTGTTTTTTTATTCTCTCTTTTCTTCTTTCCCTTTTCTTTCCCATCTCTTTTGGACAGAAAAAGGAGATGGAATCTTTGTTCAGAGTTCTCCAGCGCATTGCAGTTGCTGGCCTGTTTTCAGCTTGGGTATTCACTAGGTTTTCTAGCTTTCCTGTTCAAATCCAATACATAGAAGAAATGGCTGACCCTATAATATAGGAATCTTGATAGTTAGTCCATGGCGAACAGTAGTGCTGATGGTGTTCTGTGCCATATAGGCACAGTGCTCCCAGGTAGCCACACAAAGGGAGCTGTGGGAATGATGCTGCCTTATTCAACAGTGGATTCTTTAGTCAGAGTTGTCTCTTCCCTCCTGCCCCTTGCTGCTGTGGTTGTACAAATTATACGGAGGGAAGAGTAATACTACCTTCTGGTCATGATAGGTTAGGTTTTCTCCTAAAAGGTGAAGGAAAAAACCCTCCATAGCAGTTGCTAGATGTATTACAGTTTTAGAACTAGAAATAAACAGGAACCAGAATAATGTGCTGGCTTATATGCAGTCAAGCCTTTTTTTAATTAGAAAGCAAATAAATCCATAATAGGATGCTTAGGATTTTGGTAGGATTTGCTCATATGTAATCTGCTCTCCACCCACAAAGAGCTACATCTCATATTGAACTTTTCCTTGTACAATGCACAAGTGAAAATGGCCCCCATACTTACCATGGCTAGCTGAACGATCCGCGTGTTCATGACATTAATATGTTCTGACCTCAACCTGCAGCCTGGGTTTTGTTATTTAGAGGCATGTCAGTACAGTGACATTTAGATTTGCCTTGCTTTGGTCACTGTTTGTTCTTTATTGATCAAACCTGCTGTACTGTGGATAGGTTAGTCTCCTAAGCTATATATTGTATTATTACTAGTGATAAGAGAGCATCCGTTGGTGCTATTACTGATATACATCTTTAGCTCATTAAAATGCAAATGTTAAGGTGTGCAGCAGATAGAAATCTCTGCACTTTAAAGCACGGCAAAGGCTGGCTAATTATGACTCCAACTATTTTTCAGATAACTGGGCAGTAAGTCATTATAAAATTCGTAATGTGAATCCTTTTATTTCCCTTGTCCCCTGACTATTGAGCTGCAGATAATCTCATAAGGCAGACTCTTGTCTCCAGAATTAGTGTCCGAGAGTTTATTCATTACTGTAAATTTGAAAGCAAATAGAGCTATGAAAATCCACCCACAGTGCCTATTATTTGTCTATATGAGTATATGCAGCCCAAAGATGTGTAATTTACGACAAGACATAGGGGTTTTTTGGTTGTGTAGATATTAAATGCCTCTTCTGTGTGCAGGAATGATATTTGGGGTAGCTCTGTTTCTGGTATATTCCATCTCAAGGCTCAGCAAGCACCAGGAGGTATATAACCCCGAATATGACTTTGAGATGTGATTTGCTGTCCTCCGAGGACAGACTCCCTTGGATATTGCCTCAAACCCTTCCATACACCAGTACCCCCTGGTCTCTCATGCCACAAAACTCTTTGGGATATTCCTGCTCTGAGCACCCAGATGAGCTATAACACCCGCATCTGCAAGCAGATCAGTCAGAAATTGCCAGGATCGTTTGTGCAATAACGTTTATGCATGGTCGAGTCTGAACGTCAATTTCTGTACGTTTGAATACTTGCTGGTCAAAGCAGATCATAGATTTCATTCCGTCTGAATCTACTTTCCCACTGAAGTGTCTCTTGATCTGGTTGGCCTGGTGTTTTTATAGTCATTCCTGTTTGAACACGGATGGCCTATTGTGTTGCAGTCTACAGGATGAACGCAGTTGCTGTGATTAAAGATAGAGGAAAAATCCGGTCTTCTACTTCGCAACTTGTGATCTTCTGATTTAATATGACGCTTACGATGATAGTTTTTCTCTTTTTTCCCAGGTTTCAGCTTTTTTGGCCATGAGATTAACTGTGTATGCATTAAGCCCGAAATAAGCTCTCCGCAATATGGCAGAGTGGCTTTGTAACAAACTGAAGAGGAAACATTTTTCTTTGAGCTAAAGTTTAGTTAACCGTCCCCACGTCGATTTTCCTTTGACTCCGTTTGAAGAGTCTGCCTCCAGCTGGCGTTTGAGACACAACCAAGATCTTTGAGAGATTAGCAGCTACATTAAAGGCAGAACAGAGCAGTTCGAATGCAGCAGGTTAAATAGGAAAGTCTGTGTTGGGAGCTTTAATTACAGAAATGACCCTGTATGGGTACATTGATGTACTTTGTGTTACTTGTATGCAGAGCTAGAGAAAGGGAAATTGGATAACCTCTGAGTAGTGTGCTATCAGGTAAAGATTGATAAATGGCACTTCTTGTTCTAGCTCCTACTGATTCTGGGGTGCAGAAGGATGCAGTCCTGAAGCCCCCTTCAGTGGGGATTGGGTACCACCCATCACCAGTGTGGGTTTGGGATCCCCTCCAACATCAGCCTCCACCACTGGGATGTGGTGGGAGCTGGAAGGCAGCAGGCGAGTGCTCCTCAGCCACAAAATATTTGAACTCCTCTCATAAAGGCAAACTCAATTCCGCAGTCCTGGAAAGGGGCTGTTGAGCTCATTGGAGGGAGAGCTGGAGGGAGAAAGGAGAGTTTCTCTGTTTAAAAAAATATGTGTTCTGGTTTTGAGGCATTTTCTAAATGTAATTGGACACATACAGGTCCCTCAGCGGCTGCTGCTGGAGAATATACAAGCAGAGAACTAAACACTTTTATGCAAGATCCCCTCTATGTGCATAGCTGCTGGCTCGCCTGCAGGGCTGTGTGTCCCAGCCTTCCAGGGTGCCTTATGTAAGTTGTAAGTTCTCTATCAAATAATGGAAGGGATGTCTGGATAGCGAGGGGAAATAAATGCCTTTGCAGATTGAAATATAGAGGCAGGAGAAAAAGAAACATCCAGACCTCAGCTCAGTTTATACACGGATGAGTTGTTCCCCAATTTGCACTTGGCCGTTGCCTACAGCCGCTGCCTGCAGAAGTGCAAGGACTGGTACCAGCTCAGGATCTCTCCCTCAACTAGTTCTGGGAGAATCTGACTTTCAGATTTGAAGTGCCTGGTTTGAAGCCTGTTTTCTGAGGCAAGCCTTTGGCACAGATTCAGCCTGGGCTACGGGTGGCATTTCTCTTTGTGTTAAGTTATAGTGGAAGGGAGAGAGGATAATGCAGCCAAAATTGGCTTTTTCTGCCCCTGGCCACTTCAGATCAATGAGAAGATCTATGGAAACCCTCAGCCTGCAGAAAATACAGAGAAACAAAGGGGGGGAAAAGAAAACTCTTCTCCTGAGTGATTGTTTAAAGCCCTCTGACAGCCCTGGAAATGGAATTTCACTTTCTCCTCCCCGAGTCCAACCTGGATTGTTTACTCTTATCTGTGGACTTGTCTTCAGTGGTTTTTCACCTTGAGTTAATTGATTGATCGCTATAAGGTAGTTAGTTAACACAATTGCAAACCTGTCTGAGTGCTCCCCAAACATTTGTTGCAGCGCTGTTACCCTGAGCCATGTCCCTGTGTTAACACTGGGGACTTATTTGAAGAGAAAAAACCTGTAGCATCTTCCTATGTCTCTGTCAGTATAATGTCCACAAATGGGTTTTGGATATCACAAATGTTAGGGCCAAATCTGTGGCAGGGGAAGTAAAGGTGACCTTTCCTATTAGATAGTCTTTGTAATTTAAGTAGCTAAGGTGAACCTTAGCAGGATGCAAGTGATGTTAAAATGCCGATTCCCATAGTGGAGATTGAAAGTACACAGCAACTGTGTACAGCACAGGCAACAGACTGTAGAAGAACATCTTTAAATTAAAACTATAAGTTTAACTATGTCTTAGGAGAAAGCAATTACCCAGGCTGAAATCTGAGCCAGCCATCAGGATTAATATGCCATCATTCTTGAAGAAAAAGCCTTTGGATATTTAGATTTCATAAGCAGATAGAGGACTGGGTTTATATCTCAAAAGCAAGAGACATATAGTAAATAGCAGTAGCTTCAGCAGTTGGCTTATTACAGAAAACTATTAAGATGTCATCCTTTGTATGGCTAGTGCCCCAATTCCCATCACCTCTCTGGCAGTTTAGAGCTCGACTGTAGATGTGGTTAACACCTTTGCCCATACAGCTATGATGTTTGCATGCATAATATAAAGCATCTTGCCCGCAGACTGTTTTATTTCTCTTACATAATTTGTTGTGCCTGCATAGGAGTATATATTTCTATTCAATCTTTTACATATAAATGAGGTTTATTGAATATATGTTGCCATTGTCCATTCTCCACACCGTATTTTAGCTGTGCAACTTCAGTGAGTTTATGATTCCTCTTTGGTTCTATTGCGGTAACAAGTTTGTTTATTGCTTTTTAAATCTCCTGCACTGACACTGTGTAAAATTAAGGCCATGCTTAAATTCTTTATAGTTTCAGAGTGTTTTTAAAATTTCACATTTCCATAACCTTGGATGATCAGAGTCACAAATCAGAGCCAAGATGCTGTGGCCAGCTGGGCCTGAGCTCATGGCAAGGCACTGCAATCTGCTGGCAAAGTCACTGCAGAGCTTTCAATGTTGCCTGAGCAAAAGTAATGCACCGCTCAGCTTTAGTGAGAAGGATTGAAATACTCCATAAGCATTTGCATGTGGTTCTGCTGTGTCTTCTTCTGTTTTACAAGTCTGTGTAAATTCAAGCTGGGAATGAGTGGAGGTGTGTGCCTGGCTCTTTCTTCCTCTTGGACAACAGAGGATGTTTGTGTATATGTGAAACATTAAGACCAATGCAGTCTGGATTTGAGCAGGCTCATCAGCTACTAATATTGACAGAAAGTAATTACACAGCCATTCTCAGGGCTAATACGTGCACAAACAGAGTAACTACAACAAGAGACATCTGCAAACATTCAAAATAAAATGGGAAGCCACAGGTCCTAATCCTCCTCTTCCTTAAGTCAACAGGAATTTTGCCTTTCAGAGCAATAGGCTGTGTATGTTGTAGTACATCATAACCCAGCTTTGGCTCTCAAAGCTGTCTGCAGGGAAGGAGCAGAACTGGAAATGCAATGGGGTTACTCTGTTCTCTAGCTGGTAGAACTCATGCTGGGGTTGGTGTAAACTGCGGTAGAATGGGGCTGGGTAGAACCCTAGCTTGCTGTTGGGATCAGTCCGATATCGCACAGGGAGCAAGGTCAGGTCTTCTTTGGAGAAGGGAAGCATTGCCCTAATTTCAGGTGTCCTATGCTTAACAGGCTTCATAGACCACTTCCAGGATCTTTGTATCATCAAGTTTGACTAGAAAGTTAATTAAA
Organism: Lathamus discolor; assembly: GCF_037157495.1. Lineage (NCBI taxonomy): Eukaryota > Metazoa > Chordata > Aves > Psittaciformes > Psittacidae > Lathamus > Lathamus discolor. The sequence goes on from NC_088893.1 coordinate 18,895,648, forward strand.
ATGTGATTTGTCTCTGATTTTCTAATGCAGAAAGGGTTTTCTCTTAAATAATGCCATAGTGACTAAAATTGTACTTGCCTGTGCAAGCACATGAACTTGGGGCTACTTTGCAGCTTACGAAAAGATCTTTGTGGCTATTTGGCTCTTTCGTTTGTGCACTGTTCCAAGTGTAGAAAAGCTCTTCCCTGTTACAGGTGGTTATTGAACTCTTTCATAGTATAACCTTTTCTGCGAAGTATTGCATTATGGGGTCAAGAGAGAGCGCATCAGTTAAAAATGAATTGCAGCCCCTGCGTTCCCAGGTTATTCAGTGTACTAAGGAAATAGAGTAATTTCCATAGGAGTGAAATGGCAACTGGATACCTGTTGGAACTAATGGCAGGACTCCCACAGCCTCGATCGGTGCGAGAGTGTGGCTGTAATTCAGTCACCGCTAAATAAGCACTGCTGTTTGAGACGAGGTTACTGGGGTTAGGTTATTACAAGCACAGTAATAGGGAGGAATTCAGGGGAAGAGGACAAGTTTCAGGGTGAGATGAAATAGCAGAACGAGTCAGTCCTCCTCCCTCAGATGGGAATGAATGAGCAGCACAGGGGCTAGGACCCAGTTCTCAACTGCTGCGATCTGCCCAAGAGGGGAAAACAAATTAACTCCAGCAACAAGGTGGAGGCAAATTTCTTCCTCAGCCTCCCCAGAGCAGAGGGGAAGCAGGAGCTGTGCTGCAGCGTGCCAGCAAGGCAGGCTTGCATCTGCTCCCTGGGTTGAATGCTAATTTTACCGAAGCAATCTAGGGAGTTCTTGTGGATGCTGAGCTTGGTTTTGGTTTATATGTGCCTCAGCTTCAAAAATGAGGGCACTACATTATACAGCTAAAGGTTGGATTCAGGTCCTTTTAAATGAACTTTGCTTCATTTTAAGCTTTTTATCTATTTGTAACTGGAAAATACAGATGCTGGTCTGCTCTCCTATCACTCTCTTTGCTCTGCTATCTGCATTTCTTCCAGTAGCGCTTTGTGTCGCGGCTAACATCTGACACATGTTTCGTTCTTCCTATCATGCAGTATTTCAAAAACCCAACAGTAAATTCTTTGCATAATGTATGGGATGCTTTCCTCGGAGTAAAATTGTGCTGTGCTTCAGGGAACAGCCTCTGCCTGCTGCTCAGTGATACAGCCCTGCTCGCAAACCCGATCTGTGGCTCCCTGATGAAGTGTTTCATGTCTATAAATGCGGGGATGTTTTATGTGGTCCACACTCAGCCTATGATCTCGACTGCTCCCCAGCTGCTCTTTTTGGTGTCTTTCCTAGAGATAAAGGTGTGACTGAAGCCCTTGCAGACAGATCCCAGTGAGCTGTGAGTTGGCTCAGCTTGGCTCATAGTGACTGCAGGGAGCTCAGTGCCAACTGGGAAATCTCCCCAAGGAAATCTGCTGGGAATATAATTAGGTGTCAAGTCCAGGATGAGCTGCTACGGTCAGCCTAGTTTAGCTAAGTAAGATATCTTAAGTGAGTGTAGCTACAGCTTTGGCCTTGATGTAGGGATGCAGTGAGGGTACAGCTGTGTGTAGGGAAGTCAGTTGTGGGGCTGCAGCATCATCCCAGGGATTTCTGCACTGTGGCTGCATTAGACAAGAAGAATGACATTGAATTAGTCATGCAGAGGCTACAGTTGCTGGGAGGATACTTACTTGCAGTGTGGATGTAACCATATTTCGGAGCTGGCAAATGATGTTAAGTCAAATACTCCAGGGGTCAGGCCTAGTTAAGATGTTGGTATCGGATTCTGAACTAATTATGCGGGGAAGGTGAGCTCTGCATCATTACGTGCAAGTTGTTGCACACAAAGGTAATGCACGCTGATTCGTGTAGTGCAAGGAGACATGATCCATAATGCACACGCGCTGAAATCAAAGCAACCACCCAGCCTGAGTGCAGCAACGGGGAGCAAAGGGGCCGAGGCAAACCCAGTCACTTAGAGTCGCAAAAGCTAATTGAATAGTGACTTATTTTTGAGGAAGAAGTGTTCTGCTGGAGGATGTTCCGCGAGGGAAGAATGAGGTCAAATTCACCGGATGCCTCATGTAAATAATTCACTCTGCCGTGGCTGTGCAGCCTCGGAGCGCCGCCGGCTTCTGCATTGCGCTGGCACCACTCCCAGCGCTGGAAAGATGGCTGAGTGTTGACATGCTCTGTAAGGTACCCATCCAACAGTCCTTCCTCTGGCTTACAGCAGCTATTTATGCTTTGGAGGTGTTGCTCCTGTTCTATAAATGCATCAAATATCCGATAAACCGCAGCGTAAGATTTCTGAGAGTCACAGAGTGGTTTGGGTTGGAAGGGACCTTCAAAGCTCATCCAGTCCAACCCCCTGCAATGAGCAGGGGCATCCTCAACTAGATCAGGTTGCTCAGAACCACATCCAGCCTGGCCTTGAGTGTCCCCAGGGATAGCGCATCCCCCACCTCTCTGGGCAACCTGCGCCAAGGTTTTGCCACCCTCACTGTAAGAAATTCCTTCCCCAAATCCAGCCTGAATCCCCCTCTTTAGTTTAAAACCATCACCCTCCATCCTATCACAGAGGTTGTGCTAGAATGTCTCTCCCAATCTCATAGGTTCCTTTTAATAACTGAAAGGATGCGATAAGGTCTCCCTGAAGTCTTCTCCGGGCTGAACAGCCTTTAATTTCTGTTCTTGCTCCTACAGACACCAGCAGCCAGTTCCACTGAACTGATGAATAGGTCTCAACTGGCACTGCTGAAGCCAGAGCACAGAAAGTCAGGATAAATGTTATAAGTGTCTTAAAGGGTGTAAAAGGATGCTACAGAAATGATGGGTATAACCCTCATGTCAAGAGGCAACAGGCTTACACTGAAGAACCAGACTGGACATTAGGGAACAGCTTTTCTACTGCTAAAGACAGGAAAAGGTGGGAAAGGTCTTTAAAAGAAGACATCACCCTCTCCACGCAATACATCTTACAAAGCTTCAAAACTAGGTTAGGCAAACATCTGGGACTATAACTCTGTGACAGGCATGGAAACAGTCCTGCTACTGCAGCTCCTTTTCCTGTTCTGTGGATTTACTTGTTCCATCCTTAGAAGCCCCATGTCCTTAAACAGTTTCCTCATAGGTTCTTCTTTGTAGGTAAATGGCAATGATTTAAGAAGGGCAGGTTTGTATGGGTCTTGCCTGCAGGCTGTGGTATGGAATGATAACTTCTGGAGCTGCCACTTTAGGAGGGGCATCCCAAATCCTAATGACATTTCATTTAAGCCAAAAAATTTTTCCTTAAACTGGTCAAACTTTGGGATTACTGAATAACTTCTTTGAACTCTTTGTGCTTCAGCAATTCCTGATAGAGAAGACAGCTGGGTACAGATGGAGAGCAGGACATTGTGTCCTGATTTCACAAAGGCAGCCCATGTCACTTAGTGCGCTGTCCCTGTTGGTTTGCATCAGGGCATTGAAATGACCCAATTTTCTCCCACTTTGCTGTTATCCTCCCTTACTTATAGCTATCGGTGATGTTTAAAGTCATCCTTCTTTGCAGAATGGCAACCGCTAAGGTGTCACGACTGATAGTGGAAATTGCTGATAGAGAAAAGGACTAAGTGATGCAGATTTCTGCAGTAGCCTGCTTTGCTCACATCCATGCAGGGACGCACTGGGCTCGCTGTTTTCCAGGCAGAAGTGGTGTATGGGACAGGCAGATGGTTTAAGGAGGTGTCACCTGAAATAAAGCTGTGGGTAACGACTGAGGTTGTCATCATTGCATCTCTGGCCCTCATCCAAGACAGGAAAAAACCCTGATACTAGCACTGTATAATAAATGCAATATAATCAGAACCTATTATAATCTAATTCTGCTTGAAATTCAAATGGTTTGGGCTGGAGTTCATTTTCTATGTGCCTGTAAGTAAAGTTAATGTGTTCCCTTGTTCCCCTTCCCCCTTAGCCTGTACTGTAACTTAATGAATAACAGGTTTAATCACTCCGGTATCAAGATAGCCTTTTTACAGCCATGCAAATGTTCTTCGGTATATAATTTGTACATGCTCCACTCATCTGTTATCATTGTTCTTTCTAAATGAGAAAATGCAAATGTTACACCAAGGGCCCCATCTTCATAGCTTACCGAATATAATTCCTGACAGCAACCTGAAGCTGTTTAGCATAATTTCCCTGTTAATAAACTGCCAATTACAGTAATTTAGTGCTTTGCTTCCAAAGACCAAAAGGTATGTGACGATTTCCAGTGCCCTCCCCACTAATGGCTCCGTTTATTATTTGCTGTGTCTGAGAAAACAGGAGAATGGGAAGGACTCCGTTGTTCAAAGATAACAGTGATGCTGTTTCCTTATCCACGTTCAGAAGCTTTTCTCATCTGAGAAGCAAAATGCAGTTGTGTGGGTACACGCTCCCCCTCGCACAGGCACGTTCTTAGGTGTAAACCACCGAGAACAGCATCAGAGGTATCTATAACACACACAAATGTGAGCCAGCTTGAAAAACTACCGAATTAAAGGTGGTAAAAGCTCATAGAAACACCTGCTAGCAATGAAAAACTTCCTCCTTCTCCCAGTAACTTCTGCTTGTTGCTCAAATGCTTCCCAAACTCAGACGGTTCCGCAGCACTTTAGCAAAGTCAGTGGGAAATACTGCAAGAGAGGCGGGGAAAGGGAATGTTTCGCAAGATGTTTATAGTGCTGGAAGAGATTCAGGAGTATTGCGTTTAGAAGCAATTACGTTTCAAGCAGCTCTTCACATACAGTGGTTCCTGCTCAGATCTCGCCTCAACCTTGCTTATTAAAAGGGAATTTGCATGAGAGCAGAATCCTTGTTCCTTGAAGAGTTTTTCTGATCTTCCCGCATATTTCCTTGCTCCCTGTTCCATCTGCTCCCCAAATCATCATTCCCTGTGAGATTAGTGAGCAATTTCTGAGGCGAGTCAGGCTGACTTTGTAAGTTGAAGAGTAAGCGGTAAAGGGGATGTGAGGAATTAAAGCTCCTACTGTCAAGTATCTCAGTGAGTAAATGTAGGAAACAAATGATTTTGGGTTGGGGAGAAGCTGAAGAGGATAAAATAGCTCGATGGAGCCTTTCAGGTGGTTTGGACGCGCCCTTTTCCTCCTCCTATCTGGAAGTAGCTCAAGAGCTTGTCCTGTGTTTTCTTACCTATTGTTTCTCTCAAGAATATACCCACGGCTTCTGTGAATGAACGTGGCTGATTTTGCCCTGGGTAATTACAGCTCAGTCTTTAAAAACAAACAGAAAAAGGCAAGCGAGGTTCCATCCTTCCCCCAGCTCTGTGCAACCCTTTGCAAGCATAAGGAGCTCAGCCGAGCCTCCCGTTGCCTGCCGGAGGACAGAGACAGGCTGCAAGTGATTAGACCCCCAGTGTCATATTTATTGCACATTCCAGAGCCAGGTTTGGCAGAGAAACTTCCATTAGCTGTAGTAATATTTGAGCTGAAGCCTGCTCTGGCTTCTCGAAACACCTTCAGTGGGCTGTTTCAAAGGACTCAGAGTTGGTGCCGCTGGTCTTGCTAATGAAAATGGATTGACTCCTGCAGAAGCACAGTTAGGTCAGTGTGAAGCAGTTACTTTAATCCCACCTCCTTGCAAGCTGTGCTTAGAGCACAAAAGCACATGCGGTGCCATCACCACATCTTATTCGCCCAATTGCCGCTCAGTGCTAGTGAATGCATTACCTAGACCTCCAGCACATGAACCCAAGCATCCCCTCACCTAAATAGCTTGCTTTTGGTAGCCAGCAGAGCAGCTTGCTTGCCCGGCTAGCTTGGTGCAGCGTAGGCAAAGGGGTCCCTTTTGTCCAGAGGTTGTGACCAGACCTGAGATCCTGCAGCACCATGAGCACCATGATGAACATTGAGGACAACCCCAGGTGAGCCAGTCAGTACAGGAAGGCTCTTTGCTGGGAAGTTGTAGGGCTTTGAGGAGAAAACCCCACTTTTTTGGCTTTAACCTGCCCGAGGGGAGACTGAGCTGAGCTCTTAGGCAGAAGCTCTTCCCCGTGAGGGTGCTGAGGCGCTGGCACAGGGTGCCCAGAGAAGATGTGGCTGCCCCATCCCTTGCAGTGCTCAAGGCCAGGTTGGACACAGGGGCTTGGAGCAAGCTGCTCCAGTGGAAGGGGTCCCTGCCCTTGGCAGGGGTTGGAGCTGGATGAGCTTTAAGGTCCCTTCTATAACCCAGTCATGATACAATTCCATGATATGATGTTAAAACAAAAATCCATGTAAGCTTGTTTGAGGAAAGACACAATTCCAAAAGGGAGCACCCTGTTAAGCTGTTTGCATGTCTGTGATGGTGTTGATGGCCTTTCCGTGCTCAGCCAGCTCCTCCCCAGTGCAACGCCTCAAGCAGGGGCTCAAAGGAGAGAGGTTCCCCATCTGAAAGCTAAATTGAAACAGAAGTTATTGAAGTTGTTGAACTTTAAGAAGGTGCAAGCGTATGTGCCACCTGGTTACTTTCTGATAAGTGTATACTATTAATAGCACTGTAAAAAACCCAACCCAAGATCTGCAGTATAGGTATTCTTCAAGACTATTATGATATGAATGGATATGGGGCAGTTTGGAGCAGACACATTAATTTTAATCACTTAGCTCAGTTTGTATTAATGAGAAAGAGGTGGGCAAATCCTATAGAAAGACATGAGAATGTATACACCTTAAAGCTCTATGTGGCAATTGCGTGTTTTGTATAAGCAAATTATTGCTAAGCACTGAAAAGTAACTGACAAGTGAATTTATCAGCTGAACACATCCAATACACAGGGCAGTGCAGCAATATATATATATATATATATCTCAGCAGCAATGCCACTTCTCTATTAGGCTAAGCAAATTCTGAAATAAAACTGGGGAGGGAAATAATTGTATTTCTTCCTGCTGAAGACCTTTATATGTGTGCATTGGGAGTGTGTTGGGGTATATTTGCCTGTGCTTTTACTGCGAACATGGGCTTATGACCATATTATAGGGTTTTTTAATACACTTGAGTGTTTGGATGGAGCTGAATGACTCAGATTAATCATATCCCTTTTCAAGTGCCTTTGGTATCAGGGGTCTTTTTATTTATAGGCTAGAGACTTAGGGCTCTGTAGTGTTTCCTTGCTGGCCTCAAAGCCGGCAAGTGCTCTTCTTTCTAGCCTGACCTCTCTCCCCTGCTCTCACTGTAAGCTCATCCCTGTAGCCTGAGGCTGGAAAAGCCTGGCAAGAGGCTGCCCTGGAACTGGTGTCAGGTTATTAAATGGAACAAGGGGAGAGCTTTACACGGGAGTGACACCCCTGTGAACCTGCCCAGGGGCACCACCTCGCTGCCTGTGCCCCTTACCTCTGTCGAGCTGGGAGCCCCGTGGTAGACACTGCTAACGCTGGACCTTTCACAGGGCAGGCTGAGTGCTGGGTTTCTGCTTCACTCATCAGACAGCCCAGGGGTGATTTAACGTGATGGGATGGGCTGAGCTTTCCTCACTAGGAAGCCTGCAAATGTTTGGAGTTATAATTAGGAAGTGTGCTAACATTAGCCTGATTGACGTGAAGTCTTGGTTAGGCAGAAAACGGATTCTTTCCCCCCAGGTGACTGCAATAGACAATCCATTTGGTTTGAAATGGGAGTTATAAGGAGTGCAAATTTCTGATGATCCCTCGAACCAGTGAACAAACGGTTGGATGCATCTTCAAAGGTTATAGTGATGGAAGAAACCTCAAAATGAGGATGTGCAACATTTTTCTTATCCTACAGATAAGGAACACTGCACAGAGTGTGGATGGACAGCCCCCATGCAACCGCTATGCTCTAGCCTAAAGCAAAGCTAGCTGACACCATGTCCATGCTTACCAGCTATCAGATTTAGGACATGTCTGTCCTTCCTAAAGGACAAGATCATTTTAAAACTGGGAGCAGAAGAACCCCATAAAAAGCTAGGCTGATTATACCGGTGCACCAATAGAGGTATATAATTCAGGACTCAGGCTGATATTTGCACAGTGTTGAGCTGTCCTTGCCACCTTGGGTCAATGTTATTTCCAACGTCTCTGTACCATCTTCCATAGCACTGTGAAGATGCGCCCTCACTGACCTAACAAAGTGCTAAAGAAACCTGCTTTCTTTTTAATGCAATTCTGGGAGAAAATGGCTGCTTTTCAGGAATAAAATGGTTTCTGCTAAAGGTTTACCCAGTACAAATGCACCAGTGATGCGGCTGTAGCTATGGCGTGCGGCTCTTCACAATGCAAAGCTTCTGACCTAAAGAAAAGCTTGTGTGCCCAAAAGCTTTTTTGTTCTCCAACTGCATTCACTGGTTTAATAAAAGATCGGAGCTCTCCATGCAAACCTTGCTGTCTATACCATGAATTAAAGTCTTACGTCCAAAAGGACTCGATATTGACCTTAGAAACCTTGAAAAGCGGTTAATATTAGCCAGACTGAAGGAGATGCATAGAACCAGGGTGGATTGTGCTTTACTTGTACACAGGCAAAGAAAGTTTTGTAGACGAATCAAAGGCCAGAAATGAACTCTAAGTAGATGCAATAGAGCCACAATGACAGTCAGTGGGCAGCATTTTGTCCCATTATTATTTATGGATTAGTTGAAGCCACAATAATATTAAAGTCACCCTCACTAAACATACAACACTTTGTATTTTGACAGCACTCCATAAACGTTAATGAATTAAGCTGAAGTAAACACTTCTCTAATATCAACCTTTCCTGAACTGATCTGCAAAGGCAGATTAAAGGCAATGAGGAGCACATTGCAGTTCAAGTGCATAAAAACTCCTCATTGCCAGTCCGGGGCTTGAAGAGGAGGGGAGAAATATTTGGGCCTTTTATCTGCTGCAGATCCATTAACAAATATCACAACCAGCTTTTATGTGCCCTGTCATTTGGACATTATACTAATGCAGGGCAAGGAGAAGGGTCAGGCTAAAAATACAGTTCAAAAAGGACCTTGCAAAACTCAATGAATTCAGATTTGCAGTGATAGAGACGTGCGCTTGTGTGCTGAAAGGAAGCCTATACCCTCAGCTAATCTCATGTCTCACTGGTTGGTGTTCAAAATTCAGGTAATGTCACCTGCAGGGGTTGCATTTGTGTAAGAATAGCCCAAGCTGTGAACTGATGCACAACAGCAGCATGGTAATGTGGTGATGATCAGCACAGACCAGTGTGTGCTGAAACATGTTGGGGTTTGATATGTGATATCTGTAAGGAAAATATGTAGAGCTGCTTGCTGGCTGTGTGGGTTTTGGCAGCAGCTGGCTTTGGGGTGAGCTGTGCCATTGCCCTGCATTAGGAAGCTGTGCCCTTCATGGCGGCTGGTTGTTCCAGACCTATGCTTCCTGCATTGCTCCCGGTGTAGACTGAGCCAGGCAGCACCAGGCTGGCTTTATGATATGGAGAAACGTACTTACAGGCATAAGAGTTCTTCACACCAAAGTGTTACTTGTCTGAGTTTTGGACAGGCAAATCTTGCGTATCTGAGGGGTTTTTGCTGAACTCGCAGGGACTCCTGAATGCTGACTTAATTCCCCAAAAATACAGACAAAAGGAACTTCTTTAGCATCTTAATGGTCCCTTTGGGCAAGCTGGCCAAGTCAGACAGTACCGCTCACTAAATCCTTGTTATCTATGCTTGCTTTACTAATGAGCCTGAGTATCATATTTAAATCCCTGTAGCTGCATCTCATATATTGGCTGGTGTGGAAGTGAAATATTTCCATTGGGCATTCGGTGTATATCACGGGCAGCTCCGCCTGCTCCTGAAATGCCGCTCCTGTTATTAGTGTGTTGCAGGGCTTTGAAGGGTCACCCTGATGAATAGGATGGTGAAGGCCATCAGAGGGCAACATTTCAAGCCCAAAATGTTAGAGCTATTGGAATAATTGAGATACTGTATATTTACACAGGCCTGTATTGGAAATATTCCTCCAGGAAAGGCTAAGTTTGATAAAAGGCTTTCCTCCTTGGACCAGGGGCAAAGGCAAATTCAAAGAGCAGTAGGAAAGTAAAAGAAAGGGAGGATGGAAAAATAAAATGGGACGTTTCCACTATACCCTCAATAATGTCTGTGAATATTGGTCGGGAGCCGATGGATGCGACTCCATTTGGGATGGGGGATATTTTATGGCAATAGAGCGCATTTTCTTTTGATCAAATCTGTGCTGTGTTACGCAGAATATTTTAAACAAAACATTCCTGAAATGGTATTTACAGTAGGATCAAACTTCAGGAATGAACGTTTGTTAGGCTCCTTTATGGGTTTTGTTGCTTTTCCAAGCTGAATTAGAGGAGCAAATTATTAGTTGTAGATTTATGGAGGTCTGTGTCCCTTTGGGTCATTAGTAAAACCAACAGGCTCAAACCTATGCTGAGGCTGTTTTGGGGGAGCTGTGTTTGGAACCCCCACCCCATCCTGAGCAGGGGCTGGTATTTCCATGGGGAAAGCAATAGGATTTAAGAGGAAAAACACCCAGGCAGCTTAGAGGATAATGGTATTTTTCACTTCCAACCTCCGGGAATACTCCTAAATGAGGTGGAGGAAACGGTACAAGGAGTTATGAAGAGCTGCTGCCCAGCGCTTGCAGGGAGCATGTGCTTCGAAGGAAATTGTTGGTTCAGAAAGCACAGGCTCTCTTTGTATGCAGGAGTTTTTATGTCCTGCTGCCTCATTATCTCAGTAACTTATTATAGTTTTATGTCTGTGTTGTGCTGCAAACGGACTGCCCATAATCCCCTTTTTATAGACTTAATCTGGCTGGTGATAAATGCCGACAGAGTCAGCACAGCGTCTTCCTCTTGGCACAATGTGAGCAGCTCCTGGGCAGGCTGAAAAGACCCCTCTGTCTGTATTTTAAAACCCCCTCTATTCCAATCTGACTTTAAAGAGGTGCTGGTGTTGACATTCCTGTGTGAAATACAGCTGTGTGTTTGCTCCTGGAAAAATCACTGCCAGCTGTCATCGCTGCAGCCTTCTGTATGAGCACAGCGACGATGGAATTAACATCCCCTTTGGTAACCCTTTGGAAGGTAACGTCGGACAAGTCCCTAAAGCTGGGGTGTGGTGATTTTGGTAGCTTAGGTACTCATTGCAATAGGCTAGCTGGGTTTTAGGAGCTGCCTTCTCAAACGTTCTGTGAAATAACTATTACCGCTCCACATCACCTGTACACACGAGCCAGTTAATTTGTTTTCGGTGAACATTTGTACAAGTGAATTATTCACCCATCTGCAGTATTTATCTTTCAAATGAGTAGACAATTCAGCTCTGTGTGGAGATGTGCCTCCATATGAATTCATAAATCCACAATCACTGGCAGGGCATTTTCTGCAGGGGCTGATGATCTATTTATTCTCCCTTTTGTTCTCTCCAAGGGTTAGCTCAAGCTCTCTTGCTTTGACATGAACTGCAAGCAAACAACTAGTAGGAGATTTTACTACTTTCTAGTTTGAATATAAAGCTCCACCAATGCTCCCCACCACTGCAGTCTGTCAGGTTAGCAGCTCGCTCTGATGATTATAAGGCAGCAATTCTGTGCTAATGTTTTTCCTTGCAAGCAGCAGACGTAATGAGCAGAAGGGATTAAGTGATGAGCTGAAATTACTGAGCTAAACAAGGATCTGCAAATGCAACTTTGGAGCCTTTGCAACTATCAGTGGTCAGCTCTCAGCCTGTTAGTAAAAGGCTGACTTTTGGGAGGGGGTATCCCTTTTTCTCTTCAGAGATGCTTTGAGCTTGCACATTCTGGGGCAGCACAAAGTGGACACAGAAGGACCTAAAATCACTGCTCTAGATACTGAAAATCATCCTATCAAAACTGGCTTCACTTGTCCAGTGGCTGAGATCACCCCAGGACTGGGATCGCTCCAGTTCCTGGTTCTCCCCCTGCCAGGGGAGCCACTGTATTGCTACGGCCAATGCTTTTCCTGGAAGAGAATGGGAAGAGTATTACTGGCAATTGATAGTTGCCTAAACTAATGGTTCATAAAACTGTTCCAACAGCTTCAGCTTAAGAAAGCCTGGGTTTTAAAGAACATCAAGGGTCTTATTTAAATAACATTCCTGTGTAGTCATTAATAAAGCCATTCTTTGTCAGGGAAGATCCAATACGATGAGCATGAGGAGTTCCCTCTTACTAGTCTGGAGATTTGGGGCTTGATCTCAGCTTGTATGAACTAGAGCAGTTCCAGTCAACTGAGCAGTAATTTCCATAACCTTCAGGAAGTAATCCTGAATATCCATGCTTTTGAAGAGCAAATTTGCTGAAGCATTTACATAAGAAAATGTGTTCTTTGGATAGACCAACATTTACTGAAGAGCTAAGGACCAAGTAGTGCATTGAAATACACTGTGTGAGGGATAGCTTTTGCTAGCAGTTACTGAATGTTACAGTCAAGCTTTACTCTTACAGATGATATGAGGCATGTAAAGAACTGCTCTTGAATTGCTCTCCTAAAAGTCTCTGTCTTCACATATTTCCTTCAACCCTTTCCTGTAAAAGAAAAGCATGCTTCTCTGTGACAAGTGTTCTTCATCTGCAAAGGAAAGGTTGTGTTTGCCCCAGCTTTAAATTGCTCTGAAATGACTCACTGAAAGTGAAGTGGCTCACTGCATGAAAGAGTCTTGGGAAGAAAGCAGCTAAAATGCTGTAACCTATTTCCACCGATTTTAGGATCCAAGTTCTGCTAATGCATGTGTCCCCTTTGTTAATGTCTACATGGAGAACAGAGTGGTTTATGCTTGAACTTTAGTGCCTGAAAGTGAGAACAATGCAGTTGCAGTCACGTAGCAGAAATAACCATACCCACCCTGTCTCTGATTGCTAAGCGGTCCAAAACCAACATGATACAGAGTAGGTTTTCTCCTGGCGCACGAAAGATTTGCCTAACAAAGGAATAGTCCAAACCAGTGCTGTCCTGAATCAACCCAACACCAGCTCTCTAACCTGTATAATAACCTGAGCTATTATCCACGGTGTGCCCATGTCTGTGCTGTTCTAACTAGAAGGATAACTAACGGAGCAGTGTGACACCGCGGACTGGGAGACTCAAGTTTTAGTTGAATGCACAAATTAGCTTTGAAGTTTCCTGCGGTCCTGAAGGTTTGATGGTGATTTTCCATTTCTGCATAGGCATATTTGCATTGTGCAGGACAGTTTAGCTCCAATCATTTCTCAGATATTGCCAATTGGTGTTGGTTGGGTAGAGCCACTAGCTTAGAGAGCTTTTAATATTACTGTGCCCGTTGTCTTTAGTGGGCATCTGGGAGCTGGCCCCTGGGGACTGAGAATCGATATTCCAGAGCAGAAGAGGCATTAAAGCATCATTCTGAGTCAGGTAACCACCCCAGGTCAAGTCTGCAAAAGGCTGTAGGCAGCCAAGCAGGTGTTCAGCATCCGACCATTGATGCATTGTGGAGCATTTCCTACCCCGGTCTTGTTTTCCCATTTCCCTTTGTCGCACAGAACATGCTGGTCTATTCAAGCATGAGGGATTGTGTAACCCCTGCTTTTGGCAACAGTTAGAGACATCTATACGTGTTTACCAGAAATATCAGTTGTATGAACAGCTTTTCCTTTGGTTACTGCTATTGGAAAATATAGGAGCAAATGGAGAATAGCTTTGGAGCATAAATTCTCTGGATGTCCCCTCTCCTCAGCCAGGTCCCGTTTTCATTACAGAAGCTGGCAGAAAGCTCTTGCTCCTTGGTGGCTGAAACGCAGGCTCTGTTACCAAGCAATTAAAAATATGGTGCCTCTGTGACCTACCTTTCATTTCTTTGTGACACTGAGGTTTTCCAGGTGCTGGCCAGTGTCCCTCCTCTGTTGGTAAGGAGGCTGTAGCTCATCATGTCACAATTTCCTTTGCTTCTCCGTACTATCCCAGCTGACTCAGTCCCAGCTCTCAGTCTGTGCATCTCCTCACCCAGCAAGCCTTGCTGGAGGTTCACTTTCACAAGGCATCACCAGACTTTGATCCCAGTGTTCCACTACATCACTACAATTATGCCAATGGCATAACCACGTGTGCCTGTGGCTCAAGGCATGTCATCTGTGGCCCCCCTGCCCAGCAGCTTCGTTTTCACCTCCTCCAGCTCTCTGTTGCTTCCTTTGAAAGTTCATTCACTCCAACTGGGGCTTCTCTTGCTGCCCAAGCCCTGTCTGGCCTCACAACAATGAAAGTCTCTTTCTAGATCTTTAGTCAGAGCCTGCATCTCTCCAGAGCACACACAGAGAGGCTGTTTCCTTGCACTCCCTTTCCTCGTTCCTGCCTCACTGTCCAGTGAGTTTTCAGATCATTGAATCCCAGACTGGGTTGGGTTGGAAGGGACCTTAAAGCTCCCCCAGCTCCAACCCCTGCCATGGGCAGGGACCCCTTCCACTGGAGCAGCTTGCTCCAAGCCCCTGTGTCCAACCTGGCCTTGAGCACTGCCAGGGATGGGGCAGCCACAGCTTCTCTGGGCACCCTCACAGGGAAGATGGTGGAAAAAATCCCACAAACTCACAGTTCCTCCTTCCGCAGCCCTAACTGAATGTTAACCAGCTGCTGTCACAGCCCAGGTCTTGTTTGTTAGCCAAGGCCCTTGTCCAGTTGATTATTTCGCTAGCCTTGCTGTTTTAACAGCCTTATTGAAGTTCATGTAAATCATATCTCCAATCTCCCTCTTGTTCTCTCTTGCTGCCCCTTTCACAGAGATATGAATCAAACATTCATATTGATCAGCATTTAATGCTGGACACAAAGGAAAATCTGCTTTCACGTCATATGAAATATTAATAAAACATTAATGAGGGCAAAGGAGAAGGTTGCAAACAGGATGGCCAGCTCATCTCTTCCCTCCTGCTCCTTTAACATAAGTAACATGCCTTATGCAGTGGTCTGGGCTTTCAGCTGCATTGAAATTTGGATCTGAGTTCTAAGTCCAGCTTTGGAAAAGTCAAGGGACTTATCACCTGAAAAAGTGACTGAGAGACCTTAGGTCTCTGTGCACACAGGATGGTTCCTCAATCACTAGTGATCTGAGCTTTAACATCAATCATATTATCCAAGTTGGGCATGTGAAACTCTTATCAGAGGCCGTGCCCCATTTAGCTGGACATTTACTCATGTTCTGCTATGTGTTCCACATAAAGCACTATCATATTTCTAATGGTATAGACTGGTGCTCAGAAAGCAGCAACTGAGCTCAACTAGTCAAAGGGACTTTGATAGCTAAGCCCTCATTTTGATTTTGGATAGGCATCAGCTTGTTTGAGGTTGCTTATCAGGAAACTCTGAGGTATAACTCAAATGCTGAAAGCACCTTCTCGTTATTCTCCTATTAGCTTGCAACCACAGTGAGGGAGTAAAGGATGAATTCAGGTCTAAAGAAAAGAATCAGAAAGTTAAATGCTCTTAAATCTGTTTGGGGATTTGGAAATAAGAAAGGCAAAGTGATGTGTAAAACTATGCTTTGATCTGATTTATAGCTACAGCAGAGAGATCCCATCTGAGCTGCAGCAAGACAAGCAGTCTCACTCTCCGCTGTGTAATCAGGGATAAAGCTGAGAGAAAATAGAAAGGTAGGAAAAAATGAGGAATAGAAGAGGAATACAGGATGAGAAGAGCAGAGGATCCAAAGAGGGGATGAAGAACACAAACATAATGAAAATTGCACCTATAAAAGGAAAAGACCTACGAGTACTATGTCTGTTGTGAAATTAGTTTGCTCTGTAGATTTGTGGAACAACTGCTTCAGATGGATCCAACTGCTTTGGATATACAAAGGCATTGCTGAATGCACTTTTGGTGTGTTGGGTTTGATGCTCTCCTGGGTTACACCTGACTTTGATGCGGTTGATGCAGGTGTGTGTGAGGGAAGAAGCCATACTCTGAGAGCAATTGTCAGCTAATAACAGGATACAAGAAATATAGGGCTAAAAAGATTATGGGTGCCACCTAATCTGGAGATCTATCATTATACTTCGAACATCAGGTCTTGCTAGGAAAAAAAGCTACTCTTAGCCCAGGTTGGTATTCTATCATGAACTTTGAAGGTGCTTCAGTGTTTATCAGTATCTGCTGATTGTTTGCTCTTCAAGTTAAGCATAGCCCCTGCTAGATTTATGAGCTGCTGAAGGAAAGAGGAGCAGAGTTATATATCTACCATGCTACGGAGTAACTAGAGATGCTGCAGTCTTCTAAATCATTATTGCTTATTAGGAAAGCTTGTGTTTTCACTGCTGCTGGATGACAGTTTGTTTTAGTTTTGCTTTCTGAGGATCTGCTCCATCAATGACCTGCAGTCTCTGTAAGTGGGAATATAAAGCAGTTGACATGAATCAATATTAATTCAGGAGTGCGTCGGGGTTCTTTTTCCTCCTTTTGTAAGGGATACTTATCAGGGTTTTATGACGCGGCAGTCTGAAGTTTTTGAGCTTCCAAGATGCAGGACTCTCAGGTTCTTGGAGGACTGCTCCTGAATGAGCACAGGCAGTGTCGTTTGGGCCATGGTTGTGTTGTGTGCTCAAGCACATACCAAGATTAAACGTCAGTTTTGTGTCCTAAATTTCACAGCTGTTTTGCTTGAAGATTTGTTGAGCAACTCTTTGTTTTAGTGAGTGTTGAGTAGCGTGGGTCTGCTCTGGTTCGATTGTATTTCATTTTAGGTGGGAGTGAATGTAGGGAAAAACAGAGAGTGGTCTTGGTCTCTTTGGTGGTGTTCTTTAAATAGATCTACAGCAGACATTGCCACTTGTAAACCTCAGATCAGGACTGGACTTTCTGACCATCATAGCAGAGGGATTAGAGCAAATTTTAAGGAAGATGAAGCAGATGTTGCTGGGATTTTATTGGGGCTTCTCCCCACGTATGTGAGGTTAAGTAGAAGGAATCCTAGGGATGCAGGAGAGAAAAGCTGATGGCTGTGAATCAGTTTGGCACTGGGGTCACTGCAGGATGCACTGTATGTTGGCTATGCTGAGAACTATTACGAACAGTTTCCTATGTAAAGACAAGAATGTGTTATTTAATATAGATTTAAGCAGATAACTCTGGAAGGACCCCAAGAGGAGCTTGCTGTGCAAAAAGCAATAAGTCAAGATGTTTTTAGAGTCAACGTCTTAGGAGATTGAAGGGAAAAAAGGCTGTAGTGCAGACGACAGGGTAAAACCTCCCAGCCTTTTATCAAGCACTAATCTAAACAGGCAGCCTTGTCAACAGAGGTTTGAGCTCAGGAGATCTGGGGTTTATTTCCCTTTGCAACTCCTTTTTTAACCTTGAGCAAGTCATTTTATTGCCCCAAACCTCAGTTTCCCATGCTGAAAAAGACATTTGTGGTACTATCTCCCTTTGGAGTGTACCTTTCATAAAAGGATGTAATAAAAATTTAGCACTATTTGTTGCATCCA
Source organism: Lathamus discolor (assembly GCF_037157495.1). Lineage (NCBI taxonomy): Eukaryota > Metazoa > Chordata > Aves > Psittaciformes > Psittacidae > Lathamus > Lathamus discolor. The sequence continues at coordinate 18,913,063 of NC_088893.1, forward strand.
GAAAGAGCTTTTCCAGTAGCTGTAACCAATGGGGAAAAAACATCCGTCATCCAAGAATATAGGCATCTCCTTCATTAGTGCAAGGAAAGTGGTGAGCTGCAAGGCTGCCGTGCATGCCATGCCTCTGAGATGGGGGATTTTAGTTGCCAGGGCTGTTAATGTGACACCTTTAGTCAGGTATCTATAAGCAAGCAGTGAAAATGATGAATTATCAATCTCAGGTGCTTGTTGAGTGTTCTTGTTAGAGACTGTTTCCAATGGTCCGTAGCTTTAGTCTGCTAAGAGTAATTCCGCTCATCCTCCTGGCTGCCCAGCAGATGAGCAAAATGACTGACAGCAGGAATATTCCAAACCAGGGGATATTAAGCAAGAACGCTGATGACTGATGCGTGCTGTTCTCCCAGGGGAGTTATCACTCATGTGATTTAAGTTGACTTCAGTGACACACTTGCCCTTGAGGATTTCTCTCCTCTGCAGAACTGTGTGCACTTTACTTGAAGTTCTGTCAAGAGCCATGCAGCAAGATCTTCCCACTGTGGTGCTGCATTTACATCAGTGTCACAGGCATCAGTCAAGCAGGGCTTTTTCAGTGACAGCAAATGTCATGAGTGTCCCAAGGCTTGCACTAGTTCTCTGCTGGCCACTTGATCACAGCTAAGATCCTGCTGTCAAGCTGTAGAGTCCTCAGCTGGCCTGGCGTTGCCCTTTCCAAGAGTCCAAGACACTGTCTTACACTGAAAGAGCAGGTTTGGATAAAGGGGAGTAAGTCTGACTACCCAGATTAAGGCAATGGTAAAGACTGGGAAGGAGTTTTAGCTCTCAAATACGTTTCCCACAGAAACCTTGCTGGCTTTCAGGACAGCTGCCCAGAGGTTACCTGTGGTGCAGCTGACAGGAACAGCTATTCCTGCTATAATGGCCAAGGCAAGGAAAAAATGCATCTTCCTCCAATGACATATGCATCAAAGCTTATAAATAGATGAGTAAAGTAAGCTCATACAAGATCAGACTAGGCAGATGTGATGTAACAGCTTCATTATCATATTTATGTCTTCCTAATTGCACTTCAGTGAGATCACTTGCAAGCCTATGATGGATTTCCGTATAATAGGATCAAGTTCTATTTGATCTTAAGCCTTTTTCAACAGGAAGATGAAATTAAAGGTGAGAATTGGAAAAGATCATGCAAATTATAGGCTAAATTTAATACCAGAAGTATTTTCTCTTAATGGAACTTTCTTCCTGTAAATGTGTGCCCTATTTTCTAGAACTCATCTGTGCTTTTATAACATGCTATGGGAGCGAAAGGTAATATCAAGGACTTCACAGGTTGGGCTGGCCATGTGTTAAGCAAAGCAGCAGTTATACACAGGGAAGTGATTTACAGCAGGGTGCAACGGGAAGAAATATGTCTTCTGCATAGATTACAATATTGACTTCAATCATATTAATATCTGATCTTAGAGGTCATCTCCAGCCTTGAAGTACTTTTGGTTTCTGTACTCAACGCTGGGTTTAGTCCCTGGTTATTTTGAGTGAAAGTCATCAGGAAAAACATGTAGAATTCATTATTTGGGGATGACCACCTATTGTAGCAAACAGCCAAGGAAAAGGAGCTGGTCTTTATCATAACATGATAAAGCATGACACAGAGTTCTGAAAGGATTGTTTTAAACTTACTTGCCCTGCTGTGCTTGTCAGTGACTGCCGGGCAAGTCTTGCTGGCTCCAAGTGCTGCTGACAAGATTGAAGGTGTATTAGAAAAACTGCTTTCTCCTGGGCATGAAATTATTCTGACAGTCGCTAAGGAAATGTATTCCAGTAATCTACTGCCACTTCATGTGTACTGCAGAGAGCTGGAGATTGCTTCAGCAAAAAATAACATCTGCATTAATACTGTGTAAAATCATCAAAAATCAACCACTCGCTTTATTCAGCAGTCAGAAAAGCAAATTGCTGTAATTAATGGCTGTGCTATTTTTTGTATGGGTGCATGTTATTATTCCACCCTTCTACAGACGCAGACATTGAGTTAGCAAAAAAAAGGCATCTTAAGAAATCATCATTTAGTTTGTATGCTCGTGCTTTGGTTTGCGTTGTGGCTTCCACACCAGCAGAGAGGGTTTCAGCTGAGTCTCAGGCTCTGGACCATGAGCCTTAGATGATGCTCCCTCCTTGTGAAGCTGGTTTTGACAAGGTTGCTGTTCTAGAGGACTGTGGCCCTATGGTATGATACAGTTCTGTATTAAGAGTGCTCCGTCTTGATATGCAGGATAGCTGCTCTGAGAAGTCCTTGCCAAAGAGGCTTGTTTCTGGGGCAGTGAGTGATGGCTGAAGAAAATGAATAGGTAAAGTTAGAGGAACCATACTGAAAAGCCCTATGCAAGTCTTTTTTTATCTAGTATTTGTCTTATTTGTAGCTATGGTAAGTATGATAATTGCTAAAAGGATGTGCAGCATTCTTGCTTTGAGCACTGTCACTCCAAGTTAGTAAATAGCCTATCTCTGGACTAGTTGCTGGCATTCCAGCTCCTTGCAGGCTGTGTCTGCAAGGTCTACCTGGAGTGCTGAAAAAAGCTGAACCCTGCAGTCTGCACTCAGAGTGCTTGCAGGGTGGCTAGCAAAGTTAAAACCACCTTGGCATAAACCCACCAAGCTTTATCTTCCCCATAAATTTATCCAAGGACTAGGAATGTTTTAAGGCACATCAACCTAAAGAAGTTTTAGAGTTCGCTGGGAAAGAGCTATAGTGCTGCGATTTACAACCAGGAACGTTCACCTGGACAATAAGAATCCTGGTGCATTGAGCTGAAAAATATGCTGCAGTGTATGGTATTGGCTTGTTTGTAATAAAACACTGGCCTAGTACGTTTTATTGGGTTTACAGCATTTATTGTTTTGTTTTCAGAAATACAGTATGTAAGCAAAACCAATAAAATAGTTTATTGCATAGTAATTGTTCAGGAAGAGAAAGACCTATCAGAAGAGGTGTCTCTTAAAAAGTTTTCTGTGGGTTTCGCGTTTCAGGAGACAAAATGGAGGAGATGGTTGAAGACCATCCTGAGTTCTCAATTGGCTTTAGTGGGGCTGGAAGAAGAGTTTTTCATAAGGCCTTGGACAATTGCCCATGAGCTTGATCAGTGGGAGCTCAAACAAGCCAAGAATGCAAAGCAGAAGCGCAGTATTTACTACCGGCTATTTCTCGAGCCCTTATTAAAAGGTTTCAGCAGCCCAGTGAGAGTGTAGAGCAAATCAAAGGACACATTCGAGACCAGACAAGGAAAGAGCAGCAATTTGACTAACAAGTATTGCAATTGGTGGCCAGCTGTGGTTCTCACACCTCTTCTTTTGCATTTTTCTCTCATAATATTAGGTATAGAATAATAATATTAGGTATATGTTGTTAAAGTCAAGTCTAGGCTTTGCAAAACCTTGTGTGCTTGCTCATCTCTTCTTACCTGGGCAGTGAAGTTAGCACAAGTGCACGTGATGAAATAACCACCAACCAAACAAAATGACCCACTACACATCCTGAGCTTCCAAAGGTACGGCTGATTTCTTTTTCAGAGGTACAGAACAGTCCTGGACCATGATCCCTAGCTTTGGACATGAGAGTTTGGAGGACTATCAGCCACAGAAGGATTACTTCTCCCTAAAGGATGCCTTTGAGAAGACAAATCCCTTCAAATATCCTAACTTTCACCCTGACCTGAATCTGTAAGGAGGAGTGTTTGGTGCGTACTTGGTTCCACCTGCAGCCTTTCAGCAGCCTGAAATGTTTGCTGTATCCCGTGTCCTATTTAGCCTTTCTATTCAGCTGCCTGTAATTGAGCAGCTCTTTCCAGCACACCCACTACAGCTTCATCCTTATACTGCAGGAACCAATTCCAAGCTATTATTGCACTGCTTAATGATCCCGTTCAGGCTGTTTTGGAAGAGTACTCCTTAGTGTCTCACCCCAGGGATTTAAATAGGCTCGTACATCAAGGCCAAGCCTTGATAATTCCTTTATTTCTGGTGGCATTTTAAATCACACAGAAACCAGGAGCTTCTTCAGAGCAGGGAAATGACTTCCTGCCATTAGGCAGCACCTATCACCAACCAAGAGCACTCTTGAAATTTATGTTCTTAACTCTGGCACTTGCTCAGGTCTACTGAATTAGGCTGGGACAAACAAATCACAGTTTCAAATGTTAAATTTCTCATCAAAGCATTTGCTTTCACCAGTGTGTTTTAGTAGTAAGAGGCTGGGTTTGTGTTGTGGGTGGGTTTCTGTGTTTTTACTTAGTTTACAAGCCCATATTCAATTCCATATTGTTATTTCAGACTGTATCTCTGAGAGCTATCACACTGAATCCATGCACTAACATACTCTTCCCTATGTGCCCAGATGCTCTGCTTTCTTTCTTCTCCCTTTTAATTTCTTTAGCCTGTGAGTTAAGGATTCATGATAGTGTGGAGGGAGCAAACCACTTTCCATCTTTCAAGTCAAAATGAGAACTTTCCTTTTGAAGAAATAATCTGCATTATGGCAATAATGAGCAATTACAAGAAGTTGGTAGGATGTCAGTAATCATGCTTCTATTGCTTTGTCCAGTAGACATCAGTTCACATTGTCGAGAACTCCTTTCTATACTACCAAGATCATCCTTGTAAAAGGAAAGATTTCCTGACCTTTTTCCTTTTCAAAGGATTTTCGCAGAGCACGCTTGCTCTACAGAGTAATTGTTAGGAGCTCTCCTGAACTCCAGGCACTTTCAGTTGAACCTCCAGCAATGTGAAATTCTTTATTTCCATAATACGAAATTCTCTTGACCCTTGTCAAGTGCTGTCAGAAATTATTATAGATGGATTTCTTTGTATATATTGTTGTATAAATAGAAGTTTATCAGAAAGGCAGGAGAGGCTGATACAGCTCTTTCCTTGGAGGCATCTTAATGGGATTTGGAGCTTTCATTGCATAAAGGCATGAGGATTGTGCCTGAAGGATAAAATTGTCTTCTAGGAAAACAGAGAGGTTGAAAGCAGTAAAAAGAAGAATTAATGCCCGATAGATCTTATTCAATCAAAAAATCAGATCTAGATCTTATTTAAGATGCAGCCAAAAGCTGACAGCAGTCTAAGCATGGAATTTCAACCTGAGACTTGTTACACAATGCAAATATCCTAACGTATTCATTACTCAATTATTGATGTAAGTGGAAATTAACTCACTGATACAACTTATTTATGAAGGTCTGTTTAAAATACTCAGCATCAGTACTACAAAGAATTGTGCTATGTTGGTTAATGATGAGACAATTTTTATCAGTCTTATGAACACTGGGGCAAGCAATGCAGCAAGTTGCAGAGCCCAATCCTGCACTGCTGAGGGTATCAACCGTATGTGACTACAGCACCCTGTGGTGCCGTCCTGCTTCTCCCTGCAAATCTTTCTCCACCATTTCCACATGAGGTTCTCAGAGTACATTCTGCTTCTGCATAATATCCCTCTGCAGCCTTGTTCGGTGACCCACTTTCCCCATTGTAGCTCTTCCCTCCTGGCCAGCCAGGAGTTGGTCAGGATTGCTGCGTGTCCCTACGGGCATTTGTCACATGGACATGCAATGATGAATAATGCACTGAACTAATTTCACTGTACTTTCATTGCCAACGCTAGGTCTTGAATTCAAGTACGTCTCTGGTCTTTTTTCGTATTCCAAGTTGATTGAGAGGGTTTAACCATATGCAATATTCAAATTGCTTTTATGCATGAAGAGAGTTTCAAGAAATCAATGCACTCTTCAAGTAACATAATTAATACATGAACTGACTGCCCTTTAAAGACACTAGTAATGCTTCTTACTAAGACCAATGCACTCATATTACATTCAGTAATGGACTTTTTAAAAGTTAAATTCTTCATTGTTGGTATTTGAGTAAGACACAGAATTAGGCATGCTGGGCTGTATTTATTAGCAGAAAACTGATTATTATTACTGACCAATCTGCTTTTTAATGATTCAGCGAGCATGTTGGTTTTTATAGTAATGAATACGGGGTTCTTAATCAAGTGATCTGACAAGTGTGCAATTTGCCTGGAAAATTATGCTGGATTGAAAGTGGTTTTGTGGAGAATAAAAAAGGGAAAAGAACCTATAAAGTGTTGGCATTTAGAGGAGAAAGAGACAAGCAAAACTGAAAGAACAACACTGCGATTCTGCCTATCTGTATGCAGATATTTGGCTAAAATTCCCAGTTAGTGCCAGGGTTATATTATGCCCAGCTCAAGGCAAATTTCAGGTTTGATTTTGCTGTTTTCCACTGGAAGTCAACGGAGCAGGAGTGTAATGTCGGTGCTATGAAAGGCCACTGTGAAATCAGATGGTTTCAGTTCTGTTGTGCTTTGGTGGCACGTTTACCTTCCTTTAGTTAAAAAGGAAATACTTATTTTCACGTTGAATGCATACTTGTCACATTTTTAGCCGCTCATGTGCCTCTAAGTATCTGAATCTTTCTACCAACTTGACGTATTTTCCGATACATACTTGTCTTCTCTTGCTTCACACTCCTGAAGGATGCCTTCTCCTACACCCAGGATCCTAGGATGAAGGAATAACAATGGAACTTGTGGGCTGCTGTTCAAACTCATCATGGTCTAATCAGTTTCTTATTCTGAGGAAATGGCTGGCATACATCTGACACCAGGGATTGAATGAGGCTCCTCGGAGACTTCTGTTGACTTCAGTGACCTTTGATCAGTCAATAAAGTCACTGTCACCAGTGACCTTTATCAATGTGCATTGTGAAAAATGAATATACTACTAAAAAATACACCAAATCTTTCTCATTTTTTTTATTTGCCTTCATTTTGCAGTCTCTCTCTCTAGTCTGCTGTCTATGAGCAGGTTGTACCACTGTATTTCATTCTGTTGATCCGGTTTTAAGTGGGTGCCCAAGGTCTGGGGTTCAGCTTAAGAGGTCCTGCACACTTTCCAATCCAACTCACTTCTTTATAAAGGTAGTAAACAAAATCTATTTTTAAAAGAATGATTCCTAGAATTTATTCATGGAGGACTCAATTGTAGCAAACAGGTAAATAGGAAACTCCCTAGGGAGCTACTACTGGGATTATATTCAAACCCTGGATTAATATGCCAGCTTCTGTCGTGTTCTACATCCCCTATAGCATTTGAATAATGAGTATCAGTCTGTGGCTGTTGTCTCCTAGGTCAGTCCCATGCTAAAGGGGGATCAAGGGCTCACTGAGGTCAATGTAAAGAGCCCCATTGATGTGGCAGCTCTAACTCACAGCACTGGGGTCGTACAGTACACAACTTAATAGGAGGCTGTGTGTGTTGCCTGGAGGAGCCACCTTTGTTGGTGTAAACTTTATGAGACTTAGGTATCAGAATTAATGAGAACTTCCACTGAAGCCATTGGAAATGGCTTCTAAATGAAAATGTTGGAGGCTATAGTTGCCTATTACAGCGGAATACCAGGTATACCTGTGTTTTTTAATCCTTCCCTTGTTTCTCCTCTTTTCCAGCCAATATGCAGAATACTTGATTAGAATTTCAAAGTAACATTTGCTCTGGAAAAAAATGTCATCAAATATGACAGACAATGGAAACAAAGCATGAAAGAATTCCGCTTTCTTGTTCTTAAAGAACCAAATGGAGCAAGGAGGCAATTTCAGCTGTAGTCTCGTAAACACCCTTACTTATTTTTCCTCCTAAATTTAGTATTATTTTTCTATTGTGCACTGACCTCATACTAAGGGTGTGTGAAGCTGATAGAGAATGAGCTTTAGCAGTGAATCAATGTAGGTGAACTAACTCCAGAAGTAAAAGTGCATTGGAGGGAGGCAATGCTGCATTATTTTTGTATTGTCTGCAACACCTGAGCCTTGAGTATCATTTGGAAATACAAAAAATGTCCTTTTATCTACATTGTTAAACTGAAAGGATTCCTGCTCTATTTGCTCTTCATCATCAAAAGCTGTTGTCTGTGATTGCACAGTATTTTGTATTGTCTTCTGTAAAACCCTAAAATGGTTGTTTAGGTTGAATGCCTGAAGCCAGCACTAGATAAGTCAAAGCACATTGTATTTCCTTTCAGGACCTGGGAGACAGGTATGTCACTCAATAGCATCTTTTCTCTATATTACAATCACAAGGTGCTTTAGTGCTTTTGTTCCACAATGATGAAAACTACTCTTTTTTTAACACATCTTTTGGTGGTGTGGAATTTGGTGTAGAGAAACTATAATGTTTAAGCCTATAATTACATACAAATTGGTCACTGATGCTGTCTGTAGTTGACCTTCCCAACTAGCTAAAAAATCAGAAATATTCACTGTAACCTCCACCCTCACAGACAGAACTCCCACTGATGCTCGTTATTATTGTCATTATTGTAAAACCTGGGTAACCATCAAAATCTGTCTCTGTTATACCAGGAACCACATCCATTCAGAACACTTGGTGCTCTGTGCTCCGATGATCTCACAGTCTAAAAAGACAAGGCAGCCTTGGGTTGGGGTTAGAAGTATAACTGTGTTTTCCAATAATCTCATATGAACACATGGTTTTTTTCTTAAAGAATGATGGAACACAGTCTTCAAATGTTATGATTCCCTGTACATCTTAATAACTTCTTAGTCTTCCAGCTCTGTTTTCTTGACAATAATAAATCAGTGACACAGTGAACATTTCTACACAGATAGCCTAGCCAGCGAAAAACAACTTGACTCCTCCAAGCTTGCAAGGCTGGACAGCACAGCCATTGGTCCTCAGATAGCTGTTGCCCCTATGCTGAGAAACTATGGCTTTCTAGGACAGGTTTAAATCACATCACAAAGTACTACTGTACTTGTCTGGCCCTTTCATGGGGTGTTACCAATATTAACAGTTGCAGATGTGTGCTTTTATTGCAGTATTTGTTAGGTGTTATCTGTCTTGACCAAGATTTCAGCAGGGAATTAGCTTGGGACTGGTTATGGAGAGATTTCAGACAAATGTACATCTGACTTTGATGCTGGTCCAGTCTTCTGCAACCTGAGTCATTTCTGAGTATTTCTCACTGTAATAGCCGCAGACTGACTGTAATTCTGGCAGTTCAGTTCGCTACAAGCAACAAGAAGAATGGGACCAGCAAAACCAAGCATCTGTCAAGATGCTTTGCTCAGGTAACAAATTTGAACGCCTGAAAGTACCTTCAATGCTATAAAACATTAAAAAAAAGGCCTATTACCTAAAGCTAGAACACCTCTAGCTTTGGGGTGGGGAAGATTCAAAGTTCATCATTGTCTAGGGTAGGCTAAATGAGCTCATGCTTTGCATTATGTATTATGAAGATCAGCTATCATTCTTTCCACTGTCAGTTTTAGGCGCTCATTGTTTTGACACATCCTCAATGGGATGGCTTTCCAGTCATGACAGACTGGGACCCAGCAGAGAGTCTCACCAGCAAATACGGCTGGATTTTCTGTAACATTGTGTTGATTATCTGCAAGTTTTGTAGTAAAGTAGTAGAAACTGATATGAACCACAAGAAGGGGAGTTAGAGATCTAATAAGTCTATTTATGTAGGGTTGGTAACCAGGAAGATTATGGGAATTAATAGATTTTTACAAGATATTTGTGTTGTTTTCACTGCAGAAGACATGAACGACTAGGAACATTGCATGTACCATTCTCAGAGATGCTAAGCAGCTCTATTTTGTTGAAGGTTTCAGTTGTACTTTGAAAACTTTTCTCTGTAGTTAATGGTTTTGTCACAAAGTATATATTCACTGTACTTTGCAAACCTAACAACTTCTCCCTGAATAAGAACCTATTATAGCAATTAATATTTGCTGGTAGCCATGGAAATAATGACTTTTCTAGACCTACCAAAGGTGTTCGGCTCTCCTGCACGAACTGGGTACCTCAGCTTTTGGGGTAATTTCCATGTTTCTGATTTAAATGATGCAATGCAGTTATTGCACTTACAGACACAGAGAAGTGAGAGCGGTTGTTCCATACAGAACAAAACATAGTCCTTAGATGTTCACGTACGTCACTCGCTGACTGAAATCAATGCTGTTTTGATCCACCTAAGGACAGAATCTGTCCCATGCACTAACTGGAGAAAACTGAGCTGGTAAAGAAACAATGGGACTTGTACAGAGAGAAAAAGGTTGATATCCTCTGCCATAAAAATCAAATGTGAAAAGTTTATAATTTAAAGCTGCCCCAGGTGATAATAAATAATTAAATCCTCAATTATTGGTTTCTCCTTAACACAGAACTATTTCCCCAGTGTTTTGCAAAAATCAGTCCACAGACCCTTATCGTAAATGCATGTGTATATGCATAGATAAATATGTGTGTATGCATAGATAAATACATGCATATAAAATCTGATCTTATGGTGATACTTTACTTTGATTTATCAATATTTGCTTTTTGTCCATGTTATCATGTTGGGTTCTTTGTACTATATGATCTGCAGTAACCCAGGCAGTAAAATAAGGTTTTCAGGTGTGGCTTCATTGGATTTACTCCCATATCCTGTATATACAGTACAGATGCATGAAGCAGCGCCAACATGAGTTTTAACTGAAACAGCATAGCTGAATGCATCCTTTGCCAGGAGCCTTAATTCACCCCCACTTTCTCTTCCTAGGATTGTCACTAATAGGCAATGACTACTTAATTATTATTTAAGTGTAATAGCTGATTATTAATGCTTAATGATCTGAATTCTTTTAGCTGAGGTTGGCCAGAGCAGTCAGTTTGCATTTCAGGTTCCTGAATGGACACGTTTGCAAACATTTAGCCGGGCACATTTATTTAGGAAGAGTTAAAATCCACATTTCATGAACATGCTGAGTCCTTTAAATTCCTTTTCTACAAACACGTCAATTATTCCAGGAAAGGCAGTTGAACTTTCTTCTGATATGAGTAAAAACAACTCCGAATTTGGATGAATACAGGCTTATTTCTTTGCTTCATTGCTTCTTCAGTTTTATTTGAAATAGGAAAATGTATATTGAGTTAGGTAATAGGAGCTGTATTGGAAAGTCTTCGTCGTGCAGCAGATGCAGAGGAGCAAGCTGAGTCAATGTGGCTCAACTCATCCCACCTAATTTTGGGATATAACTGAGGCACTCAACTGAACCTCATTGTCATTTGCCAGAATTGCCCTATGATGATTTCTCCCTCCTAGGCCAGAAAAGGGCATATTATTGTCTAAAGAAAATCACCTCTTTCCCAAGCGGTCATGACCTAAAATGCTCGTTTTCCTCTTCCACACACCGGAAAACTCAGCTCTATGGAATCATACATCAGCCACCCGGCAGCCTTGCCTGAAAAAGTAGGTAAATTCTGCTCCTGCAGAGAGGCTCAAGCAATTCAGTTTGTGAGCTCTTCCATGGAAAAGTTATAGTGCTCCTAGACTTGTTTCTGGGTTTTTTCCCTACCCCACCTCAGCTTCTCCTGGACCCAGACAAGCAGGATTGGGTTCCACTGGTCCGTGGTGCCTCTGGGACTGCCAAGGGACTTGTTAGATTGTGACAATAAACTCGAGGCTGTTGGCCACACGTTTGGTATGAAATGGAGTGGCTCTCCTCACATGAGCCGTCAGACAGAAAGGACTTTTAGTCAAAATCAATCTAAATTTCAACTGGAGACTTCAAGGTGAAGGCTGTGAACTTTGGTACCTTTGAAAGGCCCATGAAGCCATCCAGGCTTTCTCATTTTTAGCTAGAACAGTACTTCTACACTCCTGTGGTGCAAAAAGCATTGTTTCTATGCCAAAACTCCATGGCACCAAATGCAATAAATCCTGTTTTTCAATAAACTACCTCCATCAAATTTGAGATTTAATTTCTTCAGACCAAATTCTGCTCTCCCCTCCTTCCCTTATTCAAAGCAATAAATGCTTTAAATGAACTCTGGGGCGAGTTTCTGACCCCACAGCAGTAAAACCCCCAAAAGTGATCCAAAACCCATGTATTTATAACATTTCATTAGGCTTAAAATTACCTCTGTTCTTCTCATGCAATCTTTTAGGGTTTTCTAAGGAAATGGCATCTCTTTACACTCATTAAAACATATTCATCCTTAAGCTGTTGTGCTATTGAGCCCATGAGCTGAGGCTTTGTGATCTTGAAAGACTTGTGAAAGGTGCTTGAGTAAGAGCCAGTGAGTGCACATAAGCTCTGTATAGCTACACACACAAGAGTCTACTCTGTACTTTGCATTTGAATATTTCTCTTGAATGCTTTTTGCTTACACTTCAGTTTTAATCCAATTGAACGCAACCCAAAACAAGACCTTTACCCAATGCTGAGTTTAATGACCCTTTTAATACCACTTGAGTTGGCTGCCTCCTCTCTCTCTGCTGTTCCCTGGTAGCTTTGGAGCGTTAAACGTGTTATAAAGATGTCTTTTTGGTACGGTCCACAAACTAAGCGAGCGGCGCACAGAAGCCGTATACTCACCCAGCATGAAATCAAAATCTCATCAACGCAGATTATGTTAGATTAGGTAAGCAAGTCAACAATTAGCCAAGTTAATGTTACCTACCATGTCCTTCAGCACTGAACAGTTAAGGAATTTGTCTTCCCAGGCATGTTTAGTTCCAGTTGGTGACATTGCAGGTTGCTGGATGATTTTTTCAAACTAGCAGCTCCCATTGGCCTGTTGTTTTCATTCTGTTGCCAGTCTTGAACAGAAATAAAGGAAGTGTTGGTAGGAAGAGGGGTCAGTTGCTTGGCAATGAATCTGGGGGTTTGATGTGAACCCGAAGGCATTACCCTCAGCCTCTCGCCAAACTGGATTACATGGGATTATGCAGGGTTATGATGCTGCTCACTCCCGGTAGGGTTGAGGAGGTGGGTCCCCATGAACTACCCGCTCACTGTCTCAGAGGCTCTGATAGACTCAGGAAAGCAAAACTGCTCTAAGCTAATGTTAGAGGCTTTTTGGCAAGAATGGAAACTAAATAAGTAGTTGGCCCTGGTTTTAATTTAGTTGTTGGGGGGGAGTTGCTATTATTTTATCTGATGAATGCATGCAGGTCTCCAGTTCCTCCCTCTGAATTCCCTGTACTGTTCAGACTGACTTTTTTGCTCGTTAAGGTCACAGTGAAAATGAAATTAGCAGCTGGAATTCTGGGACAGAAAATCCTGCTCCGTCACGTTACCCTTTGCTTCAGGTCTCATAAAACTCACTGCTCAGCTTGTGTGGACTGATGGTCTTCACAACGTACATTGTAGATGCTGAGGACTTTCTGCAATATTGCATTTCACTTTTGACTTAATCTGCCTTGCTTTCATTGCTCATTGGATTAAGACAAGCACACCAACAAAAAGAATTCATTTAGCAATCTTAAACCAGTTTCAGAGCATCTGTTTGCTAATGTCACAGCTGCAGGAAAACTCTGAGTCTGACTTTAAACTTCCCCCAGTAACGCAGGAACTGAGTTGAGTTTATTTGCACAGTTAATTCCTTAAAAACAAACATAATCCTTTTTTACCTGTTGTTTCTACTGAATTGTAGATGCAATGGAATTAATCCAGTGGCCGTATCTAAGATATTACATCTTTCCCTGTCTTTAACGCAAGCTTTTTCAATGCTTTTAATTCTGAGTCTTACCAACATGATACGCCCGTCTCGCTGTCTTCATTACTCCCAAAATTTCAGATCGCCTCAACTTTTCTCCTGTTATTGTATGTGCTGTAAAGGATTACATCCCATGTTAAACAGTATTACAGGGTAGAGAAACTGGGAGTGAATTTGAGCCTGAGAAGAAGGGAGTAAGGTGTTTTGGTTTTATTTCTCATTATCCTGGTCTGATTTGATTGGTAATAGATTAAATTAATTTCCCTATTTTGTCCATGATGGTAATTGCTGAGTGATCTCTCCCTGCCCTTATCCCGACCCATGAGCCTTGTCCAGCTGATGAGGGCAGTGGCAGAGCAGGTGATTGGCCACTGGGCATCCAACCAGGGTCAACCCAACACAGGTTCTCCCTTCTCCCATGGAGGATGCTGCTGGCATAAAGTAAGATCTTGCCTTCTCAGGCGAAAGATGCACAAGGTCAAATACAATTTTATTAACAGGTATTTAGGGTATTTTTACCACTTTAGCAAATTAATTCTTTTTGATCTTCAGAGGCTTTGCTGGATCATTGTTTGGCAGGGAAACTTATTAGCAGTTCTGAGAAATAAATTGCCAACACTTGCTAACCTGAGGCCAAATCCTGCTGGCATTTAGATGTTTCCAGGTGGCAAATATATGAGGGACTGGGAAAAGTGAACTAGCACCAATGTCTACAGAATATTTTTGTTTAGCAGACAGGATATTTTTGGGGTTTTATCAAAAACAATATGGAGCAATGTGAACAGAAATTCTCAGTCTTCAGACACTTGCTGCAAATCGTGAAGATAGTTTCTTAACACTGACATTAAGGCTTTGTGGCTAGCTGTGTGAAAAAGGGAGGAACGCAAGCAGTGATTTCCATTGTGAAGTTTTCCAGGTATTTCCGACTTCTTATGAGGTGGCAGATTATCACCATGTGTCAGTCTGTGGGCAGGGGGAGAAATAGCAGTAAGGGGTCTTCATGATGCTCTGAGACCTTCTCTTCCCAACCCAAGGGAATGGCCATGGATTCATTGAAGATTGCGCAAGGATGCTGGCTTTTTCCTTCACATTGCAACTCAATGCATAATGAGCTGTTTCAAAAACTATGGAAACTTTCTAGTCTACTGGCTCTTTTCCCATATTTCCATATTTCATATTCCCATATTTCTCATATTTCCAAATTTCCAGATTTTTTTTCTAAGGACTATTTTGTTGAAAACAACATTTGCAAAGCAGTCTAACCTCTCTGCATCTGAGAAGCTATCCCTGTAGCACCCAGCACCATCCCACATGGCCCTTGCAGCTCCTGCGATGCTTCTGGTCCCCTCCTCATCCTATCTCATGCCTGGGTGCATCTGGTCCCAATTCTGCTCTCATTACTCACACTGTGAGGTCTTACTTGGTGAAAAGCCTGTTTGAAATATGAGTCTCATGCTGGGGTAATGTACTATTCCTCTTAGATTTAACTTTAGCTGATCCCTACAGTATGATTTTTTTAGCAGGACAGTGTAATCTCTGTGAGATCTGGACAACAGGGTCCATAAGGAAAAGGGAAACTTTCAAACCTGTGGTTTAAACACAAACCCATGAGGGTGTGTTGTGGTCATGGGCACTGTGCAGGGAGGACCAAATCCCTCCAAGCACCACTGACTTTTGCACCTGAGGAAGGAAAATGCTTAGCATCATCTGGACACTTACCATCGCCGTCCAGCTCCTTGTAGACCTTCTGCAGGTGCTGTGTCCAGCTCTTGACCCTGCTGCCATGGGTGCAATATGGATGCAGCGACCAAGAAAAAGGGGAAAATGTGATTTATCTTTTCTTTGTTTCTGTTGCTAAGTCTGCAGCTGAATCCGTGCTGAGCAGATCCTTGTGGCAACACGGATTTCCATTTATCCAACCGCTTGACAGCATCTGGGTATCGTTGTAACTGACTGTTGTGTTAGTGATACTGGGAGTGTCTATTCTGAAGGCCACAATGGTATAAGTTATCTAAGGAAGAGCATAGCAGGATGTTTCATGCTTTAGCCCAGTGCAAGAATCATTCTAAGGCAAAAGAGCCTAAATAAGAGAGCAATCTTTGATTGATACAAGTTTTACTTGATCCATAAATAAGACTGATTCATACAAAAGGATTAAACTCAACCAAGTAATAGTCATAGGCTGATTCCAGTTACTGGGAAGTCTGAATTGACTCAAGCTTTAAATAGTGCTGCCTTTTAAGTTTGAATTTAAAAAGAAAGCATCTTTGAACAATGAACTTGTTAGGAAATTGTACTGTGGTTTGCTAAAGAGAAAAAAGAAGCAATCAAAACTTATGCCATGAGGTTTCACTTTAAAGCTGAGAGGTACTTAAGTGCTTTGATAATGTGAAGAAGTCTCTGTTAGAAAAAGGGTGCAAATTAATTTCTTGGTCATGTTCCAAATTTTCCTCAAACAGACTTCTTATTTAATCTGTTCAAGAAATCCAGATTATGAGCTAAAGTCCAATTTAACAAAGGTTGAAGCCATAGAAGTGTGACCGAAAGCACACGAAGGAGGAGAAGGATTCCTTGGCCCAAGGGTGAATTGCATGTTATTTTGGAAAGAACTCACAATATTTTTTACACTTTCAGTGAAATTCTGTTAACTGGTAATCGTTTTTTAGCTTCTGCACTTGAACAGCTTGATCCTGCTCTTACTGCCTCAGTTGTGCCCCTATATTTTGGTGGGCACTTGATAGCTCCATTTTGATCTATAGAGTTATGACAGTGGAATGCTGAACTACTCCAAATTAGCTGCCTTTCTGTTTCCTCGTGGTTTAATGGAATGCTTCCTTTCTCCATAACATTCTTGCAATGTTTTCTGACAAATAATGTGGAACACAAAGGATCAGATTGGCTTCTGACCTAGATGCTTCTTTATACCCTGAAAGTCAGAGGAACTCTGCCGATTGCTTGCCATGACCCATCCGAACTCCAGTGAGTAATAGGGAAAGTTTGTGCGCCCTGATTCACTTCAGACAATGTGTTGTGCAATGACAGGAAAGAACAAAAGCCTATCAATAATCAGGGGGTTGCAGTTAAAGAGAAATTAATGGCTCTCAATATAAAATTGGATCTCCAGGTCTTCACTCATCCACTTCAGGACTAGTTCAAAGCTATCTGAGGTAATAAAAGACCTTGCTAAAATAAAAGACCTATCCAAGCTAATAAAAAACTTGACAGAGTTACTGTGTGTCATTTTCCAGGGAGCTGTAACTACTGCGTTATGGCCAGTTCATTGAGAACTAAGTGCAGAGCCCAAACACTGATGAAGCTTTGAAAGAAAAATGAATCGTGGCTGGATCAGATACAGACACAAAAGTGCTGTGTTAGAGGTTAAAACCATTCCAGGAGCTGAATGCCTTTGCTGCATAGAAAAGGATGTGACAATGAGTTTCATTTAAGGACTGAATTCATTTGCCACGGGAACAATGAGGTTTTGCTTTTTTAATCAAAATGCAGACAAGTAATTTCGTAGGCAAGCAGAGCTCTGAATTATGCTGGGGAAGATACAACGTGAGTAAACAGTCTTTTCTGTAATACAGCTATAAAATACTATGATATACATATACATGAAAGGAAGAAGTGATTGAACTTGTCATTTAATTGTATTTGAAGATTTGTAGCTTGTGAAAATGTCAGGGAAAATAACACAGTGTGTAGGATGGGTCAATTTATTAATTGCGGATAATTTTTACGCCAGCTCCAGCCAGTGCTATTGTATTTCTTATTTATGAGTCTTCACCAAGCTGTTTGGATAAATAATTTTCAGCCAGCAGGTTATTTCTTTATGGTCTTCCCATTCTGATTACATCCTGGTTGTCTGCAAGGATCAGTGCTGGTCTCTGAGGTCACACGGCATCACTTCTATGTGGAAGCCTCGAACTTTTCCAGTGGGAGAGTAGCGTTTAGCACCTGGCCAGTTTGAGCTTGTTGATGATATAACATTTGTGGCACTTTGAATATTCGTAATCTTCCAAATAACAGGAGAAAAGCAGTAATTTATCCATGCATTTCAGTTGCTTCTTAAAATTGAACTGCATAAAAGCTCAGGTTAGACCAGTCTAACTGGGAGCAAATCTTGGTCTAGTCATTCATTTCACACCAACAAAACCTGGGGGTTTTATCTGAATACGAACCTGGGACTCAAATCTATTAACTGACAAAGCACAAATGCCACTTAGAGATCAAAATGATCCGTCAGTATGTGCTTGAAGAGTAAGTTGTTGTAATTATTGCTGCCAGAAAAGGCACGATGGCTTGAAGGTTTCTGCTTCTGTGCGGAGCATCACTCGCATCCCTCCTCTCAGCAATGGTTTGGAGGAAATGCCCCTGTAGCGGCACCAATAAACTCAGCTGCCCCATATAAAGCCATGCAAGGTGCGCTGGTCAGGCTTTCTTGGCGATGAAGGCATGATATAGATGTCTAGAAACAGTCTGGAGAGGATTTGGTTCAAAATCATTCAAGGCCAGCTGCACTTTTGGTAATCTTGTCACTTCTTTAAGTGAATGACAGCAAAACAGGGGAGCTAATCTAAAGCTCTTCCTTCCTCCCCTGGAGAGCAGCTCTTGACATGGAGCTAACACAGCTCCCATAAAGCTCACATCTGTCTGGTATGGAGCAAATAATCTCTTCTGTGAGGTGGAAAGATATTCGAGTGCGTGGAGGGTGGGGCAGGAGGAAAATGGGATGATTTATCCACTTCACCTGGAATGATGCTGTAAAAATAGGTTTTGTCCTGGTTGTTGAAGCCTTGTATTTCAAGTTGCATCAGATTCATGCCTTGACTCCAGCATCCCCTAGAAGGGTAAAGCCCTCGAAGCTTGGCCGTATTTCCTCTTTATGCTGTGGCTCTTTTTAGGTTTAAAGCTCTACTTCTTTGCAGAGAGTTGTTTGTATGTTGCTCAGGAAGCCTGGAACAAACTGTTTCTTGGTTTTCAGATTTCAGCTTGGGCTTTGAGGCAAGGCGAGAATATTGAAATGCAGATACTAGACGGTACCCACATGGCCCTGGGGAGACAGGATTGCAAAATCTTCATTAAGGCCACGTGAGAGGAAAAAACATGAAGACAAAAAGATTCAGCTCTTCATATCACTCATCAACGGGAATGCATTGTCTTGAGTATTAGCTGTGGGTCTTGTCCCTCGAGAAATGCACACGCTGACAATGAGTTTTGAGCAGGCTCCCAGACATTAGGGAATTACACAATACAGGAGGAAGGTGAGATGAGAATAGGGACCTGAGATGTCCCCATTCTCTGTTTAAAATGCATCAGTGTAATAAAAAAGGGAAAAAGAAAAAAAACCAAAATAGCATCAGGTTTTATAACTCTGTCAAAGAAAAAGCAGAAGAGAAACAAGACACACAGAGCCCACAGCTGACACTAACTTTCTCCTTTCTTCTCCACCTGCATCTGAGCTAATAGGAATAATAACTATTCTGCTTGCCCACTGACCCAAAAGGTGTGTGTTATTGCACTAATCCACTTCTACTCGTATCGACTGCTGGTCTCTATGGGTTTGCCTTGCAGAGTCAGAAACAAATTACCCATCAGAGCCAATGCAACTCATGACTGTGGTTTACACAGATGTAGCTCAGTCACCCACACTTGCAAGTGGTAAGTGCTTGCAGAGTACTTCCATACTTCATCTTCTGAGTGTGTAAGGGCACGCCAGCCACCCTTGGGAGAAACCCACTCATCAGCGCATGATGCTTTTGGATCATTGCTATTGTTTTGCAACGGGCCAGACAAATGAAAGTATCTTCAAAATCAGCATTGATTTTGCTCCTTGCTATGGAAACAATGAGTTAATTGAGGGTTGTGATGCTGATGTCTCTGACACTGAGGTTATTGCACCCCCGCAAAGCTCAAATTAAAGTGAGAAAGCACAGCTAATTCACACTGTGTTGTGCCTGGTACACCTCGACTTTTACTTAGTTTAGTTCATTAGTTATAAGCTGTATAGAGAGTTCACTGACTGCACGATCAGTGTTGTGAGTGACAGAAGAACTAAGTCGCCTAATGGGCAACTGCCTCATGACTTTGAGAGGTCCTCTGCTATCATTAAAATCCACAGAGGAGGGATGTATATGCTGAGGAAGTGCCATTAAGCTGTGGAAGTGATCCCAGGATTTAACAACAGCATTTGCAGTGCTTAAAGCCAAGTCAAATAACTTCAGACTGAAGAGAGCTCCATGATCAAGAGAGAAAACTCTTGATGATGCAGCATTCATACCTTGGACATCTCTGCTGGAGCAGCTGCAGACACATGAAACAGCATCACCCAAAACATACATGACCACAACAGAGCAGACACCAGTGTAGGTGAAAGATCTCAGTTCAGAGCTCATCAGGACTTTTCACATGGGTGAAAATGAAACAATAGATTTTTCACATGTGTTAATCTTATTTAACATCACAGCAGCAACTGGTCATCAGAATATCTATAAGCAATTTTCAACAGAACTTCTGCTCCTAGACAGAAAATAAGACTTCCTGTATCAGTTTGCTCTATTGATTTGGAGTGTTAGCCTCTGCTTTGCTCCTTTAGTTACAAGCCAGCTGGATACTTGTTACTTTCAGTAGCATTAAAATATTTCAGTAGCATTAAAATATACATACTCTAGCCTGATTCCCTGAAAATGACTGTGGCTTTAGCTGTCCATGTTCACTAAGTGATGCTCCTTTTTCTAGAGGCTGATATCAAAAGCTCTTTATAAAATCAGAGGATTGTAGATTTAAATGGGGTGGACAGGACCTCTGGAGGTCATTGAATCATAGAATCACAGAATAGTTCGGGTGGGAAAGGACCTCAAGATCATCCAGTTCCAACCCCCCTGCCATGGGCAGGGACACCTCACACTAAACCATCCCACACAAGGCTTCATCCAACCTGGCCTTGAACACTGCCAGGGATGGAGCACTCACAGCCTCCCTGGGCAACCCATTCCAGTGCCTCACCACCCTAACAGGAAAGAATTTCCTCCTTAGATCCAATCTAAACTTCCCCTGTTTCAGTTTGAACCCGTTACCCCTTGTCCTGTCACTGCAGTCCCTGACGAAGAGTCCCTCCCCAGCATCCCTATAGGCCCCCTTCAGGTACTGGAAGCTGCTCTGAGGTCTCCACGCAGCCTTCTCTTCTCCAGGCTGAACAGCCCCAACTTCCTCAGCCTGTCTTCATACGGGAGGTGCTCCAGCCCCTGATCATCCTCGTGGCCTCCTCTGGACTTGTTCCAGCAGTTCCATGTCCTTTTTATGTTGAGGACACCAGAACTGCACACAATGCTCCAGGTGAGGTCTCACAAGAGCAGAGCAGAGGGGCAGGATCACCTCCTTCGCCCTGCTGGTCACACTCCTTTTGATGCAGCCCAGGATACGGTTGGTTTCTGGGCTGCGAGCGCACACTGCAGCCGGCTCATGCTCATTTTCTCATCGACCAGCACCCCCAAGTCCTTCTCCGCTGGGCCGCTCTGAATCTGTTCTTTGCCCAGTCTGTAGCTGTGCCTGGCATTGCTCCGACCCAGGTGTAGGACCTTGCACTTGGCATGGTCGACAAGTCATTGAGTTGTCATTGAGCCCAACCTCCTGCTGCAGGCAGGGTCTGCTAGGGTGGGTTGCTCAGGGACTCATCCAGTCACATTTTAAATGTCTCAAAGGAAATACCCCACAACCTTCCCCAGTCTCTTTTAGAGTCTGTAACTGCCCTCAGGGTGGTATTTTTCCTCCCTTCTACCTAACCAGAACGTTCCCTGTTTCACCCTTGGCCATGCATGTTCTTTGTGTGCCCATGAGGTGCATCTGGGTCCATCTCACTGCCTTCGCCCTCTGTAGCTGCAAGTGCAGTGAGGTCCCCTCCTGAGCCTTTTCCTCTTAAGGCAGAATGAACTCATTTAGATAAGCCTTTATGCTTTCATTTATTGAGTTACAGCATAGCAAGTGTCATTAGCACAGTGTAACTATAGGGAAATCTGGGGCTTTTTTCATTCATTGTAGTATTTTCTCCATCTGTGTTTGTAAATAGCTATGATAGGAAGCTGTAATTGTGCTGTTTCCTTTGAAACAAAACTTCTGTTGTCTTCTGTGCAAGCTGTACACTTACAATTAAGGTGGCCTGTCACAACTTAGCTCTGTCTATGACCCACTTTGCTTCCTTCCACCCCAGAGTAACCCTCAGCTGTGTGACTCTGACCCTCCTTAAGGCAGAATAAGATGAAACTGAAGTTTACCCTGAGGACCTGACCAAGAGGCAGGTGAAAGCTGCTTTCAGTTGAAAGGATGCTGGAGGAAGTGGTCTTTGTCTGTTTTCCCACTGGCTATGAAGCACCCACTGCTTTGGGTGGTGCAAGAGGCACACGGGACTCTGCAGCATCTTCAGCTCACACAGGCATCCCCGCACTGCTGAGCCAGCACCATAGGTGCTAATGGCACTGCAGCTGTGACAGCACCCAGCCACGCAGGACTCCGTGGTGCAAGTAAATACTCAGTGCTGGGATGGGTTTTGCAGCACTCAGCTCTGTTCTGCAGTGCTGCAACTGCCAGCACCTCCTTTAAACCAGCTTAAGTACCATCCTGTGAGCTGTAGTGGCATATTTGCATTGCGGCACAGATGTGCCCAATGTAACACCACATACAGCTTAGCAATGCCAACATCTGGTCCCATTAATTGCAGTAGAAATAGTGTCACTGGTCACGGTAGGGCCGGTGGCTCATTTCTTTGTTTTGCATTTTCTTTTCTATAGAAGATACCAGTCTCTGTATGACTGAGTGACCTGTCTGGAGCAGTCAGAGCTCTGCCCCACAGGCTGGGTCAGAATGAGCAATGACACGGTTGCTCGTGTGACTTTCACAAGTTTTACTCTTTATTCCAGGTCACTGTCTGTTATTTCCAGACTGGAAAATTCAAAGATCTGAAAGCACCTAATGGGGAGAGAGAGACGATGCCTTATAAAAATGTTATTGCTATTGACTTTGTGGAAGATTTGATTACAATGAGTTGGCAGGGAAATGATTTAATACTAAACATTGACAACTGTAATAGCCAAGAGTAATTCTGGACAGTAAGAGACACGAGAAAAAAATGCATTTCCTTTTACTGCAGGAGAGACTGTTGCTAAAGGGATAACATAGGCTCAGTGTAGCTACTACTAAGAGAGGTATGCTTCTAACAGAATCCTAAAAGCAATCAAAACTGTTTGTGTTGGAAGAGTTACAGTAGAAATTTGGCCAACCAAGAAAAATAGATGGGGAAAAACAACTCCATAAGCAGCCAAAACAAATCTAAATTAATTTTTTATTCCTCAAAACATTTAATCAACAACTGTTGGAAGTGAATGGCTGTAAATAAGGCAAAACAACCCAGAATTGAGGTCTACACAAGATCCCAAGACAGATTTGTTAAAGCCATTCAACACTTCGCTTTCTCGTTGGTGTGTGTTTGAGCCTTAAGCATGAGAAATTTTGACTGCTAGCTCAAATCATGGTCCCAAAATTCTTTGTCAAGCTCAGTTATTTCCCTGCTTTCTCTGTTCTGCCATTTACCTCTCCCTGTGCAGCATCCCAGCCAGAGTTTTACAGCCTCTTGTTTCAGTTCAGCTCTAGATTATGGTACAGAGCAGCCAAATAGCTGTCCACAAGAAAGTAAAGATCTTAGCATGATTCCAACCAGAGGCTCTTTATCTTTGAAATACAGCATTACGAAGCCTAATGTCTTCTGGTTTTATTAGCTATTCTTGAGGGGTGCTTAGCTGGCAAGTGCAGCATCTGCCACTGGCTCGTTGCAGCTTTAACAGCCTGAGCGCAAACTTCCCAGCCTGAGCACAAATAACATCTGACAGGCCCCAGTGGCTGGTGGTAGTGGTGGGATTTGCTGTTTGGGTACCACAGTGGTGTGCAGGATGTGATGTTTTTCTGGGCAAAGGGGGAGATGGGACCTCAGTCCCTGCGGAGAGCAGTGGGCACTGTCCCTCTCCAGTAATCCATCCTTTTACCCCTTTCTAGCTCACTATGGTCAAGGGAAAAGGAGGGGTTGATGTTGTGGTTCAGAGCCCATTCTTCACATGTGTTATAGAATCCCAGATTGGTTTGTGTTAGAAGCTCGTTCACTTCCAGCCCCTGCCACGGGCAGGGACCCCTTCCACTGGAGCAGCTTGCTCCAAGCCCCTGTGTCCAACCTGGCCTTGAGCACTGCCAGGGATGGGGCAGCCACAGCTTCTCTGGGCACCCTGTGCCAGTGTCTCACTGTCAGGTACAGATCCTGCACTGGACCCTGCTCGTGCCAAGGGGACTGGGCAGAGCCAGTGACATTAATTTACCATGAGGGGAAAATTCCAGTATAAGTGGTCTTTACTGTGTATACAACACTCCATACCAGTGACACTCGCCTCTTCTCTTAGTGATAAAGTGTATTTATTTGTGAAGCAGATCTTAATCTATCTCAGAAGAGTGTTTTTTGTTTCCCACAGTAGCATTTATAATGATTGAAAGGGGAGGCGAGAGAGGACATCTTTCTGTGGCAATGAACAAAAATAAGAATAACTTTTTAGCATTACCATATATCAATAGCCAATTATTTTTGTATGGATGGGTTCTGGCTGGCTGCTAACGGACTGACAATGAGATAAGTCTTCCAGGAGAGAAACCATCGTTTTAGAGATGGAGTGGATGGCCTTTTAATTTTAAGGTATTACCAAAATCACACCTTTCACCTTTAAAAATGGTAAACGATCAGAGTCTTGTTCTAAATCATTTAATTGCTGTTAGAACCGAGCCCGGCTAGTGCTTTGCAGGGGTTTGTCTTTCTTAGCGCTGATGGTGCCATTTCCATTGCTTAATTTTGCTTGACAACCGACATCCTCCTTGCTCGTGCTCCCTCCCAGCCTGCGTGCTGCCCATCTGTCTGCAGAGGCAATTTAAGGAATCTGTAGCAAATTCACCCTTGCTCATGTGTATTTCTTGATACACAGCGTAGATACACACAGGCACGGAGTACAACGTATTAAGCGATGGTGCGAAATCGCTTTAGAAACCTTTCACATGTTTCACATGAGGCAGGCTCACATTTCTTGCTGGTTTTTCTTCAGCTTTGGTGCATATTCTCTCATCTTCACCTGTTCCATCCATCTGCCTCTTTCTCTCTGGCACAGGGATTAGATGTCCTGTCCCTGTGACCAAGTGCCTGCTTGGCTGCTCTGTCATAACAGCTCTGAGAAAGCTCCTCACTTTCAGCTTCCCCTTGAAAACAAGCTTGAAAGATCACCACATCCTCCAAAATGTGCACCAAGACTTTCTTATGACTTAGCTGTCCGTACAAATAGCCAAGGACCTTAGGAAAAACTATAAATACATTATTGTTATCCATGCCCATGGATCACAGTGCTTTCTTGTCTTCAGATAAACACCGTCATAGAATGGTTTGGGTTGGAAGGGACCTTCAATGCTCACCTAGTCCAACTGCCCTGTAATGAGCAGGGACATCCTCAACCAGATCAGGTTGCTCAGAACCACATCCAGCCTGTCCATCATTTTTGATGGGCTCTCGTGCATGTGGGAGAATAGACTAAAAAAAAATATTCAGGGATGTGTAAACTGAAGAAAAATGGGTGTTTTTCCCAAAGCCACAAGCTCAGTCAATGGCCATGGGACCTGTTCATGCTGGTGCCTCCATTAGCCCACCGTTAATCTTGCGCATTTGGGTTCCCAGAGCGATGGAGATGGAGGGCCCCACTGAAAGTTGCCACATCCATTTTCATTCAGGTTTCTGGGGCTACTTATTTAAACCCTCCACGTGTCCCATACACAGCCACAAGCCAGCTGCTCTGACAGCTCCTAAGAAATAAGAAATGTGCCTTGAGCTCCTGTGGCATTTTCTATTCCAAACTTTGCCCAGTGGCTGATGGTTCCTTCCTCAAAGTGACATATTGATTGTGGGTACACATAGGGCGAGTATGATTGTGTTCAGTGTTTTGAGCTCATCATCTGTTATCCCATTCTCATTGTCATCCGAGGCCCAGACACTCTCAAATTGGAAGCAGTAGCGTAGAAAATTACGAACAAATCAAAACAGACTACAGCTGTGAAATGAATCAAACTCCTCTTTCTACCTTTAGTATTTCCTTCGGTATAAAACGTCTTTTGCAGTGTATTTTTTGATTATTTGGAGCTCATGGCCACAAAGGCAGCGATGAAGCACTGCGATCCAGCATCTGGGGCCGTTTGCCAAACAGACCAATCATGTACTAAAACGTGATGAAGACAGAGAAGGACAGGTCCCCAAGGGCAGCACCTACTTAGGTCTGGTCCTTGACCCATTTTGACCACCCAAAGGATGCACCACTGCTGCAGTGGCTCATCCATAGACATCCCATCTCCCACAGGAGAACAGCACCCACCGAAAACTCTTATGTGTTTGCAGCTCTTGACCTTGGCCCTGTGCATTTGTTGCATCTGAAATGGAGCGATGGGGTTAGAAAAGCTCAAGTCTGAGCTCCATATCAGTTTTTCAGAGCAGCCCCTCGGTGCACTAACGCTGTTCCCTGAGAGCAGGCTTTAAATACGTGTGTGTTTGTATGAAGATGACCGCATTAAATTGAAGCAGAAATAAATGGTAATTTAACTGGCACAGATATACAAAGCTGACACAATCTCCAAAGGTTTGAGGATGCTATTAAATTTGTTCCTCCTTCCTAATTTGTGACCAAAAGGATAATGAAAAACTGGCGATTCTAAAGTTGACATAAAAAGTAAGAGATATACAGTTGGCATGGATAATTTTATGCGCTGTCAAAGGAAAAGGCTCTGCTAAATGTACGTAGGCAAAGATACACACAGTCATCTTAATGAGCAATTAAAAGATGGACTCCTAATAATTGCATCGTGACTCTTGTCACATTTGTATTTGTTTAATATCTCTAGTTTTGGTTGAATCTGGTTTTGAGTCCCTATTTTAATCAGGTCTGATTTAGGCTCTTGGTTCAAATAACTGAAAGTGATGAGCGTGAATCTTGTTGTCCTATTACTCCCTGTGCTTCTCGTTTCCAGTGAATACAATGTTCCTTTAAAAACTCATGTTTGATTACTGCGTTTCGCTAGCCAGGCTGGACAAGGGGGGCAGGTGGGTGATTTGCTGTCATTCAAAGTTGGAGTTTTCAAAGAGGAAACCTTATCTCCCTCTCCTGAACATCACTCTTAACAGGTTTTGGAAGTGCGTCGGATAGCTCGGGTGGTTTCCAGTTAACTCCTTTGCTGGTTGAAATCGGGGAGTCTTAGCTATGTGCATTGCTCTGTTGTGGTGGTGGTGGTCTTTATTTACAATAAGAGAAGACCATCTGTTCTTCAAAGCTCTTTCTCTTACCCTAACTGCTGTGGTCACCCTTGAATGCCACTGTATCTTCAGTGACATGGAGCTGCCTTCCCAAGCTGTTTGAAATCTCCCATCAATTCAATTCCCATTCAAACCAACCGAGGTCGCATCAGTCAAAGCCGACAGTAGGTTACACGTTTCCAGCTCCTCTCTCTGAAGTACATGAGTATGGGACAGGCCCAGGTTTCTCCTTCTTCACAGCCCTCTGATCTGCCCACATCGTATTAAACACATTGTCACTTGCAGCTTCCATTCCTCCAAACTTCCAGGGTTTCCTTGCTTTCACATATCTTTTTAACTGAGGGAAGGGGGGGATGCTTCAGTCTCATTTCAGTGAACAGGTTATCCTGTGTTTTCATGAAAAACCGATACAACTGCAGGCTTGTTTTTCCCCTTTCTCTGTATAAGAATCTTCTGCTCCTCAAGTCTGTCTTTAAAATCATCCATTTTTCTTTTCCTTCTCACTCCAATCACTGCTTTTTGGGCCTCTCCAATTCCCAGTTCAAAAGAAAGCAACAATTATTTTGCTTCAAACTCATCCAGCCCTGAAGATGAGGAATTTACCAGTTTTTCATTGCCAGCCTGCTCTGGAGCAAGCAGCGGTTTATTGCTCCTGCTGTTTGCTTTGCCCAGCCTATGCGGGTAGGTGAAGCAGTGTGAGGGAAACAGCAAAGCTTCCACAGCATCCTTTCTGAAACACCCCTTGGGATGCACTAGGATTCCACTTGGCTTTGGAAGGGTCTCAGGGCAGATTGAAAGTGTTTGAGCTGGCTGGAGGGTGCAAGGAGGGTGCCTGCCAGTTGACACTGGTTTGGGTGTGAAGGGAGCTTAAAGCTCATCCAGCTCCAACCCCTGCCACGGGCAGGGACCCCTTCCACTGGAGCAGCTTGCTCCAAGCCCCTGTGTCCAACCTGGCCCTGAACACTGCCAGGGATGGAAGTGCTTTACGCTCCTTATTGAGGTGTCAAGATGCGTGGCATGAAGATGTCAGGTCAAGCCCTTCTGGGGTCACACAGAAGCACGGCAGCTCCAGCCTGAGCGGATAGAACTGTGTCAGTGATGTCAAATGAGCAAAATGTGCCTGTTGCTACCAATGTATCATGGCAGGTATCACCCAGGCGAGCTGCTGGTGGTGGAGAAACATGATTGCCTCCTGGCTCCGTATCCTTATCCTCCAGCATGCCTGGACAGAAACAAAGAGGGGCAGTGCAGGTACTTCAGATGTCTACCAATGCATCTCATGTTTATGTCTGTCTTTAAGACATACAGAGAGATTCTAAATACCTCCAATTGACAGCACAGACCTGTTTCCATAGAATAAATGATGTTGGCAGGCGGCAAGGTTTTTCTTCCTTCCCTTTGGGAAATGGGGAAGAGTTGTCTCCACTGATATGATTCCCAATACCTTCCCTCAGGAAAAAGATCTCATTGAAGATAATGCATTTGTCTCCGATTAGATTTCAGCTTGATTCTTTTAAAACCTCAGACCTCTCAAACGGATGGGCCAGCTGTGAAATACGCGCTCATTTCTTCTCTTAGGACGCAGTGAATCCTCCCTGCTTTATTCCATTTGGGATTTCGTTTTTGAATCCAAACCTTCAATCAGCCATTGCAGATCATTTCCTGCCCAAAGAAGGAAAACCGGAGAAAAAACCACTCCAAGAGTCCCCACAAGCCTTTGTGCATGGTTTGGGTACAATAAGTTCTGTATTTCAGAGGTGCTGCGTTGAACGGGGCAGAACTAAAGGTGTGACAGATTCTGTCGAGCCAACCTGTGCCATCGCTGGTGTTTCCTGCGGAGAAAATAAAAAATACAAAATAAATCATTTATTTTATATATATTTTATTTAAGAAAGAAATCTTATTCTCATGGGGGAGCCTCTTCTGCAGCCTCCTGCCTAAGTCTGTGCAATGATTTTTCAATGAGAACAATTCCTTCTGGGCTAGACCCTGTTTCTGGGGGTAGCCTGTGCCTTTTTAAACACCCAGACTAGGGGGTCCTGTCCTTTCCATGCTAAAGCCAGTGACAAATCCAATTCAAATCAGCAGGATCCAGCTGAAGGATGGATTCCTTATAGGAAGAAACACCCAAAATTGGTGTGTTTTCTTGGGTGGTTTAGATCGCTCACCCCCTGGGCCAGTTTGCGGGTGTTACATCCATTGCCTATGGGTATGTCCGGCTTGTGCCTCACCCTTCTTGCAGCCTTTGAAGCCAAACACCCCAAGTCCCCTTTGTTCCTCCATCCACTCTGCCTCCCTCTCCCGTAAACATCCAGCCCTTTTTAAAAGATAAATGAGAAATTATTAGATTGACTTTTATTCTGTTTCATTTCTGAAACCAGACGCGATGGGGAAGGGGAGGATGAACGAACGAGCGAATGAATGAATGAATGAACGGCAGCGTTTGCCTCTCTGTCAGACCAGGGGGTTGTGGAAACGAGACATCTTCGATGTGGAGAGCCATCAGAGGTGGGCTGTGGGGAAAACTCGGTTCCCCGTGGGTTCACCCCGCACCGTGCGCGGCAGCGGCCTCATCTCGCCCCGTTCCGGACCAGCTCCGTCCCACCTTGCAGCAGCTCTCACGGGCATGCGGGGTGTGTGTGTCATTGAGGGGTACCCACCGCCTCGGGGGTCCCCTCGGTGTTTGTGCTGCGCTCCCGGCCGCTCAGCTCTGGCGCACACATACAGGGATGCTCCAACAGGGACCCCGATACCCACCGTGTCCCCGCCGCGCTGCCCGCATCCCCCCCATCCCCAGCCTCGACGGGCCGCCCCCCCCCGCCGCTTGCCCCGAGGGGGCGGTCCCGCCGGCCCCGCACAGGTGCTGGCGATTGGGTGGAATATGCAAATGCGGCGCTGACGTCAGGCGGCTCCGGCCCAGAGAGCACAAATAGGGCCGGCCCCGGCCCGCGCCGCGGACTCAGCCTGCTCCGTGTCCGTCCCGGCCCCGCTGCCGTCCCCAGGTGAGTGCCGCGGGGCAGCGCTCCCCGGCCCGGGCTGTGCGGCTCCGCGGGGCCCCGCTGCCGTCCCCGCCCGGGCTGCGGGGAGCGCGCCCGTGGGGACCGCGCTGCTTTGCGCTCCGCGAGTGCGGAGGGCAGCGCTCGGCGCTCCGGGTGCTGCCGCCGAGTCCCCCATCCGGGCGTGGTAACAGGTGGGCGGCCCCCGCGGGGCGGCGAGGGGCGGACGGGCTTAGGGGGATGTCGGCTCCGCGCATCCCGAGTGGGGGCAAGAGGTGGCAATGCCGCCCGGGGGGCGGCCGCGGCTGCCGCGCCTTGGATGCGGGGGGCAGCGCGGGGGTCGCCCTTTTACCGCCGGCCTTGCCGGGGCCGTGGCGCTGCCGCCGTCGGTGGGGCACGGAGCCGGGCGGCGCGTCCCGCCGCGGTCGCGAGTGGCGCCGGCTTTTCCCTCCGCTACCGCTGGGAGGCGCCGTGGTGCCGGCGGCCTCTCCCGCGGGGCGCCCCGTCGGGCGCCGCTGCGCGCCCCGGCCCGCGGGCAGTGGCAGCCGGCAGCGATGGTGCTTTGGTTCGTCGGAGACGTTAGTTTATCGGGTGCTGTAAGGGATGCGCTCCTTCCCGGCTGGTCTCGCACGCTGCTGCGCCGTGGAAATAAACGGCTTTCCCGTGGTGCGAATGGGAGGGATGGTTGGGACTTCTGTAAGCATAACCTGAGAGCAAAGCAGTGATTGAAGCATCCAAGAGTCACGGAGGCAGCCTTGAGAGCAAGGATTAATACCTGCGGGGTTTAGGGGCTTCTCGGCAGTCCTTCGTCCCTCCTGGATTGGTGTTCCCTGCATTTCTTGTAGGAGCATTGAAGTGGCTTGGAGAGTTTAAAGATCAAGTGGAATATGCTTTTGCTCAAATGGAATGTCTGGTTTGTACTTACACATCACAGCTGCTTCCGATGAGTTCTTAATGCATCAGAACTTTGAGTAATTTGTCTAGGATACTGGGGACAGCTGATGGCATTATTTGGCTTCGTTATGTCTTGCTCAAAGGTTAGCTTCAAAAGGATTTTTCTCCTTAATTTTGTAGCACTTGTAGCGTTCAGTAAGAAATTACAGTCATCAGAATTATTTTACAGGTCATAAAAATGCTGTTTAGACAAGGCTAAAACGGTTGATGGCAGAGGAAATGAGGACCAGATTCTTACCTGGTGTTACAAGAGCTGGTTTGACAGAGTGAAGGGTTTGGTGTGAAAGCTTTCCTCTTGCTGTAGCAGCAGTCATAACTTCAGGTAATTAAGTTCAACCTTTTTCGTTCTAATGCGAGGCTTGTTGGAGATCACTAAAGGCTGCTGTGAACCGGTGATTTCCCTAAGCTAAAAAGAAGCTGCAATTTAAGTAGCCCCCAAACCAACCCAAATAACAGCTTTTGGCAAATTCTTCCATTTTATTAGCCACCATAACTGAATTCTTAATGCTTCTGTGTTGTGGACGAAAAAGTTGTGGGATCTTTACAGTAATCTGCCTGCTTGGCAGCTCCTATTGCATGTTATGGAAGCGCTTTAAACAGTTTTCCCCACTCAAACGGGCAAGGTCCTGTTTCTGTTCCAAGGTGACCCTTTTTGCTTGAAGCCTGTACTCTAAACCCTGTGCTTGTGTCTTTGGCAGCGGGATGCTGCCAGTCTGGGCACTGTATGCAGGAGCCTTCATGCTTGAGCTTCATCAGATAATAAACTGCCTGTGGGAGGTAAAGCGGTGCTGGCTGCAAGGAGGGCTGTAGCACTGCTCTAGCTCAGAGGAAGAAACCCCAATCTTTAGGTGAACTCTTAGTCTTTGCATGGTATCATCTTTAACCTAAGAGCCAAACCTGCTTTGGAAGTCACTCCCCTGAAGCTGAAGGAAATGTGTCACAAATGGATGTGATGCTCAACTTTGCTTCCCAGCATCTGCATTGCAATCCCCAGTTTCTGCGTTACAGCTCAGATTAAAGTCTGTTTCTCTGCTCAGGCAGTAAGGCCAGGAGGTGTGTGATAGGTCCCCCCTCCACCCCAGCTCTTGGGAGACCTCTAGTCTTCAGCCACCAATACTGCTCACTTATTTTTCTAGTGGAATTACTTGTTTTATGCAGACATTGCCATGTGCGTGATTTACCTGGGCAGTGCTGTGCAGGCTCCAAACCTGTCCCTTCTTCAAGTTAAGAGAGGAAATGGGTAGTAAAACTTGTCTGAGTTTACAGTGGTGGTCCAGATCTGTTCCATCGATTAGACTCTTTCTCTTGACTCCGGTAGCTGTATTGTATGATGCAGCTGCAGACCAGGTTCTGCAATGAGCCTTCCTCCTAGCTCAGGTTAAGGCGATGCTGAGCTGTGGTTTAGGATGCTGAGTAGCATGAAAATGCTGAATGATTTCAGGCTTAACCCTCACTTGGTATTTACAGTGTACACTCGTTGCTTGGTTTAGGCTATTCAGATATATAACGTGTATTAGTGTGTCCCCTTTTACTATGAGTGAGAGCAATTAGGGTACTGTCAGTCAGCGTGCAATAAAAGTGATTTCTAAAGTGACTAGAGAAAGATGTTCTAGAAATCCCATTTATAAACCAGCCAGAGTTTTCTAGTGGTAGAGGCTGCCCTTTCAGTTTCATTGGTGTTATAATCATCCTAATCCAAACACCATCACGTTTTCAAGCAGTTGGTTATTTACTGAATACACACGAAAGTAGCTGGTCCCTTGTTTTGCCGTAGGATTGTCGTTTCAAGCAGGGTACGAGTCAGAGGTCTCTAGAACTGCAAAGTGAAAGAGTTGTTTGCTGTGATGGTATCAACTGAGCATACAAAATGCCTCCATAAAAACCGTGAGGAGCAGCCTTGCTGCGCGAGAGCGATTCGTAACGTAACAACGTACTTGTCACTTATTGATATAGTGGCTTTGGTTTATTAAACATTTATTTGTAGCCCCAGCAACACGGAGCCTTCTAATTGGAATTTAGAAAGCCTAATAAATGTTGATTTCATCCTGCGCGCTCCCGATTCAGGGTGTTTGCATGAGCGCTGGGGAAAAGCAGCGCCTGAGCTGCATGGGCGCGTGGTGAAGGCTGTGCTCGCGTTGATGCTGCGTTAAGCAGACGAAGTACCTGAGACCAAGTCGGTGCTGGTGTAGATGGTCATGGCTCCAAAATGAATCGTGATGCAGCTGCAGCACATAGCTGGCATGAAAACGCTGTAAAATGAGTCCTGTCAAGATAAGGTGTGTCATGGGGACTTAATTTAGGTTTAATTTTGACGCTAGCAGGTAACTTGTCTTGCTCATGTATAGCTCAAACCAAGCAGCAGCCTGTCACTTGCATACTATAGAAATCATAGAATCCCAGACTGGTTTGGGTTGAAGGGACCTTAAAGCTCATCCAGTCCCAACCCCTGCCACAGGCAGGGACACCTTCCACTGGAGCAGCTTGCTCCAAGCCCTGTTCAGCCTGGCCTTGAGCGTTTCCAGGGATGGACCATGCAAGTCTTCATGGGTTCTGTGACCATCGGGGAAGGAAATGGCTATTCTTGTGTCTTGGGGCTCAGCTCAGACCCTGCCTGGTCTTGCAAACTCAAGTGTAGCCTAATGGGGGGGCAGTGGCTGCATCTGCTCCAGGCAGCTGCATCCTCTGAATGAAGGGAATAATGGTATTTCTATGGCTTCTCCAGTGGCCAAAGAAATGAATGGGGGTGTCTGGGGCTTTCCTGAAGGTCTGCTGAGAATGAGTCCTCAGTAGGAGTAACCCTGTGCCGCTGGGGGTTCTGGAGATGGGATAAAGTCACCCTTTAGCCTTCTCGGTGCCACAGTACTGCGTTTTGCTGTGGTTTGCTTTTGGATGCTGTAGTTAGATTCAGAAACCCCAGGGCTCTGTTTCTGCGGGTGCTTTGTGGCAGAAGACCGGGAACAACGTGTCCTGTGGGGGTTAGTTTTGGGAGAAGTGTTTCACAAAGATGCTGTGATGTGGGAATTCATTGCCAGAGCACTGAGGAGTGCAAGACAGGAAGATGAGTGTTTTGCTGCGTGTTCTTTGGGAGTCTGCAATGCTCCACTGACGCTGCCCTAGCCTGGATGGGCTCCATCACCTGAAGCTTTGGCCGTGTTACTGCATCTGAGCTGGGTTTTGTTGTGCAATGATTGCGTTCTGACTGTTCTCTTGTTTTCAACAGACGTGAAATGATGAGATCAAGAAGCTTTTGGTTATCTCTTGTATTGCTTGGGGTTTCCCTGCTGATCACGAGGGGATGGATGGCTGAAGACAGGAGCAGAAGGCTGTATTTGGATGCAGGGAGATCGCATCAAGAGGTACTGTACACCCACTGCTGCTGCAGTTACAACTCCTGTGTTTCTAGTTTTGTGCTGTGTTCAGGCTCTTTGTACTGCAAAACCAGAACATAAGTGAGGGCTTATTCATGTGTTAAACTAAGGAGGTCGGTGAAGAAACAACGAAACAGCTCCTACACTTATTGA
The DNA here is from genome assembly GCF_037157495.1 of Lathamus discolor. Taxonomy (NCBI): domain Eukaryota; kingdom Metazoa; phylum Chordata; class Aves; order Psittaciformes; family Psittacidae; genus Lathamus; species Lathamus discolor. The sequence continues at coordinate 18,947,489 of NC_088893.1, forward strand.
GTATACTTGATATCATCCTGGGAGGGAAACTGTGCCATGGTGGAGATGCTGGGTTTGCCCCAAAGACATTATGGTATGCTCTGTCCTGGGCTGGGGAACTCTGTTTGCTGCTCTGTCCCCTGTTGGGACCAGTGACACTAAATGAAACAGGCAAACTTATCCTGGCTCTTCATTTGGGTCACTGGCCCTTAAGGTGAAACCTGGAAAAAGCTTAAAAAAAAGGGCTTTTTTTGCTGCTTAGAAAAAAAGCAAAATGGAGCCATAGGTGGTTCTGAGAGAACCAGCGAAGTTACTGCTGGATTGTTTCCCTCCTGACCTTCTGGCATTGAACCTCTGCAAAGTCCAAAGTAATTGGAAAGGGACAAAGGGCTATATCGAGGGATGGGGATCTTTGTCCAGCTGAAGAGGAGCCTGATGGGGTGGTAGGACTCCTCACGCAGGGCAGTAATGCACTCCTCAGTGTTCCATCCCTGGGCTTATGAGAGTGAACAAACAACTGTTTTGAGTGCTGACGGTGACAGCGTTGGCTTTTGTTGTAGTGATGTGGATTAAGCAGGTCCCCATTCTGATAGGTGTCCAGTGTGGGCTGTCCCAGTGGGGATGGTGGCTTTCTGGACCAGAGCTCACCGTGTGCCTTGCTGCACAGATGTGGGTAGGCTTGGATTTTGAAGTCTGAGGCATGCAAATCAGGCTATAAAAGTCTGGGAATGTGACTTTCATGGAAAGAAAACAATGAATGCTGGAACAATTTTAGCTATTTAATTAGTTCCTGATTATCATAGGTTTGTTAAATGATTGCTCAAATGCCTGGAAGTGGGAGGTGGTGGGAGGTGGTGGGAGAGGCAAGGGAAAGGAGACACTGCTATTTTTTAGCTGCCATTGCCTACAACACTTACGTACTGGCAGACACATTAGTCAGTGCCAGGCTAATGATAAGCTCTTGATGGATTCATGCTGCAATTGGATCTATTTAAGCCTCAGGATTTTGTTCTAGTTGGAGAATCTCATTTCTCCCAGTCACATCCCATCTACAAATACCTGCAGTTGTGTGAGTTAGTTCAATAAAGCAGTTTAAGCCAATTAAGAAGATGCTTTTTGCTGCTTACCAGGACTCAACTATCATTTCAGTGGGGTTGGAGATCTGCAGTTCCAAGATCTGGCTCAGGTGTACTTTTTCCTTGAAATATCCATCCTCTGTTCTGTAGAAGTGAGGAATAGCGGCTCCCCTCCACACCTCCACTGTTATTTCGTTGCTGTGTAGACTCAGGTAGTACGCTGGAACTCTGCCAAACGTTCTTGTATTGTCTTAGATCACTTTTGCTTTATGGAAAGCAACCAAATATTTTGCATGCTTGTGCATTCAGAAAGATATCATCCTGCACTAATCATAGAATCATAGAATAGTTAGGGTTGAAAAGGGCCTCAAGATCATCCATTTCCAACCCCCCTGCCATGGGCAGGGATACCTCACACTAAACCATCCCACCCAAGGCTTCATCCAACCTGGCCTTGAACACTGCCAGGGATGGAGCACTCACAACCTCCCTGGGCAACCCATTCCAGTGCCTCAGCACCCTCACAGGAAAGAATTTCCTCCTTAGATCCAATCTAAACTTCCCCTGTTTCAGTTTGAACCCGTTACCCCTTGTCCTGTCACTACAGTCCCTAATGAAGAGCCCATCCCCAGCGTCCTTGTAGCCCCCTTCAGATACTGTGCATTAGTTTTGATTTTTTTGAAGGCGTTACTCTGTGGAATTAATTCCATTACTCCAATGATCTGCTCAAACAAGAACTGTAGAACTATTATATTTGAAAGACATTAATTCATTCAATCCTTCTCTAAAAAAGCATGAAGTGATTGTACCAATTACTTGATCTTGCTGGAGGTGAAAAGGTCTAAGGTAGAAACGTATTTGTTCAGATTTGCACAGAATTTAACATTAAGGTTTCTAATGTTCAGAGAATGCAGTTGAAATGGCTTCAAGGGATGTAAGTTATAATGTAGATTTGAAAGGGAACTGTACAGAAAGCTTGTTCTGCAAGCTTGGTTACAGCATGGTTCGAAACACCAGGATGAATCTGGAAGCCTTGAAGAGATCTTTTGGCTATGTCAGTGGAATTGAGATCCCCTTTTGAGAGGAAAGCAACAGCTCTTATGTTATCATTCAGGAAATAGCTTAGCCATGACACCGTTTTAATAATAAAACATCACCTGAAATCATCTTCTAGTGACACTGGCCTTTGTTCAGGTGGCAGCTCCTTATTCCTGAGGAGTTTGTTACCAACTTTGTGGTTTGATTAATGTACAGTTCCATTAACACGTGTTTAAAACATTGACTCACAAATAGAAAAGCTCCTGGCAGTGCACTAAAATTGCTTTAAAAATGTGTAAAGGGTTAATTTCCAGGTCAAATAATTTAACGTGTGCTCTGATCTTAAATTCCTCAGAACTTCATCAAAGCAAACACTTGGGTATGGGTCACCGACCTTCACTAATACTTGTTGTGATCTACATAGGAACAAGTTTGTGGCATCAAAACCACCGCTTAATTTATGTTGTGATTGCTAAATCGATTTCTTCATGGCCTGTGGTGGAATTATTGCAGTTGTGCTTTGCATTTATAATGGGAAAAATGAGTCTTGAGGCCATAGACTGCAATATACAGCCCTTCTGGCTGAGAAAGTGACTCTCTAACATACAAATGGCATGTAAATGGGATGATTTCTTGATGCTCAGCCTTCCATCTCTCAAGTTTATGGGGTGTTCCAGAGAAAATCTGGACTATTTTTAGTCCTGATTAGAATAGTGAACACGTGCCTGCAGTCTGGAATGCCATGGGTGTAGAATGTGTACATTGAACTGTACAAGTGTAGAATGAACTACAGTGGAAAACCTAATTAAAACAAGGACAATGCTAGGATTTAACCTGCAACTTGCCTGGTTCGTATTAATGGTTTAGAATGCTGCTGTCACTTTTATGTTGTGAGACTTCCCATAGGTTGGTTCCAGAGGGAGCTGGAAAGCTCTTGAAGCTTCTGAGTGCTGTGCATGGATTTGTGTGGAGCTGGGAGGTGCAGCTCCCCGGGGTTGAACCATCATGGGACTAAATCCTGCTGAGAGGAATGGATGCCAAAGACCAAGGCTTGTTTTTGTGCTAATGGATGTAGCAGACATGCTCAGTTTTAAAAGTACCTTAACTTTCTAACTGGCATTTGGAAGGTATTGGCTGTGTAGGTTATCCATCATCTGACTTGTTTGTTAGTTAGGGCTTGGAGATCTTAAGCAGCTGAAGACCACAGCTGGTTATTTCAAGGAGCAGAGGAGTCACGGGGATGATTTTGTGCTCCTTCCCCCAGCAAGTGTTATTTACTAATATGACAGGCTAGGAAAGGAGGGCTTTGGGAGGCAAGGTGGGAAATTGCAAATGCTTCTGATGAAAGCTTTTGCTTCTAATTCAACTAGAAGCATGATTTCAGAGCATGAGCTTGCAGTGAGACAGGCACAGTGCATCGCTTTTATATGCAGGCAAAGATCTAATATCCTGGTATTTATTTAAAGAATTATTATTAGTAATATATTCTCTGCCACGTGTGTGCTCTTCCTGCTTGTGCGTCAGTTTGGAGAAAGGAAGGAAAGGACCAGATCTGAATTCAGATCTGTGCTCGGATACAGCTTGCTCCTGTCGTACACATTAGTGAAGGTAAAAGCAGGCAAGACTTAAATTCATGTGTTCATCACTTCAGTATGTAATAATTCACTCCTTGTTACCTGCATTGATATGGTACCTCTAGCAAGCTGTAAATGCTGTTTGTAGACTATTCTAAATCTTAACTAGTGTGTTATCCCTGAAGCCCTTGCTCTGAGTGCTGGTTATCAGAGTATCTGCAGTTCAAGGTGCTGGGGAATGTTTTCATAGTATTTGGATACACATGTTGGGGTCCTTCCTCTGTATCCCCAAACCCCACCTACCCCCTCCCAAATACCCAGAGGGTTTAATAAATGCTGTATCTTGAAGGATGGTACCCAGAAGGTTTAATAAATGCTGTAGCTGTGGGATGCTCTTATGCTTGAAGTACTAGGAAAGTTGAATATTGGGTTACTTGGAACAAAGCAGGTACTGTGTACTTGAGTAACAGCATCAAGTTAGAAGGCTTTTAGGTTATGTTCACAGATGTGACTCACTAATAAGTATTGGAGATTGTCAGGGCACACCTGTAGCACAACTTAAAAGGTAAAAACCTCTTGTATGCAGCCCCTTGCAGAACCAGAATCCTGGTTCCTGTAATTGTTTTTAAGCTTGTGGTAAGATGCAGTGTATGATGCCACTCTGTGGTCCTGCATTGCTTTCTGGGATCCATCACCTTCCACCTAACAGCAGCCAGGAGCACCAGGTGCCATCCTTGCAGTTTAGGTGATGCCCTGAGTACTAATGACCTTGAATTCGGGTGCTGTAGCTGGTGCTTGGATGCTGTTCCTTGGGGAGAGCAGGGACCATGTGGCACAAACTGACCCCAGGAACCACATCTCAGTAAAGTTTTTCCTCCTGTCACAGTTGAGTAACTGTGGAAAAAATCATATTTAAGTGGGGGAATGCTGGTATATTCCTAAAGCAGAGAATAAGACCAGGGTAAAACATCTTGCACATAAAGAAATCTAAGGGAGATCTTGGCTATGATGTGGTTCTGATGCTCTGTTCAGGAGCTACTTAACCTTAAAAGACTAAATATTGACTAATTGTTTTCCAAAAGTAGCATGTTCTCCCTTAAAAGCTGTAGCAGTAGTTTTAGAAGGGCGATAGTTCTACTTCAAGCACTTTCTACCATAAAGCAGGGGAGTTTTCGCTTAATTCAATTAGGAAGGGTACATCTGCAAATCTGTGACTTCCAAAACGGGCATCCCAGGAGCTTCCCTATGACAGTGTGGAAATTGATGGAGCTGTACCTGGGTTTCTCATCTGAAGTCTGGAAATAGGGAGTGAAATCAGAGATGTAGCACTCATCTCAATTAGCTGCCGTATGGACGAGCAGATGATCCAGTGTGATGTGAGACATCAGAGCTTCTCTCAGTGTTTGTACCAGACAGGACAAATCTAAATTGCCAGCATCTGTACTGGTAGCAAGCTTTCTCTAAACAGCAGTATACGATTTATCATCTTTTCCTTATGCCTGCTCAAAAAAAGAGATGAAGTGGATGTCCTGTGCCTCATTAGCATCTTGAAAATAGTCTTTGTGCATAGGTTTATAAACAGAAAATCCTCATTGTCTGTATATTACTCATAACCGCTGCAAATACTACAGTCTGTATGCAGAGTGCCTCCCCTTGCCCTGCACTGATGGCAGAGTAATGATCTTGACCCGCCCCCCCCCCAACTTGAGATAAGGAAGAGCATGCTCTGAAAGGAAAGCAAATATCCCCAGGATGATGGTCTATTAATAGGAACAGGCACTCCTTTGTTAATTGGCTAAATGAGTCAGGGCTGTATATTGAGGAATCGTACAGCGGGTGGTCTGATCCTGAGAGCAGGTCCCTGGAGACTTGGTGTGTGCAGAAGTAACATCTAATTCAGTGATGGACGCAGCACGATCCCTCTGCATGTGCTGAATTCGATTTATCCCCTTGCACAAGCGCTGCAGTCTCTTCCACAAAGTAAGAGGGTCGCTACAGTCCAGTGATATAGGCAGCGTGTGGATGTGAAATGTTACCTGGTCTGCATCCCTTCCATCTGCTGCATTAATAGGGCTTTTTTGGCAGTGTCCCCTATGTCAACCTTTGCTTATGGTCTTAAGGGACTCCTGACTAAATCTGCATTTAAAAGAGCAGGAGACTGAAAACACTGCAAGGTTTGTTGTTCTTGAGGTCAGTCGGTACCTGTTAGGTACCAAACTTGGTGCATGTTAGGCATCATGCTGTGGGATCAGAGGCTGACATAAAGGATGGGCAAATGCACAGCTGTGTACAAATCTGTGTGCGTACTGGTTTGCAAATGGAAGAAGCTGGGAAAGAAAGAGAACTATAGAGAGACGCTGTACTGCCAAGATGTGAACCTTAAAATACTACATTGAGCTGTTGCTCAGGGATTCATGCTTGTGTGCCTCTGCATGCTGGTTTAGAAGCATTCATCATCTGGTGTTAGTCAAGGGAGAACTAGGTAGAAATAGCAGACAGGAACTTGTCTTTCCCAATTTCAAGCCTAATTGTGACTGTTTAATTATGAACCTTGCTAAGTGTGCACACTTTACAAATTAGAATGCAGAAAACTGCGTGTGGCCAGTTGCGGATGTGCAGGGACAAAAGGAAGAACAACTGTTACGGAAAAATCAAGAAACAGTCCTTTCTCTGTCCCTGTTGGTAGCTTGTCTGTGTGCATTGCATGCCGTTTACAAACCAAATGCAAAGTACTATGTAGTTGCTGTAATTTGTGATGGTGCTAGTCTCTGCATATGTTTCAGAGCAGCTTTTTAGGAGCCTTGTCCCATGCCCCATCTTATATTGCAGTGCGTTGGCATGTTTTTATTTAAGGCTGCTAAGGGGATGCATTATACACACACCTTAATGTCTAGTCCGTGGCTGTAGGATCCAGGTTAATAGATTGCTTTTAATCATGCACAGCAGCTTCCGGTGATGTGACTATACATGCATTAAATGGTTATAAATTCTAGATACCTAATGACATGTTTTTAACCTGCTGTAGATATCATTACTTGCCTACAGGCTAGACTGTTGCTATTCTAGAGCTGAGGAGGGCTTTGAGCAGCTTGTTTGTGTGTCTGCATCTTGTCCCCGGTCCCATGGGTATCTTAAAGCTTTGGGGAAGCTCCGCTTCATCCTGCACTTCCTGCAGGCGGTGCTGGACCAGCTTTGTGTAGAGGCGGTCCTGGTTCAGCTTTGTTTCCGAAAGACCTCCCCTTTGGTCATGCTGTGATAACAACTTTCTGTAGTTGGAGCATCCGTGAGACTGTTTTGCTCTGCGTGCTCAGTCCTTGGCTGGAGAGAATAGGTGGATGTTATTCATAGATGTGGGAATTAGGTTTCTATGTGACAAACGGTTCTTGCTGCTTGGTACAGCCATTTCTTGGTTGTCATAGATCATTTTTATAAGCAGAAATTAGCCCTTCAGTGGATTGGTCTTGCCTGTAGTTATAAGGCTGAGAGGAATCAACATCCCAGACTGGTTTGTGTTGGAAGGGACCTTAAAGCTCATCCAGTTCCAACCCCCTGCCATGGGCAGGGACCACTTCCACTAGAGCAGCTTGCTCCAAGCCCCTGTGTCCAACCTGGCCTTGAAATTGCAGGGACGGGGAGCGTGTACATGGTCCTTCCTTGCCCCCCTGTTTGCTTGAATGCAGCTCTAAAAAGTAAATATGATTAACTGCTGATGAACACTGGTGTAATGAAGCTAGGCTGAAGTGATTGTAACAGTGTTAATAGTGTAGTGGTGGTTCCACGTTTTCTGGGCTTCACTTGGTAGGGATGTTCAAAAGCTCGACTGTAGGAGAGTTGAAGCCAAGTCTTCCATTACCCTAATGTGGGGGGAAAAAAAACCCAACAGTCAGAGGAGACAGAAGTAAAATACAGTACCAAGTGTGATGCCCCTTTCTCCAGTGGGGTCAGGAGGTGGGGGCCTCCTGCTTCAGCAGCAGAAGCTCACGTAGCCTTCCACCCCCCCTGCAACAGGGATTTATAGGGAGAAGAGGCTGTTGCCTTGTATAGTGCGCAGCGTGTTATTTGTGGGGGTACAGGACAGATGTAGGTATGTTTTTATAGAGATGTTTAAACATTTTATTTACACTGACACCAAACAACCTGAAAGCGGTTTCGCTGCTTGGATCCCTCACTAATGACTGTCACTAAATCTGTCTGCAGTACGCTGGTTACCGAGCCCTGTACTACATTGCGTATTCCCTCTGTGTAGTTGTATTTTAACGCAGCACAATGAAGCGTCCCCCCCCCTCTGTGTTTGTTCTGAATGGAATCGGATTTTTCATTCCAGAAGTGCTCTGCTCATCCGTGGGCCCATGATTCAGCATTAATCAGCAGCCTGTAACACAAACCAGCTATTACGGCTTGGCAGGACATTGAGATATGCTGTCTTTTGGAAGACTGGCATTCCCCTTCTGTGAGAGCAGAAAAGGGCTTTGCTGTTAACTGGCAGGAGGTTCACACAGGTGCCTGTGCAGCGCACGGCAGCTACAGGGAGTGAGCTGTAGTTCTGATTCGTGTTGTGGTTTTGTCCTCCAGGTCCAGGTTGGGTTAGTAATTGCACTAGATGACACTACATTGCCTCTCAACCGTTGGCACTGGGTTGGTTGATCTGGAGATGCGCTTTTTCAGTGGCTACACGTCTGGTGAAACCAAATACTGGAGCAAACACACTGCATCGATTTGCACATCATGATTAGGCATTTCGGATACAGAACAGAAGGACCTTTTCTTCTGCATTCAATTAACTGACATTAAAAAGCTGGCAAATAGGTGCTAAACATGAACCTTGACAAATAAAACTGTTGTATTGCATTAATGAAATGCTGCTTAAAGTGGTACTTGCGAAGAAGCTTTCTCGAAGGAGTGAGAAATCTGAAGCAAATTTTTCCCTTCAAAGCCTATGAGTTATGCTCTGATAAAATTAGATTTTTAGTTAAAGGAATTTGTAGTTGTTAAATGGTGCCCATGAAATAAGTCTCATTTATAACCATCTGCTTTATGGCTTCTGCAGGAGAGTATTCCTCAGGCAATGCATCCAAGAACTTTAGTGTCATTTTTATCCAAATAGTTTGATTCTCTACCAGTAACACTATTAAAACCTCAGTGTGATTTTTTTTCCTTTTTAACTTGAGAGCAGTATCTTACACTTCAAAGAAAGGGTGACTACTCTCTCCTGTGAAGAGATAGCCCAAGCCATACACGGCGCTGTGCCCGTGGCCAGACTTGCTGGTAATGTCTCTTAGTGGTATATTAGATCACTAATAGAAAGGTCTTATGTTCAACATGCCCTCAAGGAGTGAAATTAGCATCGTTTCTTTTCTGCGCTACAGAAGAGAGAAATGGTTTTGGCTGAAGCAAACTAAGAAAAATGAGCCCTTGCTGCAGTTTTACTTTACTAGAGGGATAGAAACCGCAGTTGTGTGTCTACCTGGAGGTGATGGGATTTCTGTGGCTGCTCTTTAAGCCCTGCTATGGTTTTTAGGTATATTTCCCACTTCGCTGTGTACTCCTGAAATGTTGAGTGTTCTCCATGCCTTTTCTCCATTGAAAGGGAGGTTTTGAGGGGACGTACCAAGTGCTCCCAGGTAACGAGAAGTGGTGATTCGCAGGCTGACCCCCTCTTCTCCCATTGCATTTCTAACAAGCTTTTCCTCTGAATCCTGCATCTGTTCTTTTGGGTAATTTATATTCATTAGGGTGTACAATTAGAAGGGGACCAAAGTAAAAGAAGGGAACCTTTGAAGACCATCCTTTGTTTTTCACGATGTCTGTGCAGACATGGAAGTACCAAAAGGATATTTAGTACCAGTGAGCCGACACTTGAATTTTATAAAGTGAGTGTCTTTTCCCCCCTTTTGATCAATGTAATAGTTGTAATTAGTTTTAGTGTTTCTAAGCTTTTGAACTGCAGAGAATTCAAACAGCTTGTTAAAGTGAGGGGCTCGGGGGAGCTTTAGAAGTACTCTTCCCTTTTGCATATATTACATGTACATGGGTTTAATGATAGCAGGCTCTATGTGAATTTTTATCTCGTGCCCCACCTCTGAAACTAATATTTTGAAAGGCTCCGAGAGGTCCCTGGGGTGTCGCTGTCTGCGCAGCTCAGCTTCGCTGCATCAAGGGGATAAATCCTTTGAAGTCTGTACTTAGCCTGAATGCCTTTTTATGTCTTTCTGAAGATCACTAAGGTAGCGTCGTACAGTGGGTAAAGACTTAGTATTTCTATAAGTAAATACCCATATTTTGTTTATTCCCTTCAGCTCATAGAATGGTGGAATACTTTGTGTTGGAGGGACTTGAAAGCTCATCCAGTTCCAACCCCTTGCCGTGGGCAGGGACACCTTCCACTAGAGCAGCTTGCTCCAAGCCCCGTCCAACCTGGCCTTGAACAGGGATGGGACAGTTGACTTAGAGAGTGCCAATACCATGTCTGCTGTTCTGATCCTTGGTTTTGGTGACAGCTTTGAGAAAGACAGCTTGCTGGTCACTTCTAGGAAAGAAAGCAGCATCTGTTACGTAGAAATAGCTACGACACCTTAGCATTCAGTGTGTGTTGTACTGCATCCTGGAATAAACCCCCTCATTCTGAATTCCCCGATGCTGTCTGATGTACTCGGTTGAGAGAGGTAATTATGGCCTTCAGGAGTTAGCTGAGCAGATACTGTTGTTTCCATAAGCTGATTTTTTTCCCCCTATTGTTTATTTCTATCTTTCACTTGGCTAAAGTCTGTATTTTTTACCCTGTGCTCCAGTGGCAACTTGCTTGATTTCCAATTACCCTGTGGCAGGGTGCTGTGTACCACAGAAAGGATTGTGGATGTATTTCAGGAGATGCGTAGCACTTCTCTTTGTCTAAATGTGGTCTGCAGGGAGGTACTTTATTATAGAGAAAAAAAGTACAAATAAACTCATAATAAGCATCAGGTAGGGCAGGAAGCTTAGATGCCTGGGGAGGCTGTGTGTTATTTCCCTATCAAAAGCAAGAGAGGAACAAACCTTTTTTGTTTTCCTTCTCTGACAAACAAACATCTGAGAACAGTGAGCACTAAGGGAATGGAATGAGGTTAAGGCACATCCACAGGAGTAAGAAGCCCCTTACAAGCTTTTGGCAGGGTCTGGAGAGCTTGCACTCAGTGGGGTTAATCCTGTATCACTCATCAGTAGGCACTGCCCAGGTCAATGGGACTCCAGGCAAGATGGTCTTTGAGTCCTCTGTGCTTCTGTTATTTTTGATACAGAAAGTGTCTTGACTGATGGAAACTGTCAGTATTTGTAATTAACCCAGAAATAATGCTACTGCTTGGAATGAAATACGTATTCCTCTGGAGTCTCGCCACTAGTGTGTGTAGTTTGTGCTGCCTGGGATCACAACAACCCTTTGAGCCTTCATGCAATGTCTCTTTAAAAGAAGTTTATTCTAGATAGTAGTGATGCTTTGCAAGAAATAGGGCAAATCATGTAGGTGTGTAAAGGTTGAAAGAGCCCTGGGCTCTAGGCATGAGTAGTCGGGTTGCTTTGAAATTATTCAAGTATTTGAACATGCCTCTGCTAAAAATATCTGTGTTGCCTCCTCCCTCCCCAGCCCTAAATCCTTGATACAGTAATAATAACCCTCCTAGCTGCTCCCTTTTAACATCAATAGAGAAGAAAAATCCATTTTAAAGAAAGATGCTGTGCTCTACCATGTAACTTATCAGAGAATGAAGAATGAGGAATCATTTTAGCTGATCTATTGATCCATTAAATACCTGTGGACAATCTGAAATACATGCTTATAATTACCCCTCAGTTATTTTGTAAAGCTTCGTAGATGCTGCTCTGGGACAATGACTAATGTTTTTAGGGGGTTTTGTTCATGCTGTTTTGAGCAATTATTGTATTAAAAGCAAACCAAACCAACAACAACAACAAAAAACCCCAAATCACAACAAAACCCACAAAAATGTCTCTTTTTCTTTATAGGACTCCAGAAGGTTTGAAGTTACAAGAAGAAAAGGTAGGAAAAAATAGACTTTTCTTTCACTGTGTGCTGCTGTTGAGTATTCTTACAGTCACTTTTAAAAACAAGCGTTTCCACACTTGAAAGAGCGTGCTGCTGTGGGTTTTCAAAGGGGCTGCCTCCTAATCCTCACCTGGCAGTTCTTAGTGTCACAAATTGTAGATTATTGGGTTCTTGTTTCAATAGAAACTCGTTCTTTCAGCACAGAACTGCGCCATGGCCTTGGGGATGCAAGTCAAGGTTTATTGGGTGCTAAATGTGAGTTGTGCTGGTACCCCGAGCCCAGATCCTACTCCTGTAAACTCTTTCGCATTAGTAACTGCTACTATGAGTAGCTGTTTGATGGTTCCCAGCATCTGGGTGAGAATGAGCCTTCAAGGAGCTCGTTGCTGTCATTAATTTGGGGTTTGTTGAGCAGATGTTTTCTGGATCAGGCAGTTGCTTTCCTCATCTGTGTCTGTAGAACATGAGCCATTCTCCTGTACAACAGATTAATGTGTTCCCTTGCCCTGTTCCAGCAGCAGCTTTAATTGCTTCAGGAATCCCATGTATTGGGAAGAAGTAACTACTGCTGTTTACTGCGTAAATGAAAAAGGTCAGGTCCAAGAGTAACATCACCTGGGCAAATAATCTCATTTGGGGCTGTTTTTGTGGTTGTGTTCTATGGTCTTTGTTTGTTTCTTTTTTTACTGTGAGGCTGAGGCAGCAGAGAGGCTTGAAGACATCAAATATATGCCTGTTGCTAAAGGTGAAATCTGTTCAGCTCAGGTTTCTAGCATACATGTGTGTTTGGTCTAACTTATGCCACTCCTCATGAGGAAATCCAGTTTTACAGGCCTTGCCGTGATCTCAGCCTGAGGAGGGCTCTTGGATGGGTCATGGTTGCTTTGAGATGCAGGAGAGCATCTTGGCACCTTTGATGTGGAAACATTTCAGTCATGCTCTAGCTGTAGAGTTTGTGGTGCAATTGATTATAGGCAGGAGACTGAATCCTGAATCCAAGGAGAGTTGTGGAAGTGGACTTACTGAATAAAACTTTGCAGAAGTACTTCTAGTCCTCTTTCCGATACGATTTGGGTCTTCAAGATTTACTCCTCACTGAAAGTAACCAACACCTACAAGAACTTAAATACAGCAGTGTTTGAAAGTGGGGCTGAGCTTATAAGATCATGTGGGTGCTTGGAAAATGTTATTTCAGAGCTATAGCTAGATTTAGAGATCAGTGCCTCTGGATGGGAACTTTCCAGGCTCAATTAGACTGATTTCTTATTGCCTTCACAGGATGACTAAGGCGTGACTTCCATTCAGAGCGGTGAAGCCATACCTTTGTTCAGAAATGCATTCAATATAATGAACTTCTCTGTCAGAAGGCTTCTTAGATCCATGGGTGGAGTGAAGGGGATGGTAGTTGGGGTGTTAAGGTCTATAGATATATTGGGTTTATGCCCAGTGACGCAGTGGGAATAATCATCTCTGAAGAACTGCAAACTCCTCAGAAGTCAAGAAAATGCTGACAGACACAGTAAATACCCTGGTCACAAAAGCCTGTGGATTTGCAGCGCTACCTGGGGATTTTCAGCAATGATTAAGTATCTTCCTCTTTGGAGTTAGCCCTCAATAGTGCCTAAGAAATAATTCAACAAAAGCCTCCTTCAGCAACCTCTTCAGTATTAAAATGTGTGCCGAGCAGATACCAGTCAGTGCTAGGAAAAAGAAGAGGGTTGAAATGTTTGTTATGCACATGAAAGGATTTATTATGAATTTGGGGCTATGGTAGGATCTAATTTTAAGATTCAGGACTTTTTATTTTATTTTTTTTTCCCCTAAAATGGTAATTTTTGCGGATAATAGTTTGTACCTGAGGAAACGAAATGACTGGAAAATGGTTGAGGGTGGGGGGGTTGTGCTTGTTCCCTTCCCTTGGTGGAAGATGTGGCTTTGTTGAAAAGCTGAAAAACTCGAATACCTGCCACCACAAAGGTGAGAGCTGCAGCAAACTTGCTCTGTGCCTGCTTTCATTATCCCGTGTTCAGGGATGAGCCAGGATAATTAAAAAGAGCTGCTGGTGAAAGGAGGGGCAACACTGATTTATGCTTTTCAGGCTCTTTCTGGTTTCGGACAAAAGGTTTGAGTCCTTTCCATTGAAAGCCGATGCTTATCTTTCAAAGGAAACAAAGCCTTGATTGTTGTAAATGTGGAAATACTTTCTTCCCTGTTTCAGCCCTGGATGAGTGCAGTTAAACTGGGAGGCTTTTGGTTTCCAAAGTGTCAGGACTACATATGCTGGAGAAATTTTGAAGCTGCTCCAAAGCTCATTAGAGTCGACAAATGGCTTTCCTTTGACTTCTGTGGGTGCTAGATCAACTATAATGACATGATCTTTTAATTGCTGTGGTACGGAAGGGAGATGCTTCCCTGACTCCAGCTGGCAGCCAACTTCCACCATGATGTATGAAGACTGATTTCCTCCTGCCTTTAAATGGGAATGAGTGGCTGCAGATCCGTTTAGTTCCTGGGATGCCCAACTGGTGCTCAGAAATTACCCTTTTTGACTAATAATGATCTTCTAACAAAAAACCTCCTTCTGGTCGTTGATTAGAAGCTGCAAGAGTATTTCCCTAAATTCAGTTTAAGCTCATTGAGTTGAAATTTTGCTCTCAGTGGGTCATGCATGCAACCCACTGCAATTTCCATCTGCATTATGCTCATGTAATAGCGTGTGGTGTGAGGTGCCAAAGCCAAACAAAACCACAAAACACAACCCGTCCATTCAAGAAGACCCAGCATGGAGTGCACAAGCATAGGATTTGAATACCGTCTTTGTATTGCTCTTTTAGACTAAAATTGGGAGCAGGTTAGAGCAGGCATGCCTTTTGTTCTGTTATCCAGTCTTCTCTCCTTTCCAATTTCTATCTAAATATTCTTCCCTTATTGACTCCATGGGTTTATAGATGGTTTCGGGTGTTATCACTGTTGCTGTTCCAGTGCCCTACCTGCCCTTAGTGCACAGAAAAAGGAAACTGAGCAAATAAGTTAATAACCTGCATCTTTGCATCAGCTGCCCCAGACAGTGAAATAGAGCAGGAGAGCAGATGGGGAAGAGCAAAACTGGAGTAGAGAGCTGGGAAAAGCAGCAGATTGGGTGGAAACAGCAGGCCTTTAGTGGAAAGGGTGGAGAGTAGCATGCAGCAGAAAATTAGGAGACTAAAGGGTTTATGGTAAATTGGAAGAAGCTCTTAAGGGAGCACCTGTAAGGAATTGTCTTGACAGTGGCCAGGCTTAATTTTAAAGATAGGTGAGTTTTCACTGTGTAATGAGGGTAGATGAATGTGCGATACTTACCTGTTGCTGTAAATTAGACCGTATCATTTTATGTATGTAAAACCATATGCGTTCACGTCCATCACGTTCCCCATGTTGAGCAGAACAGGGCCTCTAGTGGCTTCCCCAACTATTTTAGTTGCAAGAACATAGGCACTAATTCTGCAACTTCTGGAGCTGACAAATGCTCCTACTCGTGTTGGCAGTGTGGGGCTGAAGGATGCTGGCTACCAGAATGAATTGTCTGCTGAGTATAACTCTGTGCTCAAGTATATGTATAGTTGCATTAAGCATAAAGAACCAGATCTTCAGTAGCTACAAATGAGCAAAGCCATGCAGAATTTAATGGCCCACCTTTGCTTTTCAGTAGTGGAGGATCTAGCCCAAGCATTTAAAACTTCTAATTTGTTTTTATGTTGCTCGCAATCATCCATTCAACAAATTAGTGTCAAAAGATGCTTTTGAAACCATTCAGCCAAGAAATGTTCTAGCAGATTGCTTCCACTCTGTTTGACCATATAATCTTGTTAAAGGAGATGCAACTCCAGATTTATTCCGACAGGTGACATCCCACTGCCATAAAGACAGGAATTTTATCTGTTTTGAATTAAAAGGCTGAAACCTCTTTGAAGTATTCACAAGCTCTGTATTGTGGATGTCCTGTTTGTGTGTGTGTATATATCAAGATACACCATCCTCATTGTTACAGTGTGTTTCCTAACCACAGTGAGGAGCAGTAGAATATAGCACACCCTGAGCTTTCCCAAGGTGCCATAGTTTTATTGAAACATCTCTAGGGCTGCATTAGTAGTGGTGGAAGATCCAACCAACAACTTAGTAAATACTTCATTAGTTGCCACTTGACTTCGGTTCTTATGTCCTCAATGAAAAACTGAGTCGTGGTTATAAAACAGTGAAGTCCTTTAGGAATTCTGTTCACTTCGTTCTTTCTTTTTGCACGTTTGAAGTTTTTACCTATCCACGGGAGATGGAAGGCTCTCAAAACTTGGCAGAATGGCAAGGTTCTCTCCTCAAGCCTTTCAGAAGCCAAATGAAGTGATCAGTGGTAATTACTTCTGTAGTAAATCACCTATTCATTTCTCATCCCATTGTTTTCCCATTGGCAGAGTCCAAGAAACGTGGTTTTGTTCCTTAGAACCTGGTCAAAGCACACCAAAAGTCAGTAGCTGTGTTGCTCTTTAGAAGCAGTGGTACCTCCGGGATCTTGATTGATTGCCTAGCCGAGTGCCATCCAGATTGTATGATATGATAAATGTACATGTGTGTACGCATATCTCTGGCTTGTCAGGGCATCTGTTGTCAGTGAATGGCAATCTGCTACCTGGGGAAGGGCATTTGGCTGCTCAGAATATTAACTTGGTGTTCAGCTCCTGTTTTTCTAGGCCTGAGAAACTGCAGCCGCTCAGCGCTTTTTGTACCTCATCCCACTTGAATGTTATTCTTCAAACACATGATGCAGCGGGGATGCCCAGTTCTGCAGTGCTGGCAGGGAATTGGCTAGGAATAATGAAGGTAAAAATGGTTTCAAGGAGCTGCCCAAGGGTTTTTTTAGCTTGGATTTTATTTAGAGTCAGGCTAACCCAGTTGGGAAGGGAGGGAGAGGCGCAATTATCCTCTCCCATGTATCTTGTCAGCCATGGTGTTATTACTTGGCATGTTTTGTGGTTCTAAGTGACAAGAGTTAACAGAGGAGTAAAACCATGTGGTGGGGGAAGAACCCCAAATAATCAACTCATTAGCCAGTGTTAGGCACAGTAGTAAATTAAACAATAATGCAGATACTCCTAGGCAGCCTTACTATAGCTGTTGGTATTGCACACACGTGTACAGGACTCTGGACAAGGATGAGTAGCTGCAAGCACTGAGCAGTGACTTTCAGCTTAGCCAGGGGGTTTCTGAGCTGTTTTCTAGGGTGAACACTGTTTGGATTAGTGGTCGTGTTTGCCTTCCAAATGACTGTTGGTTCATTTGGGTGGGTTACTTCTGAAAAGGTCAATGCAGGCGTGGTTTAGCCCAGCTTTGCCAGTAGATGCAGGAAACCCATTGCATGCCCAGCTCTCCCATGCTGGAAGCGGAATGGTTTTGCAGGCTTAAGTCTCTTGTAAATTGATATGTGCACTTTCTGCAGTTAAGTACTTGTGGGCAGGAGAAGGAATGAATTCTGTTCATGGCACAATGGGCAGGAATATTTAGTCAGTAAATATAATAGTACCTGGCTTTGCTGGAGCAGCAGATTGATGGACCCGGAGGAGCTGGAAGTGAAACTTGAGCAGCAGGAAACCAGGCAGCTGTTGCCAACAGCAAGTCAGAGGAAGGAGCTAGTAGGCAAGCTTAGGAGGTGGCCAGACTTCAGTCCCCTGGTGAGGAGGGGAAGAGGATGGAGACAAGCCAACAAGCTAGAAGACTTTGTGAGGATTTACAAGCAGACATGAAATCCTACATACGTGTATTCCATACTGCCATGCTTCATGAACTGGCATCCTCACTGCGGAGCGCTGAGTCTGGATGTGCCCGAGGGCATCTCTCTTTTTCTATCTGAAAGCAGAATGAACTGTGCTCATTTGGCAGCCACATAAGCTGTTTGTGCTGCTGTTGCTGACCGATGTGCCATGCTGCAGCCCCGCTTGGTCATGCCCCGTGTTTTAAGAAGTCCCAGTTTCTCATTTGAGCATGTGGGGAACAGTCTGGACCTCAGTCACATTTATGATCTCTTGCCACACAAAAGGAAGCTACTAATTAAAAAGAAGCAGGGTGCTGCCATTGCTTGCATTCTTTACGTTGCATGCCCATACCCATGGGTACATATTGCACAGCAGTATTGGATCCTAAACCTAGAAATCTCAGACTGCAGTTAGCTCCACTGCTTAGTGGAAGATGCTGGAGCTGTCTGTCAGTGATGCTCATTTACAGCAGAGCAGAAAACCTTGCACTGACCTGCAGCAAAGCAATGGCCTTACCTGCTGGCATGGTCCAGAAGGCTCCTTGAACTACTTCATATCGAGGGATCTGGAATTTCTTGATGTTTAGGGTTTTTCTCATCATTACACCTTGCGTGAATTGCTGACTTAAAGCTTGTGACTGGCATACACACCATGAAGCCAGCTCTGTCTGCCCAGCTCCATGGGACAGTTAACAGCAGGGTTTACTGAACAGACTTTTGGCTTCAGGCTGTGCAAGAATTTTAAGTCAAAAGTATGCAACAAAAGGTAACAACCGTGTTGAGGGAGGCAGCGGAAAACACGGAGTGTCCAAACGAGAAGGTAAATCAATCCTGCTCGTCAGTATTTGGAAACTTTGGGAGATAGATGAGTCTATTTCCTGGAGTTAAATGGAGAGGGTGTTTATTTTCTCTGGTCCATGCCAAGCAAGGTACCTTTCAAGGCACTTCTGGCAGTGTGTGCTCCACGCCTGTGTCTCCCAGTGTGGCACGTCAGGGGCATCCTCTGTGCTGTCAGGGAGGAGATGAGTCCCAACAGGTCATGGTGCTGCCTGCTGCCAGCTCCTGCCTAAGATGATCTCCTTGCCAGCTCGAATGCCAAGTTTTGAGGCAGACTTACTAGAGAGGTTAGTTTTATTCCACAGGGCAATCTTTCCTTCTCTTTCACATCTACCTGTAATCTCTCTGTGCTCCACAGCCTGTAAATAACCTGTCTTTCCCAAGAGATAACCACTTTAATGTTTTTTCCCTTCCCTGACATCCCTTGGCTCTGAGCTTCTCTACTTTTTCCACCTAAACTGGGCAGTGTTTTGGAAGAGACTACTTTGTCCTATAAACCCCATCTTGGGGGCATCATCACCCCCTCCAAAGCACGTACATCCTGCTGACCCAGACCAGTAAAGTAGGGTTGGTTTGCACTGGTTTTTAAGACAACCTCTCTTGAACAAGAGGAGAGGCTTTCAAATGGGCTTTCATTGACTTTAGCATCCTTAGCAGCAGCCAAATTATAAGTGAAATTTGAAGTCGTGTTGGCCCAAGTTTTGGGTGGAGCATTGCTATTTGTATGAAATACTACTTTTCTATTCAGCTGCATGATTATGCTGAAGTACTGCTATGTAGAGCATTGAGTGGTGCAGAGCCCCTCTCGCATGGAAAGGGCGTACACTGCTTGCACCTAATACTGCAAGGCTAAAATATATTGGAAACCCTGCGTCTTCAGAGCATTTATAGAATAAACTTCTTTGTGAGGGTTGAGTTAAGAAAGTGGCAGCAGATGTTTCTGATAATAGTGGTATAATGTAATATGCAAATACTCCTTAAGTCTCTTTATGCAGCATGTCTCAGACATTAGCAGAATAACTAACTCAGACTTTGAGCCGGAAAACCCAGAGTCCAGGATCACGTCTGGGCTCAGTCAGGGTTTAGAGTCATGGTGTTTGAATGTGCTGCTGGTCTGCTTAATGTATAAAAGCATGGTATATATTCAATTACAGACTCACTAGGTTTCAGCCTGCCGTTTCTTCCTGAGGTGAGCTTTAGCCATAAGGGAGAGCAATTACATTAATGTTTTCAGAGCTTCAACTCACTGCCCAAGTATGAGATAAAATAGACAGAAATTACCCTCTTTGTGCTCTTGTAGCTCAGGCACTTAGACCGAAGTGCCTGTGGCCTCTACCTGTGGCAAACACAGCATGTTGAGCTGTCAGCCTGGATTGGCAGTGGCTGAGGCAAGCATCCTTGTGGTACTTGCCTGTGGGTCCGTTATCTTCTACCATGTCCAGTTCTTGCAGAATCATAGAATGGTTTAGGTTGGAAGGGACCTTCAAAGCTCATCTAGTCCAACCCCTTGCAATGGGCAGGGACACCTTCAACTAGATCAAGTTGCTCAGATCCACATCCTGGCCTTGAATGTCTCCAGGGATGGTGCATCCACCACCTCTCTGGGCAACCTGTGCCAGGGTTTTACCACCCTCATTGTGGTGAATGAACCTTTGAGGTGGTTGGTACCACAACCACATCCCTGGCTGCTGCTGTAGCAAATACTCTGCTTAAATTAGTGTATTTTTTCCAGTGGGCTCTGCTTTGTTTGTAAATGTTTCCTTTGGACTTTGCATTTGTAAGCAAGGTTTCAGCTCAGTAATTAGTGTGCGTTAAATATATTATTTATTAAGAACGTAGGAGCCTGTGAAATGGTCCAGTTGGTGTCTGGGAAAGAAAAATCGCCTGTGTGTAAGGTAATGCAATTACTTTTCTAAAGGAGTTCTTATTGTGCACCTAACTGCACATTTAGTGTATTTGATAGACCAAAATAAAACCAGAACAGAATGAATAAGCCATTTTGGTCCGTTGGGTAAATAAAACAGCTAAAGCATTTATAAATATGTATTTAGTCAGCAGAGCTGATTGGCGACTCTGCAACTGCTCCAATGTCTAAGTAATCCAAGTTTAATAGCCTTCCATAAATATTTCTGTTTGTCATGAGGCAGTGATTATTTATCCATGCCGTGCTGCTTGCTTGTGTTTGATGAGATCTTTTGGAGTGTATTAGTTTGTTGGTTTGCATATAACAAGATGGGCACTAAGTGTGTTTATGAAGCGGCGTGAGAGTGCTGCTCATCTTGTCCCCTTCTCCTCCTTTCCATCCTCGCCTCTCCCATGCAGGGAGTCCGTCTTTTGATGACTCTTTTTACGCTTTCAGTTTTGGTGAGGTTAAAATGTGCCTCCTTTCTGCTGAACGTCTAAATCCTGCTTGGAGCAATCCCAGGCACAGCTACAGACTGGGCAAAGAAGAGGTTCAGAGCGGCCCTGCGGAGAAGGACTTGGGGGTGCTGGTCGATGAGAAAATGAACATGAGCCGGCTGCAGTGTGCGCTCGCAGCCCAGAAACCAACCGTATCCTGGGCTGCATCAAAAGGAGCGTGACCAGCAGGGCGAAGGAGGTGATCCTGCCCCTCTGCTCTGCTCTTGTGAGACCTCACCTGGAG
The DNA here is from genome assembly GCF_037157495.1 of Lathamus discolor. NCBI lineage: Eukaryota > Metazoa > Chordata > Aves > Psittaciformes > Psittacidae > Lathamus > Lathamus discolor. The sequence goes on from NC_088893.1 coordinate 18,968,454, forward strand.
CATTGTGTGCAGTTCTGGTGTCCTCAACATAAAAAGGACATGGAACTGCTGGAACAAGTCCAGAGGAGGCCACGAGGATGATCAGGGACTGGAGCACCTCCCGTATGAAGACAGGCTGAGGAAGTTGGGGCTGTTCAGCCTGGAGAAGAGAAGGCTGTGTGGAGACCTCAGAGCAGCCTCCCAGTACCTGAAGGGGGCCTATAGGGATGCTGGGGAGGGACTCTTTGTCAGGGACTGTAGTGACAGGACAAGGGGTAACGGGTTCAAACTGAAACAGGGGAAGTTTAGATTGGATCTAAGGAGGAAATTCTTTCCTGTGAGGGTGGTGAGGCACTGGAATGGGTTGCCCAGGGAGGTTGTGAGTGCTCCATCCCTGGCAGTGTTCAAGGCCAGGTTGGATGAAGCCTTGGGTGGGATGGTTTAGTGTGAGGTGTCCCTGCCCATGGGGGTTGGATCTTAAGGTCCTTTCCAACCCTAACTATTCTATGATTCTATGATTCCAGTGGCCCCAAAGGTGTGACAGTCAGTGGGGCTCAATCTGAGCCCAGCTGCTCCTTCTGATTGAGTATAAAACCATTTCACATGTATTATGAAACTCATCTAATAACGTGTTTTACCAGAATTGGTATGTGTGAAAAGTGCTTCTGGACCTGTAGCACCTGTAGATTTCAAAGCCCGTTCTTTCCAAAGATGTAGGTTGGATTTTGGCTTTTAGATTTGTTCAGCACATTGGTCTGGCTCTGTTGAGGTTATCCCTAAATGTCTGTTCTGTGGTTTGCTGTGTGTAAGAGCTGGTGGAAAGGCCGCAGCTGAAACCCACTTTGTGCAGCCAGCAGGTAATAGCATGAAGTTATGCTTTTACTTGGGAAATAAAAAGCATAAGAAAAAGTCCTGTTTTTTTCCATGTGCAGGAGTTCTTCAAAATGTCATTTCTCATAAGATTTCAATTTGGTTTCTCGCTGCAGCTGCAGAGCAGGTCGACAGCGGCCTGCGATGCCCGTTCTTCTGTTCATTTTGCTTCTCCTATTGAAATTCTATGTTGTGAATTGCCTGTAGTAAGAATAGCTTTTCTTGTAGTTACTTAGGTTTATTGCATTTTGAGTTTCCTGTTTTGTTTGCCATAGTTGTGCTTTCCTCTTTACCCGTATTTATTTCCCCAGCATTATTAGTTTTCTTTAAATTACAGGATAATCATAGTTAGGTTTTAGCTCTGATTGGCCATTACATACAGAAGTTCATCAGCTGCTTTTAGCAGAGTCAACATTGTGGCAAACCTTATTCCCTGGGAATAGAGTCAGTGAAGCCAGAAATTGGAAGCAGCCCTATGCAGCTTCTCAGCTGTTATCAACACGTCCAACTCTGCTGGCACCCGTGTCAATGAGGGCTGATCCATTGCCAGAGACATTTGTATAGGAAAACAAACAGTTTGTGCAAACAGAGGGTTGCTGGATTAGAGCAGATGTACCGCAGCGTGTGAGGTGACCATGTCTGCACCCTGAGATGCTGATGGAACTCGCTCAGTGTGCAGGATTCTGGGTCCAGGCTATGTCTAACACTGTTCAACAATGAAATAACTTTTGTGATCCATAGAACACCCTCATAAATGAAGAACTCTATTCCCCAAACTATATAATAACGCTTTAAACAGTGAACCTCAACAGCAGCCAATAAGTGAGCTAAATGGATGAGCCCCTTGAGCGGGTTTGTCAGGCAGGAGAGCTCATGGACTGTTTGGTGTGCTGGGTCCTGATGCTGGGAGCTGGAGTGAGCAGCCAGAGTCCCGGGAAAGATGGAAAGAAGGCTCCTAGGAAAACAAAGTTGGTTTGCCATAGTGATGATGAGCTGCCTGGCCTGGGCTGCAGAATGTAAGATACAGGACTATCTCAGTTTACAGTGTTAAAACCAGTAAGGAGCAACTCCTTACTGTGAGGCACAACATGGAGAATAACTCAAAGCCCTTAGAAGTACATTGCATTATCCTGGAAGCCCTGACTGCTCCTCAATACTATGAGACATCTTAATTAGAGGGAAATCTCACATGGGGGTAGCAGTAAAGAAGCAGAGGCAGCAAAAATCCTTTTTTTCCTTTTGGAAATCTAATAAATGCTTCCTGCACTTGGAGGTCCACATTTAGATGACACCTCTAGATATGTATATTCAAAGCAGGTCAGGTGGATTAAGGCATTGCCAAGTGAGCATTTTTGGGAAGTCACAGTGTGCAGTTTCCGCTGCAGCATCCTAACGCATCTATAGGAAGTGTGGGGATGCTGGTGAAGTAATCAGGCTTTGAGTGAACTTCAAACAGATTTCTGTTTGAATGTGAGACAATGCTGAAAATGGCTTTACCACCTTTTGATGTTCACCCAGTATAAATAACATCACCAGAACTAATCCTTGCTGATCTGTGTATCAGGCATCGCGGTTTTCTCTTCAAAGGAAGTGTGTTCATCAGGGCATGTTTATTATAGCTGAGCTGTATTCCCTCTGATGCTGTGACCCCATCATCTTTCAGACAACTTTAAGTGAGCACCCTCTAGTATTTGAGAACAGAAATAATAGAGTAATAGAATAGAATCATAATTACAGGTCTTTGTCTTGCCTTTCACCCCCTTTCCAGCAGGCAGAAGCTTTAATGTGATTGTTTCAGAAGATGTGTGTTCACTGCAGAATGAGAGACTGGTCCCATCATGAGAACAGTGCTGCTGGTCTTGCTGTGTGTCTATGCACAAACACGGACCTTTTCCATGGATGTTCTCTGTTTGGAAAACCTGGGGGATTATTTTCAGTTTCAGGTATCACAGCAGTTAATAGTGGGAATGAGATAACTGAAATGGCTTGAACCTGCCCGAGGGGAGACTGAGCTGAGCTCTTAGGCAGAAGCTCTTCCCTGTGAGGGTGCTGAGGCGCTGGCACAGGGTGCCCAGAGAAGCTGTGGCTGCCCCATCCCTGGCAGTGCTCAAGGCCAGGTTGGACACAGGGGCTTGGAGCAAGCTGCTCCAGTGGAAGGTTTCCTTTATCCATTCCTGCTTTTGTGGCAATAATTTTCAGCCCCTCCTTAAACCAAACCTCTTGTTCATTCTTTCCGTGTATTCCCATGGGACAACAGGATTTCTGTCAAACCAGCAATGCGATTCCTTTCAAGCAGCTAACTGGAGGCGGGCAGGGGAGCGTGGCTCCGTGCGTGCGTGTCCCCTTTGCTGATGTGCTGATCAGCAAGCGCCTGATGTTCGTGGTGCTCTCCAGAGAGAGGCAGCTCTAGCGGGAGAGCCATTAATATCCAGCCACTCTGTCAGTGGGAGCTAAGCACAGTGCACTTACTTAATTTAGATATTACATCTTTCTCTTAGCTCAAACAAACACCCCTTTGTGAGCATAAAATTCTCCTCTGCAGCTTTAGAGATGGAGCTGTTTGTCTTTAGATGTGCTCTGTTGGGAAGGGCTCTGAGGAGGATGAGCGGATGGGTTCTTGAAGCTCTTCTGACCTATGCTGGGGCAGGGGACCATGTATCCTTAGTGGCTCCAAGGGCTTTCAGTCACGAAGTAGTTAAAGGTGGTTGGTCAGAACTGCTTTGTTTGAGGTTGCAGTTAAAAACACAAGCAAAAAACCAACCCCAAACTGGACGGTTTTAGCTCACTATTGCAAAATCTCATCTGCAGCATGTTAAAGAGGCACCCTGTAGCTTTCCTTACAGCTTAGGGTCGTATAAACAAGAATAAGATGAACTAATAGAACTAATAGCTATTAAAATTGGGACTTGTGCTGCCTTAAATACAGCAAAGGTCTCTATTTGGTTTCTGGTGAGAAGGGATGAGTTCAAATTCAGCTTCATGACTAGCGGTGAAGCTAAGCGTTCCCTAGATCATAGGGAAACAAATTCCTCTCCGTTTGATGCTACACATGCTGCTGCTGTAAAAATCAATGTTTGTTTTGTAGAAATGCCATCTATGCTAGTATTTCTGTTTAATTAATGGGGAGATCGCTGATGCCACCAGTGTTTCCCTTCAGGCATGCTCTGTGGCAAAAAGAAGATCGGAGATTTCCAGGAATATACCTATGGGTATAAGCCATAAGGTTCTGTTAGACCTTGGAGAGAGCACACAAACTTCTTTTTCTTTAATTCAGATAAAAATCTGCTTTTCTGCGCTGGTTATTTGTCAGGCACTAGAATAGGAAAGTTAAGATTTGTAGGGAGAAGTAGGATCTTTTATTAGGCCAACTGAGATAGAAGGATGGTTGGGAAGCTGTTGAGCGCAGAGCCGTTTGTCAGGTCTAGAGCAGTAATGGCGATTGTCAGATACTGTCTTAGCTCCCTTTATTCTTGAACTGAATTTGCTGATTTTAAAGTTACTGTAAACACAGTCCTTTTACTTGCTATCAAAATCTAAGTATGTGTGTTTGCCAGCTGCTATGATAAGGATGGGAGACCCAAAGCCATTTTTATCTCCCTTGTCTGTCTCTTTTTAATCTTTCATTTTGGGTTGCAAAAATACAGATAACTTTAGAGAGTGTTTAATGTGATGCCAACTGACTGTAGGACTTCAGATAAGACACTGATCTGGCAGCAAAGGCTTTAGGGGTACATTTGTGGTGGGGCATCAATGGAGTCTGAGCCTTATTTCTGGCATATTTCTGCTTTATTTTTTTAGGACTTAGAATTGAGCATTTTGGTTTTCTATTTGCTGGTGGCCTGGGCCATGCTCTTGGGTGTTCTTTGCCCTAAAAATTCCTTCTCCTGCATCCTGAGATAAGGAAAAAACACATGAAAACGTGGTTCACTGGAGTGCAAACATCACCAAAGCTGGAATGATTTCTGAGATAAAATCAAAGTAATTGTCATACCGTGTGCTTCGTAATACTATCACACGTCCATCTCGTGTAATCTGATAGTTAGGATGTGCCTTTTTCCTTAAAGTGGTAGTGAATCCTTTAGGTCTCGGGGTTTAGCGTGTCACTGTCTGCTAATGGCAGACTGTTACTGATCCAACCGTATGGACTCTCGTGAGTTACAGATAATTACAATTGTGTGCGTATAACAAGAGAAAAAGGCTGAAACTCAAGTAGCAGAATATCCTCTGGAAATGAGGTGTAGCTTCTAGTACTGTCCCCTGGAACTGGGGTCACTCAGTCTGCAGGAGAGATGTGAGCCTCCGAGGTAGTCGGGCTGGTTTTAGAGTCGCAGTCCCACAATTACATGTGTAATTCCTTGTCTAAAAATGGAAGTGTTGTTTTTGCATGGAGTGAAGAAAGCTCCTCTCCCTAGGTGGGATTAATCTGTAGTGTGTTTTGAGGGTATCTCCTGGAGGAGGGAAATGCATAGGAAGGAGCTTGGGCTACCCCTCTCTTGCTGTTTGTATTTTGGTTTTAAGATGAGGAGCGCAGCACAGTGGCTAATACATTGAAGGCTGTGACACTGGCACGCTGTCTCCCCAAAGCTTTCACGGAAGCAAATCAAAACTGTTAGGGTGCTGAGGCACTGGAATGGGTTGCCCAGGGAGGTTGTGAGTGCTCCATCCCTGGCAGTGTTCAAGGCCAGGTTGGACAGAGCCTTGGGTGGGATGGTTTAGTGTGAGGTGTCCCTGCCCATGGCAAGGGGGTTAGAACTGGATGATCTTGAGGTCCTTTCCAACCCTAACTATTCTATGATTCTATGCTGAATTAGGCTCTGCTGTTGCCTGAGAGGCTCCATCTATTCTGGTACTTTCAGTAGCAGAAGCAAGAAGAAATTTATGAGCACAGTTAAAAATACTCCTATTGATTCTGGAGCTATATTAGTCTGAGTGATTTGGAATACTTTACTTTCTCTGTGTGCAAACCTCATTTGGTTGCTGTTTTGTGCCTTTGTCATGATTTCAGTGAAGCAAGTTTAAAAGGGAAGTAGTATCAATTGATCTAATACAAGTTGTAAGTGGAAAAACAGGCACTGCTTTGGAATCGGCTGCAAGGAGACGCTGGATCCTCTGGGGTGCTTGTGCTCAGTGCTTCCGTAGAATTCCAGAGTGGTTTGTGTTGGAAGGGACCTTAAAGCTCATCCAGTTCCAACCCATGCCACGGGCAGGGACCCCTTCCACTGGAGCAGCTTGCTCCAAGCCCCTGTGTCCAACCTGGCCTTGAGCACTGACAGAGATGGGGCACCCATTTGAGTGCTGGCATCAGACGCTAAAATATCTGAGATGCGAAGCTGAACATGGTCCTGCCACATCAGAGTCCTGCAGAGGGACCTCTGTGCTTGTGGGACCAGTGGAAGGCAGTCTTCTGCTGTGCCCCTCTGGTCCCTCACCCAAGAGAGCTCCTTTCCCTGGCATAGTCCCAGACCGGAGGATGCCTGATATTGTCAGACATTAAATGTAAAATTACATGAAGACACAAGGCCTCTGAGAACCTAATTACATTTGAAAAATGAGGCTGTTTATTTCTGGCCTTGTGCTGTACCCATCAATGATGCTGGAAGGGGGTAGGTTTGGAGCGGAGGTTGGGTCTGACCCAGGCTGGAGCAGAGAGGTCTCTGCTGCGGGGTCTGCCCTTGGCTGCACTGCATCTGCAGAGCATGACCTTTCAGAAGCACTGGTTGCTGCTGTGCTTGTGCTGCAGTGCTGCATCGCATGCCGATGGGCAGAGAAAGTGATTCTTCAAGGCTGGTGAGAAAGAGCTTTAAGGCTCTCTTCTCTGGAAGTAAATTTATTGGCTAAAGGAAAGTTGAATGGGATCACTTGTGAAAGAGGAGCAGCAGCAGAATGAAAAGGCTGCCGGGGAACCTGCTGCTGCTGGAGAGAGGTGCAGGAGGGTCAGGGAGAGACGGTTTCTGTCCTGTGGCAATTAGGAAGGGTGAGAGGGAGGATTGAGTGGAACAGAAGAGAACCAAATGCTTTGAAGGGAAAAAGCCCTGGGTTTAGTCTGGCTTACTGATCCGCATCTTGATTTAGTCATTTATGGAGATGGGGCAGTGCTTGCAGGAGGCCAGGAGCCTAGGAGATGGATTTGTTCTCTGCGGAAGATACTTCTGCTGCTGGGCAGCTGCTGGTGCTTGTCGGTGTTTTCAACTGTTTTTCCTATGTGTAGGTCTGGAGCAGGTGTGTTTCCTGTAGAATCCTTTGGCGCATTCGTCAGAGCAAATCCAAACGGAAGCCCGGGGCATTTTCACATCGGTGTACCATGGCCAGATGCTGGTGTCCCGTCAGTGCTGAAAGGTTGCTGTGTGCTCTGCTCTGCAGGGTATTACCAGCCTCAAGTCTGCACGGGAAACCTGTCCTTCTGCCCCAAAGTCCCCTGGCATCCTTCCCATCACCCCGGCATCCTTCCCATCACCCTGCAGCACCGCTGCGGGCCAGACCTGCTCTTGCTCCCCGAGCCATGTCTCACCCCTCTGGAGGCAGTGCGGGGAGTTGTGTGCTTGGCTGTGTTTGCAAATTTGGCCTTTAGCTGCTTGGTCTCCTGTTCTGCTGACGGCTGGAGAGATCATGCAGAACATACAGAAGGATGTGGTTGTGTGCAATGAATAATTATGAAGTTTGTGTTACTGCTTGCGCCAGGTTTGAGAGACAGCCTTCGTGGTGTTTGTGTTACAGAGCTGCTGCTGGAGCAAGGGCGAGCCTAAAGTGACAGCATTCAGCATCTCAGCCAGTGCCTCCAGGACCAGCATCCTCCTGTCTCTTAGACATCATTGCGTGCCCTTCCAGCAACCCTCCTTTTATTTAAGGAGCAGCTCCAAGTATGCTGGAGGTGGAGTTTCTTCAGAGAACTCCACTGTCAAAGTCAGCGTGACTTTTCTGTTTAGCTGTGCTGAATTGTTTTTGATGTTTCTGTGGTATGGACTAGCCTCAAATGCCTTCCCTCTGTACCTCATTGTGGTACACAGCCCTGTGAAACAGCTTCTTACAGCTCTCTCTGGGGAAGGCAGTGCTTTACATTGAGTGAGAGATGAGACTGCAGGGTCGGCGCTTCCCTGCCTTCAAAACAAATAAAGCCCTGTTTCAACAGCCTGAGGTAACTGAGTGTTACCCTGGTATTTTGAAGCAACTTCTTTCAATAGAGGGAGGCTTTGTTAATACCATAGTACTGGAGCGATACTCCACAGCTGATATCTGCAAAATCGCTTTAGTTTTGTACTTCATTATTTCTACAGATCTTACTTATCCTTGAAGGTTTTGGTTTAGTCTGAGCGAAAAGCAGGCATTTGTACGTGTGATCCAGTCATGCAAGGAGATGCTGGGTATGCAGCTTGGGTTTTTCCTATGAATAGGAGATCCAGACAGAAAAAAGAGCTATAATTACACAACCGTCTGTGCTCTCCCATTCGATTAAACCAAGGATCCCTCATATCCTGTGTGTGCAGGAGCCAGTGCACGGCATGCCAGTGGTCGGGAGCCTGCACGTGTGCCTGCCCCTCGTATAAATGCAGTAATGCTTGAGCCGGGGAGACATGGCAGAAACCCACCTGCTCCTGACCCTTCCAGTACTGACGGCACAGATTTGCTCCATGTTGTTTACCTGGAGCAGGCAGGAGAAAACTGAAGCCTTTATGGATTTGTCTGTGGCCACGAGGAACATGGCAAAGGGCATGCGATGGCATCGCCCAGGATAGACCGTGAGCACAGCTCTTCATCTAGAGCCTGTGAAGATTTTACCTCCAATAACTCATCCTGCTCTGTCCTTCCTATCTCTCCCTCAGCTTTACAAAATGTATTCCACGTACACAGTGTCTCCCTGCTCGAGCCGGTTATCTGCCTCTCAACAGCTACATATTCTTTCAAAGTACTCTATTACTGCTAGGATTTGATTTTTATATATATCCAATCATTTTGCTATTGTGCTGCTTGTGTGCGGCTGTGGATGCAAAAGCGTCTTAGCTCCCTGCTTTCCCCTCCACTCCATCTCTCACTGCAGTATCGATATTTCTGTATGTAGTAGTAAAATTAATTCAATTATGTTCTCTGTTTATGAACTAGTTTATTGCTTTAATTATTTATGGCTACTGCAGCTAATTTGATTTAGGCAATATTTAGTTCTGTTTCAGTAACTTTTCATTTTAAAAACAAACTGCTGGCTTGAATTCATTGGCATTAACAACCTGTTATTGATTAGTTTGGCCTCAAACTGTGTGATGAGGAAAGAGTGGCTGTATGCCACGCTAAGCCTTCAGACCGGAGTGTTAACAGCAAGTTGTTTTTCTTGGAGCAGGTCTTTAGGAAGTGTAGGAAGGAGTGTAAGGAAGGTTGAATCCTCTCGGATTTCTGTGGTTTGAGCTTATCTTTGTAGGAAGGAAGGAAGTCAAGGATGCAGAACTGAAAACCTGCAATACCCCTTCCCACTTCCGTACTTCAGTTACAGCATTCAGGCGTGTTTTGTTGTGAATTGGTAATAACGCGTAGTGGTGACATTGGGTCTGCCGGTCTGTGTATCTCTGAGGGTCTGCTCTCCAATTTGAGGAGCTTAATTTAAAACCTATTAAAACCAATTGGAAGGCTTCCTCTTTTGCTTCTATTTTATTTCATACCCTGTCTCCAGTAATGACTTGCTAGCTTTTCCCTCTGTCATTATGTTCTGCTGTCTGGTCATGATTTAGAAGACCAAGAGGTTAAATAGCTTCTCTTCCACCGTTCTGGTTACCTGTGAGAACCTCAAGGGCTACGCTTGAGAGTGGGAAATTAAGGTCTTGTTTGTATATTATAGTTCAAGGGTGAGCTTTAAGGCTCCTTCCAACCCAAACCACTCTGTGATAGGCTTATCCATTGTGGTGGTCAGGGCACCGCTGCCCACCCAGCTCAGGCTGGGGCTCTGATCTACTCTGTGGTCTTTGTGTTGGGTCTGGCCAGCTGCAGTTTCATGTCCTTGCCTCAAATGAAGCATAAAAGGCTATAAAGTGCTGTAGGTCCCTGTGGTTCTGCTGCCTTCTGAAGGTGCAGAACCCTTTAAAGGTGCAGATCATCCTTTTTTTTTGTGTGTGTCCTTGAGCTCTTCTGTGGAGAAGTGAAAGGTTGAGGGAGGCTTTTCTGTAGCCGCCTCCTTCCTCTGACAAATACCCTTTATTCTCTGACAAATACACTTGATTTATTCTGTACCACAGCGTGGTGTTTACAGCATATGCAGTGATATTAAACAGCTGCCACGTCTGAAGCCAGAGGTAGCAGCAGCAATCCTGGAGTGTCTGTGTCAGCTCACGTCAAATCCCCGGGGATGAAGGGCTCTATTAAAAATGTAAGCTCATTATCACTAATCTTGAAAGTGGGCCGCTGCATTTAACATATATAATTATAACCTTTCCAACAAGATGATTTCATCTGCTGGAACATCTGGGAATTGGTTTTGCAGTATCACGTTTCAGGGGGGTGAAAAATCTCCCTATTCTCTCGGAGGATTCTGTGGGATTAGTTGCTGCCGTTTGCTGTTGCGTATCCCTGCAAATGTTTGTATAGTTATGTGTATCTCCGATGCATTCTGCATCCTTTTAGTGTGTTTGTGTTGCCTTCACCAGTGATGTGCTGGGACGGTCCCCTTCAAATACAGACAGGCTTTTGCCAGGGTTGATTTGAGGAATGGTCTGACAACGTGTGCAGGAGTTTACTGAGGATGGCAGAGTACTTGCTTGTGCAATCAATTTGGGAATAACCATCCTGACTTGGAAAATCACCTGAAAAAGTGATTTGCATGAATATTTACAGCATGAAATGCGGTAATAGACACACACTGATACTCATTGAAGGATCAAAGGCTCTGGGAAGCCTTATAGCATACTTCCAGTACCTAAAGGGGGCTGACAAGAAAGCTGGGGAGGGGCTTTTGACAAGGGCAGGTAGGGACAGGATAAGAGGGAATGGCTTTATACTGACAGAGGGGACAATTTTAAGTCTGTCTTGTAGGAGTCCCCTCTTACCCTTAGAAAAGACCATGCCAGTGGAGAGGTTCATCATCATTTAGTCTCCTTTTTGCGTAGAAGTGGTAGAGCACCAAGCAAAAGTAGTGATGGAGAAAGAGAAATTCACACATAATTGGAGCAATGTGAGCATGTGACACCTTACAGATTTTTGCCCACGTTGGAAAGATACTGTAAGCCTTGCTGGCTTTACAACAGGGTCTCAACCAGCCTCTCATCTTGGTGTCTTGAGTCTTAATGATCTCTTCATAAACAAGATATGAGCAAAATAGGGCCTTTTCATACACTCATAAAACTTAATTAAGGACAAACTGAATTAATAGAATTCATTTACACCTGCAGTTGAACTGGGTAGCACATTCTCTTTCCTCAAATGTTTAACCACTGTAATTAATACTATTTTACGGTCGGTTAAAGCATCCCTAACTTTGTTCAGCCTTGGAGAAACTGGGTGTTTCTTTTGTAAGAACTTAACTAACACTGATTCCAAACACTGAATCCCCACTTTTATTTGGAGATGCTCAAGTTCCAGAGAAGGAAGGGTTTAAGATGTCTTATTTCTCTAATAGGCTAGCATGGTTGCTAAGCCTGATTGCACAGAGCCCGTCTCTGTGGCTCCACATGGAACCCATTCACTCCTCTAGAAACCCTGTCAAATCGTTTCAAAGTTAGAAATCAAGGAGCGCATACAATAGGTGAAGTGATTCAATGATTTAACTCTATTTAAAACAGAAGAACTCCTGTTACGTGTCTCTCTCCCCTTTTAAGCATTTCCATCAAGAGGATTGATTTCAGTGTCACGTGGAAGGAGTAAGGATGTTGCTGAACATTTAAATAATGACTGTGGAAATAAATAGCGATGTGAAATGGGTATATCTGCCAGTCACTGCAGCCCCTGTGCGGGGCAGCAAAGGAAAAGACAGCTTTAAAAGGCATCTAGCCAAGAGAGCGCCCATTGTGCCATTGCAAACCTGATTGTACTCTTGATAAAGATAAGTTTGAGGATGTTTTCTTCCATAAGCACAAACCAGGGGATTAAAGTCAAGTTAAGTTTTGTGTGTGTACAGTGGCTTGATTAGAACTTTAAAAATTGATGGTTAATTAAAAGGACCAGAAGTAAAAGGGATATTAATTTTACTTGGTCTGTAATATCGCGGCAGTTATGTTCAATCATTTGTAAGACAGAAGGCTGTAAAATGCATCCTGTGGTGAGGTTATAGCGAAGCTAAACATCGTCATAAATAACAGAATTCAGCTATCTGTTTACTGATCTCTAAATAAGGTGTGATTGGAGTAAATATGATGGGAGACATTTAATTAAACTGAATGAAGGAGTGTGGTAAACATCACGACACTGCCAACGAAAACAAAATTAATGTGTTGGCAGACCACATAGTTACAACTCTAAAGTGCATCTATAACAATGTCCTTGTGATAAATGCTTCAGTACCCCTGTGAATGCCTTCAGATTGATTCAAGGGCATCCAGGTGCCATCGTATCTTGCCCAGCCTCTGTCAGGGTTGTTGTGCTGCTTATTTTCAGTGAAAACATTGCAAGAGTGTATTCCATAAGGAGAAAACTGGCTAATGCCCACAGCTCTACTAGAGGAAAATACAGCTTGCATTGCAAGGATTGATGAGTGCATTGTCATACACGTCAAAATATTCTGGTCTTGGTAGTAGTAAGTCTTTTTCTGTGGGTTGCTTCTGTTCTCTTTTTGATATTTTCAGTAAAGACATGGAAATATGTTGTAATTAATCCTATCTTTGCTGATACGTTTCTGCTCCATTCTCGTGTTTTGTCTAGAAATTGCTGGATCCAGAAATGGGGGAGGATTCCTCCTGTGTCACAGGGAGGAAGCCTTGTCTAAGATGTAGCTCCTGCTTGGAGGTATTGTTTGGAGTAGCTGATAAACCTCAGCCCAAAATCTTCTACTTTGCTGCAGTAGTTTTATTTCTTGTCCCCACCATGCAAAACTGCTGCTCTGTTGCCTCCATTTAGATTCCCTCTTCCCTTCTGTATCCTGTTTTCATTTTTTTTGCGGGCAATCTAATCAGTCATGCTCAGGTCCAAGTTTTCCCTTAGACAAGCTATTGCTGTCTTGTTGCTTGTAGTATCGCCATGGGGAAGTGCTCAGGGTACACGGGTGTATCCAACTCTGATGGCGTCTGCCTTTTACAACGTGAACCAAGGCAGCATCTTTCTTTGCTGCTTTTCAAATGAGAGCAGTGCCTAATTCCTGGGTAGCCCATGTGGAGTCTACAGAGCTGTGTTCATCAGAAAAAGCCCCACCAAATTTCTTATTGCATACCAAATAAATCGTAGGAGTTTGCATTCATAGGAGAGGTGTCAGAACCACGAACGTACCAAGTTGGTAAGTACTGACTTTGTGCTTTTGGAGGACTTTCTTCATAAAATGAGGTGGAGAGGAGTTGAGGTTAGAACACCAAGTACACTGCACAGACAGATGAAACCAGAGGCTGTTAAGAGCCCTGTCTCTTGAAGTATGCTTTGTGACAGAAGTACATGAAAATCCCTCTCTGCAGGTCCCCATCTGTAACTGCGTTAATGGAGCTTTGAATAACACAGCGCAGCATTGCTGCAGTCGCATGGTTTTATCATGCTTTTTCCATTATTTCAACTTCTTCTGTGGGAACCAGACTCATCCTTTCTGTTCTTTCTACTTTTGTTGGACATAAAATGTGTGGGATCCTGCCAGGGAGGTGGCAGCATCACACTGTACACGTGGAATAGTCCCACGTGGCCTTGCACGCTTCATAGTGCACATCTTGTGCCCAGCAGTTAGTTTCTATTTCTACTCATCCTTTAACATCTCAGCTTCCAGACCTGGACTGAGTGGGGTGCACCCCTGGGGAAGCTGAGAAGCATAACTAATTGTTTCTTCCTCCATGTGTATTTAAATGAGTTGGGAGCAGAGCCCCTGTGCTTGACACTTTATCAATACTGCCTTCATTAGAAGTTCACTTTTGTTCATTAAAGTTCCCTTTTGAGATGTAATTTGTCACTTCCGTTCAAGTGAGGAGAAGGGCATCTGGAGGAATTGGCATGGTTGCATTGTTTCTTGATGTTGTAGATTCACAAAGAAGTTGGTGGGATTGGCATGTCCTGCTGCTGGAGTTGATTCAGGTCAGATTAAAACTGCACACGTTTAGACCCATCAGCAGTTTGGGTGGGTTTCATGGAGCCAAAAAACCCTTCTCTTCCCTACCCATGTCTTCCATTTGACTTGCTGGAGGGCAGCCACAGATGTCACCTCACCAAGGGCAAGTTTCAAATTCAGTACATATTGGTAATGGTACCTGTGTTCAGAGTCACATTCTTTGCTTAAATCCAGCCTGTGAAACTTCACTTGATGATTCCTGTAGTGTCTTTTCCAATGTGGACATCAATGTGATGACCCATAGCCTACTGAATTACTAAGGAAACTCTTCGGAAGACATTCAGGCTTCATTAAAGACTTCAGAAATATTAAAATACGCTTTATGGGTTTAGCCATGAAGACATCTTTTCCCTAAAACATGTAGCAGTCAAGCTGAATGTGGAAAATTGGATGAAGGTCTCTGAGCAATGACAGCTCTCATGCTTCCAGTGTTCTGAGACTTCCCACATGATGCAAAACTGAAATACCAGGTCCCAGCTACAAATACCACACACAGCTACTGGTGTGGCTTCCTTCAAGCTCCTGCTTGAAGGAAGGACCCAGGGTAGCTTTCCCTCCTCTCTGAAGTGACTGTTCCTTGATTCGTAATTATTAAGTTATGATAGAAAGGCTTAGTAGCTTCTTGAGAAACAAGCACAACATTAATGTTGACAATTAACCCAGTTGTTCTACCATGCAGGAAGGTGCAATTTTTCTGTTCATGAAAAATTAAGGCCTGCTTTGATCATTTGGAAAGCATAAAGTAAACTAATGAAGCAACTTGAGTACATGAATTCCAGCGTTCTTCATAAGTAAATACGCAGCATCGCTCCTCGTAGGTCCAGAGGATCTAACTACAGTCTCAAAATAGAAACCCACAGAAGAAAGAACAATTAAATTCGCAATGAATTCAAAGAGCTGAGGGGGGATGATGTCATGCTTGAGAATGTATCATTTATTCTCTTTGTGTACAGTGTACACAGCGTGCTGTATGTAATGTGTACCCTTTTTTTACCCCTTTCCATCAGAGACAGCACTAAGTAGACAAGCTGGCACGTAGACACTTTCATGCTCTATTAATAAAGTCAAGAATTTCAAGCACAGATTGAAGATGCTGATAGAGCAACCTGCAGTGTGTGCAGGAGGATGGCTGGATGTGCATCTTAGGAAACGCAGCCACGGTGATGCTCTGCTTGAAGAGTAGGACGTGCCCACTGTGTGGGTTCGTCTAAGGAGAAGAAGAGGGAAGCCCTAGTGGAATCTGAGATAGGTGATGAGTTGGAGCTAAACCTACTGTTGGTTTGTCGTAAAAAGTAATGCCCTTGAAAGGGAAAGGAGGATTTTTGATGCAAGAAGTGTGGCAGAGCTGTTGCTCCTGGTGCTGGCATAGAGTAGTGCTTTGGGCAGCCTGTGGGCAGCTTCAGCAGGTGCTTCTTGGTAAGGGATTGCAGTTTGCCAGAATGCCTGAAGACAAAGCACATCTCTGCCTCATGTGGCTTAAATGTCTCCTTCAGGAATACATGTGCATCTGTTCAGGAGGAAAAAAGGATGATAAATCACGGTAGTGCCAACTGATAGCTGTGGAAGAAGTTTGTATTGTTTTCATTCTGTAAGGTAATGGTTCAACTGCTGAAATAGAACCAGAGCCTGCCAGAAATGAGGAACGTTGATACCCATTAGCATTTGAGGGCTACGTTTACTTAAAACCCTCTCAGGAGATACAAATATTATTGCTACTGTGAACCTTGCAATAGAGCTGTGAATAACTTCTTTTGGAGCTCTAACAGCTCGCTAAATAATGAGAATTAATAAGTAGATGTGGCAGCACAGCAGAAAGCCTTATGGGCAGCTCCTGGCACACGCATCCTCCTGCCTAGTGCAGACCAGCAGCATAGGATGAGCAGATAAAGCTGTGATGGGAGGACCTGCAGCACCCAACTGTGCTGGAAGTGGGATCCAAGGCACTATGAAAACCAGGAGCCAGTCTGGTATGGAAGAGGTGCGCTTTCTCTGATGAATACTGTTCTCACTGAAGCTAGTGAGAAAACTCCCACTGATAGAAACGCAAGCTTAGAGTGGCAAGATAGGACAGAAGAATGGAGCAAGGAGAGTGCAGTTCCGAAAAGGACAGCCCATCAAGGATTTTATTTTGTATACCTCAGTGTATGCACAGATGTGTGTAATTGAAGGAGAAAAGTATTAATTGTGTTCAGAGTAAAGCGTCAAGATGTATTTTGAAAAGCATTGAAATGTTTTGATAAGTTCTGGAGCACTTCAAGGGGTGGCTTGGGTTTTCTTCATCGCTTAACTTGATGTCAAGAGCATCTCTGCAATGTGAAAAGTAGATTGCATCTTGAAAAGGCGTCTCGGCTTACATTGACTTGACTGTCATTTTCATGCTAATAGGTTATTAAAGGCTGAGTTTTATTAAAGGCTGAGTTAAACTGAAGACAGGAAACCTTTAGGGTCTGTTTAAGGCATCATAAATACGAGTACTGCTGTCTTTTGTCTTCTATTTTTATCAAGAAAAAAGTAAACCCATCATTTTTCCTCTGAAGAGCTTATTAAAAGAATTAGCGTGTTAGTTGTTTGTGTGGTATTTTTCCTGCTCTGAGAGTTTCCACACTTGGAGATGCGGTCTTACCCTCTGTGGACAGACAAGCGTCTTTTGCACCAAGGTTGCTGACACGGATGTGATTGATGGCACCTGTGCTGCAGGAGGTCTGGCTGTGCTGAGCTCTGGACAGCAGGGAAGGCTCTGCCTCGGCAGCTCCCACCAGAAAAGCAGCAGGAAGCTGTGCCTGCCTTCTGCAGGAGCTTTAATTTGCCCAATGCGCTTTGCAGCGTCAGGACCCAGCAATGTCAGTTACATGACATCTACCGTCCCGGGCTGTCACTGGGCGGAGTGGAACTGGAAAGCAGGAAAACACATCTTTAGAGTCAGCTGAGTCTTAAGGAATTCATAGCTATGGCAATCTGCTGTTCCAGGAGGTGAGTGTTTCACTTTACTTATGGTCATTGATGTCTTCCTCTTGTTCCAACATGGAAAAAGCATATGAAATCTGGGCGTTAGAATAGTTTGGGATGAGGAGAAGTAATCCACCTGCAGTGCTTCAGAGTGTGGTTTTTAAACTCCTCTCTGTGCCAAGAATCCAATTCCGTTAAACACTGTGTTTTGATAAGATGTTTATGCACAAGACTGGGAGATAAATCCATTGTCTCAGAAAATGAGCGCTTCTTGTGCTTGCCTGTGTCTGGCTCCTTCAACTTTTTCTGGCACAGTCCCATGCAACAGTTTTGATGATGTGACAGGAAAATGTGAAGCATTTAAAAAGATTTGTTCATTTTGGATGCTTATGGAAATGTTTTTGCATCAAGGATAACATTTGTTAACACCTACTGCAGTGATTAAGCTAACTAAGGGTAGTTAATATTTATGTGGCATTTTGGAGGAGTATGGTGTTAAATTCCTATATGATTTTCTATAGATAAACTCAATAGGAAATCCATGAATAAATAAAGAAACAAGCCACAAAAAAGACAAGGTGGATGGGAGTATTTTGCATCCCCCGTCCTGCTCCTGCCATATTGCAGAGCAAAGGCAGTGGAAGCTGGGATTCTCCATCAAAGGAAAGTTTCTTACTCCTTACTCTGGTTTCTTTATACTGATCGCTCTGTCTTCTGTGCTTTAGATCTGTATTAATGGATGTTTGTTTGCTCTTCTGTAGATAGAATAGGTAGATCATAAGTAGTTATTTCAGAGTGCAGGTCTACACAGCCACCAAGGCCACATGCAAGTGAGACTTGCCAGAAGCAAAATCAATTGGTTAAATGTTGACTATTTCAGAGAAGTTCAGTGCTGCACACGAACAAAGGCTAGAGATGCTGTAATGTGTTTTGAGCCATTTTTTTCCAGCTACAAAAACATATCTGATGGGAAAATAGCATTGCTTGAGCAAACAATGCCACCCAAAAAGAAATTAATTACTGAAATGGCTGGTCTCAGTCCTCTAATAACCCATCTCAGATGCTTTGATAGTCTGTAAATCGTTGTAATGCCACTGGGCTGCAAAGCTTTGACGAAGGCATTGATTAAAGCTTAACCCGTCTGAAACACATTCCCAGTTGTCCGAATGAGTTGGGCTTTGGCAGGGTACAGGCGATGCTAATGCCAGCCGTGCTCCTGTGGGGACCTGCAGCCTGTCAGTGTGTTTCCAAGCTGGATAATATGCATGTTCCTGATGTAGTCCAAGAGAAGCTCCTGCTGTGGTGTTCAGCTCCTGCAGGGTCTCTGAGCATTGCGTTGGTGACCCGTGGGGATGAGGCTCTGTGTTATGGCCACAGGGATTCCCCTCAGTGCACAGCCAAGGTGATGCTCTGTAAATGTGGGACTGCTCCTGTCAAAATCCCAAGGACTTGTTATTTTTTTTAAGGGTTCTTTTACATTCTTTATTGTTCCTTAAGGGTTATTAAATACCAGCAGCTTTAAGGCCCATAACGTGCAGGAGCTCTTCTGTCCTTGAGCAAATGTATTTCTGTTGTATATAAAGATACGGCACTTTCTCTCTCCAAAGACTCTTGCAGTATACCCTGGTTAGTGTTTTAGGAGAGCTAACAGGAGTAATACATTACCATGGGTTTATATTTTAAGTTAAGTATGACAGACAGCCTTGGTCTGCAAATGTCCGTAGTCTTTTTATTGTCTTATGTGATGTTAAATGCTCTTTGTGAGCAGTCTTTTCAATGCTTGCTAGAAGTTCTTAGCTGTAAAAACCTTTAGTAGTAAAATAGATTAAATTCCCTCTTGGAAAAGGGGATTAATTTTATTCCTTCTATTCTACCATAGTCCTTCCAGATTTTTATTGGAGAAGACGTAAAATAATTGTGCAGACTTTTCTGAGTTTCTGTGGGATAGCGTTTGCTAACCAAATGCACTGGCTTTGGAGCCTTTCCATAGTCGACTCTCTTTGCGTACAGCTATGTACATTTTCTCCTTCTCTATATCCATTTTGTATTCAGCAGCAATGAATTCAATCTTTCCACTCACCTGGCTTCTGTGGTTGCTGTCTCCAAATACTTGTCTGTGATGCTTTGTGTTGTCCCTTTGGGTTGCGAGGAGCCCAGCAGTGACCAGCACAGATAACTGCATAGCATCTGGAATTAAAAGCAGTTTAAAATGCAACTAAATATATAAAGAGATGTGTATAAAAGTATGTTTTACAAGTGTGCTGGTAAGTGTGGGTGTATTCTTCTGAAATGAGTTAACCTCAACATGAGTATGTTGCAGACAGTTCTCACCCGATCAAAGAGTGGCACATGGATACCACCGGCTATTGGGTTTTTGAGGACCATGGGGAGGTGGCTGCTGCACTTACAAGAATGAGAGCTCTATCTGACAGCATGATGTTGAGT
This sequence comes from Lathamus discolor, assembly GCF_037157495.1. Taxonomy (NCBI): domain Eukaryota; kingdom Metazoa; phylum Chordata; class Aves; order Psittaciformes; family Psittacidae; genus Lathamus; species Lathamus discolor. The sequence continues at coordinate 18,987,895 of NC_088893.1, forward strand.
ACTGGCTCGGTATTATTGCTTAGAAACTTTCTGATCTGGTGCAAAAAGCAATGTCTCCCAGGTGGGCCTTCAGGATTATCTTAACTGATGAGGAAGCCGATTCTCTGTCCACTTGTGCTGTAAGGAAAACCCTATTCTCAACATAGAGCCAGTCCTTGTTTCCAGGAGCAGGAGCCCTGGTCACATCACAGGGGAGCTTCAGCACAGAAAATGTCCTGGGAAACTGATAATTTTTCTCATTCTTCCTTATCTCTTTTCCTAGTTTTATCCAGAAAATGCTACAGTTTTGCCAAAGGGTGATGCCTCTTTTGACGCTGATGGTGTCTGACACAGCATTAATGTGTAGTGAGACATGAAAGACAATGCAAGTAGCATTGATTTGTTGTTTTCCAGGTTGGTTAAGTTCCTTCCTACTGAGGAAAGGGATTTAAATATAGCTTGGCAGGCTGGAGGAAGTAAATACAACCAGGAGTTCCTGTTCCTACTGATATTAATGGCAAAACTCCCACTGCTTTCAGGGGATTCCAGATGGAACTCAGATGATGCTTCCAGGAGGGGAAAAAAAGGGATTCTTTTTGTTTCTCTGCCATTGTGGTAGGTGTTAAATGCAGTATTTGCCATCCACACTCACGCTTTGCTTTCATTAACTTCAGCAATACTGTACAAGATGCACAGGGGTATTAAATGCATTCCTATATAAGTAATAAGAATTACAGTTACAGGGTGTAATGCTTCCCTTGGATGAGACTGGATGATTGTCCTGCACTTCTTGTCCCACTGTGAACTTTTGCCCATTTGCTTCGCTCCATTCCTTTCCTTCGGTGGTGTTCCCAAGCCGGAATGTGTCGGTGGTGCTGCAGAGCCAGGGTCACACACATCACTGGGACGTCACTGGGATCTCTGTGACCCAATTTCCTTTACTTTGCTATTTCACGCGTGTAGCAAACTGCTTTTGGAAACCTCATCTTTGCCCCAGGTGTGGAGGTGCTCGGCTGAGGATGTGGCAGTGGCTGCTCCTCACTGCTCTGCACACACAGCCCTCTTACTATCAACACTGTTAGGTTCTTGCAGCGTGAGCCGTAAACAGGGATAAAACATTGTGAAGGATCACATTCACAAACGCTCAGTGAGGTTTTGCGAAGTGGGATTTACAAAGCAGAAGCCAGTGGGGGCAGCTGGCTCCAAATGCTCACATTGCATCGCAGGTTCACCTGGCACTACTTTACATTAAAACCAGGGGTAGTTGGTGCATGCTGTATTAGGAATGTTCCTCCTTCTTGCATTTTGTAATGTTTTTAGAGTTTTCTGTGTTAGGTTTCTGTCTGGGAGGTTTCCAGGCCTTGCTATCCCTTAGGGATGTGTACCTCATAGAATCATAGAATAGTTCGGGTTGGAAAGGACCTCAAGATCATCCAGTTCCAACCCCCCTGCCATGGGCAGGGACACCTCACACTAAACCATCCCACCCAAGGCTACATCCAACCTGGCCTTGAACACTGCCAGGGATGGAGCACTCACAGCCTCCCTGGGCAACCCATTCCAGTGCCTCAGCACCCTCACAGGAAAGAATTTCCTCCTTAGATCCAATCTAAACTTCCCCTGTTTCAGTTTGAACCCGTTACCCCTTGTCCTGTCACTGCAGTCCCTGACGAAGAGTCCCTCCCCAGCATCCCTACAGGCCCCCTTCAGGTACTGGAAGGCTGCTATGAGGTCCCCACGCAGCCTTCTCTTCTCCAGGCTGAACAGCCCCAACTTCCTCAGCCTGTCTTCATACGGGAGGTGCTCCAGTCCCTGATCATCCTCGTGGCCTCCTCTGGACTTGTTCCAGCAGTTCCGTGTCCTTTTTATGTTGAGGACACCAGAACTGCACACAATGCTCCAGGTGAGGTCTCACAAGAGCAGAGCAGAGGGGCAGGATCACCTCCTTTGCCGTGCTGGTCAAGCTCCTTTTGATGCACCTCCCCTCAGGGGATCAGAAGATGTATCGTAGTCTTCTACATGATACCAGGAAATCACAGCATTACATAAACTATGTGCTTGCAATGCTCCATATAATCTAAATCGTATTTCTGAATGGACTTTTTAGTTGTCTATGGAGGTGGGTGCTTTGTCAGACACTGCATCATGCACACTAGTGAAAGGGGCCCTGGCTTTGCTGGTTTGGGATTGAAACCGGGGGTCATTTAAATTAGCAGGAGGGAGTAAACATCTGTGTTATCTGCCGAGCTGCAATGAGCTGAGCAATTAAAGCAGTCTCACCCTTTGTGTCTTGAAGCATCAGCCTCAGAGGTCAATGGAGACTGCCTAGCTCCAAAGCAAACACCTTATATTTTAATCTTTCACAAGAATATTGTCGCCATGCTGGAGGAGTGAATGATCCAGACCTGTGCTGGATGGAATGGAGGGTTTGGAGCATGGTCCCTGTTAATGGCACAGCTGATGCTGTCTCTGCTCTGCTCAGCTGCGACACCAAGGCTCCATGCTGATGGGTAGGGGTTATGCTGGGGCAGTGTAACCACACCTGAGAAGCAGCACTGGAGGTCTGTGACCCCCAGATGTTTTAAATGTAAGTCATTGCAAGGATCAAGAAGGGAAACCTTCGCTGGGTGGTTCTGCAGGCAGCCCATGTCAGTGGGAAGGCTCTCAAAGGTACAGTCACTTTGTCCCTAAAATGTTTTGGATTTAAAACCTGTAAATTTGATTCTTTCAAAGTTTCATTTTCTGTGCTTCATTTGGAGTAAGAAATCCATCTCTTTTATGTGACCTGCCTATACTCATTGACCGGTGGGGGCATAGATCATTGTGTGAATGCAATGGGAATCAGGTGTGGTTGGAGCCAGGAGCAAGGCTGAGTCTTGCTAACGCGCTGCATCTGAGGGTGCTGACTGGGGAAGGGGTGGGGAGCATCTTCTGCCTTGATAAATACAGGCTCCCTGGAGTTACTGCCTTCCTGTTCCTTTGTGTAGTCATATAGAGTTGGGAAAGTGGTTTAGGAGTAAGAAGCAGGAGGCAATGCACCAGGCAGAGGTGAGTGTTCTCGTAGGTTTGGCCAGGCAATTCATGTGGTTGGTGTCTGGCATGACCCAGTGGCAAGGATTGCTCCCACTGTTGAGGACTCTACATGGTCTGCTCTTTGGAGAGATGTGAGTAGTGAAACAGCTCTACTGAGCTTTCAGGCTGGGTGAGGAGTTGAGTGAGCTTGCCCAATGCTTGCCAAGTAGTAATGCACTATCTGTGATGGGTTTAGTCTGCAGAGTGGGTCTAAGGGACCTTGCTGGGTGTATGGTGCGAATGGGGGTTCTGGATCTCCTCCATGAAGTGTGCAGGGGACAGGCTGAATGCTGGGTCTCTTTTGGTAGCAGAATGAATTAGAAGTGGGCTATGTGTGCTGGAAGGCATCGTTCTTGCTCCTGCTCTAACTGCAAAACAAAGTAAGCCTCAGGCAGGTTCATGTTGGGTGATGAGTCCATGGTGCTGCTGGAGGAGCAGCCTTATGCCCGGGGCTGTTCTCCCCTGCTCTCACCAGCGAGGTGAGGTGAAGCAGAGCCCAGTGCTTGGAGCATCCAAGTACTTCAAGGAGTAATTCTGATTTGTGGTGCAGGACTTCTTTCCCCCTAGGTCAGTGAAGTGCTGCTGCAGCAGGGATGCTTTGTTCTCTCCTGAATGTGATTTTGGGTAACTCTTCCCCATCCATAGCTTTCTAATAGCTTACAGGGATCACTGCAGCAGTATCAGCGCCGTGCAGCAAGTACCCTTCTGACCCTATTGCTTACACTGACACTGATGTAAAACTTCCCTAATGCTTAGTTTTGCTTAGGTTTATTGTTTGTAGTGAGGCATCCATTGCTCTGCTCATATACACAGCTGTGGGATGACTTGGGAAATCATAGAATAGTTAGGGTTGAAAAGGACCTTAAGATCATCAAGTTCCACCCCTGCTAAAGCTTCATGCAGAGATGCCCTTTGGTGCAGAAAGGAGATGCAGAAGTCCTGCATGTGGTTGTTGAGGTTGGAGTATGGGATTTTGGTGTATTTCCCCCCCTCCTCCATGTTATCATTACTCAGCTGCAGGATACCTAACTCGGGGAGAGAGATCTTATCAAGGCACTCATTAATTTGCTCAAAATGTTTGCTGGATCCAGGTGTTCCACTAATTTTAACACTACATCAATATAAGGTGGCAGCAGGGATGCCATCTATTGTGTTTTGTTAGTCAGGGGGTAACGTAGTCCAGAGCTTTCCCTGAACTTCATGGGTGCGTGGAGGTTCATGTACTGAGAGAAGCACCGAAATGCCTAATTTAAATTCTTCTCCAGCTACTGGAAGAAAGAAGATAAATCATAAAAAACCTAAATTATGTCCTGCTGCCGTTGCAGATTCCTGTCCCCACCTCATGTAGTAGAAAAATGCACGTTGTAAATCCCATGTGAAGCGCTTTGCGCTGGCAGTTCCTGTGGCTGCGTTAAAAGGGATGCTCGCTGCTGTATTTCAAACCTGCACCCTTTATTTCCTGCCTCCAAGCATGCTCCTGGGTACAGGAGCAGTTTGTCTGGACGATGTGCTCTGCAAGCTCAGATAAGAGTATTAGATCATGACCTAGCGAAAAGGGAGAAAAGCCTCATAACTCAGGGGACCTTGTTCCCTCAGATAATGCGGTGCATCGCTCAGCACATCTGGGATGCAGCCCCATCTCCCTGGAAGTACTGAAATGAAACAGTGCTGATGCTGCTTGGGGAACAAAAAAAAAGAGAGATTTAGGTCTCTTTGAGGTGTTTTTTTAGGTGGGCTGGTTTCTGAGGCTTCAGCTGTCTGCTTTAACCTCCCTATTCTGCTCTGAAAAAGAGAAGGGAGCAGCTATGTCAATGTTACCACTTCCCATTGTACCTGCTCTACTTTGCTGCTGATGCTTGTTGCCTGAATCGGAGGGAGGGAAAAACACCTTTTCATGTTGTGATGTGCTCACCAAGTTTTGGGTTTCAAGAATAAATAGGGAAGTATCTCATCATCTTTGTACTGTGGATGTGCTGAATCTGCACGTGGGGTGTAGAAAAGGACATTCTGACTAAAGACTGAGGCCCTGTGCTGATGCTGACTTCTTTTTTGACACAGCTTAGCTATACTTGCCAGCTGAGCACAACACAAAGGAAGCATATAACCCCCCTGAAAATCTGGTATTAAGGCATTAATGGCAGAAAAATTATGCTTATACTGGTAGCAAGTGTGATAGCATCTTAATGCTTGCAGGGTGATGTGAAACCAAGAGGATGATGGTAATTTTCATTAACCCTTTTTGCTTTAGGGATCTCTGTCTCCATGTTGTTGTGTGATTTCTGCAAGATTCCTGTGTTGAAAAGAATGTGGCTGAAGAGCAGGAGCCAGGCTGTAGGCTTGGCTTGGCCTTTCTAGGTTGTGCATTCACCACACTTAATTCTGCATTTGGGTATTAGTTATATTTGGCCTCTGCAGTTATTCCTAGGATGTCTCTAAAGAGGGACAGAGGAGATGGAGAATGAATCAGTTGGAAAATCTAAAGTACAGGTAGGACTTTTGGCAGCACCATTCCCAGTGCCTCACCTTGATCTTGGGTTCATGAGAGCTGTCATTACTGGGAAGTTTAGGTTTTCCACTGAAAATAAATGCTATGGATGAACCTGGGGATGGTGGGAGGAAAGTGTCACTGGGCTGGTTTCTCTTATTTCAATCAGGAGTATTGACTAAAGGCTGGTTTCGATTGAACGATCAATTAACACCCCTCAGCATGCACACACTGAATTAATTTGATAATCCCTTGTGTAAAGTCAGTGGGAAGAAGAGTATTTTTTGTTAGTTTACAACAGGAAGGAAGTATATGTAGGTTAATGCATAAGAGGTAAATGACACGATATCGATCAAGATTCACAACTGCATCTCCAAAAACTTTGTGCCATTGCTGGAAGAAGACTGACTGTATTTTCAGAAGAGATGCTTATACCGTTTTCTTTCCCTTTCTTTCCTCCTTTTATTTTCTTTCACAACCAGAATTCCATTAGAAAACTCTTCAAGGTGTGGTTGTTTCGTTGGTTTTCTTTTTCCCCATGCTGTTAGAATGCAGTGGTTTGTGTTGGACTGGTGGCTCCTGGTGAAATCCAGTGTTAAGCAAGCTGCTAGTGTGGGGCAAGGCTGGGGGTACCGAGCTAAGGGAGGGTTTGCTCCGTGCCATAATGGAGCTAATGGTATTACACTCAGGACATCTGTGGGTACATCTGGTGTTAAACTACCGTTATTTAAAGTTTATGATGCGAGAGACTGCCAACTCTCCCACTTGCAGCATATAAATTATGTCAATGGCTCGTGCACTTTTTTTAACCCTGATTTCTCTTGAATTATGGATGATGGACAGGGCCAGAATTTGCTTTTAGTGTTCCCTTGTGACTGTGTGTGTGCTGAGTGCACTGAGCAGTCATAATCTCAGTGTGTGCAGTCAGGGGATGCTTAATGCAATTTGGGCTGGGACCATCTAGCTTGTATCCTAACCATTAAGGGAGTTATAACAACTGGGACTCGGGGCTATTTTAGGGCAGGGTGGGTGCTTTGATGCAAAGAAAACCCAGCCACCACTGAGGCTGGAAGGGTTTGTACTTGTGAACTTCGTGTCCCAGATGGGTTTTTGAAAGCCAGCGTGATGTCCCCTTTCAAGAGAGCCCTCCATTGTGGAGATGAGAGACTGTCTTCTAGGCTTTATTGTGGGAGGAATAATAGCTCGTGTCTTTAATGAAAATATTATGATGGGCTTGCTTTGAAGTTGTCAAGCCCAGATGTGGGGTGGTGGAGTGCATTCATCGAGCCATACACTGAGTTGTGTGATGAATGGTCTTGTGTGGGAAGGGAACAGGTTTGACTGGTGCAAATTAAAGGAGTCCAGAGCTGATGGGGACTGTGGCGAAGGGGCTGGTGTTGCTGTGATTGTACTGCTCCCCTGCAAGGGGAGCCTTTTAAAAGACATTATAAAAGACATTCATGCAGTGTGTGGATATCAAAGTGCTTTTTTAGAAGCAAGTTAAGGCACTGCCATTTTAAGATCATTTCCTCAGCGCTTATTGAATAATGTGTGTGTTAAAGCGTACTACCAGCCAGTATTTGTAAATTTATATAATTTATATCATAAACAGCTACAGACACTGACAAACAGTGTGCCTGCACTCCCGTTGGTGCATTTGGAGTCTCCATCAATTTTAAGACTCTTTTTTCCGTGGTTTAATATGAAGAAGGCTTTGCTCACTAGGATATTGAGTTTTACAAGCATCGGCTCTTTAATCAGACAGCCCTGAAGTTTTGCACTTCATTAACCTGATCTTTAGGAATAAAGTGCAAACTATTTGCACTGGGTGGAGTCTTGTCCTTGCTGGTAGCACTTGAAATGTGCAATGGTGGGAGGTTTTGGACTTAAATCGTGCTTGGAATGAAGGTAGCAGAGGTTAGAGCTGTGGAAATGACTGGATCATGGAATGGTTTGGATTGGAAGGGATAGAATCATAGAATCATAGAACAGTTAGGGCTGGAAAGGACCTCAAGATCATCCAGTTCCAACCCCTGCCGTAGGCTGGATGAGTGCGTTCAGGTGTTGTGACAAGGGGAAAACGGCAGCATTTGGTACCAAAAGTTCTTCAGTGCTGTGAAGCTTATGGAAGTGAACTTTACTTTGGCTCAGAGATGGGATGGAAACTTCTTTTCTGTGGCTATATGAATCCTCCTGCAGGTCCCATTGCAGGAGATGCTGCTGTAGCATGCCTGGCCATCAGCCTGGATGTGTTTGTAATACCAAGGGTAAATTGTTTGAACGTATAATTACGAGGGTTTATTAATACTAAGCACTGTATAACAAACACATTTGCAAATAATGACTTCATAACGCTGCCTGAATCATAGCTTTAGAAATGGCTGGAACATTACCTTATTAGAGTAATGCTCTTCCCAAGTATGCCATCAAAGCTTTACTTTGTTTTATGTTTTCTTATTTTTTTTCCTTATCATTTTTCTTTCTACACTGCTATTCTGGCATTGAAGCATATCCAGTCAGTCACCAATAAGAAGTATGAGCTAAAAATACTTGGGAAGCGCTTCCAAAATGCTGAAGCCTGTCACATACACACATGTAAGATGCATTTTGTACATGAGAGATGCATTTAATACTTATGATATGCATTTAATGGGTGCAGCTCATTGAAGTACAGAGTGGTGCCTGCTCTTCACCACAAAGAGCCACTTGGTCCCCAAGACACTTTGCAAGCGTAGACATCTCCAAAGGAAGCCACTTAATCCTTGCGTGAGTAAATATGATGATAATGCTCTGTGCTTTGTTGTGTACTGTGATCTAATTGAGATTTAATGCATTCTGCCTTGTCCCTGCCGTGGACTCCCTTTGGACTGTGCAGTACAAAGCTTGGTGTTAGCAGCTTGCTTTGCTGTATCCCAGTTTATGTCTTCAGAGACATTCAGGCGTTTATTACTTAGTTTGAGTGCGTGGAATAGTTGTGCTGGGGAAGATGCACAAGAAGGGAACAAGATCCTTGCTTTTCCCTTGCAAATGCAATATTTGCTTTAAGCAAGACTATTGAATTATGGGTTTTCTTTCATTCTCCCACCCCTCCTTTTAATAACTATGTCTTTGCTGCTAATTGTGTTAACTACATCTGCACCTCACGCGATCGTGTCTCATCTCACAGCAATATTTCAGTATAAAATCAATTGAAATTGCCAGCACAAATGTGCAGAACAAGTGCGGGGGGAGAAAGTCTCAAACAGCCTTTTCAGCCTGGTAGCTCTGGCCAGGGTGGCCCTGTGCTTGTGCTGGCTTGGGAATGCCGAGTCCCTCTTTGGGTGGTCACCCTTTCATTGTTGACCAGTGATGTGCTTTGGGGTTTCCCATTTAAACCCAAGAAAAAGAGTGTTTCTGCTTGCCTCTAGACCCTATTCCTCGGAATCTGAGCCCGGTTTCTGACGGAGAGGCATTTACAGGGGAAGAGATGTTGTAATTTTGAATTTTTCATGTGTTTTATCCACTTCAGCAGGCGCTGTTGAATCAGTTACAACTTTAAATGAGAACTTCTGGGAAACCGTGTTTTGGCTCGGGATCACGCACTCAGGCCAGTTTGCTTTCTTCTCATTTTCCCTTTTTCTCCCCTCCTTACCAGCTGGTCATTCACTCAGTTCATGGTGAGACCTGAGGGATTTCTCTTCATCGACAGCTTCAGACCTTTTTTTCCCTCCCTCCTGAAATGGGCACTGTGCGTGTTCTTCCACCTGAGTAACCTGGAGGCAGCCATTTAGTGCTTGCAAGTGGTGTTGGAGTCAGTAAATCACCCTCAGGGATCCGTGCGGAGACCTGCTCTGCAAGAGCAGCTCCTGTTGGCGCTGGTAAGGATTAGAACGGGAATAGTTGGCAGCTGTGGTTTGTACTTCAGCTGGAAACAGGTATTTCCATTTAGAAGGACAGGGTTTTAGTCAAGTCTGTGCTACGTTTAATGCAGAAAATCTTCCAAATGAAAGAAAAACTTACAAACATTTGCTCTATCTGTTGGACAACCCCAGCTTGTTGCAACCATGAGGTTTGAATCTCCCCATGCTGGGTGTTAACGGGAGTGGGAGCAGTTGAACACATGCGCTTCAATAAGAGCCTCAGAAGCATAAAAATTGAATTCTCTCCTGCCTTTTCCTTTCCTATAGAGAAAATAGGCCCCATTAGTACAGACAGCTTTGGCAAGATGGTATTTGCAGTCCAAGGCTGGAAAGCAGCTGCCATCCCCAGTGTGTTGTTGAGCAGAGGACTTCACTTTTCACTGCTGCCAGTAATCCTATTTACCGTGAGCACAAAATACCAGCTGGATTTTGCCTGCTGGGCATGTTCTCCCATTATGAAGGGGTTGAAGCCATTTCGTGCTGCAGTTGATCTGACACGAGGGGGGAAGAGGAGGGTGTGAAGAAGGCAGCGTTGTCTGCCCATGGCTGGGGGCTGTCAGCAGCAGCGGGTGCAGCCAGCGCTCTCTGAGCCATGGTGTGGTTTGAGGAGAGGGCTGGGGGTGAATGGATGCAATCTTTATGTCTAAAGCAAATGTTTTTGCCCGGGCTGTTCAGTCATCCCTTTCACAGACTTGTTTGTTTCCTTTGCAAGCTATAGGCTCTGGTTTTGGGATAGCAGCAGCACCTAAAGGGGCTACAAGAAACCTGGAGAGGGGCTTTGGACAAGGGCCTGTGGGGACAGGCCAAGGGGAATGGCTTGAACCTGCCCGAGGGGAGACTGAGATGAGCTCTTAGGCAGAAGCTCTTCCCTGTGAGGGTGCTGAGGTGCTGGCACAGGGTGCCCAGAGAAGCTGTGGCTGCCCCATCCCTGGCAGTGTTCAAGGCCAGGTTGGATGAAGCTTGGAGCATCCTCGTGGGTGTCTCTGCACGTCTTGTACTCCTCTTGTGTAGTTGTGCTGTATCCGTGTGGATCAGCCGAACATGAAACGTGTCCCACACAGAAACTCTGTGTATTCCATTCCCTTTCTTGACAGAAAGCCCCATAATGCTGCTTTCGGCCAATGTATTCTGATGTTGACTGATGATTGCGGCTTACTCCTGCTTTTGATCCCAAGCTTTTTGTCTTCTTCTATTAACCCCCTTGTTTTCATATGGTGTCTTTGTTCTCGAAAGGAAACGTTTTGTGGATTTTTATCAGTTGCTTGTTTTTATCCCTTGTACAGAGCACTTCAAAGGGGTGGCAGTGAATGCACATACTCTTATTTTACATCTGTCCTTTCAGATTCAGCAATCCACATGCTTTCCTGGTGAGAATGAGTGAGGAGAGCAGGCTCCTAAGTCCTCAATGGACTCTCTGCTGCATGGCTGTGGACCAGCACTGATGCTGTGAAGAAGGATGAAGCTTGTTGTGGGTGGCTGCAGGGCAGGACTCTGCTCCCCTATGCAGTTCCTGAAGCAGATCCCCACTTGTGCAAATGAAGGGAATTCAGCTGAAGTGAATGTTTGAAACCAACACACCCACTGCAGAACCCCTTCATTTGTGGCTGGTTTTTATCTGTTTTCACTTCTTGGGTTTTTCTTTTGACATTGTGAGTCTCAGCCTGAGAAACCAGTGATATTCCTGCTCCTCAGAATAAACCAAAAGCAGTTAACAGTGTCTCAGTGCTAATGCTGCGTTTCTACACTGATACCAGTTTTAACAGTCTGGGAAGTTTTAGAGGCTTTTCACTTTCAAAATGGCCTTTTAGTAGGTTTTTCATTTTACTGCGTTATCCTTTCAATAGGCTATAACTCTTCCCATCAGGTAAATGCAAGTTAAACTGCTTCCTTCAGCAGAGAGCGAATACGGAGGGAGTCAGAAGGTTTGTAATGCAGTAGAAAATGGCATTAATTCTTCTGTCCTCCCTTGTGTAAGAATCATGGGGAGAAGTAACTGCTGGAGGATAAGTGGGAAGAAGAGAGATGTCTTTTGTTTAATTTAGGAGCTTAACTTGTTGGTTCATACACTTCTGTTTGGTGCAGGTTGGGTGGTTTGGCAGGATGACAAAGGAGAGTGGATATGTGCTGGGGTATTTATCTCGGGAATAGGAAGAGATCTTAAAATCCGGTATTCAGAAGTCTTAAGAAAGAGATAAATCTTCAGTCACAGTCAGGGTAGTTTCCTTCACTGATAAAATCCTCAGGAGGGCCATGAGAAATACATGTGCCATGAGGACAGAGCCTCAGAAGGCTTGGTAGTAACTTCAGGCTCTTAGGTCTGGGGTGCATTTGCTGGCAGAGACCAACATGTCAAGGTCTTCTATATGAGGTGAAGGCTTTTGTGTGTTGACACTGGCCCCAGATGAAGCAGGCAATGAAGCAGAATGGTGTGTCCACAAAATATGGGAGTGCTGGGGTATAACAGTGTCCTTGAGGTAGACAGCAAACAGAAACCTAAACCAGTGGAGAACTGCAAAATTAGCATAAGGAGCAGAAGAACTGGATGCGATTGCTTAGAAAATGGTGTTTCTACTTATTTCTCAGTCTTGGAAAAGAGCTTTGTTAAAGATAACGTAGAATGGGAAAGGGGAATACAAATGGTTATCGATTGGGATTGCCCTGTGGCAATGTTTCAGGCTTGCTTGGAGCAACCTGGTCTAGTGGAAGGTGTCTCTGCCCATGGCAGGGGGTTGGAACTGGATGAGCTTTAAGGTCCCTTCACACCCAAACCAGTCATGAAAACTGATTTATAAAACCATCCTTTCTTCTGTATCCCAACTCAAATACATCCTCGTTCAGTAGCTGCATGATTGTAATTCCCCCCATAATGGACCTGTTTGGTTTCTGTCTCACACTTCTGTTATATGGTAATGCTCCTATGCTTGTAATCTATGAGCCTCTAAGGCATCTAGTCAGGAAAACATAAATGAAATATCTTAGAGGAAGAAAAAAGAAGTGAAAAGACACCGTGAAACCTCAACGGTTTCAAGCAGGAAGCTTATGCTGATTTAGATGTAATGCAGGAGTGCTGCTATTCCTGCTGCTGGGCCTGCCTCTTCAGTCAAGTAAGGTAGCCATGAGTCAAACATGCATTACACTTCACCCAGAAGTAAAAACTGCCCAAACACAAACCACCTGCACTAACACAAACTCCATTACAACTAAATGGCTTGAAGACCTTTATTTTTCCCATGCCATTTATTCCTAGCAAATGGCAGCTTTTACAGAAAAACATCAGTGCTCAAAAGTGGACTCACAAAATGAATCCAGTCCCTAATTTCCACAGAGCCTGTCTGCCTTCCTTTACGTGTGATAGTGAATGACCGAGGTGTTGCAAGAAAGGGGCAGGAGAAGGGACAGTAAAATGCTCTGTAGATTTATTGTCTTAAGGGACCAAACTGTCATTTCTGAAGGTGGATTTGCAGGCTTGTGCTTGATTCTTTTTCAGGAAGGGACCTTAAAGCTCATCCGGTTCCAACCCCTGCCACGGGCAGGAACCCCTTCCACTGGAGCAGCTTGCTCCAAGCCCCTGTGTCCAACCTGGCCTTGAGCACTGCCAGGGATGGGGCAGCCACAGCTTCTCTGGGCACCCTGTGCCAGCGCCTCAGCACCCTCACAGGGAAGAACTTCTGCCTTAGATCTAACCTAAATCTCCCCTGTTTCAGTTTGAACCCATCACTCCTTGTCCCAGATGGATTCACATTCTGAGTATTCGTCCCTCTTTGTTAGGGCAGTTAAATGTTTCTGATGGTGGAGCAGAATGAAGCCCATTCCTCCAAGCCACAAAGTGTTTCTAAGTAACACTAATAACCTGTTAGAATATGGACGTTACTGGAAACCTGGTGTTTAATTGTTGGTGTTTCTGCCCCGTTCCATTTATGAGCTGTGCTTTAGCATAGCTTTTGAAATGTTTTTCTAGAATGTGACTTCATTTGTAAGGGTCAAACGTGCGGCGTGCGCCTCTTAAAGAGAAGGAAACACTAATGGAAGCGCTGACACAGGCGTCGCTGTGATGCTGAGAGCTGAGGTCTCTGTAATCCATCACATTGAAACCTCGTGCAGTGGCATTTGTATGACTTGGTGCAAGTCAGATGATATTTTTACTAAGAGCAGAATTCGAGAGTAATGTAATAAGAAAGCTGGATGGATGTTAGTTATAAAAGGTCATTATCTGTTCCTCTTCTGAGCAAAAATAATCAGAATAATGTTATTTTTTGAGACAAACATGACGCTTTTGATGTTTGTACTTCTTCCTTAGTGAGCCTTAGAAACTGATGCACTGAATGAGAAAATAAATAGGAAGCAGAAAACATCTTTCTATCCAATCTCAAATAACATTTGGGTTGTGCATATCTAAGAGGGAAATAGGCGTCCATTAAATAAACACAATTATTTTCTGGTAAGTGGTCTTATTGCAAAGTAATGAGTTTTTTAAAAAAAAACCTTAGAAAAAGATGTTTTTGCAAGACTGTAGAATACTCCTAGAATAGAAACTTGGCATCTTTTATTCTTGAATCGTTGCTAATATTGCAAGACATCGTGTGCGCTTAGGCATGGTAACACCTAAAATAACACCTAGCAGTGTCTGTGTGTGTTCCCATGCCACTGCAGCATGGCCCAATACACTTGGTTTATGGATTTCATCTTCCTCCGAGTAGAAATGGTGAAAGTGAGGGTAAGATTGTTAAAGTTTTGGAATCGGATGTTGGAAAATAGATGGAAGTGAGAGACTGCTGCCTTGTACTGCAGAGGTTTGGGGGTAGCATCACGTGTGGAGTTCTCTGGGTTCACAACAGGTTGTGGCTCTGGAGGGGCAAGAGGAGGTGTGAGAAGCTTGATGGGAGGGAAAGGGGAGCGAGCAAAAGGCAATGTGCATGGGCAGATTTAAAGGTTAGCAATGCAGACAGCAGGGAAGATCTAGACTGTTCGGCTTGCCTCCAGCAACTTGCTGGTCATGTAATTGAAGAACTCACCGGGAAAACAGGCAAGTCATCTACTGTTATTTTATTATTGGCTTCTAACCTCCTCGTAGTCTCTGCCACAAGAACTTCATTGAAGGAATAGCAGGAAGATGCATGGCACTGTGCTATTGATTTCTTATGTCTTTTATAGTAGCCTGTAGAGTGCTAGGGCTTGCTATGATGGTCAAAGGATAAAAGACCTCTGAAAGCAAGGCAGAGGAGTAAGGCTGGTCCTGAGAGTAAGAGTGAGGGAATGGGGCAGACAGAAGATTGATGAGCGAGATTAAAGGCAACCAGACAGATTTGGAGCAGTGACCTATGGGAATTTCACTGCCTGCCTTCAGAAGATTATATTCTTCTGATACATGATTTTACCAAAGAAGCCAAAGAATGAATGTGATCTGTTCCTTCCAGATCCGATACTGGAAATTTTCTGCATTCTTTGGGCTGTGGAATACTGAGATAATTAAAGACATGATCAAGTAAAATATGTGTGCACACATGCATGTTCAGCCTTCAAGGCCAGGTTGGACACAGGGGCTTAGAGCAACCTGCTCTAGTGGAAGGTGTCCCTGTCCATGGCAGGGGGTTGGAACTGGGTGAGCTTTAATCATTCTGTGATTCTATGATACACAAACCCAGCTTCACTGGGTCGTTCACAGCACTAAATACAGGTGCCCAAGGAAGCATTAAGTCCTTCTGACCACTGCAAGCAGTATACTGGTCATCTGCTAATGTGGTGCCTTTTTTTGGCTGGATGTATAGCAACCTGCCAGGCAGCTTGCAAATGCCGGGCAAAGTGTGGTACCCACTGGAGCTGCACAGCAGTCCAGTAGATTTAGGTCCATGTCTATTTTTGCTGCGCAGGAGTAATGCAATAAAATTGCCTTCAATATGCAGCACCTATAACAGATAACTTTAGGTAAGCATTTAATAAAGTGCAATTTTGTGAATTGCCCCTTTAGTAGCTCTTCCAACAAGAGAGCAATCAAGGAAATTGTGCATGGTAAAGTTTCATGGCAAGGATCTAAATATATATGGTCTCATATATTGGTATTTCTTTCACAGTAGTCTGTATGCTTTACATAGTTTGGATGTTTTGGTTTGTACTTTTCTGCCTCTTTTTTCATGTTAGTACCCCCACAAACCACAGTACTGTCCAAAAATAATACTTAAAGAAGCTTTTGAGCTCATGATAGTTAAATGGATTTTAAACAGGGCAAAAATTAGGCTAATTACACTAGGACTAGTGTAGTTACTGGAAATTTTCAAATGTCTTTTCATGGTGTGGCCTCTAATGGGTTTCACAGTCCTGACATAGAGAAAGTCTCATTAATCCCCGTTTCGGACATAGAAATTGATACAGAAAAATTTCCTATTATATTGAGTGCTTCCTTAGTGTTATTTGCAGAGTCGCTGCATGCTCTTACTGAACTTTGATTGAGCAATTCTAATCTGTTTGTCTTTGATATTAAACTGCAGACCCTGATTCAGCAGTCCCCTTGGTGCCGGTGTCATCGGTGCAACTGTTTGTCGCAATACTCCTTTCCGGAGCAGATTTTCCTTTCCTTTTGGTGACTGTTTTGTTTTCTAAACTCTTCAAGAGTCCTCCTGAAATAATGTGGCCATCAGGGAAGTTTTCCTCCTTTTTTTGTTTTGAGGAGGCTTTCCACATCATCCAGCGTTCTGTTTCGTGTAAGGCATCTGAATGAGTAAAAGTAACTGATTTGCCGTCTTCCTCTTCTAAAGCTGCTGCATCCCTCTCTGTCCTGCTCTAAGATACTTACTTAAACACATACACCTGTGTGTGCATTGTGTGTGTATATGTACTGTCAATATATGTTTTTCAGCAGTAAATAGTGCTTACAGGTGTGACATTTTAGACCATAGGAGATTATTTAATGTAGGAAAGGCAAAATGCTGGAAGACCGGTGTCAAGATGCTGGATGGACAGCTCGTGACTGTTACCTCACTGGTTTCTCTCGTGGACATAACAAGCTTAGTTTAGAGACTGAATATTTTTATCATGTTATAGAGGGTTTGATTTTATTTTGGGACAACATCTGCATGGTGCAACATTGCCTTTGAACAACTTGGCATAGAACCTTCCAGTTTCAGTTCTACTAGTCTCCAGTGCCCTATAATTAAAGATTACAGCTGGGGCTCTAGTTCTGATGTAATACCTGAACTTTTCCCTTCAGCAATGAAGCTGGATGCCCAGCTTCCTGCAGGAGCTCACTGTTACTCGAAGGAAAAGTGGCTTTTTATATATAAATGTAGCAATAGAACTTCTCTGCAGTGTAGAAGCAAGTTTCTGTGAGTAGCGATGCGACAGAGCTGTTTGGTTTTTGGCTTTGCTCATAGGTGTGATGGGTTTGGTTGATTTTACTTGAAGTCGGTGCCTGCCCTTGAATGCTTTGGGAGTTTTCCTGGAATAAGGAATAGGGTTGTGTTTGGGAGTAAAGAAAAAAGTCTGATCTGTAACATATTTAGTGGCGTGTAAAAGGTAGATGAGGTCTCTGTCTTTATGAATTAATGCATGGCCAGAGGGCACTTCTCCAATGTGTCAATAACACCTTAATTTTCCTTTTAATAAGCCTTATGAAATTCCTGGACTCAGTTATTTTACTGCCTGCACCAAGCTGTTGTCGTTTTTCCACTGGAATTCCGAATTTCTTAGGGCACGCATAAACCAGTGTGCGAAGTGGAGTGTTTCCGTGGGTGTATGTGAACGGGTTTCCTCTCTCCATCCTTCTGGCTTCAATACAGTATAACAACGCCGACTTCAGCCATGTTGGATAAACTTAATTAGTGTTGAAAACTGGCTTGTTTTGCAAGATGATCCATTTTTAACCTGAGTAAAAAGCACGACAATGACTTTGTGACTAATAAATCAAATAAGTCATGCCTTTTCCTATGCAGTGCATTGGGGCTCATAAATACTGTGAGCAGTTAGCTGGGAGTTTCACTTGGTTACCTTTCCTCTTTCTGGTTTTAATAATCCTTGTAGGAGTGGGGGATTCAGTCACTTTTAATAATGTGACAAACAATGGCAATTGCATGCTTCTGAGCTACACACAGCCATTGTCCTTGTGGCTCAGGTGATGCCCATGGCATCACCTCAAAAAGGCATCTTAATGCAGTGGAAGAAGGTCCTTTTCCATGGCGCGTGGTGCTGCTTTGGGTGAATTATCAAAGACAACAGTGCTTTTACAGTCCAGTACCTCCCTTCCTCTCTCTTTCCACTGGCTTCATTCTGTTCTGCATCCCCTTACTGTTCTTCCTAGGCAGAGGGTCTGTCTGTACAACTGAGTGTGCTTGTGGGGAGCTTTAGTTCTTCAAAGGATTATGCAAATAGTAATTGAATTAAAGAGCAGCTATCAACATTATCAGATTCTGGCACAGACATCCCATGTTAACATTTTGCTCACAAGCATCTGAATTTCAGAAGGCTTGTACTAGTAGAAGCACATCAGGATTCCCGAATACACAAATCTTTCCTTTCTAGCTGTTTGCAGGTTATCCTTCCTAACGCCTCACCCACCTTAGGTGTGTTTAAACAGGAATTATGCATCTGGGAACATAGAAGAAACCAAACTGTGAACAAAATGAATGAAGCATAAACATAGACAGGCTTTCTGTGGTTTCTCCATAGTAACCAGGGTGGATGTAGGATTTTGTCTATATAAAATAGGTGGATTTTGTCTTTTTTATAAGCTGCTGCTTAACCAAACCTTTGGTGTATCATGCAAAAAATGTAGGATTTGCATTGCATGGGAACACCATTTGTCTTCAGTAATGCTAAGTTTACATTAAAAATCAAAACACCAAAAAACACTTCAGGCTTCAAGAGGGTTTTTGCTGCTGCCGGTGCCTGCAGTAGCTGTTATGTAGGGTGCAGATGTGGCCTGCCCAGATGTGACCTGATGAATTAAATCAGAGCAGCCCACTGTGAATGAGGAGGCAGAAGTAACCCTCAGCAAGATGTGTGGTGCAGTCCTCAGTGGGTGCTAGATCTGAGAGATCAAGTTTTAGTCATCAAGACAGCAGAAGAAAAGGGTTTGCTGTAGTTGTGGGTGAATTACATTGATATAGACAATAATAGCTCCTGAATCAACATCTTTGGCATCAACAGCAGTCTCCAAAACATGTAATTTGAAGCACGTTGCAATGGATATGTGCCTGTACAGGTGTAGGTCCTGCCATGAAAGGAGAAGGATGCTTGACTAGTGTTTCTTCAAGCCCAGACCTTCATGCTGCTTGGATCTAGAGCAGACCCCATGAATGCGGATGGCCTTGGCAGTGAGATCTCCTTGAGGCCACAGAATTTGCATTCCTGAGGATGTTATCCAGAAGTTCTAAAACAATTAATGGAGTAGGTAAAGAATAGTCAGAGCCTCCTTCCAGGGACTACTTCTTGCACAGCTCAGAGGTGCTTTGACCTTCTAGTTTATTACAAGTCAGGAAAAGTCAATATTTCTTAGCTTGCCAAGTGGGAGGAATTTTAATGAGTTATTGAGTCAAATAGTTAATCCTCCAATACCAGACTTTTTCCCCATTCAGATTTACAGTGATAAAAACAAAGGCTTAACAGGGACAGGGAAAAATGGGCTTTTGTAGAAACTTCTGCTTGGCTTTGTGTGCAGGCTTTAACCTCTGGATCACTAGTAGAGGAAACATAGCTTCAACACTGGGACATTTCATATTGGCATAAAATGCTGGGCAGGCAAGGGCTGTGTCGATGACAGCAAGGAATTTAGCATAAGAAAGGATCGACAGGTTGCAGTCGCTGGTGCTGATGCTCCTCACATCTCCACTACATGTGATAGGGGGTCTTTAAGTGAGATCCAGCCTGCTCTCCTAAGCTGGACTGTTCTGCTGCTTGAAACATCTTTGAAGGGAAGAGTCCTGGGTGCTTTTTGGAGGATGTTGTGGTGCTGCAGTTGCTGCAGGGGTTGTCCCATTGGATGCTGGAGCACATCTGCAGGAGTGCATCCACTTGAGCTTCCTCTGGAAGCCAGCAAGCACTAAAACCTTGGCGAGAGCCAAACCTGCGTGTGGTAAATGTAGACAACAGGGATTTGCTGGTCCAGCCTGCATCACTGGCATGGGAACAGCCAGAGGCTGTTGGCAGGCTCTGCAAGGCTGGCGGCAGGTTATGCATGACAAAGTGTTTATTCCTGCTTTAATTATGCCTCTTGCAGCAGCCCTTTGTAATTCCCAACTTTGTGCACTCCAATTAGCATGGAATAATCTAATTTCCGGCAACTCTTCATTGAGCATAATGCTAATTATTGCTCCGAGTAGTGGCTTGTTTGGCAGTGCCCTGTCCTGTGTGAATTATAATAATGTTCTGTTGCAAGCTTTTAAGCAAGGAAACTTCAGAAGCAGAAGATGTTATAGTACAAGGGCAGCTTTCTTAGCCTTTTAACAGCATCACACAGCAGATAGTACAGTAATGTTCGGAACATTATACCCAATGAATTCTTAAAAGTAGTAGAAAGTTGTTTTTTCATTATATGTCATTATTCAGAGTGTAAGGATACTGATAGCTGCTTTTACAGTGAGAAGCATCTTCCTGTAATAGTCCCTTGACTTCAGTGGCAGTCTTTCCTGGGGGTTATTATAGCAAAAGCCCTCAGCAATTGTCTGTCTGAGCTTTCATTGAAACCTGTGTGAATTTTGGCTTCGGGATTGCTCGGCTTCTGGCTTACGGGCTGGAAGTTAGGCTATGAATGCGGATACAAGAAGCTGAAGTACTGGCACTTAAGGCACTTTGCTGCCAAAAATTGAAGCTCCTTGTGAGTTCTGTGGCTCGAGGAGGTTTTGAGAATTGCTTTCTGAATGTAACTCATGGCCGAAGTTTGGGCACTGATATGCTCTCACTGGCTTTTATTCTAGGGTCTAGTTTCACAAAGGGCTAAAAGAACAAGCGGCCACACGTCCATCACGTCTCAGTGTTGTGATGAGTGAGGTCTGGGAGCACAGATGAAGAGCACACTCTTCAAACTGCTGCTACTGGAAGGGTTGAGCTTATTGCCTTGGAAGCCTTGTATTGTAGCTCCTCCTCCTGTGCTGGTTGTGCTGCTACAATGGAGAAGTGTGGTCTGAAGTTGATTATTGAAATGTACCAAATCAGGGGTTTATTTCCTAATAATAAATACATGATAAAGTGGCTGCCCCATCCCTGGCAGTATTCAAGGCCAGGTTGGATGGGCCTTGGAGAAGCCTGCTCTGGTGGAAGGTGTCCCTGTCCATGGCAGGGGGCTGGAACTGGATGAGCTTTAAGGTCCCTTCCAACACAAGCCATTTTAGGATTCTATTAGGCAAACGTTGCTCATGTGATCTTTTCTGCTCTTCCCAGTGCTTTATGGGGAGGATGGCTTGCACGCATCGTGTGAGAAGAAGTACTGTGGCCGGGGCAGCAAGTGTGTGGTCAACAAGGACACCAACCAGCCCGAGTGCAGATGTGTGGAGGATTGCAAGTCCAGCTACATGCCCGTGTGTGGATCTGATGGCAAGTTTTATGAGAATCATTGTCAGCTCCATCGAGCCTCCTGCCTGCAGAGGAAGAAAATCTACATTATCCACAGCAAGGATTGTTTCTTCAAAGGTAAGGGCATCATTAAAAATAAATACTTCTGTAGGACTTTCATCACTCATCTTACCGTAATCCTGATAAACGGCTGAACGGTTGCTGTTATTTCTAAAAGAGAAATTCTTCAAGGATGATTTACCCTAGGACGCTGTAGAACATAACGCAATGTTTTATGCAGCTATTAAGCTCCTTAGTGTCATCACCACCCAAAATGTAATCAAACTGGGAACTGGTAAATAATTAACGTCACTGTATGCGTTGTATGCGCTGTCGTCGTGCTGCTCAGTGCTTTCAGCTGCCAGTGTGATAACTTCTTTACAATCCTGTCCATTTGTTAAGGCTTTGAACAAGACAAAAGATGTTAAGAAAAAGTATATGGTATTACAAAAAGTTTGTTGCAACAGTGAGAAACAAAACCCTGCTTAGGCAAATGACATGGGCAAAGGAAAGAAGCTGTGTAGATGAAATGAGAGTGTGCCGCCAGAACAGTTCTGGTTACCCGTAGGCTATATACATCTTCAGCTGTTTTACTGGGTCAGTAGCAAATTTCATTATCATTATTGCACCAAACCGTGAAAGGGATGGAGTCCTGTGTCTTTTCCATCAATGTTTTGTATGCCATGTACCATCCTGTCAGAAGTCAAGCGAGGCTGCAGTAGCCAGGAATGTGAGGAAATGCCAGGGAGTGGAGGAAGTCATAAATGATTTTATTTCTAATGAGAGGCCTTGTAAAGGCCTCACTAGAGTATATCTCAAACTCGCTGTCAAATACAACTCCATATACTTACAGTAAGATTGGAGTAGGTTGCTGCAAATATATCCAGTGACATTTATGTGATCAAATATGAAAATAATTCCTTTATCTGCAGCTCACTGGGCATTTGAGCCCCTGAGGAGCTTGGCTGTGTACAGAGCTATTCATCACAGGTTCTCGTTTACTAACATGATGCTAGAAGAGCCTGTTTAAGAAACAGGAGCCTACTCAAAGAGCCTTATTAATATATCCTTGTGATGCTCTTTGGAGGTAGAAAAGCATTACTGTTGTCTCATTTATTCTGGAGGTCTGACTGTGGTTGGGACAGAGGGGCTGGTCAGAGGATGGACTTGGTAAACACTGGTTGAGCTGGGTTGGTTTGTCACAGCACACTCTGAATTGAAGTGGTTAATTAGATCTAGGATCAATAGGCCTTGTATGAAGCTAGTCATGGAAAGGGTCACCTAAAGGCATATTTGGAAGGACAGCACATGAGCAGGTCAAGGGGAAGAGGAGGTTTCTTCCCCTGACTCCCAAAAAGTGCCCTCAGTTTATCCATTCCTGTATGTAACTCACCTTCTTACAATGATGCTTCTGACCTGGGTTTTTATTCATTGCTTATCACATAGAGCATTAAAGAAAATGAGTTCTCATTGCAGTAATCAGTGCCTCTGCAGTGGCTGTATTATACCTAATGATACAATGTCACGCTTGACTACTTTCCTGAACACGCCATGAAATGATATCAGAAAGTAGTAGTCTTGTGTCCCAGTTTAAAGTAACCCTTAAACTCTTGCCATGGAGCACTGCTTAAATCTGTTTTTCAGCAGAATAACAGCTTTACGGAAGGGAAGAAACAAACTCACTTGTCTTCCTGCATGAATAAATAAGCTTCATACCGCTGTCTGGAGAGATAAAATATAGACAAGCAAAGTTTACCTTAAGGGGGGAATAATCCCACGGAGTGGGACTCCATAGGAGTATTTGGCTTCAACCCTTGTTTTTGCCGTGTAGCTCCTGAGTAGCCTGCTGTGTATCTTTTCATGTCTTTGTACTTTAGTCTTCTATTTGTAAACCACAGAATGATGGTGTTTTCTTTTGAATAGCAGATTTGTAGTAAGCAATTAAGCAACAGGTTTATATCAGCTTTATGAATGCAGCATAAAGGGTAAAACTTTGGAGAACAACCTTAAACGCGCTGGATATGAGGTGTACATCTCTCAGCAGGCACACGCTTTCTGTTTGTTTTCTGTCCAGGAGATAGTTTAATTATGTGAGTACAGTCAGGCTGATGAGTGGGCTGCTTTGTGGGTTTTGGTCCCAGTTGACTTGTTCAATTAAAGCTTAAGTCCCTGAGTAGAGCTGAGGGATGCCACAGATTGCATCTGTGTGCTCTGCCAGTTTACCCAGTTATCAGAGACAAACTGGATGGCCTTAAAGTATGACAGAGATCAAATACTCTAATTCCACTTTGACTGAGCCAGGTCTATCCTCAGTAAACTGATAACAAAGCAAAGAGCAAAGCTCTTTTTATTTTTGTGTGGTTTGGGAAAGGATTTTTTTTTTTGTCATTTAACATATTCATCACATTTTTTTGTATGGATTTGGTACAGAATTTGCAAAGAAATCCCTGTAGAAGACACCTGGCTTTCTTCTCTTCATTATGCACAAAGCCACGCTGCTGGGTTGGAGCCTTTCACTGTTGCTCAGAACAGTATTTCATGCCATGAACTTTGAACGTGCATGCTATGTGCTGGGTTGTAAGTGTTGTATGTACCACATATGTGTGCAAGTGTGTATGCCCATTGGAAGAACGAGGATAACTTGTTCTTGTATGATATTTAGGCACTTATAGCATAGAGGTTGGAGCCTTGCTCTGTATGGGAGAAGGATTAGAAACAAAGGGGAGAGCTGAAATGAGAGGATCTGCTTGGAGTTAGGAGAATGTTTTCCTAGGAGGAGGTTCGAGTGGTGGGACAGGCTCCCCAAGTGGCATATCCATCTCTGTGGGCCTTCGGGACCTGGCTGGGAATAGCCCTGAGCAACCTGGTCTGACCCTGCACTAAAGGTTTAAATTCCAAGACCTCATCCAGCACACATTATCCCATAATCTTAGGATTTTAGGGTCTTAAATGGCATCTTTTCATTTTCAACTTCTCATTTATCTTTTCTCCAGTTTCAAAAAGTTTCTTTCTAATTATGGGAAATGATAATCATCTGTATGTTGACAGGACATTTTCTATGCTTAAATGTACATAAATTACAAACTTGGGGGGGGAAAAACCCCAAGCAGGCTAATAACTCATGTGATACATCACTGCAGTGATGCTGAGCAGATACGAATTCAGCCTCAGGTGATGGTGTTTTATTTCCTCTACTTTATTTGTTGTCCGCTTATTAGTTTGGTGCTGTTACCTCCAGAAATCATTTGTTCCGGTGAATAGCATTTCAAAACCGTCTCTTAAGAAGGTGTTGGGTATTTTGCTCATTTAGTGCTTGCAAAACAGGCAAACCCGCTCCGTCGGCTGGCTCCCAGACTGCAAAGAAATCTGCTCCATTTATCACACTCTATCTTTCCAGCTGGAAAAAGATCTTGAGTGTGAGCTAATGGCAGATTTCCCAGCTGGCAATTAATAGTTGCTGATTTCACTTTGCAGCACTGCTGACAGGCTGCTTTGGTGGCAGGGAGGCGGATTCAGAGCTCATGGGAGGCATGAAATTAATGCCTCTGGGGGGCAAGCTGGGGTCTTCACCTTGTAGGTCTGGCCTACAATGATCATTTTGGTGTCCAATGTAAATATATTAGGAGATTCAAGCCTTATAAAGAGAGAGAAACGCTTTATACAGTGGAGATATGTGTTTGCTCTCTGTAGGGCTGGAACAGTTCTCACTACACTGAATACTTCAGCACACTGAATACCAAAGGGATTCCTTACTATTCCCATGCTTGCTTTTTCAGCTCCCTCCTCGGAGTCTTTTGGGGAGGAATCAATTTTACCTGGCTTTTCAGGCTGAATCCTCTTTAAATGTGATTGACAGCTTAACTCCTTATAAACAGGCTGCATCAATCTTTGGGATAAATTATGGAAATTCCATTGATTTATGTGAGGATGTGAACTTGAGACAGTCTGCTCCTAGCTAGTGGGAAAAGTGGTGTTTTCTAAAGTGATCCCGGTCCAGCATTCCTTGTGTCTTTATAGCTCCAATTTGAGGCAGTGACCATCTGGGGAACGCAGGCGTAGCTGCATTGTGGCCTTTTGTTTTTAACATGAAATTGTGTAAAGTTTGGTTTTTACGATGGTCATGACTGGGGCCCCTGTGAACAGTTTTATTTGGTCTCTGTGATCTGTTTCATCTCAAGGACCAGTCTATAAATCTTCTCCCGTTGCCAGCCCTGACGTGCATGGCCGTAATATCTGCCATAAAACCAAACGGCCTCATAGTATGTATCAACTAGGGAACAAAGGAATTAAAGGGTATTTCAGCAGCAGTACGAGCATCTTAACACCACCAATGGAAAGTCAGCATTCTTCTCCTAATTCCTTTCCCCCTTGTAGCTTTGGGTGTTCTGGTTGAACTGCAGTCACTAAAGCCCATGGTTAATGCAATGTACAGGCTGTTCATCTTACTGGAGGACTACGCCATCATCAAGCACTGTTTGGTACATGAATGTAAAGGGTGTGATGGGTGATTGAGAAAGGGGGTTTAGGGGACTGTTCACACACTGAAAATAGAAAAGCACGGCCTAAAACTCTGTGGCGTGGAAGAAGACAATGGTAGCATGAGACAGTCTCAGTTGAAAGCATCCAGAGTTGCAGCTTGCTATGTTTGAGGGCAGAGAAATGGGATGCCGCTCTCACTGTTCTTTAGGGTGGATGGCATCTGCTGAGCCAGCTCAAAGCCTGGCACTGGTAAACCATCACTGCAGCGATCTCTGGAAAGCTGAGAGGTGATAATGAAGCTTCCTTTGATGCTTTGCCTGAGTGGTTGTGATGGGGAATGAAAGCAGAGGAAATAGAGTAGGATGGAGAATAAAAGTAAAGGATGTGGGAAGAGACACAGGACACTCAGTATGCCAGGGGATGTTTGTCTTTCCTTTTTACCTATTTATGTGTGCTGTTTGCATCTGACACGTGCTTGTCCTGATTTGATGGCCGTCTGGATTCAATGTTCACCTCAATCCTCTGCAAATCAGGTTAATATTCATTGTATGTGAATTTGGGAGCTTAACCCATACTTGAAGCATGGGGCATCTCCATCTCTGTGCTAAGTCAGAGGTGAAGGTTTTTTTAATTAAAACAAAAACCAACAAACAAACCCCGAGAGAGACCCCAGAACACCAAGAAATTGCTTTAAAAAGAGAACTGAAAAGGTTAAAAGGTAAAGATGAGGATTAAAGATAAAAGTGATTGGATTGTGGTAAAGGGTGCTGGAAACTGAATGTAGAAAAAGAAACATATAGAATAAATTCCAGGGCTAGGGCAGACTCAGACAAGGAGATTTAGAGGGGCTTTAAAGATAAAAAGGACTGACTCTTGAGAATCATAGAATCACAGAATAGTTCAGGTTGGAAAGGACCTCAAGATCATCCAGTTCCAACCCCCCTGCCATGGGCAGGGACACCTCACACTAAACCATCCCACACAAGGCTCTTTCCAACCTGGCCTTGAACACTGCCAGGGATGGAGCACTCACAACCTCCCTGGGCAACCCATTCCAGTGCCTCAGCACCCTCACAGGAAAGAATTTCCTCCTTAGATCCAATCTAAACTTCCCCTGTTTCAGTTTGAACCCGTTACCCCTTGTCCTGTCACTGCAGTCCCTGATGAAGAGTCCCTCCCCAGCATCCCTATCGCCCGCCTTCAGGTACTGGAAGGCTGCTCTGAGGTCTCAACGCAGCCTTCTCTTCTCCAGGCTGAACAGAACAGTTGATTAAAAGCTATTCAGCACAAATGCTAATTTTTCTGGATGCTCAGTATAAGAATCCATGGAGCAAATTGTAATTCTGAGTGCTGGGGAGTACCACCAGGCTGGGTGCTGCAGGTTCAGTTAAGTGGCAGCCTCCGCCAGCCTTTGCTCCCTTTCTGCTCAAGGATTTAACAGGCACTTCTTGCTAATAGTAGAATCCCAGCCTGGTTTGGGTTGAAGGGACCTTAAAGCTCACCCAGCTCCAACCCCTGCCATGGGCAGGGACCCCTTCCACTGGAGCAGCTTGCTCCAAGCCCCTGTGTCCAACCTGGCCTTGAGCACTGCCAGGGATGGGGCAGCCACAGCTTCTCTGGGCACCCTGTGCCAGCGCCTCAGCACCCTCACAGGGAAGAGCTTCTGCCTAAGAGCTCATTTCAGTCTCCTGTGTTTAATCTCTGAGGTACCCCTTGTCCTCCTTACACTGGGGGTGCCTGAACTGTATGAATCCTACTGGAGGTGTCGTGAAGTCAGAGGAACACTATTTAAAATACTTATTTTGGTGACAAAAAGCTGGTTCATGGGGAGGAATTTGAATGGTGAAGTGCCACCATTGCAGTGTTTGCTTAGGGATGGATGCTGAAGTGATGGGCAGGTCAGTGTCCATCCCTTTGCCCAGTGTTGCTTTGGGTGGTCACTGCGCAGCCCAGGGATGCAGCAAGCAAGCATGGCTCACCGAGTTGCAGGTACCAGTCACTTGGCTGCTTCATGTGAATTAGCACTGACGTTCTTGCTGGCACTTTCCTGTGGGGTCTGCCGCGCTGCTGAAGTGTACATGTAAATCCCATTACCTCTAATTGAGTGGGCATCAGTCACAAATTAAGAAGCAAGAGGAAGGTTTCCAGGTGAGATTTAAATGGGAGGCTTTTACTGATAATATTTTGCTTTTTCCATCCAAGTGTCCTAGAATGCTTTGCAAAGATTAATGAATTAGATCTCACAACATCCTGGCCTGCCAGGAAAATAGCAATCCGCCCATTACAGAGGAGGAATCGCAGTCTAGAGGAGAGGCAGTGATTTTCTGAAGGTCATAGATATTCCTATTGGAACTCTTATTAAATGATCCCAATTCTAGGGCCCCTGTCTCTATAAAATCCTCTGGCATTTCCTATTTTTTCCTATAGGAAGTGCTGTATCTCCAATAGATTTTGCAGGGGTGAATAAGGGGCGTGGATCGCTTGGGGCTTCTGAACACAGAATCCCCGTGCCCAAGCAGGGGTGCAGCAGGTAGTGGTCAGCAGAGGTGTGACTGTGGTGTGTCATGTCCAGAAGAGTGGAGCTGTGCTGTCTTGGACACGCAGGTTGTGAAACCCACCCAGGTGCTGTGTTCACCTAAGGAGTTACCCTCAGTTCGGGTCTGGGACTCTGGAAGGGAAATACTGCAGTTTAGTAAATGCAATTGCAGCCTCCGTGTCACGTAGTGATCTTGCTGAACCAAACAGTCCCCATGGTAATGAATGTGTGTGATGGAGAAAGCCCCAGCTCACTCCTCCTCTTTCAGTTAAAAATTCAGAGGAGGAAAGGACCGCACAATGTGGAGGGAGAAACTTGCTCATGGCTGTATTGAAATGTAACTTCCATAGTAAAAAGCCTATTGGCGTGTCAAGTCCAAAGGCAGACATTCATTTTCCTTTTGAGGGAGGGCTGGTTTCCCTGAAACAACAAACACAGGTTCTCCTGTAAGAGGTTAGATGTGTAAAATGCACGGGGCTTGTCTCTGCCTGCAATGACTGCAATCAGGGTCTGTCAGAGTTCTCCTCTTCCCTCCCTGTTTGCTTTTTGGCTGCCGCCCTGGCAATTCAATTGAGAGTTTAGCAAATGAATTATTTCAGAGTAATATCTGAAGCTTATGGGGGTTTTATTTATTTATCCTGCTCAGAGAATTGTGATCAAGATGCAGAGAAGCTCAAGGGGAAGAATTTGAGTGCTTCCAAAATACACACAGGGCTTTTGCTTTGCTATTAGAGCTTGGGCAAGGCTTTGCTATATATAGCATGTGCACAGACCCAGTGGGTTCAGGTCAGTCCTGGGGGCCCCTCTCCAACACCAGTCCACCTCCTCACCAGAGGTTTTCCATTGGAAACCATGACGCTGATTGCCAGGCATTATCATAGGGCTTTTTTTTCCTCATTAAATCTAAAGCAATCCAAACCCTGTGTTAACATTCGCAGTGAATATTTAGCCGTATTTTCATACGTAAGCATTTTGGCTGCGGCCATGGCCCTTTAGCTTGCTATTCATGAATATTTTAGCAAATTGGTTTACTAACAGGAATGCTGCCAGGAAGCGAATGTTCCTGAATATTAGCAGAAAACTGGATTTAACTTTGTGTTTGCAGTTACTTGCTGTGGAAGCCCCATCTTAGTGCTCCTCTGGGAGGACCAGCAGAGCCAATTAAAGCAAACCTTGTTTGGAAATGTGATTCTCAGAACCTGCCCATGATGGCAGATAGACGGCTATGTGTGGCTAACCGTCGACACAGCACCTGGATGCCTTGTAGGTAAACTGGTAGCAATGGCAAAACCACTTGTAGGCTCGAAGGAATCTCTGATATTTGGCCCTTTTTTTGGATCAAACCTATACTTAAGGCCTTTCAGAAGGAAAAATGTAGTAGAAATAAAGGTTTTTATGTGGGGAGTCCCGTGTAATATGAAGGGGTTTGAAAGGTAACTGGAGTCTGGGTTCTGCTGTGTTATATGCTCTGGTCCTTATGGGCAGGGGCTGCAGGGATGCTCCTGCATGGGGAGGGGAGATTTCTGTTCACTCAGTGTGGAGGATCATCTCCCTCCCAAAGACTCCACGGTTTAAGGTGTACAGAGGCATCAGTGGTGTGTGGAAAGGGAGCTCTTCTTTCCCAGGAGCTCAATACCATTGTTGAGCTGGCACTTGGGATGCCTGCGTGGGGAAAAGGAGGTCGGAGTAAGGAATGTTTACTCTTTAGAGCATAAAATCCATGCTCTAAATAACAGCCAAGAGGTTTTCTTCAGGTCGTGTACTTCGGTAGACATAGCCCTTGTTTGAGGGGTGGCAGGTTCACGTCTGCCTCTGATCTGCCAGGTTGGCATCTGCCTCCTGCGCTTTCCTTTCTGTCCTGAGAACAGAGCAATCTGTGTTACCAAAGCATCAGTTTGCTGAAGCCGTGATCATCTGCAGGTTTCTGATGCTGGATGATTTTCATGTGATTTGCTCAGTTGGCTGGGTTCTGGAGCGCAGTGGAGGAACCGCACAGCGCGGCACCTCTCATCCACAGCTTCCCATTGCTTCCCAATTTGTTCCATACAGTGGTTATCACCACACTGGATTCTTCACCCTGCTGCAGGCATGCGAGGTATGTGGCTTTTTCCCCGAAGCCCCACTCAGGGGACTGCGTGTCTAAACACAGCAGGCACAACTTGGGCAGCGTTCTGGATGAGCTCCACATCTAACATGGATGTGAGATGCTCAGCACATCTGGAAAACATCTGTCTTGGACTCCTCTAATTTGGCATTGTCATCCTTGGAGTCACTGTAAAACAGGGCCCTGTGGAGAACGCTTAATATTCCTGGACACATTGTGTTTTGCTTTAATGGTAAAACAGCTTGTTAGGGCCAAACAAACTGGCAGTGCATCTTGCTGAAGCTATACAGTGCTGAGGAAGTAAAAGGCCATTAAGACAAAAACCTCACCCCCCCTCCCCAAACCCAGGAGATTTTGGCTGCATTTTTAACTGGAACAGAAGTGAAAGATAATGAAGGCATTTTGTGGCCCCACACTGGCTTTCAGCTGGGTTTTATTTTACATAATGGGTTGGTGAAAATCGCAGTGCAGTTACTTTGGGCTCACTTTAGAAACGTGAACAGGCTGCGGCTTTGGGCTCATCAGTTACAGCTAATTCCTTTGGCTCTTTTAAAGCTGAAAGGCTTCGTTTTCCTTTCCAAGAGGTGGCTTGGGCACAGGCAGCCTTTCTGGCCTGATAGCATTTTTGATAGATATTCTTTCTGAAGTCAGATTTCGCCACTTGCTCAAATTGATGGCTATTTCCTAATGAATAGAAACGATTCAAAGAGTTTTTCTTTGTGGTTTCAGTAACACCGTTGCCTTTTTTTCCCCCCTCTCCTTTTAATTTTCTGCACTGGGCTGAATATAGAATCATAGAATAGTTAGGGTTGGGAAGGACCTTAAGATCATCCAATACCAAGAGATCAAGAATGGGAGGAGTGTTTCAGAAATGCTTCATTATGCCATTCAATATTGTTCTGGTCATGAGAATGGATCTAGTTTGTAAAGGCATCTGATCTGCACTATCTCATCTACATAAGTGAATGTCTTTGGTAACCTAAGCTCTGGGAGTGTAGTAGTATAACTTAATTTTCCTGGCATTAACATACATAAAATGCTAAGTTATCTCAAAAGAGCACTTGACAAAGGGAACCTGATTTGAGAAAGGAGCAGCCTTGAATCCCCAAATCTTGTCTCCTTACTCCTCAGAAAGGCTCCAGAAAAAGCCATCATCCCCAACCAGGAGCTGGGGAACTCTGACATTTCCAAGTAATCAGGTAGAATTACTGCACATCCAGATATCTTTAACCTATTTAGTGACATTTCGCTCACATCATCTCATAATGTTCATTGGATCAGAAAACAGCCTGGAGCCACATCTGCAAAATGCTTCATGAAGCATATTGATCTGGGAATGCAAAACCTTTCTACATATTTCCTATGGAATATTGTATTTCTTGTATAACTTTTTTTCTTCACTGCTATGGATTTTCCTGCTTATTTATTATTCTTTTTTTTTCCTTACAAATGTAAGTCAGGATGAAAGAATGAGTGCAGCACAGAGAAGAGCATCATTAGTGCCAATGTCCGGACGCTCAGGCTGTATCCTCAGCTGTATCCCGCAGTATGAAAACCCAGAGTGGCTTTGCCCAAGTTCAGAGGCATGCCTGATGGCAAAACCTATCTGGAATCAATAAGTTAAAAGGAAATGAGAATAGGACTGCAAATGTTTGTGTTGTTTTAAAAAGCTCTATCAATATTTAGTTGAAATGCAGGAAGAGATTTTGGAGGGGCATTGAAAGTTACATTCAGGCTCTACAGACGGTTGTAACTTGTGCCTTGGCAACAGAGCGAATAACGTTTGTATTCTGATTTTGAATGATGGAGTTGGAAAGCCTAAAAACTCTTGTTCTAAGGAAGGTAAAAATCTAGCTTAGTGTGTTGAACAGAACACTTGAAACTGTTGTAGAAATAATGTTCTAACTTGCTGTTGGTCTGAATGGGCTTTTGTATGAGGAAGTGTCTGAAGCCGTGCTGAGTGAGGTTTATCCCTATTGGGACATTTCAAATATTGAGTAAACTGGAAATTTATCTATGATTTAGTTTCTGTAAGTCCTGCCTTTATATCCTGCATGAAGTTGTGTCTAAGGTACATGTTAGCACCTGAATTAATCTGGTTTTAGAGGTTTAAGAAAACCCCAAACCACTTAACATCGACATACATCATCTGCTCTGAGATCAGTGATAGGTAATGGGGTGTGAGGAAACTCCAGAGCACTCTGAAAGATGCTGGTGTGATTTTTCCCTTCTGTTATTGTATTTGGCTTGGTGCTTGTTACAGGAGGGAAAAGCAAACCTTGGATGTTTCATAACAAAAAGCACAGAATACATAAAACATGAGCTATTGGGTTAGTGCTGTTCTATTTCCACTGGCAGTTTAGTTATCTCTGAGGAAAGCAGGAACCCGGTGGAAATCCCTTATTGTCAGTAAAGGCCATTCATAGGAATCCAGCCCCTGTAGCAGGTACCTACTGAAACCTTTTTATTCCTCTGTACCTTAGTGCTGTGAATTCTCCCCAGGTTTAGATGGCAGATGACAGATTACCTGAGCAGGTGTTTGTCAAGCCAGTGCCACGTGTCACAGCTCCCTTGCTCCCACTGTCTCTGTGTTTGCCACAGTCTTTGCTCTGTGCTGCTGATCGATACAGCAAAAGGTGCAGGTAAATGGTAAAATAGATTTTGTGAGCATAAACCAGAGAGAATTGGCATGCCCTTATTTTAGGCTGATTTACACTTCTCTGTATATTGTTCGTGTGATAAGGGATCTCCTCAGCAGTTTCGATCCAGGATCCAGTCCAGGGATCCAGCATGATGGACAGCCTGGCAGGTGGGCAGTATTGCATGGAAAGCATGACATAAACCCAAACTAGGCTATTTTCAGCTTGGGCGTTATTGCCCTTATTTTAAGCAGACTGTTTTGAGGAAGTTCTGATTGATTGACTATTTTAATTAGTGCCTAAATAATTCCTACTTGATTAATTACTTTTGCTTGCTTCATCCAAGGGAGAGCCTGTGTCAGTGCTGATTGCAGCCCCCCAGGTCTGCCACTGGAGGAAACCCACAGGAATGGGCTCTCCCTTCTGCTCCCTCATTTTTATCTTCAATTCTTGGGGGGTGATTATGCACTAAAATGTGTTTTTTTTGTAAATCTACTTATATGCATTAGCTTAAATAAAAGAGTTTTCCAGCGCTGAGTGATGCGAGCCTTCATGCACATGTTTCAGCCTACCAGCAAGCTGAAAAAGGCTCTTTGGAGCAGATTTTTATCCACATTGGGCACCCAGGGACTCTTGCATTGGTTTCCTGTGGATGCTGTTCCCAGGTGTGGTGGTCAAGTGCTCTAAAGAGCCTCAGGAGACAGGAGGGTCTCCCTGCGTCTGCTGAACCAAGGAAACACTGAGAAGATGCTGTGCTTGGGTGGAAAAGCAGTGGCTGGGGCAGGAGAAGGAGCTTGAGTAGCATTTGGGGATCATAGAATGGTTTGGGTTGGAAGGGCCCTTAAACCCTGGGGTTCCAACAGCGTTGTGTTACACTGCCCTTTCCTGCAGCCCCCTGGAAACAGGCTGTGTCCTGTCTCCCAGTAGAGGCATTCAGCCTGGGGCAAGCCTGGAGAGAAGGTGGCAGAAGGTGGCATCCTGACCAGCTGCAATCTCAGAGCATTGTAGCTCCCTTAATGTAAAGCACTTCAGCTGCTCACCTCTAGCTCTTCATATTACCATGCAGGTGAGGAAGAAGTCTACAGAGAGCTCTCCGATGGGGAAGGCTGGGATTATAAAGTTTGCTTGGATATCCTCTGAGTGTGAAAAATTAATTTAGATACAGTCCTTCAGCTGAACTCTCTTCAATGCATTTTATGGTTTCATATATTGCAAAGTTCAGCGGCGTGTGATGAAATTTGCAGTAATAACACAAAAGCTTCAACTTCCCTCTAAAACTTACTTTTTTGCATTGCTGTTGTCCTACAGGGCACAAGGATAAGCTGGGCTAGTTCCCAAACCATGAGGTACCCTATAGCCAATGTTCCTGTCTTACACAGCAGGTACATCTTCATCCCTATTCTGGCAGTGGTTACCATGGGGAAATCTTGTCCCTTGCTCAAGCCCTCTGCCAGCCCTCCTCATCCTTGTGTTTTGCAGTCTCTTGCGCAATTGCGTGATGAAATTCTCTCTGAAAAGGTTGTGTTTTCTCCATTAATGTATCCAAGAGCATCATCTCTTATTTTTGACTATGTCTTCTTGCTGTGTATCCTGGGGCGATCTAGAAGATGCTCAGTCACCTCCATACCTCTCTGTTCCCATGTACTACTGGACGTAGCATTCACAGTTTTCCTTGGAGCTGTTCAGTCCATCTTTCCAGGTGATCTTCCACTGTTTCTTAAACACAAATGCCAAGCTCTTACATTCTGTGCATTAGCATAGAGTTTATTAAAGTAGCCCGGCACTGATCAGTAATAACTGGTACGGAGTGGTCTTAGGCACTCTGTAGCTATTACTGTTAGACAAGGGTTTTCATCCTTAACTAAACAGGGAACAGATAGGAGAATTTACTGCTGGGAACTGTATTCAGGTGAGGTACTGATGTTCAGAATTTCAATGAAGTATTAAATCCCTTTTAAGCCATAAAAAGTGAAAAGTTTATGAAGGAGAGTAACTTGTACCTTTGAATTTTAGCTCCATGAAGTTATCGCCCCTCAGAACAGCATTTGCAGGTGAATACCTCGGTAATCAAATCTGTCATTTTAAAACAAAGTAAAATTAAAATAGGCAAAGAGTGTAAAATAAGATGGAAAATTTGTGGGGAAATAGAGTTTATAAGGAAACGGCTTGGAAGGTTTGAGTCTGGATTCTCTGCATGAATAAACTGTAATAATTTCTGAGTAATTGCTGTTAACACTTTTGGTGACTACTGAAGTACATGATGGCATATGGCATGTCAGCGGGAAGCACTGATTTAGAGTTTGATATTACACACCAGTTTTCAAGCTGTTAGTTCCAAACCAGAAGCAGACAGGTGGCGAGTATTCAGCAGCTTGGTGGGCAGGTGGGATGCTCTGGATGCAAACCTCATCCTTTTCCTGCTGCCTCATGGGCCTCTTTTCCCCCTCTCCGTGGTTTTTCATCTCTAGTGTCACTGGTTATTCCCCAGCATCCTGCGCTTTGGTGGAGGAGCTCAGTGTCCCCAACCCAGCGGCAGCTTCGAGGCATCCTTGGCATTATTGCTCTTTTGGGACAGAAATTGAGATTTCCTTGTTTATTGGGAGAGGGGGAAGGAGGAGGAGGCACAGGCTCCTTTCACGCTAATGGAAAAACCTCTAAAAGCTGCAGGTGAGCATTGTAAACCAACCCAGTACATTTTGCTGCTCAAAACGCGTCCTAATTGTTCTGGTAAAAAGCAAGCACTTATCCTCTATGAGTTAGAAAGCTTGCACGCTTGAGTAACCACCTCTGTGTACCTTTTGTGTCATTTCTTTATGTGACAGTTGCAAACGAAGATGCTAATGGCTGTCTCCTGAAGCTTTAGTAGCCAGCTTTTGAATAGGGAACGTTGGCAGTTTTCCCAAATTCCTGCCATCTGTTGTGGACAGCCTTAAACAAACAACCTTGTACCTACTCTGAAAAATACCCAGGTAGGAAATCATGGTATCATAGAGAATGCAGGTGAAGTGTTGCCATAGGATGCAAGGTGTTGTGTGGCACAACTTCCAGTTGGTTCTAACCACACCTAGTTTGGACCGTGTACGTCTCTTGTCACTTTGGGTCCTTCAGGGATTACTTGTACATCCTGATGACTTTAAGAAACAGAGTCACTTTATCTACCAGAGTAGGTGTCTAAGATGCTTGGAGTAGAGAAGGGAGGGGAGCAAATGTGGAGCATCATTTCCACTTTGTCCTGGGATTTTGCTGGTGAAGCTGCCATCCAAAAAGGAATATTCCCACCCTGGTGTACTTAATGTGTCCTCGAGTTCTTTGTCATTAGTGTAAGAGGAAACTCATTCTTGTGGCTAGGGCATGTAGAGATGGACAAGGGCAATGCGAGAACCTTGCTGTTATGTGTGTATTGTAGGTCTGTGAACAGGAAGGTGCTTGTGTAATCACGGTGAATCGGGTGAGTTTGTATCACAAAGCCATCACAAGCTGCACTGAGGGTAAAGTGGGGAAGCTGCGTTTTGCCTGCGTAAGCTGAACAGTAGAGCTGTGCTGACTCCCGAGCAGCAGCAAATCCAATCTGTGATGTGAGGAAGAGCTGAAGACTTCCCAGCTGGAAGCCGAGCTCCTTGCCAGGCTCACCACAGCAGCATTTGCTGGTGCTCAGCAGGCAACAGAAGAGGTTTGCTGTTGAGAGCAGCCAAGCAAGACTGTGCGGAGCCTCGGAGCAGCAGCGGAGCAGTGAATGGAGGAAAGCCCAAAGCTCATCTGCAGGGTGCTGGGGAACGCGTGTGCTGGCTGTCAAGCGCAGACATCAAAGCCTGCCTGTGTATTGCAGAAGACACATGCTTGGGGAGGAAGGAAGCTGGTGTGTGCCCTGGCTCTCTTACAGGAGCTGCGGGAAGGGTGAAATCTGATGTGTGGAGGTTTTGCTTAGGCTCGGGACATCAGAATATCAAGGGGAGACTGCTGCTGCTTCACTGCTTGTCACCGCGTTTGTCTTTTTAATCTCTGTGTTATGGGAGATCCTGTCTGCTGGAGGGAAGCATCTTGGCTGAACAAGCCTGAGGGTGCTTGCCAGATCTGCACCACGGGAGCAGAAGATGGGGGTTTTCCTATAGGCAGTTGCTGTTTCTGTGGTGAAGACACATGCAGGGCAAGAGCAGGGTGTTGCAGATGATGCTTTAATACTGTCTCAGGAGGAGGATTTATTTTCTTGGATCTATTGCACACACAAACTGATTGCACCCAAAATCTTGTATCATAGAATCACAGGACAGTTTGGGTTCAAAGGATCCGTCTTCCTAAGATCTCATCTCAGTCTCACCTCTGTCAGTTTAAAGCTATTCCCCCTTGTCCTGTCACTACATGGCCCTTGTAAAAAGTCCCTCTCCAGTTTTCTTGCTGGTCCCTTTAGGAATCTCAAGTGCTGGTTTTCAGCGTGTGTGTTAAAGACACCATAGAGTAAGACGAGCATGAGGCAATATGACTAAATACATTTTTATGTGCTGTAATGATGTAGGTTTTTCATTGGGTTTGGGCTTTGGGGCCTCATACAACTTTTGCTGAAGTTGGGGTTTAATTTCTTGCTTTTGCATTTCATTATGTCTGGATTAAGCCCTAATTGTTGAGGCTTCCAATAACAGCATTGCAATAAATACATGTAAAAGTGAATGTAAATGTGTTAGAGAATGAAGTGCAAATATGTGTATTTGTGTAAAGCATGTGCTTGTATCTTGTAGTCAAATCTACCTGGTTGAGTAGCTGCCCATAAACATTGTCTGCAGAAATCCGTGAAGATTAAATAGATAAATCTTTATCTTCAGACCTGATTCACATCTAGAAACAGCCAAATATATTCTTAATACAAAGTAACTTCACAGGGTTGCGCACTCTATCTAACGCCGTGTCATATTAATGGGTTCTGATTTAATTGTTCATATCCCACAGCTGAAAGCAGATTCTTCTCATTCTTCTGAGGACTTGTGGGCACATAAATACTAACCAGGGGTCATAGCCTGTGTTAAAGCACATTCGATGAGCAGTTTGCCCTATGTTTGGAGTAGGACTGTAGGTACAGAGGTTTGTGGCAGAGCCAGGGCTGATGCTGCATGTGGGGCAGGTTGGGTGCTTGCAAAGGAGCCCCCATGATTTGAACCTGGAACAGCCTGAAAAGAAGCAGCTGATGATGCATCATTTTTTTTCCTCTGCAGATCAATGGCATAAGCACGGTGAGCTCAGACAAGGTGGTAATAATTCCTAATATCTCTGTAAGCCTCGCTATAACAATGAAGCTTTGCCAATTGATTCTGGAGGCTTATCTCAAATCAGCCTCTGTTCAAATGGAATTATTTGGCAGGAATAAGTTGTCCCTGAGGGAGCTCAGTGGGAAGGAGGTGGGCGGTCTGGGGAGCTGTTGGCGTTCAGATACATCAGCGGGTCCTGGCAGCTATTCCCAAATTCTTGTGGACGCTAACGCTTTCTCAGCTCGAGCTGTCGTATCTCTCACCTGTGCTTGGCTGTGGGAAAGGAAAGCCGAAGAGGCAGGCTGGAGCACCTCCCGTATGAAGACAGGCTGAGGAAGTTGGGGCTGTTCAGCCTGGAGAAGAGAAGGCTGCGTGGGGACCTCAGAGCAGCCTTCCAGTACCTGAAGGGGGCCTATAGGGATGCTGGGGAGGGACTCTTCATCAGGGACTGTAGTGACAGGACAAGGGGTGACGGGTTCAAACTGAAACAGGGGAAGTTTAGATTGGATCTAAGGAGGAAATTCTTTCCTGTGAGGGTGCTGAGGCACTGGAATGGGTTGCCCAGGGAGGCTGTGAGTGCTCCATCCCTGGCAGTGGTCAAGGCCAGGTTGGATGAAGCCTTGGGTGGGATGGTTTAGTGTGAGGTGTCCCTGCCCATGGCAGGGGGGTTGGAACTGGATGATCTTGAGGTCCTTTCCAACCTGAACTATTCTGTGATCCTATGTGGAGGAAGGGCAGGGTTTGGGTCTGGATGGTCTCCTGTGGAGTCCCATGGTATAGCATGAGCTGAGGCTCCTTCTGGCTTTGCTCACTGAAAGTCATGAGTTGAACATTTCTCCTGATGAGTTTGGTTTTCTCTCAATGCCCAAATAACAACTCTGCAGTTGAGGTGATTTGGAAGCTGTGGCTGTGCTCACCATAGCACTGGGAGCATGAGTCAGTGGGTGTGAGGATGAAAGTTATAGATTGTGTCTGCTTAAGACTTTGATAACTCGTAGTGAAATCTTACCAGCAACTTGGTTCATGTCATGCCTTAAACTGCTTGTGAAATAAATACAACTGACAGCTCTGTGAGCAGCAAGGCACAGTTTGTGCACAGAACGGTTTTCATTTGAAGCAACCCAGAGGTAAAAACAGATGAAATGCTCCGAGTGCCAGACTGCATACTCACGGTGTCACTGCGCGCGAGGGATGAGTGATGTATGTCTTGGTGTGTGTTGGATGGCAGTCACTCAGACACTTCTCTGGGCTGATAATGAAAACAAAGTGACCGCATTTGATTTGAGATCTGAAAATGGGGCAGCGATACAGCAGCTCAAGTGTATCATTTAGCTCAGGAAGCCTCCTTGCTTGGATTTCCAAGGGGAGGTTGGCAATGGGAAACAACTCCCAGTCTTCTGCCTACTCCCCTAGTATAAGAAACGAGATGCAGGTGAGTTAGCCTTTAATTTGCACCGGTGTGACATACCTTTGTCTCAGGGAATTCCTCTGGTAAAGCACACAGCTTTGTGTGACAAATTTGTTTTCAATCATTTGTTTCAAACCCTACTCTTGTTCTTTAAAAACAGGTAAAGGTGTGTGGCCCAGTCCCAGTTCTGCTTTGCTGAGTTGCAGTGTCCTGTTATTCCCATGGATGGGGTTAATTCATAGAATCATAGAATAGTTCGGGTTGGAAAGGACCTCAAGATCATCCAGTTCCAACCCCCCTGCCATGGACAGGGACACCTCACACTAAACCATCCCATTAATTCTAGGCTGCTGGGGGTTTGAGCTGAATCCCAGCTGTATTTTCTGCTGTAGGTCTGTTGATCATCTTCTTGGAGGCTGGGGCGAAGTGTGGTATCTGTTAATGAGAGCTTGTCGTTAGTGCTAATGTTATTAAGAAGGCCTCATTCCTGTTTCAGTAGGTGTTGGCTTAGATATATAATAGAACAAGGAAGCACAATGTCGCTAAAAGTACTCCGGAATGGTGTTATTCATGGCTCTTGTTTCACTTTTATGGTTGTGGATTGCTTTTTTTGCTGGGAAAAACGTTCTTTCGGTTGTATTTTATGACGAATCGGTGACATCTGGTGATCACTCATAATGAGCCCTCTTAAGCCTGCCGACAAAAATAAACCTTTTAGTGGCAAAGATCTGTCTTGTGGCACATCTCAAAGAGTGACTGCAATTAGCACATAATCCCGTGCTCTGCCCGGGGAATAGTTTAAAACCCGTGTCAGAGCAAATGCGCTGTTTTCAGCATATTACAAAATGAAAAAGGTTGTTCCCTGGCTCTTAGGTCTAATTGAATCACGGCGTATCCAAATGAAAAGGGCAGCGGTGATGCTCTGGTCCCTGGGAGACGGGCGCATGGAGCTCCCGTTAATGTCAGGGGGGGAGTTGTTTGCAGAATCAATAGGGAACCTGTCTGCGGTTAAATGCATTTATATTTGTGGGCAGTGTGTGCAGGCTGGTTTACTTGAGTTTTGTCATTTGTCTTTGAAGTATAATAACCGAAGTGAAGGAATTAGCTGTTGTCATGTGCAGTGCAACAATCATAGAACAATTTGTGTTAGAAAGGACCTCAAAGCTCCTCCAGCTCCAACCCCTGCCCTGGGCAGGGACCCCTTCCACTGGAGCAGCTTGCTCCAAGCCCCTGTGTCCAACCTGGCCTTGAGCACTGCCAGGGATGGGGCAGCCACAGCTTCTCTGGGCACCCTGTGCCAGCGCCTCAGCACCCTCACAGGGAAGAGCTTCTCCCCAATACTTAATCGAATTCATGTGTACATCAGAAATCTGAAATTTTTATTCTTTCAGTAGTAACCCTGCTGATAAAAAGTTACCTTTTGGTTTAAACAAACTTCGAAGAGAATTACCGTCCATGGGTTAATTAAACTACTTCATTGAAAATTCAGACTCTACACTGAATGACTCCTTGTCTCTAGCTGTGCTCTGCCTCAGAGCTGTCCTACCCTTTAAACAAACAGGAATTTGCATTCAGAAGAGTTGAGGGAAAATACCCCTCAAGTCAATACCAGCTGCTTCGTGCAGAGGTGGTTTTATTGAAGAGATTTAGGCACTTTTACTCATTCAATGCAAGTGCTCGAATTGGGTGAAAATAGGGGCATATGGTGGATCTTTCAAGAAATGCAGCTTTAACTCAGCTTTGCCTGTAGTGTGTGTCTGGTTGGGGAGAATGGCAGCTTTTGGGTGCTTTGTATGGTGCCAGCCTGAGGCTGCCTTCCCTGAAGGTGAAGCTCTGGAAAAAGCCTTTGTTTGGGTTTATCTTTAGGCATGATCTTTCCAGATCATCTGAATTGTGCAAGCCTAAAGCCTGCCTATGTTATCCCTGGAGAAGCTGTGGGCTCTTGTGAATAAAATAGATCTGAAACACGAGAACTAATGGCCATGGTAGTATTTCTTTAATTTCTTTGATCAGGTAAGTTCTGTTCTTGCTGTTTGGTTTTGTCTTTGCGTTTTGAAATTAACATCTTTCTAAGCAAACTAAGAGCAGTGATTTTTCTTCTCCGTCTGTGCGACTTCCTCTTTCCAATCCTATGAATAGCTAATCGATGGAAGAGGCTTGGTATCAGCCCTGGCTGACCTTCTGTTGTTTTCTGGTGCCACAAATAGATGAAGCTATTGATGATATCTCTGAATTAAGTGAAAAATAAAGCAATAGCTGCTCCTTGCAGACACAGGGTAATGCACACGCTGATACAGAAAGCAATCAGCATATCCTTGTGGGGTTTTTATCTCCCTGATTTGCCAGGGGAGATACCAGTGCAAGCAACAGCTTGGAAGCAATAATCCCTTAAGAATTCCTGCTCTGTGCACTCAGTGGTGTGACCTTGGAGGGGAGTTTCTTGGTGGCCATAGGGTTGTCCTCGATGTCTTGCTAATACTGTGGACTGTTTAAAGCTGGTTTGCAACAACTGGACACCAATGTGTTGTGCTCTCTGCTAGCTACCTCTGTAATGTGTTTTGAGCTTTCTGACCTATTTCAACCAAATTTAACAACAAAGGCCCAGACCTAGACCACAGGCTTGAGGACCCGTTGTAGTTGTGCACGGGAAGTCAAGGCTGAAGATGAACTTGGCAAAAGATACTGGAGAACTTCATGAGAGGAAGCGTTATGAGTGAAAATAGTTGGGAATTAGCTCAGTAAGTCCCAGTTCTCTGGGAACAACATCTTACTTGGGCAGTTGCATAGGAGGTGCTACCCCATCTGGGTGCCAGGGCTTGGAAGGAGGGACAGAGGGGCTCTGCTCCTTTTGTAAGTCCGTAGGGAAGGAAGGCATTTGGGACATGCTGTCCCCAGATCCTGTTTCTGCTGTAGCTGC
This sequence comes from Lathamus discolor, assembly GCF_037157495.1. Lineage (NCBI taxonomy): Eukaryota > Metazoa > Chordata > Aves > Psittaciformes > Psittacidae > Lathamus > Lathamus discolor. The sequence goes on from NC_088893.1 coordinate 19,030,182, forward strand.
TTGGCTGGGTTAGGTTTGGTTTTCTGGCCCCGCAGACAGTAAGGAGTGATGAATGCTGGGGCAGCAGAAGTTTGAAGGATGGAGGGAGGCCAAGTCCAGGCTGTTCTGATCCTGACCTGTGGCTGTTTTGCTGCTTATTCCCTCTCAGCTCTGTGTAATTTTAGTTTTGGATGTGATGGGCACATCTCGTAGAGGAGGTTTGGCACGTCAGCAGCAACAGCTGAAGAAATACGGATTCCTTTTTCCTTCTCTTAAGAGACAGAAGGACTGTATCCTGTTTCATTATTTTATTTCATCTCTTTTCCAAGAGATCTGTGCCTGAACCAGGCGCCTCCGTCCCCTGCAGCACCCCCAGCCTGGGTCCCTGCCTCCCATTTGACAGTTAAATTGAATTATTTCCTGCTTTATCATTGAAAGCACAACCCTGTTATCATCTTGGGAGTGTATTTGCAGACTATAACCATTTCCATTCTTCTGTAGAATATGATGCAGCAAACCTTAATCAGAGGTCTGTGCAGCTTGGATTTATGGTATCTCTCAGTCCTTAAGATCTTCCTATTAATGAAGGTTCTTAGAGAATGTCTTTCAGCATCACACCTTTCTCCTGAACCATCAGGATGTTTTTGCCACCCCAAAAAATCACATCTAAATCACCTCAAACCAAAAACAGCTTGGAGAAGATTGTGGTGATTTGAAGGCTGAAGCTGGAGGAAGCAGTGGCTGTGCGTACACAGGCATGATTGTGGTGGTGGGTCCTAGTGCCATAGCATGGCATGGATCGCATCCTCAGCACGTGAGCCTGTTGAGAAGGTGGTGGAGGAGAGTTAAGTGTATGGAGCAATGTACATTTGTTCCTGTTTCCTTGAGCATCAGAGATGGGAATGGCAGTGCTGCCAAGCATCGTGCACTTGTCCATTGCCTTTGTGCTGCCCTCAATGTCAAAGAAACAGCTATTTTACATGTGAAGCTTGAGGACTGTGCAAATAGAGCAGAGCCTGTGTTAACAAGCACAGCTCACAAACTGCATGCACTGGGTGGATTCTATAGACTAGTATATTTGCTGTGTCTGAATAATTACATTAAAGAGCAATTGATAACCTATAGATTTAACAGAGATACAGTATGTTTCCTGTCTGGTCCAAGTAGCCATGACCTGGGTGGATGTTCAAGTATGGTACCTCTTACAGGCATTGCTGTCTGGCAGGCTGGGTAGCTATTCAATGATGTACTTGCCTTTAGTTTTAATTTAGTCCTGATTTTGTGACCCCTTAGCTCCATTAAGTTATTTAGGAGTTATGATCCCAAGTAAGAATATATGGACAGTAAGCATCGTATTAATAGGGCCATTTCTCATTATTTCTATCTGATTTTAACGTGCTTATATCATCATTTCAAGATACTGATTTGAATTTAATACTGCTTAGAAAACAAAAACATGTCCAAATTGGCTCCAGATGTGATTTATTTCATTTTGTGCCTTTCAAGATGTTTTTAACAGCTGATGTATGAGTGTGGTGGGAGACTGCCAGAAGAGATGCTTTTTGATTCGAGTCAAGGACGCAAAAACTCTTCATCTAAGACAAGATAGGATTTTTTTCTGGATGTTTATAAAGAACCCCTAATTACATAGTTTAATGAAAAGAAACTTCTTTCAGCTCTGCATTAAAATAATGAGTGTCAAATGTAAACAGTTCTTCTGCCAAGATACAGTCATTGCCAGGTATTGCGAGCACTTGGGTTATGAGGGCTTTAAGCCTGGAAGTGGGACGATGCAACCAACTTTCCATACCATCAATACAGCGGCACGCTCGGATGAGATGGAGAGGGATGGATCCCTGATGAAACCACCATATATAGATTCTATAGGAAGGATATATAATATTAAACATTATATAGAAAGGAAAATAAGCAAGCAAGCAAGCCCAAAACAAGTGCTGGGGATGTTTTGAAAGCTGTTGGCTCTGACTCCTTAGATGCCTTTTTTGCTGTAGAAAATCCCAGTATTGCCTTTGTGGCCTGACATACTGCATTAAGGGAAGAGAAATTCATAAGCTCACAATATAGTTCTATCCCCAGGGTTTTTATTTTTTAATTTAGAAGGCTTTTTTTCTGAGAGCTTCAACTTTCACATGCAGGGGCTGTTCTGTGCACAAGCAGATGTATGGCCAAAGCTTTATACCTATTAGAGACACAGCAGCCAGCTAATACAGTTTAGGGCACAATTTATGGCAATAAGGCAAGCAGCTCCTCTGTGTCCTGCTGTCTTAGACCCATTGGGAGTCTGGCCTGTGCAATTGCTGCACTGTATCCTTGTGTGTATAATCATGGGCATGGATATGCATAAAGGTATTAACGATACACATGCCCTGCTGAGCTGGCTGAATTTGGGGCAGTGTGCTGCCACCAAGTTCAGGAGAGTTTAGATCAAAGAATTCCTGAGATTGTAGGTTATGATACTCCCCAAACCCACTTCTGGCATTGGCACGCAGGAGGAATTAAGTAATTTAATGTCTTCATAGTCGGAATCACAATGTGTGTTTGAGTACCTTTTAATTAAGCTCCATATTTATACTTGTAAGGAGTAAAAATTATCCTACCCGTAGAGACCAGTGTATTTTCCAGGTTCCATCCAACAGGTGAGGTAGATCATTTCATTCTCGTAAGTTTAGCAGTCACCAAAACCTTCAGCCGCAGTCTCATAAAGGTGTTTTCCAATCCATGTAGTTAGAGGTGAGTTGGGAGGATTGTGAGTGCAGAGGAGGATAAGCTGGTAATGTCTGCTCTTGGGGGAAGAACAACTTTCCTTTCCTACAGGCATGGACAGTGGGGCTTGTGAGTAGTGGTACTCATGGTTGTAATTGTGAAATTGGGAAGATTTTTTTAGCAGCAGCTTGTGAAAAGTACCATTACAAAATGCAATCTCTATAAGGTGTGCCACTGTCTTACAGGAGCACTATCACGGTGGAATGATGGAGGTGGATGCTGGTGGCATCTGTCCTGGGTTCAGCAGCAGCAGTCACTTTTTCTCCTTCTTAGTAGCTGGTGCAGCACTGTGGTGTTGACTTTCGGCCTGGCAACAGCGCTGATAACGCCGATATTTTCAGTTACTGCTCAAATGTTTGGTCTGACCGAGGACTTTGTGAGCCTCATGCTCTGCCAGGGAGGAGGGGAAGCCGGGAGGAAGCAGAGACAGGACACCTGACCCAAACTGACCAAAGAGGTATCCATACCACAGCACGTCATGCCCAGGATGTAACTGGGAGTTACCCGGAAGGGCGCTGGCTGCTCGATCGGGCTCGGTTGGCGGGTGGTATCGTATTCTCTTCCCTTATCATTATTATCATTGGCGGTAGCAGCAGTGGTTTGTGTTACACCTTAGTTACTGGACTGTTCTTATCTCAACCCGTGGGAGTTACATTCTTTCTATTCTCCTCCCCGTCCCTCTGGGAGCAGGGGGGAGAGAAGAAAGGGAGGGGGGGAGTAGACTGCGTGGCTGACTTGCCAGCAGGGTTTAAACCACAACAGCATCCTTCCTTAGAAATGGTTGTGATCTGTAACCTTCTTATCTCCACCGCTTCTGAAATTGCAATTTGTCAGCATTTCACTGCTCAAAGGGAATACTGTAGATGCAGTCTTCCCTTTTATGACTTGGAGATACCTGCAGCTACTTCTGCCAGGTGTTGTTTTAAATGTGCCATTGTCACAGTCTTAAACTGTCTGTGTTACATCTCAGGTTCTTTTCCGGTCTTCATTGCATCCCTCCTTCGCAGCCTAGCAGCTAATTGAGCATGTGGGTGGTGAAGCACCAGGGAATATGGTATTAGCCAAATGTGTGTTAATGTTTTTCTTTATCACTTCCCTCACATCACAAATATGTACCTGTGGAAAGCTGCTTCTGGAGCATCCCCCTTTCTCACATAAAGCTTTTCTAAATGCCTTATGAGGAGTTAAAACTGGGAAAAGAAATTGATTTTGGTATCTCTCTGGCTTCTAATAATGGTTTTTATTTGTAAGTTCAGTCTTAGCTTTCTTAAAATTTCTTTTAACCTGAGAGACTGTGAAGATCTACCTGACATGAGAATTTAATTCTTTTTCTTTTGGTAAGACTGAATGAATAGAAGCAAAGGAACTCTTTTGACATTTAAACACGTCTAAGGAAGCAGTTACACCACGATATGCTGATGAAAGATCCTGATAAAGCATTGCAGAGGAAGGCTGTCCAATAGCAGGTGAGGCTGTGGTTTGGAAACCTCTACAGTTGGTTTCAAATGCTCAAGGTTTCACTCATGTCTTCCTGTGATGGCTTCTCCCAGCCTGGATGCATGGAGGAAACAGGAAAAGGGTCTGTTGGAAGGGAATGAATGACCTGGAAGGCAAAGGCATTAAAGGTTTTAAAACACATGGACAAAAGGTGACCTAAGGAATGGCACAGCCAGAGGAAGTCTTGGTTCTTGGTGTGTTGTAGGAAACAGTGATCGGAATTTAAGGAGCATCATGAAGACATTGCTGTGCTGAAGTTTACTGGGTTGCTCAGGGCCTTGGCATGTGTTGTGTTTTCCATGCGGATACAGGAGGCAGGAAATGATGAGCATAGTGATTTGCGAAGAAACAACTGTGTGGCATTGCATTTCTATAGTTTCTCTCTGTGTAATATAGACATCTCAGATGGCACAGGCTGAGTTCCTGCTGTCCTTTTGCACCCTTAACATGTGCAATCTTTGTAGATTACTTTAAAATGTGCACAGGTTTACATTGCTGATACAAACCTACTCGTGAATACCAGCATCGCACTTTGTGTGTGGGTCGCTCGCAGTATCTCTGGAATAGGAATTAGGCCAGCGGGCTGTTGGCTGGCATCTTTGGGATGACAGGATGATACCTTATGTTAGATAGCAATATGATTTTTTCACAGCTCAAAAATAAATGTATCTGACAGCCATAGAGATACTTTCTGCTTGACTGGCTGCGACTCAAAACTGTTTGGGGTGTTACAAATCCTAGCATGTGAAGCATAACATTTTAGACTATTAGCTTTATAGGTTTTCAGATGCTTGGCTGCTAAAAAAGCCCCAACCAAACACACACCAAAAAAACCCCAAAAATGAACTCAGGAGGTTATTTCACTTGCTTGGATAAGCTTGAGCTGGGAGCTTAGTCCCATTAATGTGACTGGCCACAGCTTATCAGAATGCATCAGCCAACAGAAGGAATGGTAAATTTATTCCTATTCTGTTGATGTGGATGCAGCCAAAGCTATCAAATGATGGTCTGCATCTTCTGCTGTTTTTCTTAGAGAGGTCATTCCAGTCTAGGCAGAAGAAATAACCAAACTTTTATCTTACATGGGTGGGAAATAAAACACAGAAATTGCACTGATTTATTTATATGGCTGCAGGGAAAAGATGCTGAAATAAATAAGCACAGATCTGGATTCCAGCCTGCTTTTCTGTGCTGCACATGAAGGCTCCGTCGTGCAAACTCACTGATACTCCACCATCATAAAACCCGGGTGAGCAGAGTGGGAGCAATCCTATGCAGAAAGGGCCATCCACGGGAGAAAAAGGCAATCATTCCATAATTGCAGCATTAATGTGTTACCATTTATATGCTTTAAAAGCAAAGCGGTAAAGACACAGCAAGCTTTTGGTACTTTTCTAATGTGCCTGGTTGTGGTTTTGAGATGTATGGAAGACGGGCAGGGCTGTGGGAGGGTGATGGGGCTGTGGTGCACCAGTTTTCATCACCCGTCATGTGGTTTGGCTGAATTTTTAATTAAAGCTTGAACACTGAACCATGTTTTTGCTTTTTATCCTGTTTCAAATGGTTAAAGAGGAGCTGAGAGCGCTACATCTTAGTTTGTACATCACAAATCCACATGGCGGATGAGAAAGGCCTGACATGACTCAGGTCCTGACCCTGCTTCTAATAAATGCTGTTAAATTCCTTTGCTTACCTTCCAGAGCAGGAACCTTCAGTGGTTTTCTATAGCTGGTGTATTTTATGTGATGCTAAAGACAAGGAGAAAAGCATTTATGCAAGACCATGTATAAACTGACCTGACTCATTAACATAAAGTCTTTGTATGCTTGCAAGGGTCTTTAGCAAGACACAGAGGTGATTAGAAAAGGTTTTTATCAGGGAAACAGGCGTGTTATCAACAAGTCTTATTATCTGCAGAGCCTGCCATGTTAGAAGGGCTTCTTACATAAAGCTTACTTACATTGCTTCTTTGGGGCACTCAGTACCCAGATTTTGGCTCTTGTAATGCCAACACAGGCACTCTGTGATGCCCAGCTTGGTGAATTACCTGTGTCTTGTGCTGCAGGTTAAACTACATCTGTCTCCTGAAAGAGAAAATCATTTTGGGTACCCAGTGGCTGGGAATGCGAAGCTGGAGCATTGCTTCTTCCTTCAGAGCCCTCAGCAAATAGAATTGATGTCAATAAAACCATGTTAAACCAGACTTAGCATTATCAAACAGCCTCTCTGAGTAAAGATGAGCTAAACCTGCTCAGCGTTTTAACATCCTTCTCTGCTGCAATATTGAATTTTAATCTCCAGCTATAATAAACGTCAGCATTTGATCCTCTTCAGTGGTTTGAGTTTCATTTGTGTCCTGTGCTGTTTGGACACAGCTAGGTGGGATGTTGATGATCTCTGTGGGAACGAAGATCTGGCTGTAAATCGTGAGTAAGCCCAAGCCCTTGTGGCGCTTGATGGTTAATGTGAGCAGAAGGGCATGGAGTCGTGTCAGTTCATCAGGCAGCAGCGCCCTGGGAGCCAAGGGATGCAGCACTTGTGTCTGTCACTTGTGTTATATTTAATGCACTTGAAATAAATACCGAGTGTTATGAATATGGAGCAGAGAATGAAATGAAATGATTTCCTGCTATATGAAGCAAATTCACCACTATAGCTGGGAGGGCTTTGATATAGAGCAGGAAGGTGTTAAGATGGTAGACATGTGTAGAAAGCTATCCTGTAAATCAGAATCACGGAGTGGTTTGTGTTGTAGGGACCTTAAAGCTCATCCAGTTCCAATCCCCTGCCATGGGCAGGGACACCTTCCACTAGAGCAGCTTGCTCCAATCACTTAAACTCTTTTCTATTGCTTTCCTTTTCTTCCTTCTTTCTAACCCCTAACCACTCTCTGACTCTGGGGGTGGCTGTCACGATGCAGCAGGGTGCTGAAGGCAATGCTCTGTGCTGCCTCCATCCTCTTCAGCATGGCCGTGATTTGGGGTTTCTGTGGCTGAGGCAGAACCAGGCAGTGTGTGGGTTTGCCTTGGGACAGTCAATCCTCTTCCAAAGGAGAGACAGAAATTTGGGGAGCCCCTTTCTTGGAGCCTGTTAGGCAAAGCACAAGCTGAAGCTTTGCAGGATGGGAACACAAGTGCTGGCACAACCGTACTGTGCCCCAGGGCCTTCACTCCCTGTGTCCCAGCTTTTAAATTGTGCTAATTCCCTCTAGGCAGAGGCTCAGTGTAGAGCTCTCGCAGATCAAAACACAGTGATTTGTCATTTGTGCTTTACCCTGGAATATGTCACTCTCAGCGCTGAAAATCTTCGGGAAAAACATGCTTTTACCCCTTTATTTCTGCAGTAAGAAGCTTCCCTCTGTACTTCAGTGACATCTATAATGAAAAATCCCACTGCTGACGGTTCGGTGTGGGGATGTTGTTATCTTGACAGGCCTCCAGCAGATCTACTCCAGAATGGGTACCCTGAACTGCAGCAAGGTTATTTGTGTTGTCAGTAGCAAAGCACCTTCAGTGCTTAGATGACTGTCCCATTCATCATCTACCATTATAGCACTTAAGAAAAATCCCACAGAGAAACAGGAGGGGAATTCACCCCCAAAATACAGCCTGCTGCGTTGGTGAGCTTTTGGTTGCTCATTCTGTTTCTTGATCTGCTATATTTGCTCATCATCATGTGGATTTAGAGTAGAAATACAGATGTAGTTGCTTGTGTTGTCTGGGCTCCAATGGGAGAGAGCAGGAGGAGTGGCATGGATTTGGATTATAAATGGGATGTTAGAGTAGATGTATTTGTTTTGCTGTCTGAGTTGGAGCCCTGAGAGGTGCAATGCTGCAGGTACCCCAGTACGGGCAGGGCAGGGCAGGGTGTACTTGAAGGTGTAGCTGGGTTGGTGCTGTAGGAACCAGAGTCCTCGTCTACACTGCTTGTCCTGCGGAAAGGGTGGGATTTAACACTTTACATAGTGAGGACACCATTGTGGCATATGTTGTCTATTCATTATGGGAGGCTCTGTGATTTCTGGGGTGCATATATTGTGTAGGATGATGAAAACAGCACAAGCCCAACACTTGTTTTGTGAACTTTTGTAATTACTACAGCAGATAGTTTTGACCTCATCGAATTCTGGAGGGGTAAATGAACCCTCAGGCATACATGTGCATATTGTAAATGTTTCTCTTTAATCTGTTGTTGCTGGACCAATATAAGGTTTTTCTTTGTGAAGTTTCTTAGTCCTTTATAATAAGTACTTTCTCCCTCCTCTTGCCTGTTCTGCACTTTAGAAGTTAACATTTTATAATTGCAGTAATGCCCTTTAGGGTGTATGTTATGATCTGCTAATGAGATGCCTGAGAGGTCTCCTAATGACATCTGAACAACAGTCGCAGTACATCGTTATCAAACCATTACACACATACTTAACAATAATAAATACTCCTGCTTACTGTAATCGTATTGTCCTTCAGTGCTTAGCAAGATGATCCTGGAGACTTGAGAGTTCAACTGCAAGAGGAGGAAATGCTTAAAATCAGCAGTTGTATTGCAGTGGATTTCTCTGAATGCCTTTGGTTATGAGGATGTGGAAGGACACAGTCTGGGGGGAGTTATGATGTTTTCCTATTGCATTTGGATTGAAAATGTCATTAGAACTAGTTGCCAGCATGTATATGTACCCTCTGCTCTCCCTCTGCAGGGGTAGTCATAGACATCACACCCCTTCTGAGTGGGGATGTTACTGAGAGAAATAGGGTGACCGTGGGCAGTGGTTGGTTCACTATTGCTTAAAATCTTACTGTGGTAGAGGATGAAGCCATCCCAGGGGAGATCCTGTGGTCTTGTGATAAAGCAAGAGTAACTCCAAGAAGACAGGAGGGAAAACCTGTATACACAAATACCCCGAAAAGAAATGTAGTGTTCTTGACTGCATCCATCACCAAGGACAGCATGCAGTAGCCTTTATCATATACATTGCCAGCTGCTTTTCCCATGCGTTCTTCATGGTACAGATAAGAAACCAGACAGTAAGAAAGCAAAGTACCAAGGAGTCAGATTCATGGTGTCCCTAGTATGGAGAGATAGTGAATTGCTCCTTCTGACAGGAGAAGCCAGTGAATTGTTTGGGAAGGTAAGTGTTTCTGAGCAGAACAGGATCAGTAAAATTTACATTAGTGCCAGAGGGCTTTAACGGTTATTAAAGCTTCCAAATAATATATTTGCTATCTAGAAGTACGTGATAGATGTGCCAGTCAGCCATAAAAAAGTGAGCACTGGTTACTTCCCAGAGGACTCCAGACAATTTTGCTTTCTCTAATAGGAATAAGGTAGAGGATTGTAAAATGTCAAACAGCAGATTGCGCAGCATCATCAAGTGAAGCAGGTATAAAGAGCAAATGTACTGTTTATCTAACAAAAGCCTGTTTGGTTTGGTTGATTTAAATTACAGGTTGTGTGGGTTAACGTCGTGATGGGTTTTTTCCATATGGAAATGAGGCTTGTGAGTCGGTTACAGTGGAAACGTGGCCTGTTTCACCACGTTTTACCCGTCTATGTGTTTGATTTGTTCAGGGCCAGGTTGGACAGGGTTTGGAGCAACCTCTGGTCCAGTGGAAGGTGGGGTTGGAACTGGATGGCTGTGAGGTCCCTTCAACCCAAACCATTCTGTGATTCTATGAGTAAATTAACCATAAGACATCGCCAGTTTTCTGTTTATCGATCATGCATAGTTCACTCATGTTTTCTATTACTATGTTTGCATCCACTGAGTAGCTTGAAGGAGCAATGTAGGGGTTACTTGGGAGCTCTTTGCCTTGACTGAGTGGTCTTACCTTCTTTGCCTGCTCTGATGTTCACAGCGTTGTTTCTTCTCTCTGGTTTAACAAACATTTGAAGGTTTTTAGCACAAAAATAACAGCTGATGCTCGGTAGGCAGCGAATAATAAGCCCAGCAGTAGCAACAGCCTTGTTTGCTTATGGCGTCACGTAGGAAACCTTCCCAGCCCAAACACTGGTGTTAGTTACATCTTCTTTATGCCAAATCGCATTTGGAAACACTGTCTGAGTGCTTCTTTGGAGAGACGTCCTGCTGGGATGAAAGCAATTGTCCCCCATAATCTGCTGGAAATCCCTGGTGTGGGAATGGGCTTGTGGTCTCTGTGGGTAGTGGAGCATCACCTCGTAGTACCATGAAGGGTCTGAGCCAGCTCAGGTGGTGGGCATTGAATTGTGGTAGAGTCCCCTGTTGCTGACTGGAAGCTGGCCATGGTCGTTGTGTTGTCCAAAGTGGGATACAATTCCCAGAAAAGAGGAAAAAAGTCATTTAGAGTGGGAGCCACTTTAGTGAGAGCCACTGTATCCCACAGCTCATCAGAGAGGATGGGCAAAACACGAGCTGAGGCCAACATCAGCGCAAACCTAGAAGAAGATAACGTGTGAGATATGAGACGCGCAGTTTGATGGACCAGATAAATACATAACAAAATTCAGGAGATGGGAATTGAAGTTGAGCAAATTGAAAATAAAACATTTTTACCCCCTGAGACTAAGTAATCATCTGAAAAAAATGGCTCTTATGTGCTTAAATCAGGGCTGGAAACCTTCCTGGGAGGGGTGCCATACAGCAAGCAAATTACGGAGCTGCCGCAGGGAAAATCAACTTGAATTTGGTGCTTGTGTAATGGGGGTGATCAGAGTGTGCACATGATCCCTTCTGGCTTTAAAAGAATCTGTAAATCTGTGGCACACTGCCTAGGTGGTGATGGGCACTTGATAGATGACATTTATTGTGTGTTTCCCACTTGTAAGCTTCCTCTTGCCTCCTTCCTTAACATCTCCTGCCATCCCCTCTTGGGAAGATGCAAACCTAGAACTTGCTTTTAGCCTTGGTAAACCACGGTGTAATTCTTGGGCTTCCCAAGAAAGGCTTCAAATCCATCCGTCTCTTTTCCTGTGCATTTGGGGCTATGGGGTGTGATTCATTTAGGTTTGTGCAGTTTGGAAGGTAATTGTTTAAGGCAGGAACAGAGGCTTTGTTTATAGAATGGGCAATCTATATTCTGATGCTGTAAGTTGTTAATATATTTTAAAAGCTCTTAGAGTAATAGATGGCTGCTTTTTCTTGTAACAAAATGAAATATTGGAATAAATACACGCCAAGGCAAGTTTTAGCTTTTCCAGGTTGTAAATGTCTATTGTTTAATAGTATCTACTTCACAGTATATATTCCATTCCATTTCTGCAGTGTATTTGGTGAGCTCCCCATTGCTGCTAAATTATATATAGCTATCTGATAAATGTACATCTTATTAACTGAAACATATCCCTAAGACAAGTTAGTTTGGGCTTTTATTGTTAATTGAATTTATTCAGCAGCAGCAGCAGCTGAAGGATGGGAAATGTTCAGGGATTTGCATGATGTTAAACATCTGCTTCACTTAACAGGAACTTTGCCAGAGTTGCTCTTAACCTGTGAATGCAAATCAGGACTAAAACAGATACTTGGAGGGGTTTAGCTGTGTGTAAAGGAGGTGGGGTGGTAGCGCTGCAGTGGGAGCATGATGCGATTATCCGGCTTTGCCTGAATGCCACATCTATGGTGCGTGGCTTCCTCTGTGCTCAGCGATAGTGAAGATCATGGTCTTTGGTGGTGGTTGGAGGCAGCAGGATGCTCCTTGGGTTATTATCAGACATTATAGAAACATTGCTGTGCGATTACCTGAAGTGTAATCGCTGCAAAGCGTTGCCTGGTATTTTATAGCAAGCTTTGTCTGAGTGATCAGAAGTCAAATGGTTGATACAACGATTTCTTATAGAATCAGATTTGGGTTAATTTTTCTTCAGCCTCAGTCGGTTTGCTCAGTACTTGCAGCCTCTGAAAGTCAGAGCAGGGGAAGGTTCAAAACTCGCAGGTATCTCTAAATTGCAAGAAATGTCTGAATTTCACAGAGCTTTCTCAGTGTTCTCTCACTGCAGTAAGCTTCTGTGCTTGCTCAGAGGAGTCTGTTCAGGAACTCGTTGAGAAAAGCAGGGTTAGATCTTCTTCCCAACCACACAGGAAAAGGAATGTCCATCCCATCTCCCCATGCATGTGCAAAACAGAGCAATTAAAGGAAGAGGAAGACGGATAGAAAGAGACAGATAGAAAATTTGCATGGCGGAATGGGGATTTGCAATGGGACCCCTGAAGAGCTGGAGTCATCTTTAATTTTCGTGTCCCTGTCTAAACCTGCTCTGTCAAGTCAAACAGGCCACGAGGCCATGGATTATTGGTGTAAAGAGTTCACATAATCATCTCGCTGAGATTCAGCAGTCTGATGTTTTGGGACCACATTTCTGCAGTTGAGGCATGCTGATGCTTTCATTCTGTATGCATGAAAACAGGCTGTTGCTGATGGGCAATTTAGCCAGAAATGGCACAAGAATTAAGGAGCCACACTCATAAATAAATTTGTATCCTTTAACATTTTAGTTTAGTCGTTGTCTGATGCTTTGAACAATACCAGGTAAAGGCTGTGAGTGAACCATGTGAAAGGATGGGCTCTTTGAAACCAAAAACTTTCTCAAATCCTTCTAATTTTGTCTAGAAACGTTTTTTTTCAGTAGCCACATCCTTTTTGCCCCATGGACACAGGTGAGAAAACAAAGCTTAATGCTCCCACCTCCTGCACTGGATTTCGTCCTGAAGCTAGAAAGCTGCCATAGGAACAGCCGAAAATAGCCAGCCCCAGGTCTAAGAGCAACTCTCATATAAAATGACACCCCCTGTGCCACCTGCCTTAGAAATGACACTCCTGAGCTTGCTCCAAACAGCTCTTTATTACATTTGGTGGTGGGGAAGGGTTGCCTGTGGAGTTCACCTTTGGTGGTGGTTTATTTGTACTGGGTTGTTGTTATGCTTCCCCGTGGTGGCAGTGAGCAGAAAGCATGGTCCTGCTGTCGTGGGAGGATTTCTGGTAGAGGATGCTGTGGGATCCAGGTGGGATGCTCAATCGTCATGTCCTAACTCCCCTGCAGTGATATCATATGGAGTCTAATCCTGTGCTGGGATGGTTGGGATTAGCAGCATTGCTGCAGATTTTCCAGGACTGGAGCCCTGGGCTGCACCGAGGGGAGCTTACTCCAGGGTTTTTGGAGGGTCACAAGAAGCTTGTATCTCTGTATATACCTTCTTGTGCAGGTAATCACACTCTTATCCTTAGCCTGGATGCTAATGACTACCCAGCTTTTGTCACAGATCTTATGAAGAGCTGCAGAAGCCATCTGCCCTTCGTGCAGCCCCTGCAGTACTGAGAAATAGCTCAATAACCAGTGGGGCTTAAATCCTCTAAAGACTTCTGTACACGTTTAGGTTCACACCTACTGTCAGGTTAGCCGAACACCAGGGACATTGGGATTGGTGCTCTATAGGTGTTATCGGCTCGCTGGTATTTAAAGTACTGACATCTCTAGTAATCATTGCATTGTAAGGCACCTTGCACAACAGTATTTTACAGGGAGATTAGTGTACCCATCAAAGCAAACTCTGCACTTCCTCACTTTACTTTTACTTTGATAACTGCACTTCTCTGAAGGAGATTTTAATCCTCAGCCTTGCTGTTTCTCCATTGTCTGCTTTGATTCAGAAGTGGCTTGAAGATTGCTTTGGGATCCCGCTGTAAAATCCTGCTACAATTCGCAGAAACCAGGAGTAAAACTCTTAAAGAGGGCAATTATTGCAGGAGCTGGATTAATGATCTGTCATCACAATTTAGCCACATCCGCCACTGACCTTTCACAGAGGGGATGCTCTTGATAAATGTAGTTCATTACTGAGTTCTGACATGAAAACAGAATGGCACTCTGTGTTTCTGGGCAGCCTGATCAATATTTTATCTGCCAAAGCATGCAGAAGTGCTAAACAGGATGAATTACGTAGCTGCTGCAAAAGGGAGCAAGAAACAGCATTGCTTGGAGTGAGCGGAGCGTGTAAATGTGACGGTTATTGGCCACACTTTAGTAATCGGACCTTAATACGCTGGATTTTTCTTTTACTTTCCTTCTGTCTCATTGTTTTTCTCTGCCTGTCTGTCTGGTTTTTACATTCAAACAGTGCCAGGCTTCACTGGGTTTGAAAGTGCTGGAAATGGATAAAAAGGGCTTGTTTCTTTAGAGACCTCCCCTGGCGTGGAGGGGGAAATCATGGCCTTCCCTGGCCGCGGGGTGTTGCAGTTTGGTTCCTCATGTTCTGCTCCATCCGACATCACAGGGATGCGGCTGCTGCAGGAGCACGGTTTGGGGATGGGGAGACGCTGCTGGAGGATGGATTTAATGGTCCATTTCTACCATAAAAATTGCTAGAAATCCCTGTGTTGAGCGTGAGACGCGCATTGAAGTGTTATCCAAAGAGCACGGGAGGGAGCTGCACCCTGTGTGAGGTTTGTTTGAAAGTCACCAGTGTTTTCTTCTTAGGGCTGCCAAGTCAGGCACAGAGCTCGCAGGAGGGATGCAGCCTGACCTCCAGCACTGGGATGGGAACAGAAGCAGCTCTGCCCAGAGCATCCTGTCACAGGACAAAACCCATGCAGCTTTTCCTGGGGAAAGCTTGTGTTTGTTGTACAAAGCGTTGCTGTCCAACTGGGTTTGTGTTCAAAAGAGTAGAAGTGATAGAGAGTCTCTTGAAATGGTGAAGGTGGACTTGTATTTATTTATTTATCGGCAGTTTCTAAGCTGGAATCCAGATATAGTGGTATTATGTCATTAAAGTTCTTGTGAAAAATCCCCACCCTGTGTTAGATGATCAGCATTTTAGTTTTGATGTCTGATGCCTCTGGTATGCCCTTAGGTCTTCTCTTCTCCTGGAGTCGGCAGAATAAATCAGACTGGGATGCTGGTTAAAGGCAGAGAAGTAAAATGTGTGCCTTTTTTCTAACCAGCCCTCAAATAAAGTCCTGAGGATGGATAACCAAGCACAGCATCAGTTTAGGGCACGGAAGACAGAACAGCGGATTTAGCTCACCCCAAATCTGTGTATTCGGCTCTCTGTGTGGGAGTGCCCCCAGCTGTGTGGTGGGGATGGTGCCCCGAGCATCGGTTGGGAGTACAGGCAGGAGAAGAGCTGTCAGTAGTACAGCGCAGGCACTGGAAGCACACACAGTGGCATTTCTGCTGTTCACAAACAGGCAGGGAAGAAGTCCTGTGAAACCCGTCTGAAGAGCGGTGCTGGTCACCTCCTCGTGTGCGGGCTGGAAGGCTTCTGGTTGCAATTGCAAATAGAATCTAAGTCCCCAGGCAGCTCCTAACAAGGAAACCAAGCTGAGACACATCCATTAGCCAGACGTACCAAGGTGAGCAGTCTGAGGGGAGATAACCTGCTAATGATGAGCTTATGTTGCAGAGGAAGCTGCTGGGGGTACTTAGCAAAGCGGAGACAAGAGTGGGGATGAGCGAGAAGGCATGCAGCGGCTTTTCTGTGCTTCTTTTTGTTTAACAGCCGTGGTTGTAATACCTGGAAGAACAGAGCAAGGGGTGGCAATGCTGCCTAAAGAGATGGTGTTTAGTAGATAAAGCTGGTAGATCCTCTGCACAATGTAAGAAGATTACAAGTGTCACTGACAGCAGGAGAGGGGCTAGTGGGAAGGAGAGAAAGTACAGGGCTGTCCTTTGTGACACCTGTGCAATCAGCTCTGAGGAAGGACTGTTACCAGTCTCTGTAGGGAAGATGGGTTAAAACATGAAGTAGTAATACCTAGTAAAGGAGGGGAAGGATCTTTACTATAGAGGAGTTTAGCTGTCCTTTGCATTAGCTTGCCCAATGATTGAAGTTGTTCCTTCGCTTCCTTGCTGGAGCTGGAGGAGCAGGCAGTGGCTTTCGTGAAGTGCCTCCAGCATCTGTCTGGTCGCTGCAATGCCTTGAAGTTGTGTTTAAAACAGCATTAGGTCCGGGCTGCACAGCAAAACATCAGCTCAAACATCCCAAGCATGAACGATTTTGGCCAGACTTCCCATAAGGTTATACTTTCAGGTCAAACATAATCTTTCCTTTGATCCGGAGTGATTTTCCCCCTGGTTTTCCCACTGCAGTGAGATTAAATGTATAAATTAGATGTATATACTTATTGAAAGGTTGGAGCAGGTGATGCTTGAGGCCCCTTCCAACCTGGTATTCTATGATTTCTATGCATCTATGTGTCACCACAACCCTCTGGTGTGGCAGGGGAAGAAGCTCGGAGGTGTGAGCCCCACAGAGCCTGTCACAGCCGCGCTGTGGGACACACACTAAGGGACCCACTTCCAGCAGAGCTGCAGTCATCATTCTCCTGAGGGAACTGAAGGTAATGAGGTGTTAGAGCAGTTCTGACAGGGGCTGAGGGCACCTTCTGACCTTCCAACTGCACTGTGCGCTAACAACGTGTGGAGCTGGAGTTACTGCCTAAATAGGGACATAATTGTCTTACTGCTGGTTTTCTTTGCTGTGTACGCACTGGAATGGCGTCACCCCGCCATGCAGGATGGAGCTCTGCTGTGTCAATGGTCCCTGACCCTCGGTACAGCAGTACTGTGGTGGTGGGAGAAGAGTGGTTAGTGAGCTTACAGCAGGATGCGGGAACTGCAGCCAGAGGCTGTCACCACCTCTGCCCTTCCCGTTTCCTTCATTCCATTCTTCATGCCCATCACATTTGCCTGGAGGCTGCAGCATGGCTTTGACCCTCTGAAACTCCCCAAATGGGCTGCCTTGCAGCCTGGATCAGTGTGCGCTTTTTACAAGAAAAGCAGTTTTGGTTTCAGGCTTTGTTTTCAGAGGATGGGAGAATCAAGGAGGGCTGTGATGCAGTGGAAGCAGATCAACATCTCCTGGCTCCCACCATGAGACACGGTCGAGAGCCTGGGTGCATCACCGGTCAGGGGACTGGAACTGGATGGGCTTTAAGGTTCCTTCCAATTCAAACCAGTCTGTGATTCTGTGACATTTGCTCTTTGCTTGTATTTTGCCATTGCATTAACATGCAGTTCATTCTGGAAATCCCATTTGGTACATGTTATGCACATAGACTAATAGTAGCCGAATAGCTTTTTTTTTAACCTGTAAAATGAGACTGATCCCATTTGAGACCACGAGCTCTTTGGAGGTTGTTTAGAGGGAAGGAAAAGCTGCTTAATATCCCAGTGAGAAACTCTCAAAACAAGACGGGTCTGAGTTCAGGGTGGAAAATGAGCCTTGTCTTGCAGTTACTGCTTGTAGAGCAGTAGGGCACTGACCTGACTGGTGAGTGCATGTCCAGCCTCTGTGTCCTCTCACCTTCTCATGTCACGGTGGTTTTGAAGCTGTGAGCACAATATATGAAGGGTTGACAGTCGATGGGTTTGATATGAGAGGAGTGCCTCCCACCTGGAATCTTAATTGGGTTTTGGTTGGAGTGCAACCAGAAGATGGGAAATGGTGCAGCTGAGCAAGAAAAGGACAGGAACATTGTTGTCAGTGTGCCAGAGTCTTCAGTTGTTGTTCAGAGGAATAATGATTAGAGCCTCTGGGGAGCTGATGTGCAAGGATGTTGTCCCTTAAACTGAGGTGAGACCAGGCTCCCTTAGATTTAATCCACCAGTAGGATCAGTGATAGGACTTAAACAAAAAGTTGTTTTTGAAACCACCATTATAGAGAATAAGGACATCTATGTCAGGGAAAATACATTACAAGAAAAGGGCATCTAAGGGGACAGCTGGAGCACGAGGATGCTCCAGGGTCTCCTCCAAGGCAGAGTCAGTCAGGTTCCTGTTGTGGTCTGCACTAAAGCAAACAGGTTTGCACAACAAAGGACACTTGCCATCCTTCATTCTGCCAAGCTCTGCCGGACAGCAGTTGAGCAGAAAAGGGCTGTAACATCTTATACCACTTTGGGCATCAGGATGTGGTTTTTCTGTAGAAGGATGCCCTTAAATCAAAGCAAGGCGCTCTCCAGGGAAGAGCCGCAGAAGAGCTGGCTGCTGTGAGTGCAGCGTGAGCTTTCAGGGTCAGGAAGGTTCAATCTGATTCCTCCAGCTGAGTCCATGCTGCTTCAGAGCAAGGGGCTCGAGGGCTTTTCTGTGATGATAACCTTTTTTCCTGGTCAGGGGCTGAGGAAAGTGTTTATGTCAGTCTGGAGCTGGGTGATGTGCTGAGGCACCAGCGACACCGTAGCCGCAGGGGCTCCTCACTGTCCTCCCTCCAGCCATCTGACCACCCTGGGCTGCCTTTAAGGATTCCTTCAGATCAGCCCCGTGTTTGGCCCAGGGTGACTCTCAGGTGTACCATTCATTTCTGTTCATGGCACTTCCTAAGCATCAGCTCTTCCAGGTTTATTTTTCACCTTGGAATCCCAGCATAGAGGAATTTATCTTTAGAAAAATGTAGAGTCAGTTTAATAGGGATAGGGATTACAAAGCTGAGCATGGAAGTCTGTAACTGAAGCCCTGTAATCTGGAAAATAGCATGCTGGAGAGCATCCTTGACAGCAGGATTTACCAAAACTGCCAGCTATTATTAAAGGTAATGACTTCAGGAGCTCCTCAAGTGCAGAGCTGGGTGATGCTATACATGCAGACAACCTGTCTTTGGCTTGCCTTGTCTTTCCCTTTAGGAGCTCGGTCCTTTGAAAAGATGAAGGCTAATCTGATGTCCAGCAATGTGGTTTTATCTTGTAGGTGACACCTGTACCATGGCGGACTACAGCCGCCTCAAAAGCATCCTCCTGGACCTGCAGGCACATCGGCAAAGCCCGCCGAGCAGCCCAGCCAAGGACAGAGTATCCCAGAAGCGCTTTTTAGTTGAAGATCTGTTTAAGCACTTGGATGTGAACAGCGATAGGCACCTCAGCAGCTCCGAACTGGCGCAGGTGGGTTTATTGTTCAGTGACAATGGGATTATGAAGCGGATTGCGTTTTTCATTCAGTGTGAATTGAATGTAACACAGCAGCACTCTGCTGAGAACAGTCGTTTGTAACTGTCCGGCCTGGCAGCAGGTAAAGGAGGGAAATCTACTGCAGCATCTAAGCCTCTCTGTGCATCTCTGGGGAGATGGTGCTGTCTCAAACATTTGAAGATCCTCTGCAAACAACAAACATGGCAGCATTCCAGCCCCATCCATGCCTCTGAAAACAGATACTCATCCTCACTGCTAGCCATCGTCTTCTGAAGTATTTCCAGCTAGCCAGCTTGGGGAGAATTAATGTGGATTTTTTAGGTGTGTGTAGGTAGGGCAGAAATCTCTTAATTCTTCCTCCCTGCCTTCTGGACCATGCATTTGCCTGTAGTAACAGGACAACAAAGCTGGGATATTTTTTAATAGGTCTATTTTCCCCAAATCCCCAGCAGATGCTAGGGATTGAGGTGATGAGCAGAACTGGGTAACAATAGAAAGGGTGAGAGCTGGAAAGAAAACTGCTATTTCTAATGACGGGCATGCTGTGCTGATGGAATTAATCTAATTGGTAAAGTGAACTGAGCACACAGCCCAGGTACTCAAGCTGACTACTCCGTGTCCTGAGCTTGCTCCTTGCACATGCAGAGCTGGTAAAATGGTCCTGTAAATATGAGAAAATGCATTATGCCAGATGTGGGAAGATCTTGTCTTTTCCATGTTGTTAGAAGCAAATGCCTTTTAAGAGCCTTTTGGAAGCCAATACCTGCCTGGGACCTGTGAGCTGGCCCTTCCCGCTATGCTCTGCAGGAGCATCTCATCTGCACTCATGCTTCCCAGTGAACACAAAGCACGTTGTAGTTGCAGTGTGTAAATGCAAGCTGTGAGCAAGCTGGGGCACAGACACAAGCTCACTCCTCCCTCAGCTTGCTCCTGTGTAGGACGCTTTGCTCTGCATTTTAATCCTCAGGCTGTTGACATGATGCATGGTCCTTTCTGCACAACACAAAGTGTCAGCAGAAATTCCTTTAGATCTCAGAGCTATGAATATATACAATAGTTCATCTAAATGCAATGATTTTTTTATAAAGACATGGTAGGTAGAAGAAAACACTTTTATCTGAATTCAAAGCCAGTTTTTGCATAAGTGCCTGTTCTACACTCCAATTTTTTTCCCCCTTTTTACATGAAACTTATTCTGTCAGGATATTAAAACACACCTCTCATGCAAATAAAGGTTTGGCACCCTGTAAGCCATTACCATTAGAAGAAACAGTGACCTGCATTTTAAAGGAGCAGGATTCAGTGCTCTAAGGTCTGCTGCAAGGTTACTTTGGGCTCATTGCAGATGTGCTAGGAGCCCAGGTCTCTCTCACAAGCACAGACCTTGACTACTATCGTTTTGGTTCTTTTTGCTGTTATCAAAAGCAGTAAATGTGCTTGCACATCTGGAGCCCGCTGCGGTTGGATGGACCAGATTAAGTCCAGCCCTCAGCTAGGAGTCCCCTCACCCAAAGAAAAACCCCACGAAAGCTTGCCACCGGCACTGCAGAGCTGACAGCATGATCACCTCTAAAGACATCATCCTGCCCATTAATGCAGAGTACAGATAAGCCATGAATACTTTTAATCCCTCCCTGAATGATGCTGATCTTGGACCCCTTGGTGGGAGCGTGGCGGATGTCCTGGCTGGGCTGAGGACACATTTGCAGAGCAGCTGTAGGGTCTCACAGCAGTAGTGGTCACAGTTTATGTGTAGAGTGTTAATTCTTGATTTCTCCTGTTAGCCCAAGCAGCGAGATAATTTTCATGTGCTCCTATGTGACCCGTTTATTCTCCCAGTTTTCAAGGGATTTTCCTTTTAGGTAATGAGGAATAGTTCATTTTCCATGTTACAGTCTTGCCAGGCCTTCTCTTGCTTTGTTAGGCAGCTTTGTTGTTGGTTTGGGTTGGCTCTCTGCAACTTCAAAATTCCCCCAAAGATGGGAATTTCATTGCCCATGGGTAGAGGCATCTGAAGCGAACGTGGTGCAATGGGATCTCCTCCTCTCTGGCTGCTGCATGAGCTGCTGCCGTGCATTTTCCTTCTCATATTTAAAGGAAAAAGAGTCTCTCGAGCACTATAACCTTGTCTGCAAGGAAAAACACGAGGCAGGTAACGTGCTCTGCAGGAAAAAGGCAGTTTTAAGGCCTGCAGGGGGATCTTTAGGAGGCTCATTGCAGAGGGATTCACCCCAACGGAGAAACTGGAAGCAGAGACCCTCCGAACAGGACAGTCCTGCATTGGGGCAGCTGCTTGCACTGGGAGGTGATGGGGGTCTTTGCCCACCTGATTGTTCTCCACAACAGAATTCCTTTAGGCAGCAGATGGTCCATCCCTCTCTATTTCAAGTTGCTTTGCCTCCTGGCTGCTGGCACACCCCATCGAATACTTTCCCTCTGAAGCTGGCAGTGTTTTACAGCCATGGGCATGCAGGGCTATTAAAACTGGTGGTAATAGGAATGTTATTTCCATTTCAAACTTGAATGTATTTTACAGTCAGATTCATAAATCTGCCGAGTTTGTTGCAGCTGCAGTGTTTTGTGGTCATTTGGGTTTTTTTTTCTTGACATTAAATCAAAAGGACCAGTAAAAACTTGTCGGTCTTATGAAAAGTTAATCAATTTCCAATGCAAAGACAGACAAAGGGAAATTTCCATCTTTAGAAGATTGATCTTGGAAGTTATGGTTGATCTCACTTTTATTGAACACTTTTCCTTGCCAGGTGAAGGGTCATTTTTTTAGCATTATTACTTTAAATTGCTTCAATATAATGGGCCAGGACTAGAATAGTAAATAAAAGAGTCCCTGGACTACAGCAAAAAGCTTTCCTGCCTGGAAGATGCAACACTTCAGCAGTTTTCTTCACGTTCTACAATAAATCAGGAAAACCCAATACGTTTGTTATGCTTAGGTCTGATTTTGGCTATTTGCTAGCTTGGATGTATGACTTTGAAAGCTCTCACCATTTTTAATGTAGAGTGTGTGAAATATTTGCAATACATAAGAAACAAACTGTCAGGGGCTGGAAAAACACTTCTAGTGTTGAAAATACCATGCATTCTTGTAGTCCTAAAAGCAAGGAACACAATTTTGCCCTTACCTACAGAGAAGAAAACCAGACTTTCCTTGTTCTCACAAAGCAAATACATAATGATGTATATGATAAATTTATCTCTCCCCAAAGGTCATATAATGGAAAACCTGTTGGATGAGCCAGGATGGGGGTCTGGAGCTGTACATTTCATGTAAGATTTCCTGTTCTCTTTGCTACAGCTAATGAAGGAGGAGGACCTGGAAAATGATTTATTGGATTGTACACTAGAAGACCTTCTCCGGTTTGATGATTACAACAATGATGGTCACTTAACGCTGCAGGAGCTCTACACAGCCTTCCGTGAGTCCTGATGCTTTTATCTCTTCTGGGTGTTGAAAATGTGAATATCTGTGATGGCAACGTTGCTTTCCTAGATACGGTCAGCAAAGATAATTCCTCTTTGTGTTTCATTCAATGGAAACACTATGTGAGGCTTGTTTCTAAAGGTTATTGTGCTCCAAAGGATAAGCAGGAGCTCGGAGTTTGCTTAAAGTGTGTGAGGCTTATTGTTTTCTTGTGCATTTTGTTGTTGGTGACGGCAGTGGAGAGATGTTGGTGTGCTGGCCGGGTCTGTAGACCCGAGTATGTGGCTTCTGAGTAACCCTGAGGATATATGGTGGTAACCTCTCTAAATGTCTTCTGGTAATGTGTTTGTTGTGGGGAAGGTGTTTTACTGAATATTATGCCTGGGAATGATGTTTTCCACATTTTGTTTCCATGTTACTGGGTTATGTGCAGTCTTAATACATATCTCAGCACCATTTGCAAGGATCCCTATTAAGTGTGGAAAAATAAGTACTTATGTCATCCCATTTATCCTCATTACTTTATGTTCATGCATTCATTGTTATGTATATTCATTATGTTAAGCATTCATTGAAGTCCTTCCCTGGAAAAGGCCCATGTTGTCTCCTTCTCCTGGATGATAGAAAGTTTTATTGATGCTTGTCCCTTTGGGACACTAAGAAAGGCAGAAAATGTGGGGTTTCTTTGAATGATCAGGGCTACACAGTGTTTGTATGTGCTTAATACTCTCTAAAGAAAATCAGGGTTCAACTGTTGGAGGTTGAGTACAGGCCAGTGACAAGTCGATTGTTTCTTAAACTGGACTCTCAAACTTTTCTATGTGGCATTTTATAGACAAAGTAATTTCAGTAGCTCTTGATTTTATTTTCTAAACAGGGGCACCCTGCTCCAGTATGTGCTTGGTGGGGAAAGCTTTGTGCATGATAGTTGCCATGTGCCCTGCACTGGTGCGTAACTCGTTGTTGCTCTTTGACAAGCTGCGATGCTAATGAAGAACCTCTGGTTTTGCTAAATAACCTCTTTTCTAAAGAGTGTGGATTCTGGTTTTTTGACTTCTGGCTTTTTGATAAAAAAGACACAAATTTGTATAATATTCATAGAATACAGAGTGGTTTGGGTTGAAGGGACCTTAAAGCTCCTCCAGCCCCAACCCCTGCCACGGGCAGGGACCCCTTCCACTGGAGCAGCTTGCTCCAAGCCCCTGTGTCCAACCTGGCCTTGAGCACTGCCAGGGATGGGGCAGCCACAGCTTCTCTGGGCACCCTGTGCCAGCGCCTCAGCACCCTCACAGGGAAGAGCTTCTGCCTCAGAGTTCATCTCAGTCTCCCCTTGGGCAGGTTAAAGCCATTCTCCTTTGTCCTATCCCTACAGTCCCTTGTCCAAAGCCCCTCTCCAGATGTCTTGTTGGCCTGTTTAGATACTGGAAGGCTGTTTAAAGTGCTTTCAAATTAGCCCCAGTTGTCACCTTGGACCTGTTTGAACCACATATGCATTTAATTCAACACGGCACACCCAAAACGGCAGATATACAGTAAAACATAAAACCTCGTGCATTAAGAAGGCCATAAAGTGAATTAACCCTGCTATAAAGGCTTGACATGCAGTTATTTGGAGCATATTTGGATCAATGGGTTCTCAAAGTCACAGCAACTTGAAGCTGAATTCCAGGAGTCATTTGTATGAGGTTTTGGTTCAGTGAATTTTAAGGAGGCAATGAAAATAAGACAAGTACAAAATATTAGCCAGTGAACAGAGATAGTGATCGATAAACTGCAAAAATACTGTAACAAAACCCAAGGCGTAGCAATGAGTGTCTATCAAGAGGATTTTGAGTACGAAGAGAGTTGTTCTTCATCTGAAGCTGAAAATCAGACTATTATAAATTTCCTCAGAATCTTTGCCTTTATGTTAATGGCTTATCAGCTTTCAATTTGAAAACAAAGTTCCTTGCTTGGAACTTCTGGAATTTTGGGGAGCTTCAGTTGGGTGTAATTTTATCTTTTTTCCTTTATTCTATTACATGATGTAGGAAAAAAACCCTTCAAAAATACTTCAAGCACTTGTCTTAAGCACACACTTTGAGTGTTTATGAAGTTTGTGCTTTGCTATAAGCCAGAATTAGGCTTGTAGGAGCAGTTTAAGGGTACAACGTTCTGCACATCTTTCACGTTTTTTGCCTATTCAGGTGATGTTTTTGTTGCTTGAAATCCACCCAAGCTGCTCGTTTCTGCATGCTGGCAGCAGGCTGCGGGGCTGGCTGCTTAGCAAGCTGAGGAACATAATGACCAGCATTCAGTGACATCAGAAAGTCTCAATCTAATTTATTCTCTCAAAGCCTCCGTCACATCTGTTTGGGCGCACTGTGTTCTGGTATAGTGCCGCAGTGTTGGAAAGGTTTGCGGGTGACCTTGGTAATGTGAAGAGCTTCCAGTTTGTCATTCTGTGCTGCTTTAGATGTTGTGTTTTGTTTTAAAGAGTCTCCGGGCCTCTCTGTAACTTAACAGAGCCACAAAATGGTCTTTTTCTCACTCCATCTATCTCTTGCTTTCTCTTGACCTATCCTCTCTTTCCAAGACCCACGGAATTCAAAGGGCATTTTGATCCCCATTCGAGTTGATCAGCTGTAAATGAATGAAAAGTGCACGGATGAGATAAACCCAACCTCTTACCTTTCCTGAAACTTGGTTTTACCCTTACAGGCAGTACATGCAATAGGTGCTATTTTTAGTACTCATTTCTACTCATGCTAACCATTTTCATACACATCTGAATGCACAGCTTTGGATTATGGACAGAAATAGCGGCCCACCTACTAACCCTATCGTCTTACTTCTGATTTTCTGAAAGTTCTTTTGTTTCTGAACACCCAGAATACAATTCCTAGGAGCTGCTTGTGCGTCTGCGTATGCTTAGAAATATCTATTAACACAGACCTAAGTATCACTGTTCAAATTGCCTTAATCATACATAAGTAATGCATGAGATGGATGAAACACTCTCCTGGCAGCTCTGGTAAGAACAACTTGTAGGTGTCTTTAATTTCTCATTAATAAATGTTATTAGATAAGCAGGCTCAGGGCCATAATTAAACGATTTTAATTGTTTATCGGTGACCTCAAGATTTTCACATTCTAAAAATAGAGTGCTAGCAAATGTATTTGTTGTCTTTATATTGTCACAAGGATTCAATAAGTGAGTAATAAATGAAAGGCTTAGTTGTTCTAAGAGCTAAAGCAGAGCATGCATCTAATTAATCAGCATGAAGATAGTCTGGTGAATTGGCAAGCACATACCCAGCTGAGTCATACTTTAAATATGCTCGGGTGAGTGATTTTTGGGTATGACTCCTGGAGCTGTATCTGACTGGAGGCTGTTAGAATTAGACATGTCACTTTTGGCATTCCTGTTGTCTTCCATAATGGGAAAGTAGCAGGTTGGCAGATGTGACAGCCTAGCTGAAGGAAAAAAAATATCAGTGTATTCTTCTAGATCTATATTATCAGCAATGTGGACAGGTCAATTTGTAATACAAATATATCAAAGGGAGGGGAAACATGCGTTCCATCAAAATGGCTTTATCTTGTCAACATTGTTTAGCTAATAAGAAGTTATTAACCCTGCGATAAAATCCCCTTGAATTCTAGCTCATTGCCAATTAGAGTATTCTCCTACCCAACATCCCTGGCTCACAGCTTCACTTTGCATTTCATTATGGTTTTCAGCAGCCTGCTCCAGTGGAAGGTGTCCCTGCCTGTAGCAGGGAGCTGGAACTGGATGAGCTTTAAGGTCCCTTCCAACCAAACCATTCCATGATTCTATTTCACTAGGTCAGGTTGAAGTTATACCCCAAGATAATCTCCCCATCTCAACACCATTGTGGCTTTGAGATCACTTTGCATGCCCTGTGCTTCCCAGTGTGGCCCATCAAGGCTGCTCTATCACATGGATTCTCATAGCTCTGCGGTAACATTTTGAGATCCTTGATATCCTATTTGGACCAAAAAAAAAAACCCAAACCACAAAGGTAGTTTTAAAGAAAAAACACTGAATTGTTATTTTGCATTCCAGTTGTCATTTCCCAAGCATTTATTCATATATGTTGCATGTAGGCAGAAAATCGCTGTTTCTCTAAGATGAGAGATGTGTCATCATCTATGGATATGTTATTATTTAAAGAAAACAAATATCGTTTGGAAGGAGTATATTTCAGCGGTGAATGGTGTTGGACTGGCTCCAGATTTATTGCATCCATCCTAAAATCTCTGGTGGCTGTATTCCCCACCAGGCAATGCAGAGGAGTGAGCCATCCATTGCTGACCCCTCCAGGCATCCCCCCCGGAGGCTCCTTAGAAGTATGGAGCATAAACCAGATTTATTTTTGAGGTGTGCATATTTCTGATTCGCTGGAAGCTACTTTAGGGCAGAGCTTTGTAATTGTTCCAAAAGCATGGAGATTGATGCTTGCTGGGGAAAAGCTGAGTTCTACCTTGAGGAAGGGGGAATGAAACCTAAAAGAAGGGCTGTTAGGTCAAGTGGGAGAGGGAGCTGGTGGGTAAGGAAGGAAGCTTTCAGCAGTATGTCTGTTCTTGGTAGACATCACAGCTTAAGGAAGGTGATAATGAAAATGAGTATCTGTATTGGGTAAAATCTGTCCCTAATTTATGTTCTCCATGTGCATCCCGCGAGCCAGCTGTTCCAGCAGAAATTGCATCTGTAAATTCCATGTTCAGATGAAGCATTTACTCACACCTTTTCAAATCTGTTCTCCTTGATGGCACATAGGGTTGGGTAGTTACTGCGCCCTTCCAGCTAGATTGGTCAAGCCCAGTTAATTATATTGGACAACTATATTGTGAGGTAGAATTTTTTGCTTGAGGTGTTCTCGTAAGCAATATTGCAGCAACACTTATCTACAGGATCAAATCATAGTCCTAAAATATTGACAATTTGTGTACCATGCTCTGCTTCTTCAACTGCAATCTCCCTGCTATGTGATTTTTCTTTCATGTTGCTGCAGATACTGGTACAAACTTGAAAATAATTCATTAGCTTACCAACATTGATTTGCTTCGGTGAGCTATGTGGTATCTAAACTTCAAAACCGGGGAGCACCAGCCTCTGCTTTTGGTTTGAGGCAGTGTTAGAGGTGATGCGAAATACTTGGGGAAAGGAATGAGGTTTCCTTCAGCAGGCCAAAGCAGCCCATTCCTGCTCGCCTGGAGGAATGGTGTGCAGCTGTGTTACTGAGGATAAAGTTAAGGATAAAGTTAAGGATAAAATCATTCACTGGAATGATTAATTTAATAGTGCAACCTTATGGCCGAAAAAAAAATGAACCTAAAAGTTAAAAATCAAGCTAAAAAAATACTATAAATCTCTTTAGCTTGATTTCTGCAGCAGGGATGATGGGGAAAACCAGCACGCATCCAAGCCACTGCAAGAGCATTTAGTGACCAACACTCCCACAGCTAGGCTGTGATCCTTACTCTGGGTTTTTAGGCTTTATTCGGACCAGGCCAGCAGTGGTGTGTTGTAGGTAGATGCAGCAGCTCAGCAAAGTGGAGGTATGGAATCCAGTGCCCAGGGGCTCTGCGTACAGGGCTGGTGCCTATGCTGCAGCACAGGACTGAGCTCCAGGCGCACACTAGAGGTTGGAAATGCCTTTGGCCAGCTCTCAATGTATTTTTTACTGTTTAGATCATCTGCAGAAGCACCTAAATCCTTACTTCATGCATTAATGGAGTGTAAGATGCCTGGCTTGAGCACTGGGAATCATCCTGTGACACATGGAGATGTAATTTCTGACTGGTAGGATGCCTCGGCTGGGGATGCCCTTACTCACAGGTTCATTTTAGCGGGCAGGTAATTTCCTAACGTGGAAAACTTTATTGCTTTGATTTTCCTTTATTTCTTTTTTTCTTTTTCTTCCCTCCCTTGCTCTCAAAGAAACACATTCTGCAAGAAGGGTGATTTCTTTTTCTCTCTCTTTTAAAGCTCTTCTCATTGTGAAACTCTTCACTTCTGAGTTTGAAGCCTAAAATAATACCACTGGGCTCCAGCAGAGCCTTCTGTTGTTCGTAGTTCCCCAAAACAGCTGTCAGAGTCAGGTTTTGGTTTGTATCCTCGATTGTTTTGCTGCAGTTTGAATGTAGTAAAAGGTATTTTCTCAGAGGAAAAAACCCCAGAATTAATTTGTAGCAAGAAAGGCAAATTCAATCTGAGCAAAAATGCTTTGGAAGCTGAAATATGGTTCCAGGGGAGAAACTAAGAATGCTCTGATTGAGAAAGAAATATGTTGCATGTGGCTGTGTGCTTGCCAGCGGAAAGAAGGACATGGTTTTGCCTTAGGCCAAAAAGGGGAATGTTTCCACACTGAGACCAGACATTAATTCACCTAACCGGGGTTTGCTGCTCAGTTTTGTACTCTGCTTTAGCTTGTATACTTTGGCACTATGATTTGAATTAAGAATCTCCTACAGTAAAGTTTTGGCAGAATTAATGGCAAATGTAGACGTGGCTAAAATTGTGATTTTGTGGTTTTTGCTCAAAAATTAGTGTCCAGCTTTGTTTCATGAAAAGGCAGGGAGAGCATCTGACACTGGGGCTGTTTCTGTCTGATGTATTAGGTGCACACCAGAAGCAGTGCGCTCGAGTGTGAATTGCCAAACTCTAGTATCTTTTTCATATCTCTCTCATTTCTAAAGATGCCATCTGCAAAATGTCACCGAGCTTAATGTGTAATGACTGAAAAAGAGAAAATGAGCTAATTACAAGTTGTTATTGGAAATCTATTGTCTACAAATTGCAAAGAAAACTCACTAGAATTCAATATCCTGGTGGGTTTGAAATGCTTTTCAGGGTGCACTGACTTGGTAAGCTTGGGTTTAAAATGTGAGCATTTGCAATGTGGAGTAGTGCTGTGGAGGTGATGTAGTACAGGCCCTAGCAAATGTCTCCACGTCTCCTTGCAGGGGTAGGATGTTTAAATATTTATAAGTACTTATGAGTGACTCACTGGTGCATAAACCCAGGCAAATACCATTTCTCCAAAACTTATGTGATCCGTACCAGCAATGCTCACTGAAGCATTTTCACGTACACAAACAGTAGTAGTTTTGGTTGCTTGCAGACACAAAATTACGTCAGTAAAGAGCAAATACAAGTATTGGTGAGATCATAAATTGGCTGGCAGCCCTACACACATAGAATCATAGAACGGGTTGGGTTGGAGGGGACCTTAAAGATCATCCAGTTCCAAACCCCTTCACACCTTCAGATCACGTAGGCAGGGATCTAAGAAGTGTAATTTGCGTTTTCAGTGAGCTGGGGATGAAGCACTGCAGGCTTTCCTACGGCTTTGTTCCACTAGTGCAAAACCAGAGGCCAGTTCTGAAAGTCAGACCCAAACTTTGTGGTGCCGTTTCCTTTTATTTTTCAGTCAAAAGACCCTTTTTTCAGTCACAGACTGACTTTCTGAGGGGTTTGTGAAGCAAATGCAGGGCACTCAGCACATCAGCCCTTCCACTCCATCCCTCTCTGGTGTCAGCTGGGATTTCTGTGTTCCTTTCAGGTCTCGATGGAGATGTTGAACAGCTTTGGGCTTTGGATGACTAACCCCGTTTGAGTGGTCTCCTCTGAGAAGTGCTTTGAGATCTGTCCATCAGCCAGTTCTTTGTTCATTTAGCACGTACTTTGATATTGTATGGCATTGCAGAGCTGCAGTGCTAATTTCTTAATCAAAATGCCAGAGCAGCCATCAGAAAATTACCAAGTACAGTGCATATCCCCAGTGCAATGATACGATTTATGTAGAGCCACAGCTGAGATGTTTTTATTTCATGTTCTTCACAGAAGAAAATCTCCTTGACAAATCCAGGATGCCCAGATGGAAACGGAGAAATACAGCAGTAGGAAATTGCATAAGGTGAACTCAAGGGTTGGTTCTGCTTTAATACTTCCAAAAAGAATAAAAACCAGTGATAACCTATAGAGAAAAGTAAAAAGCTTCAGAGATGCTTCAGTGGCATCAGGGTTTGAAGAGAAACTCAGCTGTCGCCAGTGTCAGCCTTTAGCACCGTCATAAAAAGCTCATTCTCAAGTTCGCTGATGATCAAAAGTTCAGAAAGAAAATCAAGAGCCATCAATAGAAATAAATAACTGGGAGCTCAGGCTTGCCATGAGTCCAAAGCACCGCTTCTGCCATCACATTGCCCTCTGCAGCATATGAAACACAGCTGCAGAATTATTCTTTCTCCTTCTGCAGACCGGTAGGTACAGGTCCCACGGAACTTATGTTTTTAGCCACACTTCGATCCTAGAACTTCCACCCCAGTCCCAGGCACTGACACCCCAGCAGTATTATTAGAAGCTTGCTGCTTAGGGAAGTAATTTGTGACCATGCATTTAGCAAAATGAGAAAAAGAAATATGCTGAGTGCATGCATTATTTGTCATTCTGTTCATCATGGGAACCCGAATAATGTGTTAAAAGAGGTCACGGGTACCTTCCTGGTCACTGAAACACCTGGAAGCAGTGTCCTCCTGCTCTGTGACCAGCTGAAACTTGGCATCAGTTTGGAGCACTGTGCATCCCAGCCCCAAAACCTGCTGAGTGGGGACAGAAAGGGAGTGGGAGTGACTGTAATTTCAAAGCAAAGCACCAAAAGAGCAGGATGAGAAGTGAGGCACACAGGCTGGGAAAGCTGGGCTGGTTCAGCTGGAGAAGAGAAGGCTCCTTAAGGGGAGACTTTATAGCAGCTCCATTGCCTAAAGGGGCTGCAGGGAGCCTGGAAGAGGGGCTTGGGACAAGGGCCTGTAGGGACAAGACAAGCGGGAGTTGAGATTGAGAGACTGAGATGAAATCTCATTGGCAATGAAGTTAAAAATGAGCCATCCAGCAGATCCTGATTGGCAGGACAGGAATCCCATTTCATTGTTATTCTTAGGGATGCTAATGTGGTTTTCTTTATTATTCTGGTCCTGCAACAAAAGGCTGTGGTTTCCCATTGAGGGCACCTTGGCTGGGGTGAGAGGCATGGCCCTTCCTGTCCTGCTTCCTACAGCAGGGCAATGCAGATTCAGGAACAGACAAAACCAGTTGGAACCAAAACTTGTTTTTCAGCCCTAGAAAAATAAACCCAAAAGAGCATGGCAGTCCTTACATCTGTAACTTATCTGCAAGCATCACTAGATAGGGTTTATTTTCCTGTAGGACCTGGAGGCAAAGTGGTTTCAGAAGTGATTATAAGATCTGGTTGCATTTGGTCATTACTGATAGCACAGAGGTTGTTATCTTCAGTCATTTCAGGGGACTGCAGTAGCAACTAAGAGCTGTGTGCCAGATTCATCTGCAGTAAACACCATAAAAGTCTGCACTGTCTGTCTTTAGTTCATTTAACACTGTGGTAGCCACTGAAATCATTTCCAGCCCCCGAAACAAGCCCATATGGTAATTTTCAGGCTTAAGAAGTTTGAGAAAGTTGGGGCTGTTCAGCCTGGAGAAGAGAAGGCTGCGTGGGGACCTCAGAGCAGCTTCCAGTACCTGAAGGGGGCCTATAGGGATGCTGGGGAGGGACTCTTCATCAGGGACTGCAGTGACAGGACAAGGGGTAACGGGTTCAAACTGAAACAGGGGAAGTTTAGATTGGATCTAAGGAGGAAATTCTTTCCTGTGAGGGTGCTGAGGCACTGGAATGGGTTGCCCAGGGAGGTTGTGAGTGCTCCATCCCTGGCAGTGTTCAAGGCCAGGTTGGATGAAGCCTTGGGTGGGATGGTTTAGTGTGAGGTGTCCCTGCCCATGGCAGGGGGGTTGGAACTGGATGATCTTGAGGTCCTTGCCAACCTATTCTATTCTATTCTATTCTATTCTATTCTATTCTATTCTATAAAGTAGTCACATGTTCTGACTAGTTTAGGGAGCACATCAAGAGTTATTTTAGCACTAATTATTACTGAGGTTTTTCACCATTAATATATTTTCAGTGTAACCTAAACCATGAAAAATACACGTCTCTCCTAAATAGACTGGTTTGGAGTCTGCCATGAGGTGTAATGCATCTTCTGGCAGAGCTAATGGAGCTGGTTGTCTTTTAATACAATTTACTAACCCATCATCTGCTAAAATATGAGATGTATATGAGTCAAAATTTGCTACAGAATTGCTATTATCCTCCCTATTTTGTTTTAAGATGCATTTTTATGAACCCATTCACTCTAAGTCAGGCAAGATACATTTGTGGAAAGACTCCAATATGTTAATGGGTATTTACTGAATACTTCAATGTTATGTGATGAACAGGCACAGTGGATTGTAATTAATACATTGACATCCAATGACTGTTGCTGAATGGAAGATGAAAGCAGTTTGTAATGGACATAGCATGCATTCATCTTGCAGTGTTCTATGGACACCCACCAAGTCAAATAGCTTTCAAAGGGAATGGAAATGCATTTCTTTGCCAGAGAGGAGTTTTGTGGCAGTGGAGAAACACTGGCACAGCAGAGATACAGACCTGTATATGCTGGAGGGGCTGTAATGCATGGGCTCCTTCGGAGAGCAGCACATCCCTCTGATGTTATCATCAGGCTCCTGTGAAGGAGAAGGGATGTTTAGGACATAAAAGAACAAACGTGGTGACTGCCATCCAAGCGAGCACCGCTGGTGTCCACTCCTGCTCTCTCCTTCCACATTTCCCTTACCCTGCATCCTCGCTGACTTGAATTTGATGAAAGCAAGTGCATTGATGGGAGAGATTTGGCTCAGAAAATAGTTTTCTCCTCTCTTAAATAGACTGAGAGCAACCCACTTACCCCTTTGATGCATTAGCACACGTGGCCTCTTGAACGTAACGCATTAAACAAATTATAAGAACTGCAAATAATACGGGTGGTATTCTGGTGTGTAAACAGGGCTTCAGCAGATAAATAAACCGATGGCAAAAAGCTGCTTTTCAGATTCCACTTTTCAAGCCCCGCAATGAGGCAGGAAGGCAATTATGTCAGAAGTGTGTTGAGCAGATAGAAATAATGAACTGTTGGATCCCTTTTCTGTAAGAGCTCTTTAACAGAGGACGCTGGGGAATAAAGGATTTTTGCCTGCAATAGGCATCGTGTGTCCAAGAGCTTTATAAACAACAACAATGAAGGAGTGGCAGGTTAGCTTCATTCTCCTGGCTCCTGGGAGAAGAGCAGCAGCTCGGAGCTATCATTGATCAGCTTTCCTTTTGTTAAACGTTAGGCAAGGGAGGACTTGGCAGGTGCAATTGCCTTTAAGGAGAAAACGGGAGGGCAGGGGAAAGGAAAGCAAGAGGGAAGGGAAAAGGAAAGCCTGGGGTCTTGGTATCGCATCATGCTGAGCCATCACCTTAATCCTCCCATATGGTAACTCTCCAAGATGCAGATCTTGCATCAGGCTTTGCAAGCGCTCTTCTGCCCATGAACAGAAAGTGCTCCAACGAGCGTTAATTGATCCACTAATTTCCTACGATAAAAGGAACTTTGAAGAAATCAACAGGGCCAGTGGCAATGCAATTTCATTGCGTGCCTGTTGTCAGTGCGCTGGGTAATTTACTGAGAGAATTAGATACAAGTTGCTCACAGAAGAGGTTGAAATATCTGATGAAGCTGTTATAATACTTGTGGGGGTGTTTGCTTTCTCATAGTTATTATTGCTGCCGTTGTTGTTATTAGTTTTTGTGGACAATGCCCCACAGGAGCTGGATTGAGAGGCCCAGCTAATTTCAAATTCCAACTCCCAAAGTTGTTGGATGAAAACCAGTTTAAGTTACTTGAAATAACAGATTTGTTCTGATGCAGTGCAGATGACTGATGTTGGGCTCTGCAAGTGGCCAAGTGTTAGAGGTGTTGCGATGACTGCGTTGAGATAGCCCGAGTAGTTTCTCTTACAGTTATCTTGTGAAGAATTACTCTATAGTCAGTCATACTAAGCAAGATGGTTTTGCTGTGCTGGAGTGTTATTTAATTAGCTGCCTGGATGGTTTTGCTGTCAGGAGCCTGGGTAGGACTCAGATTATGTGGGGCTGCCCGCAGCTGATGTGCCCAGTGCTCCATCTCCAGCACACCCAGCAGGGACTGGCTTTGCAGTGTGTTTTTGCTTGTGAATCTACTATCTGTTGTATCAGGTTTGTACCTGGGATGCAAATTCCGTGTACTCTGATGGTCTTTGCCTGTTGCAGGTTGAAGCTGACCTCTGGCTATCCAATTCCCCTTGCACGTGCCTGTAACTTTCATCATTTTTAAGAAGCTCATTTACTTCAAGTGGAATTCCTCACGTGTCACAACACATCTGTCTATAAATATTTGCAATCTCAGGTGCTGAGAAACCTCCTTCCCATCCACTTCTGCCTATAAAATCACCAGGGCATCTCTCATCGGGGCAGCCTGCCTTATAGGTAGATAAATAAAGAAAGCAGTAACAACCCTGGAGGGAAAACAGCATGAGGAGTAACAGAAACTGCTGGCTGGGGTGGGGGTTTATCCCTCCCTGCCTTCAGCAGGCTAATAAAGTAGAATAAGAAGGAGCTGGCTTGCTGTTGTATTGCATATGCAGCTCTGCCGCTGGTTTGCAGCTCGACGGAAGGTGTCTGCCTGCACAGGCAGCCCCAACCTCCCTCACCACTTCATTTGGCTGGTTTTCTGTTCTCAGTTAGCTCAGGTTTATTTCCTACCTGCTTCTTTCTACTCCGGTAGAAACCAAGGGTAAGGTTTCCAAGTGAAGGCACAAGAGGAACATGAACAATTCCCATTTCAGCAAATTAAGGGATTTCTAAGCCTCCTCCTTGCATAACTCTTGACAAATTTGACTGTCAGTGTCTAAGGGATGTTTCAAAGACTTTTTCTGATGCTTAGAAATGATTCTGTGTCAATAGCAGATGGCTCTCAGCTGTCAGGGGCTGCAGCATCTCTTCAATTCAGACACTGAAAATGTGGAAAATTCAAGGGTATTTCGTGTCTCAGATCCCTCAGATCACTTTCTAACCAGAATCAGAAAGTATTTCTCCACCATTTAAACCCTTATTAACCATTTCTGTTGCAGGATTTCTCACGTCCTTCTCCTCTTTCAGCTATGGGCATTCTCCAGTGTCCCTGTCCTCTCCAGAGCACAAACACACACTTTGGTACTAGACATGAAAAGCTGCAGCTTTACTCATTACTGTGCTACAAATTTCTTAGGCATGTCCACATCAGCATCAGTTCCTTATGCTTTAAAGCAGGTGGAGATGTGGAAATAACAGTGAACTAGGTGTGTCGAGCTCTGCTGGTTTCTAGAAGGGGATGCTGGTGGGAGGTGTCTGTACTCTGCTGGATGGACAGCATCTCCCTGCCATGATAATGCTTCAGTAAATGCAGTAAATCAAGAACTACACCCAAATTTCACATGATGGGATTTTATTGTAAGTGTCCATCACTCTGGTAATGTGTCCAGTGCTGGCTGGAGATGGGTGTTAGAAATGCCCCTGCCAAAGTACAAAGTCTTTCTTATCAGGGTATTAACTTGCATGGGCTGTAGCTGTGGAGTGATGTTTCCTGGCAGAGTCTGTGTCCTCTGTAAGGCAAAGGAGAGAGTCATCCATGTATTAGGAAAAGTACTCGTGATTTTGTATGCTTGAACAGTGTTACACTGTCAACACCACAATCTCATCAGATCACAGGGGTTTAGCTAAATCAAAATGATAGGAAATTTCCTTGGATTTTACCCATCATCTAAAGAAATTGGTTAGAGTTTGAGTTTGTAGAGCAAACACATCAAAATGAGTTTGAGGAATGGCTGGAAATAGCAAGACCTACCTGGGTAACTTTCTTGCAGTTCCTTTCTATTATTAAGCTGTGATTTCTAAAATTGCCTGCAAATTATGCCTGGGAATCTTTTATTATAGAACACAAAAAATGCATTGGTCTTATCTTTTTGTGAGCACTTTTTCACATTTCCCTTTTGCCACATGCAGCAAAGGGACCGATGACCTCTCTGCCATAGCTACTTAGGTGAGGTTTGTGTTGCAAATGAGTTTAATGCTCGCCTAAAATTGCAAGTAATCAATGTCTCCATTAAGTGGGATTCAGGCATCCCCCGTGCTTCCTTGTGTCACAGGACAGCAGAGCAATCATGCACCTTTCTTATACACTTCAGGTCTTTCCCCTCTCATTGGGGTCAGAGCAAGGCAAACAATGGGTCTTCTTCCATCCCCTTACCTGGCTAGAAACAGCAAATAGGAACATATGAAAAGAGGTTTTCTGAGCAAGCTCTCCTGCAGAGGGCAGGGAAGGGAAGAGCACTGGTCTCAAACTTGCTGGGCTGCCTGGAAAGGTTCAGTCTGGGATTTGATGGCCGTATTCCAGTATTGATCATTTTCATGCATTTGGCAGGGATCTATTTGCTTCATCTCCCCTTTCCACTTCTCCAAAAATTGTTGGGTCTATCTACTAGTTTCAGTCACATTTTAGATAGTTTTAAATATGCCAAATCTTACTACAAAACACCTGGAAATGAAACAAAACTTATCTTCTTCTCCCAGCTGATTGAAACGCTGGAGGATAAGCTCACTGCTTGGAGAGACACAGGGGAGCACAGTGAAGAGAAGGCCCTGCTGACCTTCCCCAGGTAGAGAGCATCCTTGGGAGTTCAGGTCGTCTTAGGCACCACAGTCAACACACCTTGGGCTGGTGCTGGATAAAACAAAGCTGCTTCGTTTTCAGTGCTGGTTAGATGCTCCTTCATAAGCATAAGCATAATGCTCTGATGTTTGTTGTTCAGTAAGTTACCTCCTTACTGTATTAATTTGCAATAACATTTACAGCAGGATGGCTTTGCTGTCAGCCATGTTTCACTTTCCCTGGTAGGACATGGTAGTTAATCATGGGATGCTGACTGCTATTCTGTTCTTATTTCATGAAAGCCTTTCAAACATTAAGGCTCAAGCAGTTCACGCAGCCCAGTCTGAACAGTTCTCACCACAACTGTGCTTCAAACCATTCATCTTTGCTTTGCTCATCATTGAGCATTTGGATGCAAAGAGGCTACATCAGTGTATGGCAAGGTAGGAAGCAGCTTGATTGATCTGCCTTTAAGCTGTGTGTTCACTTGCAGAAGCTGATAGCCCTAACAGCTTCCTTGCTGGCTGAAACCAGATAGTACTCCATTTCATTCTTTTGCTCTCCTTACTTCCAGACATTGTAATATGAAATAATGAATCCTGATGCAGCTCACGTGGCAGTTTGCAGCTCTTGTTGGTATTGCTGTGTTGCTTCAAGCAGAAGTAACTTGCATGGTTGCTTAACAAATTGACTGCTTAGAATTGTTTAGAGCACTCATTTTTCTTTTAGACTCTTCTTTTCTTGGAGGGATGAAAAGCTTTCAGTAGGCTGCTTTTTATTACATCTATGGGTAAGCAGGAATATGTTGAGAGAGGACATGGAGTTTTTCTTCATCTGCATAAAAATACAATTCAAACTATTTTCTTTTTCCAGTGCTGTTTTCCATATTTTCTTCTCCTCAAAGGTAGGAGTAGAAATATCAAAAGTGAGTTATGTTAAATGGGTGCCTGTCATAACATGGCAAGATCTTTCACATCATAGGATCCTGGGGGCAAGAAAGGTGCCCTGATAAGTCCATATGGAATACAGAATACTCAGACTTGGGGAAAAAGAGTTGTGTTAGGATAAACCATACATTGCCATCACAGATGCTATCCTGTGTTCTTAGGAGTCGACAGAAAGTTTTGAGTCACCTGTATTTGCTTGTTGCTTATGCTGTGTAACAACACAGTCACAGTTTCTGCATCATCTCATGCAGAAAAGGAGGAAAAGACCCAAGGTGGAACTGTGGTTCCCTGAAGCTCTCAGATAGATTTAGTCTGGCTGCCAGAGCTGGTAGAAATGATCATAACGCAGCTCTCATTCCTTTCTTTCATCATGCGTTTTGGTGGGGTATTCTGGCAGCTTGAAGTCAGACTATTTTCCCCCCTAACCCCAGCCATTTTGGGTGGTTTCAGATGAAAACACCTCTCTGAGTTCCTGTTTTTAGGCATCTGTTTCACACACACCTTTTCTAAAAGTTGGGTTTCTGCCCGTGTTCTGGTAAAGAATTCCACAGTGGGTGTGTGAGGTGTCTGAAGCACTGTTTAACAGTGGAACAAAGGAATGTTTTGCCTATTCCTTCTTAATTACGTTACTTCTGGGACTTCCAGCAATGGCAGCCTTCCAGGAATTAGTATTTCCTCTGTCTTTCGATTCCCTATGCCCATTATCCCTTCAAAAACCATAGCAGCTTTCCCATCTAGTTTTTGTGGCACTTAGTCATTACATAAGGTATATATAGTGGAACAGATTGACCAAGGAGGTTGTGAATGCTCCATCCCTGGCAGGGTTCGAGGCCAGGCTGACATAGCCTTGGGTACCATGGTTTAGTGTGAGGTGTCCCTGCCCACGGCAGGGGGTTGGAACTGGATGATCTTAAGGTCCTTTCCAACCCTGACTGTTCTGTGATTCTAAATGCTTAGTGGTTGTGCTTGGACGCTGTGCTAATGTGGTGGTGAAAACCCGCAGGGTGTGCTGCAGACACTGCGTGTCCTGCCGTTGAGGTGGGATTTCTGTTGCCAGATCTCCGTCACCCATCCTAGGATGACCCGTTCTGCTCTGATGGCAGATAACAAGTGGCCTGTGGGTCTGTGCAGCTTTGTTTGCAGGTTGTTATGTTTTTAACGAATTGTTGCTGTTGCTTCAGTCAGAGGACTGCGTCGCTTAGGGATTGCTGTGTCTGCCTAGAAACCAGAGAGAATAAACACATGCAACTGTTTTGAGCAGGCATACAGTGAAAATATAATAAGGCAATCATGCCATTGTTACCATCTTATATTTACTTCATTGGGGTCTATCATCTCTTTTGAAAGCCTCAGTTCTTTACTGCCTCATTAAATGCTACCATCTCCTCCCAACTCTCTCCCATCTCTATTTAGATAGATTGGACAGATCTTGTTAGCTTTCTGCTGGTGATGATGGGGACCAAAAAGTCATTTAAACATCCTTGGCAGGCCATATGTCTTAATGCCATCCAGTAATAATTCAACAGAAAAAGAAGTCTTGTGACTGCAGGCTAAATGAAATGAAATCAGGGCTCCGTGGGCCCGAATCCACTTGTCTGGCTTGATGTAAATGAGGTGGGCATTTGAGCTGCGTAATCAAGATGGAGAAACGATGCTCCAGGTTCTTCACTGGTGAGCAGTGGTCTGAATGCCTTTAGGTGGGCAAAAATTGTATTGCAGAGGTCCCTTGTGAGCCAGCGCTGGTTACTGATGTGCAAACCCTCTGAAAGATGCCAGCCATACCTGGGAAACCGCATCTGCCTTTCCAGCAGTAAAGAAGCAAACTGGAGAGCAAACAGGGATGACAGGCAAGGGTGTTTCCCTACTAGAAGAAATCAAATGTGTTGTTCATCACTGCTGTTGCAGGAGGAGAAGCTGAGGTACAAGCAGGGCAGAGACATTTTTATTACTGTGCCATCAAACCCTGCCCAGGGAGATTTAAGGCGTTATTGCTGGAGGTAGCAGTCAGCGTAGTCAAAGCAGCATCGAACCTCACTGAAGAAGTTATCCCAGCTTCTTGCTACGATGAGGTTTATTTTTCCAGCATTAAATAAAAGGGGAGGCAGTGTGTCCGGGGTGGGAGACATCCCCCTCTGCGCACTCTGTGCTGGTACCTGCTGTCATGGAGCCTTCATTTCAGCTGTAAACTTCCCAGAGCACTCACGTTACTGTCTGGGGCAGCCGCTTCTTTTGGGTTGTGGTTATTTATATGAACTACACAAATCCGGGGGTTCTATTACCCATCTTGAGACTCGTGCATAGCTCAGGCTGAATTCAAGGCCAGGTTGGATGGGGCTTGGAGCAAGCTGCCCTAGTGGAAGGGGTCCCTGCCTGTGGCAGGGGTTGGAACTGGATGAGCTTTAAGGTCCCTTCCAACACAAACCAGGCTGGGATTCTGTAGCGATTCTAATGCCATGTGCAGCACCCAGCAGGGAACCAAACTTCCCGAGAGCCCTGAGAGCCTCTTAACCAGGCAAATTAAATTATAACAACCTTATGCACGTCAGAATTTTTCTTAGAGCCTCAGTGTTGTGACTCCGTCCCTGCAGTGAGGCTGGCATCATCCCTGTGGCTTCAAGCCCAAAGAGCGTCACTGGCCACTGATGGCAGTGACACTGGTTTGAGGTGGTTAAATGCAAAAGGACATGTAGCATCAATGGAGCTGGTAACATTGTTGGAGTTAGTGGAGCTACGGTGAGCTAATTCCCAGTATTGTGTCTCCTCAGTCCATTGAACTCTTTCGCCCTCACCCTCTGTTCTCAGGCTCGGTGGCTTCAGCAATGATTTGGTTGTTGTTTAAAGATCTGATTCACTTTAGAAATCTCTGTGACACAAAATCCCAGCTCCTTCCAGGCATCAGCTCTGCTGTCAGATCCTGCAGGTTCTTTTACAACTGTTTGTGTGGTTGTCAAAAACACAACAAAACCAACATCAAAAACCCCACGCAAGCAGAACCCTGAAATGAAGACGACAGTGTAAGAGAATAAAGGTGTTAGAGAAGGGAGTTCAGCTCTATTGTCATCCTGGAAACTTCATTATCCAGTTATGGGCTTTGATATTGCTATTGATTTCGCATAGAAGATACTCAGGTACCACAGTGATGCAAATCATATAAAACCCTAAGACAGATCGCTGCAAAAATATAAGATGGTGATTACAGCTTACATTTTCGGTGAAAACTTCCACTAATAGATAGAAATCTGGAATGAAACTGCTCCTTAAATGAATTATTCTTCAGGAATTTTCTGATGAATATAAATCCCCTATTATGTCACACTTCAATTCAATTAGGGTATTATTTTATGTGAGACTGTAATTAAGTAAGCTGGAACTTGGCCAAGTAGCCATCATTTATACCTGGACTGTGAAGAGATATATGAGTATTTTAATATTTATAGTTGATTGAGAGCTACCTGAGTTTTCCATTCATCCAGAAGACAGTATTTTGCCTTTCATGCACTGCTAATACAGTACAACTGATATAGGACATCTTTGTGACTTTGGAGTTTTCCTTCTTTCATGTATTTCCGTGGCTGTGAAACATCACCTACATCCTCGTTTAGGGGGGTAACAATTCAGCCAAGTGCATCTTTTGGGGTGATAAAAAGGGAACAGCACCATTTTGCACATGCGAGATAACGCTGTGCACCTATGTGTGCACCCGAGCCATGCAAGCAACCAACCCCGCTAAGAGCGAGCTTGAAGTCAGAAAGATATAAAAGATACCTGGAATCGATACTCTTTGAATTAGGTTTCTATTTCATAGGATTAAAAATGTTTCCTGAGTGACCCAGAGGAAAAACGTAGGCTGGAGGCAAAGTAGAAATCATTATTGTACATAATAACTTCCATGTGTCCAGCAGGATATCTGAGTAAAAGGGTGAAGTGCCAGTTTTCAAGCATTCTATACTATGAGTTTCAGAGTGATGTTTTGGTGTCAGTTGGTTAATGGTGTCTATGTTTTAAATTGGTGCAAAAACAGCCTTTGCAGGAGAAAACTATTGAAATAACTGTTTTTTTTCTTTGAGTTTAATGACTTTATAAATATGAATTTTACTCATGAAATGGGAAGAACATAGCGTATTTTCTAATGTAGTTTAATCATTCTAGTTGCAGATCTAACACACAAACCAAATCTGTTATAGAAGAGTATAAATTAGTGCACAAGGTAGTTGCACTGTGGTACACTCTTAGAGTGTGTCAGGCCATTTGGGCATCTTTAGGGGACCTAATAGATTTGTCACAGACTTAACATTAATAGCAGACTAGTACAGTTCAAAGTTGCCCATCATCATGTTGTTTAATGTCATTGCTGGGGGCTGTCATTGGCAGAGCTGGAGGGTCTGGCTCTGCAGGAATGCATTTGGCAGCTTTGGGTGCTTGGGGGTTGCAAGGAGGGAGGAAGAGGGGGAATGCTTCATCGTGGAGGTGGTTATATAAAAGTAGTCCTTTGTATAGTCTTGGGATGGGATTCCCTACATGGAAATACCTTGAGTTTCACTTCAAGAAAGTATTAAATATAACAGGTCCAAGTCATATGCCTGTAGTCAAAGCCATGAGGTCTTTTCTGCATGGCAACTCATTACTGTCAGCAGCAGAGTCATTTTATAACCTCACAGAAACACATTAACCAAGATAATACTCAAATACACGAAAAAAAACCCACCTAAACCCAAGTGTTAAGCTTGTCAGTGTATATTTGCTTTGATCCCAGTGAATAAAAACCTGTTGGCTCTTTCTCTGTCTTTAATGAAAACAATTCCCCTTTCTCACCTGGCAGCTGTCAGCAACGGGGAACTTTACCCTTCAGATTATTGCTTATTGAATCTTCAAGAAATGGAATTGTTCTTTGTGTGTCAGCTGTAGTTTACTTGGACACTCGTGTCCCTCCAGGAAAGCTGATTGCTGTAAACATGTAACTGATTTAGTCTAGGATGTTAGAAATGATTAGATGCAGTCCTACAGCGTGTGTCTTCCTCATTTCCTTTCTGTAGCCCATTTATTAATGTGAGTGTATGGCATCGACTGCCCATCACCCATAAAGCAGATCTAATTTAGAAGATGAAAATATGAGTTTAATTTAAAAGATGAAAATACGATTTTAATTTAAAAGATGAAAATATGAGTTTAATTTAAAGAGCCCATTCTTTTTACAACTATGGCTTGTATTAACCTTTCCCTTTTCCTCTCCTGACATCCACACCTTGTAATCCAAACATGTAGTTCCTATCTCTCTGTGTGCACCCTGACCAAACTTCCTCTCAATTTAAAAAGTCAACGATCTTTTCAGAGACTTGATTTAATTTGTACCTGATTTAATAACCATGTAATGACTTGTCGACCTCTTCCTTCTGTGAGACAGAAGTGGGGGTTCCTTCAGCTCCACCTCCTGTATGCTTTTATGGGGGTTATTTCTGATTTACAGCATAATCCACATTTAGTTGGCATCTCTGGATCTGTCTCATCCCTTCACACCCTTCCTGGAGACTGTCCCTTTCATTGTGTGAGCCGGTGTGTGTAAGGATATATTCATGGGCAGATCAAGGGGCAGATAATATAAGTGTGCACTGATTTATTCTTAGCACCAGTTACATGACGCCAGCATTCCCATTCAGCTCAAAGACACTCACTTTTCCCCCACGATCTGGCCTCCAGACCATCAAAGAAAGCACAGTACTTAACTGAGCATCTTTGAAAATGAATTGCCGGATTTGTAGTGGGATTGTTAGTTCCTTCCGTGCATGACATCAATGGAAACTATTTCAGAGTTGGGTGATCACATTCGCTGTGCGGCACATGCCACTACCCTTGTTGTAATGACTCGATTCAGTGGAAGATAATATTTAGTAAGCACCGTGTGAGGTTCTTTTGCAAATATTTTACATGAAAGAATATGACTGTGAAAGCTACAGGAAAGGAAACTTAGAAGGATTCATATATCAGACCTAAAAACCAGATAAAGATTCAAATGCGAGCTCATTCAACGTGACACAGTCCTTTTTTACTCTTTAATGATTGTGGAAGATAAATGCTGCGGCAGTAGCTTGCATAGTGTGAGAGATCTTGTAAGAATAAGAAAAGGTGGTTAGCGAAGGTCCCAGCAGGAACATATTCTTCACAAATTGCGGAGGGATTTATGAGGGGAAGGAGCAAAGCTGGATGCTCTGTGCATTGATTAAAGG
Source organism: Lathamus discolor (assembly GCF_037157495.1). Lineage (NCBI taxonomy): Eukaryota > Metazoa > Chordata > Aves > Psittaciformes > Psittacidae > Lathamus > Lathamus discolor. The sequence continues at coordinate 19,074,527 of NC_088893.1, forward strand.
GCTCGGCAGGAGATCTGCGTGTGTGCTGGGACCTGCAAAGGGAGCTGGGTGGTGCTAGGCAGGATGTTTTGTAGAATCATGGAATCTCAGCCTGGTTTGTGTTGGAAGAGACCTTAGAGCTCATCCAGCTCCAGCCCCTGCCACGGGCAGGGACCCCTTCCACTGGAGCAGCTTGCTCCAAGCCCTGTGTCCAACCTGGCCTTGAGCACTGCCAGGGATGGGGCAGCCACAGCTTCTCTGGGCGCCCTGTGCCAGCGCCTCAGCACCCTCACAGGGAAGAGCTTCTGCCTAAGAGCTCATCTCAGTCTCCCCTGGGGCAGGTTCAAGCCATTCCCCTTGGCCTGTCCCTGCAGGCCCTTGCGCAAAGCCCCTCTCCAGATTCTTCATAGGCAGAAGACTTCTTGGTTGGAATATGAGGATATTGATACAGTGCTTTTGGAGAACTTCACCCTGCGGCTGTCAGTGGGAGACTGAACGTGGGACTGAGGTTTTAGGAAAGATGTTTTCTGACATCTTAGAAGAGGTAATGTGCAGAGATCCTCTGTTTTAGAGAAAAGCACGGTGAGATTTTGTACATGGTGCTGTAAACAGCCTGTAGGTGGGGAACAGCCATACAGAAGTGGATTCAAGGTCTGTTAGGTACCTTTGCATAGATAACAGTATTGGGGTTTTGTGTGTGTTGTGCAGTAATATCTAATACAGTGCTGAGCAGGGGATGGAGAGAATATAATCCTAAAGAGATTGGGTTAAAAGGTGGTGGTAGGTGTTGAACAGAGTATTTTGAGACTAATACTCCCCTTGATTTCTTTCAGATAATGTCATTAGGTTTATTGGTGTGTGCTAAATTGTGTTGCACTGTATTCCCCACTGGCATAGAGTGGTGGCTGAAGCAAATCCCAATCCCAGCACTGCCAGATCACTACGTCTCTCAGTGAGTATAGGAAGCTGGTCCTTGCCCAGCGGTGAATAATGTGCCAATAAATCTCTGACTCTCAGTGACATTTCAGCATCTTTGCATTGCATAGAAACTCCTGGCATCAGCAGGATAAGCAGCTGGTCCAGAGGGAGAAGGCACTATGGAATGGGAAAGGACCTTGGCCATCAGTGGGTGTCACTGCAATGGTCTCGGTGTGGACAATTGGAATTGTCATTGCATTTATGAGTGTAACGTATCTGTGACTACAAAGAAAGGATCCATTGAGGACTGCAGAATTAGCTTATACATTAGCAAGGCTGACTCGGGAGTGGAGTTTAAAATCCTTTCATGAGGTCTGACCTTTCTGCTTGCATGAAGGAATAAGGATGCGCTTCAGCAGAGGGAGCGTGTATGTGTGACAGCCTGGGGGCAGCTCTTGTGACACTGCAGTTGCATAAAAACCAGCAGCACCTGAGATATGAAGATATCCAAAACCTGCCAGGGCTGGAGCTTCAGACTCCTACTCGAGATGACCAGTAAGATCTCAGCTCTTCTGAGATTCCTTTTGCTCTCTCCCAGCCTTGTTTTTCCTCCTGGCCTCTTCTGGCCACTGAAAATAGTTTCTGTGATTGGAAAGAAAAGCAGTTTGAGCCTTTTATCTGTTGAATCAGCAAACAGCTTGATTGCGTTGTGTCGAGTGTTAGCAATGGAAGTGGTATGTGCTCGGTTCCCCCATGTCTGAGTTAACACTTAGGATGCTCTTTACCCAGCCACAGCAAAATAATCATCAAAGCCACATACATATTTGTGTGTGTGTGTATATATATTTAGTTCTTTAAGAGTCTGTAAGGTTAATATAGCAATCTTCCATATTCTTCCAAGATGTTCTGTTTAAACCTTCTACACAAGCATGGGTATGTTTATTTTGCAAGTGTCCATATAACATGTGCTCTGTTAAAAGCGTGTGGTGATGCAGGAGCATAATAACCCGTGCCAACAAAGCAGCTCCCCTGAAGCACTCTCTGCTGCTCTGGTGGCATTATAATTTCATACATTAAGTGCTGATAAACTTGTAGCAGAAATTGCTCATTTATTTGGTAAGAATTCTTTGCCAGGTGTGGATTGCAAGCTCTTTTGTCCTCCTCATCCAAGCCCTGATAGTAAGAGCCAGCAACGTAACCCACAGCTACTTTCACACTACTCATTCTAGGACAGTACAGCTGCCGTAGGACCCTGTGTATTTTTCTTATCTCATGAGAAACATTGCAATTTGGGGTAAATACTGTGCTGTTGCTAATGGGCTTAAAATTCATTTCAAGTTTTCCAATTACATATTTCATTTATTTTGTGAATGTGAAATGACACTGCAGAGAGGAGGGCTGTTGGCTGGCATGAAAGCTTTCGCTTCTGCAGTTTGCATTTAAACAGGCAAAATTAATGAATGAAGTGAAAGTTGTTCTGGTTTGCCATGAGATGCCTTGCATGCTGATCCTGATGGGTACCTACCCCTTCTGGTTTATAGAGCAGGAAAAAGCCGGATGGTCCCTAATAGCCTAATTGGAGATATGCTGTGCTGACCTTAGGTGGTGGCTGGTGATGTGTTTGGGAGTTGCTTTGAGGACAGGAATACATTGCAGTGAACAACCTGTGATGGAGCAAAGCACATTTTATTAGTTATTTGTCTCATGCTAGGTATGGCCTTTGCTAATGGATATAACCACCAAGAGCACTTGGAAGACTCCAGAGAGCACACTGGCTGCACTTTCATCTGGCACAGTTGCATTGGTGTTGAACTACAACGTGTTTTAATTGCAAGCTCTATTGCGGCCCCATTTGAGGAACTGTGTAGTCACCACAGGTGCCTGACTTGGTCAGAATGAAGCCTTGGTGTCATTGCCCTCAGAGGCACATTGCTGATCTCTCAGTGCTTTGTTGACACCCTGGTCCTCCCCCCTCTCTGCCATTAAATATTAAGTGTCCATCTGGAGCATCTCTGGCAATCAGAGATGGGGTCTGCGCTACCTGCAGACTGTTTTGTGGCTGGAGACTTGAGGCAGTGTGGGGTGAAGAAGAAAACAGTGCGTTTCTAGTTATTGAGCACTTTGGCTTCCTTTACAATGCAATCTACATTATGGTTTTCACTAAATCAGATGAAAGTGAAAGTCTGATGCGTTATGACCTTCCTTAGCATAATTTAGCTCGCCTCTCCTCTCGCTCCTGCATATTTAGTGCAGACCAAGGGTTGTCCATCTGCATTTGAGTCTGCTCTCACCTTTTCCAGACTCTGGTTCAATAACCTCTTTGTAAATGGCATCTGTCGTGTGCTGCAGCTCAGCAGTTTACTGCTGCAGGCTATTAAGATGCTCTTTGAGAGGGCAACAGCAAAGCCAAAGCCTTGGTCTCTTCCAGCTGCTGTGCACGGGTGGCTTTGGTGGTAACATCCACCATCACCAATAACCCCATGCAAAGTGGAGCAGGAAGGTGCTAACCCATGCTTTTTGTGTTCAGCAACAGAAGTGTTCTAGGACTGAAATAATTACTGATGGAATATGTAGAGTTCAACAAAGCCCGAGGCAATTTATAGACTCCTGAAGTTTATACTGTAATACATATGTTAAACCTGTGACGTTAGAAACAAGCTTTTCACCAATTAGCTGATATTGTTCCTTTTCTACTTAAATTAGACACAGCGCTGCTGCTCCTGCCATGTCATTCAGTTAAAGAAAAAGGATTTTGGAGTGTTACTGAGAGTTATTGCACACTGGGTAGGTTTGTGCTCAGTATAAAAATACCTATTGTGTTGTTCTTTGTCTCTAACCTCGCTTTCCAGGATGTTTGGGTTTAGCTCCGGGGTCTCTTTTCTCTATGTGTCCTTCTCAGGATCATGGGATTATGTCCATGTTTCCTTACAACGTGTCCGGCTCTGCCTGCCCAACCTGTTCTTTACTGTAGCATAATTGTTGAATTAACTGCATATATGGTTTTGAAAAGCAAAATGTCTTGCTGGTCCCCGCTCTTTGCACCAGGGAGTGTGGAGGAGAAAACCAGGTGATAAGGGGGATGTTGCCAAGAGCATTTAAACATCCAAGGAGGACATAAATATATAGTGGGAGTTCAAAAGCACAAGAGCAGATTTCAGTGGCTTCTCAATGAGAGCTGGGGAGCTGCTTGGGCATCCTTGAAGTTCATAGAAGGTGTTTGTCCAAATCGTTAAAAAATGAAATAATGTTAAAAAAATGAAAAGTAAATTATAATAAATAACCAAATATGAGTAAATAACCAAACATAGAACAAAAGAAAGATTAAACTGTCCTGATTTGCAGTTCTTTATCGAGTAAAGCCACAAAAGCTTGCCCATTTTTTAGCTCTTGGTGAATTGTGGCAAGCTCATAAAACCCTATTTAGGGCATTAATCTATGGTTTTTCTGCTGTGTTATGCTTGGAGACAGACCCAAAGGTGGAGGTGTGTGAATGCTGCTCACTGAGTAAATTTGCAAATCAAGTGTAGGTCCTGGGAGTACAAATCTGGGCACTGGCAGAGGTGATGCAGTTGGTCCCAGCACGTGCTAAAGAGCTCTGCTGTCTTTGAATGTGAAATCCCGGTGTTCAGGGGGTTTATTCTGAAAAGAGGAATTAGAGTTCTTTGTTCAGTGATCAGAAAAGAAAATATAAATGCATGTGTCAGACAAAATGCTTTCACATCCTTATTTTTCATTTGTGCATGAAAAGGATCAATGAGAAGAGATGCTTGGTGCAGACATTACAGATGATAAATTATTTCAGATCTCATTTTCACAAAGCATAGGAAGCAGTCAAGTAAGACCCAGCATCTATCCCAATGTTTCAGGCTCTAATACAATCTTAACGCATTTCTTAAACCCATGGTTCTTCCCCAGCCTAAGACACACAGGAGGGTTGATAATTTAAGTCCTTTCATCTCAAGCTGAGAGTTTTACCTTTTAAAAACCAGCAAACTGATTTACAAGGTTTCTCCTGTAAGTCCCTTAAAGTAAATTACCTGTCACAAGGGTCGTGGATCCCTGTCTGCATGTTTGAATAAAATGGGTAACAGATTTATAGCATTAATAATGGGGCTGTCTTAGAAAGCTCTCAATTTGCAACAGGAAGAGTGGGGAGGTGGCAGTTTGGTTATTTAGCACCCTGCCTGCCTTGCCTCCTGAGGTTCTGAGAAGAACTTGGCTGCTGATTATTCAAGTTGTGCTCAAGAGCATTGACCTTTACTGGAAAGCCTAAAAATCCTGTTATCTAAATGGAGAGTCAGCAAGTGGCAAAAGCTTTGGGTGGAAGAGGAGAGAGGTTGGTGGTCCCCTAAAGTAGTGCCCCATCATTAGGTTTTACTGGTTTTTATCCCGACCAGAGAAAATGGTGCCATGAAAGCTCCATTACTTTGTGCCACTCGCGCTGACTTTGCTGAACTGAATAATTTTTTCAGGAAAGTGTAGGAGGAAAAACCCTTTTTGCATCCCCAGCTCTCCCCATCCAAGGAAGAAAAGTTCATCTGCCAGGGGTTGCTTCTTTCTCTATGGCAGTCACCATACAGGAAAGCTAGCAATAAAATTAACCAGATATCCTGGGAAGGTAGGAACAGTCCCTGATGGATTTTATATGAATCCTGAGTATCCTCTTTAGCCCAAACATGAAATACCCTCCGGCCATCCTGGCATCTCTTTGGGCACCCTCACAGCATCCTGATTTCTGATGGGGACCTCCCCGCCTGTCCTCCCACACGACTTTTGAGTGCTACCTCCCCCAAACCAGGAATGTTTGTAGCTGCCCATGTCCCAGTCCATATGAGTGGTAGCAAGTGCGGAATATACAAGGCACAGTGCCCATCAGATGAGGTGAAGATGCGCATTTTCATTTTCCTCCCCAAATCTTCAGTTAGCAAAAAGCTCCAGATCAACTCACTGATTCCAGCCACGTGGATAAAATTTGTTACCATTCCCGCAGAATTGGAAATAATGAAATTGCTATTTTAGAGCCTCTCTTTAATAAAATACACTATCATCAGACTAACATTGTATCTCTGCAGAAATTCATATACTCGTGTGTACATCTCTGAAATTAGACTGGAGCACTTGAAATAAAACCCTGCACTTTATGAACAATTCCAGCTGGGGCCTGCTGTAATGATACTTCTATATCAGACAGGGATGAGTGTCACCACAAAATAGAAGTAGCTGCTCCTCCATGCATACCCAGGCTATTGTTTCATATAAATGCGTGTTGCAGAGTTCCAGTGACATGGCCTGTATATCTTACTCATCTGAAAGGAGTTTACATTTCATTCTCGTTTATCTGTAAACAATCCACACAGCTCCATGGCAAGTGAGAGATGGATGGAGGCACTGATGGGAAATTTAATGCATATCTGAAATGCATGCGGAGACATTCAGATACATCTCCTCCTTTTTTAACCAGATCAGCCTGGACCAATCATTCTCATGATGAAGCCATGGGCTGTAGGTGGGCAGAGCTGCCCATGGGTTGGAAGGGACCTTAAAGCTCATCCAGTTCCAACCTGTGCCACAGGCAGGGACCCCTTCCACTGGAGCAGCTTGCTCCAAGCCCCTGTGTCCAACCTGGCCTTGAGCACTGCCAGCGATGGGGCAGCCACAGCTTGTTGAAATTCTTCTTGAGGTACCTTCTTGAAACCCTCAGAAGAGGGCACAGTGCATGGTTTGAGGAAGTCAGACTTTTCCATCCCGTGGGAATGAGCATCCTTTTGCACAGCTTTGCATTTCTCTTCTTCTCATCTTCATGGAGTTCCTGGTGGCCCGTTTCTCCAGTGGGTTGAGGTCCCTCTGTAAAGCTCATAAAATCTCTTGTAACCTCCTCCCATGGGTCATCGAGTGAAGTCTGGTTTGTAGTAATTGAACGTTTCCAAATTGCATCATGTCACTTCATTTGTTTCTCGTGTAATTTACATCATCATGCCCTGATGCGTCTTTGGGCCGAAATTCATGCCTGTGGTTGACAGTTTGTGCTGTGGTGTTGTGCTTTCACACGGTGCATGAGATGAGTTTCTCTGGGAAGAGAACCAGGAGAAAAATCACTGGAAACCCCATAGTTTCACTGGAAAGCTTTCCCTAGTGTTTCGCTAACATTGCTTCCAAGTGCCAGAGGTTTTCAGAGCATGAATGTGAAGTCTTTAATGGTAGTGTAATAGGACAGGAGAGATGTTTGCAGTTAACCCAGAATGTGCTGATCGGGAAAGCTTCCCTGTTTTTTCAGTAGGTGAAATGGGAGACACTGGAAATATCTCCAGCATTACAGGGTTATGAATTTTGCCTAAAGACAGAAGTGATGTATTTTGCACTTCACTTGCTTTGCCAGAAGGTTTTGCTGCTTTATGTGTATGGGTGTGTTTGATGTAAAGGGTGTAGTTACACTGGGTTAGAAGAATCACATTGGTGTGAGCTAGTAAAATAGGAGAAAAAATAAGTTGGAATAGTATCAGTCATCTTTATACCAGTACAGGTGGTATAGACTTGAGAGAGCTTTTACCAGTATAGGTGATGGGATAAAAGATTACACTGTGAACTGAGACAGCTCAGACTGGTCTGGGGATGCTCCTGTGCCATCCTGCTTCTGCAGTGTAAGGAGAATTCAATCCTTAATGAACTTTGCAGTGACTTTGGCAGCGCTGAGGCTGGAGAGTCGCACGTCTGTTGTCTGCCTCATGGTAGAGCTGTAGTTAATCGGAAAAAGCAAGATAAAACCACAGCCAGCCTTGAAAGTGTTAATGCCGTCTCAAAACTTATAGTGGATTATCAGAATGTAACGGTTTCAACACTATTAATAGTCCCAAAGTAGTATTTTTCTATCATACTATTTAATTAAATACCAGCGCTGGGTATTTTAGCTTATTTGCAAACCTCCTGCCACCTGGATTTGCATCAAAAAACCCTACTTCCAGTGGAGTAAGAAGTAAGGTATGCCTGGAATATTAAATTTCCACGACAATTTCTATTGCATTATTTTTAATTACATTAACTTCCCTGCCATGCAATTACTCTGCAAATGCGTTCCTGAGTAAAAGGTGTGGAGATTTGTTTGCACTGCTGTCTTCCATTCCGAAAGTGCAACGGTTCTTTTTGGTATGTTTTATATGTGCATAACTTAACCGGGAAATTTGCTGGATCTTTAAATGCAGGCCCTAATTCTTATAATCATGTGTGTTCTTTGGCAAGTTGAGGTTGCTCTCACTGTTGCTGGTTGCATTGCTCAGTGCCTGCTGTGCTGCAGATTTCTCAGGGAGTGCTGTCCTGGCCACAAAACTCTGCTATTCCTAAGAAAATGAGCAAATAGATATCTTACAATGAATGCCCTAGGAAGGTCACCTCCACTGCTGCTGTGAAAGGGGAATTTCAGTGGGGTGGGATGATGCTATACCACCATTAAAAATACATAAAGATATACCTGGTATCAACATGGCCTGGTGCTGAGGCAGTCCATCGATTTATCTTGTAGGTTGCACCAACTTCTACTGCATGTGGTTGCTATAACAGGGTTTTATCCAGATGTCATGTTATAGGTAACATCTCTGGATGTTACCTTGCAGTAATTTAAGATGAAGTGATACCTGTATAACAGGAAGCTTGGTTGATGCCTAGGTTAAATTATGATCATTTAAAATTAAACTGTTCTAATCTATTAGAGCCACAGACAGAGCTGTTAATTTAATTTCATTACCTTATTACTTGTCCATTCAGGTAGCGTGTAGGGTCCTTTCTGAGGAGTGTGACACTAATAATGTAACTACAGCGAGAAAGGAAATTAGCATTAAGATTTGATGTGTTTTTTCTATTGATCCTTCATTAGACGTGCTCAGGGGGTTCTGCTAACCCAGGTGGAAGTCGCGGACAGAGGAAATGAGCTGCTTAGGGTTGGGAAATGAAAATTGTATTTGGCATCTGCAGAGTGTAAGGAGATTCTGAGCAAACTTTCCTCTCTGCTCCCAGCGGTTGGGTACATGGCAGTGTATTGTGTAGAAAAGGTAAGCTGGTCCCTTAAGCAGTGCTCAGGTATGATCCAGTGATTTTCATAGAAAAGTGGATATTTAGGACTGTTAAGTGTGAGTGACCTGGGAACATCAAGCAGTGAGAGGTATTGGACTCCTGCAAGAATGATCTTGCCCAAATTTAAAGGCAAACCTTAACTTTAATGATTGTGGAGTTTTAATGCTACGTAGTTAACAAAATATTCCTGACCCCTGCCATATAAGTTTGGGTCTTGATATACTGCTGGAAACACCATGTTTCTCATATGCTGGAGAGGATTTTGAGATGGTTTCCTTACCTGCCCATTGTACGTACTGAACTATTCCCACCCTACTCGCTGCACCCAGGTAATGTTTTCCTGGTGTCAGCATGGAGATTTGCTCCATTTTACCCCTTTTCCCAGCTTTTCCTGTTCTGGCCTTTTTTTGTCCAGGGAGCTGGAGTGGGTTCATCTTTCTCTGATGCGGGTTGAGTCTGTCTACAGGGAACATCCACATCCTTCTCATGGGGTGCAAAACACCAGTGCAATGTACTGACAGCATCACTGTTGCTCTCAAATGATATGGGATCTTAAATCCCTTTTTGTTGTAAATCTGTTTTATTCAAGGCTGTGCAATCAGAAAAAGAAAAAAAAAAAAAAAGTCCAAAATCTGTAATTTACCTGCAGAATAAATTACCGAGTAATGTGCGGTGTTCATTCCTGGATTTGGGGTTTCTCTGTACTCATGCAAACTACACGAAAATAAGGCTGTGATATCCAGCAGAGCATTAATGCTGAATTGCTGCTTTACAGATACTGCTGGAATTTAAGCACTATGCAACAACCATAACCAGAAAGTTAGAGGCATGCTCTGCCTAAGCAGCAGTCTGCTAATTAGATCTCTGAGCCTCCAAGTAACCTTGTCTGGGTTTTGTATAGGTTTTTACAAGGAAGATCTTTAAAACCTTCCTTCTTAAGTGTGGAATTTGCTTCGAAGGGCTTTGACACAGCAGTAAAAACCACGCTGTAATATTTGTAATATTAAATTTACTGCGTTCAATAGCATTTATCACTGTCATAGTGATTATCTGCTGCTAATTAGGAAAGAGCAGAGAAATCTATCAACCCTCATTCACTACAGCAGCCGGGGGGGCTGGCTGACCTCATGCCTAAACCCAGCCAGCAGAAATAACGCCTTTCTGCTCCATCCGTGTGGCTCTTTCCTGACACCTGCAGGGCTCCAGCTAACAGAAACTCATTAAAATACTTTATTTAGAACTTCTGATGCAAGTTACCATGAAGTGTGCTTCATCAGGTCAAAGTGGGAAGTGTGTGTGTCTTGTTGCTCAAGCTGGGCAAACATCGTCACCTTCCAAAGCCAACGGGAGATGCAGCTGCACCTCCCTTTGTGGGCTGTGGGATGGTCCCACCTTCTCCCTGAGGGTGTGATGCTGGCAAGTTGCATGAGGTGGTCGTTGGATGAGGTGGTTATACTGAGGATGAGGAGGCAGCGTGCGTTGCTGCCGCATGAGTGGAAACTAGGGGTGATTGTAACTTGGTGTTCTCAAAACCGTCCTGGGACTAAAGACATTGCTTTCCCCTCTATCCAACCTCCTCGTGTCAGTGGAGGTCATAGAATTATCATGGAATGGTGATGTAGGTGGGACCTTAAAGCTCATCCAGTTCCAATCCCCGGCCATGGAGAGGGATGCCTTCCACTAGACATGCTGTAATGCCTCTGACTTGCCAAGCAGGATTAGAAACAGCACTTTGCTTCTTTCTGCCTGGACTTTATGTACAGTTATTTAGGCACAGGGACTATTTCTGATAGTAGCAGTGAATGAGGATACTCTAATGAGGGCAGGTGCCTCACTACGAGTGTGCCCTAATGGCATAATGCAGCATCTCATCACGAGAGCATCTCTTGGTGTCCTGCACTGCAGACATGCCCTCTGCTTCTGTGGCTCCACACATGCAGGCAGAGGTGGGTGTTTGGCTCACCACCAGATCCTTTTATTTCATTGGGCAAATCTATGTCAGCAGTGGTGTTCTATGTAGAGGGATGCATGAAGCTTGTAATTGAAATAGAGTTATTCTGGAGACTAGAGAGGGCAAAAGCTTTTTGTTTCATTCAGAATGGCATTAAAATATATGCCTTAAATCTCTCTATGTTTGGCACCTGGGATCAAAACCCCAGCTCCTGAAATGGCACTCCTGTGTCCATCTGGATCTAGAGGGAGAGGGGGTAGGAGCAGGAGGAAGCAGAGCAGCCTGGAGTGATGCTCAGATGGGAAGGGGGCAGAGGAACCTGTATGGTTTTAAGTATTCCCAGTGCTTTGTGGACCGGGATTTGATTTGTTTGTTGGTTTATTTCAGTCTGCATAACCACAAGCAAAAAAATACCCAAGACTGTGCTTCAACAACTTGAACATCAGCTGCACTGAAATGATCTGTGGGGTGGGAAGGGAGCCAAGTTTGCCCTTCATTTTGGTACTCCTCGTATTAGGAGAGCCAGGGGATCGCTCTGAGGGGCATCCCACCCTGGGAATGGTGTGGGATGAGGAAGAAGAGGGACCTGTCTTATACTAAGCTGATGGCTGGCATTGTCCCGATGTGTGATGAGGACAGAGAGCCTCACACGCACAAGCAGGACTTCTGACCTAGTGAACAGCACCTTAATCTCCCCTTCAAGAGCCACCTGCCATGCCGTGGGGCACTTTGCCGTGCTCCAGTCTGGCTCCAAGCTGTTGTGAGCTGCAGCAGTGCAAGCCCAGCCACAAACCCAGGTTCTGCTGGGACATGAGCCCTACGGGCTGCGGATTGCAGCATCTCTGCTGGGATGAGCGGTGACGAGTGGATCCCCCACTGCAAAGGGGAATGAAGAAAAGAAACCCAGGTGATTATGAGCTGCTAGAAGAGATTGTGCTGTGTTGTTTGCAAGTGCTGCGAGTTCAGACCTTCCCCTGCGAGGCAGACGTTTGCTGGAGCAGAACATGGTCACTGCCGAGACCAGGGCTGCTCCAAGGAAGGTTGTCAGTGGAATGATGCTGTCCGGGGTGGAAGGTTTCCTGTAATATTTTTATACCTGAAATAACCCCTTCACAGATGAGCTGGACTCAGCACTTTAGTGTTTTGCCAGGATAGGTATTTCATTGAGGGCTGGTATAAGCTGTAGCAGCAAAGCTCATTTTATGCCCCTATAAACGGCATATGGACAAGACAGATTTGCTGGTGTAGCTTATCATTGCTGGGTCACTCTCAGCAGGCTTTTCCTATCGGGCATCTGTCTTCAATTTAGACTTTGTCCCTCAGCCTATTGGTATACCCAGAAGGCTTTTGAGAATCTTGGAATGCCTTGCTGAAGGCCTTTTATCCGACACTGCATTTAAGCATTTACTATTTAAATACCTTTTAATCATCCTAATATTCTTATGATCGCCTACACAAGCTGCTGTGCCCTGGGGTTGTTACCGATGCAAGTCAACCAAAGAGATGTCAGACCACTCTGCTTCCAGCCCAGGGAATAGAAGGCACCAGGGAGACTTTAGACCAGTTTCCAGTACCTAAAGGGGTTGCAGGAAACCTGGAGAGGGGCTTCTGACAAGGGCCTGTAGGGACAGGCCAAGGGGAATGGCTTGAACCTGCCCGAGGGGAGACTGAGCTGAGCTCTTAGGCAGAAGCTCTTCCCTGTGAGGGTGCTGAGGCACTGGCACAGGGTGCCCAGAGAAGCTGTGGCTGCCCCATCCCTGGCAGTGCTCAAGGCCAGGTTGGACACAGGGGCTTGGAGCAAGCTGCTCCAGTGGAAGGGGTCCCTGCCCGGGGCAGGGGCTGGAGCTGGGTCTTTAAGATCCCTTCCAACACAAACCATTTTATGATTCCACGCTGGTGCTGGTCCGGGGTGCATCACCCAGCACAGTGATGCCAATAGGGAATAATGGTTTCATAGTAACAGAAACAAAACCCTGTTTAAATGTGCCCCTGAAGGGGATGGAGAAGAAGCAAAGCAAGTTATACCCAGCTCTTCCAATGACTGTTAAGGGATGAATTATAATTTACATTTTCCTGGAGTAGTACAGTGCATTACATTGCTGTATGAGAATGCCAAAAAGGCTACATTATTCCATTAATAATGAGCATGGAATAAATTATCTGCAGATGACATTTTTTAATTGAATTGCAATCTAATATCCCAGTAATATATTACAATAATAAGACTATTAGGATGATTAAAATATATTTAAAACCTGAGCCAACTGAAACGCTGAGATCTGGTGCTGGGTGAAAGGCACATGATGTATATCTGTCTCGTTGATTCTCAGAAATGGGCATGTAATTTGGTGGTGTTTGGCTCTGCAGTGTCATAAAGTTCCTCTCTGACGTGTGCTTGAAGTCTATTTACTGTCAGCTTTAAACATTTCTTCCCAACAACAGCAGTACTGGGGGCTACCTTAAGTACAAGCAGAAGTTATAATGCATTTTGCATATGTCTAGCAGAGTATGTAGGTAATGATCGCATGGAAAAACCTTAGTTCCTTCCCTTCTTCCTCTGGGAGAGGACTGAGTAGTCAGCATCACAGTTAGAACCCTCTGGAGCAAGCGAGAAGGTTTCAGTTGCTGTGGTTAATTAGCTCAACTCATGTATATGCATTTAGGGTTGGTGACTTCTCTCAATACCACAAACACAGCATGGGATGCGGTTAGGGAGCAGGTTGACTCCAATGTGAGTCAATCTCTGTTTGCCCTGGAGATTTGATGACTCTCTTAAATAGATCCCCCCTACACTTCTGTATAGTTCATACAGCTCCATCACCCATCACGTTAATTACTGACAGATAATTTGCTGTGGAAGCTGCAGGTAGGAAAAGCACTGCAGTGACCCATAGAGCCAGCTTTGTGTTAGTTACCTTGTCAGCTTGCTGCTTGTTAGCAAAAAGGTAACAGCCTGTGAAGTTAAATACGTATGAAATAGGTAGTTTTACATATAAAATATATGATATTTTATATCAGTCCTGAAATGGATTTTCCTGCTTGTCTTCAATAGGAATGAAGGGCACAACTTTAACTGCATCCCTTAGGAAACTCAAGGTCAATATACAATGCCCTGCTGGTAGCACAGCATAGGGCATCCCAGCCTCCTTCCTTCTTTCCTTTTTCCCTCCACTCTACCCAAACAGACCATCCTCCATTGGGTAATCCAGGAAAACCATCCATCGTTCAGCTTTGCCAGTGCTATGAGGTTCAGTCCTGAGGCTGAGAAGCACAACAACCTTCTGTTGCCCCAATCCATTATAAAATTTATTATGCCTTAATTGATCTTTAATCGTCCCGGCTCGGTTAGTGCTTATTTATTACTGAGTACTCCAGAACCCACTGAAATAAAACCCATTCCAGCAATGAAACTGCTGACTGAAGACTCCTGCTACCAGTCACAGGGGAAAAGAGCATAGACAGAATCCCATTAGATGAATGCCTATAAAGAAACAGGCAGCCTTCTGCAAATGGAAAGATAAAACGCAGTCATAATTTAAACCATTTGATGTAGTAAACACTTAGAATATGTTTTGCAAATTCCTTCCCGTAGGGGTGAATCACTCCCAATTCACTTACAGCACAGATATCGGGCTTGTCAGAGAAAAAGTATTCCTTGTGCATTTCCATTCTGGAATTAAATGGGGTTTGGGGAAAGCTTGTACACTGAAGTGTGCTTTAGGGGTGCAAAACTGTGTGTGCATCTGTCTAGGCAGGAATTTACATGTTCATATAGCGTGGACATCTGAAAGGCTACTGCAAAGGCTATGGTGGGTCCTGTGGTCCAGATGCCTCTGTGGTGATGGGTTTGTTTAAGCAAAGAGTGGGTCATGGAGAGGGGAGGGGATGCAGGGCTGGAGATGGGAGGAGAGGCCTTCATAGGAGGTGGGGTTTAGGGCCAAGAAATAACAGCAGCGTTTCAGAAGGAACCAAGGAAAGGCAAACAAGGCAAGAGGAGAGTTTAGGAGAAAGATGGAGCTTTCTGCTTCTGCCCACCCACCCCAGGGCTATGGGTGCCCAATGCAGTGCAATGGCGTGTGGGGCTGCAGCAGAGAGAGTTTGTTTCCACTTCCTATGCCTTTGCCAGACTGAATCCATTTGAGCTGAAATGCGCCGTGACAGGAGCCTGCTGAATATGAATTTGTCTCTTTGCTTTCTGGAACCCACAGTAAGAATTGCTCAGCAGCTTTTGGTAACAAGATTAGAGAAATGTCCAATGTTTAGCCCATGCTATAGAAAAAAGCATCTTATTATTACCACTGCGGTGTGAAGCTTTAACACTGGGTGTTTTGCAGTAGGGGATTTAAACCTGGCAGCTGGGTTGTACTTGGAGTCAGGGTTTTTTTCCCTGAATTTGCCATACGTACAAAAAATAAAGCCAAGTTTGAGAAAATGAGTCTTTGACAATGCTGCTTCGTGAGTGCAGGGCAGGGTGGTCAGTAGAAAAGGGGGAACCTAGCGGGGACATATGCTGTGACTGACTGTTATCCAGTAATTCCTGCAATTGTACAGACTTCTAGGAGGCTTTACGTTCACCGAGTTTTATAACAGTCCCTAAACAGTGGCGTTTCCTTCCTCTCCCAATCGTTACACTCAAGATGACATTGATAGTAAATCCCCACCTGGCAGAGCAGCAGACATCAAGCGTCATCACTTATGACCCATTAGCATGGTGCAGCTTCCATGCGCATGGAAGACAATCATCTTAATAAGGGGAAACACAATGCTCACAACCTTCAGTTGTGCAGCGATGCTGGGGTTTAAAACTGCAGCTTTGGAATGCTCAAGATTATTTCTATAATAATTCAAAGAGCTCAAAAGATTTCGTTTATTATTTTCTTTAGGAGTCGAGAATCAAAATCTGTTTGGGATCTTTGAAAATGTTGTGGGTCGTGGCACTGGAGGATACAGGAGCTGAATCATGCTTTGGGAGACAGTGTGGGAACTTCCGTGCCTCTGCAAACCCAAGCAGGACAGGCTTGCTGCTGGGATTCCCTTTCTCCTTCTCTCCAGGGTATAATAAATAGATACAGTAGTTCTTGAGGTGCTCACATATTACAGTTGGACAGGGCCTTGGAGCAAGCTCCTCTAGTGGAAGGTGTCCCTGCCCGTGGCAGGGGGTTGGAGCTGGATGGGCTTTAAGGTCCCTTCCAACCCAAACCACTGTGTGGATCTATGAATTTTTTTAGGTATCTCTGTATGTAAATATTCGAATTTACTGAGTTATTTCATTATGTATTTGGGGCAGTGGCTTTGGTCTCCAGGAGTAAACACCCGCTGGTGGTGGCAGATTTCAGTGAGAGCCAGAATGAATCTTTCCATTGCCACAGACAGGGGTGGCTGATGGCATCTTACCATTGCAGTGCCAGCCTGCTCCCCTCTGGGAAGTCATTATGAATAATTACTCTCTGCAATTACAGTTCCACTCAAAGCCTCACATACACACTTAAACAGCACTAGAAGTCCTTGACATCCTGCGTGGGCTGTTTCTTTGCCTGGTGGTGATTTAACCCAGTTTATAATCTCACTTCATTTTAAAGCTCGAGAGTTAGAACTAAGCTGAAGGGAACAACTTTGTGCTGTTTTCCATAATAAAACATCCTCAGCCTGCGTTGCATAAACACTCGGAGGAGCCCTGCCAGCTAGAGAGCCTGACCTTTTAGGGTTCCAATTAACTCCCTTGCCACCCGGCCTTCGATTTCAGCTTTTCTGGTGGGCAAAAAGTTTCCAAGGCTTTAGTTTTGACAAGCCTGGGAGCTAAGGAACACAACAGGGAAGAAAAGAAGCAATCACGACTTTGTCATCCGAGGGGGAGGCTGACCCTCGTGTCCTGTCAGATTTAGTCCTAAATATATTTTACCTTTATTGTAAAATGCCCTTCAGCTGGCGCAAGTGCTCCTGAGCTAATGCATTCGACAGCACCGGCTCTTCAAGGTGAGAATTGAATCTTGTTGCCCCTTGACAGAGATGGAATAATTGTGTAATGCAACGGAACAGTTTTTAAATGCTAATATTTGCCACCTGCGACTTAATTCTATTTTTTTCCTTATTGCCTTTTTTTTTATGACATTTCACAGCCCCATAGTCTCAATAGATGGATCTGCATCATAAAAATGACACACTGATGATTTAAGAAGGATAGGCAGCCTGAGTGAAACGGATGGAGTGCTTTAAGAGTGTCAGTTTAGCACCTATTACATAGGGTCAATGTTCATTTTCAATACATCATTAAAGCATCCTGCTAAATCACTCAGAAAATGTTCGTGTTCTCCTTTTTGAGCCACCATGTTAGATTACGGGGATAATGAAGTGTAACTGCACATAAACGGCAGTATTGCACAAGCATATTTTATTGTTTTCAGGGCCACTGTTCTAGGTTATTCTGAATATGAAACATTAAAAAATCCACAGTGAAATACTGAGTACCTTCTTAGGTGATAGTTCCCTTACTTGCATTTGAAGGCAGCTACCAGCTCCATCAAATTTGATATCTAGTGAAGTCGTTTTCCCACTCTATCAGTTTTACAATATGCAGTGTTCACTAAACTAATATCAATAAAATCAAAACTGCCCTCAGCCTGGTAGCTAGTTCTTAAATTACATTACAGAAGATGTATTCCCATTCTTTTGAGAAGAACCTGGCAAGCTTGGTTATTTCAATAGAAGCCACTTTGCCAAGGTCATTTCAAGTGCAAGGTGATTTCTGCTGGCTCCAGATGCTGTTATCAGAGCAGAGTCTCAGCGATACCTCAGTCACAATTGGAATCCTGATTACCTGGTTAAGGCTAAAAATCAGGCTTTGGAAGGAATCAGGAGTTAAAACCGTGAAACATTACATGTTTACATCACTCATTGTAGTCTATCGCTAGCACTGACCCTTTCCACAATAACTGCTGATAACCACTTGGGATGAATCTGGGTCCTATGGAGAGCATGTACCGAAAATGCTAATTTCTGTTGTACTGAAACAAGGAGCACAATGCTGGCTTCACCCAAGCAGGGAGAGATAAAATGTCAGCTTCCCTCCTGCTTATAAAATATTTACTTCCTTCTACTGCATTTTGTAATGGAAAGCATGGCTTTTATTTACAGATGGGTGATGCAAGTACATCCCAAAGCACCTGTTCTTCGTCCCACCTAATCCAGGACATGTAATTGAAGGGCTTCAATGAATACCTTGGTGACTCTGGGTTTTTGCTGCCTTCACTAGTCATAAACAGGAACCTCAGACTTTCCTGTGTTAATGATGGAAGGGGTCTCCAGTTTCAAAGTCCTTACTTTGACCGGGATTCCATTGGTTTGGATAGTGTCATTTGGTGTGTACATATGTAGGCAGAGCAAACTGTGATGTGGGAATAGAGAGTCTGAGGATAAATCATTATGGGCAGGATGGGGAGCTACTGGAGGAGAGGTGAGAAGTGGGATGCTGGGGGATAGCCTATGGTTTTATAGAATCATGGAATGGTTTGGATTGGAGGAGACCTTAAAGCTCATCCAGCTCCAGCCCCTGCCACGGGCTGGGACCCCTTCCACTGGAGCAGCTTGCTCCAAGCCCCTGTGTCCAACCGGGCCTTGAGCACTGCCAGGGATGGGGCAGCCACAGCTTCTCTGGGCACCCTGTGCCAGCGCCTCAGAAGAATTTCTGCCTAATGTATAATCTAAATGTTAACATTTCTCATGTCTTATGTTCTCCTCTGGTCCAAGTTAGTGCAGAGGTCCTCTTTGTCTGCAATGCGGAAAGGACCAGCACATGACAGACCTGTGAGAGGTTTTACAGAGAGTAGGAATCACAATGGGAAAGGCTTCAGGGTGGAAGTGGAGCAGACAGCGGCACTGCCCGTGGTGACATGGATTTAGGGAGAGCAGAGGAGCTTTCCAAGGCGGGTAATGATGCTGGCACTGCAGGTTTTTTAATGCTTCAGTTGGGAAATTCTTACCATTAACAAGACGTTTGTCTTAATGACAGGCTTATTTTAGAAAACGTTCAAAGCTAATAACTATACTCAATAATGATAGTGAACATTATTGAGTTTTCCCCATTCACCTGTAAAGGATTGTAAAAGACTTCTACCCTACTGCCGATAAAGTCTGCTGCAGGCTATATCCTCTGCTCAGCTCCTCTAGACCCTTCTTACCAGGACTTGCAGGGAGACATTACTTGAGAAGGTGCTGGTTCACAAAGCAAGGAAGAGTTAAAGAAAGAAAGGATACTGAAGTAAAGTGGTTTTTCCCATTACAAGTGAAACATGGGATCTGCAATGGGAAAGTGTTACATAAAGAGCAGAGGGTCATATTCCTTGTTTCCACTCCCAAGAGCAGCAGTTATTTCAGCACAAGGTGATCCCTCTCCAGGGCAGATATACATGGGTTTGAGCATCCTTTCAGGAAGGGGACCACGGCTTTGCTGATCTTTTTCTAGAATCAGGTCCCAGTCATAATTCAAGGTAGGTACAAGTCCTCTGCATGCTCTTCTGATCTCCCCTTATAAGGGGAATAAGCCCTTCAGCATGAACTGGGGGTTGGGACCTCCCTGCTGTCCTTTACTTGGATTCATGGGAAGGACATTTGCATTTGTATTTTTAGAGCAAATCACTTTCTACAGTCAGTAGAAATGGTCCCATGAGCTATGGGATTTGGTCCTGATTCAGAGACAATGTTCTTGTTCTTTCAATTTATTTCTAGCCTTCCCTTTGGAAACAAGCCAGTGCTCGCTCCATGTTCCTGACTTCAGTTAATTGCCTGAATTTTTGAGGATCTGTTGGGTTTATTTTATGAAGCTGCTCCAAGTTCTCCTGTCTGCCCATATTTCCTTATTATAGCACTCTCTTAGTCCCTGCAAGTGTGGCAATATATCAGTACTATCAGATCTTCCAATCCTGCCACATCTTGAAAGCTTCAGTGGGTAATCCTGATAGTTTCCTCTTAAAGCAGTGATGCCCTACCCTCAACCGTTCTGCTCTCGGGCTGGTTCTAAGTTGGCAGTATCCGTTTCACAGTACAGGGACACTTTGCTCCTTGCTATGGCCGTGCGTGTGTAGTCAGCAAGAAGAGAAGCCGCGATGTTCGGTTTGTTGTCTCATGGCGTGACAGCTTTGCTTTGATTTTCTCACACTAAACGGTGGCCTCAAAGGTTTCTGCTCAAAATGCACAAATTAATGAGTGCTCACGTCCCGTTGAGCGCTGCTCACGTCCCGTTGAGCGCTGCACACGACTGCAGCAGTCGGCAGCTGCTCCCTCAATTGGTTCTCTGCTCGTGAACTAATTGTTTCCCATTTGTCTGTGCTGATCAGCAGCTGATTTCTGCCGCTGCAGTCTCTTGTGTCATTCAAGACAAGCTCTAGCCTTCCTCATGGTTTACTGCGCTTCCAGACTTCGGGAAGCCTCTTGACCTTGTTGCACAAAGAGGGGACCACACTTGCTCCAGCTCCAGTATGGAGTACGTAGCTCCAGATTGTTTCCGAGCACTGGCCATGGCTCATTTAATGATTTGTGAAGCCAAGGAGCCCAAGGGAGCTTCAGCACCTCCATGGGAAGCAGCATGGGTAAGAAGGTGTACGTACTGATTGCCACGTCCCGCAAAACTGGTCATGAAAGCATCCGGAGCGCAGGCGCTCCCGCAATACGTGAAGCCAAAGAATGTAAGTGTTACCTTGAGGATTACTGTACTGTCTGATTTAATTCTTGTGGCATTTTACTGACAGGTCAAAGACAAAAGTGATTCTGTTCAGCAGCACTGCACTTGCTCAGGAATGCTGCAGCTGAAGCTTTTTAAAGGCTCGTTATTCAACGTGTTGTGTGAAGCGCTGCAAAGCCATCATATCCTCCAGCAGCTAGCCCTCAAACATCTTCTCTAAACCTTTGATTTATATGATAGGTCTTGTCATTTCTGTGGGAAACGTTCTTCCACAAAGGGTTTTAACATGAGTTAGTCAGAAGAAAACATTGTACCTCATTTAGTACAAACACCAGATCCCGAGCGCTGGCACACTTTAGTTGTAAAGGCTCAGATGTGGTCTGATGGCTTGGAAAAAAGTGGTGCTTGCATCTGTGGGTCAGCATTGAAACCCAACTCAACTGAGCCATTTTGGCCCGACTGATGTACATCCCTGCATCGGAATGTTATGCCACCGTAAAACAGTATACTAGGGGATAAAACTGTAAAGGTTGGTAATAAAGAGGTAATAAATGGGGATATACAATAGGCTAATGGGAAACTTCATTTATTTCCCTGAGTTACAGCTGACCCCATAACTCATGAGTGGTGGAGTGAGGCAGAGTTGTGAAAGTCATGAAAGGTCATCAATAACAAGTGGAAGTACATGAGTTAGTCTGTTGTGTTTTCTGTTTGCGTGCATTGCCTGATGATAGCCGTAGCAGTGATGTTGGGATGATGAGGCTGGGAGGGAGCCTGAAGGAGCAGAGCATCCCTCATCAGTGCGGCCGGGATCCCAGCCTCGACCTCTGGGGGGGGACACCCTGCCATCTTCTCCATCATAAATGTGGATGAGGGAAAGCTTGCAGCTGAAGTATGAAAGCGACAAGGAAGGAGCCAGCACAGCCCAGATGATTTCTTGTCCTGGTCCCATAGGCACCATTGCCACGTGGTAGCACATCCCATTTTGCTCTTGGTGTAGGGGTAGTTGGTGCAGGTCTCCAGGGCACATGAGAAAGCCAAACAAGGATCAAAAGACTCCAGCAATCCCCGCTCAGATGGCTCGTAATGTAATGTAACAGCATGAAGGTGCAGAAAGTCTTTTGATGACATTCCTTGTGATGTTAGAATGTTAGTTCAGTGGCTATATATTACAGTCCAGTCCCCAGTCTCCTCTCAGTCTGTTTTTTCAGGTTCAGTGGTAACAGTTCCCACTCTGTCCTTCTGTAAACCCTTGCAGAAGCCAAGGTCAAAACAGCCTATGATGGCCACTGAAAACTCAGACCTTGCTCACATTTTAAGACAAGTGCTCCAAGAAGGCAGCTGTGTATATGTTATATATGTTATATAATAATGTATATTACACCCATAATGGGATTATAAAGTAATCTCAGGGAGGCTGGAAGAGTAACCTTGGGAAATAAGGCATGTGTCTGGTTCTGGTTCAGATACGCTGTGTAACTGCAGCTAAATAACGTCTGTCTCTGCTTCAGCTCACCATCTGTAAAGCAAGGATTTTTACGTTCTTTCCATAAAGCGATATTACTGGGGAGAGGGAAAAAAACCCGGCAATGAATTGTGCAGATATTCTTGTCCTGGGGAACCAGCCACAGAGCAGTACTTGAATGGAAAGTCACCAGAGGCAACTAAAAGAACAGTGTTCTGATGACTCAGTTAAAGAGCCAACACTCTTCCTGCTGACAGCATATTGAACTTCAGAATTTGGTTAGAAGGCACTGTTCTGCTGACAGCACTGTCTTTCAAAGGACATGCAAAATCAACACCTGACCATCTGTAGTCATTTAAGATTCACCCATAACATTTTTTGTAATGGAGGGGTTGTTGTTAACCTTGACATCCTGGACAAACGCCAGCTTCTTGCACTCTGTAATAGTCATCAGAGATAAACTACTCACATCCTCTTCTGTCATGAAATACCCTTTGAGTTCTTGGACATTTGCTGCATTTCATGCCTTAAGCAAGTGCAGGTTTGCGTCTCCCACTGCAAGCTGCAGTGAGCCAGAAGCTTCAGTGGTATGGTCCGCACAGTCCTGGAGTGAGGCCGTTCAGACCCAGGGTCTTCCCAAAACTGGGTTCACAAGAGACCATCCCATGCAGGGTTTTCCTCTGGTGCTTTAGACGTGCTCTGCCAGGCTTCTCGAGGTGGTCTTCAATGATATACTTGTCTGGTGTGCAGACAGATCCCTTGTGCCTTGGGAGATGAAAGAGGGATCTCCCAACTTTACCTTCTCACCTCTGGAACCCTACAGGAGATAAGCATGCTTTTCCTTAAACACGTAGCACAAATATCAATGAGCAGTTCATACCCTCAGGTATTGCTAAGTGGAGAAGCTAGGAAAAAATAGTATTAGAGGAGATCAACATGAAATATTTCTATGTCTCCTTGGTTGAAAATATCGGGGAGCACTGCTTAACCTGATGTAGTGTCCTTGCCTTTTCTCCTTCCTTCAATCACTGTTATCTGCAATTTGGGAATAAAGGCTCCATTCAGTCTGAAAGGAGCAGTTCTGCGGTGGTTTATGAACGCTTTGTTTGCTCAAACATCTGAAATATATTACTCTGAATCATTAAGAGGGTTTTTTTCACAGTATGTCCCTGACTTCAGTGCTTCATCCTTGACGTTTCCTATATAAGCATTGCTCTTGATTTATACTGAGAGTTAATGATTTGCAGTGCATGAAGTCGTCAGAGGGAGGGGATTTAAAATTACAGGCATAGCTTTAACTTGGGGCAAAGAATGGAAGTATCTAATCAAGTCATCCTTGGTGCACATCTTTAGACTATTGATGTTCTTTGTTTTCAGCTTTAGTCAGTGGCTTGCTGCAAGGGATGAGCAGGGAGCATTTGAATAGTGACAGAACCTGATCCTCTACCTCTGCTCCAACCTATTTATCCCTTGCTGTGCTGTGAGCCCATGCAATGAGCCAGCAGAAGGTCTGAAGGATTTTTCCTGGGAAGTTCATATCGCCCATGGGTGGAGGTGAGGTTTGCCTTGCTCATGGCAGTGCTGAATGCTGCTGTGTTCTGCTGGTAATGAAACAAGGGTGGAAAATTATAGCCCTCCTTGGTCTGACCTGGACTGAAAGAGCGGCTTCCCTTGGCTTTTGGCACTGGTTGGCAGCATTTTCCTTTGTGGGATGCCCTTTTTATGGGAACAGACGCAATCTTCTTGTTTCCACTCATTGGCATTTTCTGTCTTGCTCTGTGGAGCCTTAGTGAGGGGAAGGGAGAAAAGAGCAGAAAAGATGAATTAGAGCTCTGGCAAAAGATGAAGCGTAACCGTAAGACAAAGAATATTCATGTCACCTGGTCTAAATGGGGTAATTTAGCTAATGCTTATTAAATCCCTTCCCCCTAGGAGTAACCACTGCCAGAAACACTCACTCATGCACCTGCGGTCATGACAGACACAGAGAAATCCCAAGTGCTCGGAGCTGAGTTGGTCACCACAGCGAAAACATCTGAAAGCAGAATTCTTCCCATAATAATTCGTGACATTTTGGGGGGTTTTGGCAGTAAAACTCACGAGAAGGGAGACAGGCTTGACGTAAGTCGTATTGTCCAACCGTGCCTTGGTTTCCCATGCCATCTTCTGGCATTATTCCATGTTTCCATTGCTGCTTTCTAGGTCATAAACTGGGTTTCTTTTAGCATATGTTTGAACAAAGCTTTGCCTCGTGAGCCCCTGACCGTGGTTGATCTCACTAGCCACGTACAAATACAAACCAAACCTTGTCAGGCATCATGTCTGGTGCTGCGGCACTGTTGGGACTGACTAAATAACAGCTCCATAAATTACCATGAATTGTTTACCCAAATTAGCAATAATACAGTTGAGCCAATTAATAATGTAGGATTGGAGATTACTTGGAATGGATATAAGCCACAAAGGACTATACATCAATTAAAGTACTGCAGAAGGCTTTTCACTGCATGCCCTACAGGTACGCATTGTATCTTAGTGAATGAATGTCATGTTCTGTTTGTGAAAACCATTTTGTTATCAAAGCCGTGACTTAAGCAATGGATAATACATCCTGGCGTGGACAAGCCAGCCACTGATCTTATTAACACTTGTGTTTGCTGCAGGTTTTACATTGGATATATTTAACTTTGACATTACCATCATGAGCAGTAACTACAACTTAATACTGTTTTCTGTGGTTTTCCTATCACAGAGGTATTATTTAGTAAGACATTAGCAAAAGCAATTGAGCCATAAGCACTGATGTTCTGCACAAGATAGTGGCTTTTCATGATGTACTAATTTGTATCTGACCTTTGGTGAGTGAATGAATATATTTTCAATGTCATTTCTGTGTTGCTGCATAAAACAGGGGGAGGAAGGTCTGGTTGGGGCATACGAGGAAGGCTGTTCTTCAGGGAGGAACCAGCTATGAGGAGGGACACTGCTTTAACTGTTCCGTGTTTGGCTTGTTGTGATGTGCGCAAGGACTTGCATTCTGAGAGGATTTCTGGTTTTTAGTTCACGTTAAGAGTGACTTGGTTCTTGGAAAAACAGAGCATCTGGTTGATAATAGTTGTGATGAGCACTGTGCTAAAGATCTTCAAAAGAAACTATCCCCAGACTCTCCATGTGATGAATATTGTTATTTGGGGCACTTGGCATATGGCAGCTATGCTGGCAAATAATTCAGCATTAAACAAGCTTTCATTTGGCCCCCTCGATTTCTGGGCTGTTGTAAATTAAATACACGTTTAAAGATTGTGCTTATATTTAAGTTATAGACTTAGCGATAATTCATTATAGATAGCGCAATGTGCGTTCCTCAAATGTTCCCTTTATTGAGCTGGTTTTAATTTGTGGCCATTAAACGTAAACAAGGCATGTACCTACTGCAATCAGCCTAAAAAGTCAATATTTAACAGCCATTAACAAAATGGTGGTATCTTAAGATTGTATCCTCTTAGTTAGAAGAGAAATCTCTGTGATGTGGTCTGTAACCGCCTGTGTAGGAAGGAGGTGGGGGGTAGCACAGAGCCATTTAATATCACGTACAAAGAGATAACGAGGTACAGCTGATGGAAATCAAGAAGGGAACAATTAAAAATAGGAGGAAAATAAAAAGATCACATTTTAATAGAAGAAAAAATGGAAACGAGCAGGAAATGAGGGCCTATTATGTTAAATGCTGTTTAAATGCTTTATGGTCCTTCCAACCCATTCCTTGATTCTAAGATTCTGAAGTCCTTTGGTGGGAAGTGGCAGAGGCTGCCCCTGCAGAGCCAGGAGCAGAACCATGCTATGTTTTATCCCTGTCAGCCTTTGCTGGACTAAGGAGGTGGTTAGAGGGAAGATGTCAAACCTGGAGGTGATGGGGAAGAGCTGTGCTGTGGCAATGGAGAAGGGACACTGGGACCAGCCCTCCACTGGGTTACTGAAGCTCAGCAGGGACAGGAGGTCTCGGCGAGGTCGGAGCTGGAAGGGGGCTGGAGCTGAGCAGAAATGAGGCAGAAGGGCTAAAAAGCACTTTGTGCCAAATAATCCCTCTCTAAGGCTGCGCAACTCGCTTAAAGCAAACATGTCAAAGGTGCTCACGAGCGTTTCTGAAGTGGATTTAACAGTGAAGGGTGTTACAGAAACATCCAGGGAGAAATGAATCATTTCTGCCTTGAGAGCTGCATTTGAATAGTTGAAAATAAGGTTGAGGATATAAGATAAGAAAAACAAAATGTTGAATAGCAGCTCTCTAAATAAGCCCTGTCTGCTCTGTGCAGGAATAGTGTGTGCTGATGGAATTCAGGAAGAGAAGTGTGATCCAAGTGATGCAGGCTGTCTCCGCTCTCCTTTCCCACAGTTCCTTCCCTTTGCAATTTGAATGTTCTCCTAATGCCAGGGGGGTTTATGTGACATAAGACTTATAAGCCCGAATGATAAAGAACAGCTTCTATAAATCATTTTGCTCTGCAGATTTAAAAGTCTCAAGAAGCTCATGTCAGCTGGTACACAAGGTATGACCGGCCACATTTGATTTTGCCAGCATATCTTGCTTTTCAATGTGCTTTTTAATATGATAGTCCGGATGATTTGTTTTCCTGTTACTTTCAAGGATGCCGCATTTATCATTCTTGTATTACTGGAATTTAAGTTTCTCACAGCAGTAGCCGCAAATCTCTGCTTCAGAGTATTTTTGTGTAATTAAATTTCAGTTTTCTGCGTGGATTGTATCTGTGAACCTCTTGAGGGGCTTTAATGGGAAATCCACAGACACGACACACTTGTGGGTATTTGTCTGGCCCCCATTCCCGTGGTTGCTGAGCAGTCTTTTCAAACCCTAGAATGGCCTGGAGAGGTCGTTCCTATAGGGGAAACTGAGGCAGAGCAGGGGTCTTTCTGGGCAAGGACTGTTGCAAGCGAGGGTGAAGGGATATATAAGAAGACTCTCCACGTTAACATCAGGAAGAACTTCTTTACTGTAAGAGTGACAGAGCACTGGAACAGGTTGCCCAGGGGGGTTGTGGAGTCTCCTACACTGGAGATATTCAAGGCCCGCCTGGACAAGTTCCTGTGTGATGTACTGTAGGTTACCCTGCTCTTGCAGGGGGGTTGGACTAGATGATCTTTTTAGGTCCCTTCCAACCCTTGGGATTCTGTGATTCTGTGATTCTGTGTGACTTGTATCTGCTTCTCCTGCCATCGCCACTGCTTTCCCCATCGCTGGAGCTCTCTGCAGAGGTTCCATCTCCACCAGAGAAGCCGTGTTGGTGGCCGCACAAAGCCTGTACTTACCCCATCCCTGCTGGTCCCTTCCAAACCTCTTGTTGTCCATCTTGCAATTCCCCGACTCCCAGTGATGTTAAAAAGCCCCAGCTGCCTGCCAGGCATGGTGAAGGAGCACTGATGGATTACCCAGCCCTCTCTGTGCCTTGTTGAAAGGCTCTTAACTGCAGGGGATTGAGCTTGGAGAGGTTGAATGAGGAGAAAACCTGCCCACAACAATAGATGTGCTGATAGCAGGGACCAGGGGGTTTTAGTTAGGTCCTGTTCTCTGCTCTCTGCTTTCCCTTCACCCTCCTCTCCGGAAAGAAATGTTATTTAATTACCTGTTTCTTGCAAATCACTGCTGTTCCCCTGCACATTTCTTTCTCCTAAGCTTCAGTTTAGGTGGGTTTGCATACGGGAAGGATGTGGATGAGAGTGCTGATGCAGGAGTCTTTATCAACTAGTGTATTTTTACAATACAAGATGCAATCTGGATAAACATTGCTGCAGAGCAACCTTACTGTAACCTTGCACAGTGTGTATGTGTGTGTCCACAGCCAAATTTGCACTGTTTATGCTAATTCCAATTCCAGCTCTATATATCATTGCAGCATGCATTAAACTGATCCAAAGCCTCACCCTCCAAGGCAGGACCAGCAGCAGCATTGGGATGAGGAGAAATGCATCCTCAAGATGCGCATTCAGCTGAGCCACGACATAGCTGGAGTCCTTATGGCCATAATCCTGCTTTGCAGGCAGCATTCCTGGATGATGTTATGGAAGTCCCACATCCAGCCGGGGTGCATGGCATAAAAATCTGGCTGTGCCTTATAGGCACTCACTTTGTATTGTGTTGGTTTTTCCCCTGTTCATGTTTATGTATCTATAATTTACAAATGAAACATGTTCTGTTCATATACTGCTGGCCTGGGACCTGGGAAGCTATTTGTAAGGAAAATCACCCAAAAGCCTTTGACTTTAATAGGGCAAAACCCAAATGGGCAATGGCTGGACTGGAAGGTGAAGGATGAAGTAGCTCATGTTCTGGCTTAGGATGGTGTGAGCCCAGGGAAGCAGAGTCTGTGCATTTATTGAGTATCCTGAGCATGGCTGCAGTCAGAAAAGATGCAAGATCCATATAATCCCTACGGTTAAATTTGCAGTCATCCATAGAAAGAGCAATGAAAGCTCCATGAAAGGTATTACTAATGCTTATTTACAACTTGAAAGGTATGCTATCGCTGCTTGGGTTGTTTATGAGCGCAGTAAATGTGGGGATATGAAAGAACTAAATATGCTTGATTTTAAATGCTTGGGGTTTTTTTACAAACCCTGAATCTGATGTTTAGCAGCAGTGTGGGGCTTTTTTCTAGGCTCCTTGTTTCCTGGTTCATCCATTTTTCAGTGTATCACATTCATTGCATAATGCTGGCCAAGAACTCAGGTGAAATGAATGGAGAGTGAGAGATTGGAGCGGTTCAATGGAGCCATTTTTGATGTCTCAGTAGTTTTAAACTATATGTGAATGCTTCCTGAACCCCAAATACCCCATGGCCTGACTTGCCTCTATTTTCAGAGTAATTTACATACACATTATAGCAGCTCCCACAAGTCACGCTGAACTTAATGGTCTTGACAGTATTTCCATGATAAACCCTAGGGGTTTATAGAGCATCCATAAAAATTCACTCCGGGGAGGAACTTGGCCTGTCACATCCTCCACCAGAAACTATCTTTTTCTGCCTTAAATCAGGTATAAATCAGTTCAGCTGCTGTAACTTAAAGAAGTTACCAAAAAAAAAAAAAAAAAGTTTACTGGCTTCAAATGGTTTTTGGTTCCCTGAAAAACTGTAGTTTAAATATAGATGGTGGCTGTTCTTTAATGCTTTGGAAGAAGTGCTCATGCTAAAGAGCTCTCAGTTTCAAAGCTAAAGAATATCTGAAGGACTGGGAAAAAACTTACAAACTCCTAGAAATGCTGAAATAAACCCTTTACAAGGGGTAAGTGTTGCTTTTGTGGCAGTGAAACAACTGATGCTGCTTCTGGCTTTCAGTTCCAGTAGGATAAAGAGCGCAAAACGCAGAGAGCACTCTCACATCTGTCCCAAAGACCATAATGCTCTTTTTTATCCTGTGTTTAGTGACAGCTTTTAATACTCCCATCATTATTCCGAGAGAGGCAGAGGAGGACCCTGTTTCTGACTTTCCTTAGGAAAAAGAGACAAGTCTTTGCAGATCCGTGTTTGACTTCCTGTGACTACTGGAAGTAATCTGAGAGCCTGTTGCTCTTCTATGAAGTGACTGAGGAAATGCTGTGTCTGTTACAAGCTAGGCAGGACACTGTTGACACAACATGGGAGTATTTGATCAAAAATTAATCACATCAACATTGCTCTCAATCTGTGGAAATGGGAATCTGAAAGAAAAACAAATGCATTTATGGAAATTATCCTCTAAAACAGACTTCTTCTGCCTATTTACATAATGACTCCATCACCACCCTCAGGAGATTAGATAATTAAACACTGAACAACTTATATTTATATTCATGTACTTTCAAGAATGAATGAATTATCTCTTTCTGCACAAACTAAATGTTCTCCTTCTGATTAGTAGCAGGAGGGCAGTGGTGAGATTTTATGATGGAAAGCGTGTTTCTTGTTTTCTTTAGGAAAACATTGTGCTTTAGAATACAGTACATAAAGAAGCTGTGTTTGGTTACAAGTCAATGTAAATGATTTTAGCAGATTTATTAGCTAGGTGAACGTGCTTGATACAAATCCATATGGGAAAGCTGGGCTGCTTTCTTGAATGTCTATGATTCTTTGATGGAATCTGTGTATAATTGAGATAAATATCTAAGCAGCTGTTTGAACAGGTTTTGCCTCTCCACATGTAGATGTTTCCAGTGCAGGTGGCTCTATTGTAGTTACCTAAAGTTTCTCTGTAGTCAGCGTGAGGAGTTTAAAGTTTCAATTCAGGTTAAGCTTTGTTTTACTCTACATATTCTCATTGTCTGAATAATCAACTGCTTTGTGCAACCTGGTTTTAACCTGGTGATAGATGCCCCTGTGCATGGCAGGGGGTTGGACTAGATGATCTTTGAATGTCTGTTCCAACCCAAACTGTTCTATGATATGTGAATGACAGTGTATTATGGACACAGCTGCTGAAGAGAAGTTAAAGGCATTGTGCTATTTCATCATCCCAATAGCTGCTTTTGTCTTGCATTTAATCTAAAAGTCATGGCCACACCAACCAGAAGAGTTGTTCAACTTGACAGGGATGAGAGATGGGGTCTTGTCCTTTAGCACCACGCCAGAGCTGAATATCACTGGTGATGTGCACACATTTATTCTGCATTCCATGACAGGACAGGTTTTAGCTTCAAGAACAAGGTTGGCACCTCCCTCAGGGAGTCATAGCCTGTGGCCTTTAAGAGTAATGGCAGAAGAAGGCTTTAGGTACTAAATGCTTTCATGCTGCTAGAAAGAGGACTGTGCCTTTTTAAGGCTTAGAAAACAGCATTACTAATTTAGTGGAGAATTTACAACAAAATGCTTCCTGAAGTAGCACGCCCAAGGTCCTGAGGATTTATAAATTACATTAAGAACTTGAATTATTCGCAGTTACAAAATAAAGCTGAGACGTGAACATTTCAACGCAGCCTTAGAAAGCATTTGATTATTCCCATTAATTGAACTTGCAAGCCTTAGAGGAATGCTCTCTTTTTGAGGGAAGCAAACCTCCTGGAATGCCCCATGGAGCTCCCCTGGGCAGCAGTGGGTCACCTCAAGGGTGCCCAGAGGCAGAGCCAGCTCTTGATGGTGTTTGTCACAGGTTATAAAGCCAGAAGCCGCATCCCGATCACCTGCTCTGCACCGATGCGGGAGCTGTAGGAATCCTCTGGGTTAACTAATTGTGAACAACTTTAATCATGCTCATTAACAGCTCTAATGTCATTAATTAATAGCATAAACATTTCAATAGCATGACTGGTTTTCCTGTAACATGAAGTTCGTGTTCAGAAAATGGAGTTTTCCTTTGGGCCGGGTGATGGATAGTCCTTTCTCCTGACTCTGGGAAGGTGAGAAGACAGCAAATACATCTAGGTAAGCCTGACTTGTTGAACCTTAATAACTAACAAAACGTGATGGCACAGCAACATTTCTTCTGGAGATGGTCCTAAAACCAGCCAGCGTGACAGGTTTGCAAAGGCATGCAAACCCAGTCTGATTTGTGTGCTAAGGTTTTTATTAATTCATTTATTTGGTCTATGGAGTAGGATAGAAACTAAATCACATGCTAATACAGGTAATTTATAAGCATATTATACAGTGCTTTACAGATTCAGATCCACTGAGAATGATAAAATGGATGAGCACCTCTAATCCCAGGGTCTCTCAAAAGGTATCACTGGAGTCTTTCGTTGCCTGGCCAGATTTCATGTTCAATTGCATGTTTATAAATACATCTCACACACAACACGGTCATTTTAAAATCAGTCAGCTGTGGTCAGCTCAGATTAAAGAGGGTCTGAAATTGTTCTCCCCTCTCTATACAAAGCCGAGTATATCTCATCAAAATTATTGGGGAAAAAATGGTTGTAATAGGTGTATCCCTCTGATCAGGAATGGTTTTGATTTTCTTGATTGAGTTACAACCTCACCTGAGAACGCAATCAGCTAGAGAATCTATTGAAACAAATGCTAACATTACATTGACTTCCACGCTGCAATACTGGGACACAAGGCAATGAACAGATTTGACCAATGCACCACAGTGCATGAACACAGCTGTAAGACTTGGGGAATTGGGTGGAGGCTGATGTTTTCACCCCATTAAATCAATCCTCACTCAAACCATTGCTGGAGAAACAGGATGCATTTAGGGCTGCGTTACCCATGCTTCGGTTCACAAATAAAGGTCTCTTTGCTCAGGAGCATTTATTTACAGGCAAGAATCCGTGCTTCAGGCTTCCTTTGAAAGTCATCCTCCCATCGCTTCAAAGAAGACTGCATTATGTTTCATTGTCTCCCCAGTGAGAGTAAGTCACAGGAGTAAGAAAACACTGCTTTGTCCCCTAAGCAGAATCTAAGCAATAGAGTTGGTTGCTCCATATTCTGTTTTAGCAAGGCAAAATATCCATGAATAAATGTAACAATGATTAAAGGTGGCAAAAATGTATTAGAAAGTGTATTTTCTTCAGATTTAAGGGAAAAGATCGAATTAATGATACTAAGCACTTTTTAAAGTGTGAAATCTGTTTCTGTATGTAGTATAGCACGAGCAAAGGCGGGCAGGCAACCAACATTTACTATGTAAATTATCGCCACGCAGTGCTAAATCAATGAGTTTTCCTCCATAGATGCTCATTCTGGGTTGCTCCCTATAATGACCTCAATTATACATGTCTTCATTGTGAAATTATGATTGCCTTTGGCAGGCTGCAAGTGACAGCGGAGAAAAAGATTCCCATGATAAAACAGCACAACAAGTAATACCTGCTCGCATTAGTATGCACAGCTTGCAAAGGTGCAGAGCAACTCCAGCTTAGCACCCTAGGAAATCAAATCGGGGGGCAGAGGAAGGGCCGAGGGAAATGTTTGGCGATATCGTGGCGTTTTTAACAAGAAAAGGGATTAGTAAGGCTTCACGTGCTCATCTGGTATGGCAAGAAATTCAACGTGAGAATACCAGAGTGGCTGCTCCTGGGTTACCAAAGGTGCGCAGTGCTTCACAGTTTATCTCAGGCTGAATGTAATAGCAGAGGGCAAAGGTGTGAGAGACAGGACAGAGAGATGCTTCCACTGACCACTGGTGGATGGGGAGTGATCCCTCACGTCGTGAATGGGAGAGCTGGGTTTCAGGATGGTGTTGCCCAGTTCCTGAAGCCACAGAGTTTTCAGGTACTGAGGTGCTGCTGTCACCAAAGGGGAGTTTGCACATCCTGGCCGCCTCTTACTGACCTTCATTTGGTGCAGTGCCTGGTGGAAGGTAACTCCTGGACCTCTCATATGCAGAGACGTGGTTATACCCATTCCTTCTTAAAAGTGATTATTAATAAGGCTTTACTCCTGTCTTGAACTATTAAAAGCTGAGTCAAAATGACAGCATCCCATTATCTGATGATAGCATCTCTCCCTGAAGGCAGAGTAATTGGCAGGAAACTTTCTTTATTTCCAGCTGGAATAAACTGAGGAGCTCTTCAAGTGAAATCCCAGAGAAGAGTCCCAGGTTTGACACGACTTCATAAATACGATCAGCTACAACTCTGGGACTGATACGGGTTGAATCTACTGAATATGGAAGCTGTTGTGCATGCGTCATCCTGCAGAATTTCCAAATGAGCATAAAAGCACTTGATTTTTAGGACCACATTCCATTCCAGCCGGTGTTCTGCAAGTGGGCACACTCTGAATAATACCCATTTATTCTGAGCAGTTTTATATGCATGGTAAAAATCCTTTTATCTCGTAAAGGCTTTTTAAAACTAGAAAGAACAGTGTTCAATACTCAATCTAGAGGCTCTACACAAAATCATTATGGTGACTTGAATAATTTGTAGACATAATCCAACTAGCATCAGTGTGTCTGCGCTCTATAACTTAA
Organism: Lathamus discolor; assembly: GCF_037157495.1. Taxonomy (NCBI): domain Eukaryota; kingdom Metazoa; phylum Chordata; class Aves; order Psittaciformes; family Psittacidae; genus Lathamus; species Lathamus discolor. The sequence goes on from NC_088893.1 coordinate 19,108,484, forward strand.
CTACAAGATTCTGAGTTTTTAAAAGCCCTCTCATCCTCTTAGGGAATCTCGGCTTCCTCCACAGTGCACCTGGTTATATAAGGAAATCTTTTCTATTGGTAACAATAAAGCAATGACTAAAGCCACACAATATAATCTTGTACTAGGAGAAAGGCTTTTAGATGTTAATAAAATACCCTCAAATGTACTCCATAGAAATACTCAAGAAAAGGAGTGTGTTTGTATTGTTGAAGTGGTCTGTACTAATTACATGCTTTAACAGAAAAAGTTATCTCCTGGCCTCATACAGTTCCATCCAAGAATGGCAGCAATGCAAGGCGTCTTCTTAATTGGAAGTTAATGTATTTTTCATTACTGTGTTTCTAAAACGTAAAACCAAAGCCTCTTTAGCTGTCATTTGGAAGATGGGCAGGGAGCCTTCAATTCTACTGCAACAAAACACTCCACAAATGATGCTGAAGAGGGAGCCCAGCGTGAGCCGGGGAACTCAAGGCAGCGTGAGAATCAGCAGAGGGAATTAAGGAAAACAGCAGTAAGATGAAAAAACAATTCTCTTGGAAATAAATGACCCTCTATTTCATTTCTCCTCGAGAAAAGATGTCCTCATTAGTCCTACTCCATACCACAAATTATCGTAATTATCAGTTCTTTGTCCTGTCAAGTGCACTCCAAATATTTTATTCATAGAAAGGAGCCCTATTTATGCTGAAAATAACGACGTTATTGGCTCCTACGTGCTGTTTATGTGCTTCAGGCAGCTGGATGAGGGCGATGGGATGGGACATCACTGCTCCTTTGGGCCATCGGCCTGAGTTGCCACGTGTCGGATCTCCTCCAGTACGTACCTGAGGGTGATGTGATTTAATGTTGTATTATCTATTCCTGGTTTTACCTCTGGTCTGCTCAGTGACCTTGAGTGGGTGAGGTTCTCCTTCCCTTCCCAATCTTCCTCTATATCCCCATTTGGATTTTAAGGTTTTTAAGCGCAGGAACTGCTTAATGGTCTGTGTCCAGCCCTCTTCTCATGTATGGGAGCCACTGCCACCCAAATAATAGCAGCAAGCTGGTCAGACATTCCTCTTTTTGATCAGCCGTAGATCAAAACTGAAGCTACCATCTCTTCAAAGCAGTCTGTACTCTTTCTGAAATAGCACTGGGAATATTAAGTTGGAGAATGGCTCTGCTGGCAGATGTGACATGCAATGCTGTATTGATTTTAGCAGCCTTCAGTCAGCCTTGGATCTACAGTGCTGAATACAGTTTGTGGCACATTCAATTAACTTCTTGCTTAGGTGGAAGAAGCAGGAAAAGACAGGATGCTGAGCTGATCGGGTACTGTTGCACAAGCAAGTTTTGCACGATGTGTTCACACTCAGTGGCTAGACCAGAGCAGAATCCTTCCGAGGCTTCCCAAGACTACCAACATAGGCAATGTTTTAGTGCCCAGATTTGATGGATTTGCTACTCAAGAGGTGTTAAAGCAATTTTTCAGTTAGTTCTCGTATCAAATGTCTTCCCTATCTGCATGGCCAGGCATGGCAAAATGTGCAGACACATCCTGTGAGCATTGGCCAGAAGGAAATGATGCAACGTGGTGTGGTTGGAGAGATGTTAGTGTGTTTTTTAGTGAAGCCTGCGTGTCTCAGGTGTTTCTTTTGTGTGTTACGTCAGTCAAAATAACATGGGTTTTTATTATGTAACTAAAATACAAGAAAGCTTCTCACTCCTGGTTAAACAACATCTGTATCTCAGGCGCCATATGTGACTGCTGTTTGGTAAAGGAGTTTTCATGCTTGGTGACTTCAAATATTTGGGCAATTTAAAACTGGGTTTGTTTGCCTTTCAGTATTAGCTTAATGCTTCAAGGACAGAACCTTGTCCCCTTTCAAAGGACGTTGGCAGGAGCTGTCTAGAGAAACACAGATGGTCTCAAGCAGGAGAGCATTTGTTTATAGAATAGTTAGGGTTGGAAAGGACCTCAAGATCATCTAGTTCCAACCCCCCTGCCATGGACAGGGACACCTCACACTAAAATGTAACTTGCAGCAGAGGACCTGTCTTAGTGCCCTGATGCCACAACTACCACTAGATGACTCAGGAAGATGATGCAGCAAGTCTGGTTGTTGCAGATTCAATTTCTGTTTCCCTTGCTTCGCTTTATTTTTTAGGGAGATTTCATAGCATAGATAATCCATGTCCTTGCCAAAGTCCTTCGAAGTTATTCCTGGAATAAGGGAGATGGAAAGCAGAGAAGGGAAGAGGGGAACAGCTTCCCTTTCAGTGTTTGGTATTACTCTGCTTTGCTGTCTTTTGCAGAGGTGGTCCAGCTGAGCCTGCCAGAGGACCAGAAGATCAGCGTTACCACCATCACCGTTGGCCTGAGCACCGTTCTGACATGCAGCATCCGTGGGGCACTGCGGCCTCCCATCATCTGGAAGCGCAACGGCGTCATCCTCAATTTCCTCGACTTGGAGGACATCAATGTAAGTCCTGAATTGCTTTTGTCATTTTCCTTTTAGGGCTTTGAATACGACTTCGTTTAACAGATGACAGTTTTAAGGGCACAAGTTTTATCTTGTTATTATTACGGTAAACTGGAAGCTGGTGTGGTATTTTGTTTTTACATGGAGATGTCTGAGGAATAAAACCGAAACAACACATATGCAGCTTGAGAGCAGGGGTACTTGGAATATGTTATTATGAAATTAAAACTTAGTACCGCAATAACCCAGCACTTAAATAGCATCTTGTTGCTTATTCACTTTTGTGCAACCTGTGGTCCACAGGCAGCAGCCTTGGAAATCCAGGGGAAAGCAGCTGCACAGACCATTAACTCCTGAGAGATCTCTTTCCTAGTGCAAAGAAACAGGTTCACCACGAGCATGAACAGCAATACATTTATCATTGGCAGTGAAATCTCTCCCCTGCCTAAATCAATTGATGTTTTTATCTCTGGAACAGAGATCTCCTGTTTCGGTTGCCTTTCAGCCAATTCTCATCTCTTAATCCTTGGTTACTATTTCTGATGAGCAGTTTCGAATGTAGGTTATTCAGCAGGGTCTGGCAATGCCCTCACAGGAAGGAAGATGAATCTGGTTTAATTCACACTGCTGGTCTGATGTGTGAGTCGTTGTTGGTAGTAAAGACAGGACCTGAATAATGGTATAAACTTGGTCATTTATTTAATAACGTTTAATTATGGAGAGAGTGGGAAGTAGTGTACAAAAAATACGGTCTGTATTTCATTTCTCTTTGCATTACAGGACACAGTAAATCAGGTTTTATTTTAATTACACTACAGCAAGAGTTGATTTATATTTTTGTTCAGCTCATGTTAATTTGATAACCACTCAGTTCAGAGTTGTTACAGTCAATACTGCAGCTCCCTAAATTGTTGTGTATCCAGGATTGCTGAAATGTGAAAAACCTTTGGTTTATTCTTCTGCATTAATACACGAAAATTACAGTCACAGGACAGAAATATACAGTGCAGCTTGGTGCTTTATTTGTTGACTCTACCAGGAGAATGATGTACGCTACGTGTAGGTGATTATTGTGTGCCCAAACTCAGTAATTATAACCATCTAAACACTCTTTTCTTCTCATCAAAGCAAGTATTACCCTTTCACAATGCATTTCTTGTCTCTGTTTGGAGCATGGCATTGAAATGCAAGATGGAACCAGTGGAGGATTGGCACAGAATTATACAGGAACCTCATGAGAATGTTGCAGGGTTGTACAGCCAGCCCAAAGCTGGTGTCCCTGACCAGATTTCCTATAGATATCAGTCAATGCCAGGGTTAGAAAATGACCTTTGGGTAACTGGCACTAAAAATACATAGAAAACTGTCAAGCTGCCATGCACCAAGTCAGGCGTTCCCGGCTGTAGTCAGAGCATGGCACAGGGAGCCACGCAGGCATTGACCTGCCCATAAAACTTTGTTTAAATATTCCTCGGAACAGATGTATTCCTAGAGACAGATTAAGTTTAGTGAAGATTACACATCCTGCCAATGTGCTTACTGTAATCTGTAGTGAGCAAATTCAGCAGCTTTGCAAGATCGGAGTCCAAAAAAAGGCCTTTTCTTTTGGCAGTGATATACACTAGATAGATCTGAGACATTGTGGCTTCAGGGTCATTTTGTTGGGCTCATGATTGAGCTGGGGTTAGAAGGGAGGACTGTTGTTCTTATTTCCACACACTCTGGAGGCTCGAGAGTGGTCTTAGTATTTTTTGGCCAAGAATAATGAAAATTCTCTGATTTATCTTACCTTCATGAAATTTTGGTTATGACCACATTCATCTTAAAAGATTTAAGTTCATGTGTGAACTGAACACAAAATGACAGTCCAAGAACTGGAGTAGAAACACATCCTTGATAGACAGATTAGATAGATAGATAGATAGATAGATAGATAGATAGATAGATAGATAGATGGATAGATGGATGATAGATAGATAGATAGATGATAGATAGAATATAGATAGATAAATAGAAGATAGATAGATAGATAGATAGATAGATAGATAGATAGATAGATAGCGCGTGGCTCTGAGGCTTAATTTGCAACTCCTACTATCCGAAATAGAATTTTGAGTACGTTTTCATGCTGAAATGCCAGTTCCTCCCTAATTTAGGGCTGGCCCAAGTGGATTTCTGGATTACTTGCAAGTAGTTCTCTTTCTTGTTGGTTATTAAATGTTAAGAGGAAGGGTTATGTCTTTGCACATAAACTGACTGGTTCCTGAATGATTCAACACCCCCTAGGACAGTGCCAGGCAATAAAGCAGGGGAAAAAAAATCACTTTTTGATCTGTTTGAACTAGTGTATCACTGGGAAACTAAATCAAAGGAGCACTGAGATTCTTACAGGGAGGAAAAACAGGATTTATGCCTCAGTTTTAATGTTTCACATGACAAGGTGATAGAGGTCATAAACTGACATGTAACACCTCTACAAGCAAGCGTCCCATCTTTTTAATCTAATAAACACCTCCATGGCTTTTTCAGCTTTAATGAAACTATAAAGGTTTTTGTATTCTGTATGTGTAACTGCTGTCTGTATTCTGGCCTGGCTACTTGAGGTGACACAATTTGGGGATTAGCATCTTTTATTTTCCCTCTTCCACTGTGGGCAAGCCGTAGGACTCTTGAGCTTGGGTCTGTCCCATCTTTGGCTACTGAGGGTGGGCACCTGCATATCTGAAACACTTCATAGCAGGGATGAAGAGATGCTCCTTCAACTGGTAAATCCCATCTTCATAATCACAAGTTTTATGTCCTGTGCTCATGGAATATAGAATCATAGAATGGTTAGTGTTGGAAAGGACTTTAACATGGGCTATGTTCATCTGCAGCATAAACACACCTGTATTTGGGGGTTGATACTTAGTGTAGCATGAAAGTGGCATGAATGTTCACTTTGAGGTTTGTAATGTGAAAATACGTGCGTCCATGGATGCTCGACAGCTTGGGTCAAGGTAGGTGGCAGCAGACAGTCCAAAGCTTCAACCTTCCATGGGTACACAAACTCACATGAAACAATAATCTATTTAAAGCTACTGACAGCAGGAAAGTGAAGGCACTGTGCTTCTTAATATACTTGAAGTCAGTTAATGAAATTACTTCAGTTTTCTTCTAGTCAAGCAGAAACTCAATTGCATTCCTGCTTTTCACAATCAGGTAAGCAATTTGGCTAATTGGAAGTGCAACAGGAGATTAATTGTACCTTTTTAACTTCAAGAAAATCCCCCCTGCTCCTGGCACAATGGTAATCACATACAAACCTACAGGATATGCACACACTTGGAAAACTCCTGGTATTATATTTCAATTAAACTCTTTCTCTTCTAAATGCTAATTCAAGAAACGAGATGAAAACAAAAGCTCAGCCCTGGAAAAAAAACAGAATCCTTCCAGCAGCACAGGAGAGGCACCACTGACAAACCCTTTGTGGCTTTGTTTTCTCTGGATTCATGGCGGGTGTGATAGGAGAAGGTTGTCTGTGTTCCACGTTAACACTGGAAGCGACAGTCAACAAAAACCTAGATACAGGACAAGGGGTAAGGGGTTAAAAATTAAACAGGGGAAGTTTAGATTGGATCTAAGGAGGAAATTCTTTCCTGTGAGGGTGCTGAGGCACTGGAATGGGTTGCCCAGGGAGGTTGTGAGTGCTCCATCCCTGGTGATGTTCAAGGCCAGGTTGGATGAAGCCTTGGGTGCCCTGGTTTAGTGTGAGGTGTCCCTGCCCATGGCAGGGGGGTTGGAACTGGATGATCTTAAGGTCCTTTCCAACCCTAACTATTTCGTGATTCTATGATTCTATAATCTTAGATCTGGGCGGAACTGCAGGGTTGAAGATGATGATAAAACCTGGTTGTTTGTGTGTTCCTTAAATAGTTTTTGTGTGGTATCTTGATTGGCAACAAAATATTAATACATTTTTATTGCTTTCTTAATCAGAGGCTTTCACAAGCAGCACAGTCATAATTTGTCCTGTCCCGTTTGTGAAGAGCTCTGTTAATGAGTTGTCACATAGCTATCGCAGAGGAGCCATCTTAATGGTACATGTAATTAAGTAGTTTTTCTTGCAAATATTTAAGATTGCTTTTAGCATCAAAATATTATTTAGCCATAAATTATCCATGCGTATTATTTATCCATTAGAAGTCCCTTTGCAGCTCTAGCTGAAAAAAAATCACATCAACTTTTCTCATGCAGAAAATAACTATAATGTAGTTGGAACCGGTAAGATTGTGCTAGCTACAAATTAATTTCTGACTCCAAATGGTGAAGTGGTTAAAATGTGTCATCTTTCCCAATAGCACACATTCCACGTTTGCCCCCTAGGAATGAGAAACGTGTTTTCCCAAATACATGGTTATGAAAGCATTCCTCAACCGGAGAATGTAGTAAAGCCCTTGTGGAGTTAAAGGTATTTATATGGTATTTATAGGAGATTTTTTCCATGATTTGATATTATCTCCAGAGAAACAGATGTAAATTTATTAAAAACATAAACTAAAGTTACTCCTTCAGAAGCATGGTGAAAGCATTCACAAACAACAGAGGGAATATTACTAGAAGAAAACAAATCGCCTGGTCCTAAGTAGATGGTGGAGTAGAAAGCTTCTCCTTCCTCAAAAGCTCGTATTTGTGGGGGAAGATGTGGCTCTGGGGTGGTTTTGTTTCACTTGTGTTTTTGAGAGGCACACAGGGCTCATGCCTTGGGAATGCCTGGAGAAACCTGGGATGTCAGATGCAACTCTCCCGGAGATGAATTACAGTACCTGGTCTGAGTGTTAGAGCAGAAAAGCAGGACAGTGGATGCAGAGTGAATCTTCTAAATACGATCAAGAAGAAAGGAGTCTGCCCATCTGCAGTTAAGTATTAAAGTAGCTAGACTAAGACACTTAAAAGAATGCAATTGGGAATGAGGTGAATTAGGACTCTGAAATGACTTGTACTCTCCTGCACCTGCTCTGACTGTTGTAACTGATAATTGAATGAGAGACCGAAATCCATGAATCCCACTTCTCTCTCTCTGGATTGCAGGGAAAAAGCTGGAGTTTACAAATAGAATTTCCTCCCAAGATTAGTACTTCCATGTTCCGTGGACTTTGCCTTTCTCTGAAATGTCTTGTAGATCCAATCAATAAAAACATGTCACTAAATCCCTGGTATACCAATCCTCCCTCCCGGCGGCTCCAGGCGGAAAACCTACCATCGGTTTTCCTTGTATTGTCTCTTGAGTTTCTCGGGATATAAAATTCATCCATTTTTATCTACGTTATAATTGCACACGTCTCTAAGAAGTACATTTCCGTGTGTTTTTAAGCCCCAAACTTTTTCATCTCACCAGCAGTCTTCTGTAGCACTAAATTCTTTGAGCGGAAAAGCAAGGGAAGATAAATGAACAGCCCGTCAAGCTGCGTTTGCAAGCGTTTCCTGGCATTTGCTTAAGGCAGAATTCTTCTCCATGTGAGTTACTGAAGTGATAGCATGTGTAAACCCAAGAACAAATAACATTAATGAAGCATAAGTTTCCAGCGTGTCTCTGGAAATGAATTATTAAAAGCGGCCAAGAAAGTGATTTAAGAGCCCATGACTAATTTATTTTATTTTTTATTATTTTTATATGAATCACTCATGAGTCTGTTGTGAAAAAAAGATCAGAGACATTTGATTAGTGAGGAGAAATCATTCGCAAAGCGATAGCCATTGTTGTAGATTTTGCATCATAATAATCTCATTAAACGCTTGGGTACATTTTGTTTTAAAACCCTGTAAACATTATCAGAGAGAGATTTCTGGGGCTCTGAGGATCAGGCTAGCTGCTTTAACATCAGCTGGTTAATACAGCTTCATTGCTGTGCTGGTTCCTACAAAATCATTATAGTGGTTTATTTTGTCTAAAGGAAAACCAGTGACACCAGCCAGTCCCAGTGCTGGGACTGGTTTTGTCAGTGGGCACTGACAGGCAGCCAGCTTCCTTGGGCTTGTTGGAAAGGGCTGAAAGGGGAGGGATTTAGAAGTAAAGCAAATTATTTGTATAGGAAGGGACCTTAAAGCTCCTCCGGCTCCAACCCCTGCCCCGGGCAGGGACCCCTTCCACTGGAGCAGCTTGCTCCAAGCCCCTGTGTCCAACCTGGCCTTGAGCACTGCCAGGGATGGGGCAGCCACAGCTTCTCTGGGCACCCTGTGCCAGCGCCTCAGCACCCTCACAGGGAAGAGCTTCTGCCTAAGAGCTCATCTCAGTCTCCCCTCGGGCAGGTTCAAGCCATTCCCCTTGGCCTGTCCATACAGGCCCTTGTCCCAAGCCCCTCTCCAGGCTTTTTGTTGGCCCCTTTATATTGGAAGACTGCTCTGAGGTCTCCCTTGAGATCGATGCTGAGAATATTTATTTATAAGGAAGTCCCAACAACCAGGGAGTTTCTCCTAAGAAGCCACCCAGAGGACTCCATTCCCTCTGTCGTTATTTCTGCGATGAACACTTTTAAACCAGCATGGTGAGGGGGTTTCAACCATTTTCAGGACCTAGTAGGAGCGTTCAGTATCTAACCGAAATGGTTTAAGTCAGGTTTAAAATCTCATGTCTGGGGCAGTGGCACATGCTCTTGTACAGTGTGATTGGTGCCAGTGTTTGCTGATAGCTGGGGAGATGGGGAGATTGTCTGGTTTCGTGTTACTGGGGCTTGTTTTTCTGTTCCTTCTTCCTATTTATAGCTGTAAGACAAGTATTTTTTTCCTCAAGTAACTGGAAGTTATCCTACAGAATAATCTGAACCTTATGTTAATTCCTCCTCAGACTTCCTGGAAAACAAGAAACTTTGCCAAAAATATGAAGGATTTTAAATATGTTTCTGTTCCGTGTTGGAGCAACCTCAAGACGTGTTAAAAAGCTCCATGAAAAAGCATCTGAAAGAGGCAAAAAAAGGCAGTTGATGCCTCGCACCCTCCATCAGCCCCGGGTTAATGTGGGCTCCCTCTCTGCCGGCTGCCTTCCTGGGTGTCAGGGCAGGAGATTTGTGCCATTCCAATCACATATTGCATTTCACTTGAGACAGAATGGGAAGCGAGATGTACAAGCAATATGCAATGTTTTACACATTTGGAAGCGCGGGCTCTGCGAGCCGCGGCAGATTGCATGACCAGGGAATGCATTAGGAGGGAGGGATGGGATAAATAAATATGAAAAACCTTCTGTTTGGAGAGATCGATGCTTTGGGTAATCAGTAGTGACGGAAAGGAAACACAGGACAAGAAAACCCACCTATCCATTTGCTGGGGTCTGCTTGCCTGTCTGAAATTAACTGTGTGCAGAAGCAACGTTTTCTTGTTATTTTTCATCTTACTGGGTTGTTATCAATTTAAAATGCAGCGTGGGGCAAGGTTTTAATCTGGGGAAGTTTAAACACATTCTGAGGTCACTTAATCAGCGCTTTATTTGAAGGGTAACTGCAAGACAGAAAGCAGCTCATGAAGGACAGGGAGCTTTTGATTCAAACAAGGGAGAGAAAACAAGAGACCAACTGCTGGAGAAGTCGATTTATCATCTGCCACCAGTCGACCTTATCAATTAGGAGGAATTATAAGCATAGCTTGCTGAATCCTTTTTTCTTTACCCCAGAACATGTAACGTTATCTTATAATGAATTTCATAAAATAGAGGTGATGAACACTCTGTCCTTATCTGGCCACTTTGATGCAAAGCTCATCAGTTTGTGGGGTTAGAATAGTTTCTGCCTGTGTTTTCATCACTCCTGCTGCTTCTTCTTCACCAAGGAAATTCACCCTTGGTGGTAAATGAGGAAAGATGTGTCTCAGAAGTGACTTATTTGCCTTTCTCCTGGTTGCCCATCCTTTGCTGGGATGATACATGAAAGTTTCTCTCCAGTTCACTCTGGGGCAGGAGCAGGGCAGCCTCAGCTCCAGGGGTTGTGCAGGACTAGTCGAGATGCCTGGACAGCCCTCAGATTTAAAGGTGAGAGAATTTTAGGGAGAGAAAGAACGCTGTTCCATCAGTTTTATAGATGTCTCTGGTTCCCTCTGACTGCTTTCAGGCTCGTGGCGAGATGGAAACCTTGCTTTGCAAGCAAAAGCCATCCAGAAAAATCAAAGCACATGAAATACTTCCTCTGCCTTTTCCCAGCGTGAATTCTTCCCGTTCCCTCTGCCCACCCCTGCGAGTTCTCCCAGCAGGCTTATGTATGCATGCTTGGGTGGGTGGAGGGATGGAGCTCAGAACCTGAGCCTCTAAAAACGTTTGTGCAAATAGCTTCCGTTTGGCTGATAGACGTATTTGAGAGGCAAGAAGCCCTTATTGACCCGCAGTTCCTTCTCAGCTTGATCAAGCTGTGTGCAGCGTGATGGTGTTAGACGCCGTTGCGGACCGCTTCCCAGCAAACCAAGCCAGGCGCTGAGCACGCTGTCAGTGTTAACTTACAGTTACTACAGTGATACACCCCAGCAGCTGGTAGTTGCTCCCCCAGGCAGTGCAGTGTTGGAGGGCTGTGGGAAGTGGCTGGAATACCAGGGCTTCTGTTGCAGTGCGGGACTCCTGCCTGTGGTGAGTGTGACACAGAGTTGGAGGCTGCTAAAGAGTCAGACTCATCATTTGCTAATGCTCTAGGGCTTGGGTTTTTACAGCGCTTCCAAATACACCCTTATAAAATACACAGAAAGCACTTGTGCATAAGAATGCATGCATATATATATATAAAATAGACCTGTGAAATCCTAATGTACTAATTATATCCACAGGGAAACACAAGGAGAAGCCATGAGCTGCAATAAACACGCAGAAAAAGTCATTAATTTGTCAGAGAATTCAGCATTCTTTTTGTAGCAACAGCAATTTCAGTATTGAGCCTACATGTCATAATCACTTTTTCCTTCCCACATCTAATACTGGTCATTCTTAATATCATTGTAGTCTCATGTGGATTTACCATGTGTGCACAAGTTATACAGGGCAGGTAAATTCCTTCTGTGCCTGACATAAATGGTATGGTGTTAACCCAAACCATCTTTGATAACCTTCTTTATGTGGTAGAAGTCAGAAAATAGTTTCTAAAAGTCATAAATGATGCTTTTACCAATATAAGCTTCTCTTTACAAGAAAAATGTGTTTGGAGAGGAAGAGAATAATACCATAGTCTTGCATCAGTTTGTTTTTGCAGGGGTCTTATATTAATACATTTGTATGCATTGGAAAAAGCAGGTCGTCCATAAAAAGACAATTACAGAGCACAAAGCAAGCATTCATATTATTTTTCCGAGATATCTTAAAGGAAGCAACATACCTAAACCAGGTGATTTTATTGTCCTGTTTTTCCACAGCGCCATATAAATCATTCCTTAAAAGTAGCCATCCTGCTTTTATTGATCTAAACTCCATCTGAGTTGCTTTGGGATTAACTTTTAAACTCTGTTATTCAGTCCTTTCCACTGCAAGCTTTTTCTCTCTCTCATGCAAATATCACTTGACCAGGGTTGATGTGTTTTCTGTTTGCAGTTACTCATGCATCTTTACTTTCCATCAAGAGACATGTAGCAGACCAGCAAACAGGCAAATGCTTGAAATGGGAATTTTGGAGTAGCTGCTTGTAATAATGTATTGGGTAGCATAACTAGTTTATCCCATAGTGTAGATGCAAAATCTGCCTGACACCCAAGTGGCAATAATATCTCAGATACTTTTGATTATAGATTTTGAATGCCGGGATCTTCTGTGCATTTAATCTTCATAGCTGTTCATACATTAATTCATCCTTTCATATATTGTACATAGATAATTGTTCATACGTGTTCATACAGTGGGGCAGCGTGTGCTTCCAGGTAGCGGGTAGCACCACCAGGTGATGATGGCTGTGTCCTCTCAGGTTAAGGTCTGTGCTTTGGGAAGGGTTGTTGTCCTGCCTGTAAACTCTGTATTTCTCAGTGCTGCCTCTCAGTCTGCCTTGTAACATGTATAAAATCCAGCACATTGGAAATGGGATAATAAAGTCCTTGGTTTTTCAAGAGCAAAACTACTCTTCAACACTCACCCTGTTCTTCTGGGTTCGTGATGCCCTAATTCCAAGTTGAATTTTCCTGTACTTCTGCAGTGAAATACTGCAAAGTTTAGTTTAAAATGCTTCACGCAGGGAGCTAATTAAAGAAAAACCATTCTTTAGGCTCATGAACTGCTTTGAAAATGAATCCTTCTGGTTTCACATGGGAGTACAAACATTCTGGAGCTGCAGAAGACTGAACGTTAACAGAGTAACGAGAGAAGCCGCTCCATACACCTATCAGTGCTGTGGTTCTGTTAACTATAATCTGAAATGAATTCCAAAGCAGGGCACTTGTATAACATATGCAAGTGCCAAAGCTGCTTTAATAACTCGTATTCTTTCCATCTGTAACCAAAAATTGTAGTAATGCAAGAGCAGATCTAGGAAGATGAAGGGGATAAAGGAAGATACTTGTCAAAAGTTGCAGATTAAACCAGGTTTGTCTGAGAAAATGCTCTTTGTCTGCTTCCTCATCTCCTGCCTAGGATATTGTCTGAGATAAGTGACAGTTTCAGTCCTTTCTCATCACATCTCAAGGTTACAGTGTGTTTTCGAAGAACAGGCATAGATAAAGGAAACTTTGACCCACCCAGAAGTTAGCATTTTAGGCATCTAAGGCTAAAGGGTAGATACTAAATTCCTCTATAAATTAAACAGCTGGAGATTGCCACCTTTTTTATGTGCAAAGAGCACCTTGCTAGCAGCCAGCACAGAAGTTCATGTTCTCAGATGGGTTGTTTTGCCTTGCTCTTAAATTGCCATTCGTTTTCTCCCTGCATGTTGATTTATGAACTTTATAACTTCCTGTTCAAAACTCAAGCTGTGTTGCCAAGCCATGGCGCTATCCAAACCACTGAAGAGGCTTTGTGTGTAGTGTCACTTCCTGTTGTGGTTATGATGTTTTTCCTAAATAATGAGGCACCTTTCCTGTCTTTCTTTCCATACAGGACTTTGGAGAAGACGATTCCCTCTACATCACCAAGGTAACAACTATTCACATGGGCAATTACACCTGTCATGCCTACGGCTATGAAGAGCTGTATCAGACCCACATCCTTCAGGTGAATGGTTAGTAAATGGCATATATGACAATCCATGCAATGTTCCCGTAAGCGAAGTTGCGCGTTAACCTCATGCACACAGAGATGTGAAAAGCCACACAGTTGTGTGTGCACGAGCATGAACCTAGCTCGGGCTCTGCTCACTCCTGAAACCACACTGGCAATCAACAGGAAAGGTACCAAGGGAGGAACTTGTATAATTACCTGGGCTTCAGTCCTAACAGTAAAACAAGCTGTCAATAGAGTCATAGAGTTAAGAGCAGCATTACATAGCATTAAGAGCAGCGTTTCAAAGCATCTCTCAGACTAATTACTAGTTCTGTCAGCAGAAGTGTTGCTTCAATAATTTCTTCTTCCAGAAAATCATTTCTGTTGCATGAAGGAGCCCAGGATATAGAGATAAATACAGCACAGTGTTTCCAAAACGAGCTAACTCCCAGCTCTGTACCAGATTATTGCCTGGTTGTAGTCTGCTTGGTTCACTAAGAGCTGTGTACATTGGCTAAAGATATATTCCACAGGGTTGCAAAATGAGGGCAGACCCTATCTTTCTTCTGGCCTCAGACAGTTGGATTTAGTTTAATATTACAGTAGCTTCAACCAGCATTTCATTGAGGGACCAGCCAGTGCAATATCCACCTCTCCAGTAGCAAAATCATGTCCAACTTTAAACCTGTGTTTGTATGTGCTAATACGGCCAGCAGTATCTGCAGAATAGGAGACAGGGTAAAGTGTTGCTCACCATGGGTAGATTTTGATGTACTCTGCTTTGAAAGTATTTAGTTTACAGGGAAATCCAGTAACTTTATCCCAGAGGATATATTATAAAGGAAATTTAGTATTTAGTTCTTTCTCTAGATGTGCACAGGCATCTACAAAGGGGAACTTTCAGCTGGGAAGAGCAGATATAGCTGCACACAGGTTAATAGAGAGGAGCTGACATGAAAAGAAACAATAAAAAGGGATATTTATGCACTTTAAGAAGTGCTATGGTGGACGTGGGGTTTAGGTTTGGCTGCAGCTCAGTTCTTCTGGACGTGTGTAAATGCTCCCCACTCACAGCGAGTACCTGGAGGAGAGCACAAAGCATCCGGTTGATTTGAATGAAAACTGACTTAATGTTTCTACAGAATAATTTGTCATCTTTCGAGACAGTAAAGTGTAAATTCTCAGCAACGTGGATAACTAGGTTGTGCATGCTGCAGCTGGGAAAATGGGTTTCCTTCCTCAGAGTGCTCTTTGTTTGATGAATGGCAGTTGAAAGAAAAGCAAGCTAACAAGTTAATCCTGTGTATATTATGTGATATGTTATGAGCTCTGAATGGAGTTTGGTTGGCAGACAACGATATAGACTTTATCATCACTGAGAATATAAGGCCCAAAGGCTTTGAAACTAAAGCCAGAATGAGAGGAAAACTAGATGGAGTGTGGGGAGGGGTTGCTTCCTTTCATCTTTATGCCTGCCACTTAGATTTAACTTGTTGAAAGAGCCTATTTTGTTTTTAAACAGAAGTTACACGCTGCAGCTGCATGTGGTTTTCTTACTAATAGAACAAAAGAAAATCCCCACTTTCCATGTTGGCTTTTTTAATGTTGCTACGTAGTCAATAAATACTGCAACAACATGCCATGCATTCTGCTATCAACTCTAGGCAATGCTAGGAGACACTGCAGGATCTATAAATCTTTGTCCTACAGCATCTGATATTCCCATGTGAGCCATTAGACGTTGCAAAGCCGTGTTCTGCATTTCTTGATGTGGCTGGCTGCCCGTATCATTGAATTCTCTCCTTTTCTGCCTCTGTTGTGGCTTCCTCCAATAGCTGATGCTGGGACAACAGGTCCAATGGCAGGACGGTGTTGTGTACCTTCAGGTGCATTGTGGGGTTGGAACTGGATGAGCATTAAGGTCTCTTCCAACCCAAACTATTCCATGATTCTATGAGATTCGCTTCATCACAGTAAATCCTGTGGGAAGACAAGACATATCCTTGTCCTCTGCAGGGAAACAGTGTCCTTACAGATGCTTGCTGCTGTGCCTGTGCCACACAACCCTGGCAGTTCTTCCCTTTGTAGCAGCTGGTTCAGGGTATCACAAGTAACACAGGCAGATCCAGATGCTCAGGCAAAGATGAGAATTCTGTTAGGCAGAAAAGGTGAAGACCACCGGATGAATGTCCCGAACCACTCTCTCACATCTGGGCGAGGAGCATAAAGCACACATGTGAAATGCAGCCTGCATGGGACATTTGATGTGGTAAGTTTGGGATGATCTCATCTATCTTAAGAGTCACAGCAGTGGTAAAATTCAGGTCAGTGTATTCGCACAGCTGGACCTCAATGTCTTTGCACGAAAAGAATGCCCTGAAAGGCAGCACGAAGTTTAAGAATGAGAAATACATCTTTCATGCTGGTATCTTTGATCAGGAGAAGCCAAGAACAGTGGGAAGATTATGTTCTCTCCTACGTATGGATATTGCTGTATTGCTTGGGAAATGCGTTCAGCATACACTAAGTATAGGGAGGAAAAGCAATTTATCACTTTCAAGAGGAAAAAGAGTTGCTGAGGATAAAGAATCTCATAAAATTGTAATCAACTATGAAAATTGATAGTTTGCAAATCAAGAGGCATCAAGAGTGTAGGGCATCATTTCCCTTTGTCCTTGCACTCTGGAAAACAGCAGCATAAATCAGAATATTGTATTCTTTGAAAACGGGTTTAAAAGCCATTGGATCCTCAGCACAATTGTAAGGGTCCAGTAGGACACATTTTCCAGTAGCAGAGAGGTGTTTTAAACAAGGATGTTTTGTTAATGTGGCTTTTCAAGAGAAAACATATAACGCTGCAAAGTCCTTTCGAATCATAAATGGAAAGATTAAAACATCTCAAGTAAATGATTAATCTATTAATTATTACTAGGCCCTGGCGTATATAGGTCCTAGAGCAGCAATGTATGTCTTTGGGCCTTGATATTGCCATCTGTGCTCATCATGTGCTTCATCACCTGAGCTGTTTTATTGTAATGAATTGGTCTGCTCACAAGGTACTACTCAGTATGCAGTAGTAGGCAGTCTACCCAATCTCATACTTGTTTGAATGCCTCTTTTTTTCCCCACTTTGCTTAAGATAATAGCATTTTTATACTGCCCTTGGCTGCAGACGCAGTAGTGCTTAGCAATGATATATATTCACCAAGGGAAATAGCAAAGGATAATCCGTATATTCCAAAGTCTGGAGCTGAAATTTTTGCAAGTTTAAAGCAAAATGTGCTTACTTGGCTTGTATTAATTTGTTTCAAGGACAATAAAAATGCATTCTGCTGTTTGCTGTTATCACAAGGCAGTTCCATGCAATAATTTGCCCGTGCAATGAATTATGTGAGACAAGGGAGAAGAAATAAAATGTTTAGAAATGGAAGGAGCAGGAAAATGGTAAGAGCAGGAATGGGGATGCAACACATACTTTTGGAGGTGAAAACAAACACTTCCCTCATTAATCACGGGGAAAAACACCGTGCTATAATTTCAGGTTAACCTAATTTTCATGCAGAACATTGATGCAGTGTCTAGGACCCCTGAGCTGCCTTCTGTGCTATAAGTCTCTTGTGTTTTCAGCTCTGCAGGTAAAAGATGAGGATTTCTCACATGCAGGCTAACGTGGTGTGAGGCAAAAAAAAACCTTTAGGAAGGCCTAAACCAAACTTACAGGAAAGTTATCAACCCACACTGGTTTTGAGAGCATTAAATGGGTGGTGTCTGAGATGGGCTTTATCTCCTTCAAGAGCTGGTTGGTGAGAAAATTGCTCTGGTGCCTTTGGCCTTTTGGGGTATATTAGAGAAGGGTGTGAAGTTGGCTGGGGGATCTCCTTCTTCCTGCCTTGAGCTGGGCAGGCACAGGCAGGCAACTGTATCTAGATGAGGATTAAGGTTCCTCCCAACCCAAACCATTCTATCCTGGCAGGAGCAGAGCTCTGCACAGGGCACAGGACCTCATGGGCTTTGTTCCAAGCTGGTTTTCATGTAGGTAGCTGCAAGCTTAGGCACCCAAGTCTGTCTGCAAGAGGCTGGGGCAGGCAAACCTGCAGACAGAGAGGGCCAGGATTGCTTGGGGACTGGAAAAGGCAGGTTGTGCCATCTGGAGAACTGGGAAAGTCCCTGGGGACGTTAAGTGCTGTCAGTTGACTTCAAGATTTGGGCATCTGGCCTCCTCGGGTGATGTTTTTTTCCTATGTATTTGTAGGAGACAAACTACCTCTCATCCATGAGTCTGAATAAATCACATAGCCTTTCAGTGCACCTCAATTCCTAAATCATTTCGTTCTAAAAATGTTACTGGTAGCAAGCAAATCATAGGCGAGACAAGCACTGAGTGCAGGACCTTCATAAAACCCTGTCAAAGTGGCCAGAAATTACTATCTTTATCCTGTCTCGCCTGGAGACACTGACTCGGAGACATTCCAATTAATTTTCCGAGGTGCAGATGGAATGAGAAGCTCCTGACTCACAGTGTTATTGCCCTGAATTGCTTGGGCACTGTCTCTTCAATAAACCCAGGGGTGGCTCTGACAGCTGTCAGCCATTTCCAGCAGCACATCGCTTCCTTTGCTCACCTTCCACTTGATCTGGCACCTCCTGAAGGCAGGAGGAGCTGCAACCCTGACAGTAATGGGAAGAGGAGAAGATGAAAAGCCAGTAAATGCTCTTATTTGGAATTTGAAATCTCAGTGTAATAAAGCAAACTTATATTTTTGGTAACCTCCTGATTAAAAAGATCTTGGGTGTTGTTATACGCGCTGCTCTGCATCTTACAACACGTTTTCTCTTCTCCGGTGAAGGAAATACGAGACAAGGAAGTAAACCCACACATCTAGTGCAGAGGTGAAGTTTAAAGCCATTCCTTTGCTAAAAGTCCACAGTTTTTGCTCAGAGGCATTTCCTTTCAGATTACACTTGAGCAATCTCTCACTGTTAAAGCTATAAAACCCAAGTAGACTTGAGGGCTTTCTGTCGTGGCTGATTTCCTTCCAAGCTGACGACTCAGCTCTGGTTAGTACTTGGCAGCTGGCAGGTAAGACAGAAGTAAAATACATCTCTCTCTGGTAAGGCCCATAAAAAAATAGATGGAAAGTGTATGCTAGTGAATGTAATTATTTAAACTATGCCCATATGTGTATATAGCAAGCTGCAAACACAGATTTCATTTTATTCTGAAGCAACTGTTAAGACAATTTAATTTTGCCAGGGCTGAAGCCTGACTATATAAGAAGCCATCACTGTGTTAGGTACCTTGAGCCAGTGATTTCCAGTTGAAGTTTGTTATTAACTCATTCAGGTGATCTTAAAGAAAGCCCACAGTTTTTCCTTAATTCTCCATTAGTGCCAGCAGAGGTTATTCATTTTCCTTGAGGAAGAAGTCAGGCTCCCCCATACCGCATCCACATTTGATGCTGACCGTGGTTTTACACAGCTGTACAACTTTCAACAGTTACATCCAAGTCCCAAAATCTCTTAATATAAAGTTGACCGCTTGGTTATGAAACAGAGCAGTCCATGACCACCCTTGAAATACCATCAGCCGAACACAGCACATCCTCATGTTTCCTTTTATTAAATCCCTCAAGGTTAAAGGAAGGAGGATTCCACTTGTATTTTTTACTGATATTGCAGTATTGCAATTTCTCCTCAAAGTAGGTGAGTGAATTGTGAAGAAAGAGTCAATGGACGATGTAAAGCCTTGTTGATTTGAGCAATGAAGGCAACATGATTGAAAATCAATGAACTTGTCTCAAATTGTAATATAATTAGTAGTTCTGCCAGCTGAGTATATTAAAGAGTTCAGAGGGGCCTTCCTGAAACAAGATGAGTCATGCTTTGAAAGCCTCTCAGGAAAAAGGGAAGTAGTTTATTTGTTCAGAATAACAGGTAGTGAATGTACAGGCTATTTCCTGATGGATATTTGATTAAAATGGTGAATAATGTGCTACTTCTAATAGGCAAGAAGTCCGGTTTCTTCCTTACTGGATTCAGTGAAGGTTGGAAGTTTATACTTCGATTTTTAAATACATGAGTACTTGCCTTAGGTTTTGATCCGACTTCACTTAATTTTGATTAGTCCCTTAGTGAAAGAAAGGAAGACAAAGGAAGAACAAGCTAAATACAAAACAAGGTTGCTCCCTGGCATTGGTTTATCAGTTTATTATTTCCTATTCTCTGCCCCCAAAGTTGAGCTATAGAAGAATCATTTCTGTTCCAGAATGTTGCTTATCTCCTGGTGCTTGGATCAGACTTTTCCTTTCTCAAGCCACTGACAAGGAACGGCACTGGAAGGTGAGTTTAAATTGTCCAATTCCTTGTTTCCCCACAGTGCCACCAGTGATTCGCGTGTACCCGGAAACGCAGGCGCAGGAGCCTGGCGTGTCGGCGAGCCTCAGGTGTCACGCCGAAGGCATCCCTAATCCCCGAATTACCTGGCTAAAAAACGGCATTGATATCATGCCAAAACTATCCAAACAGCTACTGCTTCTAGGTAAGAACAGAATTCTGATTAATTAAAGTATTGTAGACAGGGATTAAGGAGGATTATTTAGCACTTTAAACCAGAAGTTCCTGCACTCTCCCTAAGCCGCAGTTGTTGGAAATTGTGTTACAAAACCCCTGTTCTTCCTTTTTATCTTTTTCTCCTGTGAATTTCTCAGGAAACACAGTATTGATTGATAGGAGTGGTAACGGTGTTCTGTTAAACAGACACGTGCTTGGTTCTCCATTGCCTCGCCTCTTGTGCAGAGCCATGCAAAGCAGAGGAGGAAGGCATTAAATTCTTTATTCGGGTTTATTTGCATTGGAAGCAAGTCAGCTGAGAATTGGGCTGTGGTTCACTTGGCTCCTTACACCCACCTCTGCAGAGGGAATTGAGCTCTGGACTCCTATAGGTCCTTGTTCAAATGAGGCTGCAACAGATACAGCAAAAGGCAAAAATACTTACTCTGTGTAAGCATATTGAAAGCTTCCCCACATCCCCCTTAGTCTGGCTGTGGTGTGTTGCAGCCCTCAGCCAGTGTTGCCAACACAGATCTCCCTGCATGGCTGGGTGCAATGTCTTAAAATAAGGTCTTAGGCAATGGTCTCACTCCAGAAAGCAAAATGATAGGAGTGGAGGAACCCCTCCCAGACCCAAGTTTTTGGTGATCTGATGAAAAGCAGTTTACAAAACTCAGTTTAATTTTTCTCCACCAAATGCCAAAGCATTTTTTCTTTTTTAACAAGAAGAAACAAATGAAATGCAATTTATCGTTTGCACTTGGGATTCTTCTTTGTTCATTCCTGGCGCAGAGCGTGTATGTGCTAATGGAAAGAAGCAAAACATCAACTGTGATGAGAATCCCCAAAATACCTCTAGTTATGTACAGGGAAACATGTGGTGAAGCCACCCTGTTGTTGCCAGGCAATGGAAGGCAATTAAGAGTAGGAAAAGCAATTAGCAGCAGCGAGGAACACAGTTTATGGGTGTCTTTCTTACAGCAAATGGGAGTGAACTTCATATCAGTAGCGTGCGATATGAGGACACTGGTGCCTATACCTGCATTGCTAAAAACGAGGTGGGAGTGGACGAGGACATATCATCACTTTTCATAGAAGATTCGGCAAGAAAGACCCGTAAGCTTCACTTTCCATGGATTTATTTCTTTAAAGAGTATTTAAATGGTAATGGTATACATGCAGTGTAATGCTTCAGTCCACTGCATGCAGTATGTTGGACTCTTACTCGTAAGGTAGTGACAGGTTTGTCTGTGCTTTGATGAGATGATTGTATACCAGTTTGGGAAGGAATCCACAGGGAAGGTAAAATCTCCTCGTCCAGGTTTATGGTGCCCTTTATGTGCCAAAAATGTATGGATATGGTACAGGTAACATCTTTAATAAAGTAACAGATTTGCACTAGTTTTTAGATATCAGAGTATCCCAAACCTAGTATTATGTCAAATTCTATGTGGTTTCAGAAAATGAATTTCTTTGATTTCTGCACAAGACTTCTGTTAAAGCCAATTACGAGGTGAAGTTATCAAATATTTAGATGCTTGGAAAATGTTCTGATTGAATTATTGATTTTCCCTGCATTTACGTCACTAACCAGCAAAATAGGCTTCCCTTGGTGTGAAATTATCTTCACTTCCAAGACAAATATTCCCCCAGCCGCTCTGAGCTGCATGTGTCCCGTAGGAGTGTGGCAATGTTATCTTGACCGCACTGTCCCCAAAACACAGTTAATGGAGGAGGTGATTAGTTGCCCCAGTGGAAAAGCTCCCAGCGGCCTGATTCTTTCTAATTCCTGCTCTCTTAACTACTTGGGAGATTGCTCGGGTTTATGGGGATACTAAAAGGTTAGGTGCAAATGGGATTTTTGCTACTTTTCTGGCTGTTAATGTAGAGCAAGAATTGAAAACGAAGTTAGCCGTAAATACGTGCTCTCATGGCGAGTCTTTGGAAAATATATTCCATTCCTTATTAAACAGATTTATGTACTCTTGTTAATATTGCTCGATTTCCCTTGAATACTTGAGCAAGGGAAATTACAGTATGGTGAGAAATAATTGGATCTATCTAAAACAGAAATTCAAATGCAGATGTACTTTCAAAGAGTATTTGAATCCTAAACCAGAACGTAGTTGCATGAAATTCCACAAAGAAATGCAGCTCAGTGTGTAGCTGCCTTAACTGCCAGCCTCAGGCTTCTGAAAGATGTGATGTTTCCTCATTGAACCTCTACAGAAAACTGGAGCTTGTACCATACAGGTACATTACATTTGAAGGTAACACCTTCTCTTTAGTAAGATCTATGTACAGGCTAAAGTTGGCTTCATTTGAGGGAGGAGTTTACCTATGTCAAAGGTTCAAAGTTGTCTCTGGAAGGAGCAAATGTATTTAGAGCTCTCTCTCTTTCCTGGTATTATTTGAATGAATGTTACAAAGGGTTCACAAATGAAACAGTTCCTGTAAACATGAGTGTTAATGCAGTTTCTTGCTACAATGACAATTTTGACATTGTTTTGTTTTGTTTTGTTTTTTTCTGTTCCTGGTTATTTTCTGGCTTCCCCAATTTTCTGATGCTGCAGTTGCAAACATACTGTGGCGAGAGGAAGGTACTGCAGTAAAGTTCTTTTGTCGTAGTGATAATGTGCTTGTCTGCTTTAATAATTCCATGATGGGCCATTCTCCACTGACTTGCTGCTAACTCTATCAGCTTTCACAGTTACCAGATTAAATACAGACCAGACATTTAAAAGCTAAACTATTCAGAGAAGAGATATCGCTCTCGTAATATAAATCGTACCTTCTGATACTTTCCCACTAAGAAATAATAGATGACCATAAAATATGTGAAAATGGAAATTTTATATAAACTGCCACAAGTGTGAGTAGCCTGAAGATTCTCAAGCTGCATTAACAATTGCACGAGTGTCAGAAGTGCTCCCAAATTACCATAATTGAACAAGTAGGACATAAATCCAATAGACTGCGTTTTAAGCAAGCAATTCAAGCTCTTCCTCCTCAGTAGCATGTATTGATGTTTAGTAAGCAACAAAAATTGTGTTCTTGACTGTTAGGCAGACAAAAAAAGAGCCCACAGCAGGTTTTGCTTCCTTGTATCCTTTAAATCGATGCAGAGTAAAGGTTGCCCCACTTCTCCTTGTTTTAATTGGCAGTTAAGATCTCCAGTTTGATCAGATTTACAGTGTGCCCTGCACAAGGTCAACATCTGTGTGTCTTGGAAGCCAAATTAGAAAGGCAAACACCATCCTAACCAGCTAATTGACTCAAAGATACTATGGAGGCACTTGAAATGAAAACGTATTTGATTTTGTGCACACTTGTGCTGTCATAACGTCCAAAACGCACAGTAAGATGCATCATGCAGAGGCCCAAGGAGCTCTCAAGCACCTCTTTAAGTGCCTTTATAGGGAGCGCAGCCTCTGGCTCCTTGAGGCTGTGTGTTCCTCACCAGAGGAAGGTTCTTGGGTTGTGGTCCAAGCATAAGCCAGTTCTTGCATCCGCCAGTTGCATATGAGGAAGTTGGGAGCTTGGTGTCCTTCCAGCTTTGTGGGGAAGGCCCCTGTGCACTTACAAACTGCTCTTGACCGTGTCCCCTTGCCTCCTGCAAACACCTCTCCCTCCTGGTCTTCCTCCAAGAAGGGCTCCCCACTCACTGTGGCTTTGGAAGGTGCAAAGACCCTTTCATATGTAGTGCCTCCAGGTACCCAAAATGACAGCTGGGCTTCATGCCCTTGGCTTGGAGCTTTCTGGATTGCTGTGGCTTGGCCCAAAGGATTGTAGGGGCAGAAGAGAAGTGCCAGCCCTTAGTGACCAGTACAACCTCAGCCAGGTATGCAGACACCCCATGCATACCTGCTGTCCCACTGCCTGCTGCAGACACATTCCTGCAGTAGATGCAGCAGGCTGGTGGTCATGAGATGTGGCACAGCAGCCTAAGATAGCTCTCCAGCACTTATTCCCAAATATGCCACCTAAAAGTGGCTGGTGCATGGCACTGAAGAGTATCTCTTTACTGCTGATGTTCCTATAAGTGGCAGCATGGGCACTAAGAATTGCTATTTCCCTTCTGCTTGGAAGTGAAATCTCTAGTGCATCTAATCAGTCCAGCCTCATCAGCAGGATGCTACATAGCTGTTTATATACTGCATCCCTTATGTTCCTTCATAAAGTAGTTGGATAACCCTACCAGATGTAGTAGTAATATTTAAAGAAACAACTAAGAAGTTGGTTGCAGAAAGTCTTACTATAATTCTGCAAAACAGTATGAACTTGCTGCGTATCGACATTGCAAATTCAAGTATGAGCAATGTACAGGGAAAACATGAACAGTAAAAGCAGATTTACTATTGATGTTCCTAAGCAATTCAGTATCTTCAGAGCAGGTTTATTCCCCTGTCTGTGTTGTTCTATAGTAGTTGATTGGCACATTCATTCTAGACAAAGAATCCATCAAATGTCCTTTAGCATGTGAAATCTTGGCACAGAAAAAGCTGGAAGAGAGGAATGGTATTTTTGGCTTTACATTTTAATGTATTCTTTTAATTCCATTAAAATAAAAACTTATGTGTGAGTAGCAATATTAGCAAACGGATTGGTAAACTTGAGCTCCTTTAAAATGATCACACCCTTGTGCCCACAAGGTCTGTAGTAACTAAAGCTAATACCTAGGCAGAATATTGTGTAAGACAAGCTGTTCCTTCAAGTCAAAGTAACAAGTAAATTAACACAAGTAGTTAACAAAATTCAGTCTATCAGTCTGTCCTCAAAAGCCTTCACAGACCATGCACAGGTTAGACCTCAAAACATAAGTGCCCATAGCATGACCAGCTGGTTAAACATGGAACTGGAAGCACGTGCAATATTTACTCAATGTACAAACAAGACTAATTTTGCACAGAGAAAGCTACAAGTAGCCCAAATGTGAGGCAGAGATTTATGTCAGTGTTCATGTCTGCAGCGAGTGTTGCTTGCTTTATACCTGGGTAAAGGGAGCTTACTGAGCCAGCAGGCAATCATCAGTATAGGAATGTATGTACTTTGAAAGCCCAAAAGCCTTTTGTAACCAAATTTAAGTTCTAAAATGCTTCCAAGCATTCAGGTTAAATTGAGGCAAATTATTCAAGTATGAGGTCAGAGGAGATTATTCCACAGTGACAAATTTGCCCTTTGATCTCAAAAGTAGGGAAATACAAAAGTACACTCAGTTGGAGACTCTATTCAACTCTGGTTGTCATCAAGTGTCCTCCTGAAGTGCTTGAAATAAAGATGTTAGAATCAACTTCATCTAGAATGGTTCAAATAAGAATTGTTATGGTCCCTGTTCTTAATGGGGGTTTTGTTACGTGATGGTTTTTGTTACACAGATAAGGTATGCTGCCTTTTATAAAGCCGTTAGTTTTGGAGCTAGTTGTGTCATCCAACCTGAAATGTCTTCAATTAAAAAAGGAAAGAAAAACATTTCTCATCACTCCCTGAGTTTCCAATCTGGTACCTGCCTCACTACTATAAATAACACAGCTCTGCGAAATTCCCCATTGCCCACCTCTGTACTGAAATAATTCCCCAGACCCAGGAGCTGCAGCAGTAAAATCAAGAGCAGAGTCCGTTTTACCAATGTCCATAAGATTGTTTAGAGATGTACCCCAGTCAAGACTCGTCAAATAGTTCATAAGTCACAATAAAACACGTAGCTTGTCTGATGAGAAAACTGCTTTGTCTAAAGACCAGTGTGAGGATTACTCTCTAAAAAAAGCATTTGGTAAACTCTTTTTAAAAGAGAGTACCTGGATGCTATTTGGATTATATTTTAAGCCAGTCAATATTAAAACTTGCACTCATTTTACTGTAAAATAAAGTGTGGGACTTGCCAAGTCACTAACTCTAAATGTAACGGGATAAAATGAATATCAAAGTATTTCTGTGATTAATTTTACCCTTAGTTCTTAAACACACCCTCATTGTTACAGGCTCATCAGATGAAATCACGCTACTATCGTGCATGAAAATAATAACGAGCATCTTCACAACAGTCATAATTTGTTGCCTGCCTGTTTCCACTTTCTAGGATTAAAATCCTTTACTCATGGCAATATGTGCACTCATTCCAGCCAGGGTCAAACTCTGCCCTCTGATGTGTTCACTCAAGTCCCACCGAAGGAGGTGGGAGTTGTGTGCGTGCTGTGAGCGCAGATTTTGGTCCAAAGTGCCTGAATGAAATGTTTTAACAACATACTTGGGAAAAGTGAGCCCTTAGTCCATCAAGATAACTTAGTTCTGATGGAGGTTCAGTACCTCTTTTCTTACATGCATGATCCCTTACTGTGGCATCACATTTAAGGATCGTGGCTCCTGTACCAGCCTGATGCCCTAACTGGGGTATTTCTGTGGTATGGTTTAGGGAGACTCAGCTTGAACATTGTCAGTACAGCAAACACCGCGTGCTGAGGCATTGTACTCTGAAGCCCCTTATTTGGCACAAAAAGAGGGGGTTTTAGCACCGAACAAAACTACTTCTGGCCTTTCTAAATACTATGGAATTTACAAAATTTCCCCAAAATGCGTTTGTCCAAATTATACATGTTGTTATAGTGAAGTTTTGATGATGATTGAGACCTCAGTCCTGCAAACACTTAAGAGGTGTGGGAAACTGTAGATGTGAGCAGTGTCTGGAGCTGCCATCACTGGAGCAGCCAAGGGAATTGTAAGGCTGAATGCTATTCAGACCTGTAGAACCAGGACCTTATTTCTCCATGGGTAAAATGTAATTAATTAGAAATTGCAAATTATCACATCACTGTATCATTAGCGGATAAGTATACTATCAATGTTACAGGGGTGACAGTGGTCATGGCAAACAGTTAATGGGGGTGCAAAAGATGAAATGACTCCTGGATCTTTCTAACTAGACTGTTTGAAAAGATCCTGAACATTTCTTAAAGGTGCTCATTGCTGCAATTGCATGTAGCTGGAGAACAACCAAATTATCGGTGTTTTAAGGCATTTCTGCATGGCAGAGATGACAAAATGCAACCTCCTAACAGCAAAGCAATGACAGACAGCCAGTTTTCCAAATCTCCTGGAATGCCCCAGTTGGATAAATGAGTGCTGTTGCGATGCTGAACTACTCCACATTTGTGAATTACAGTTCGCAAGATTTCAAAAATGTGTTTGCTTTGGTGGCTATAGTCAGTTCATGCAGGTAGCTTCAGAAAACAGGGAAATACAGATCTTGTCAGATATGGAGCACTTCCATTTTACATCACAGCTACAAGAAGTCAAGTTACCTGTAACAGGATAGCCTTCAGGTTAGTTTTAGCTGAAGCTTCTCCTTCAGTTCTCAAATTATTAGCAAGCTGGTTTTAGTGAAATCATAGAAGAACCATAGTCATAACCTGAGGGAGTGACCGATGCAATGCAGGGGCTTCTTGTTGTCAAATCTGGCTTTGGTATATGCACACAAGACCTGGGCATAGTTATTTGTGTACAAGCACCGCCACCAAGGCAAGGCATTTTTGAATGTGTCTGTACCTCTTCACTTCTTGAAGGCCTTGTTGTGACATGAAATTTGATTTTGTGAATGCACCGACTGCATCCAACCAACCAACCTTTATGTGAGGCAGATTCTGCTTGTTGGGGGAGGAGGGAGGGTTCTTAAAAAAGGTCCTACCGGCTATGGATACCTACCAAAAACATTCCTGCTTCTTTTCCTTTATCCCCCTTCAAGGCCTGAGTGTTGGGAATATGTTCTATGTCTTTTCTGATGATGGGATCACAGTCCTTCAGCCAAACGAATGTGAAATCCGGAGACACATCAGGCCCGAAGAGAGGATTTTCACAAGTTATGTAAGTCCTAAACCCAGTAGCTACAGCTCTTAATCTCTTCAAAGGTTGTTGTTGCTAAAGGACACAGTGATGTTAGAGCTTGGTGGGTTTCACGTGGCATCCCTGAGGTGTATCATCTCCTCCTCTTGAAAATTAAGGGAACCACTGACATGGAGGATTACTGACACACTGCAGAGAATTTGCCTAGTTACCCTGTCAAAATGTAGGCAAAGACTTTCGCCTGGCTTGTTTGTGTATCCTTGCCCAAAAGTTGTAACTGGGCTGCTAGAGAAAGTACAAGTCAGTAGCAGTGAGACGCACACATCACTCGCTGGCCCCTTTTACTGATAGGCAAAGGAGTTGGCCACTTTCTGCTCTTTAGAAGTAGTTTCCCAGATTAAACCGCAGCAGGGAGGTGGGTCAGGATGCACAGAAGATGTTTGTGTCATGCTGGTCCTCTGCATCTACCGCCACTGAACCGCAGACCTGTGCCGTCCTTGTTGTTTGCTGTCCAGCATTTCCTGCCAGCGCTGGGTTCACCCACCCCTGCTGTAGGAAATCACAAGGAGAATGTGTTCAGGTGTCAGTGAATGTCAAGCGCAGCCTCGTCCACAGTGGAGCTCAATATGACAAGGGGGATAACATGTGCCTGGGGTGCTGTGAGGGCAGTGTTCTCAGTGACCTCTGTTATGTACTCCTGTGTGGTAACATACACCATATGTGTATGCTCATGGATCTGTGAATTCTCATAAAACGCAGCTGCAGAAATACCTCCAGAAATGCTTTTTCAGTCACTCCTTTATTTAGTGGGGCTTTTTAAAAGGAGAAGCTGAGAATGTGGCTACCTCCTGAAGAAAAGGACTCGGCCTTGCTGTTAGTTGTGTGAGGGATGAAAGGCGACGATCACTATCATGAGCCCCAAAGGCTGGGGAAGGCTCTGGTGCCATGGGTCAGGATCTTCTCCTGAGTCTGCATTCAGTACTTTTTAGATACCCATAAAGTTGTGGTTGATACTGTTGGGGGGTTTCCCATTGGATTTTCATATACCTTAGAAGAAATCCAGACTGATGCTCACTGCAGGACTGGCTTAGTATCATGGAGCTGCACTTGGGCTGTTGCTACTCAGAGACAGAAATCTTGCGTTTCTTTTTTCCCAAGAGCTGTAAATATTGAAGAGGTGGTTCTGGAGAAACAGCTTGAAAAGAACAAAGGAGAGAGGGCACTTAAGGAAATAATGTCAGCACAGTGGTGGGCATGAAAGGGATTTTTAACGTCATTTCTTGGCTGCCTTTCAGAGAGAGCTCTAAGGGTTTCCTACCGGCATCATAGAGCCCTTTCCCTTGATATAGGGAGGATTGACCTTTTTTCTCCCCTCCTGTTTCCCTTGTAGTGTCTTGAGTGTTTGTCACATAGACACTGACACCAGCCTGCAGCTTCAGGAGGGTTTCTACAGCAAAGGTTTCTTCATTTGCTGTTAGAGGGCACAAAAGCAGATAGAGCAGCTGAGCACCGTAGCAGAAAGTGGTGCCATTTCCCTGCTCCCCTGGCTCTGGGTGGATGGTGTGTTGTGAGAGCCTAAGCCCCAGTGCAGAGCCGAGGATGAGGATGAGTTTGGAGGCTGGTGGGTGCTTGGCTCTGTGTGTGGCTGCTGGGAGCTCAGGGCTGGGCTTTTGTAGCACCTTTGCACTTGCAGTAGCGTAGGAAAGGAAGATGCAGCCAAGCTGTTGAGTTTTGTATCTTCAACCAGTCTCCACCAAGGTACCTAAACCAACAGAGCTGTGCTGCTTAGGGGTGAAATCTTCATCCATAACCATCGCTCTGATACAGACATGGTGTTGGCATTGTTTTCCTCTTTCCCTGAACAAGCTGCGCTGCTCTAACTGCCTCCCCTTTAGGGAGGTTTTGCCATTATTCACAGTGACCTAGCTGTTGTATTGACAGGTTTTAAACCCAGCACTTTTGCTCACTGAAGTATATATGTGTGTTCATTTCATTTTACCCTCGTTTCTACACCACAGCCCGCTCCCACACAAATGCTCTTTCCCATAAAGCAGCTCAACAGAAGGGAGAGCAACAAAGAATAGCCAACACACAGAGGTTTGTTGGTGAGGTTATGTGTGACTCTTCCAACTCAGGGTACCAGTGAGCTCCTACTAAAGCTAATACCAGTTTTGTACAGGACTCAGTGAGGATCAGAGTCAAAAGAATGGCATCAGGCAGCTGTGAACAGGATTTGGTCCAAAGCAACAAGATTTGGTTCCTTTTGAACAGGGGAAGTTTCTGTGGTGCAGCAATAGACTGCAGAACTCTGCTTGTTTTGCCACTGTTTCCCTGGGCACCAGCATCTCAGAGCACACTCCCCTGGACTGAAAATGACGACCTGATGAAAAACATGAAGCTGTGATTCAGTTAATGTAAATCACTGTTTTTTCAAAGCACAGAGTGATATCGCTAATAAATCCTGACAGCATCGCAAGTCTCGATGAACCACGCTGTACTTCAAAGACAGATCCGTATAGACACTGCGGTTATTTCAATTCGGGGTGACTTTGCAGGAGGTCCAGCTATTTAATGTTACTGGGTAGAGCCAGGCTGCGGTGTGGGATGTGATGAAATAATTATTTCCTGTTTTTAAGGGAAAAGAAGGGGTTAAATATCATCCTAATGGAATCCCCAGCGATTTTTTCCTTATGGTTTTCAAGGCTATGCTTCTTGCTGTTCCAGACCCTGAACTTGTAGAAATGAAACCTTTTCTTCTTTTTCCCCCCTCAGGAAGAGATCTGTCCTAAAGTGGAAGGTGAAGGCACTCAGTCCTGCCTCTGGGCTTCAGCGGTCAATGTCAGAGACAAGTACATTTATGCAACGCAGCCTAAGCTGAATAGAGTAATGATAATTGATATCCAGACTCAGAAAGCCATACAGGTACTTACAAGGGGAAGTCTTTATTCACTGGTGGCAAAAGACTTGGTATGGGACAAAAAAGTTGATCTTTGCCCAGTGGAGCTGCTGACACCGCTTGGGCCTGTGTTGCTTTCACCCATGGGGTCACACTGTGTCATTTCTGTTCTGTAAACTTGCTGGCAGGAAAGAAACTCCTTTATGGGTTGGATATCATAGTCCCGGGGGTGTATCTGCAGCCGAGCTTGCAGCTAGTGTGGTAATACAGCACTAGGATGAATTTCTGGCTCACGCTCATTGAGCCACTGCCTGACCTCAGTTATAAGCAGGGTGGGAAGAATGAACTGGTGTGGGTATAACTCAAGCAGAAATTGGTCCCTGATCTACTGGGTATAAGTAAGAGCATAAGATGGAATGATGTCTAGCTAGGAAACTGCACCAAGCAGCCAGATTTTTCTACTGCTGGCTCTGCTGCTGATCTCTCAATTGATCTGAAGGTGAAGCTGCACAATGGGTATAACAGTGGTGCATGGGAAAGTCTGCAGTAAACCGGTATAACATTTGTGATGTGCATTTGGGTCACTGTGTAAATACCTATCTCTGTTTTTTTAAGTCCTTGGATGTTGACCCATTACCAACCAAATTACATTATGACAAGTCCCACGACCAAGTGTGGGTGCTTAGCTGGGGTGACATGTGGAAGTCCTCACCAACGCTGCAGGTAAGTCCTTATGCACCTGAGCCTTTGCCCTTCCTTGGCTCAGCATCATTGGTAGCAAGCTGGTGCCTGGTTGGTTGCAGGTAATTAACAGCGTTTAATGGCCTGGATATAAAGCTGTTCTTTCATTTGCATATCTAGTGTGTTTTATTCATCCCTCCTCCGTCCATCCTCCCATATTTTTCCTGCTGTTTAATTTGTTTTTCAGCAATGACTGTGCCGTAGGCTGGCAGCAGGACTGCTTTGTTGCCAAGGTCTGTTTTGTTTTAAGGCTGATGACAGAGCCAAGTGCTATAAAGTTGTACAGCAAGGGCTGGCAGCTGACTGTGAGCAGTGTAAGCCTGCCATGCTCCAAGGCCCAAGGAGGATGCCATTGGGGTTCCGGGAGCTACTCCATGCTCAGCAGCGTCAGACCCATAGTGATATTGGGGCACAGTAATGCACATAGGTTTGGACAACTGAATGAACTTCTATTTCTGGATCGCCCTGGAGGACTCATTCTTCTGTTGATGCTACAGAAACATTAAGTGTCAGCATCTAATGGGGCATTTTGCTGCTGCTGTATGTCATATGACAGAGTTGACACCAGAGCTGATTTGATCCAGCTAGACATACTCTTCTCTAGCAGTTATTTCCCTGCACTTGATTCCTGGGAACATAGGTGTCATGTGGATACTCCTACCAGAAACATTCGCTTGTAAGTCTACATTCAAACATTCCCCAGCAGCAGAGAAGGTTGGCTGTGCTTTCTGACCTAAAAACCTATATATCTGGAGTCCATGTTCTTCGTGGGGATGCTGCCCTGTGAAGGTGGGACAAACCATCCCCACCAGCCACATGCTTCATCTATGATAATGGCTGCAGCCTGCAGACTTTTCCTAGCAAAGAATAGACTAGCCACAAAACACGGGCGTTTTCAGGGAAAGACACCAAAATCAGAATAGGGACAAATAAATGAAGGTTTCTGAGGCAGTGCTCCAGCTTGGCTCACCTGGGGGTGAGCAGTTTCCTGTACAGGGTATAAGGAGATAAAATCGGCTCTCTTTACCCTCTCTGACTTAATTTCTTCCATCCAGCTGTGAGAGGTTTCTGTCAGTAAAGGAGACATGGCACAAGCGTGTGATTATTAAGAAGAACAGACCACCTGCACAGTTGGAAACTTGTTATAAGGCTCCAGCTCTAAGACAGTCCTTTCTGTTATGTTTATGAAGTGCAGTTGCTTATGCAGGCAGTGAGATTAACATCACCAGCAGCAGATCTCTCCTTTTTTCCAACCTTCTTTCCTAAAAGGTGGGCAGTGAGTGATCTGGCCAAGTTAATTCTTAACCTGCAGTGGTTAGATGCAGACATGCAATAAAGCATCTTCTTTTAACAAAGATGCTTCTGCTGAGGTTGATCTAAATCCCCACTCGTTCTTTGGAAGTCAGGGATTTATCAAACAGCCTGTGCAGCCGACTAATGGGATGCTGTTGTTTAGCTATTACTGGCTTGTGGGAAGCAAATGTCTGGCCTTGTGAAAGCCCTGTGCAAGAGAGGGCATCTTTCTTGAGCAGTCTAATTGGAAGAAATCTAAATGGCACGACCAAAACAGCTGTCTGAACTAAACCTTGTAGGGATTTAACACTTCCTCAATGAATTATGTAGCTATAAATTGAAAGCAACCCCTGTTGCACATTAGAGAAGCAGAAGTTCCTAATGAATGGACTGATGTCATCTTGAACTGGGCAAACAATCTGAGTATTTGACATTTTAGCTATTGAGAACTTCAACCTCTCTTTTCCTGTGGTGGTGAAGGAGCTGAGTTCCCAGGGCCATGGAGGTGGGTGCTGGGCAGCATGGAGAGGGGACAGCCAAAGGGCCTTTCACTGCCTCATCCTGTATTATATATGGTACAATACGTGGATGAACAGTTCTCCTTCAAAGTGATAATTACCTGCTGTGAGTTGGTGTTTGATCCCTCAAGCTGGTAAATTGTATCTGTGCATATTAGTGAGATTAATAAATTTGACCATGAAATAAATGTTGATTTTAGACAGTGAGGAATAAATTACGGTCTTAGTGTTGTCATACTACTTCAGCTCCTGCACGACTGCTCTTTCTCCAGGTGCAAACATCTTAGGAAAGTCACGTTGTGTACTTACCTTACAAATGTCAAGCCTCAAATACTATTTATTAGCACACCTTCTTCAAGGCAGCTACACCAAGCGGTATGTTGAAGTCATTAATCAATTTGGGTCTACTGCGTCCCTGGGAAAAGCCACTTGGTGCCATGCGTGACTATGGGAACTGTATTTACCTTTCTACCTTACTCGCTGCTTTTCCTGTACTCAACCTTGTGTGTGTTTGTTGTAGGTAATACCAGAGGCAAGCGCAGGGGAGGAGCAGCATGTTATCCGCACGCCATTTGAAGGAGTGGATGATTTTTTTATACCACCTACAAATCTTATTATTAATCACGTTAGGTAAGAATGTCTGAATAGCAACAGTGACCACGGTGCTCTCTTCTAGTGGGCATCCTTCTAGTTATCTTATAGCACTTTACAACTGTGAATGAATGAATTCATGATCAAGCTAACTACTCTTATTGATTGAGCAAATTACTAATAGTTATTCAGTGAATCAATGAAACAGCAAGAAACAAACCTGCGCTTCCTTAGAACATGCACAGGCATTCAAACCTCAGCTTGGTCAGCCATGCAAGGTATCACACGCTGCCCTGCTTGGTTGTGCTGGGAATTTGATGGCCAAAAGAAGCTGCCTTTCCTGCCTCAAAACTGCTTTATGGATCTGGGCGTAATGAACCTGTGTCAAAGATTTATTGCCTGAAATGGTAAAGGTTTATTCTGCCTGAAGCATAAAGCATGGTTCCTCCATGTATTTCCGACTTGTTCAAATACTGGATCTCTGTGTGATGTGTATGGTTTGAGGAGAGAAATAATACGCACGGCATATTAAAAAGCCCACCTCTATGAACCATCAGTTTTGAATGCTGATGTGGTGTAGCGGTTAATGAGATTGTGTAACTAACATACTAATAATGTGGACTAATACTGGCTGCTTCCCAGCAGGCACAAGAAGCCTCCCATTAACATTATCAAAACTGATGATAACTGCAAAGCAATTTATACCATACTTACCACGTTATAACAACTCTAACCATCTT
The DNA here is from genome assembly GCF_037157495.1 of Lathamus discolor. Lineage (NCBI taxonomy): Eukaryota > Metazoa > Chordata > Aves > Psittaciformes > Psittacidae > Lathamus > Lathamus discolor. The sequence continues at coordinate 19,143,253 of NC_088893.1, forward strand.
CTGTCCCCAGTGTAGTTTAACTAAGCTAAACACTCAAAAACTGATAATGTAACTCCTTGCATTCATCTTAGGTTCCCTGCAGTGAACACCGAGGACAGGGGGGGTCACACTTGAATGATTGCGTGTTGAATCGGATCCAAAATAAATAACTTTGCTTCCTGAAACACAAACTAATGAGACATACTTCATGGCTGTCACTCTCAATTTCTCCCTACCTCATTTTTCCGCGTTGCTTTCAAAATATCCTTATGACTAATAGTAGTGCCAGAAGGTAGATGACTCTGCTGAATGCTAAAGCCTGAGGTGAGAAGGTATAGTGCGGGTTCAAAGACAGGAAGGTGGAATAATTGCACTATTTATTTTGTTTCATTGTCTTTTTGCTTCGGTGTGGTTAATCGGCTGTATACAGACGATCTTCTATAAGAAATACTACGTGTAGATAATTCTTTATAGTTTCCATGTACAAAGCAGAGAATGCTCAGCCTGATTTCCTATTGCATTTGTTCAAGGCCAGATCTTTGTCCGTTCTCCTACCCTCAGCACCGAAAATAATTGCTCCCAGTCTAATGAGACTTACTGAGATTATGTTCTAAATTCTCCGCTCAGAAACAATCATTGGCGATCCCCGCATTTCCCAGGAAGGTGAATATTAAAACAACCTCTTCTGCGAGCCAAAAAATGTGTGCATGCAAATATTGCTGCATATGTATTGCAGCTGCCTGTTATTTCAGATGGATATCTAGGAATGTATCTGGTTTTATTAGTTCCCAGGGTAGATTGTTGTCTATTAAAACCTCTCCAAGTGCAAGGTTTTCGGGTCACAGATTGCGGGCAAGCGCTGCACCTCTTCTGCAGCCATGTGCTCGTAAAACACATTCTGACCCATTTCTTTACAGTTTATGATAAGAACCATTTTTTTAACTTCAGGCATTTGGCCAAGTATTAAGGAAGTCTTGGGGGGGAAAAATGCTGTAAGGGAAAGCATTTTTTAAAGTGTACTTAAAATGCATTCATCCAGGAGAAATACAAGTGTCATATCCAATTTCCCCACACACAGTGCACTGCAAGTCTCCACTGCAGATATTTTCTGAAGTCTCTCTAATGGATGTGAATATAATGGGAAAATGAAAGGCTCAGCCCAGTGGTTTTCATGGGATCATACACTAGAGTGGCTCGTTCTTTAGAAGTGGAATCATTGCAGAGTGTCTCCTTGACAGATGGATTAAGAATAACAAAATAAACGCAGTGTTTTAAGCAAAATATGTATTATCTGCACACAAGGACATTGCCGTTGATATTTCGCAAAGCAGCTCTGCATCTTTAGGGGAAGAGATACAAAACTGAGCACTCACTTCATTCCCTTCTGTCTGCATTGAATGGATGAAAAGATGCTGGATGTAAAATTAGTTTGGGTAAGTCAGTATCAGCGACCTGTGAATCCAGGTGAACACAAACAGGTTGTTTCTGTGGGCTCCCTCTCAAATTAAGCAGAAACCTTTCTTGGCTATTCTTGACCTTTTCTTGTCTTCAGCAAAGGTCGGGTGTGCTGCAGCATATATCTTTTACAGAACATTTATTCCGTGTTCACTGTTGTCTGCCCTCTCTTGAGACAGAAAACAAAGACCCTTTTTCTTCAGTGCACCCTGGTTATGTTCCTTGAGAAGTGTTTTACATTCTTCCTGTGCTGGCAGGATGGCGTTTCACATAGTCTGCCCTACACCTCAGCCTTGTCGCTGGTTCCCAGGCACCATGGGGAGCAAACACACATCACAGCTACCCGCTGGTGCTGTAATTTAAGAGATGAGGTTGGACATCATCTTCTCTCAGTAGTTATACATAGAGCTCAAAGTTGTTCTCTGGCCCCAGTTTAGCAGTGATATGCTTTGTTTAGAACAGGTTTCTGCTTTGGGATTCAAGAACTCTTGAGCATATATTGAATTACATCCTTCTAGAGCTGAAACAGGTTATACACAAAGCTGGTCAACAGTAGCCTCCAGAACACACAAGCCTTGATTATTATTCCTGTTGTAGATAAATCTTCCCAATAAGATTTCAGCTCTTGAAGATGTTATTCAAACACCCAAGCATATATTCAGGCTTCCAGGATGAGGTTGCTAATTTTAACTGAAATGTATATACCTCTTTTTAGCATGTTTTAGAAGCACTAAACCAAGAGATTTGTTACAGAAAAGAGCCGGTATTATTGCACATGCTTCCAAAACAAGCAGCATAGAGTTTCGCAGTTCTGCTGACTTTTGTCTTTCCTCAAGCATCTCACCGTGTCTCCAGAGATGACTTCAGTGTCATGTTTTCTATTTCAGGTTTGGTTTCATCTTTAACAAGTCGAAGTCAGCAGTTCACAAAATTGACCTGGAAACTGTGACCCACATCAAGACTATCAACTTCAGAAACCATAGCTGCATACCACAGGCCATGGCTTATACCCACCTGGGCGGTTACTTCTTTGTCCAGTGTAGGAAGAATAGGTCGATGGCTGCGTCACCACAGCTCATCATTGACAGTGTCACTGATGCTGTCATCGGCCCCAACAGCGACGTGTCGGGCACGCCGTACATCTCACCAGATGGACGCTATTTGGTCAGTGCAGATGAAGACAGTGGCAGGATCAGAGTCCAGGCTCTGACTGTCCGTGGGGAAATCAAGTTGATTTATGACTTACAAACAGACATACACATATCTGATCTGACATTTCAACCCTCTTTCACTGAAGGCAACCAGTACTATATATATGCTACTTCACATTTGCAAACAGATGTGCTTTTTGTAGAGCTGTCAACGGGGAAAATGAATGTACTGAAGAATTTAAAGGACCCTATCACATCCAAAGACTGGCCCTGGAGCAGCTACAACAGAATTATGAAAGACAGTGGATTATTTGGACAGTATCTCATTACACCAGCTAAAGATTCATTGTTTGTTATAAATGGGAGGCAAAATACGTTACGCTGTGAGGTTTCAGGTATAAGGAGGGGTAACACAGTGGTCTGGGTTGGGGAGGTATGAAGGGCAATAGCAGTAGAGCCTTCAGCAGGCAAGTACCGGTTGGACCTTTACACTGCAACAACTGAGCAGTAGCATTGTATATTTTTACACTGGGGGGAAAAAAATAAGAAAAAAACAAAAAAACCCTGTATAGGCTTCATGGTACAACACTGGTCTACTTGCAAGTTTTATAATATAAGGTATGCTCTGCTAATAGGAAGTGGTTTTGAAGGGATGTCTTTTATTTGGGGGTATGATTTGTGGTTATGAGAAAAATGCTGAGAAGCGAATAGTATCTCCACTGAGATATCGTATAAGCCACGAAACCTAATGATTCTGTAGAACAAATCCCATTTTGAGTTTCCATACTGAGGAGCTTTTATGTTATGTTCAAGCCATCCGTTTTCTTTCCCGTATACCTTGCCCATTCCCTACCCCAGCACAGAGAGACTACAGAAGCAAGGACTGCAGTTAAAATTCACCTTTGGATGATGAGGGAAACTAAGCATCAGAGAGCAGTTTTCAACCCACAGAAACCTAGAAGAGTGATTTAATGAGAACCGATCAGTTTTCTCTGCAGGACGGCTTTGGGAGGATTCACAGATGTGATTTCAGAAGGAGGCATAACAGAAATAGCAACTGTCAGCTCGCTTTCTTCTGCGCTTAATTTTGCTCTTGGTACTGCTGAAGGCGATGTTGCGAGTCCGTCCCCCCACTCTTCTAATGCATATCTGTGTGACTGTATATGAGAAATCTGGCATGAAGTATCCAGGCCATTAGAGTGAGTAAAAGCCCAGAAATGCTAAGGGGGGTGTCAGAGTTTGTAAAAGATGCTGTGGAGAAGGAGCATTAGTCTTTCAGCAGCTTGTGAGTGTGGTCAGCTTGGCACAATATGCAAAATCTGCTCTTTTGGGGGCAGAGAATTAGTTATGGTTATTCCCACAGGAGGCAGCAAGACTCCTAGAAATTGTTGGTTTCTCTCATTAAATGTTTAGTAGCACTGAAGTCACTGGGTTCTTCATAAAACAGTAGCTTACGATGACAGAGCGTATTTTTAATAGAAAACTCACTCATTTTCTAGTCATAGCCTTAATTTGCCTCCTTCTTTTCAGACATCCTGGGAAACAATTTTAATGTGTGATTTTTTTCCTTCCCGTTTATACTGCACTTGTTTATAGTCAATTATCTGTTAGTTATGAGCAAAGAGCTTCATGTAAAACCAGCTGAGTTACGCTTGAATGCAACAGCTGGCACTGAGAAATTCCAGTTGGGTTCCCATAAAAACATGGATCCATTTGCACATTTGGAAGATAGGAAAAGTTTTCTAGTGCATTTTGGTAACTTTCTCTATCCATCACCGTGAAGTAATCAGGGCAGGAGCAGCCTTGGCTTGCAAGGCAGTGCAAACCAGATGAACACCACTACCACCATGAGCGGATGCATCAGAGCAGTTGTAACCCATGTACCACTTTGAAGATGTGGTCTTGAGGTGGGTGAAAGCTCTCTCTGAAGGTCAATACCTGTTCTGTGGGAGCCACCCATCAGCCTTTGGAAAGACCCAGCTTGTTTTGTGAATGATCCCGTTGACCAGAGTTCCTGTGACAGCAGCTGCTGAACACATCCCGTGATACGTAGTGGCACATCAATTACTTTCCTCCACAGATGCTTAAAGTCACCCATTTCACAGTGCACACAGAGGGATTGTAAATGAGAAGGGTGCAGACTAACACTGGCAATCTTTGCTTTAAATGTTAAACTTTACCGAAGAGTAGCATTTTAGCACGGCTGGAGACCTGAAGTAACTGAAACAATTTCAGTTCTGTAGAGATTATGTAAAAATCTGTTCAGACAGACGAAAAAGGGGAGCTGAATCCTATGAATTCATGAAACATGGAGTCCTTGAGATTGCCCTTCAACACCCATAGGCTGAAACATCCATCTCTTTTCACTTATGAGCCATAGGGGTTAGAAGAGACTATTTCATCATTGCAACACAGGCATTAAAACAGATGGGCATAGCCTTTAGCAATGCATGGTGTCCATGATTTTCTACTCATCTGGTTAGGAAACATACCCGTGTCAAGGAAAGGAGAAGACCAGCTTTGTAAGTACCTTGAAATATGCACAACTCCTTTCTTGAACAGAGCTGTATCCATACATTGCTGTCATCCTAAATGTGTTTTACCAAGGCCAGACACTGCTCTCGTGTTATCTTTTATGACTTCTTGACTATTTTATTATGCCTATGGTAAGTTTCCCTGTAGAGACGTTCATTGTGTCATAGATCAAGCAAATATTACTTTTTTAAGAATATTTAAAAGAAAACCCTGTATATATCTGTTCAGGTAAATATTCTTGGGGCTGGTTTATATATAGGCTGTGAAAGATGTGTAACAGACCTCACTTCTTCCTGTTTGTCGCAAAGTATTGGAATAGCGTTCACTTGACAAATCCCACATGGCCCTTCCAAAGATGTTCCCTTTCTTCCCTCTTCAGCCCAAGTTTCTGGTGATGTGTCTTCTAAATTATCCTAATGGTTATATATCATACTTAGAAAATGAAGTACAACTTAGCTTGTCCACACGACTTGTGAACAGTTCCAATGACGGTCAAACCTGACATTAAAGTGCTGCACATTTGTTACTCTGATCTTATTTTTATTATGACACAGGAATTTTATATGTACTCGAGACCTGTTTCAACTCCTTTTTGCCTTTCAACTCTCGTCAAAAAGAGGCTACGTTTCCTTGTTTGCAGTTTCTTTCCCACTCCCTTTGTGTTCTCCGCTGATTCACAACTCCTATCTAATAATCACAGTGATTAACTGAAATTAATTTAGGTTGAATTAATGACCATTTAATTACCCTACAACATTCCTATATCAGTTGGGTATTCTGGCACTAGAATAATGGAAATAATAATCTCTGGTTGACCCTAGTCCCAAGATCAGCTGCATTTTCCATTTGCCATTGAGGTTAAACAGTAGTATAATGGAAATGCTGGTTTGTCTTAGTATTTCCCTCGATATTTTCACTTTCTGAATGAAAGTTTTACTTAACATCTTCGCTTATGCAGTTCAGTAACTATTTAGAAACTGTCCACTTCTAAATTGGAGAGAAAAACTCACAAGTGCCTTAATTTGGCATCTGTGACAATAATTAACATGTTCTTATCATTTAATACTTTATTTTTTACCACCAAAAAGAAATCAACAGAAATCCCCAAGTATTTCTGTGGGTGGAAGCGGGGATGCCCACGGGATGGGTGGGAGATGGGGAACAGGCAGGGTTGCTCCATCACCCCTGTGAAAGGGGACTGGAGGGAGGGGGGGTGCTGTTTTCCACCTTGAAGGACTTGGGCTGTTTGGCTGTGTTAACCTCCATAAACACAGCTTTGCCCAAGAGGCACACGAGTCCTGATGACCTGTCGACAAGTACTTACTGCCTTGATTTATACCATGATTAGGTCTTAATTACTAGAGTGCCCAGTAGTGTTCAAGGTACTGCATAAAACAGACAAAAAGGCCAAGATCTCAGTTCTGTAAGGACATAACAGCCAATTCCCTGTCTGACCTGGCAGCAGGTCAGCAAAATGACCAGAAAAGCAGGAACTGAGGCTGGGGGAGATGTAAGCCTTAACGTGAGTGCAATTACCTGGTTATTCATCAAAGATCTGGGCATGCCATGATACCTGTATAATTCTTTCCTGAAGACACCCTTTGTCCCTTCCCATCAGGGCTTTAAATGAACATCCAAAGGGTTGAATACATGTATAGCTGTTGCTCTTCATGGAATTCCTGGGACTTGGACAGTGCACCCCAGGGATTTCTGTCTGCTGCATATCCTGTGACTCACCAACTCATGCTCAGATAATTTCTCTCATAAGAAAGCTGGGGGTAAATTCTGCTTGGTCTAAGAAAGTGCATCCCACCAGGCAAGCAACCAGCACCTGCTTTCTGTATGGGAGTACAACCCTAATCCTACAACACAGTTAGGTTATATCAAACAAAGCACAGATCAATAGTGTATTTAGCTCTACTAGTGCTTCTGCTCATCCCCAGCCTGCCAAACCTCCCCTCCTTGCTCATGTGCATCTTCGCTGCCATCTCTGTGCTTTCACAACAGGTACCACTCGTGTCCCCCAAATGCTTTTAATTCGTATCTGGATTTCACCCCTTCTTCCCCTTAGTGCATCTTTACCCTGATGATGTGGCATGAGGAACCTCAGGCTCCCAGCCTCCTCCTTCACCCAATTCCTCTGGAGCAAGAGAGGTTTCACGTGTTTTTTGCCTTTGTTACTTCTTGGAGTAGATTGAAATAAAACACAGGGAAATTTCTCCACCTGGAGACCAGGAAACCTTGAGGGATTCTTTTATATAAGAGATGGTGTATATAAGAGGTATTTGGTGGTGAGGATGGGACAAACTCCTAGCCAAGCACAGCAAGTTCAGGAATGTGATGCTCCTACCTGCTGGAGGAGGAAAAAGACACCTGAAGCATCACCCTTTCTGTAACCTCTGACCAGAGGGCTGGTTCTTTTTAACAGTGATCTCTATGAACAAAGATTGAAATAGCAAAGCTCAGAGGATTAAAGCGTTGGGGATCTCACCTCTGCTCACAGCTGGGAAAAATCAGGGTGACCGCAAGATGCAAAGGCATTGACTTGGCTTCCACCCGAGCAGCGGGACACAGCTGCATCAGGCTGGAGCTGTGTGATGTTAAGGTCCCTCAGTGCCTTGATGCGTGATGCTGGTGCGACATTGTCCTCACAGACATGAGTGGCTAGTGAAGAAGCTGTTTTCCTTTGGTTGTATTTTTCCTTGTAATTTTACTGCTCCTTCATTATAAGAAAAAGGAAAATGCCTGAAAAAAGCATGGAAACACACCCCAGTGCATGTGTGTTCCGACACAAAGGTGACCAAGGCTCTTACATATCTCATTTTAAGCTTGGGAAACACAGGGATCCTGCCTTACCTTTTCCAACTGATAGTAGCTGCAAGACAAACAGCAAGACCAAAAAGCCATTTTTTTTTAACCCCTACTAGCTTTAAGGAATAAAAGAGCCCTGCTGTGGTGCTTCTGCCATGCAAATCGCCATGGCCTAGGGGCTTCTTTAATTAAGCACTTCAGTATCTAACCCTTGGCAGTCTGTGCTGACACTTGTCCAAAGCCATCAGCTAAAGGGGGTGAGCACAGCAGAGAGCAGAGAGCCAGCTGCCACCAGTAAACAAGATAAGCACTAAACCACACGAGAAGCCCACCCAGCTTTACAAAGGTCAGAGCACTGCCATTCCCAGACATAAAACTCAAAGGCCTGGATTAGCAAAGGTTTCTCCCCACAGTTGATTGCAAGTGGTGCCATTGGATTACCAACCCAAGAGCCATACACTTTCTGGTCATTCTTTAACTTGCAAGAGGGTGCAATGATGGCTGGGAATTCAACCACTGTAATCGTGGCAGAGCTGAGAGTGGAGGGTTACCTGCAGAGATTTCAGGTTTTTTACTGCAAGGAGTATTGCAGAGGGAAAGGTTTTAATGTTGTATTTAAGGCCACAGTAAACCCGATGTTACTTGACTTCCACACAGCAGAGGGAAGTTTCTGCAGCAGAAAATACATAATTTCTGCATTAAGAGCTTGCAATGCCTCACCTGGTTGGAGTCCAGCACGAAGACCAGGCCAGCATCTTGGACTCCCACCTCCCTTTTCTTTAAGCAGGTCCAGCCAAGCTAGAAAAGACTCATAAGACATTGGTTAGTAATTTGGGTTATTTCAACCTGTATTATTTCCTGCTTCCAACCCTCATCCCTTTCAGCACAGATGTACCCAGCAGGCCTGTACCTCCTCTAAACTGTCCCTGAGCATTAAGGATGCAGAATTTCCCCAAGCTGACCGTCAGCCCCAAACACCCTGTTGTGCAGCTCAATATCAACAGATGGATTATCTCAGTCTGTATTTGGAGTGTGGCATTGGGCTCTAGTCTTAATTTTACATGGAATCCAGGCCAATTTAAAATATAGTGTCAAAAGTACTGGTGAACCAGAAAAAGAGGCTAACTACTGGCTTATTAGTAACCCTCTCAGCATACCTTCATTTCAAGTGGCTAACTTGTAATGCTCTATATGCCACCTGATGGCTAAGCTTCCAGTTGTTCTCTTCATCCACACCATCAGCACATCTCATCCTAATGCAAAGAGAAGTCCCTGCTGTGTCAAGCACAGCTGAACTCCTCCAGGAGGACACCGCATATTGCCACAGGCAGCAAGTGCCAGCCAACCCTGCTCCCATTCTCAAGCTTGCTCAGCACATCAGCTCCATATTCAACACATCAGCTTTGAAGCTGGCTGACTGGCATCCAAGCGCTGGCACACAGGATGCCATCTGTATCCCACAGCCAAAAGTGCTCAGTATTTTCTCTCTGTAAAATTATTTCAATCCAGTAGATACATCAGCTTCTTTATGATTTCTGAAGCAGATTTTATTCTCTTAAGGCATTTTCTCAAGCCTCGTAATTCTTTACGTGATTTGTTTGGTTTCATATCTTCAGTAGCCTTTACTTTTTAATGGGGGGAGAAGATGCAATCACATTTGTAGGCAGCATCCTGGTGCAGAATTGCCCTTTCTCCCCTCACATGGGGGCCGCATTGGCAAAATATTTCTCAAACTAAGAAGGCAGGGGAAATGCTGGATCAGAAAGCATAGAACTGCCCTGCATTGCTACCACCTCCAAAGAAACACGGACCTGTCCCGTGTCCCAGCAGGAGTGGAGAAGTGTGCCAGAGCCCTAACTAACTACACTGAGTCCTCGCTTCTGAAGGCTTTCCCAAGCACAGGATCTCCCAGAAGTCTTCACAAATACCTGAGCAAACATATGGCCGAGAATAAGAACCCAACAAACTATTATTGTCTCCAAATAAAAGATGCTGCAGTTTAAGAGCTTTTTTATTTCTTTCCCTAAACTTCACTGAGGACACTGAAAACCAATGGAAATAGGTGAGTAAACTCAAAAACTATGGCTGAAGAAAACAAAATTCAAACACTTTCGCCTATACCTCACTCACAAAGAGCAGAGAGCAACATTTTAGCACCCATAGATAAAGATTTTCCACTTGCTACAGCTTTGTATTTTAGACACATGAGCCTATGGTTTGCCTAGGTAAACTCCTTATTCATCCTGGACTTCAATGAGTCCTTTAAGCCCGCCATGAAGCATAGGTCTAGAAAGAGAGCCAGGAATCCTGAACGGAATTCCCACCCTGCCATGGCAATGAGCCTTCTCCTGCCCTCCACTCTGGCCTGAAGCCTGCAAGGGGAGCTCAGGGTCAAGCCACAGCCAAAGAGTAGATGTAGCACAGCTCAAGCTAAATAACACAAGCAAAGCCTTAAGGTAAATGTACGACGTGGCCTCATGCTGATGAATCAGGGGCTGTTCTCTCACCCTTTTTCTTTCTGCCTTTGTCTCTGAACAGCATTTCCAGCTGAGTGTCCCCCACCATTGAATTCATCGGTCTCTGAAATCTCTGTGTTCCCCCAGCATTCCCAAAGCCACAATCCAGCGCTCATCCTGCAAACTAAAGCTTATGCAGCAGATAAATCAAAACAACCCCACGAGACCTGCTGGAAAAGCCTCAGGAACCTCAATAGGTGTCCTTGGGGTGATGTTTTCTTTTCCCCTTGGTATAAGAGCCTCTACATAGATGGGTGAATTCACATGCTGCTGTTAGAGTACACTGTCCCCTCCATACACAGGTTCAGCAGGTCAACAGCACGTCCCTACCCTTTAAGACTCTCTAAAAGTCAAGCTCATTCATCTCAAGACAGACTAATAGTGCTCTTCAGCATTGAACACATACACTGGAAAACGTGCAACGGGAAAAATCAGAATCAACTTTACCTGGAAAAGGCTCCTCCTGGAATGCTTGTACATGCGAATTTCTCCCCTTATTTATAAAAAAGAAGAAAGTATTTTTAGTACATCAACTTCAGCAGAGATTTGTACCAACACAGTATCAGTGTACCACGTGTGAAATACATCTGTATTTACTTTAACATGTTATATGGCACCACTCACACAGTGTATTTGCAGTAACCTGGTATAGAAGAGGAAGAGCAAAATAGAATCACACAAAGCGCTCTCTATAGATACTGAAAACACCTTTTTTTCCTCTTCAATTCTTACAATAAAATGTGACAACAGCTCATGCTGACAGTGCCTGGCTTACCCTTGGGTGTTAGGACTATCAATGACAAAATTCTGCCTCCCTTTTGCACTGGATCCCAGTCTCCTGTCAATGGCTTTTTAAACTGTCGGTGCATTAATTCAAATGAATTACAGCTGAAGTGATGGGCAGGGCCCCTCTCCACCCTAAACAAGCAGCTGAGGGCAATTTATACAGATACACATGTGTGCGTTTACATGCACCAGTTTATATCAGTGTATTTGGAACTAAATGGTCTTTAAGGTCCCTTCCAACCCAAACCATTCTGTGATTCTATGATTTGCAGCTGGGAATTTGCAGGTCCAGACTGGGCACAGCGCACTACAGCTCTATGGTGTTAGATTTAAGGTTAGCCTGCTATGGCTCTGTGTTTAATTTATCATTATGATTTTGGCCTGGGAAAGACTACTCTGTCTTCGCATGGAACTATTGTAACACTGGGACACAGATGGCTAATTATCAGAACGTCTAATGGCATCTTCGTTATAGTCCTGAGGCAAAAAAAGCGCCCTACTTTTGACAAGCATTATTTGCTGAAACAAATTCCATTTAATTAAGACATGAAGTCTGGATTAAAAGACATCCTGGCTTGTCAACAATATTAACTGCAGCATATACTGCTAGAGGTTATGCTTTGCATAAAGCTAAACAGTAAAGGACAGGAGGGTTTGAAGAATTTCTTAGGTTTCCCTGTGCCTCGCTAGGCTAATCCGGTCATTTTTCTTCTCCTGCTTTACTTTAGAAGCTGAAATCAATGCTGATGGAAACAGCCAACTTGACAGCTTTGGAGGCTAAAATCCTCTCTATACCCTAAAAACTCAATTCACCAGCATGGGCTGCTCTGCGTGCTCTGCCCCAAGGTATACAGAGCCCTGACATCTCTGGTGTGCTGCAGCCAGTGGCTGTGTCAGCAGGACCATCACCACTCGTGAGTGCTTCTCATAGCAGGATGTGGGTTAGGAAGGCAAATACTGCATCAGAGACTCAGCAGAAACATGGGCTTAGTCCCAGAGATGTGGAGGTTTCTGGGCACCACTCATTGAGCATGACTCTTTAAAGGGTTACATGCAGAGCTGGCAGCTCAAAGTCTACAGTATCCCATATGGTAGTAAAACTATTCAAGGAGAAATTGTGCAGATAGTCAACATATTAAAGCTGCCATGAATTATGCTGAAAACATCAGCAGTCGACTTGTGTTATGGTCAATGAATGCAGATTCACTTGTTCTGAAGGCCTGGGGGCTCAGGGGCCTGAGACACTTGGGGATGCTCTAATAAACACCCTAAAGCTACTGCTCTTCCATTGGTATGTGACAACGCTTGGACTTCAGCAGAGAAAAACAGGAGTAAAAGCCATCGTGCAAGTGGCACAGCACTTCATGCCCTAGCAGTTCATCCACTAGTTCTCCAGCCACACTAGAGCACATTTTAGTCCCGGCAGGATCGTTCTGGCAAGCGTGGAAGGAATAAGGGCAGCAGAGAAAGTGTTCTTTTCAGTTACTGCATTTCAACTACAGGCTGAGTCCCAGCTCCTGCTGTTCACTCACAGATTCCTTGGATGCGGTGGGAGTTGCTTTGCAGGACCATTTGCAGGAAAATGCTCTGGTCCATGTTATTACAGCGGGTTGAAAAGGACAATTAGCAGATGCACTTACCTGGCACTACATCAAAAGTAAGAGCACAGCACTCTTCAAAGCAAAACTGGCCACAGTCCCTCCAATAAGCCAAGAGCCTGCTGACTGCTGCAATGAAGGCTTTTACAACGAGACTTCTAATGCTGCCTTATGAGTGAGAGCACCAGGAAAAGGTATTCTGGCACAGAGTCCGATGGCCATAGTATCAGATAAAATGGACTCTGGATAAGGCACTGGTTTAGGGAGTTATAATCAGGTCTGTGTCAATCCTCCCTTCAAAACATCACCAAAGCAGAGTGAAGGCTGATACAGTCTTCACAAAGGACACATAACATAGAGGATATGTTAAATTTGTGTTTATTTAAATCCTTCCAGCAATACAATCAGCCCCCTGACAGTTGTTTCAAAGTGTTTCCCTAAGTCAGCCAGACAAATCCCTGAATTATCATCTGCAGCAAACAAAATGCAACCGTGCTATTAAGCCAGGCTGTAAATATCATTGAAAAGCACACCCTGCCCAATAAATTAGGGGCTGTGGTGTTAATGCAAGCCTGCAAGGAGATGCTCACCAGGGGCAAATAATGTATTTGTGGTGTTGCAGGAGAAAGGCAACTAATGGATGCTGGCTGTGTAGCACACACTGTTCAGAAGCCATTCAGCTGCCAAGAGCCTCACGATTGATGAGCGAGTGATAGCCGGGAAGATTTATAGCCACTTTCCCACCTCTTTGGGAAGACTGAGATGGTCCAGAGCATGCTGTGAGATTGCTGGAAACTCAGTGCCAAAAAAAGCCTCACGTCACCCAGCCCCAGGTACAAGCTGCCTCTTGCCAGCCCTTCAATAAAGTGAATGTGGCATCCTCAAGGATTTGCTCTCCTTCCCCCTCAGAGGGAAAACTATTTGTTAGATGAGCTTTATGAAAGTCTGTAGCAAGCTGTCTGCTGTGGCCAGAGCTGGGAGCTATAGGAGCACAGGAGCCTCAACTGCTAGGATTTTGGAGGCAGCTGAGGTGCCACCAGCCTAGCACATCCCATGCTTTGTGTCTGCAGCAGAATCACAGCTTTCTATTTACCAGCATCGTTTGTGGAGTCACTTTGGTGGGGTAGAATGAGGGACAAGGACATGCCCCTGCTATAAAACGTGTTTTGGAACTGCCTGTGAGAAGTTAATCCCTGGTACAGGCCATGTGAAAAAGCAAAGCCGGAAAGAAGCAGCAGTAATGGAGCTCATTGCAAGACTGGCATCTGCCCCTCCGCCTGCTCTGCGCACAAAACACAGATGTCCTTCCACCTTCTGCCTCCCTGGGCAGTGTTTCACGGCAGCAAACTGCTTCCCCTTCTCTGCGCAGTGCCTAGAACAGAAAGGATCAGAGCCCTGACGGGCTACTGGCATGAAAAATAACCAGAAGGAGCCATGGTCTTCTGACTGGAGCAATCGATAGGAATGCTGGATTCGCCGATATTCCAGGTATCGGCGAAGACCTGCTGGGGAAAAAAGGAAAGAAAAAGGCAACATTTCTACCTGCAACCCTGCAGATGGCTGTCAGCAGTATTAGTAGTCTGATCACTTATGGCTTCCATCCAGCATATGGGGATTTATGCCCTTTGATGCTGCAGCACCAGTTTGTAATTAACTGCAAAAGCAGAAGTTTAAATCAACATGCTTTTTTGCTCCTTTTCAGATGGTTTATGGTCACTACATGGGGCACTGCAATTTCATCTTCCTGCAGTAACAGCTACTTTAGCTAAGTAGCATCACTTCAGTGAAGATGATGTTTAAATCTTCATTAAGCTCATCATCCCCATAATAAATATTCACCAACTAATAATATTTTTAATGTCTTAGTGGGTGAATTCTAAGCCGTTTAATTATTTTTCCCATTTTGTTTACTGCATTTTGGTTGTGCCATCACATGATTTAATTCCTTAACGACAAGGCAAGGGAGCAGCCTCTACCGTAAGTTACTAGCTCATAGAATTCATATTCACGGACGTTAACTGTTCCTACTAGGACCATGTGAAAAACATCCTGTGATGACAGAAACACCAAGAAATGATTCTTCTTGTACCTTTACTACAGAGACAAAGATTGGACTGTGCTTGTATGGCGTAGCTCAGGGTTACAGGCAGTCATACCTTTGAAGGACAGTCCAGGATCACTAGTTAAACACAGCTACATATAAATGTAAACAATCCAGCAAATCCTATGGCAACTGGAGTTCTGCAGTTTGGTCTGCACAATCCCAGTATGGACCAGTCAGGCATTATCATAGAATCACAGAATAGTTCGGGTTGGAAAGGACCTCAAGATCATCCAGTTCCAACCCCCTGCCATGGGCAGGGACACCTCACACTAAACCATCCCACCCAAGGCTTCATCCAACCTGGCCTTGAACACTGCCAGGGATGGAGCACTCACAGCCTCCCTGGGCAACCCATTCCAGTGCCTCACCACCCTCACAGGAAAGAATTTCCTCCTTAGATCCAATCTAAACTTCCCCTGTTTCAGTTTGAACCCGTTACCCCTTGTCCTGTCACTACAGTCCCTGATGAAGAGTCCCTCCCCAGCATCCCTATAGGCCCCCTTCAGGTACTGGAAGGCTGCTCTGAGGTCCCCACGCAGCCTTCTCTTCTCCAGGCTGAACAGCCCCAACTTCCTCAGCCTGTCTTCATACGGGAGATACTCCAGTCCCCTGACTACCCAAAGGCAGCCCCGTGGGGTACCCCAGGTTTGGAAAACTTGGCTACTGGTTCCACTTCAATAGGGCAAGTGACTTGATGAATGAGTGCAGGAGGAAGAAGTGGGAAAGAATGAAGGAATTCTAGTAGAGACAAATAGGATTTACAATGCTGTCATCGCGAGCAGCTTTGGCGTTTCAATTCATTAAATGTCATCCAGACAAATTAGATGTTTGTATTCATTTAAAATCATTTCTCCTCTTTGACCTAGCTTAATTTATCATTTTATGTCTTTCTGCAGTGCTTAGGAGAGCTGCTGTTTAAATGAACCCAAAGGAATATACGAGTAAAATATTAAGTAGTTATCATTAACACCACGCTACATTAAAACCCAGCACTATGTAGCTTCCCTACAGCTCTTTTTGCCAAGCCAAACACAAAGGATTCTCCTACGGATGTGGGACTTGTGTTTCTCGCAGTATTAAAGCTGAGGCAACTCGTGACAGTGTTGTCACAACTAATACAGGTATCTCAGGATTCAAGTTGTGGTGACTGCAGAGAAAAAGAATCAGCAAAGGGGAAATCCTGCACCTCAACAGAAACTAATCCTTATTCAGCTAGTTGGGTTTTTTCCCCTAATAAAACCTCCCATGATTTATTTCTGCCATTTTGTATAAATCTGGTAATTTTATGTTCTTTAATGAGTAGCTGCATTTTGGTGATGCAAAGTGCTGTTTACAATCCTGCACATTCAAACACTTTCAGAAAGGAAAAGCCAGGTAACCAACAAGCATCTACCCAAACATCCCTCTCTTCCAGTTCAGAAATACATTCTGGTTTGCATCAGCCTAGGTCTACTCTGACAAATCCAACAGAGTAACATTTACGCAGCCATTCAAAGTTACAGGTAACCCAAGAGTAAGCTTCTATCATAACTGTTATCCATTTCTCCCTAATCAACAATAGATAGTGGCAATGAAGGCTACATAAATTATATTTATCCAGCAGGCTTAAGCAAAGACATAAGGAATCCTGCCAAAGATTTCGTATGTTCTTTCTTAATGGCACGTATTAATGTGGTTGTCAGGTAGAGAGAGGGATAAGGGAAAGATCTATGACTTTCTCAACACCTTGAGCAAATCAGGGACAGAATGGAATAAACTAGTACAGACAATGCAAATATTGACTATGGGAGGGTGATGTTACCACTTGATTACAGTGCTTCCTGCAGAACACAAATACATAACAAACTCTAAGCTGCAACAAAACCTAACAGTGCCACCAAACAATTTCTTCCATAAATAGCTAACCTGGGCTGCATTAACATCATCTTAAAAGATCCTTGCTGGGACGGTTCTTGATTAGAGGCCAGCAAAAGCCATTATTGTAGTCTAATAATAGCAGAGCACACATACACCTGGAAAACAGTTGTCCAAAACACAAAGAATAAGTGCAAGAAGAAAAACGTCTGTATATATGTGTATATTTATATAGATAGCCAAGTAGTTCTTTGAAGGTGACGTGGATTTTTATTACCTTTAACAATCAGGACGTGGTATGCAGCTAAAGATGTTCTTTCCCCTGTTTCTCCTACAGCACCCAAGTCTGTGGTGTTGCATTAGTGCTGTTTCAGCCCTTCCCCACTAAAAGCTTTTCATAGAAGACTTAATTTCAATGTACACTTTTGCAGCTCACGGCCATGAGTTTCCCAGGTGAGAAGGTTGACTTTTAACGTCACGACTACCATCTGTTGACTGTCTGAGATGAGCAGGGGGATCTTTCCGTGTGGTCTGATTTGATTTCCGCCTGAAATCCGTGTTCCTTTCTTTGGACGGCATCCAGAAAACACCTGTGATTTTTCATTTTGAAATGCCATTTGCAGCTTGCTACATGCTGACTCGGGAGTTAAGAGGTCTGTGGGGAAACGAGTGACATCAGCACGAGCCATTTGTCATAATAACTGTGAAAATTACAGGAGAAAATGTACATATCAGCATTACAATAAAAGGAAGGCTCACCTGTTCTCCCCTTCAAGTGCATGGGACTTTCTGCTCCAAACCAAGACCCCTCTATTCTTGTGCTGGACATGAAGCAGAAGGCAGTGGGCATGGTTTGCAGAGCAATCCTGATGATGGACCCAGCCTCTTTAACCCCAACTCAAGAACCTGGGGGATGGAGGTCAAAGATGTTAGCAAAAAAGCCAGGTGCTGGGAAAGCAGGAGGTGGCACATTGTTAGCTTTGGAAGCAGAATTGCCTATTAGGTGTGGAGAGGAGAACAACTAACGATTAGTAAATCAACACTGTTTAGGCCATCAACCAAGTGTACAAACTGCTGTGCTCTGCTTGGAGCATCCCTGTGTGCTCTGTGCCGCAGCGTCTCTGCAGGGATCTGGCAGAATATGAACCTTGTGAGAAAGGACACATCAGAGACGTAGCAGCAGAGCTGGGCTCTCGACTGAAGGGCAAGCTGCCAAGAGCAGCAGGACTCTGCTCGGTGTCAGGTGAAGAGGCAGAGGGACAGGTCTGCATGGCAAAGTATCTATAAATAAGAGCCGTCGTCCAGTGGGTTCTCCCTGGTAAGGCCATTGCAGCCAATCTCTAGATGTGTCTGCATGGGAGCACAAGTTTATCTTCTTATTCAGCAGCTGTTCAGATCTCACAGAACCATGGGATCATCTAGGTCATGAAAGACTTTTAAGATCCTTGAGTCCAACTGTTAGCCCAGCACTGCCAAGTCCACTGTTAAGCCATGTTCCTAAACACCACGTCTATGCGTCTTTTGAATACCTCCAATGACAGTGATTCCACCACTCTTCTGCGCAGCCTGTTCAATGCTTGACAACCCTTTTGGTGAAGAATTTTTCCCTAATATCCGGTCTAAACCTCCCCTGCCAACCTGAGGCTGTTTCCTCTTGTCCCATTGCTTGTTACCTGGGAGAAGAGACTGCCCCTCACCTCACTCCATCCTCCTTTCAGGTAGTTGCGGAGAGCAAGAAGGTCTCCCCCTGAGCCTCCTTTTCTCCAGGCTTAATACCCCCGTTCCATGAGCAGCTAGTTTTACTAGGAGAATGCTGTGGGAAACGATGTCAAAGGCTTTACTAAAGACTAAACGCTCACAAAGGGACCTCTGCCATACTGTCTTGTAATATAATAATGTATGTGTGAGATCTGAAGATCAAGGCCATCTCTCTATTAAATTAGATAACAAATAATTAGATAATTTTAATTTACTCTATGAATCTTCTAGAGAGTAAACTGCTTACAGGCAGTTAATGCAATAAACTTACTTTATAAGCAGAGAGCAACATCTGTTACAACGAAGAGTCTGCAGCACGCATTAGGATTCTGTGCACGCCCCGCCGTAGTTAGAGTAAATGTATCATTAAGTTGGTATCTTTTCCCATTCAGAGCACACTTCTCAAGATTTATGTACTGCAGACAGTAAGATAGCAGGAGAATCAACTTGTGCTTGATTCCTCTTGCATTCACCCTCTGTCCCATGGCAAGATAACGTTAATACAAAGAGTAAGACAGACCATGGGAGTCAGGTCATTAGCACACATGGCAAAGGAAATGCAGTTTCAGCCACACACACATCCGAAGACAGGAGCTGTGTTAAAAGAATATCATTAAGGTCACAATATCAAGCCCTAAAAACCCAAGCACCTCCATCACCGCCTTCCTTGCGTACCCATTGCTGTCACAGGTGCAATTGAAAGGAGTGGCCCAGGCCACATCCTGCCCAGTGTGGCAAAAACCTGGATTAATATGGCTGCAAAAACATCTTCAGCATCTTAGTATGAGTTATCTTGAGTATGTGCAAGCTGCCATTTATCCAGGGGGTTGTAAACTCCACAAACTGGGCAAATAGAAGCGATAGAAAAGGCTGTTCTTTATCTAGAAACCTATTCTTGCCATGGATGCGACATGCCTATTCAAGACCTGAAGGGTACTATCAAAGATCAGCAACTACATTCTCACTTGGACAAACATTGTATTTGAGGGAACACGCCAATCCCAACACCTACCTTTTTCAAAGTTACAATGACACTACATTTTCAGAAGCAAGCAGTGCTTTCTTGGTGCCCTCACTATTTGAATGGTACCTGGTTTTCGGAGGATGAGTGCTTTATTGCCATTGTTGCAGCTTGTCTGTATTTGTAATTGAATTGGCAGCACAATATAAAACAAAACCAAATCAGCCAAGCAATGCTATTGCACATCTTAGCAGTAATAGAAAACCACGTTGTCCCTTCAGGCAGATGAGCACAGCACTAAAGATATCTCCTGATGTCATTATGTGAAAGCTGCATCTTTATTGTAAATTAATCTACTGTGTCAGTCACACACACAAACCCTGTCAATGGTCATCACACACTGCAAGAAAATGAGCCTTGCTTGCTGCTGGATTTTGCAGTTGCTGACTTCCTCTGTTTAAGGAGAAGTCAACAAGGTAGTATTAATGGGCAGGAGTCTGGTAATAAGAGCAATTTGTCTGTCTTGATGGGAAAGAGAGCCAGCCCCCAGCACAAACACAGGGCTGCATCATCCCTGTGCTTGCTGTGGGTGAAACTGCTGGGAGAGCCACGGCAGGTTAGTTGGGAAGGAAGAGCGCTGTGTCTGTGCTTTCATAATAATACTATTTTCAATCATAATACGAGCCTGATCGTGGGCTCGTATAATTCCCCCCTTTCTTCTTTTTAGAGTGTGGGGCAAGTCCCAGTGAGGGTCACTGAGTGCATGGATGGTCTGTGTCAACGCTTTCATCTTTGTGTCAACGTCCTCCCTCCAAGAAGATTAAAGGCTTTGGGAAGAAGAAACTCAAACAGCATGAAATAAAGCAAAATAAATCAACACAGGAGCCACAGCACAGTGACCTACACACCAAAGTCCCCTCCTAAGATATTGTACGTGGTGGAAAAAGCCAGCGAAGATAGCTGTTTTACCCTTCCAGACAGAGCTACTGGAGAGCCACCCTCCATGCTGAGCTCTAGATAAGATGTAATCCAAGTTCTTTGGCTGCTGGAAGGTGTCACTTGCTCTGCTTAAGGACACAGAGATACTGCCATGATGGATGGCTAAGAAATTATCAAGACAATGCTAGTACAAGGTTACTGTACAAATTGCTATACACCAACACTGGAGCTAGCTGCATCTTAAACACGGAGCGCAAGGCCCTGAGATGTCCAAGAGAGCAGGAAATGAAGCACTGAAACCTTGGAAGCTGTAGCTCAGATGTACCAGAAGTAACCATGAGGGAACACACTGAAGAGTACACAAGTCTTACTAGGAGAGTGTGACAAAGAGGCATGTCCACAACCCTAAGTGCAAGCACACCTGTATGATATTGGACCTCAAACTTGTTCAGCTTTAGATGCTCTCACATTAAAACCTATGGTCCCTGTGATCACAGTGCTCTGACTGTGAAAATTGGATTGAATACGGGGCTTCATGCCCTATCCATCGTCTGTGGATCGGTCAGCTGGTGTAGAAACACACGTAAAAGAGCTGCCTCAAAATAGCTTTCAGCCTCGTAGGCCGTTCAGAAAACTGCATACCGTGCCTGCATGTGCAGAACATGCTGTACAAGCTGTGACGCGAGCTTCTCTCTGGGGGCAAGGAGGTATCAGCTTAAGATGCACTGAAAATTTGATAACCAGATCAGGCATAAGAAAGAACTTCCTCAGGGGGGCAAAATCCATGTGTTCTCTACTGAGAAAGATTTCTAGACCCATCTCATTTATCATGCATTCATTTGTTAAGTAAATATTCATAATATATAAAAGCTGGTGTCACTTTAATATTCCGATTAGCGTGGTACATCTTTTCCTCTGTCTAGATAATGGTGAAAGTCATACTAATTGAAGTAATGTTGTGTGTCAAACGCTATAGAGCTGATTTACTTAAGAGTTGAATGTCTGCTCCAATTAACTTCCAAAGCAAATTGCACTGAAGTTCCTTTTCTGTCTTTTATGAAACAGAATCCATAAAAAGTAGGAGTTGCAAAGCAAATCTGCCGAAGTTCTCTTGTTTTACCTCTCCGCATATTCACCGTCCCTCTGCCAGTCCTTCCCAAAGCAGACAGGAACCTGCAAAACTTCAGTTATCCCCTGCTTCTGCAGTGAACTCGTATCTATTTGTGAATACAAGATCAGCGCTCTGTCTAGTTCAGATCTGGGGCTTTTCTGTAAACCACACATCTGTTACAGCGAGCAGCCATTCAAGAGAGAAAAAACTGTACATGGAATAAAGGATGCGAGAGACATCGAGTCCATATGGTTGAGCGAAATAAGATCATTGTGCCTAAATTGCTTTTGTAACTGTTGCTGGATGTCTTTATAATCCACCTTTACAAGTCACACAAAAAAAGCATCCCTCGATGGTGATGGCGAAAAAAACAAGAAAAAGCCATTGAAAGCCTGACCTTATTAACACCCCCTGTATCTTGTCATTTGGACTGACATTACTGGTGTATGTTGTACCAACCACTACTATATTTTTACGGTTCAGAAGTGCCTTGGAAAAGTAGTTTACAGGACAACCAAGCATCAATTTCAACCGAGGTGAATGGAACGAATAATGAAATAAAAGGAAACTTTAGCTGGGCACCAATAATAAAAAACAGAATTATTTTGGCTGCTTCACTTTCTAACGAAATTAAATTGAATAAAAGATACAGTGGATGCACGGATGTTACTTAAGAATAAAGGGGGAAAACATGAAAGATAAGAATCCTAGTTCATTTGATTTTTAAATAGCAAAATTACTAGTTCAGTTGCCAGCACACTGTCTCACCTATTAACTGTAGAAGACCTTACACAGGCTCTGATTCAAAGCACTTCAACCCAAGGTATAACTCCATGATCAAACTTAAACCCACTCACAGTCAACACCAAAGAATCTCCTAAACCCCAAGTGCTTGTTTACATTGCAATGATTTTTTTAAGGGGAATTTAGAATCAGCTTGTAGCGCATCTTCCGGACTTCCACAGCCCATAGTGTCAAATCCCAGGATAGGCATTATGCCACATCCACAGTATCTAAATGCAAAGAGTACATGAGGGAAAGCCCCAGTGGCTCTGTGGCCATATGTGCCTGGATCCCTTAAGGCTCAGCTGAGGACCACCACCACCACCAGGCCCACAGTCCAGCCCTGGATGCTCTCCTGCTGCCACCCAGCTGCTCCTCAGCGTTTAGTACCACTTTAAATTCTCCTGGTGAACCAGTAGTACCTGAGAAGGAACAAGTAAATATTTAATCTACTGTCTGAGTTTTAACAGGTAGTTCTGGCGAGAGCTATTGAATTTTTATCTGGAGAGATGTTTTGTGTGCTCAGAATATCAGAATCTGATGCTCACACAGGGATGCTCGGAACAGTGAACTCTCCCCAGAAGTACTTGAATTGCTAACATATAGGTTGGTCTTTTAATCACTCTAACCTAAGCTGAGGTACTTAGTATTCACACAGTGGACTGGTAGGGGAAGCTGCAACCATATCATTGACTTTTCAAAGCCAGGAATGAAGTTGATTGGCACAAATCAGCCACCAATAGCAAGATCAAATACAGCTCAATCAATAGCAGCTGGCAGCACTGGAATAGCTTTGGAGGTGAAGACGTGCACCCAAACACATGCTCTGTTGGAGTGGTGGATGTCAGCACGGTCACAAAGGGGACCACCCTCCCACCAGCTCAGCTCCAGCAGCATAACCCCTCAAAAGGACAGGAGTGAAGAAACTCAAGCCTGAACTTTCCTATTTTCAATCAAGTTAATTCCTCAGGTTATTTTAATTTAGCAATTTGCATGTAATTCCCTATTCAATGAGGGAAAGGGAGGAGTACTACAGGAGAGGTTAGCCCTTCTTATGCTGGTCTTACCAGTAACCATCCAAAAGACTGGAAGCAAGCTTGCTCTGCCTTTGTCTATCAGGTGATGTGAGGATCCAGAGTGTACCATGAATGCTTTCTTACAGATGGGGTGTTTTACAAGAACTTCTTGCCCAGTGTAAAGAGACCAGGGGGATGTATTGTTGTAGTTCCAGATGAAGCAAAGCCTTTGTGTTAGGCAATTGATGCTGAGAAGAATTTATCAGACCTATTAATGCATCTTTGACTGGAGACAGATTCCTTCAGAAAAAGGCAAGGTCGACTGCCAGCTTGTCTCCTCCATTCTGCCCCTCTCCCTCTTCGCTAATTGACCTTCTAAGGCTGACTCCTTGTGCCAGACACTGGGAATTCCACAGTGGCCAGATTGCATTGGCACCAACAGTGGGCACTTGGAGGCTACAAGTTCAGGTGCTGATGAGGCCAGAGCAGCCCTGGCAGAGTACGTCACCCTCCTGCAGTAACTCTTCATTGGAGTTCTTTCTTCTAAAGAAGCCCAGCTCGCTTGCTCTCTATCTAGCAAGGCTTGTTTTCATCACAAATTTCTGCACGCAGATGAGACGAATCAAGGCTATACACACATGTACCCCAACAGAACTCCTCTTTAAATCAGCCAGCAAACATCAGTAAGACATATCATGTATGTGAACATGTTTGTATTGATGTACTTAGCAGCACAGAGACACAAAGCCCTTCATCAGCAGTAGAAGTCTATGGCCAGGTTTATCTCAGATGCTCATCACAGCACAAAAAGCAGTGCCATGAATACCTCTGTTGCCAAGTGAGCAGGTGCCAGGACATGGCTTCTTATTCACGCACTAATGTCATCAAAGAAGAACCAGCATGCACTTCCCAGCCAATACCTTTGGTCTGTATGTTCTGTTAACTAATTCCCAAGTAAACTGCTGCAAATCAAACCCAAGTTGTACAGTGAGGGCACGGCTCTGCACAGGCAGTCAGGGTACGGTCACCAGCAGTTTCTGACCAGACATTGCTACAAACCAGCCATCGCCTCCTCATTGGGAGCCACCTGAACAGAGAACAGCACAAGGAGGCCACCATCACAAAGCTGACACCCAGGGGCATTAAAGCGATGGGAGCTGTAAAGATTTCAACAGGAAAGCCCTGCTGGACAGTCACACATCCACGATTTGGTTTGTGGAGCAAAAAGAGCCAAGAGAACTCATCCATCCATCTGATTGTCTTTTTATTAAGTAACACAGATGCTGGGAAGGTGCTGCGAACTGAGGTGTGTCAAAACATGAGCTTCCATTCGGGGTGGGTTTTTCACTCTGTTTTGAATTACCCAGTAAAAAAATAAGATGGAAAATAAGGTGGTAACCCTGCTTTATCTTCCAGCCATTAAATACACAGCAAACATCTGCTTTTGTGGTTTTTCTGCTATATGAGAGAGGGCTGTGACTAGGGACTTTTTGCAGTAAAGCACTGATTTTTCTAAAGGATGTTTAAGCAGAGGGTTACTGAAGTGCGTCGTCTGTAAAGGGTTGGTGTTTCTAAGTCCACAGTCTGATTTCTTGATCGCTGTCATCAAATTTGGTAGAGCCTTCAAGATCTCTTGGCTGGATCATTTATACTAAGAAATAGTTTATTTTCTGCTGCACTTTTCCAGCTGAAGGACAGCATCTTGTCTATGTAAAGATCTTTTTATCTGCTTGGGTTTAACCTGTCGCAGTCAGAGAGCAGTGTGAGCTCTGCTTTCCCCCAGCTCCAGCAGATCAGGGATGCTCAGACCCAGAGGTCTGCAGAAGATTTGTTTCTGGTGGAGTGTACAGACGGAAGAGGCAGCCTGCAGGCATTAACTGGAAGGAGAAGTCATTACTTTGCCCTGGGAAAGTGTGCAAGCATCGCGTTCTTAGGGAAGAGATCGTTCTGCTGGGAGAAAACCACACTGTTTTCTTCAATAAAAGAAAACTATTTCAAACCACTGGAATATGTGAACCATTCTCTTCTATTCCACTGGCTCCAAACTGCAAAAGTTTACAGCAGAAGCCAGCCCTGTGGCAGGCGGAGATCTAGACCATGACTTGTTATGTAAATAAGTCCATAAAGTCTTGAGATCTTACATGAAAATCAGCTCTGCAGCAAGCATTCTGCCTTAGCTTTGTGGCTTGTTTCATTTGTATGTACATGATTATGCAGCGCTATTAGACAGAGAAGGCATTTTATAAACCTTTAAATGATCAACCAGTTGAATAAATAAAGCATGTCTGGTGATGCCATAGTAACTTTTTAGGAAGCTCCCCATCCTTCTGCCATTAACATAATAAGCTTGAATTATGTTTTCACAACAATTATCACCAGTGGGTCAATGTCTGCTATTAGCAACCTTTCCTCCATGGATGACGAACATAATAAGGCACGACAGCCCCAGAAGACAACATGAGTCTGAAGACTTTATCCAGGATCGGTGCCAGGCTGCTTTAGTGTGGCACATACAGTGACAATAGATCATCAAGGATCATTCAATGCAACAACAACTTCTTGTCTCAGTGGGAGTCTTCTTATTTTGAGGAGTTCAGCAAGTGTTGTAAGTGGTGTAAATTATATCAGATGTGAGAGGAAAGTATGCATACACCAAAGTGTTTTGTAACCTATGAAAGTTGTACCTGATCCGAAACTGCCTTTCCAACCTGCATTTCCGTTCCTTACGTTGTTCCCTTTTGGCATTGGTTCACATGGGGTCAAGCCGGCACAGTATTCAGGCTTTAAAGCATTCTGTTGCAGAAGAAATGCCAGCAAAATGTTTTAGAGCAAGCAATGCTTGGCCACTAAACTTAATTAAAAGCAATGTGATTTAAATCCAACACCCAAGGGTTACCTGGGGGCTCTGGAGGTTAATTGCAATTGTTACTGCATTACTTTCCAAGCTCTAATTTTCGTTCCTTGTATGCAATAAATCCTGTGAAGTCAGGGTACCAATAAAAAGCTCTACACAGACAACATGGATCTTCTGTAACTCCAGTATAAGGAAGTGTTCAGCAGACACCTAACCTAGAGCTGGAATATAACCCATTTTATAGAATCCGAGAATGGTTTGGCTTAGAAAGACCTTAAAGATTACACAGTTCCAACCCCCTGCCAGTAGGGAAGTAGGTTGGTGGAACTGATTGCAGACTTCAGACCAGACCTTCTGCGGTTTCAGGGCAAGAATGGGAGCAGAACTCACACCTTGCTCTCAAGGAGCACCCGAGAGATGCCACCTGCCCAGCAGAGGGGTTCCAAAGCAATAGGGTCACTAGAAAACACTGCAAAATCTTCCCTTATGATTAAAATAGACATTTTTACAGTGATAGATAAAATTAATATATTGATTGATAGGGTTTTTATTTTCTCATGAAAAATATGAGCACAAATTTGTCCGCAGAAAGAATTCCTTACTTTAACAGTGGTTGGTTGCCCTTAACTCCAGCCTAGGAGGAAGATCCTCTGCTGTGCTTTGGAATAGTTTTCTCACTTCTTTTCACCACCAGCCCTTGCAGAGTGAGAGCATCACCTTCTCCATCTGGGAAAGTGAGCTGGGGCTTTCTACAGGCACTGGGACCGCAAGAGGTCAGCTCAGCCTGCATGATGGGCAGTGATGCCTTGGTAAGAGATCATGTCAGATTTCCTGGAAAATGTACGTATGTTGATTAAAGAAAGGAAAACATCAAGGCCCTACAAGTGTGTGGATAACATCTGAAGTATTGCATTGGAAAGAGATTTTACCTTAGGTTTTAGATACTTTTCTCCTGCCATTTTGAAGTAACAGCCATGCAAGTCTCACGTTTGGGATTCTAACACAGAGTAAATTACTGTATTTAGTCTGCAGAATTTAACATGATTTATGCAATCAGGAATTTGAGAAACAAACCCCACCTCTGTCTTCTCTTCTTGAAAACGTTTCATTTATTCCCCGTTTCAATTATTTTCAATCCCCCCGGTGTGATCAGCATATTTAAAATTCAATCAGCCTTCTCATTTAAAGCATTTCATGTGTGTGTCACACCAACAATCAACAAGAGCCCTGAATTTAACATCTGCTCCTGATAGTAAATGGTTTTAATTTGAGAATTGAAAAAGTATATAAAGTAATTACTAGGCATTCAATCACAATGAATAATGTGTTTGCTACCAGCACTTCTGTCCTGTCAGCAAAAACTCTGAAGAAGTGGCAGAAAAGTGAAATTGCTAGAAACAGGGGAAAAAAAATCAAGATTCCAAAACTAGAAGCAGGATGTTGCCGTGTCTTTCCTCTGGATAGCGCTGGGGAGCAACAGGGGGTCATTGCAGGGGGTGATGCGAACCGACCAGCTTGGGGGTACCAGTGATGTGGTGTTGGCTTTTACATCGCATTACAGCATCCCTCTGCCTGTATTCTTGCTTGTCATCTGAAAACAAGGTTTGATTTTGTTGCCACAAAAGGCAGCATGCCCAGTCATGCGCACAAGCAGCCCGTTGCTCCTCTGGCTTCGTACAGCACAGCCCCTTCCCATCACGCCCTCAGCAAATATTACTCACTTAGCTAGGTGCTGGCCCTGTGGCAGGGGTTTGGAACTGGATGAGCTTCGAGGTCCCTTCCAACACAAACCAGTCTGGGATCCTATTTTGCAGGCTAACCCAGTATATTTTCTGCAGGCAGTAAATCTGGTTCACTGAAGAATAAGAGGAAAATCTGGAATAAGACAGCAGTAAGAATGTCTGTGTCAAGAGCAAGTCCTGCGCAGCGCTTTGCACGCTATGGTGCCCTGCAGAAGAGATGTGCCTCTGTGGAAATACCTTCAGTGTTAAATCTCTGCGTGCACCAAAGGAAGAAGCCACAATGTGCACTGGAGCACAACTGATGATACTCGTGTCAACACACTCATGTTACAAGTGGTAGGTTTAATAATTTTCAATCCTTAGAGAAATTACAAAATTCTGCATAAAATCACCAGGTTTCAAGTAACCCTCTTCCTCTCAGCATTCTTTTTATTCCAGAAGTAATATTTTTACTTGCAAATCCCTAATTCTTCCACTGAAATTATTTTAACCATCACTGAACAGCAATTACATACTGAAACATCCTAAGCCTTATACGTGCGCTCTGCTGCAAACATTGCTGATACCAATTCCACTAAAGGCAATGCAGAAAAATGTTCACTGCTTCCAGCTTGCTGGATTTACCCCAGAAGAACCCCAAATCCATGTTTTATAGAAACATTTTCTGATGATTCACTGAGGAGAAAGGGGAAATTACAGAGGAAAATAGGGGACACATTCCAAATTATTGCCGTTAGACGGATGTCGGGTTACAGCAGTGAGCCAAAAGATTGGTTTGGAGTGGCTAGAAATAACTTCTTTTTTTTACCAAAATGTTGTTTTGTGGAGTTTAACACAGGCATTCCTTGGAAATACAGAAATAAGATAATACAGCACTTTGTTCCTAACGATTAATGCTCATAGAGGTGACACAAGAGTGACTGGATGCTCTGGGGTGCAACGTGTTACCTGTAAGAGACTAACCACATAAGGAAGTTCCCACTCAATGGGTATCCAGCCTACAACATCAAATCATATATATTGATATTAAGAAACTAAACCTCATGCACTGCTGGAGTCAGTCAGGTCTGTACCTGGCACAGTTATTGCCTCTGAGCATACCTGGGGGTGCAGCTAGCCAACACCACAGAGATCATATGAGAATGTTCCCAGTATGGTTTGGACCTATAATTTAGCTGGTTTAAATATATTAGTACGTTTTCAGACACAGGAAAACAAATGGAAATTAAACCAGCAATTATTTTGAAATATGGGGATGTAGGAAATACAAATTCCCTCCTTTTTGCCTCAGAAATGAGAAAACGATTTAACTCCTCATGTTTGCTGGCAAGGCTCCATTCGGTTGGTAATTTAGATGTATGATTTTGTACTTGGGATCTGCTCAGTCAGATGCACAACACAATTCCTAATTACTCCAAAATGATTTAAATGGCATAATAAATCTAGCGTTTGATGTAACATGGCTGCCTGACCCAAGGAAATATGTGGGCAATTAACATGCTTCCCAAGTGGAGTTCTTTTGTCTCCCCAAATCAGTCACTAATTATTGGCTGCACTGGCATCACAATCGGAGTAATTGTGATGTTTTGCCGCATCGTTTCGGACAAGAACAATACCATCCTCTTAATGAAAATAAATGTATAGATTTTATTCCTACGCCAAGATGCAAATGCAGTTGGTCTGATGGTTATGAACATAATAAACAGAAGTGAGTTAAAATATTAAAGGTTAGGAACTTGCAATAGTAATTTTCTAAACAAGAAAACTCAGTACCAACCCTGGGCACAGGCAGCTTGTGCAGACTCTAGAGAGACCGCTGCAAGTGTCTGCCTGATGAAAAACCAAAGCCACCCAGCCAGGACGGGGCTGTTTGTTTGGTTTTAAGTGAGCAGGGAATTAATGCTATCTTTAAAAGCATCTACAAACCCATTATCATTGTAGAACCCTTAACAAGGTCATGGTAAGTGGAGGTAAAGGTAGAGCAGTCTCATAATGAAAAGGTCTAGCCACACATATAGATTTGGGGGTTCAGCGTAGCTTAGATAAGTTTTTAAAGCATTTCTTTATAATAACTCCGGTGTGATAAAGCACCATTCAAAATCACACCTGCTCACTCTAGCACAACCTTCCAACTTCCAACTTCAGGTAGCCAAGCCCTGTTTAAAGGCCAACAACCTCAATTAAAAATAACCAGCAGTAACAACACTGATTTATCATCTCTAGAGGTGTATTTTTCACACTTAGACTTCAAGTAATCTCTTCAATTAAGACACTTCTACTCAGTGCATTTACCCGAGTGCAGGTTTCAGCTGTGTTTAAAGTTGCTCTCCGGGCTCTCATCATGTTTTGTCTTTGATTGCTCTGGGAACACTAAATAAAAATATAGGTTGCTGAAGCACGAACAAGGCTAAAGAGAGCCAAGAAGAAGACACGAAACAAAAGCTCTGCCCCCAGTCCTGCTTCATTTCATAAACCCCTGATTAAATGTGGAGAGGGTGACATAACCTCAAAAACAACTCCTCAGACTTCTGCAGCATCCGAGATGAAACAAAATGTTCCTTCGCACTTCCCTTTCAGGCTGAATAAAGCTTTTCTCTTACTGTATTTGCTTTAAACTAAAATATAGCGTTGCCTACATGCTATGGTATTTTCATTCTTTAATTGTATCTTATAAATATGCATGTATAAAGAAAAGGGAAATACTGGGCTTCCTTCCTTGAAAATGTTCTCATAGCCTCTGCCTTTGCAAGCACAGCACCTGGTTTAGTAAAGTATGGAGTAACGCACAGTGTGAACCAGAGTGCAGGATGAAGTCCCTTAATGCAAGTAGTTGTGCTGTTAAAAAATGCATAATAGAAAAAACACGGATTAAGTACTACTGTCAAAATAACTGCCATGTATGGGTACATGTATGTGTACACACACCCGTATATGTATGTATATAAGTTTACCTGCCTATCTATAAAGAATAGTGCATCCCATCTATGATCTTTTCAATGGAAAACTTTCCAAAACCTAATAAGCAAATCAGTTAAATAAAGCCTAGAGATAGTAAGTTCTGTGATAGCACAGAGCTGTGTGTAATGGCACATTGGTAATTTCCTCTGGCAAACTGCACTACCAACACCAGCCCAAAAGCCGCCAGCCAAGTCATTTAACATAGGGAAGAACAAAGGGACCTGCAGAAAACACATTAAGCTGTGCAAAAATGCAAAGACTGACTTTGTTTGGCTGGCATTTCATAGGAAATGCATGATCGTAACAGCCTGCCAAAAATTCTCTTAGATTTACTATTCGCTTTCAGAAGTATAGCGAGTGAAATAATCCCAGCAGCAATTACCAGCCCTTTTAAAGACCTAAACCACATAGTGGGTGCAAATAACAAAGGTTGGGTTTGTCACCATTGCCCAGAAGTTGGTTTGGCGAAGATTTTGCTGGTGAATCTCCTCCCCCGGCTGCCAATGGAGGCTGCATTCCCCCCCACCCCGTCTCTGCTCAGCCTGGATCACGGTATAAACCCAAAGTGCTGACCCCAGCACTACGTTGCCGAGGATGACAATGACACCAGCCACAGTGCTACGTCTTGCTGCTATTCCTCATCTCTTTTGAACTCATTCACATAGGAGCCAGTCGTGTTAATCTTGGTCTTATCAGCAGCTGCCAGGGCTTGGGACGGTAACTGAATTAGCATGAACTGAGTAATTCCCCGGGTCCTTTGGAAGAGCTTTAAGCAATAGCTGCTGTAGGAAATTATTCATTTCCCATTGCTGTCAGCAGTTCTTTCATTTACTGTGATTTTTCTATCCTTTATCCTCAGCCCTAATTTTGACCTTTAACTCACTGGTTACGTTTTATGCTTGCAGAGCCCTCATCAATTTCCATTACTCCGAGAGGCTGTGTGGCAGCAAGTATCCCGTGGCTTCATGTCAAGGCGGGTTTTTGCATGTCTGCATCCATCAGAAGTGCTGATATATGGAAGCAACTGATCACCCCCAGCAGGACTGCAGGGAAATGCACCAGAGAGGGACTGGAAATACGGGCACACACAAAACTTTGCATCTTGTCTTATAAACATGCACATCATACAGACAAAATGAAAGCCTTTACGATGGCAAACACAAACCAAAGAGCTCAGCAGCTTGGTCCAGCCCTGTCCTTCAGGGCATCCTCTCTGCAAGGAGCTCCTGGTGAAACAGACACATCTAGCATCAACATTTGCTGCAAGTAAACCTACATCTGCATTGCCATTTGGATGCTTTGGGGACCAGAAGCACCAGCACTCACCCTTTCCTGCACTCACTCACCCAGGAGATGGAAATTGAGGGCAGAGACCACTACAACTTTGGCTCCTCTTTCACAGAGACATATTTCAATCAGAATGGCTTCTTCTTTAATTAGTTCCTCATTAAAAATGATAGAGCACCATTTGTGAGCTGTTTTAACTAACGGGATTCTGCCATGGAGAATGGCAGAGAAAGCACTTTGTTAACTGGCTTGCCTGCAAACAGCAATCAACATG
The DNA here is from genome assembly GCF_037157495.1 of Lathamus discolor. NCBI lineage: Eukaryota > Metazoa > Chordata > Aves > Psittaciformes > Psittacidae > Lathamus > Lathamus discolor. The sequence continues at coordinate 19,175,725 of NC_088893.1, forward strand.
AATAACCCACCCCACACGACCAGGAAAATACAAACTGAATCATTCCCACCGCTTTCATTTATGCACTTTTCATCCAGGTGAACAGAAAAACACATTTTGTATTAAATCCAAACCACAGAGTGGACATAAATTTATATAAAAGTATTAAATTGTTTCTATTCACAAAATAATTCTGGATGAAATTATAGATTCCTGGCTTGGATTGACTGCATATTCTCCATCCTGTGACTTGATTAAAATGCATTATGGAAGAAAGATGGCAGGAAGGCAGCCTGCATTTTGAAGGCAGGAATAAAGCACCCGGCTTGCCCTACTGAATGTCCCATTGAACTGTAGGAACTGCTTTAGCAGACAGCTGCATCTTTCCTGCACACTCAGATAAGCCCAGCTCCAGAATGCCACATTTTCCATTCCCCATTTCCATTTAAAATTCCTGTTTCACATGCTATTCTGAAGCCAGTTACTCGCAATCTGGATCTTAATGGCAATATTTAAGGCTTACATAGAAACAGGAATATCTGGCTCGAGAAACTGATAAAGCTTTAGAAAGCTTTTTATCTTTCCAACTTACCATTTCACATCTGATTCAGCACAGTCAGTAACTGCATGGGCCTGTGCATGGATTCTCATTAGTGAAAATAAGGACAATAGGAACAACCAACTGCAATACATGTCGCATGAAAACGCAATTTCCAGCAAATGAGGTCATTTCCCATTGTGAGGAGGGTGAGTGGCAAGAAGGGTTGTACTGAACATGAGGGCTGCAGTGACCCCTAAGCTTGATTGTGGGACCTCAAGGTGTGGGACTGGCCAGAGAACCACAGCAGTAACACGGCCACCAAACCTTGTAGATATATATCTGTGTGTGTATGTATGTACTTTATAGAGATATCTAGATATACTTTTAATATATGAAGTTTATATATATATAACTAACTATATATATATAGAGAGAGAGAGAGAGATTGCAACGGATTATGAGCTCATCAACTCTGTTTCATTCTGATTTACAACCCTTTATTTTTTGATCTGGCCTGAAACTACCCTTGAAATAGCTGATGCCACCAGCTTTACTTCTGCAAGGGAAAGAACCAGTTTCAAGACCTTCCACTGCCTGATTTGGGCAACGTCTGATCCTGCACCTCCTGCTCACTTCACAGGCTCCGTCCCTGCAGAGGGATCTGTCTGCTGGAGATGTTCAGTAAAGGGGGCACCAGATTACAGTGGTAGGAGGAGGGAGTGCTCTTAAGACACTTTTCTTGGACACAAGTGCTGCCAGAGTCAGAAAAGATGCTGAGAAACTGAGGTCTCACACAGCCAGGTAAAGGGAACCCTGCTCCTCGCCTGCTGCAGCCACACCACTATTACAGCCCCATTACCAGCAGACAGACAGCACCAGGAACACTTTACCAGCAGCTTGTTGATGCTCCTGGATTTCTTCTCCTCTTCAGCCTCTTCTTTTTTCCCTCTTCCCACAGCTCTTCCTCAGGCTGTAGCTGCTCTGTTTAGTCTTCCCCACACAATATCCCACTTCGAGGAATAGGTGATCTTCATTCATGTATTGGCAGCAGATACAGACATGATAAGAAATTCAATTAAGCTGGCAGGCCAAGCGAGCAGAGTCGACATGGACCTGCTCGGGCCAAAACAATAACCCGGAGGCAGTGCTGCCAGAGAGGTGAGTGCTGCAGCACACCGCTGGCTGCAATCACTGAAACAGAAACATGTTTCAGAAGATGAAGATATTGTTATTGGGAAGCAAAAATATACCCCAAACCTGTAGGAAACCGTAAGGCTCAGCACCGTCCTTTGCAGCATCTTTTCCCTTCTGAATGTGGTTCTGCCTCTGCAGAAATAAGTGAGAACTGACACCCACTGCAGGCAAAAGAACTGACCTCTTTCCCTCCTCTATTTGCTTTGCACCATGATCAGGACCTGCAGCATCTCCCAGCAACCAACACAAAGCCCAGACCCTGCCCAAGACCCAGCAGTGTGTCACTGCAGACCAGTTTGCTTGTCCTGAGTGTGGGCAACCTGTGTCAAGACCAGGGATCATGGAAAACAGGATTTAGCATCCTTTCTTGGGCGTTTCTCTATCCTGTGCATCACTTTCAACACCTGTATCACTACTGCTTCCAGCAGGACCTGCACACCCACTACCACCGGCCGTAGCACTGGGAGATGTTCAGATCGAGTCAGATCCCAGATTTCTCTTCTTTGTACAGCACTGGAGACTGTCCGGACCTACATGTCTCACGGGAGGACACGCAGACCTGCATGTTGCCCTGTATTCTCCCCACTTGATCTCCTGATATTTAACTTAAAACCGAAGCACAGGGCTTGAAACCTTTCCCACGTGTTTGCCCCATCAGTTGTAATTGTGGGCATTCCTTGTCACCATATGAACAGCTCACCTGCCTGGAATCTGTGAATGTGACTTTTCAGAACTATAAGAAATTTCCAAGAGGGTGTTCCCTTCTTTTTTTCGTTTCATCCTCTCTTACAGTGTTAACAGCAAAATGTCCCTAATGTCACTTTTATAGGGATAATCGAAGATATGTACCATAGCAAATATACCTCTAATAAAATGAAATGTCTGAATTGAATTAAATGAGATTCTGTTGATATCTTTTGCTGGAAAATCAACCCATTTCTTCTTAAATTAGCCTGGCCTTCAGTCTCTTAACACCTAATTGTTTCTTCCTTAGTATCCGCTAATGGGTTTGAAATCAAACGAATGTGAATGGTAATTGGAGCTGTTTAAATTCCTCCTCAATGATTTGGTTCACTAGTTTCCAGCTTCTTGACTCTGGCTCTGCCAATGCACTCTTGTGTGTTCACACGTGTGTCAGTGCATGTGTGTGCTCACATGGATGTGCCTGCATGTGTGTGTGCTCTGAAGGTACATGCACACACGTGTACGCTGCTGGCTTTGTGCCTTATGTAGTACATGGAATCCAGCTTTGTAAGGGGAAAGCCACAAAAACGTGCATTCAGCCAGTGCTAAATTGTATTCACAGCCTGGTTTGGGTTGGAAAGGACCTTAAATCTCATCCAGTTCCAACCCCTGTCACAGGCAGGGATACCTTCCACTAGACCACGTTGCTCCAAGCCCCATCCAGGTCTGTTAAAACAACCTCTAAATACATCACTTTCTTAGGATTCAATATTTATCAGAATATATACATATATATATATATAGAGAGAGAGAGAGAAATACAGAGAAACCGTCAGATTCTCATCTAGGTCCATATATGATCATCCTCATAGGGTGAGACTGTGCTAGAAGCACTGGGAAGCTGTTCGCTTATCCTTGTTCTGAGGGCACAATTTAGGGTCTGTAGCAGCTATAACAAGTACCTGAAACTCTTACTTCATCTGCTCGTATTTTAACCTCTAGTCCCAGAAGGTCTCCTGCTTCCGAGCTGTCACTAGCTCCAACAAGGAATGACATCTTTGACAGCATCGCTTCCCCTCCCCTTTGGCCCGTTCAGAACTTGCTAAATAAATCATAGAAAAATGACTTTAACATTCCAGTCATACCTGTCTCCTCATCTGGTTTCAGCAATGCCTGCAAGGGGGAATTTATGCTCAGTGTAATCAATCCAGATAGTTTCCTTCCTTGATTAATGTAGTGGCTGATATTTTGATCTGGTGTTAATTCTGCTGCCTTCTTTAATCCTGGCATTCTGTCACAGGGGGGTGACCTCTGGGACAGCTTATAGCCAAGGTTGTGCACTGGTGCCAATGGCTCACTCATGTCCCCTGCCGCTACTGTCAGCCCCAGCATCACTCCCACAAACCACGCTGGGTCGGGATCCCACCGGTACATGTGTAATTTATCCTGCCTTCCCAAAATTTCAAGCATTGCCTCCAAACAGGAGCTTCCAGTGTATTCTCTCCTCTGTTCATCAACTGCACAGCATACATTAAATTCAGGTTTTAAAATAAGCACCTCTTCAGAGAAAAACAGAGATTGCATTTTACAAGGGAAGACTTTAAGCAACACCAGCACCTTCAAGACCCACACAAGCCTGAAGAACAGAGGTTTACCTCTGCATAACTGTGTATTGGAAGTATTTCTCTGCTCAAACGAAGAGATACAGCTGAAAGCCAAAAGATAGAAAAGGGGTAGTGCTTTAAAACCCAGCAAGATAAAGGCAATGTCACTCACGTGTATTTGAAGGATTTGGGAAAATCCTGCAATTTGTCTCTTCTGACAAACAGAGGATGCTCGTGACCTGCTGCAACACGGGCAGTGCTGTGGTTGTAACAGTGCAGACCCAGACCTCAGCACTGTGCTCAGAGGGCGGGTTTCCTTTGATGGGGTATTGTACCTTCTGAGTGAAAACACCTTCTCTCCACTCCTTGCTATAGAGCACAATCAGCTGCAAAAACCCCAACTGCTTCCTGTTGGGCTTCTTGCTCCTGATTTGAGAATGCCTAAAAAACCCAGCAGTTAAAGAGAAAAAAGGAAAGCATCCCTATTCTTCCCAAGCATTACCCTCTACAGACATAAAGATATATGACAGACATTTTCAGGCATGGCTCCAGCCCACGTCTCCAATATTGGCTTCATGTTCTGGTGTCTGAATAAAGGATGATACCCATCACGTTTTCATTGCAGAAGATAACACAGGTATTACATGGTGCAGCACACTCTGAACTACAGTGTCTTGATCACACTTTGAAAACACAGATGCTCTGAAGTGTCCTGCATTAGTCCTCCGAGGTCTTTTGTCAAAGCCTGTCTGTAATTAGAAGGTACAAGGCAAGTTTAAAGTTACCAAATTGGTGTCTCCATCACTGGCAGGGTTCGCTGAAAACAGGAACATTTTCATGCACTCAGTATTTTCTCACTCAAGGCAAGCTGGATGTCTCCTATCAGATTATCAGCAGGTGGTAATATTTTGATGCTTTAACGCTACCAAAATGAAGACATCACAAAAAGCACACTGTGCAGTTTTTATCTCGAGGAAATCTAATGCAATGTGCCACTTCAAACTCGAGTTATATGTCCTTACACCATCAAGAACAGTCGGTATTTTGGCTGCATAGCGGAACCAATCTTCCAGGTGGAGCCTTTCCCAGCTGACATTTCACACTTACCTTTTCTAACACAGTGCTATAACTCAAATATTACTAGCGCAAAGAGCTTTAAAATGACACCACTTGAAAGTTTAGACTCTTGAGGAATGCAGAAGTCCCTGAAGACACCAGGCACCACCAGGATGAAAAGCAGAATAGACCTCTATTTTCATGTCAGTGGGTATTTTAAATCCTTATTATAAAAGCTCCACAATTACATTATGAGGGGAAATACCGGAGCAAGTAAATACTCCCTGATCTCCCCAGATACAAGGGTGTCACTGAGACATTTCAAGATCACTTTGCAGTTCAGGCTGATGGACAGATCAGGTAACAAGGAGAAAGATTCCTCAATTAGAGAGCTGGGAAACCTTCTGACAGTTTTCCTGTTTCTCTTACAAATGATCCCTTGCAGTGAGAGGGTTAAGGGAGATGCTTGAGACACACGTGCAGCCCATAGCAATGCCCTACTGTTGCTGACACATGATCGATATAAAGTGCCAAACCTTAAAGCAACACTTCTCTGGGTTCTCAAAGGGAAGTTTTCATCTCAGTCTGCTTGGAAAGAGGAATCTTCCCTTATTTCACTGCTCAGTCATAAAGAGTGGTCAGATGCACACAGGTGAGAAGGTGGGCAGATCTGCTGAAGAATGCTTAGATGAGAGGTGGAGAAGAATGACGAGAGCAGTGTCCATGAGATGAATTCATGGTTTAGTACCAATGAGCCAGATGTTTTGGCACAGACCTTCCTGCCTGCTGAGGACGAGAGAGAATAAAGTCAGTGATCACCAGTTAACACTGCTGGGGCAGTGAGACAGAGGAATAAAATCTGGCCCATCAAAACATCTGATGGCCAAAACTAACCTAATAACTTCTGCTATTGCTGACCAAAAAAAAACTATTAAAGGTAATAAGAAATGGAGATTTATGTTGGTGATGTCTTTGTTAAGTGCCCTTCCCTTCTCTGCAGTGGTGCAGTAATGCTGTCCCTTGCAAAGGTCACAATGAAGCAGCAAATATTGCCTGAGCCAGCCTTTTCTGTGTTTTAGCCGTCTTTAATGTAAGAAAATCAGATTAAACACAAATAAACCCAAACCATTAACAGAGCAGGAGGAGGATCACTTCTGATTTAGAATGATGACTCAAACCTGGTGCCAAGCTTATAGAAGCAAAAGCATTACCAAGTTTTGCACTTCTCCTCCATAGCCCTCATTCCCTGAGAGGTCTCATGGCTCTGTGCAGAAACTCCCACCTCGGGCCATGGGGTGCCAGGCTGTGCCATAGACCTGCCCAAGAAACTCAGGACCATTCATGCAAAGAAGTTTCTGAAGCCAAATATATGCAGCACGAAGTTTATTTCCAAAGGTTATGGTCAGTCAAGGAACAGGGGCCTACCAAGGTCCCACCGTATCCCTTCTGCACATAAAGAAATACCTTGTAATGAAACATCCATAAAAAAGCCTGTGCAGGTTTGAGGAGTTATATAAAGCTAACTGATGCTTAAACCCAGCAGCTCTTTAGTAGATAATTCACACACAGTAAGGAAGATGGGACTTGTCAAACAAATTGTGCACTCAACAGGAGCTGCTAAAAAGCTTCCATAGGTTACAAAGCCATTTTAAGGTTCAGGATCCCTTATGAATATTTCACTAAGCTACCTGGTTTCTGACCAGCTGCACTAGCACTTCATCCCACTAGATGTGAGTTGAATTTACACAGCCTGTTTAGATAAGCAGAGTTGCGATCGTGCACATGAAAGGAACAAGACAAACATTTAAGCAAATGAAGAGGGTATGGGTTTATGAAAACATAATGACTGCAGAATTCATTCTTGCATGGCTTGAACCAACGTTTTCAGAGTGTGGCATTTGGAAAAGAGGAGAAAAAGCACTGGGGCAAGGCTGAGAAGATTGCCTTGCCTGGTGCCACAGCCAAAAGGACTTGGTGGGCAGGTGAGTGGGTTCCTATCCCATTCCTTGACGCTGTACAGACATCCACAGCCCACATTGCCCACCAGGCAGGAAAGGCTTCCCACATCTTGAAAAGCTTGGAGGCTAAAGGCTGAAACATATCCCAGGGGTGTGCTGCACTACAGCTGGAATATCTCCTCTGCTGTCCCTCCTTTCCTCATCCTCCTGCAGTGCTAAGATTAATGACTTTGCAAAGTCTGCCCAAGCACTCTCCTCTGGATGTTCCACTTGAAGAGTCCCCGTTTCCTCAGCCACTTCCACATGACCCAGTCGCTGGGACAGGAAGTCCTGTTTTGATCCGATATCCTTCATATTAATGACGTCGTACATTACATTTGACAGACTCGAACTGATTCTCTGACTTTCATATAGCAAAAACTTCTGGCAGTGTTATTGGCTTTCCCTTTTTTATTAACTGCTCTGACTGGCAGCGAAATCCCCAGCAGAAACGGATGCTCCCAGGGGAATTTTGCAAAGGTTAGATCCTCTCCTGCTGATGCAACGTTTTTGTCGTTATTCAAGAAGACAGATTAATCACTGAGGCCTATATCCTAATCACAGGAGGGGGGGGAAAAAAGGAGGCAGGTGCTTAAAAAAGGCTTAAGCATTTAAATATACTTCACAAATTTAGTCTCTGGCAATCAAGCACTGGAACAGGGAAAGCAGCAAAGGGGGAGAATGAGACAAAGGAGTGGAAGTTCATAACAAGCCTGAGGAGAATGAAGTAACACAGCATCAGGAATGGAAAACACAGGTGTTAGATGTAGGAAACTGGGTTTTTTCTTAACAAGAAGGTAGAGACTAGCACAAAGAGTATCAACTCTGCAAGCACAGCCAAAACTGTAAGAATTCACAACTTCTGAAGACACCGAACTACAAGCCAAAGTCCCTCACAGATGGATTCCATAGCTTATGCTGCAAAATAGCTCCACAGTTTCTCCCCAAAACACAATAGGTTCCTACAACAACACTGTAGGATGCTGTACTGCATTCCTACAGTGCAAACACCCAAGTGAAAACAGATAGGCCATGAAAAAACAACATACAATCTGGCCATGAAAATTCACCATTTATTATAATTTTATGTTCAGTCCATCAGTCCCCTTTGCCCTTCTACATCCACAGTGTAAAAATAGAGTAACGGTTACTTTATGGAGACACTTATTATAGAGAATCCAAGTGACTTTAAAAGGGTTTGAGATTAATAGTCTGAATTAAGACATTTAACTACCTTGATCGCAGAGACTCTTGCCATGGGTGAGATATTATTCATTAAAGTCCAATGAAATTAGTTATGATGGATATGTTTATGGTTGATGGAAGAGTAGAGCAAAAGCCTTGTTAGCCATCTAATGTGTGAACATGAGCAATTCTCTCCTAGAATGACAACAGGCCACAGACGAAACCTTTTACGTACGTACTAAATCCATTACCAGCTCCCATCTGAACCTCTCGTTTTGGATGCATCAATGGCTGTTGACAATTTGTCTTCCAGAACTTGCACTCTAAAACCTTCTGTCTTCTGTTTTCTTGCTGTGCGATGGGGAGGCAGATGGTTAGAACTTCTTCCTTAGATGAAAAGTCTTTATTGCCAATTCAAATATGCGCTTTAAATATCAATTCCTCCTCAGGTGCACCTTTAGTATGGTGAGACACCAGTAAGAGAAAGGACCTTTTCTCTGATTTTCCTTCCTCAAGAATTTCTGCTTGGCTTCTGCTCCAAAATTCCTGCCTTTAAACGGATATCTGTTGTCTCAACAAACAAGTGCTGCCACTAACACATTGACTAAACCCAAGTTTCTCGAGATCTGGATTACATCATTTTTACATCCCAATGCATGATTTCTTTCTCATAAGTTTACAGTGCCCCTGAGATAGCTCTGAGTAGGTAGAATTGAGCATTGAGAAGCCTGTTATGTCCGGAGTACACAGACAGCTACACAACATGAAGTTTTGAGGGGTATTTTCTGTGTTATAAGCAGTTACGTTGGGAAAGACAGAAAAGTGTGCTCTGGAAAAGCTAAACAAATTCAAAAGACAGTGCTCAGAACACAGCCACTTCAGCTGGTTTAGGGATGGACTGGAAATGAAACCTCACAGAATGTTCCATTGATCTGAAACCTTAACTGATATCCCTCAAATAGATAGGGAGTGAATTGGACTGTCTTTGCCAGACATATCTCTGGTTATAGTGCCCAAAAGGTGTTTGTCCTCCCTATCTCCTGCTGTTGAAGGGCAATGCCTCCTTTCCTTTCCTTTCTGCCCCACAAGGCCAATTGGATGAGTCCATCTCCTTTCTCCCATTCCCTTCTGATCCAGCTATGGATCATGCTCGAGGCCCACTTGCAGACCATCCTCAGCTCCTTTGGCTCTTAGAGGGCAGATCTCTGCTCCTGTAACAAGTTTATCTTCCATCATACTGAACATTCTCAGGTCACAAATTGTACAAAGGTGTATTTTGATGGGTGAAATGTATTTCCTTGCTGCTGAGCCATGCTGGAGCTCAAACCAGCTCCCAGATTGTTTACATTCCCATGACAGAGTCCTGTTCATCACTAAGTCAATATGAGGTCTAATGATTATGGTCAAACGACTCTTAACTCTTCAGGCAAGCCAGCCATTGATCTCTGAAAAACCCTGATGCTACTTGACTTCGGGCCTCCATGTGAACTCTAGATGAATGAACACAGCCTCTCCCACAGGACTCGCAGGCTTGAAGGCCACGTACAGTCCCTTAAATACCACTGCTTTATCCATCCCTGTTCTGGGCTTGGTTTTTCTTAGTCTGAATGAGATTTGGCTGGAAAACACATTCCAGCTCACACACAAAACCGCTCAAGGCAGCATCCTGCAATACTGTAAATAAAGTAATTCTCTTTAATGAGCTGGCTCAGAGAGGCAGAGCTGAGAAAGGAATGCTTTTGCACTGTTTCCACCTACATATGCTGACAGATAATAGGGTGGCTTTCTTTGTAAACTATAGAAGAATCACAACAAAAGTGTTGGGATTACACTTAAATTCCAGACTTTAATTCCGTCACATAACAAAGCTGACACGGTTTGTCTTCCTTCCAGACATTACAGCAGCAGCCAGCAATTTAAACCAGATCGCTCAGTACTTGTCAGCTTAGTGCAAATCCTTTCCTAACATGCAGGACAGAACAAGCTTCAAATTAATAAAAAGAAATAGGAGATTGCTCAAAGTTATATAGACTATATTTAGTGCTTAAAAGCCTGATAGAGACTCTATTGAAATGTTCCTATTAACTTCATTAGATGCTGAATCACATTCCTGGACCACTGCAAGGGTATGTGTCCAGAAATGAACAAAAGAGCAGCTCACCTTCTATCTCTGAGTGCTCCTCAGAGCACAGCCTGGCATATTATGGCTGAGTCTGCATTTTAGAGGACTTTCTAAATCTTTAAAATTTATAGATTATTTCTTACAAAGAAGAATTTATCGCATTCAATTGAAAATTAAAATCTTCGAACCTTTTCATCCGAAATAATGAGGAAAGGCATTTATTCCTTACTCTGAAAATCTCCTTAGTTCAGTAGACAGCACTTTTTAAATGCTGCTGTACATTTGTCATGGCAAAGACATTTTTTTTCCCAGATTCCCAAGTATATGCTCCTCTGGAAAAAAGGTTCTCCTGTTGTCCGAGGGATATTTTGTACAAGGTGCAGGGAAGGGAAAATGCATTTTCACTGTTCCCTGAGGAACTGAAGACATTCTGCTTTGATAGTTAATTCTTTCCCTTCCTGAAGCGCACTTGTGCCTGTACAGTCCTTCACTCAAATACGTGGTACATTGCAACAGCATTTAGAGGCAGGATCTGCCCATCACTGCGGTGATAACATTTCATGTGCACAACCATACTTAAAGGTATAATTGTAAAACTCAGCCAAGTGTTCAGGCTAACCAACAATTTACTTGTTCCATTTATTTGTCTGTAAAATGTTTGAGAGAAGATGTTGAATTTATGCTTGACATTTCCCCCCTGTAGATAATAGCTTGCAAAAACATGGCATGAATATTCAATGTTCAAGCCTTAAAATTTGGACTGTCGTTTTGTTACATAAATCATGTAGCATTATTACTTTCCCTTCATGACATATGTAACTAAGCAACAAATCATGAATTTAAATATTAGATTTACTACATTCTGCCCTTTTCATGGTGATAAAGTGATACAGAGACCTCGGCTCAGCAGGAGGTGGGCCATGCTGTCTTAAAGGTGGAGAATGAGACACATGTCAACTCAAAATCCGAATGATGCTGCCTAGTCTGGATTAGAATTTGCATAATGAGCATTAATGTCCTGGCAAAGCTCAGTTCCTCAGTTATTCCCCAAAATTAACTCAAAATAGCAAGAATGGGATCAAGCCTCGACTTGTTCTTCAATTCAGATGATGATGCAGAAAGACCACCATGTCCATGGCCACCACTTCATTGCTGGCTGTGAATGACCAGAGCACCCAGGGAATTCCTAAGAACTACTGCAGGTAGTTGCAATCAGAAATGAGATGTGCTAAGACAAAGAGCTGGAAAAGCAGCACAAAGTGAGGAGCTCTCTTCAAAAGGGTTGGGAGAGACATTTGTCATTTAAAACAAAAATTGAAGACTTCTAAGGGAAAAATTGGCAGAATAACCTTCGAGTAAGAGGTATTAAGGTACTAAAGGGAGTAACCTTTAAAGCCTGCCTGCAAAAGGGATCCCTGAAGTCCTGAATCATAATAGCAGAGGGGAGGAAAAGAGCCTTGAAATAAATGAACATTAGTCCTGAAATCTCCCGGAGACAATGGAGAGTGCAGAAGTTTCATGCTAAACTATTTATTTCTGAACTCCTAAGCAGTGCGGAGTGCAAGGGGAAAGGAGAAAGGAAGGATAATAGGAGGGGAAATAAATCTCTTCTTTTAAATTCATTTAGTGGTGTAGAGATAGGGGTAGGGATTACACTCAATTTAATCTGAATGGATAACACAGGCCAGGATATTATCTGTGGTTTTCTTAAAATCTCCTCTGAATCATGGCTTTAGCATTTCTTCCTCCAACAGTAGCTCTGCTCCCCGGCTCTGCCGCTTCCCACAGAGTTCCGCTGTTGGCTTTGGCCCTCTGCAAAATGGGGCTTATGATATAACACAGCAAAAAGGAGCTTGATTCAAGGGAGAAATTGAATCAGTGAAGAGGGTGGCAGGAAGCCTGAGCTGGTTAATTGGGGGGAAATTATATGAACCACTTGTGTAAAACAGCATGGGATCTACCAGTAACGAACATAAGATGCTGTTGTTGTCAACCAGACAAGAAGAGATAATAGGGGTTGCAGGAAGACCTATCTAAAAAGTTAGCTATTTGTGTTCACCGACTTTGTTCAGTCTTTGTGAGGCTGAGAACCCATTCACTGTTTTGCAATAACAGGTTGCATTTGTAACCTTGCAAGTTAACATACCTTGACTTGTGCAGTCCAGCTTGCCATCCTGGTCAAAGATGTGCCGTATCCACAGCCACAGGGAGGCAGGAATAGGTGACCCCAGTGAAATTCAAGAGTTGTTTGACCTGAATTCTCTTCACTCATTCACTCCAGTGAATATACTGTGCCAGGATTACACCTCCTGAATCTCTCACCTTGCTTCATGTTCACATCTTCTTCACTTGTTACCCAGATAGTGGATTCAGACTGCTCTCTGTGATCTAATAGCACGGTGCCAAACATGCGATGAACAAAAGAGATGAAGAAGATTAGTTCCATTTTTATGGCAAACTTCCTACCAGTGCTTAATTAACAAAATTATAACAACTAATCACTTGGTGGCTCCTACCTCCACTCATTTTCTCTGTGACACAAGGGCACGCAGCAGGGGTACCACGTCTGCTTGCAATAATCTGTCACTTCACAAAGGGCTGTGGTGCCATTAACTGGGTTAATTGGGTTCATAACTGTTGCCAATCCAGACATCTGTGCTCAGCTGCTGCCGCTTAAGAAGGCAAAAGAAGCTCAGCACAAGTTCCTTGCAATGCTGCTGCTGAGAAGTTTGCCCTCAGACAGCTTTTACATCCCAAAGGGGTCCTGGAGAGAAAGGGGGTGCACTGGGAGAACCCTCTTGCGTGGTGAGATGTCCCTAGTTTCAAAACATGTTTCCAGAACACAATTCCCAGGATATGAACCCCTGATTTCCTACAACAGAGAATTGCTATTTCCCTCTTTCCAGCTGAGGTGGGCACAGGACGAGGAAGATTTAGTTACTATGGGTAACAGAAGAGTTACCGGTAAATGGCAGTTTAATTTAGCAACTGTATTAAATTAAACAGCATTTGGTGAAAACTCACAACTAAAGAGACTTTTATGAACAAAATTGAGACGTTTTGGCTTTTTCTTTCCCTGTAGCTAACAGTTAATGTGTAACTGTTCTCTGTGATTGGCATTACATGTTAGACAAGAGTTTTGTTTTGGGTTTTTATCTGCTCTAGCGAGTGACACTAAGTTATTTCATGGGATTAGCGATTTAAGTAATGTGAGTAGGTTGGTTGTCATGATTAGCAGCAGCTAAAGCAGAGCAGCATTTGCTGACTGCAGGGAATTGAGATGATGTGGCTGGCCTCAGTGGCTTATTCAATGTATAATGAGCTCAGGCAACTTATAAAAGGAATCAAAGTTCCTGAGTAGCAGCATACTCCTGTAAGACTCGGAGCTGACATGAGGTTAGTAGGAAGTATTTAGTGAACAGACGTTTAATTGAACACATAAGCGTAAGAAAAAGAGTTTAGGACAGTGAGTTTTTCTGAGGGGAACTTTCAAGTTTGGCTTAACCAAGCCAATCATTGCTGCACTGCAATGCTGCCTCTTCTTTCATTGCAGGCCTTTATTTCAGACACTAAAGTATCACCATTTGAATCCGTATATTGCTTCTGGAGATCTTTTTTGGCTTTCTGGTATCTCCTATGCTTGAATTCCCCTGGCATCATAATATTCCCTTTTTAATCAGACCCTGCTTTGATTTCAGACACTATCCTGCCTTTGCCTTGCAGACCTCTCTTTGAGAGTAGCTGCTGTCTCTCAAAGAGCTCTCAACACGCTTGCCTCCAGCTTTCCTTTTTCATTTGATGCAGTTGCTACCAGTCAGCAAAGTCAAATAATCACGTTTTCAGCTATTCATAAGCTGTTGATTTCTACAAAGCGCATAGAGCAGTTTACCTGCATCATCTCCCTACAAATGCACCACTTCCAGTGACGTTAGACTGTTTGTACAGTGTTTACAGGGCATGTCCTTCAAGAGATACACATCTTGATCCCCAAGAATTGTGTTTCCAGTGTTTAAATAGGGATATGTGGGCAAGAGATGTAAATCTCATCGGGCAGTGTAAGTAAGTAGCAACAGCTTTAGGTGAGTGAAAGCACTGCCAAGAGCAGCTCTATCAAGGTTACCCATTTGGGGGTTTTCCTGTAGGCAGGCAAGAGGCCATCAGGTTGCAACAGGCCCTCACTTCTCAAACCCAGCAGTACTTCTGTTATCAAGTCCAGCCCAGAAACATCCCTGCTGCTTTCTGATTGTGCTTATCAGTTATAAAATGTGGGTTATAGAGCTCCCCATGGCTATTTGGGAGCACAGGACAAAACCCTACAGAGGATGGCAGCAACACTTGGGTTATGCCGTCCTCTGAGCAGGTGGAGAAGCAAAAGATACTGTAAATGCTGGTGCAAACTGAGGGTTCCAAGAGCCCTCCTCCTTTTTGAGCAGTTACCTCATCCAGCATCGTCCCCAAGACATTTGGATCCCATTTGCAAGTTCTGTTGTTACCAACATTCTCCAAACCACCACACTGAGAGTCAGCTCCAGTGTAGGGAGGGAACAAAGGACACACGATGCATGCAACGTATGACCAAGGGGTTGGAGCAAGGCTTCCGGGCATACAACACAACCCATGAAACATCAGGGAATATTAAGCACGAGTCTTGCACTGGGTATTAACAATATTTGGGGATCCTCCTCCTTTCTACTCCTCAAATAGCTTTAAGACTCCCATCCCTAATGAAATTCAGGCACTGGAATTGATGAGGGTCTGCAAGCGGAAGGGCAATATTAATTTAGCCCGGACTCCATGGCACTGTGCTTATCAGGCAGCTCTGAGTGGGGGATGTATGTGTACCTCAGGGGATCTTTTAATCATTTTCTCAAATAGCAAGGAACGTTTCTTTTTCCTTTTCCTTTTGTGGAGAACTATGTGCAAGTGAGGCAAGGGGAAGGCCTCGGTTCATGTAAAATGTAGGAAGATGTAATGGAAGTTTCACAATAGCCTTTCAAAGTACCTTAACACACATTAGGCAGACTACTTCAGCTGCAGAATTCATTCTACATTTTCCTGCTTTCTGTTTGAACCTTGTGAAACACAGTGTTTTAGGGCACTGTCATTTATAGGTTTTACTTTAGTCATTCATTTAGAGGAAAAAACCCTTGTCCAAAAAAGCCCAAAAGAATAATTTCATCTCAGTCCGGTTGGGGAATACCGAGTGGTGTTTGACCATAGCTGAAACATGGGGCAGCACCCACCTTTTAGTTGCATCTTAGCCCTGCCATCCCCGAAAGCTAAAGGTATTCTACCCAGCCTCAAGAGCTTATTCACTGGCAGCAGCTGGAAGAACATTTCCTGCTTGCGCAGAATACGTTATTCCAGAAGTGGCAAAAGAGACATTAACTATTCAGTTACAGACCCACTCACGTGCCAGCAGAGGTACTGCAAAATGCAGTCTTAGAATCCTGGGTAAAAGGGGAGTCTGAGTGCTTCGGAGTACTGCAAAATGTAATGCATGCTGCCTTGTTGGGGGCTTGAATTCGAGCCAGATCAGATCTCACTGCAATGACACAGCAGAGATTTTATCATGAAATACACACCACACCCTCTCCCCTTTCAAATGCCCTTTCAAATTAGGGCATTTGAAAGAAATCTTACATATGCTGGTTTATAACAATGATAAACTTCCCTTGTCTTGCTTTAAATACACAGGTCAGCTGGTAAGAGCATCCGCATGGGCTTGCATTGCCAGAGGGTTTGTCCTTCCTGCACACACTAGTTGAATACACACATGATTTTAAAAGAAACCCTTTGGTTTAAGCTGAAAAGGGGGGGAAATATATTTGGGTTAATAATTTTGGGCTCCTTCTCACAGCAAACTCCCTGCTCAGAAGGAAAGAAGTACAAAAGGTAGCGAATTAGCTGTAAAGGGCAGATTTTGACCTGATAAAATTGGCGGGGCTATTTAGGGAGCAAGATTTCATTAGAGTTGCTATAGCAATTGGAACAGTTTGACAAAACCTAATGAAGGATTATGACAGAAATAGAAAAGGCTATAAGCCATCAAAAGCTACAGGAACAGAAGCTTCATAGGTTTCTGAGTAAAATCCCTCTGGAAGTATACTGATCTCCCTGGAAGATATCACACTCATTTCAAACATTTCCCTGGGGTATTCGCTGAGCTATGATTGCAATACAAAACCAAGTGCCCTCTCCACTGCTAGGAGTTATTCACGGGTTTTCCTCTCTGAGAAGCACACTTTAATATTAAGTGCTTTATAATAACAATAGTTGGCACTTGCATGGCACCTTTCATCACAGAGTGGTGCAGAACTTACCCCTGATGTTGCATGTTAACCTCCTCAAAGTGGTATTAGATGTGTCCTGTGGGTGAGTAAACAGAGCCTGAGACATTAAAGGACTTTACTCCAGCCTTTCCAAGGATGAAGCAGGGAAGTGCATGATGGGGGGGATCCCAGAGGCCCAGATAAACCTCACAGCACATGAGCAGGGGGTACCTGCAGAGCTCTTCCTACATCAGGTGCCCCGTGGTCCTCCAAGAGCTGTGCTGCGATGCTTCTCCAAGGTGTAAAATCAAAGCTACTGTCTGCAGGGGATGTTAACTCAAACTCGGTGTGTTGCTCAGGAGCTGCATAACAATATGTATATTTATTCCTTTATATAATGCCCAGCACAACCTTTCCCACTAGGGGAGAGGCTTTTCCTTCAGATCTGAGATTGAGAAAAACATTGCCTTCAGGTCAGCAGAGCACACTTAGAACAATTCCCAGCACCAAGCTGATCCAGCCTGCAGCTACTCATCCATTGTAAGAGCAAGCAGGAAGGAGGCTTCTTGCCTTGCATTCTGTTCTCAGCCCATCCAAATTCCTCTTGCTGTTTCTCGGCCTTTATGGTTAGGACCCTGATTTCCAAAGACACACAGACCCATAGCCCGCTCTCAGGAGGGTGAACAGCACAGATTTTAGGTGTCCAGCAGTGACTCTTGGGTTCAGCAAGTGGGACCTGCTCTGCCACATCTTCAAATGACAGACAGGCACCTGTAGCAGAGGCTGAAACAATCTGTTCTTTGCTAGAGACTTCTGAACGGTGTCTTTATAGCATAAAAACCTAAACGGACAGTAAAACCTGTCCTTCACCTGGTTTGGCTGGTGTTAACGGAGCTAATGGAAGATAATTTGATTCTGGGCTTTTTGAAGCCTCCAGAACAGCCCCCACAGCCTCTGAGCACTGCCAAAGGGCATTAGAAATAATGATTTGATTTAAAAGTAGATTTCTTTCCAATTTTGCCAAAATTGGGCAGTCAGGAGCTGGGCCAACCAGCCCGGGGGGTGCTGTCCAAGACTGAGCAGGGCAGTAAAGAGCAGGGAGAGCTTCTCTCTGCTACAGGAAACAGCAGGTAAAACATGTTTCCCAAACATTTCTGCTAACAGCTCTATAAATGAATTGCCCGTGTTTGTTCGGATGTATCAGGCAGCTGCTGGTGCGTGTTTGGAACGTGCCTGAGCATCAAAAGATGCATTTTGACATTAACTTTGTTTCTGGCAGGAAAAAACACAAAACGTTTAACACATGGGAGGCCTGGATGTGTCAAGTCCGTATGGTACTGAGTCAATGCTGAAAAATTACCTTCAGCCTGCCTTCGTCAGACAGACACAAAACCAGAGTTTGCTCAGCAGGGTCAGAGCAGAGGGCGCAGGGAGCACAGAACACTCAACCGCTTACTGCTCGCTGTATTAAACCCACAGGTGATGTCCCACTTAAACCAAAGCCATTAGCTGGCTATTATGTCTTTAACTATGTTCCAGAAATAAAGATCTTGTAATGTGATTGGGAATATGCTTAATGCAGAAGTCTTATCTTATTTTTATCCTGCTTTAAATACTTTAGAGCTAGATGAGATAATGACATTTTAATTTTTAAATGAAGGAGCTTTATCTCTATTCATGACCCATTACACTCGCTTGCTATGAACCTTTGGAACCTACCTGCAGATCCTATCTTTGCAAAGGCAAATATGGATGGAAACACAGCTGGAATTCATACTGAGCATCAAGCAGTCCTTCCTTTCCCACCTGGGAAAGCTGCCTGAGCTGACCCGCAGCCACATAACATCTCACCCCACACTCAGTGAGTCAGGTAGCCTGAAGCCTACTCCTCCAAGAGGAGGCAAGCAGGGTTGACCTGTGGTGGTAGTGGCAAGGATGGCCCTGCATGGACACACATTTGCTGGCCCCATACCTGGGGAAATGCTGGTTTAAATGCAGAAGCAGGAGCTTTTAATCCCCTTCCAGGAAGTTTTGTTACTGTTGAATCTAATAACACTGGTCATTTCTCTTTACCATATCAGATGGCAAATCCCCCTATCAGGTTTGAATCCCTCGTCTAAATACTACACCATGGCATTCCCATTTAGCATTTAGTCTAAGAACTCAGTGCTGATAGGGGGATTAGGTGTTTTATATCACCATGTTCCATATTCTAGTATATTTGAGGTCAGAAAATTATTTCCTTTGTACACTTTTGGATTGCTGCCTTTCAGTTTCAGTGGAAGTTGCTCAGTACTTGCACAAAGAGATCAGGAAAATGGCATTTCCCAGCTGATGTGTGCATATAATGTACAAAAAAAATGGAGAAGAAAGCCACATGCTTCCCATTTTACATTATTCATTCAGCTTTAACTATTGCTCTTGATACCCACAGTGAACACATACAGGTGTTGGAGCTCCTACTGCCTATTTATCCAACTGTCTTACAGTTGGTCCAGCACAGCTCATCAGCGGATGCCACTTCGGAAGCAACCATTGATCGTTCAGCAGTTTCACAGCAAGTTTCCCTTATTCAAAAGGAAGGGGATAAGCTTAAAAGAGGTCCATAATCTAATTATTTCTACAGGAAGAGACTAAATACATGCAAGGGCATGAGCAGGCACTGAAGATACAAAACCATAGCGGTGTGCATATGAAGAGGGTTGTATGCTGATGATCCACAACATTTTGTACAGAGATTACAGTTTGGTTATCAATTATAATATCCTTCTGGTAGGATATTTCTTTTCTGAATGAAAATTCTTGCACAAGTATTGCCAAGAAAAGATAAAGGAAGCTCTTTGGTTGGATAGGCTGCAGCACTGCATTTCCATTTTCACTTCTTCAATGATTTTATCTGGGGTAAAAAGTCTTTCCAGGACATGTGCAGAGTCTAATATCCAACAGAGTGTTATCCTGATAGCACAAGTGTGGAAAAGAACACCCCCCTTTCTGTTCATTGAGTTGAAAGCAAATATGCATGAGGATTTGTTAAAGTCATCAAAAAATAAAAGCTTCAAAAAAATGAATAAAGCAAATTAACCTGAACCCGTACAGCTGGCTTTGCTATGGCTATGGGAACACTTTCTCTCTTCCACTAACCCAGACACCAAAGGGAAGTCAAAAGGCCTCCGCTCCACTGATGCTGAGCAGTGATTGATGCTGCCTGCAGAAACAGCAATGCATCTCTGCACTGATAAACTGCATGGCAGATGAGCCAACATCCAAGCAAGAAGACCTTGAGGTGACAACAGCTTTGGGCATGACAGGGACTGCCCAAGCAGCTATTTTAAAACACTGAGCGTTTCCCATTGCCAAGAGCTGACGGTGCTGGGAGTTGGAGCTACACTGCTCAGCTTCTTCATCAACTACGTAAGCCTTCTGTACGTCGTTGTGGCTTGATATGGAGCTGTTACCATAAACGGACCAAAATCCCCTTTCATGGGCTCCCTGTATCGTACCAAATTGCATTACAGGAAACGAAGCAGGAAGCCTTGATTTGCTTAAAAGACAATAGTCACAGCATCTCCCAAATACTTGTCTTCATTTTCCTCCTTGCAGGGACTTGCCAAGCTTGTCTTTACTAGTAATGTTCACTCCTACACTTTCCATGTGTCGCCCCTGGGTAACTGGCTACAATATGCTTGGTACAGTCTGGAGGAGCTGGGGTCACACCATTAGACTGTCATTTTCTTAGAATTCCAAAACAACCCTGAAATAAGAAAAAGGAGCATTTGGGGAAGTTTTCGACATATGGCTGCACGAGCAAATTTTAAGCATATGGGCTATGAAATGCATTCATGATGTGTTAAGGCCCATTCAGTGATCCCCAGTCAGTTATTACATGAGATTTCATATGAGAAGGAGCGAGGTGCCCTTTTCAGTCTTACAACTAGTCCAGAGGCACTTAATCCACTGAAGAAAGATTAGAATTCACCTCATTTAAAGGGTATTCTTTAATTTATTGTCTGAGAATTTGAACAGTAAGTAACTCACCTTTGGGATTTCTCATCTTTGGTTCTAGTACTAAACAATAGCTACTCGCTACTAAAGAAATAAGAACCATCAAAATCTGTATTTAATTTAACTTCATAGAGGAGAGTTAGCTCATCCAGCCTAGCTTAAAATGAAAGCTATAGCAGGTATTGTTGATTATATTATCCCACTGGGAGACAGAAATAAACCTGAATGCAGGAACTTAAATCACGACTTGCGATTCACTAAAACAAAACAAAAATGGGAAGAAATGTCACATCTTCTCTCTTTATAGCAATATCCAATGTAAAAATGACAGCAACGGCAATTCGTAACTATGAATAAGTAACCGATGATAGTAGATCATTTGTGATGCCAAAAACTGGTTATATAAAGCTCTAACTTTTTTTTCCTCTGAGAACTAAAGTGCTTCCTATTGTCTTAAGTATTACAGTGAATCATGAAAGTTATTTGTTTGAACAGTGAAACTAATGGGTGGCTCGTAAGTGCATACCCTCACCTCCTTCCCATAGCACAACCACAAATAAAGATGTCCACCTTAATTTAAGCAACAGATATTCACCAAGACAGCTGCAAACAGTCATGCTCGCAATGTGACTTTTAATGTCATTTGCAGGTATTTATAACTAATGAAGAGAAGTTGCTCAGCCTCAGCATCTCAGTGACTGACTTCAGAAAAGAGAGATTTTTCCCTTTGAGTTTCAACCCCATTCCTCTACCTTTGGTCTTGCCTTTTTCCTAGGACTTGCCATCTGCACCTGGTAGCGGGTGAATGCATCTTCTGCTGCAACAGATATTATCCTTGCCCTTCAGCACGGCCCCAAGTGCTCTCTGCGATCACTTCAGAAATGCCAGCCTTGGTGTTCATGTCAGCACTAGTAAATCAAGGGAGAGAAAAGACCTCTGAATTCCTCCACAAACACACCTGAGACTGTCTGCTGGAAACCCCAGTAAAGACTCATGAACTGATCCAGTGACTGTGGGGAGTACACCTCTGCAGTGGGTATTCTGCATAAAGCTGTGTTTTCCTTCTGAAAAACACAAAGAATTCCAGAGGGGGATGAGGGGCAGTGACCAGGTTGGGGATTTAAAAGAAAAAAAAGAAGAAAATACTTTTAAACCCAAGCAAACCACAGAATCTTGCAGCAAAGAGTGTGCAGTTTCTGCCTGGTTCCCTTCCCTGGGGGGAGCAGCTGGGGCTCGATATACTTGGGTGAGCACTTGCTTCACAAGGCTCATTAACACGTACACAGAGCGCATAAAAGTTTGGGTTTCACCTCTGACAACCTGTTCACAGGCACTGCTGGTCCCCGCTGGGCCGGGAGGAGAGCTCACGGTGCTGAGTCCAGCTGAAGGCTCTGCAGCATTCCCGGGAAAGGGGATGAGCAGCACAGACAGAGCGGGTTGCACGTGTGGGCTTTTGGACAGCATTTGCAAAGGACAAAGAAAACCCAGCGGCTGTATGAAAAGGAACAGTAATAGTGGAAAGCCAGCAGCACAATAAGATCAACGTTAAGCAACGTTCAAAACAAATAAGGAAGGAGAAAACATGGGAAGCAGCAGCACCTGTAAGCAGTTGCTATGGCAGACGTAACCTGTTGGGAGAAACAGTGTAAGGAAGCATTGGTCAGAACTCCATGCCTGTTCCATTTGGCAGTAATATTATTCAGCCTATTCCCAAGGTCCATAACCTTTGAATTCTCTGTTTCTAAGCCATCTCTTGGGAATGGTGCTGTCTGGGCATCCCCACTCAGTCCCTGTCTGCAGGGACGTCTGGCCATCCTTGTTTTAACATGAGCAACATCAGCAGCATCCCCATGGGGCAGCTGGCACAGAGCAGCTCTCATGGGCGCTGGGAGCTGGTGCCTGTACCCGCAGTCCATCTAAGATGTCTTGCTTTGTTCTACCAAAGGGAGCAGCTCTGGTGGCCCAGCGCTGATCTCATGCTTGGAGGGGCTGCTCACTAATTTCCACATCCAGCATGCTACGCTTGCAAAGAGAGACCTATTCTTTACCTTGCCCTTTATTCAATGCAGTGCTTTGTGCTCTCAGATTGAAATCTGAGCCTTGGCTGAATTTAAACTTGTTATTTTGTCTGTGTATTTAGTCTGCCGTTTTCTTATCCATTTACCATCTTTTTTCCCACCCAGCCGTGTGCAGGAGAGGGAGGTTTGCATGAAGGTCATTTGTACAGGAGCTGTTGGGCTTGGCCAAATCCAGCCCTGCAGCACGTCCCCCACTAGCAGCTTTCAATGTCCCCATCACAGCACTGCACAAAACCAGGTATCAGATATTCCCCCGCATCCCAGGCAGTCAATCACCAGCTTACATCAGTGTACAATGGGAAGATTAGTACACGGAGGAGGGAATTTTAAGGGTAAAATAAGAACTATCACAGTCAGCACTGCAGTTCTTTCCCAGCAAAACTCTCCACTGACGAAGGCTGAGGAAGCAAAGTGTCGGACGTGACCCTTAGCAGAGGAGACTCCTTAAAAAGTCAAGATTTAATTGAAACCCTTGGAAGCCCTTCATTTTTGAGAAGTGGGCCACATTTTCCTGGCACTGAAAACAAGAGCTGTGTAGTGGAAGCCTGAAATTCAGCATTCAAAAGAAGGGCCGTAATACACAGTAATTGCAAACAGCAATCGAATTCCTTTGCAAGCAGAACCACAAGGATGGTTTCATCTGGTAGCACCTCCTCCAGACCACCCAACTGATCAAATACTTGAGATTTAAGCAACTACAGTCTCTGGACGTTGCTACAACTCACACCAAGTGATTCAAACATCTTTATGGCAGGACAAACCATGTCCCATATTCTTTGAATGTGCATCATATTATAAATCACCCGTTTAGGTGACAAATGTGTGCACTTACAACAAAATACATGCTCTGCTCCATGGGGCTACTGAGCATAACAGTTACGTTAAAACAAGTGCATTGCTCTTATTGGCATTTCTCATGGTCCAGATGAACGCGCAGCAGCAGTTTCCCAACCCACTGCCTTGTTTCTGCTTTGCCCTGCAAGACCTCCCCACCACACTGACCTGAATAGATGCAGACAGCAAATGGCCAGGCTCCACGCACAGTGACGGGTGGTGGGACAGGGCTCTGTTGCACTTGGCATGCAAGGCTCGCCACCCAAGCAGACTTCTTCCAGGCGGTTAGCGACACTTGTCCTTCTGTC
This sequence comes from Lathamus discolor, assembly GCF_037157495.1. Lineage (NCBI taxonomy): Eukaryota > Metazoa > Chordata > Aves > Psittaciformes > Psittacidae > Lathamus > Lathamus discolor. Next base: position 19,199,581 of record NC_088893.1, read on the forward strand.
ACACTGACTCCCTTCCTAACACCTTCATCTCATTACCTGGAAGGTTCTGTTCTACAGGAAAGATAATTATCTGGGTCTGTCAGCTGCTGTTTGATGTCTGGATTTCATTCCAGCCAGATTTTTCCTTATAACAATGACTTTGCTAATGGACAGTCCTCCGTGCTGCCCATTTATAACACCTTTCCTATTATACCTGCTAGATGAGGTCTGACACTGCACAACAAACATTACTGAATTAAACCTTAGCTGTAAAATAAGCAAGCCTTATTATACCCAATTTTACACTTGGGTGAACTTACATGCTGGAGACATTTAAATGACTTTCCACGGCATTAGAGAATGAGTTGGTGAAAGCAGAGAGCCTGGAAAAGTCCAGTTCTCAGTCGCTCGCACCAGGCCCCACTTCAAGAAGACGAATTCATTAAGCATGTGGTTACTGTTAAGCTTACGAGCAAAGGGGCATTAAGCCATTACAAAGCTCACTTCTTTCAGCTTGCCAAAAACCTGCTGCAGCCAGCAATGGAGGGATATTAATCCTGCCTTCCACCATCCCCATGGTCAGTAGGCTGCAGTGTTTTATCACTTAGCAACAAAAGGATGTGACATTCACGGGTTCTGACACAGAAGTGGAGGAATGTATGATGGGATGGGGGACATTTGGGGCCTCTTTGACCCAAAACTTAAAGGAAAGCCATAGTAAAGCAAGCCAAGGGATAAAAAGTGATACGGTTTTTCAGAATTAAGAGAGTTTTCAAAATGCAGATATCCTTACAGGGATGCCAGCCATGCCAGGATTTGCTTTCCTTTAAATAGCATCAGTCTCCAAAGATTAGGCAACTAATCTGGTACAGACATCAATGGAGTCAACCATTCAGAGGTGACAGCCATGTCCATGGTAGCCAGGGACCAGCTCAGCAGCAGAACCACCCAGAGAAGCTGTGGCTGCCCCATCCCTGGCAGTGCTCAAGGCCAGGTTGGACACAGGGGCTTGGAGCAAGCTGCTCCAGTGGAAGGGGTCCCTGCCCGTGGCAGGGGTTGGGGCTGGATGAGCTTTAAGGTCCCTTCCAACCCAAAGTCTGTGATTCTATGAACCAAGCCTGAACTTGCAGCACAGCAAATGGGCAGAGCAGAAAGACTTAATATTCCATATCCCCACACACACAAGACTGTTCAAATCCCAGTTTTGTCATTAACATCCCTTCTGATTACCTGGTTGTCTGTAAAACAGAAGCATTTTCCCTTCTAAGTGCCCAGTTCATCCTCCTAGCTCCGTTCACTCGTGCTGCCATCTCCCCTTCCTCACATCACAGGTCATGGAAGCTGCAATTACTTCACAGACGCTGGGTTGTCATTAGCGGCAGAACAAAGCAGAAGGAGATGGTGGTGAAGAAAAGAGGGGTTTATGCAATAATAACCAAGGCAAATTAATGACTCCAGAGAGAACGGCACTAACTGCATGTGTTACGATGGAGGGATTTGGGGTGTAGTAGGAGATTTTCAGGGTTTGGGGGGCAGGCTGGTTGGAAAATCAGCTGAGGAAAATAGGCTGCAGTGGGGAACTTTAAACTGAAATGATCCCAAATGAGAGAAACTGAGTCACTGCTGTATTTGGGAACTCGCCGACATGGGAAATGGCTCTTCACCTAACCCGGAATATGCCATCGGACAACACGTGTGGAGCTGTGCTCTCACACCTCGCTTTAGCAATAATCAATGACTTGAGAACTTGGGAAAACCAGGACTTTTTAAACACTAAAAGAAGAGAGGTCGCTGTATGATGGGAGTAGGAATATCAGGCCACGCTAGAAAGGAGCTGGGACTTGGTAACAAATCCATCCTTCAAGACATCCTCTTTACACCAGACCCCAAGCCCAACCTCTTGCTTGCAAGGCACTTGAAAACAGAAGCAGAGTTCCTGCCCTGTGGTTCTAGCTCATTTTTGCTCCTAATTGAGTTTTTGTGCTGAAAATAGAGTTCTTCCAGAGGAACAAGGGAAAAGCAGGACAAATCCTGGCTGCCTTCCAGGAAGCTCTAGTCATTTCAATACCATCTTAAGATTTAGACCCTAAGATGAGTTATAAATGGACCAGTTTCACACTGCTTAATGGAGACTTGTACAAGGCAGAGTGGGAATTCCAGGTTTGCTGCCAGGTGGGACAAAAGCCTTGGGGGTATCATGCACTTCATAACTTGGGAAAAACTCATTTGGGATTTCTTATCAGCAAATTCAACCCAGGGGAAGGGAAGGAGGGAAGCAACTGAGGAGAATCCAGGTCACAGTGAGATCTCTGGGGTCTGCAGAGAGGGGCGGTGGTGAACCTCATTTCAGTTTTTAACCATATCCAAAGGTAGATGGGCAAAGGATGCTCGTGCGGACACCAGCTTGGAGCTGGAGCTCTCCCTCCTCTTTCCATGACACGAAACATAGTTTAACATCCCCAGAATTTTGTCACCCAACAGGACCATTTTGGCTGGGTGCTGGCACTGGAGATGCACTGAACAGGGATAAGCCTTTTGCCTGAAGCCCTCAGCACTCACCATTCCCCCACTCCAGAACTAATCATGCACAACTTATTCAACCAAGGACGGCTGCCCATCATGTGGGACTGGCTCCTTTCCTCCCCACTTCGGCAGCCGCTGAGGAAGGACAAGCACTAACATGCTCTTTGCTCACCAAAACGCCCCAGGGAAAGCTCTCCTTGCCGAGTCCCGATGACATTGCACCCCATGTAGGAGCTGTGACATTAAAACTTGCCCAATGCATATTACATAGAGACAAAGGAACGAGCTGAATTTCATCATGTGAACTTTACAAGCAGGAAAATCAAGCACGTGTCAGGACTGCTGCAGTTTCATCCGCTCTCTGGTCTCCACAGCATATGGTCTGATGGTGCTATTCTATTTGCAGTCCCTGGGAGAGCAGTTTGAAACGGAGAGAAATAGCATGGTACATTTGAGTTTATGGGGTATTAAAAGGGCTACAGCGAATGGTAGCCAAGGCACCGAAGTGAATTATTTATAGTGCAATTGCACTTTCTTCTAGACTACCCTTCAGACAGGTCAGGCCTCGGACATTCACATTAAGGTCTTGTTAAATCCAAAGAAGCCAAGGCTGTACCCAACAATGCAGATTTACATTAAATTGTGTCCAAGTGAAATTCCTTCGCAGCAGCACTCAGAATGACATTACTCGGTTCTCGGGTTAGGGCAGACACAGATTTTACATAAACCACCCCTCATATAATTTTTTCCCCCTTTTTGGGCAGCATCTAGTGTACCATGAGCTCTATATATTCAAATTGCTAGGACAAACCCAGCCTCCCTTTCTTTCAGCAGTACTGAAGATAAGAGTCTGCCAAGGCATCTCTTCGAGCTCAGGTACCACTTAGGTCCATGCAAATCTAATTTGCACAGGAAAATGGCACCAGTTCTGCACTGCAGAGTGCTGCAGTGATTTGCTGCATCACTCTTCTGCTGTTTCAAGGTAAACCTTGTGGTCTGCAGGAAAAGGTGTTAACCTTCCCCAGCTGGCAATGAAGATTTTGGCTGAAGGAGATCTTCCAGTGCATAGCCCAGACGCTGCTCAGCACCCTGCAGAGCCCCCTTTTGGGGGGGTATAGTTTGCTTTAGCCAGGCTGGAATTAACACCAAGACCTAACAGCCTAGCAAAGTAGGCAGGGCTCTCTAAGACAAAGATATTACAGAAAACGGATCAGAATAAACCCTTAAGCATAATCAGGGTGCAGTTCTCCAGGAAACACTGATATTAACGATTTACTTAGATTGCACGGTTGGATTCTGAGCAGGGCTGGAAATCACCACTGCCCTCCTGTCCTTGGACTCCCAAGCATCCTGCACAAATCCCCCCTCAAGCTGATCAGTTCCCGGCTCAAAGGGTGTGAGAAGGATGTTGGTCATCCTGGATCCTGCACTGCGGAAGGCTGGTACCCCCTGTTCCTGGTTCTGAGTAGCTGCCATGCTCCTCCTCTCCCTCAGCCATAAGCAAGCAGAGCAGAAACACTGTCTCAGCAGCAACCTAATGGGTACATATTTTTATGAGACTTGATAGCACTTTAATTGATTTTATTGCAATTTATGGCATTTGCATAATGATGTGAGTCAATATGAAGATAGTGAAGCAGGAGGTTATAAAAAGTGTTTCAGAGTCTCTCTCTCAGGGAGCTGAGTCCAATCCCAGTATTTTAACTTTTCAGTTTTCTTACTCTTGGTAACGTGGTTGTTTTACGTAATGCTCTGAAGCAAGTAGCAGCATTCTGACAATACGCTGGGTAGAGGCAGCATCACAAATCAAATCTACATTGTTAAATCCCCCTACCAAGGACTTTTTCAATCACACCACAGTCTTCCTGAGCCAGTAATCACAGAAGAGGCACCCCTTGTGGCAGCAACAGCAGCAATGCCATTGTCCTGCCCTAGCCAAGTGTGTGCCTCTACCAGTTCTGCCCTGCAGCTTAAGCTGTGCTCTTGCTGCAGGGACACAGGCCAATTCACCATCCAAAGCACAAGACACACCAATGATTAATGGGACAATATTATGACTTGAATGCAACTAAAGAAGATTTTGTTATCTGCGAGCAATTCTCTAGATTAGACTATATGGAAAAGCTTATATATTAAGTCAACACAATGGGGTTTCATTTGAATGGAAGACTTGTAGGTAGGTAAGTATAAGATTATCATCATTATTAGGGTTTTTTCTTCCAGCACTGATGGCACAGCAGTTGTGATATAGAACTGCATTAAAGCAGTGCTCAGTAAACAAAGCTTGGCCAGCATCATGCCAAATGACTGTTACAAATGGGAGCGCTGCCCACAGACACCTCATCTGACAGGACTTTCTACCTTGGCAAAAGCCCTCCGAAGGATCCATTTCCATTGCACATTACAATCCACTGCCTTCATCCCATCCACTATGAGCAGGACTAAACCAGGAGATTTTTCTTGTTCTCCTAACAAATGAACTCCAACAAATATGAATTGTTGGTAGGAGATTCGGATTATAACAAAAAGAGCTATAATTAATGCTTGTTAACAAACTTGTGGGAGTAATTAGACTACCTTTCAGCAGAAAACGTCACATCAGTATCATAAATATTATTATTAGTAGTATGAAATATTATCCTTCCTAGATCCTCCTGTCTCTCTATGTAATAAACTCACACAGTGCTTCCAAGGCCACACTACAGCCCAGGGACTGCTGTTTTAATCCTAGCAAGTAAAGAAATTGAAGTAACAAAACATGAAGAAGACATGGGAATTAATCAAGTCTCAGTTCAAGTAATTGTTTACTCAAATGCATAAATACAGGCTTGGTGCCAATAGCAAACTGGGAGCGGCTAGAATATGGCATACTTTGAAAGCAAAAGAAGCAAAAATCAATCCTTCTACAGTGGAGTCAATTTTAGTTGCTCTGTAGCTGGAATGACACCCAGGAAAGCAATGGATGTGATCAGTAACCCATGGTTTGCTCTAATGGCACAAGATCGTGTTATTACATTGCTGGGTGCTGCAATGGCATTAGCTGGGCAGCAAAAACCTGTTAGGAAGCACAAAGCAAGTCTCATGGTACCCAGTGGTGAGAAGTAGGGGGCAATGGGAGAATATTCCCCTGTTCCTTGGAGCAGGAATGGAAACCAGCAGCCCAGCAGTGACCAAAGGCTCTGGCTATTCCCCGAGAGCCCCATCCAAAGCCCTAGCAGGGGCTCAATGGGGCTGTGTATCAGGGACACGTCTCACCCCACTATGCAGTCAATTGTGTGAGGCTCTGGGGCAGAGCCACACAAAATGCAACACGTGCTCCAGCTGGCTCACCCATCTCTGTTCTTGCCTCTACATATGATCAAACATTGGCCTGAAGAAAGTTGCCATTATAATTAGTTGTAGAATTTGAGCGAAGCCCAGAACTGGTCAATTCTTGGACTTTCTTTCAACTGAGAGTCCAAAACCCCTCTTAATTTAACAAACCTCACAGCAGCCGTGTGATCTAAATGCGTTTCATTAGGTTACTTTTATGGATGGAAAGTGCAGGGACAATAAAATAAAGCCACAATCTCACATAAGCCCGACTTCGGGTTAGCAGGAAGGTAGCTGGGGTAGAAAGCACAAACCCTGGCCAAAAGAGAGTGAAAATCCAATCCACAGCTCTGAGACGGGAGCATTTCTCCTTCCTGCCCCTTTGGAGGGGCTGAGAGGCTCAAGTCATTACCCGCTGCGATTGGGTGTGCATGTACTCTGCAAGATAAAATTACATCTACAGATGGTCTAGACAAAAAACCACGGCTAATTTTAGCTTAGACAGAACCTCGTGTATGTATCTGGGGAATAAAATTAGGTGCACTTCATGTTCTTTCCAAATTATCAAGAAGAGCTTACTCTATAAATAAATATCAGCCAAAACCTGATCCCATGTTCCACACGATGCAGTTCAGTATTTAGGTTTTTTCCATCACAAGTAGCAAGAAACTCATATTTCTTTTTGTACATCTACACAGACACATTAAGAGCTGGGTATTTTTTCCTCTCTCTTGTAAAATCCCATTATCCCACAGTAATGTGTCCCTAGTACCCTTTATAGATTATTTTTCCGCTTTTCCAATTCTGTTAAATAATTAGTGGTAATTGCCCTAAGCAAACAGTTACCAAGCAATCCAATACTGTCAGCAAGCAATTGTGCTTTTGAGATGCCCTTGTCTTCCCATGTCTTCCATTAGCAGAGCCACGAAGAGGACAGCCAACATGGACATCTATTGTACTGCTCTTGACACGCAAGGAGGCAACTGGCAGGAGGATTAGCATCAAACCTGCACACTTTGGCATTGGTATAACTGGAGAACATGGGGTCAGGAGGGTTGGGGTGAAGGATGGGGCCTCCCAGCTCTGCTGTGCTCTGTGCTGGGGCCAGGGAAGAGGCAGAGGCACCACTATTGGATGTCCCCCATCCCTAAACTCACTCTTGGTGAAGTCGGACAAGCAAAGAAGTACATGGCAAGAGCTATCAGGCTGGTAGGTAACAGGATAGGACAGACCTTGGGAAGCGGGTCTGAACTGGACATCTGCAAGACAGCATCTCCAGAGGGACAAGGAGGAGGAGAGTGGGAAGAGGCTGTATCTGCAGAGAGATGCTTCACCTCCTTTGCATGAGCAACAGCTGAATTTTACCAAACAACCAGAAAAGCTTCCAGCCTACATGCTTGTCTCTCAAACCATCAGGTTCCCTGTTAACAACTGAACAAGCAGTGCTGTGGTTCTCCACGGCATACCCATCTCTTGTTAGTCTGAAATTCATTTAGGTTAACATTTCATAGTGCTTGCTTTCTTTTTGTGAGAGTCCAAATGTGCTGTGCTTACCCCAAACACAATGAGCCACCAAAACACAGTGCATAAAAGGAAGAACAGAGGTTTCTTCCGTGCATGGCGCTGTCGATGTGCATGTAGTGCACTGAGTCTTAATCACACTGCCCGGGACCGACTGCGTTGGTTGCTTTAAGGAACCCGAACATCCAGTGTCAAACATCTCAGTTTTCAAGCCTGCTTCTTGCAGTAACAAAAGAAAAACATCATTAAAGGCTGTCAAATCTTGATGCCATTGCATAAAATGCAAGAAATTCGGGGTAACTCTTCTCTGGGATTAATTACATTTATTATGGCCAGTGATCTTCAGGTTGAGTCTCAGCAGTCAGCGAGTGTGAATGGTAGGTACAGCCCATTACACCCCAGACAAAAGGCAATTTGCAGCTTTTACACAGTGGTATGCAGGATAATGATACTGTTTACACTGTACCTTTCATATGAAGAATTTTAAGTTCTTTGCAAACAGTAACTCTTACAAGTCCTTGTGTGGGACATTTTGCCTTCCCTTCATGGATAAATGGGGAAAAAGCTGTGTTTGCCTTTAGACAAGGCCACAAAAAGTGATGATGCCTCTGTAGTGATGCCAGATCATGGCTCAGGCTCCCAATACGACATTTAAAACAATATTTACCCTTCATTTATCACTATCATTGTGTTACTTAATTCCCCCACACTGTCTCTTCTTTCCTGATCCCTTTTTTCCAGGTGTACAAATTCTCCATTCCATACTACATCTTTTAACAGCTCCCTAAACCATATTAGCACTATTAGGACTGCCACAGCCTGGATTTTCAGCACTGCCTTGTGCTCCTCTAATTTATCTTTTGACCCTTCAGTTCTTCAGAGATTAAAATCAAACCCTTCTGAATCTACGGAATAAATTACCATCTTTATAACAAAGATATGACTAATATAATTCCAGTCAATTCCGAATATTCTGAAGTATTGCTCATGGCACCGCTGCTGGATAAAAATAAATGTTCAGACAATTTCATACTTCAGCACAGTGATATCTCTGTGATGCATCATCCTGGATCCACATAATTACGAAGTAAAACTAAAGTGTATTTTAAAAGACCTTCTCATTTCTCATACATGTAAAAGTCTCATCACTCATGCGCGTGCGAGCTCTGTAATTGCAGAAGCAGCATTGTAGCATTGCTGTTTTGACAGCATATTCTGAGCAATTTTTCATTCTCAGGGAGTTCATTTTTCCTTTTTCCTCTCTTTTTAATTTTTTTTACCTAAGACAGACCTAATGACCCGTTTCGCCTCGCTTCCAGCAACAGCCCCAGCACCCAGGCACAATTTAAGGGAAGAGCTCCCCCAGCATCACTGTGGCAGTCACCAAAGTGGAGGCACCCACATGGGAACAACCCAGAGTAAGGACAAGCAGCCCTGCAGCTCAGAGACTGCACCAAGCTCTGATGCCACCTCAAGTGCAAAGCAATTGCAGCACAGCTCAGGACAAGAAATAAAGACAGAAATAAGGAGGTGCCCAGGCCCTTGCACCCCAACACCATGGCTCTCCCTCCCGGCACTTCGTCTTCCCTCCTGCGTGCAGGCATTCCCACCCATCACATCTGTCCATACCTCCTCTGGCTGCGAGGTGTCAGACACACACCTGCCTGCTCTGCTTCTGTTAACTGACACATTGTGCAGAGCCCCAAAAGCAGGGGTGTGGAGCAGATGCAGCCTCCTCCGTAGTGAAAATCAAGGCACAAATCACTGCTCCTAATAAGGGTGCTGAGGCGCTGGCACAGGGTGCCCAGAGAAGCTGTGGCTGCCCCATCCCTGGCAGTGCTCAAGGCCAGGTTGGACACAGGAGCTTGGAGCAAGCTGCTCCAGTGGAAGGGGTCCCTGCCCGGGGCAGGGGTTGGAGCTGGAGGAGCTTTAAGGTCCTTCCTAACATGCCTGGGATTCCATGCTGGACCAAGGCTGCAGCACCCAAAAGCCCACCTCCCCTCGAGCATCCTTCTTACCCAGGACTGAGGGGTTACAGAATTTGACCTGATCAGAGCCACCTCGATATAGACTAGATTATCTCTCTGCCCAAGCCACCCATCTAGACATGCGATACCAGCAATGCAGCACACAAGGCACAGAAAGTGGGCAGGCAATATTTCACGATGGTAAGTATTTTACAGCTATATGTCCAATCTCTCTTCTGGATTTCAGTGAAATCTTATCAAAATAAATAAGTCATTTATATGCAGGATCGTGGAAACACTCTCCACTCTGTCTTCCTGAGAAACTGGCAGGCTCCAATTGCCTCTGTTACCTGGCTAAACAGATTGCTAATATAACCAAGGTATGTGATAATACTCCTAAAGCATCGTTTTACAAAAGGGCAGAATTATTTGACCCAAACAATTCCCAACGTGCTTAATGTGTTATTGTTGATAGAAATCTCTCCTGCCTCTCACTCCAGCGCAAATGACAAAACAACTACAGCAAAAGCCCTTCCAAATGAGTTAAGAAATATATATCTGCAAATCTCCAGAAATTACTTTCTCCCTGACATGAGCAATTCTGACCTCATCGTAGGTCTGAGAAACTCCTGTTCTCATTTGAGAAACTGCTCGGGTCTAGAAACTTCTGTTTCATCTGCAGTTGGAGGGGCCAGGCCAGCCCGCAGCTCACAAAGCGCTAAAAGGGAGATTTGCAGAAGTATTGAGGGACCTAAAAATGAAGATGGGCTCCTCGTGGGATTTGAAATGCATGGATGGGAAGGAGGCTTTTTTGTAAGCCTCTGAAGAATCAATTTGGGCTTTGTGAGAGCCAGGAGCACAACTGACATCTCCATCACATTCCAGCACAGATAGTCCAAACCTGTTCATGGCTGTGCTCCTGGGTGCTCGGCATAGTCCATACATCCATACATTGGAGCTGGTCCGTCAGCTATGTGGCTTGGGGACAAAGTGGAAAAACATGAGCATGGAGCCAGTAGAGCCCTTGAGCTTCAGCATCTCTATAGGAGATGCCCTCAGAGGCTACTACCATTGCAAAATGTAAACCCTCACAGATGCATACTGCATACGCGGGCCATCAGCTGCAGTGGGTACTTTAATGGGTTCTGTGGGCTGAGAGCACGTTGATCTCTTAACCAGACTGGGACTCACTCATTTCACTTCATCTGCAGACACGCAGGTAGCTTTTAACAAATCGAAGATGGTCTTTAAGGGCCCTTCCAACCCAAACCAGTCTGTGGTTCCATGAACTCTGAGAAAAGGCTGTCCAAGGCTTTGGCAGGGATTATGTACTTGTATGATAACCGTAACAATACTCACTACTGATGCATGGTCCCATTGGGTTGGAGTCTGTGCTGCAACATCCTTAAGCCCTCACCTGCCTTCAGCACATGGGTGGGGGATTGGCAATCAAAATTAGCTGAAAATACAGAAATACCTCATGGAATATAAATGCAGCTTAGGAGAAGGTGAGGCTGTGCAACAAAACCAGGGGTCAGGGGTAGCACATGGGCATGGGTCAGCCTGTGCTACCCCAGCCAGCGGGGCACATTCCCTGCTAGCTCAGGGCACCCACTTTGCACTTAGGCTGCAGCACAGGCTTGTCCTCAGAAAAGTGGGGGGTTTTCCCTTAATCTAATTCAGATTTCACTCCCAGGGATGCCAGTTCTCAGCCCAGACGCTGAGAACAGACTAAGCAGCATCTCATCTATTTCCCACCGAGTTCGTTCCCTGCTCTTCCTGCCCACAAACAGCCTTGTGATCTCTGATTTGCTCTCAGGAAACTTCCACATCCTCACCCCCAATCCCATCTCCCTTTTCGCACTGTTGACAACCAGTCTGTGCCTAAGTCCAGGGCTTGTGCCAAATGGCTCCAAGTTTGCATCACAATCAGCTGGCCCGGAGATCTTTATTTCTGTTTTATCTCCCTCGCAATGTGTGCCACAGTCTAGAGACAGCAGGAGCCCTGCATCCCAATCAGGGGTCTGGCACTCCATGGCGATGTGAGGGGAATCCTGAGCATGGAAGCTATAGAAATGCTAAGTGTGATTAACCTTCCCCCTCGCTGCCCAGCAGCCTCCACAGAGGCAAATTTGTACATGCTTAATTTTCATTAATAGAATCAATACGCGTGCACTTGCACAAGCACCACTGCAAACTGGCTTTCAAAACAAGCAAGAAAAGTCCGTATGCGAGTCTCTTCCCCACAAATAGACCCTTGGAAAACATTTTCACTGTCTGTGTTTGCCTGAAGTTATTAAACCACTCGAGGTCCTTGGCTCGTGTGTTCAAACGTGGGTGCTAAACACAGACAGTTCAATTCCAGATTTATGGTTAAATAAATAGCCCCAGCTTTAAAAAGCTAAGATCAAGAGATCTCGGGGGACACGAAAGGGCAGCATGTAAGTGGGAAAACAGTTTCTCTTTGCTTTTATGTTTTGTCATCATTGTAAGCGTTCTGCGGGAAGCGTTTTTGTCCTTGGCATAATGATATTTAATAAGCCATAATGGCACCCATTTGCCGAGTTCCTAACGAGGCTGGTCTGAAAAGCTCCATTCTTTTATTCCTGCATGTTCTTAATGAAATAAACTTTGTTCTCATCCTGGCGTCTTTGCTGGGGTCTTTCATCAGCAACTCTTGAGCTTTTCATCCCATCTCATAAGCTGCAATACAGACATTGCCATATCAAGAAAACGCTGCTTTATCACCTCCAGTTAAGCAATAGGGCTAAGTGAGCTCACCGGGGACAAGGAGTGTCTTTAGAGCACTCAATCTGGTGTCTCTGCTCCCTTTGGCTTTAAATGTTCATTTCTTGGGTTACCCCAGGCAGTTATAGAGACTTTACCCTAGACAGAAATACTGCTGTTGGTTATCCCAGGCAGTTGCTGGTGCGGGGGGGATGTCACAGCCCCACAGCAAGGCCAGAACAGCCAGGCTGCAGGAAACCCACAGTGTGACACAGCTTCTCCAAACCGCCACTCAACCACAGCATCCCAGTCCTCCACCAACGCATAAATAACTAAAGCTGCAGAGGTCTGTATGTTCAGCACTAAGCTTGGTCTGAAGCATTAAGCCACATGGGAGCAGAGTGATGGGATGGGCAGTGATGGGGAACTGTGAAGGCTTTATAAAACCATTCCTGGTCTCTAAAGGACAGGGCAACCCTCCGGCAGCAGGGCAGGGCTTCTGGGTAGAGTTAGAGCTGGCAATAAGCAGCCATAAAATGCAATATTCCAGTTAATGGCAGTCTGGGGGATAGAATAAATACATCAATACATGCAAAAAGCATTGCTCATCTCATTCGTAAAATGACCTTCAAGAGGAAGCTCATTTCTAGGGATTCACCCCACACCAACACCCAAGGGGGGTCCTGCTCTGGACAGACACTGCTCCTTGGCTCTTTCCATGGGAAGGAAAAAGGCAGACAAAGTGTAGTATCAAAGACAACCATAACCCGCTGTGATCGAGTGTTTAAATCACATTCTGACCCTAAATAATTCACCAGGCTCAAAGATGCACAACCAGAGATGAGGTGCCGTGGGACTGGTACCCAGCTCCAGGGGAGATATTTGCCCTTTCCAGAAAGGAAGAAACCTTTTACAGCAACCAGAGGGTCAGGAGCCTTCTCCCTGCAGCAAACCCTGAGATTTGTCTTGGCTTATACATGAATTTCTCTATGTTAAAGGCTCACAGGGCTACACAGGGATGCTCGCACCCAGGAACGCCCTAAATGCACCTTTGCTTTACTTTCCTCTTCCCAGGGATGGTAGCATCCATGTCTGATCCCATCCTCAAGGCGTGCAGCTTCCCTTCTTTAGTATTAGCAAGGGGTTAAACATTCCAGGGCTTTTCTTTGTAAACTATATAAAAGCCAGCTGAAGTGCCATTCATATTGAGAAGCTGCCTCTCTCCATCAAGGCTCCTTGGACTAAACACAACAATATAACCAACATTGGCCATTAATAATTGAGAAAAACTCCTTCCCTGCATGCTCTTTTTCATCAGAATGATGTGTTATTAGTTTATAGATATATATTTTTTAGCTGAAGGCTTTTTGGCAGCAATTTGGCCTTCACAATAATGGACTTTACTGTATGTAAAGCCTTGGAAAAATTATGTTTTTGAGAGAGAGGCTCAATAGCGAACGAGTTTGGTAGGAAAGGGAATTTGCTTTACAGTGAAATAGAATAATAGTGCCATCTTTTGGGCTATCCGGCTCTGCCAGCCTCCTGGCTGGGTGTCGAGATGTCCAAAACTCACCTCCCACCTCAGCAGCTGGATTTGGGTCTGGCTGTTGCTGCTTTGAAGTCTTAACTTTTCCTAAAACCATTCCTAAAATAATTCTAAAACCATTCCTAAAATTCTAAAACCATAATCCTAAAACCATTCCGAAAATAATTAAACCATTCCTAAAATATTCCTAAAATAATTCTGGGAATCATAGAATCATAGAATAGTTGGGGTTGGAAAGGACCTCAAGATCATCCAGTTCCAACCCCCCTGCAATAGGCACCTCACACTAAACCATCCCACACAAGGCTTCATCCAACCTGGCCTTGAACACTGCCAGGGATGGAGCACTCACAACCTCCCTGGGCAACCCATTCCAGTGCCTCAGCACCCTCACAGGAAAGAATTTCCTCCTTAGATCCAATCTAAACTTCCCCTGTTTCAGTTTGAACCCGTTACCCCTTGTCCTGTCACTACAGTCCCTGACGAAGAGTCCCTCCCCAGCATCCCTATAGGCCCCCTTCAGGTACTGGAAGGCTGCTCTGAGGTCTCCACACATCAGCACATCTGCAAAGGAAAGAACATTTATCCTCAAGGTCAGGGCTCTGCTTTTCATTCTCGCTGCCCTGCCCATCTGCATCCATACTTATACCTTACATATAAACTTGTCTGTGTCCCTGAAAAGCCCTGCAATGATGGGATATCCAACTTTTTCCCTGGAATCCCACAGAGATTCCAGCTGTAAAGCAACAGAGGCAAATACCCTCAGCACCTGAGCAGCCTGGAAAGGCTAACCACTGACTTACAAGTGTTTTCAGCCAAACCCACTTCTAATTAAATACAGCCCAACCTTTCTTTCCTCTCCCTCTCTCCCTGTATCCTATATACCTCCATTAATCCATCCGAGCGCTCTGTAATCTTTTTATACCAGCAGCAACTGAACATTCACCCAGCAGAAGGGCGTTTAGCATTCATCCCTGAGTCAGTCCCCGCTCCTTGCTCTTTCCACACCAAGAAACTGCCTTTAGGGGATGCAAAACTGTTGATTTTCAGGCAAGTGGCCCGGATGAAAATCAGGGGAAAGAATCTGAGCCTCAGCTCGACTTTCAATTGCTGACTGATTAGGGGTAGTAGTAGCTCAATAATAACTGCATTAAAAGGTTATACTGCTGAAGTGCAACATACTCTATCGAGGCATCCGGCATTCACCTCCTAAAGAGTGTGCCTTTTAATCAATAGTTTTGTCTATACTCACCTTTTCCTTTCTGGTCTCACAAATGAGATTCTTCAAGCACCTGCCTTTCTATTCCACAAACCTGACTTATTGGAACGATCTGGGACGTGTTTATTGCACTGAGAAAAGGACACACCTTGGAGCTCTTTCTCCACGCCAATGCACATTACTCCACAGCACCGCATTTCGCAGCGTTATTTCTGTTTCCTAGGGTCATAGGGAAAACTAAAGATCAGGAGTGATTTGACACCAAAAAGAATCGTAGGTGAGCCAGCATCCAGCCATGGCCTGCAATTAAGATCCTGAGTTATTGACTTTACATCGACATCAGGAAGTCTATTAAATGCTGCTGTGGGCAATATGTATTTGACATTGTACAGGTGCACAACACACTGGCAAAGCATCCAAATGAATGACAAAACCCTACAGAGCTGCAGAAATACCCTCTACAAGAATGGGACACAGCTACATCCTGATTAGTCAGCAAAGGCTGCTAACGGCGGTGATGGAGAGGCATCACCAAGGAAAATCTCTGTTCAAAGGCAGATGACATCTATTGAAAAGCCCCAAGAACATAAACAGATAAATATGTATTGAATTATATAGATATACATATAGATAGAGCTTAAAGACAAAAGAATTGAAGGACAAAAGTCAACATGCATTTGATAGAGGCATTTCAGCTGCTGAGCTCGTAGAAATATGCATCTCCCATGGGGAGAAAAGACACTTTCCTTCACAATTTAGCTATGCAAACCTCCCTCCGTTTCATGCAGCTTTTGTCATGTTGTTTCTTCAGGCATCAGGGTTAGTTTGTCTTCTTGGCACGGTGTTTTCTTTCTCCTTGCACACAGATAAGTTCCTCAGGGGAGTCTTCTCTGACCTTGGAGACATCAGAACTAGCTTAGCAATCATCCCGGGTTTGAGTCAAGCTTTAAAGGCGAGCAGCAGTGTTTGCACAGACATCACAGGGATATAGAGCAGCTTCGGAAATGTTTTCCCTATAAAGACTCTAATGATACTGTGCTGGGTTTATTACTACTACAACACTAAACCCTATCACAACTGACACCAGACCATCTGTAATGACTGTCTTCTGCCAGGTCTACCCAACGCCTGATTTTTCTCTCTTAGCCTGTAATTCCCAGCTTTAGGAAAAGCAACATTAAAATCCCTCCCCAGGTATTTGCTTCCCAAAGGCAATAATTTGAGGCTTCAAACCCACCCCTAGCTCTTAACAGAAATCAGAAAGACTAAAAAACAAACGGGAAGAGAGGAAACCCAACTGCATTTCAGGCGTTGCCCTGCTTGTTTTCTGGCTAGAACATGCCTGAGGTTTGTGGGTTTTAAACACCTTTTAGAAGAGAGAAGCTGCACTGGATTAAATGCATGATCTGGAATCAAATCATAAACAACTCCCCTGTAAGCCCTACACAAACTTTGTGCCACAGCATCTTTTTGCTCGACTCGCCGTGCGTTTCAATCTCATGAACACGGATGTAAGAGGTGGGTCTTCTGGGGATGAAAAAACCCCAGATAGAGATCAGATATTGTTCTGATGTGTGGCAAATATCATCGGCCTAAATGGAAAAGGAGCTTACTGCAGATCCTGTCCATAAGGCAAGCAAATTCCCTGCAGCTCACAGAAGATATTGCGATGTAAAAGGGTTGCATTCTCTATCCAGGGCTTATTTCTCTAGGAATAGAAAAGCAACTCTAAATAGCTACTGAGGTGCTTCACTTTCAAATCTCCCATTTACAGCTCTCATCCATACGACCACTGCCAACCAGCAGCAGGGAATGAACAGTCATATCAGTTTAGCCCAGCACCAGTTCACTGCAGGTCTCTGCCCCTTCGGTCCAGGCAGCCTTTTTGCAGGCAGTAGCTGATGCTGCCCACAAAGCTCACTGCAGCACTCGGGCTCTTGTGCTGTTCCCTGGTTGTCTTTAAGAAATTCCTCTTTTCAAATAGCATTTTAAGAGCGGGGTAACACGTGTAAGTGGATTTAGGGACCTCGATTCCCATCTTCAGACGTGACCTAGATTTCGGTGGGATTTCTGCATCCCTATCGCTGTTTATCTGCATCCTAAGGCACTTCAGCCTGAAAGACTAACACAGGCAGGTACCAAGACCAAGCACATTCTGGAAATCCATTGCATGTCCCAAAAGACCGGACATTCGTTTACCTTGGGATCCAACACTGATTCCATGGAGACACTCAAGTGTTGCCCAGGGAAATTCCTCTGACACCAGAGCCTTAATGACCAGCCTCATGCCTCCCATGAGACTGGCCGGTTTTGACACCAAAGCCATGTCAGTTCAGTATTATTGCTCCCAATCCCCAAATCCCCATCAAGCCACAGCACAGCACAAGCAATGGGAAAGGCTTTCTCCTGCTGTGCTGTTTATTGTCTTATCACCCTCCCTGGCTGATGTCTGAAACTGAGACAAGGAAACCAAACATCTTGGCATATCTGCCCCTTACTCACTGCTGCTTAACCTGGAATGTATGTGGGGCAAAGCTACCTACAGAGCATTCAGGATGGGCTGCTTTTCTTCAAGAAGAGGCAAATAGATGCCCCCAAACAACAGAGAAACACAGGGTGAAGATTAGAATCCTCCTGCTTTTGTTAGAACTGGCTTTGCATCCTCTCTCCTGCAGTTTGGACTATGGATGGGCATGGTGACCAGGTATGGCACTGCAGGTCCCATCAGTCCATTCCCCAGCAGTTGGCAATTCCAAGAGTTCAGCGCTTCCTCTTCGCCTGTCAAAGAGGCCACGTCCACCTATGGCCTTGCTCTCCCACAGCGCTTAACATTCACACTTGCAGCACTGACACAGTGATGGAGCCCAGCAATTGAGCCTCCGGTGTTTCTTCAGCCCCTTGCAATAAGCAGAACTATGCTGGCCTTCACGCTGTTTCCAGCTGCCTGTCACTGAATTATTGATCTGAAGAATTCAAACTGGCCGCACATCATCTGCTCATTGAAGAAGTCCAGCCTGCTATTGATGCTCTTTGCACGGACTCCTGCTGCCGGTGGGAATGGAGCCACCTACCCAGCACCCAGCTCCCTTACAGCGCAGAGCCAACCCCAAACCAAAGCAGCACCACAGGCAGACCTGGGTTAACGTGCACCACAGGTCTTGCCCCCGCTGTCACTTACCTTGTTTGACGAGATCGGATGAAACAATGATGCCTGCAGAGGGCACAGAAGCCTGCCCAGCACAATGCTGCAACAGCAAGAGGAGCTCTCGGCATCTCACCATGTGAGGGCTGGGGAACAGCACAGATAAAACAATCTATATGGCACCCACAGCACACCGTGGGCATCTGATCTTGGGGTGCTGCTGATCCCCCAAACCTCCATCACTTGCAGGAGCAGCCCAGAGAGCCAGCGCTGGAGCCCAGCATGAGACCTTCATAGGAGCATCAAATCACAGCCGGGTTTGTGTTGGAAGAGACCTTAAAGTTCATGCAGTTCCAACCCCCTGCCATGGGCATGAGTTTTGCCATGTGGCAGCATCCTGCTGAGCAGTGAGGTGGACGTGTGCTGCTCCAAACACACTCACCATGCCCAGGACTGTTTGTTGTTCAACACAACTCATGTTTACTAAGAAGTGAGTTTGAATCTATTACAAACTTGATGGTGCCTAACCAGGAGGCCTAAAAAAGGAAGCCAATTATCCAACACTCTCAGCTCCGATCCTAAACCAGATGTTGGAGTATATAAAATTATGTTGCGAGGGTTGGAATTGCAGATACAATTACAGCCTTCATCGTTATTGCTGCTCATAAGTGTTAAACGCAACTACATCTACATTGGAAATGCAGTGATTACCATTTTCCTTCCTGTCTCCCAAGCCCGGATTGACTCCCAGCACTGTCACACTGGTAATTACTCTCCTCCTCTGATAACAATAGGGGAATGAATGGAGATGTTTGTGGAGCCCATTTACTGCTCATCCCGTACAAAGAACCTGTTTCCTCCTGTGTTTGCTTCTAGGTTAATGGGGCTATGGAAGGCCAGTGCCAGGATCCAGCAGCCCAGCAAAGCCAGGAGAAGGTTGAATGAATACGGATCTTCATTTTCTTCCCAGCTTTTTGTTAGGAACACTCTTTAGAATCATAGAACAGAATAGAATCACAGAATAGTTGGGGTTGGGAAGGACCTCAAGATCATCCAGTTCCAACCCCCTGCCATGGGCAGGGACACCTCACACTAAACCATCCCACACAAGGCTTCATCCAACCTGGCCTTGAACACTGCCAGGGATGGAGCACTCACAACCTCCCTGGGCAACCCAACAGCCTCAATGCTCACAGTGAAAACACCCCAGGGTCCAAGTGCTCCTCCTGAAGCAAGGCTGGGCGATGGTTTTTGTGCAGCTCCAGGAGATGCTTTTCCTTCCAGACCTGGAGGAAGAAAAGCTTCTCAACCCCACAAAAGGGCCTGGAGACAGATGGGGATCATAGAACCATAGAACAGAGTGCACAGAAGGGCATGGCTCCTATCGGGTGTGATAAACATTATGGATGAAAATCATGCAGACCAGCAAGGAGGAAATCTGGAACGAGCACTTGGGCAGGCTTGGGAAGCCCTAACTGCAAAGGGACCGCTGTGACCCCGCATCCTCCTGCACCTCATGGCTTCAGGAGCTGCGTTGTCCCCACACATCCATAGCCAAAGGGCACAGGAGAGCTATGGGCAAACCAGAGATGTCCTCGCTGTTACCTGCAGGTTGCTGGGCCCCGGCTGAGCACCGCAGGGACCAGCCTGCTCCAGGCTCTGCACAGGCGGGTTGCAAGGGCGCTGGTAAAACCATGGCCAATGCTGCCCTCTTGTGGCAGCTCCTTTTAATGCTCCTTTTTCTAGGAGAACGGTCATTTTCAGGTTAAGTATTTAAGAAAAACACCCAGAAACTGCCTGAAATCGAAGATCCCCGAGAACAAAACAGGGGGAAACAAGGGGTGAAGGAGATGAAGCTCATCCCTCATCTGACCTGGCAGCGCATCCAGCTGCATCCCCATGTACAAGGCAGGGAAAGGGGCTGTACAGGGAGAGGAGAAAACGCCACTTGCACTGGCGCAGCAAAGAACAAGCACCTGCGGGTTTTACAGGCTCCGAAGGCCACAGAGATGGCTCCTTCCTCGCTCCCCTCCTGGTGCCGAGAGCGCTACCCAAACCTAGAGTGAATGGTGCCCCAGGCTCCCTGCTGCCTTCCCCTGTGCCCAGCACCCCAGCAGAGCAGACAAACACCAAACTCACGCAAAGCCTGGGCAGCTCCTGCTCTGACAACGGTTTTGGAGCCCAGCCAGGCACTGCTGCAGCTGCGGCCAGCACCTCTTCCCTGCACGGTGGCAGCTCAGACACTATCAGGGATGCACCACCCATGGGTGTGCATGAGATGCTCTCACAGCTGTCCCCCCCATGGTGCAAGGTGGGATGGGGGAGACCCAGCCCCGCTCACTGTAAGGACAAACACAGGATCACAGAATCACAGAATAGTTAAGGTTGGAAAGGACCTCAAGATCATCCAGTTCCAACCCCCTTGCCATGGGAGGGACACCTCACACTAAACCATCCCACACAAGGCTTCATCCAACCTGGCCTTGAACACTGCCAGGGATGGAGCACTCACAACCTCCCTGGGCAACCCATTCCAGTGCCTCACCACCCTCACAGGAAAGAATTTCCTCCTTAGAGCCAATCTAAACTTCCCCTGCTTCAGTTTGAACCCGTTACCCCTTGTCATAGAATCACCTGGGCTGGAAAAGACCTTTAAAGTACCAATAAGGTCCCCCCTGAGCCTTTTCTTCTCCGGACTGAACCCCCGCAGGTACTTCAGCCATTTCCCATCACACTTGTGATCCAGCCCCTCCATCACCTCCGTTGCCCTTCTCTGTCCTGATCAGCACCTCATCCAGTCACACTGCTCACTGGCTGCTCCACACCAAGCCCCGGATGAGCGACCTTCCCACCAGGCTCTGCCCAGCTCCCGTTGTCCGACGGCTGCCGGAAAAGCTCCGCTGAAAGCAATTGCTATATGTAGGTTGTTTATTGATTCCAACATATTAATAGATTGGATAATAAACAGTACTTTTAAACATTCTCTTAACCAAAAATATAACAAATATTTACAATCACTCAGTAAAAATACAAAAAGCATACAGAGGCACTGTCTTTCTAAAAGACATAAGTGTAAGAGGTATCAAAAAATAGGAGACAAACATTGCTTGTTACAGAATACTTTACAATCACTGACTTGTGCAGTACAATTGCTATTGGAATATCATTACATCTGTGCAGTTTTGCCAATATGCTCACATATTTAGAATTTAATTAATACCAAGCTCAACTGCATTCCAGGTATATCAAAAATAAAGAGAAAAAACAAGAGAAAGCACAACAGAAGCAAAAGCTGGGTGGGGAATTCAAGGTAGATTACCCTCTACACAAGCGTCCTAAAATATAATGTGTAAAGCTTTTCTAAAGAGAGAGTATCCCTTTTTCCTTGTTTTTCTGCAAAGGCAGTGCTAAGCTTATCCTTGAAATCAAAATGAATTCTGATGTTTGATACCAACTTAAACGACAGGTTCCTATTTCCACTGCTGCCTGCATGAAATGACGTGGGAGATGGTGGAAGAGGTTTTGCACCCAAGCGGTAGCACGGACAGATCCACCCCTTGGGGAACTCGAATGTCCTGTGCCTCCGGTGGGTGCTTGCAGCCCTCAGCGCATCGTGTGCCCCATCCCAAGCAATGGGCTCTGACCAGCTGCCGGTGAAGCACCACTCACCTGTGGAACTCCTTATGGGATTCAAGGCAAGGAAGAGCCAGGAAAGTGACACGCTGCCCGTCATCAGCCAACACCCACTCTCTCCTGCTCGTCCACGCTGCACCAATGCGTGCTGCAGCATCTGCGGACATCACCTTTCCAGTACCTGCTGTGCTTGGAGGTGAAACCAGCACACAGAAGCTCCATCATCTCATTTCCCCCTTTCTGCAAGCGGAGAGGCCAATGAGATTTTACACAAGCGCACGGAATTTCCAAGGAATTACTTGGAAGTTTCAGATTGAGCAAGCATAACGAAATACTGCACGGTTAAACCCCAAATACCTGAAAACGCCTCTTTCACCTGAAAGTCAACAGCAGAACGTGAGCAAGCCGAGGGCAGTGGAAGAACGGGACACGGGGCGTTTTAACTGCTCATCCAAATCAGAGCCCGGGTTAGAGGAACCCGGCAGAGGTACCAAGTCTGGGATCAGGGATGCAGAAGACACCGGTAAAGCAGTGCACAACAGGTACCAACCCCATCCCACATCCACCTGAACGACTGAAAAAGGGATAGCATCTCTTCAAATCCACACCAGACACACTACATTTGGCTACCGGCCCCGATCAATGTGATCGGTTTAGTTAAGAACGAAACAAAAGCTCCCAACATGGACCTGGTGGCGGGGGGGCAAACCACACGGTGCGGGGAGGGGAAGCAGGAGGAGCTCGTTTGTCCATGGGTTAAACGTGACTTATTTACACCAGCTGTATTGGAGATAGGAAAACAGGATTATAGCAAGGCTTTCACTCACTTGAAACACTCGCCAGTGTCCTGACGAGCCCCGCAGAGCAGGCGGACGCTGCTGATGTGCAAACACCATGTGTTGGTGGGCATTGATTCCATGGCTCTTTCTGCAGAGCCCAGCCCTGCTCCTAGAGGAGCTGGACCGTATCCTCAGGGACAGCGCTATGGGCTTGGAGGGAAGGAGGAAGTCGCTTCAGTAACAACCCCTCATCCCTTCTACTTTTGTTCAACAGGCTGAAATAAACTACAGCTCAACACCCGAGAGCACAGGAACCGTGTGATTCAATTCACCCGGCACAACGCAGACCATTTCCTGACAAAGAACTGTTGTGCACCCCATGTAGGAGTTAACAAGAAACTAGAGCTGACAGTGGGATTGCTCAGACTTGGGTTTACATCCCGGGAAAAGACCAATTTAACAGTTACATTATCAACGTTGCATGCGCTGTGCCCTGCAGTGCTTTCACGCTGACATGAATCTTCATTCAGTAAGGCCTATGCAGGTTCGTTGTGTTCATTAAGGCCTCAAAAAAGCAAAATGTGGTTATTGTTGCGCCTCACCTGGGGTTTACTACATTGTTTTCAACCATTTGCCCCTCAGTTACTTGTGCCAACCAATTAGTTCGGAACGAGGCACCCCTTCCTCAGCATCACTGTTGATTTAACACCTCCCAAACTCCAGTCAATGCGGGTGAGCTCCAGCCACACGGTAACACTGACCCTGGCATCACTATGAACACGGGCACAGGCCGGGTCATACCCATTCCCCCGGCCCCATCAGTCCCAGGCTGCGATGGGGAGAGCACATCGAAGGCTTTGGGTTGTTTTTGGTACTTGTGTCATTCTCAGAGAACATCGCATTCCCCTGCACCCCCTGCACACACACAGGAAAAGAGAAAACAAACCTTAAAGCTCTTCACAACTATGGATATAGAAATCATTTTTGAGGCACTGTAAAAATGACAAACATCATCTTCCTAGCTTAGGCTGTAAACATCACAACAAAGATTTACAAGTAAATGTTTTAAATACATATTCACACATTCATGTCCAATTTTAACACTAGAATGGGGCATCGTGTGCTAGAAGGAAGAAAGAAAGAAAGAAAGGAAGAACCTGCAGGTATTTCCAGTTTTACCCCTCTGGGCTCTGGCTGGCTAAGCAAAATCAAACAAGCCATTCAGCTGACCGTGGTCAAACACCAGGATCACGTGTGAATAGTGGCTGGCTGGAAGCCAAAGCTGTCATTGACATCAACAGCACCAGGACTTTAACCTCGGATTTAAAACAGCGTATTTTGAGACCATCTGTATTTCCCAGATGAAAACAACAGAGGTTTTTAACCCATCATAAACCACATTATACCCTTACATAAGCATTACGTCACTGAATATCCAGTTGCAGTGATTTTACTATGAAATGAGGGCGATTTAGAATGCCTTTTAAAGATAACCTTTGCACCTAAATCCTGTGCAGCTCTGGTAGAGGGCCAGGACGCGTGGGATGATCCCAAAACCCACAACACACGGCTCAAGTCTTGGTTTCTAGCAACAGGCTTTGCATGTGGAACTCTGCAGGGCAGAGCCTGGTGAAGCTTCAAACTCCCCTGAGGGCTCCCTGCCAGCCTCAGCCTCCACGTTTCAAACTGTTACTTAACAGGGGAGGAGAGCAGCTCCTGCCTTAGTTGGCTGCCAGCTAAAACGCTTCCAAACAGACTTCCAAGGAGAAGGGTCTTTGCTGCGTCTGGGTAGGAGGGAGCAGCAGACGGTGCCGCTCTGCAGGGCTTTGTGCTCCACGTAGACTGAATCTAAACCCACTCTAAAACCCACCTATTTCTGCACCTGATAACGTTCTGTTCCCTGTTTCCTGTGTTTGAGAGCCCAACGGTTTGTGTAGCTACTTCACTATCACTCTGACCAAACATTTACATTAGCCAACCAGAGCGCTCCCAACACGAATAAAGGAAATTCCCATCAAAAGAAGACTTTAAATTAATAAATTATTTTCAGATACTTCAGCAATGTCCTTCGCTTTTGCTGACGTTTTGATAAATTCTTTCTTTTTAAAGTTCATAAAATAACACTCTTGGACTTAATAATGGTCATGTAGAAAATTAACGACGATGGAAAACTACCCACGGATTACATGGTATCATACAGAAGAATGCTTCCAAGTGTCAAATGGTGGTGACAACTGGTCCTCCCAAATGCATGAAGCCTGGTCCATCTCTGGATACTGAGGTCAGCATCCAGGCAGTCAGAACACTCCTTGAAAACGGTTTGCTATTTCACAGGCAGAAATAGCTTTCTTAGGCGGTGGTGGACTGAAGTAAGGTAAAGATGTGATCCAACCCGTTCCATCTTGTCCGTGACAGAGGCAAACGCAACGTCTGAGGTTAGTAGCAGCAAGTTGTTAGCGTTGGCTAACAGAATCATGTGGTCCTTCTCCCCACATTCCTTGTGTTGTGGTTTAAAGAAATAGCCCAATGGTTACACTGCTGATACTTGTTCATCTTCTGCAAAACAAGAGGAGAAAAAGAGTCAGTTAGTCCATCAGTCCCTTGCCTCAGACACCGAGGGTACAGACCAATACCCCACTATTTGATTACAGCGATTCAGTGAAGACTTCACTACTTCAACATGATGTTTTCACTGGCTTAATCACTGACCACTACATATTCAGTATTGCCATTAATACCCCAGACCCCTTGAGGATTTGATAACAGTCATACAATAACGATGTATTGCAGAGCAGAAAAATTATTAGCATGCAGCTCCCAAGATGCCAAAAGCTACAGATTTGGGAGAAAAGCCAGTAAATTTACTTCCCCTCATGCACAGAGCTTTGTATCCCAAAGAAAATTAACCAAGCACTGTAAAAATAGGTGTCTCTAAAAGTGTATGGTTAAATTTAGTTTAGAAAATTTGGGACTGAGATGTTTGAAGCAATTACGTCTTTATTTTTACATCAAAAACACTGAACACCACAACTGAATTCATGTTGGACAACTTCACGTTTCACCAGAAGTCTGAAGTACTAATATATATGTTAAACACTGTTTACATATTTTGAAGGGCCAAGATAGGATCATTTTGCATCAGAAATTGTTTTAATCTAAATCCAGGCTCATTTGAAACCCGACTGAAACGGATGGAAACCACAGCGTTCTAATAAAAAATGAGTTCAGTAGCAAGGGGTACAGAGAGATCACATCAGTGCACAGGGATTAAAAGCAAATCAGGACATAAAACAATTGAATAGAAATTCCCCTGACTTGATGTTCTGACACAATATAAGAGCAGTGTTTTGCAGAAGAATCTCTTGCGTTTTGGTCACCCCATACGTGCTGTGCTCACAGCGTTGGCTGTTGCTTCAAACAAGATCATGACAAATGTGACTGGAAGAGATACTGTCAGGCCACGCTGGGCTGAGAAGCCAGGTTTTATCAAACCCACTTTTTGGAAGAACAGAAATTCACTGTTACTTTGATCAATATTTTTCAACTCAACCTCCAGGGATGTCTGTCGAGGAACAAACAGTTTAACAGGAGCACATGGGAATACAAATGGGAAACAAGAGTCATACAACAACCCACCAAATCCAAAAATACCCATTTTAGATCATCCCCCTAAACCAGGGGACATCAGTTAATCAAGCCAGAGAGGCTGGAGCTTTCTCATGTATAATTTATAGCCTGACAGTGTCCCTTAGAGTGAGCATCACCACTGAGAGGGGACAGGTTTTAAAGAAGACAAAATAGCATCTACATGCTCTTAAGTGTCTCAGTTGTGCTTTGGGAGAGCTCATACGTATATTTACATATATACATTTATAGGTAATTTAGAGTGTTTGGTGTCAACATGCTTTTCCTAAAGAGAAGGCATTCTTTTTCTTTTCTAGACGTGTATATACATGCAGACATATATGCATGTGCATACAGCCATACAAATGTATTTGTATAGGTAGAGATTAACCAAGTCTTAATCTCCAAGAATGACCCAGAGAAAGCCCAGACCATCGTTGCACAGATTCCCACAGCAGTTCAGTTAACATCTACCGAGCCAAGTGTTGCACATACCATCCTCTTCACTATCTGCGTCAGTCATATCTGCTAGTTTGGGGTTGGACGGCTGCCGACTATGCCACTGAGGCATCTTCGATGCAATACAGGCCACCGGTTCACTACCGAGAGGAGCTGATGAAAGTCTAGAGAGGTCACTGTGCAGCATCTTTGACCTCTGCACTGCCACACTATAGTCTGGAGGTTTTAGGTGTGGGTGATGGGGCGATCCTTCCTTTATGTCCGCTAAAGATATCCCCATATATCCCGGAGGGGTGGGCGGTGGCTCCCTATACCTATCGTCCTTCTTAGGTGAGGTGACACAGTACACTGGCACAAGAAATAAGCAATGGAAATGTTAAAGAAGAAAACAAAGGAAACAAAACGTTAAAAAATCATGAAATGTTACAATGGCAAAACAGAAACTGATAACAAAATGCAAATGCAGAAACACTGGTTATAACGACAGCAGATACTTATGCTTTCATTTATGTTTTCTGTTTAAGAAGCCAGAGTGGCAAGAAAACCCACAAACTCAGCAGCCATGGTGCCAATTGAATGCAAACTGCACGGTAACCTCTACATTCAGCTTGCAATTACAGTGCTCATTAAAGTCCCTACTCCTGTGGCACTGCTTTCCAGTGGGATGCTATGAGCTCCCGGTATGGATGGAGAGCCAGCACGGCGATGCTGCCGGCTGAGCCTGCAGCCACTCTGTGACAGGCCAGGAAACTAACGAAATTCAGGTCACCAGCCCAAAGTTACTTTGCATAGTGTGTGAGTAACAGCAAGAACTGCTGGTTGACTTCCAACACCATCCACTGCAACACCCGAAAGGGTGATGAACAGAAATTCGTTATAATAAAATATCATTGTGCCAACTAATGTGTAGTAAGACATTAAACCAAGCAATCTGCAGCGCTACAGGAAGAAAAAACGTAGTATCATCATAGAATGGTTTGGGTTGGAAGGGACCTTCAAAGGTCACCTAGTCCAGCCGCCCTGTAATAAGCAGGGACACCTTCAACTAGATCAGGTTGCTCAGAGCCACATTGAGCCTGGCCTTATCACACAGAACTGTACCCATGAGGCAAACTGTATATTCATTATTTCACATTTTCCAATAGAAAATAATGGCTTATCATGTCCTCACTTTTTTGTTTTGTTCACTTTGAAACCTGTATCTTAAACTATATTCCCTGTTTGTAAGTGAGAAATAACCAGGAACAGCCATGGAAACAAAAGCCTTTGGAAAGGCTGCGGCCACGAAATGCCTACACTCGATAATATTTATATGCAATGTCTATGCCACATAATTCATCATTTACCTTCCTGCCCCGTGCATCAACAGCTCAGGTCACCCAGGCTCTCAACCCAAAACTTAACTTCATGAAGTTCCCTTCCCTCCCGCCTGCCCCCAGGTCTGGGGCTCTTGTGCATGTTAAATTGGGCTTTTCCATGTACACATTGCGACAGGAGAGTTTCAAAGCTGGGATCATGTTAAACATCTACGAGTTGGGTGAATTTGCGCTCTTCTTGCTGATGCATTTTAAACAGTGCGTTGTGATGACAGCTCCATTATTTAATGTGAAAGGATTAAAATAAAGGAGTATTTCTTATTGCATTGTGGATGTGGGAGATTCTGGGTGGTGGTATCAGGAACAAGAGCTGGTTCACACATGATCACCTCAGTTCATGCTTGGGCTTACAGTAAAACAGGATAGGAATTCACACAGGTTGTTTTTTAGCAGATACACATGGGTACAGGCAGAGATTTACTCTGCTCGTTTATAAGAATCATTTTCATTTAACTAACATTTAACTGGGCCCCTATGAGAAAGCAGGGAAGCGACGGAGGCTTTCTTTTCCTCAAAGCGCTAGGTCCTCTGAGCAAACCCCCACCTCCTGTCTGCATTGGTTTTGCAGGAGAGCTGACCAGGGCTGGTATATTCCCCTCTGAAGGAGAAAGCTTCAGGCTTCCTAGAGCCAACATCTAGCCTACTGTAAGAAGAAAAGCAGGAACAACATGCCCTTTTGTAAAGTTCCAATTCATAACATTTCACAAACTCAATCAAAACATCCTAAAAGCTTTCACTGCCTGCAGCATTAAAGCATCCTTAAGTTGTCACCCACCCAGAGCCTTAGGAGGTCACAAA
The DNA here is from genome assembly GCF_037157495.1 of Lathamus discolor. Taxonomy (NCBI): domain Eukaryota; kingdom Metazoa; phylum Chordata; class Aves; order Psittaciformes; family Psittacidae; genus Lathamus; species Lathamus discolor. Next base: position 19,228,186 of record NC_088893.1, read on the forward strand.
ACCCTTGCACAAGGAAACCCGCTTTGCAAGCAACTGATTACTCCAATACTCACTTTGTAAAGAAACTAAGGTGAAATTGTACACAGTGGTTAAGGGAAACATAACTAAAAGACAAATTTTGGTGCCTGCTATAGGTAAAAGAAATGGAAAAGCTTTTTCCTTCGGAGGCAGAGCAATGGCACATCACCACATCACCACTCCACACCTCCTCTGCTGCTAAAGCAAAGGTTGCTGCAAGACACGTTCGATGCTGCAGAGGGCGGAGATGCGTGTAAAGTCACAAAGCCAATGCATTTACTGCTTCTGCCAAGCCCACATTCTGCCCCTGGTATGTGGGCAGCTGCCTTTCCAGCTCCGTTTTCAAGGTTTGAGGCAGGACAGCCTGTGCCAGCTCTTTTGGGGGACTTTTCAACACCAGCTCTCATTAAGCAGACGAGCTGAAGGTTCTTGTTTTGTTTATTCTGAACTCGTGCAGTCACTACAGACTGGCAACAAGCTGTTTGTAGCGAGTAAGCAAATGGTGAAATAACGTGAAATGCCTCTGGCATATTGGATGACGCTAACAGGTTTGCATTTGCAAACCAGAGATTATATCCACCCATATTAGATCTTTGCTTAAGCAGACACATGCAAGCTCTACTGAAGCATGGCGCTGAGTGTTTCTTACCAGCGTGCTGGACTGCACAAAGGCGGCAAGCTGTATGGTGCAGTGTCTAAACAGCACTAAAAAGGAGGGGAAGAGCTCTGAGCAAAGATAGCATGTACTGAATAGCCAACATCGCCTCCTGAAACAGCTCAGAGGCTCCTGAGAGCCTGCAAGGGTAGAGCACATGCACGGGAGCGAGCTGTGAGCAAAGCAAGGCTCCACCATGCTCACAGAATGGTTAGGGTTGGAACTCTAAGGTTGCTGCCTTTCTTCTCCAAAGCCAAGGAGAAGGAATGCAACCCAAAACCTCCACCCTACGTGCGATGCTTATTTAGGCAATTACCTTTGATAACATAAACCCCTCTAGCAATCTAGTCAGTAATTAAATTGCATTTCAGCTGCACCTTTGACTTACAGTCTAGAAAGCTTTGCTCTCCACGTTTTATCTTGTTCCTAACCCAGTTCTTTTAGTTTTGGCTGCTAAACTCACTAGGACAGGAAAAGACATCTCGGTAGAGCTATGCATCTTTGAAAAAGCATTTTATATGTTTTTCTCCTTTCATATGTAGCCAAACTGCAGCTGTATAACCAAATAAATGACAGTTTAACACAGCAAAGATAGGCAGGGAGTCTGCTTTGCCCTTGAGCTTCCAGAGACAAAAGCCCTATGGATGAAAGGTGCTCCAGCTCCAAAGAGGTGGGAGAGCTCTATACCCCTCAGCAGTCACGCTCTTCCCTCTCAGGTTCATGGACAGCCTGTATTATATTGACTACAAGAGGCCATGCCTGTTGCTCCTTCTCAGAGGACCATCTACAGTGATGAGCGTTTCCAAAATCACCCAAAAACCAAAGGGGCTGTACTACAGAGAGGAACTGCCTGACATTTTCATGCAGACACTTCTCCTGCAGACCCATAAAGTGACTGGGAAGTGGGCTGGTTTAGTATTGCCATTTTCCTAATGCAAAAGAAGGCGGCTTGAAAACACAGTGTCTGCGTAGTGTTCTGATTCAAACCACATGTAAAGCTGAATTTAACATGCCATCCAGCCCCCAGACCTGCTGATGTCATCTCTTAACTTCATATCAAAATGAAAACCAGATGTAGAAGCTTCCATAAGCTGCTATCTCACTTACCTATCAGGCCTTTCTCTGTACTCGAAGTCACTGTTTTGTAAGTTGTATCCGCGCCTGGTTTAGAGTCCAAAACCTCCGCCTGCTCGGCTGTAGAGTTCTCCAGCCCCCTCCGCTTAATTGTCCCATAGTTTGTTTCGTAGGTGTCTGAGAGTGAGCTGGACGAGGCCCAGCTCTGCCGAGACTGATCCAGCTCCACGCTGGCTTTCGACTGCCTGTTGGTTTTGGAAAAGGCTTCCGAATACAAGTAAGCCTCCTCGGAGTAACAGTTTGTGGGATCGACTTCAGCTATGGGTCCGTCCAGCTGCGTGTGACGGTAAGAATTGAGGAGATCCCAGCTCTTCTGGTTCGGGATATTCTGGAAGTTGTCATGAGAACTACTTGAGCACGAAGTCCAGCTTCCCCGGCCGCTATCTGCTGCCTCCACCGTGATGTGCTCGTGGGAGATCTCCTCGTTGCTCATGGAGGATGTGAAAGCCATCCCTCTGATGAGAGCAGGCCTGGTGATGGACCAGCTACAATTGAACAACACAAGTCAGGAAAAACACTGTTCAAATAAACCTGATGTACACAGAAACAAGCACCTGGGTTTAAAACCAACTCCAGTTTTAGAACAGGTAAGCAGCAAGGTCAAGGCACACAGGAGCACTGACAAAGAGACACGGTTATTCCTGACTCATTACTGCACACGGCAGCAGGGAAGTTATTCCCAAGGGAATAACAAGTCTGCAACAGGCGTTTACAGGCATGGCCCCAGCTCCATAGAAATCTGGTCCACAGAAGCTTTCCTTTATCAGCTACAGCAAGACAGTGCTTGATGGAAAGCAGAGGAGTAATTACCTCTCGGTTTCAGGCTCCAACCACCTTTTTCTTTGCATTTATAACCTAAACCCAAAATAAATACTTAGCATAAAACCCCACCCCTTCGCTGGCAGCATCATGGCGTTGTTTGGACACAGTGGAGGTATTTGTATTTCAAGGACATTTGGAAATATTGGGCAGAAATAACAGTTGTGGAAACAATCTGGAGTGACAGATTCTGGAAACCAAAGGACAAAACTCCATGTTTAACCGAACGGCTGCTGCAGGCTCTAATCACTGGTGGTGCATGATTAAGGGGGATAAAATCAAGCCAGGTTTGCGTGCATTTAGAAGTTACAATTGGTAGACATTATTCAAGTTCTTATTCCTGGTTACGTTAACAAATGCATGGGCAGCCCAACCTTAACATGCAACACTATCCCTCAGCAGTTTACTGACACATTGAGAAATCAAGGAGTATTAATCTTAGATATGTGCAAACAACTTCTTTTCCTTCCTTGCTTTTCTGTTCTGTTAAGTTCTAGCCTAAAACCAGCTTTCTTCTTCTCCCAGCCAGTTCCAAGGGGCATTTCCTCAGTGCACTGCTCCTGCTCTGACTGAACTCTCAGCACGTGTTAGGCCTTTTGGATAGAAGAATTATGAAGCACATCTTTAAATTCCCATTTTACCCCAGTGAAAGAAATCAAATCATGAATTTCTTAAGAGCTGCAGCACCTCAGCAAACACACACTAATAAGCTTTTTTACAGGCGAGAGATCACAGAATACCGGTATATTCTAATCAGTTACACAGCTTTATAGAGTTCAATCATAAAAACCTCATAGAGCCTTAGAGACGAGCTGTAAAAAAGAGAAACGAAAGGAGCATCTCTCATTTACTTGAATCCACAACATCTGAGGGCAGAAGAGGCTATCTCAAGAAGACTCCCACATATTAGACCTTAAGGATCAAGGGCTAACATCTAATAATACAAAACCAAAACCTTCCAGTTTAAAGTGTCATCTCAGGACAATGGCTCATTGCACTAAAGTAATAAGACCTTTTGTGTGGAAACTCTGAGGATTCAGTGGTAGGAAGCTTCCAGCCTGCCTGAGCGACAAATGATAGTAAGAAAACTCCTTAAAAATCACATTAAGTATGTTAAGTGATTGGCACGGCTGACTCAGAAAGCACTGATAATATCCTGTTCTGCTGTCTCTCATTACCACACTCAGTTGTTAAGTAGCATCCTAGTTTTAAACACATTTGCAGTCTCCTGCACGGTATGTCCATCTGATCCCACCAATGGGAACAAGCTGTTGTCTACCAGAGTAATACCATAAGTCTCTTGGGAAAACAGGCTCTTCCGATATAGAGCAGAGCTTAATAACAACAGCGGAGTGAACAACTGTGTCCTCACCAATCCTTTGTTACCCCTTTTGACACCAGAGGACATCAAGCCCAATCATAACCAGTTGCATCTTACCCAGGGCATGGCTGGCTGTAATCAGTCAGAGGCTGAGGATGCTCTTTCCTCTCCGGCCCTCCTGAATCCACCACAATGAGAGACTGGGACAAACTCCTCTCATCTTGCAGCGCTGCTGACATGGAATCCACTGAGCAGTTGCTCACGATGCTGGACCGGGATGAAATCTCACTGTGGCTGGAGTCTGAGAAGTTATCAGATTTAGTGGAAGGTATGAGGGCATAGCCTGGAGAAGAGGAGAATGTCTTGGTCAAAGAGCAATTCAAATTCGCTAGGTATGACAATGGAACACTGACACACACATTGCAGCAAGGATATTTAGAAGAAAAACGAATGAAACCCTGTTTGCATACCGTCAGTCCACTGAAGTTTTTAGGGTACTAAACCCCTTAGCATCTATCAGCATCTAGCACTGATTTAACAACTTTGAGTCCAGTGACTCCAATAACCTCCCTGCAAACTCCACTACTCTCCAGAGCAGAAGGTTAAACCTATACAGCCAGGATTGACAGCTGCAGCATGAATAGTGAGCGGACAGATCGGGTCTCGCCCATGCTTTCCTGTAGCTCTCTAGTACAAATGCAGTGTATTTCCCACTATCCCTCTGCTCTACTGCTACGTGTGACTCAAAAAAGATTTTGGCAGTGGATGAGGAGACGCTGACTAAGGTAAAAGGCAGCTATTAGCACTCAGGGGTTAGCCATATGGTCCGTTTAGGGTTTATTACCTGTTCCAAAATTAACAGAGAAGGAAGCAAAAGCAGGAAATACAGCTTTGGCAGGAGCTGGATCAGACACCAGCACTGCTCCTGCAGAGGGGAATCAGCTGGAGACCTCACCAGCTTGAGAGCAAAATATCTAATGCATTTTGTCTGTTTGGCTTAGCCTTACCCTCAAATAACTTCTTTCAAACACAAATAATGTTATAGCCCCATATATCCATCACCTCCTCTTCCTAGTACTTGGAGTGAACATAAGAGACTACTACAATGGGGACTTCCATGGGCTCTGGCTACATACACTGTAGACACTTCTGCTGGTGTAACTAAAGTAATACCAGATGGGACACCTGCCTCCAGACCACTTCAGAAGAAGCCCTTAGTATGGAAAACTTGCTTTTTTATGACCTCAGAGAATCAGGGCAAGAACTGAAATGAACAGAACGCAGCAAAGGCAACAAGTTGTGGTTTGTTCCCCGTCATCTGAGGACAAAAAGTCTTGGATTAATGAAGTTCCCAGTGGGCTTCTCTATAGCAAATCCACTGCAGGTCAGGAAACAGATCCCTGCCTTCACTAGGAGCAAGCAGGCTATGATTTGCCCTACATTATGTGCATAAAACTACAAAATTAGAACCTTAATTTGAAAATACTGGATTATCAACTGCTTCATGTATAGGAACATGAGCATCTGCTAATGAATCTTTACAGGCCACCACATTGATACACTGCTGACACAGCACTCAGATAAGCATTTTTTCCCCAAATCCCTACTGATTTTTCACTTCTTTTCTACCTTCATGTGCCTTTGAGCTGGACTGCCATATATTTACATCAATCAGGTGAAAATGTGAAATGAGCAGGCAGCCTAAGAGCCATGGCAGCGATATACACAACTGAATACAGCAGACTGATGCCATTCAGTACATGAATACAGAGATCTCATAATATGGCATCTGGAGCCACTGGCATACATGCCACTGAGCATACAGCTCATCATTCAAGAGATTCCACAGTGTAAGCTTAAATATTGCTGTAAGATTTTAAGAGCAAATATGAGCATTTAATATCAGTATTATCTTCATGTTAAGCTATTCTTCATCAAGAACTTACAAAAGGGCTCTTCATGAAAGAGATTAACACTATCTGAAAGCTGGGTTGCTAAAGAACAGCACACGTATATAAAGAGACTAAATGCAGTCTTTGCTGGGCTGAAAAGGTCAGCAGAAGATGTGACCAATGCAAATACACACCACCACTGGAAGTGAGCATTTGACTTACATCATATGAAGGCCTATCTAGAGTCCAATTAAGAGAACGATGCAGAACTTCTGTTTCATTGGCATTTGCAATCACTAAGTAACAGAACTGTCACTGTACCTGTTCCTTGATTTTCTAAACTTCACTTTATTGTCTTCACTGCACTGTAAGGGTGATTAACTATAAATAACTGACACAAATATCTGAAAGGGAAGCACATTGAACAGCTTAAACACGTAAATTAAGAACTCTGAAATAACTGGGATAAAGTCAGGACATTTGTCACAACATGGACATCACAGTCTTCCTTCTAGAAACACATCATATAGTCTTCCTTCTCCTTCTAGGCTTCACGCATAGGCAGTAAGATGTCCACAGATTGCTGTTGCTATAGATACTTGCTATGCTCAGAGCATCACTGTCTTTGTCCTTTTGGTTTTCACTCCTTTCTGAGGCTCCAGTGTGCTCTGCTTCCCTTTTTGCAGTGAAAGCTGTTCTTTCCCTGGAGAAGATTCTTTCCCTAAGTCTTCTAAACTGGGGTCCCTCCGTTCTCCTGTGCTCACGCTCAGCTTCTGCCTTTCCATGCTCAGCTTCTGCCTTTTCACGCTCAGCTTCTGCCTTTTCACGCTCAGCTTCTCTTTCTCCCTTTTCACTCATGTCTGAACTGTCTCTTGCTTTCACAATCATCCAAATTCTCTTTTGCAAATAAGCCCCACCTATTCCGTAGCTGCGTTGTCCACTGTTCTTGTTGCTGGCTTCACTGGCGAGTGATGAGGAAGAGCCAGAGAGGTTCATCTGACTGCTGTTATCCGACCTTTGGATGTTACCAACTACAATAAAGTACACACAGGCACATCTCGATAAGTGAGAAGTAACAGCAAAAACAATATCCTGATTTTAAACCCTTTTTTCTTCAATCCTATTTGCATATCACTTGGGTATAGATCAAAAGAAAATGAAATATAAGATTAAGTGGAACGTGTTTGTGCCTAAATCGTGTCTTTCAGCTGTCTGTGAAGCACCTAATTTTAGTTCAATGAGGTGTTAGCACTACACATATAACAGGGTACGGATCACCTCAAATTACATCAGTGCTAAAAATATACTGAAAGCAAATGAATTAATGAAATAATCCCAAAGAAACAAAACATTACTTTCAAAGACCCAGATGAAAGTTAACAAAAATAACATATCCATAAGCAATGCTCAAAAATCTCAGTGGAACTGAGATCTGGCAGAACCACGTAATTAAGCTTTTTATACATATGCTGTGCTTAAGTAAAATAAGTGGCATTCTCCTAAAGGAAACAGTATCTTGTGAAGGCAGAAGTGGACGGAGCAGCATGATCTCCCACTGAAAAGGGTGAGAAGGTGCAGTAAGCCACCATGCCGTGCCATGCCAATCCTGTGGCTTTGGGCTATCAGTGAGGCAAAGCAGCACAGAAGAGAGGGAGAAATGCCTTACACCGTTCAGCACTGACCACACGGGCTGACTACAAAGTGGTGTTAACAGATTTCAACTGAATTCCCATCCAAGGTTGCTAATGATGAAGTGATGCAGGTCTTTTAAGACGAAGACATCAAAAATAAAGGGGTTCTCAGGGCATCATGATAAACAGGGATGTATACAAAGCCCTGTGCACAAGAATAAGAAGAATGAGTAACAACTCTAGGATTAGAGGGATGCACTACTTTTGCAGAAAATCACCTCTTCTGGAGAGCTATGAAACCATTTTCTCTCCAGCTCCATCTACCCATCTGATATTCCAGGTACCTAAGGCAAAACCATAAGGTATCTCGGCTGCCTCTGCTTCTGTGCAATACTTGTCTTCAAGAAATGCCCAGGTCTATGAATCCCATTCATGTAAGTGGCCACCGAAATTTGAGCTGATACACTGGATTTAAGAGCTACTGGGAGTTCTGTCAGAAGCACTTAAGCAATTTCTAAGGCAACTTTTCCTCTTTTTAAATACTGGGTAACTTTAAGGCCAAAACATACAAACACAATGAAAACCTATTTCTATTCATAGAAAGATGTGATTCTAATCTTGACTATGAATAATCAAGATTATTCTAAATCTTCTAATATGAAGAATATTCAAAACTACTACTTATTTCTCTTACATATCATTAGCAATAAATACTCCTGCCATGGCCCGCCCTGGTTTTAGTGCAACACAAGCAAGAGCTCCTGAGACTGATGCCGACATGCGCACAGTGAACATTCACCCAGCACACGTACCTTTGCGTGGAGAGCCCTGAGGAGAAGCAGGAGGGCTGGAGTGCAAAGAAGATGCCATGGACATTGTGTCGTCTGTTTGTTTCTTACTACTTACTTCCTCAGACAAGCTTAATGACTTCTGTGGGGAACCTGTGCCTGTGAAAACAACAGAATCATTGGGCATAGTATTCTTCTGTATGCTGCAACAGATTGTTTCCTGAAGCTGTTTTAATGGATATGGATGCTCAATGTATCATAAAATCATTTCATATCACTTACATTACCCACAGTTGTAGCTTTCAAATAATACAACAGTTATGCAAACAGGTCAAAAGTATTTTAATACACAATGCTGCTTTGCAACTAGCAAATTCAGGGACAGAAGAAATCTGATGCTCACTAGGAGCATTAACTAATTAAATAGGAGCATCAACTAATAACATGTGTTGCTCCACTGGACAATAAAATTGTTAAAATACTGTTCCAGAGGTTAAAACATTAAATCTCTGTAATTTGTTTCAATAATTTCACCTAAATAAATTATACTTCATTTTGTCATGAAAGCAAACAAGCAATGCTGTTCTACTTTGACTGTGCAAGATGCCTTCAGAATGCAGAAATACACAGTATAAGACTTACCATGGTCCATCTGACCTGTTCAAGAGAGAGGTGTTGAGATAGCCCGCCCCATCTTTAGTTACTGAGCCTATCCAGACAGGTGAACTGAAGATACTCACTGAACGTGACGTGTTCCTTTGTCAGTCCCTTTTTCCTACTGGGGTATAAGTTCACGGTTGGGACCTGAAGAACTTGACTCATCCTGTTCTGTTGATGCTGATGGGCTTTAGCAGTTTGGCCAATTGACCTCATAGGTACTGGAGACATTTCGGAGCATTTCCCTCCTCTTCTCTCACTTAAATTCTTTGTCACTGTGTTATAGAGAAATTGCATGTAGGTATCTTGCACTTTGAATTGCAGGATTATTACAGTCATTCTGAGTACAACCACCCAGACAAAGCAACCACGGTATAAAGAAGATAAAACTTAACTGAAACCACTTCTATTCCAAAGACACCTATTTCACCATCTCAGTCATTCTATGACCTCAAATCATTCTGTGATTCTATGATCTTGTTACACTGAAGAGGCTGCTGCATGAAATGGCATTAAAAAAACATAAACTCTTTGAAGTGTCAGAGACACTTTATCAAAACCCCAAAAATACGATTTATTTCTACTGTAGGTCCATATTTGAGATGTTTGTACCTAAGATGCAAAAGCCTCACAGCATCTCCTTCAAGCTTACGTCATGCCACTGAAGGGAGAAGGAATGGCTGCTTTGCAGCCGGCATCAAAGCGTTCACTAGGTGGCACAATTGATTTACAGCACGGCACTGATGCAGTTCCCACTTTAATCACACAGCAATTAACAAACTCGGAAGGTAAGACCATCTGAATTCTCCTTAAATTCCCTTGGAAAAGTCTGGATTGCAGCATTACCGCGGCTCATTCCTTCTGCAAGCAAGGCCAGGAGAATCGTGCTGCTGAGATAAGAGACTGGGGAGCTCTTCTCTTCTGGAGATGTGCAAAAAAACCCCATCAGCACAAAACCAATCTGTTGGGGTTTGGTTTGTTTTTCCCAGGTTTTAAAGATAGGCACTTCAATAACATGCATTTATCTGTATATTTGCTTAACCTCCATTTTCCTTTTTTGAAGGTTAAGACAAAAAAGGACTTGATTTACTTAACTGCGCGAGGTAGAACGCTCCGTATTCATTCCCTGGTTTTACTTCCAAATATCCATGGCTAGCACTGTGCAAACAAGGTTTTCAATGATTTATTTAGAACAACTGAAAACCAACCTCGTCACATGCATGTTTGTCTCCTCGTCACTGTTATGTTTGCACACAGATCATCTACCAAGAGTTCATCCTGACACACTTTAATTTATCGTGTCGGGGGGGTGTAAAGCATAAAACCCGCAATGGTGTTACCTCTGAGCAGAAACATTCTGTGCTATGGCATATCTGGCTGAACACAGCACAAGCACCTCCACTGCCAAGGGATGATGCCGTGCATCTTCCAGCCCAGAGGGAACCTGTGATTTCTGGTGACTTCAGGCATAAGGCCAGTGTGACTGCGCAGAATTTAACAGTTCAGAAAGGGAGTCAATACGGCCATTTCCACCATTCCTGCATCAGTGCTATTTAAAAGGAAATGTTAAAAACCAATTGCATAGGAAGGCACCTGAGGGAATGATAAAGATTTGCGTTCTTAACAGTGAATAATGGAAAGGACTTAAAATTTTATCTTCAAAATGCCATCTCCTATTCATGCTTTTAACTTCCCATGTCAGAGACAAAACGGTGTTGGAGGACAAAAAAAGCCCTAAAATGCTACATCTGGACAGCAGACAAGCATGAAACATTATTCCGATTAGCAAGGTTTCTACTCTTCTATTGTGAAACAAAGCGACCTTTCCAGTGAGTGAAAATTTCTATGGATCAAAATAAAACGAGATTACCATTTCTCATTTCTAAATGTGAATATACTGAACTGCGTAAGCCAACAGGTCAGTAACAGTTTCTTTACTTAGGCAGTTGCACACAAGTTCGAGTTATGGAAACTCCTGCTGTAGCCTTCAGTTTTTGACTGTCAGGTCATGTCAATCCCATCAGTCAATATTGACCCAACTTCTCCTTCTCAACAATCTTCATTTATTCTAAGTTGTAATCCATTGCAGTTTCTATATTGATTTTGTCTCTTTTCATTTTCTTGCTGTTCATACGGTAAACGTTACTTTTATCCTTCCTAATTCTCAACAAGGACAACAGGGCAAGAACAGAGCTAATGTACTATTGAATTTCCTTCCAGCCTGATGAGAAGACACACAGTTTAAGAACTAAAGGTCAAAATACAAAACATCACTGAAGTTTTCTGACTTCAACCAAGATCTGAAGACAAATGCCGGCTTGTTGAAACTGTCAGCACATGAATTGACAAACAAGCACTTACGAGAGGGCTTTTTCTTGGAAGGGAGAAGAGAAAGATCTTAAATGAGGATTTCTAAGGAAGGAACAAGTATTTTCTTATATATCTCATAGATCACAGACTCACAGAAGGTTTTGGGATGGAAGGGAGCTTAAAGCTCATCCAGTTCCAACCCCTGCCATGGGCAAGGACACCTTTCACTGGAGCAGCTTGCTCCAAGCCCTGGCCTTGAACACTGCCAGGGATGGGGCAACCACAGCTTCTCATGCTACCTTTCCAGGTCGCTGTACTTACATGTGCTGTACGCAGGCTCACACTGAAGTGACAAGATTTGGATCTTTTCCTCGTCTGTCTCCACGTTCAGGTTGGACAGGTACTGCTTCACCTTCCTGGCCATCTGGGCATCCTCATACAGCTTCTTGGCATTCAGGAGCGAGCTGCGCCGGGCCCGTTTCTTGTGAGCACCTCCCTGTACATCCAACATGTTCGAGTTTGTGCTGCCCTGGCTCAGAGACCTACAAGAGACAGGAGCAAAGCAGTCAACTTTCAGTTCTCAACAGCAGCGAAGAGCTACAGTAGCACACGCCAAAGCAGATTAATGCCAATAATCTTCAGTTAGGGCTAGTGCATGCTGATGCAAATGAGTTAAAAAGATGAACAGCATTAAAACAACACTTGTCTTAAAATACTCTAGGAAACTGAGAGCAGCAATTTGAGTCTAGAAAGAGTGTGGGACTAGGAAGAATGAGGCACAATGCTGTATACAGGGCCCATGTAACTCTTGCTTGGCAAGACCCACCTATGTCAGCTGCAGATGGCAAGAGTGGACAAACCTGATAACTGTGTTGGTTTAAGGAATTTGGTACCCACTGTATGCATCAGCTTACAAGAGAAACCTCTGGCAATTAGCTGAGTACAAGAGTGACTCCTGTAATCCTCTTAGGAAACTGAGCTTCTGACAGTGTTTAAATAAGAGGGAAAATGTGTTAATTGTGCCAACTACATTTTATTAAACACTTAACTTCCTTCTCCAGCTCAGTAAGAACACTCGCAGAAGAGCAGCTCATTAATAAAACGTATCCTAACAAAGGTCAGGAAGACAGTGATAATACAGGTACATTCCGACTTGCATCTATTGAAATGATGCTCCCAGTATTCCTACCTGTGAGCTGCCAATTCTATCAGCAACTGAAGCAAAAAGAAATAATCCCCAAACTGTCAGCGTCCATCACTCTCCCTGACAGTCACTCCTATTCACACTGAAGCAGTGACCAAACAACTGATCTTGGTATACTTCAAACATACACATCCCCTCCATTTCAACTGTCAAAGTCCTTTGGCCACATCAGTTCAATGAATTTTTGAGCAACTGGAGATCACAATGAGTGTTATGTGTAAATTCTAATGGAAAGGGTCAAAGTTGTTCAATGTTGGTTGTTTGTGAGGCTTTTTTACACATTTGGAGGAATAACTTTATTTAAAAGGGTAAATTCTCTGTTTATCGAGATCCTGGATGTATTCAGAGAATCACGAGTGACAGAATAAACTAGCTCCAGCACAATAACCAAGAGAGTCAGAACGAAACATGTTGTTGGAGGAAGCCTATGGAATCAAGCACCGTGAGCTTAAGAGATGGTGGGAAACAGCTGACTGCAGGATTTCCAAAGATGAGAAATAAATCAATCCTGGAATACTTTCAAAGATAATCAATCAACTCAAGAGCAAACATAGGCCTAAAACTGGCAGAAATTTCTAGCTTAATTACAGAAAAACTCTATTACAGGCAAAGAGCAGCAAAAGGCATGACAGACTGTTCATACCTATTCAAACCAAGGGGTACTCCTACCTCCTCCGGGTAAGAACAGAGCTAATAATTATTATATGATGAAACAATATACTACATCATGTTTATTTTTAATGGCGTAAGTATTTTATTGCTTACACACACACTGCTTTTAAGTCTGGACTTGCCTTTTTAAGGCAATTGAATCCAATTTCCTTTAAAAATGATTTTTCCCTTATTCCCTTCTGTTCCCACTAATCCTAAAGGCTAGAAACAATTCCAGCTGGGTCTAAGGCATTCCCCCCAGGCACTGGACACCATGAGTGGGTGATTACCGACCACCCAACTGATTTCACATCAGGGACCTGTACCCAAACCTGGGCTCCTCTAGCACAAGTTCTGGCAGTGTCCCCATCATTGCTAGAGGGGTGTATCTGTTCTCTGCACACAAGTGCCTGAATACTCATAGATAACAAACCAAATTGCCACACTGGGCTTCCCTGAGAGTGGCGAAGTGATGGCAGGGAGGGCAAAGCACCAGGAGCATCCCTGACTCCGTCCTGTAGGCACAATGCCAACATACTAACACACAGCGGGCTTTAAAACAGATGCCCCGGTGTATACAGAAGCAGAATTTCAAAGTGCAAAGGCACACAGGCTCAGGTACGCAGGTAACAGTTTTATGGCCAAAAAGACACATAAGAACACCTAAAATATGGCTACACGTCTTCCTAAAATCACTGCCCTGTGTCTGTCAGGAATTTCGTATCTCAGCACTCTCATTTGTAGTCATTTCATTATTCAATCCTTGCACAATCAAGACTCCCAGGGAAGTCAAGGAGGATTTTGGTGTATGAAATGTGAGATACAGTTTAAATATATACTAAAAATAAATGCTTTGAAGCTTGAACTCAAACTTCAGGGGGGGAAATCACAGTATCATTATCACAATTCATAACATCCTCATAGTTTAAAATCCAAAATGGCTTAAACCGTTCTGTTACATGTTAAAAAGCAAGCTATTTATTTCCCAAAATAGATTGCCTACCAATATAACTGCACAGCAGGGTTTTTCATATGCATAAAGCCAAAACTCAAATAACTTATCCAATACATAAAAGCAACTCAGAACTCTTATAGCTGCAGTATAACGTTGACTGTAACCTCTTATTCCTGGTTTCCAAAATACATGTATTGCAGGGTTAATAAAATGCATGCTGTATTTCAGATGCATGCACTAAGGAGGAGGATGCAGTATGTTAAGAGTTGCATAATCTTTATTTATCTTAGTTGCATTCATCTCTACACTTACCCCAAACTTCTCCACCTCTTCTTCCTGTAAGCAAGAGCCATATACATTGAAGCATGTATTTGAACAGAAAAGCACAGGAAAAAAATAAAACAGTTGAGAGTCAGGAAGAAAGATGTAGACAGGAAAGAACAGAAAAGAAAGAGTTTCTATACGGCAAAATTGTTCTCAAACAAGAACACGATGTTGGAATGGAATGCAAGGGCAGGACTTGCACAAACACTTCAACATGGAAGAACATCTATCAGTTTTCCGTTTCAAGTTTATATGAATTTAAAAACCAAGCTCCAGTTAAGTTTCCTTGTTAAGTATTTCCCCTAAGTCAAATTCAGTTTGGAGGGAGCAAGCCAAAATGGTTCAACTTATTCAAAGTGAAGAAAGTGTGCTTCAATTAATTTGCTCTTTGCATTAGGACTGCAGTAAGCGAACGAGAAACCATCAGTATTCAAGTTTATGATGCTGTTTTCCCTTGATTGCTTGCTGGAAAACAAGCTAGTTACCAAATACGTGCTGAAAAAGTAGATGCTCTATATTAATCGGTAATGAACTCGCCACCAAGTCTCATGTTGCCACTAACAAACATCTTTTCTTGTTAATTTTTAATCTTCAAAAGCATTTATTGGTGCTTCAGAACACAAACTGATAGATCAAACACCAGAGGCAATGAAAATGAATACAAATGATGTTGAAAATGTGGATTTATTTTCTTTTAATCTTTGGCACTATCTCTGATATTAGATGCCTGAGCATTTTATGTCAGCGTGCATCCTTTAAATGATGGTCATTAAAACGTGTTGTGTAATTGTGAAAAACACACTAAAGCTAACTATTTACTATTAATTCATTTAATGATCAGACTTCATCAGGTCTTAGAAAGTGTATGGGGCATCAGGGAAATTTATTATAGACTGATTTCATCTGTGAATGGGAAAGATTCTGAAAAGCAGTCCTAACTGACCAGTAAGTAGCTGTATAACTTTATGTTGCAGAAGGAATTTGCTAATTCAAATCCAACAGTATGAAGGTAAATCTCCACTGTGAAACAGATCCATCTTCAAACAACGTTAACAAGGGATCTGTTATTTTTGTCTCAAAACTCAACTGGGCCCATTTTAAACAAAATGCCTTTATTTCCTGATAGACAGCCCTGCAAACATGATTCACCATTGCCTGCGAATCCCGACCTCTGGAAGCCCACAGGCAGCCAAATCTCAATGCTCTTTTATAGGGCACATACCCTTGCATATGATATTTCCTTCCGCTGCACTGATGTAACTGACTTCATAAATCCAAGAGGATTACAACTCGGAGGTGACCTATCGACTGGAATTTAGTTAGGGCTTGTACAAAGCTCATTTTTTGGTATGTCATTTTTTGCAGCTACCTAGTGATTCAGCAGAGGACATCACCTCGTCACCAACTCCCCTCCCCAGCTGCATCCCGAAGGATTTTTGTCTGGCCCATTAGCGCAAGACGCAAACTACAGTGCAAGGCACCACTACCCTCCTTGGCAGGGATCTGCAGGCATCAGGACCCGCATGGACACAAGAGAGTCCCTGATCCTTTTAAAAAGATGCAGGACATTATTTAGCTCCACCGAATATAAACTGGAGCTTATGAGCACCAGATGAGAAGTTGTGGTGCTTTTATTCCCCAGTTTGCCAACACAGAGCCTGGTGATATTATGCATCAGGAGAAAAAACAAACCCCAAGAAAAAATAAACCAGGCAAACCCTCTCCACTGCTTGCAGCCTGAACATATCACACATTATGTAGGCGGAGCAAGCTGTGCTTAGAACAAATAAAAATACTTTGTTTGGGTTTAATATGTTATCAGTGGGGTTTTGAAGCAGCGTTTCAGATGTATACATGGGTGATTTAGGTGCTTTTTTATATCTATCATATACAGATGTTATATCCCCCTAATATTATACCTCTCCCAAAACTCAACTGACACTAACATTTTATCAGCAAAAATGTGAATCATTAAACTTAGAACCTACTCTTCTTTCCTTATTAAAGACAGCAAATTGGTTCAGTGGTTATTAAAAGCAGGTCTTGGAAGCATCAGCTGTATTGCCATAATTTGATCAAGATTGTGGTTCTGATGTAAATGTCAATGGGAAGTTACACCATGAAACACAAAGGCACTGACGCACACGCAGCCCCAGGTCCCCACCCAGCCCAGACACCTTCAATCCTACTGTAAAGTGCACACCTTTGTCTGAACATTACAGCTGGATCCATGTTTGCCGAGGTCATTCGGACAACTTGGCGAATTTCCTTGGCAATCATTCGGAGCTTCTCGAAGTTCACCAGGCCATCCACTTTGGAGTCATTTCCTAAATAATGGAAACACACACATAAGGAAAGAAAGGAAAAAAAAACATAGAGTCAGAAATACTTTCTAACAGGCAATGTGTTTGTAGTCGCTCACAGTATCCGCTCCCTGTCTCTCCATCACCAAAACTGCCCTAATGGCAAAACACAAATGATCATTAGGTCCACTCTAGCATTGGCTTTGCTAATCTATTTCTAAAGTAACAAAGAGGAAAAAGGAGTAAGTGAATTATGTCCAAATGCACTGGCACAGATGATTAAATAATATATAGAATCCTAGACTGGTTTGTGTTGGAAGGGACCTTAAAGCTCCTCCAGCTCCAACCCCTGCCAAGGGCAGGGACCCCTTCCACTGGAGCAGCTTGCTCCAAGCCCCTGTGTCCAACCTGGCCTTGAACACTGCCAGCGATGGGGCAGCCACAGCTTCTTTGAGCACCCTGTACTAGCACCTCAGCACCCTCACAGGGAAGAGCTTCTGCCTAATAGAACAGACATCCAACAGCGCTCATATTCTGAAGTTAGTCCAAACAGCTCTGAAACATCACAACCAAGAATAGGGCGTATTTGGAAATGCTTAAACTTAACCAATTGTGAACAGTACCTTGTGTAAAAGGAACAAAATGGAAATGTTTAAACAAAACCCATTGAAAACACTAAAAGCAGGAGTAGGAGGTGTTAGATCATTGTAGCTGCCTGAAAGCCACAACATGGAATGAAATCCTAGAAACGCCACAGCAACAAGTTCTTGTAAGAGGAGTATATACTTAAAGTAGTGTAACTACCAGTTAGCACTCACCTACTGTTCCACCTAAACCTTTGGACACCTGATGAAGATTAAGCATTGCTTTTAAAATATTAAAAATATACTTTTAATTTTTAATTTCTGTCTAGGAACAGCCTCTTCCATTATTCATGCACAGATCTATTTTGTTTTACTCCTACAAAGGACGCATCAAAAGCATCCTACTGGTGGCAGCTTCTTTTAAGCATCTGTTGAATCAGGGCTAAAAGCATACTCAGCATTCAGTTAGTTATTTCTCTTGTGTCTGACATTACCTTCATGCAGAAAGGTGATATCCTTCTTGACAACAGGAAAAAGCGGAATAATTGGAGGCTGCATGCTCTGGCTGCTGAGGATGTTGCGGTATTTTGCCATGTTTCGAGATGGATCAAAGAGATCTTGAAGGTCTCGGAGGTGCTTTTCGTACTTGCTTGGTAACTTCTCCCAAGTGCCTCTGAGACGTGCTACTGGTGCTAGATTTAACCCACTGGAAGGCAGATTTGTTTCGTTATTAGCTGTTAGTGGAATCGTTACCTTCCAAAAGGGCTTGGGGTTTGTTTTAAGGATTAAAAATAGCTTTTCACAAGGCTAACTGTAAGGCTGGGTGAAAGCCAGCTGCAAACTGATCACAATAAACCTCTGCTGTTCACTCTTGTGAGCAAGAGAAAGAGAACTGTAAAAACCATGACTGCTTCCTGTTCACAAGGTACCAATTTTTAGTTAGCCTGCCAAAACAATCCCTCCATAACACAGGGCTGGTGCCCGTTTAATTTAAGCACCACTTCTCTCCTGTAAAAACGCGTACCACAATAAGGACAAAAGGGTGGAGAATTAATGAGGTGAATACACAGCTACAGTGGCAAGTGAGAACAGTGCACAGCTTGTCCCAGGCAAAAGAGGCAGGACCGCAGAGGACCATGTTTGGAACGTTTGTAAATGAGCACCAACAGACTGAGAATCAGAAGCAGCAGCAATGCTGAAACTTGTCATTGTGCTCTCATTAACTAAAACCACCCAGAATTAGTTGGACGGGATACAGCAAATTAAAGGAAATGGATCCATCCTCCCTATCAGAATTTGTCACCAAGTTTGCTCATGATATTCTGCAATGATCACCTTGTAGCTAGATTGGAAAGTGTCATTTTCTAGCACTCACCAGTAAGTCCAGAATCACACAATGGACAAATCTGCTGTTCTAAGATTTTGAAAGCTTCAGAAACTTACTTCGTATTTACTTTATTCTTTTACAGAGATTTCTCCCCATGTTATTGTCAAATCACAAAGACTTCTCTCACATGAAAAACCACGCAGCCCCCCTCTTTTACATGCTACATTAGGATGGTTATTTTTCTATTCCATGAAACATATGGCACCATATTGATATGCAAGGCAAGGCAAGAAAGAGAACCCCCGTGGCATACGCTAACAAAAACATATTCCTCTGGAAATCAGGGCAAGACAAAACCTAATTTATTGACTTCTTTTTTTGACCAAAGACCACTTCAGTCACGGCCTGATCAGAGTTAACTGAGAAGCAGGAGGAGTCACTTCTCCACCCACAATAAATGACGAGGGATTAGGGAGCAAAATATAGAAATTAGATTCACTATCTACATGTGTATTCACCATGTAATGAGCAGCCCCAGCCCCAACGGCTGCCCAGTGCCCTTTTAGGAGATTCATTCATTATTTAATGTATGACTAAATGGAAGGCAACAGCATTCAAGAAGCTGGCTAGACACGGAAGAAAACAGTTAAAACTGGTATTTTCAAAGATGCTGGGATACAGCAAGAATCCAAATCTTTGTCTGACGAATCACAGCACCTTTATTTTTCTTTCTTAAAAGCTGGGTATAAGGTAATTGCAAAGAAAGGAACTGCTGGACTCATGCTGTTAAAGTAGCAGCATCCAGTATAAAACAGAACAGAAAGCCTGAGTGTGCAAATGGAGAGGGAAATATAAACAGATTTCCCTATCTAATGATAGGAGCAGATGACAGGAAAGAATGGAAAGGAAAATGCAACTAAAACCAGAGTGATTTGAGGAAGTCCTGACAATGAAAGGAAGAAACAAAGTAATCTCATAATCACAGGTATGACTTGGTGCATACTGACACAGCAGCAGCGACCGAGCAGAGAAGGGAAATGGGGTGCCAGAATGGAAATGACAGCAGTGCTCAGGCAGGTTTCTGAAGTTATCAATCAAACACTGCTCTTGTCCAACTCTTCTCTTTCCCTGCTAGGTTATGGTTAAAATAGAGACAGTCACATCAAGCACCACAATAAACTAAACTGAGGAGGAGGAGGAGGGAAAAGATGGCAGCGAGAATGCACCTCTTGGTATAGTCTGGCTTCTGAAAAGCTTGGCAATGCCCCTCCAACCACCCCGTGCCATCAGTGATCTGCTCAGCATAAACCTGTTTCTTTTCTTTCCAGTTAGATTATCAGAATTGCCTTTGACAGCACAAACCAGATCTGACACATGGAAGCATTTTACCTTATAACTGCGAACATGGAATTGAAGTTCTTGCATTCTCGGCAATGGAGGGCAATTTTAATGAAATGCTTAATAATCTTCATCCTCTTGAGTTGGTTGGGCTCTGCCAGAATTTCCATGGCAACCCAGAAGGTCTCCTGATTGATGACATCCTCAAACTGTTTCAGGTGAGCATTTCCTGTCTTGGAGTCCAGCTTATAAAGGTCATCGATGTATTCTGTCGGCTCAATATTGCGGAAGAGTTCGAAGTCTCTCATGGAGAGCTGAGTGGCGACCTCAATGGTGCTCAGCTGCAGGAGGGAAATCTGGCTTTCTCTTAGCAGCTCTTGAGCATCCTCATCGGAGCATAAGGTCTCTGTCTCCATATTGTTTTTAAGATAATACCTAGAGAATAATTGAGTTACAATAAAACGTTAGAGATGTGCTTCAGAGGGTTTGCGAACACAAAGGAGTTGAACTGCACTGCTCAAAGTGGGCAT
This sequence comes from Lathamus discolor, assembly GCF_037157495.1. Classification (NCBI taxonomy): domain Eukaryota; kingdom Metazoa; phylum Chordata; class Aves; order Psittaciformes; family Psittacidae; genus Lathamus; species Lathamus discolor. The sequence continues at coordinate 19,248,627 of NC_088893.1, forward strand.
CACTGACACCACGGGAGTGTTTAAGTGAGAACATCTGTGCGCTACTGTTGACAACACAGCGGAAAAGGGAAAGACAGAGGCAAGGAGGGACAGCATAACCTTGTACTTTAGTGTAAGGTATCATCATTACTGAGGTAAAAAACCATTTCCAAAGCTGGTTTTATCTACCTCTTCGCTAGCATCTTCTGTTTCATTCTCCATACTACACTGTGTCTTTCACCCTCGGAAAAAGCTCAGTTACTTTGCCATTTGTAAATTCAGCAGTGAAGTAACATTTTAAATACACATAAGTCCTCCGAAATCTCTCGTTAATGTATTTCTCCATTTCTCACACAAATTTAGTGTGATTCCTTACATAAATAGTGTGGCATATTACTATTTACGTGAAGCACACAGTATTGAGGAAATGAAAATGTATCTGGAAAATTCATTTCCATGGTCCCAAGCAGATCACTTTCAGATACACCAAAGTTTCTTCCTCATAAATCCCCTCTGTTGCCTAGCAAAGACAACTGAAGAATTTTTTACTTAATAAACTTTCTTCTGGTATGGACCAGGTCATCAGATAAAACCGAAGCACTTAACATGCAAGAAACATTCATAACAGTTTACACAGAAATGGAAGAATTTATCTCAGGTTAGCATCAGTTCACTGCAACATGACATCACTGAGAAAGAAGGTAATTGTATGTTTTAATCCTGAAGTACATGTGGAAAGTGTCAGAAAAGATGCAAGTTTCTTCTTTTTCAGTGTAAGCCACTATATATGTTATCCCAAACTGCTGTATTTAGTTGTCATCAAGCAGCTGATGTAGATTTGGGGAGGGGGTTTTGGGTTCACCAACACTGGACACTGTTAAGATTCAACTGGACAGTGCGTTGGGAGGGGACATACATAGGTTACGCTTTGCCCACAAAGGTCAGACCAGCTGATCCCCAAGGTCCCTTCTAATCTGGTGTTCTATGATCCCTCCCCGAATGGGATGGGATCTTAAGGATATCTCAATCCTAAAAAGCAAATGAATCTAAACTGAAGTTAAAACAAGGCGCGTTTTTACCGTCCATTGAGTTGAATCCTGTCGGCCAACTTGGAGAACTGATCGGGGAGCCTCCGCTGTTTGATGACCCCCTCGGGGCTGACTGACACTTCGCAGAGGGAGTAGGTCTCAGGGGCGCCTGTCAAGTTGAATTCGTGGACGGCGTGACTCACCACCTCTTTTGCTGTAGTGTCTTTGCTGATGATAATGTAACAGCTCTGCTGGTCTGCTTTGAAAACCCTGATTACCTGATCCGGAATATCTGAAATAACAGAGTAACACCTTCAACGTGCGAAGTTACTTTTCCCTTGAAAAGAAACGAGGTCATTTACTGCTTCTTTTGATAGCCAGAAAACAAAAAAAAAACCAGCTAGCAGGGGAAAAAAAGCCATGCTGGCCTTGATAAATATGCACTAAAATATTCAGCTTTGAGAAGCAAACACAAGGACTCTGCTCCTCCCTGCATTTCCACAACTTTATGATCCCACAACCACAATCCAAGGCTCCTAGATACACTGCTAAGCTGCACACTGTCCTTCTCAGCGTGTCTCAGAATCTTTGGCAGCATCATTTATTCCTTCTTTGGCTCTTTTGTCTTTGCGAGACACGTGCCAGGGCACTCTTCCCAGGGATGGGAAGCCATGGAGCATGCATGGATGGGCTGCGGGCAGGAGGCTGGGAAGAGCAAAGGAGATTTGGTTGTTCCCATAACTAGCTGCAAACTTTTACACTCACTATCTCACCCTGAAGGAGCTAAGCTGCTGCCAGCAGTTAATTCTTCGGCTAGTGTACTTATTTATAGCACATTTCATGTATTATAAATGCATTAGAGAGCAGCTTTCTCCGAGGCAGCCTACAGCAGGAAATAAATATGTGAAGAAACACACGTTTCATCTATAGCTTGATGACTGGAAATAATTCGCTCCATTACAGAAGATTTGATTTTCATAATAAAAGTGATGGGGAAATCAAGTCACGAGGCAGAGTGTGCACTGATTTAAAACTTAGGGAAGCAGCTTCCTACCCTCCCTAAACTCTGAAGACTAAAACCTCACCAGCTCTCTGCAGACCCGAGAAGGGGGGAGGCTCAGCCTTCTCCAGAGCCTGATGCTATTCAAAAACCAGGCTGTATGTGCCATTAACTCCTGGATCAGCAATTCCAAGGGAGAGAAGCGAGGAGCTGTTATTACAGCAACAGCCTCCAAAACAGTTTGCACCCACTGGAAAAAAGAAAGTCTCAACATCACCTGTAGCTAAACTGGAGGAGGGGAAGAACCAGGGTGCTTGAAAACCCCCATCTGATTGAACACAGATTCTACTGACAATTTCATTCTTATGACTATCCCATTCCCAGAACAGTCTCATTAATAGCTGGGGACTAGTTGAAACTCAAAAGCTCCATGCATACATGAACGGGGGCAATAAATGACAGAAATAAGTATTATGCACTTATTTGAGAGTGAAAGTAGTGGAAATGACATATTGAGTAACTGGAAACACTGCATTCATAAAAATCGTAACAAGTCAACAGAAGAGGCCAACATCTGTACCTTAGTATCAACATACCTAAAGATCAGAACACACTCAAGGTAGAAAATCAAAAACTGAAGTGTAACTTGGGGGCAAAAGGGAAAAAACACAAAACCCAACCAAAACTGAGTGTAACTTCTGACAGCTGAGGGAAAGTTCTATTACGAACGTGTCTGTCTTTGCTTTTAAGCAGGTGAACTATATATATATACATATATATAATCATTTTCTTCTGCATTATTCAGCTTGCGTTGACAATACAAAACACATTTCAAGTTTGCATGCACATGGTTTTAGTCACACAGAGTCCAACAGAACAGACATGATCTCAAACTACAGCTTCATCTATAATGTGTTTCATAAAAGGGACATAAGCAACTTCATTCCTCAAAGCAAGGTCACAGAGAAGCAAAGGAAACTGCCAAAGGTCATCAGCGTGTTGGTGGCAGAAATGGGAATAAAATGCAGGTCTCAGCCTCAGCACAGCACCATGCCTGGAAAGAAAACCTATGGGTTTGTTTGATTTAAGGGAAGATTATGGGGCAAAGGACTATCTTAATGCCCTAACAGTAATAACAGTGTCAACACAACGTATGAAGGTGTTAAGTGTAACAGGCAAGCCATGCAGTATTAAGGTCTACAGGATGCTGTACATCAGGATACTTACAGTAAAACCCAACAGCTGCGGGCAGGAGAAAAGAAAACACCACATCAGCATCAAATCAAGATCTAGATGTTTACAGAACTGATCAAGTATATGCAGTGCACTGTCACGAGTACTTTGGTTTGCTCTGCTATTCAAAAGTGACAGCGTATTTGCTATAGTAAACATATAGTAAACGTAAAGTAAAGGATTAGTTATCAACATTTGACACTCTGCGGTAACTTGTACAAGTATTAAATGAAGATTCTTAGGGAACATGTGTATGACTCTCACGCAGACAGCAAGAACCTGGATTTTCAGCCCAAAAGGGAACCTAACTCCTATGGACATCTGTGCAATTGATCGGATGTATCTGCATACATCCCTTTTAAAGGGGAAACCTGCAAGTTTTCCCCAAGTCATAGCCACCAGGCACTTTACAGAACATGTATTTACACACAGAACTTACGCTTGAAATAGGGAAACGAGATTCTGACTTGCCACGTTTACAGACATGTAATAAATGCCTCCTGCAGCCACCATATAAACTGTTCCTACAGTAACAGCAATGAAAGCCCAAACCACACGTCCCAGAACATCTTGCAATCTTGCAGTTTTTCAGGCATACAGTATGTAATGCTTGACATCGTATGTAAGACATTGACATCACTGTTGGTACCATGGCAGTCCTATTCCATCCACAATACTGCTTGAAATATATATTTGAAGATGATGGATGGACAAATCAAATCATCAGGAGTACCAGTATTGGGAAGAGATGACAAAAGAGAAAGGTGCAGACAAGGACACTGCTTCCATCAGAGCTCTGGTAAACTCCAGCAAATCAAAGACTCTCAGAGGTAGCAAAATACATTCCTTTGTGAAAATAAGCTAAGTGTCACATGACAAAAAAGCTCCAGTTTGGACCTGTTAGAGCCACAAGATAAAGAGGTAACTGCACTCGGTGTGTTTGATGCTAAAAGATGTATAAGATGCAATTTTCCCCCTGAACCAGCTGCCTTGTAATGATCCTGTAAATCAAGCTAATGCTGCTGGTTTACCTGAAGGATTAGAGAAATCCAGGATGCTAGTTGTAGGCTGCAAGAGGTCAGGGCTGCTGGAGGAGAGGGTTCCCGGAATGGGCATGATGGCCAGGCTGTGCCTGCACTGCCGCGTTCCAACGATGCTGTCGTCCTGCGACTGGCTCACGCTCCCGTCGCTGCAAAAGAGGCTGGAGTCAATTGTGTGCATTAAGCTCCTTAGATTCATCTTGAGGTGAATCTAAGAAACTAAGAAAAGTAATGGCACTCAGATGTGTTAACTGCACATTGCAGACAGGCTTTCAGAATAAGGACACACAAAAAGCATATCTGAAAGTGTTCAAATGGTCGCTGGTCTCGTTCTGCATTTATGGGTCAAATTTGCAGTTTAAAAGTCATATTAAAAAACCCCAATATAAGCAATATGAAGCTAATGACTGGAGATATTCAGTGACTAAAATATCACGACTTAGTAAGGAACAACTGCTTTGGGACCAGAAGAATGTGACAAACCTGAACAGTTTTGGAGGCAAGATGCTGAATCGGGTCTTGTCCAAAATTTTCCTGATTCTGTTTCTCCCACCAGATACCGTGTTTGCTTTCATCTTCTTGTTGCCTTTTTCACGGGGAAACATCTGTTCCACATCTCCAGGCATATCTGGGATGGAGTAACGGTTGTTCTTCTTTTCTGCGATTTTGGGAATATGTGGAATTCCGTTCTTCTCTTGTCCTATCCTGCAGAGCAGCTCCTTAAACACTGTAAGAGAAGATACAGTCATTGTGATTGCCCTTTGCACGCTTAAAACTTCACAGTGAATTCTTCCTTCCTTTCAACCCTTTTGCTTCCCACCCATGCAGTTAAAGCGAGCCAAAGAGTTATAAACCAGGCAATACATTGCATTTTAACTTTGATTCTAAGGGTGTGAATCTTTTCCCATTTAAGCTTTGGATTACCTCAGCAGAAAGAGCAATCCCCTTAATGTTCCATAAAACAATCAAACATTCTGCACGGCACAGCTCTCCCAACTGCTGTTGAAATTAGCACGTATGACAGCAAATTGAACAGACCTGGTCTGCTGTTTCCAGGTAGATTATAAGGAAACATCATGTTCATGGCAATCGGCTCTATGTATTTATTGACTGTGTTGTCTGCATCTTTTACATAATGGAGTGCAGATGCTTCCTCAAGGATAACTGCAAGACAGACTGATACTCTGCCAAACTGCCTTTATTTGCTTTTAGTAATGCTACTGAACAGAAGCTGCATCAAATCTCCTACTGCATTTATCAAGGTAAGTCAGTCTATTACCAACTGACATCCCAAAGATCAAAGTCCATGGAGAAGACAGTGGTTACGTCCTTTGTATTTCTTCCCACAAATAAACTAAACACAAACCGATCAAATTGGTTTATTCATTCTAATTATTTCTCTAAAGATCTTTTCAAAACCTTTTTCAATCACTTAAGTCAGAAATCCCGGATTTTCTCCTGTAAACATGGTGATCCTGGGAGAATGCAGAACCCTACAGAGGAAATTACTCCAGACTGTCCCTATGAGCAAAGCAACCAGGACCTTCCATATAGAAAATCCCAGTCAAATTCCTTATTTCTATCATGTAATAGAATTTCAGGCTACCAGCCTCACAAACAGAATAATATAAGAACAGGAATTGCTCCTTGTCAAAGGAATATATAAGAATATAAGAAATATAAGAACAGGAATTGCTCCTTGTCAGCACCAGGCGCTTAGCGCTCAATTAAAAAGACAGGATAATAATTATCACTGTTGACAAAAGCTTCAAGACATGAATCCATTCAAATTTATCAGAGAAATCCCTTTGCAATTGTAAGCAGGTAGCACAAAGCTACAAGAATCCATTGTCAATGTATGCTGCTTACATTTATAATACAGATGAACCATCTATCCCTGTCTCAGTTACTGTTCTGCTTTATTTTATGTCATTTTACATGATTCTGGACCAAAAGTTACGGTGGGGTTTTAGGCTTTTTGGAATTAAAAAGCAACTGCTTAGACCTTGAAACTTTTTACCTGCACTGTCATAAACAGAAAGTAATAACTGACAAGAAAATCAATAGTGACCAAGGGCAGGTAACTGGGGGAAGAAAGTAAGAGAAGGAAACCATCAGGAAGTCTCAGATACAACTACAGAGGAAGGAGCTATCTTGGGCACAGCCTCGTTCTTTCTGTAGCTATGGTTATTCTGTTGCCTGAAGGCGATTATGGAAAAAGAACAGATGATTTGACTGAGATTTTAAAGAGGTATTTACGTGTTTATATTCACACTGACAATTAAGAGCCAACATTTCTATGTCCTATCACTTTATATATCCCCTTTTCAATTTATCCTATCATTCTTACAGCCATTAGAAAAACGTTGACAAAGCCCAGTTTCACATTTTTGCTGGGTTTTGGCAAAAAAATCTTTTGGTCCGGATCCCTTGGCTCTGTTTCAGCCCTATCACACAAAGAGACGTTAAAGCTGCTGAAACAGTCATTTGGGACTTCTCAGGGAGTACAGAGCTGCCCATGGCTGGCTTTGCGCCACTCAACGTGCAGCCCCTGGCACATGAGAACTTCTCCGAGGAAATGGAGGCACAATGAGGGGACTTCTGCACAACTTCTCGCTCCTGGAGTGAGGTTGAGAAAGAAAGGTGGAATCTTAATGCACTTCTACAGCCAGAAACACTGGAGTTTTCTTCACGTACACAAAAATACATCCTATATAAAGTCTACTCACCAAAAATGTTTGTTTTTACAGTGATGGAGAGGTGAGTGTTGTTCCGTAAGATCTCCAGAGCTTTTACAAAGGTAATGTTCTCAAAATTCTGTCCATTTACTTCCATTATCTGTAAGAAGAAATAAAGATAAGGACTATTAAGAGAACAACCATCTGACAGACTTATAAATACAAAGGCGACAATACAGGCACAGTGAGAACTTTCTAGAAGTTAACACAGCATCTTTACAGCAGTTGTAGGATGAAAATATTCCTTGGAAAATAACTAGCCTCATCATGTCAGTGACCGAGCCAGTACCTCCAGTTCTACCTGACAAATGCTTTAAATACATTTATTTTCTGTCATCATCTTGCAATTGGGAACTGCAACTGAATCAAAAGTAGTGGATCATGAACCACGGAGCTGATATTTTATTGAAGGCTGGATGTTGTGGCTGCCCCATTCCTGGCAGTGCTCAAGGCCAGGTTGGATGGGGCTTGGAACAACCTGCTCTAGTGGAAGGTGTCCCTGCCCGTGGCAGGAGTTGGAACTGGATGAGCTTTAAGGTCCCTTCCAACCCAAACCATTCCATGATTCTATGAACTTCACCTAGAGCCAACTGCCATTGCTCCACCAGCCTCAGTGAACAGGGATGACCCACACAAGGTGGGAACTGATCCAACAAAACAATCTGATGGCTTCAAATTAATCATATAGCCAATCAGAAAGTCCCCCCAAATAACTACGATTTGGTTTCTTTTCCCATTCTGATTTTGAAATACTTTGAAAACTACTTAATAGAAACCCATTTAACACATGCAAACTGGAGCTGAACTGTGCCATTCACAACAGGATGCTAGCCAGTTGTTTGCTTTCAGTAAACAGCATCATAGAATCATAGAATCATAGAATAGTTAGGGTTAGAAAGAACCTAAGGTCATCCAGTTCCAACCCCCCCACCATGGGCAGGGACACCTCACACTAAACCATCCCACCCAAGGCTTCATCCAACCTGGCCTTGAACACTGCCAGGGATGGAGCACTCACAACCTCCCTGGGCAACCCATTCCAGTGCCTCACCACCCTCACAGGAAAGAATTTCCTCCTTAGATCCAAGCTAAACTTCCCCTGTTTCAGTTTGAACCCGTTACCCCTTGTCCTGTCACTACAGTCCCTGACGAAGAGTCCCTCCCCAGCATCCCTACAGGCCCCCTTCAGGTACTGGAAGGCTGCTCTGAGGTCTCCACGCAGCTTCTCTTCTCCAGGCTGAACAGCCTCAACTTCCTCAGCCTATTTTCATACAGGAGGTGCTCATCTTCTGCCAAGAACACTACGGTTGGTTGAACAAGAGTATTTTACATGAACTTCATTCTTTTTACCTGGTCTCCACGCTTAAGCCCAGCTTCTGCCGCTTTACTGCCCATTTCCACAGTCTCTACAAAAATACCAAACCCTTTGTCGCTTCCTCCAAGGAGGCTGAAGAACAGAGGCGAGTCTCTAGAAGGTTTCTGCAGGGTAATTTGTCTCCATTTGGCTTTGGCAGCACAGGCAATATTCAGCAATCTGAGATGGCCTTTCATTTTCTGCAACACAAAAGACAGCAACATAAAACTGAGCTCGATTTTGCTAGAAATGGAAAAAACAGTTGTGAAAAACACCCCCAAGTGCCAGAAAAAGGAGGTTTTGATGCCATGCAATCAAATCTTGCTAAATAAACCACATAAATGAGTGCCCTGTGTACTATTTTATATGGGCTTTATATCTAAATACATATTTAAGAACAACTTTGTCCATGTTAAAAGCAATCTACTGAAGACTCCAACGTTGTTAGTCATTGGCAACACGCTGGCAAACAAGGAAGTGCACTATTAGGAAGCACGACCCCCTTCTATTTTGCTCCTACCGTATCTTCCAAGTTCTTTTCAAATTCCTCCAGGAATCGAGTCATAGCAGGATCTCCTTCAAAGTCATTAAAATGATTGTTCACCCACAGCAAGACCACTCTGGTAACCTGGAAAAAGAAAATATCAAATCATGTGTATATATATATATATATATATATAGATATAAAGGTACCCATGATTCTTCTCCTATAAACTTTAACCTCATAGATTAACATAGAATAACATATGACAGTTTACTGCATCTGTTCACAAACAGAAGCAGAAGACATTTACAGTGGAAATCATCTTCTCTCTTCCTTTCACTGTAGGAACAAATCTTATGCCTAATTGTCTCCACCACCCAGTACTTCATGGTGCACAATTCCATCTTCTAAGTTAACTCTTCCTTATGCTGTTTATAAAACTTATCTTTTCAAAGCATCCTTATGATCTCCTTAAAGAAAGTTCTAGGAAGTACGCTTTGATAATAGAAACTTTCAGTTAAATCTTTTGGTTGCTTTCCTACGTGCAACAGTTATTACCATTCGTTATAAATATTTTATCCACCCACATCATACAAAGGTTGGTTTATAGCAGTTTCTCTTCTAAAAATAAACAATTTCCTCTTTTATTTGCTGAGACAGTTTTCCTTTACTTTCCTTTTCTTAATAGACAGTAGTGCCAAGAGGAACAGCATGCAAAAAGGTGAGAAGCAGTAACCACAGCAAAAGACCCCTGACAATTTCCTACTCAAAGAAAGACAGCATTTTGATAGTCTGTTGCGTTTCCTGCAGCTCAAAGCTCGAACACATAAAACCGCTGGCAAGGAATTTTACTGCCATCACATTCAACAAATTGGACAGGGATACAGGTTCCAAACCGTGAACAGTTTTCATGTGTATGCGCATGGGTATACAGGAGTAGAACCTGGTTCTGTTTATGGAACCAGTTTTTATCAACTGCACCTGTCTTGAGCAAAGTTTATTTTAAGTACAGAGTTTGCAATAAGCTGCTTGAATAAAATATGCTCAATACACTGACAAGCTCTGCAATAGAACATTATGGAAGACAAGCATAACGCTGCTGTGAAAAGAAAGAGGGTATGTCCAAGAGTTCCCTGAATATCTGGTGAAAAGGGATTTCAGAGACTGGCATTTACATCTTTAACTGAAACAGAAAACAGTTTTTATCATTCTGCAGAAGAGAAGCCGTGTCAAACCTAATTTAGGATATGACATTATACACATACAACACACTGAAGAATCCTGTCTTGATATCAGTGAAAAATACTTTGCTTTAAAACAGTTCATATAAAATAGCTGGAGCATAATCCTAGTTTCTCATCAATACAAAAGGGAATCTCTTTAGAGACATTTTCACCTGAAATACTCAACTCTCAGACTCAAACTGACCTTATCCCTGAGGCTGTCCACTGTGAACCATTCCAGGAGTTTATTCCCAACTTCCAGGGGGCTTGTTAGGAATGTTCTGTATGTTAGAAGGAAGTCTTCGATGTAGGTTGGATCCACAATCGAATGTTCTTCTATTAAGTGCATGATGAGTCGCTCAGGTGTTGCCTGAAGAAATTAAATGCAAAACATCACTGGTATCTCTCATCACTACCTCTCCCTAGAGAGTATCTGAACGTAAAACCATATGAACATTACACTCCCTTTTGACATTTCACTTATAGCAAAGTCAAGAGAAAACATACTAACATGTTTAAATCAAGTCTTTGTGCTGCTCTCAGCCCAAATGTTTTGCACAGGTAATACCCGAGACGAACAAAACTGAGTGTGTGTTCTAGATTCAAACCAAAATTGTATTTATTTACTAACAAGGGTTAAATAGATGGATGGAAAGCACAGAAAGAAATTCACCTTGATAACTATGTGTCCTTTTCTGGTTCCACTGCGATCCAGCTCCCTGTGTTCCTTTACCATCACAATTTCTCCTTCTTCCTCCACTTTGTGAGTGTTTTTTTCCACGTGGTTCAGAATCCTCCAGTAGTCTTGCTGGGCTATACACACAAACTGCCCCCAGACAACACGCGGTTGTTAGTTAAGTACCCAAACCATGAATGTATCCCCATCTCTGGGCTGCTTCAACACAGTCACAAAGGCATTTAATACCAAACCTGGCCTGTTTTGCCCAACTACACCAGAAAGTTAGAATAAGAGACAAATAGAACTGGTCACCTGCTTACAGCTCCAAAAGGTGGTTCAAGTGGGCTAAACATATAAACGAGAAAGCCTCTAAGAAGTGGAAATGGATATTTTCAATTTCTCTGCTCTTACTGCATGTCAATCCCATGCACAGCATGACTGGGGTGGACTCAGCTTATATTGCAAATTCCTGTTTCTCACATAACAGCAGCATGAAATAAATCTCAGGCACTACAGAGTGATCAACTAACTCAACATCAGCAGAGCCCCTGACCTATAACATACCAACCTCCTTTTTAATGCTCCTGGAATGAAGATCATGCATCAAGATCCAAGCAGTCTGTTTCCTTTTATTAAATGCTTAAGAATAGGAGATAGTAGTATAGAACTGTAATCTTACCTGACAATCATCCACTTTGGTTCTGACCACTCCATTCATGTACTGTTTGTCCAGAGAGGGAGTAATCCCAAAACTATTTCCCATACAGAGACTCTCACTCTTCCCATCAGGATAGCTGATTTCCACTGTGCCATTTAAAATAACATACCAAGAATCGAGCTGGAGGAAGTAAAAAGGAAGATTTATAAAGTGAAGCTAATTCAACAACTTTTTAGAAGCTGTTCCAGTGCTCTTATCTCAGAAAGGCTTATTCTTGTTGTCAGCTGAGTTTTGCAACATGTCATTCACTAAAAGGGTGCACTGTACGGCAAGCAATGAAGATGACTGAAACAAGAACGCTTTTCAGCGTTCTTCATTCATTTCACAACTAATTCAGCAGGGAGGCATGCTGATGAATAGATAGCTTTTTTAATCAGTGGGCTAATTGCTACAATACATTTATACCATTTAGTGAGAACGAACACTCTTCCCCTGGGTACCCATTTGGTCACTGCGAGAGATGAGAGCCTACCTACTCCTCTTGGAGGGGTGACCTGCTATGGCCATTCCAGACATCTTGACCCAAGGACAGAGACTTCAAGACAGTGATTCAGAGCACCTATGCTGGGAGCCTGACCACTGACTAATTTGGGCATCAGTCTCCTCCTACTGAATATGTACGGAAACTGCTCCTAATACACAGGCAGTAACACAGTAATACACAGGCAGAATCTCCCAAAGGGATGGGCTAAAGTTTAGGTATTTTGGCTATGGTGAGATAAGAATTCTTTAACTCGCAAGTGTGGAAGTGGTGCAACAGATTTCCGAGCCCTTCACCCCCACAAACCCTTGCTAACACACTGCCTGTGGTGGAAGCTGCAACTTACTTCTTGGCCGTCTTCAAGTATGATGGCTCCTGCTTGCTCCACTACTTCGAATATCATCACTGAGCAAAGTTCTCTCCTCACAGACATGGTCATGTTTGCAAAGGCAGGGAGCTGATGCATAAATTCCAGTAATTGCTCTGTTAGACAAAGGAGACATTGGTAGGAAGACTGCAAGGCGCAGGGGTTCCTTAGACACCCTACCCTGCGCAGGTGGATTAAACCTCTGTTAAACGCATGTTACAATTGCTCAGTGGTGTCACAGCTCCCATTAGTGCCGCTGGCTAAATGAGCCCAGTATGCATTTTGTCATCAAAGACCAGAACCTGACTCCACAGTCCTCTGATTGACTTTCATGGCAGCAATCTAGCTGGAGTGTAAAAAGTAAGTACTTCAGCTTCAAACATTAAGAAAAATGAAAACACCCTTATGGTACAGTAATTATAAGCTTGACAGGAGCTTGAAATGATTTTCCAGTGTTTAGAGAAGCAATCTCAAGTATAGCTTAATACAAATTTTACTGTTAAAACTAATGCCAATTTCTAGTCAAACACTGCAGTAAATCATTTTAATCTCACACGTTTTGCCCTTTACAATTAAGTGTATCTGTGCTGCAGTACTAGTATGTTCTCTCTGCCATTTAATAACTAATTCAACCATTTCAGGCAGTTAAAACTATCTTGCTACCTATTCCTCCCTTATATCAACCCCGACAATGACTGTAATACTTCACACTTCAAGCATCTCAAAGACTGTTCTTTAAAATACTTAAGTTTCTCAGAACAAATACTCTTTCGGATAGGAAGAGAAGAAATCATTCAATTAATTGTATCTCTCGAGCAAAGTGATTTGTGGAAGGCATCACTCTTTTGAGGACATACATTTAATGTTAACTCCCTCAACAGTTTTCAGACATGCTCTTACAGGTGTTATATGATACAGTTTTACATAGAGATCTTTTTTCTCCTCACCAATATCATCATCAGTTTTATCTGCAGGCTCTTTCTCAAGGCACTCTCGTACAACATCTCGCCCTAGAAGTGGATCAGAAGTTCTGTCAATGTCTTCGTCCTCCTCTTCTTCTTCATCTTCAGAGTCTACAGGTGCTTCTGGAAGACCTGTTAAATCAACGTCTCCCATCTCACTCTCTGTAGCCTACAAAGCAAACATCCATCAGACAAAGACTTCAGTGTCTGCAGTTTAGTGATTTATGATCTTAGGTAGCTAATACAGCAAAAGAAATTCTGTGACCAAAAATCTAAAGTAGAAATTGCAACAGTTCCCTTTGTGAACAGCGAGCAAAACACCTTACACTGAAATCTACAGTCACTGGATGGTACAAACACCACTGGCATAAAGCAACACCATGCTGCAGGCATTACAGTCACAAGTTCTGAAACAAAATTAACATATCGGGACATTTGTTCTGTCTTTACTTATATCCCTCCCCAACTCCAAGGAACTACAGGCAATATAAACCCAGCAGTATTAACTGTGTGACACTGCAAAAAGCAAAGCAGATTGAGCGGCTGAAATGAAAGGGATCTGATCTCATATTGGTATTATAGCATGGATTTTAATCCTAGCACAGAGCACGTATGGCAGGAGGAGTACATAAAGGAAGGGAGGAGAGAGATAAGGATGACTCTTCTTTCCTCTGTTGGCTGATTCTCATTTGATAGCATTTACTCTGGTTTGCAAATTCACATAAATAAGACGTTCTTTCACAATGTGAGACCTTGTATTACTAATGAAATAATGCAATGATTCAGTACTACCATTGGTTACCCAATGGTGTAGATACCTCTCTACTGTCATCAATAGATGGCAACAGAGGCATCACACTGAGCAGACACACGACACGCTGGTGGAAGAGAATGCAATACTGGTAACAAAAAGCAGAATGGCACAAGACTCGCTATAACTCCTTATGTAAAGTTTAAATGATGTAATTGCATGAAAATAACTTTGCAAACAGATGGGAGGCAAAGAAAAAAAAGCAGCAGTTTTGAATTTGCAATCTCCACCGAGGAGTTTCTCCATCACTTTTTTTCAGTTGAAGCCAGCATGCAAATCACTTTTCTGTTTAAATTCAAAGAGTTGAACAACAAGATGTGTCACTGAGAAGTATAAAGCAATTACATCGATGGTAGAAAAGGGAGTTTAGCTTTTTAAATGAACACGTTGACAATATTCCCTTTCACTTTAAAAGGAATCCTGGAGATTTTACAAAAACACGGAACAAACCAACACAGCAAATGCTCTGCATGCTCGCAAAACCTCCAAACCAAAGGATGGGATCCCATCCACCCTGACACTGAACACTTCAGTGATGGGGCAGCCGCAGCCTCTCTGCGCTACCTGTGTCAGTGGCTCAGCATCTCCTCTTCTGCAGTTTAAAACTGTTGCCCCTTGTCGTGCCACAGCAGGTCCTGGTAAAAAGTTTTTCTTACAAGCCCCTTTACGTACTGACAGGCTGCAATAAGGCCTCCTTGGAGCCTTGTTCCCTTCTCTCCAGGCACTAGGGACTTCCTCTTACTGCCATGACTTTGCAAGTAAGATGGAGAGTGCCTACAGCAGCTACAGCATCTCACTCTGGACCTGGGATGCATCTTGTTGGGTTCCATGGACTTGTGTTCAGGTTCCTCAGGTGGTCCCAAACCCGATGTTTTGTTATCATGGGGAGGACTTGATTTCCGCAGTCCCCACATTGAGGTTCAGGGACTTGAGAGATGTGGGAAGAGTGACTACTGAGGCAAAAAATTCATTGCTGAGTGCCTCAACCTCCTCCACATCACTGCCTTTATGGAGGCAGGAGGGAGTGCATTCCCCTCCGCTTGTGGAGGGAAGGGAGTGCATTTTCTCTAATCTTTTTCTGACTAATATACCCTTCTTATCCTTCCCATCCCTTGCCAAATCCAGCTCCAACCATGCCTTGCCTTCCCTGATCCAAACCCCACACCTGCGGGCAGTGTCCCTATCTTCCTCCCAGGATGATGTCCCTGGGTCCAACACTGTTTGCATTTCCTCCTTGTGCTTCAGTTTGACCAGGAGGTCTTCCTCCAGCCATGCTGGTCTCCTGCCTTCCCTTCCTCATACAAAATAACACCCATTTTAAGTGATTCAATCACAGCAGACTGTGCTGCCTCCATCTTCCCACACGCTCCATGTTGATCAGCTAATGCCAGCCCCAGCACTTTGACAGATGAGCAGCATTTCCTTCTCTGACTAGACAGAAAAATACTGGGATTTAGATATCACCTTGGACCTTTTGAGCTTGCCCTCATTTTAATAATTAGCCAGCAAGCCTACGAAATAAGGCTTAAATGACTTAACATCAGTATTTCTTTCAGAGGAGGGTAATGGGATATATAGGGTTAAATCTGTTTTACATTACATCACTTTACTGGCTTATGTAGCTCACATTAACAGCTCTGGAATTAAGCCCAAGTGCAAATTGTGCTTGGAGAGTCTCAGCAGCACGTGATCCACACAGCATTTTATGCAAGGACTTTTCTAGCATTTCTTCAGCTAAATAGCTACACTTTATATCAACTTCTCCAGGCAGAGCAAGACAGGCTACACAACTAACTCCCACTTTGATAAACTCAAGCTAAGCTAACAAAACAGGCCCCAGGGTCTACTGAAAAGTGATTCTATTTTCACTGTGTATTATATATAGGAAAATAAACCAATCTTCTCTTCTTGATAAATGTGATCATTGGATCAAGCTATGAAATAAGAGATGATCCTCAAACCGTGTTTCAAAGATTACATGCAGATGGTTGACAAAACGTTGGCAGGTCAGGCAGTGCTGGAAGGGGCAGGAAGGATTTCATTCCTAAAGCCATCTGCAGAAGTGGCTGCTCTTCCCAAGCACGATGCCCCATTATCAAATATCAAAATCAGCCTTAACAGAAACGTTTATGAATCACTAACGTACAGATTGAAAGCAGAAGCTGCAATCCCCAAACCTTACACATGGATTTTCAGGATCGGGAATATATGGCAAGAGTATCTATAGAGAAGACTGCTGGAACAGCCCCAAACGGTGCGTGTCAGGGGGATCACCTGGGAAGTTACCACCAGATCACAGTCAAAACCAGTTATTTACTATCTTAAAATACATTATTACTCTATATAATACTGCAAATTTTGCCAGTTAACATGAATCAGCTCTGTCCCATTGTGGCAATGTCCCATCCACTGGCCTATGCTTTGAAGCTAAAGATGTTAAGAATAAGCCCTTGCAGTGTTGTAGTGACAGTGATACGTACTCCACTATAATCTGTGTCAGAAACATACACTGACACCACTTAAAAGATTTCCTGTAATAACTCCATATGATAACGTATTTAATGCTTGTGACTCCTGATGTAACCTATTAAGAACAAGGGATTTTTTTCCCCTTCCCTCATGTCAATTCTGTCAGGAGGAAAAAGTCCAAGCCTTTTTTCAGAATTGACAGAAAAACCCTCAAGTAAGGCCCACTCCCACATGCATATTTTATAGATAATCCATTTTAATATCCAAACCTTAACCACAACTGGAATTACTGCTGGGCAATAATGCTGCTGCCCACAAATGCATATCCTGCCAAAGTGATAAATGAGAGATCGAAAAAGAAGAGAAAGAGAGAAGCTTTAAGTACATCACTGACAGAACTAACCAGATAAGAAACAATTGGCTGCTCATTAAGAGAACAGCATTGCAAGCTGTCGATACAGGAAACTAATTCATCCTAGTAGAGTGAGACCCTACCCAACTACGTGTGGAGAGACAATCTGCATTACCTGCTGCCCTGGCCTGTCCCAGGAAAAGGCAAAGAAAGATGCTTTCATTCTGCAATACGTGCTGAATTATTATATGAGAATATCTACTACAGGTCAAAGCAGCTGAGGGATAAAATCCCTCATTTCAACTTCTGTAAGCATAACCATAGAGCTTCCCCTGCTTCTGTGGTTCTAAAGCTAAGCAGTGTCAGAAATGGGTCGAATGAAAAAAATAATAGTAATAAAAACCCGCTTTGAGTAAATTAAAGTTGTTTTAAAACCTGTAAGGGAGAACTTACTTTATTCTCTCTCTTAAAATAAAAGCCTACGGTCCGACAGAGAAACAACAGCTCTGCAGTATTCCAGGGAAGTTGGACTTTGCAATAGACACATTTGGACATTTTACCACAAACACACTGAAAGCTTCAACAGGGAGCAGTAACGGGACAGGAGAAGGGAGAAAAATATCTTTAGAAATGTATGTTCCTGTGTTTCTGCAGCCAACTGAGGGGCTCGTACAATGTGCTCGCAGGCAGGACTCCTTTTCTGCTGATCTCACCTCAAGCTTTATGTTCATCGCTTCCTGTTTAACATCCTGGACTGAGAGGCAGCTGGAACAAGTGAAACCTCATTTCAACACTGTCAATGAATCCAGTGTACACAGAGGAACGGAAACCCCTTCCAGTGTTCATAAAAAATTGCTTTGCTCTTTGCTTCTACCACTCTAATTGTGTTTTCCTATTCTGGAATTACGTTTGCACTACTTACTGTAAAAATTAATGTTAAAGATACCATTAATTCAAAAGGTCATTTCAAGGCTACATTAATCACAATTACTCAAAAATGCTTTTCTCTCTGCTGACGTTAATAATACTCCTAGAGAGTTTGGCATGTTACAGATATGAAGCTGACTGTAAAAGCAAAAGCAAACCATCATTTCCCAAATACTTCTATGAAAAGCTCTATTTTAATGCACCAAAAATGCTTTCAGCTACTGAGCCAACACATTTAATCAAAATGTAGGTTTACTGCATATCAAAGAGACTCTCTGCTTTCATAATACCATGATGAATATTGGGGAAAACACTTCTCTTTCTGATTTCAAAATCTGTCTATATTGATGCGTCACCGCAATATAATGCTGTGTTAAATACTGTGCCATGACTTTATCGCACAGTATCTACCCATGCACTTCTAACTGTGTGACAAACACGAAGAGACTTCTCCAAAACCGTTATAGCTACCGCAGTAAAGTCCATAAAATACCTTTTAACAGGTTACAATTTGCACATTCGGCATGCAGGGACCAGATAGGAAAAATTCACTCAAAAAGGGATTAAAAAACTAACAGAGGGTTGGTTTATTAACAATCTGCAGTCATTTTCATATTATTAATGATTCCTTAGGGTACAAAAATACATTTCACCACCGTTTATTAGCTGCAGTGCATATAAATAAGCTACTCCATTATTTCTTTATTTATATAAAACTCATTTGTTTAGCAGTTATGTTCTTCTGGCCTTTTCTGAAGAGCAGCCATAAAGCATTTCAAATGCAAGGAACGAGACATGACAGAGGATCCACTCATTCCTAGAATGATAGTTTTGTTATCAATAATATATTTTAAGTGCTTTTCACTTAGAGCAACCTCTCCAAACTCATCAGGTAGACAGGGAGGCAGACGATGGTCAGGAAGACTGTCCATCAGCATCCTGATATATGAGATGCTCAGGTACAATACACAGACTAGTTCTGGTGATTCCAGTTAATTAAATCAATTCTGTTGACTCAGAAAATTAATAAATAAATAAATAAGTCAAGAGCCAGAGCAACATCTTCCAGCACCATCAGAGAATTCACAGAGCACGGTGAAGACTCTCTCAGGGATTCTAGCTACTCCTGACCTAGCTGGCAGCAAGGAAATCTAAAGACGTTGTAAGGTAACAGATTAAATAGGACAAAAACACTTAGAGACACTTTGTATTCTAAAAGGATTTTGGCTTTTAATGCCTTAGTTTTAAAGTTACCCAGCAATACTTTGCTGTAGATAGAAAGAACACTGAACTATTTCATCATGTATAGCAATAGTACCCGGGTAGCACCAAGGAAAGGCAATGGTGTCTAAAGTCAAGTTACATCCACATCATGCTCAACAGTTGCTTGAGCATCATGTGGAGTACTCTCTTGCAACAGTAGCAACACTAGGATTTCCACAGTCAATCAGGGCAGAGAGTGTGTTTATTACCACACTCTAGCTTGCAGAACAGAACATCTGTTATTAACAATAATACAAATCATCAAGGAAGGTATTTGAAACACAAGAATGATTTAATGACATTTGTTCCACTTCAGAAAGAAGGAAGATGATCCTGTCAATCACGAAATGGGACTTTTAAAAGCCACAGCACACTTGGGGCTTATAAAGATGTGAAAAGCAGTAACGACAGTTTTACAAGGAGTTTAGTTCACTTTTGTGTGGCTGTGGAGGTTCCAAGTACACAAGCAACACAGGGATGTGCAGAAGCATCAAGAGGTCAAGCCTTGGATAAAGAGCCACTGGTTTTGGTTTTGGAATGTTTAACATCAAGGGAGGAAAAATACAACACAAATGCAGTTTTACCTGATAAATATCAGATAGGCTGCTGCTCCCAGAATCACTGGCAATGCTACATCCCGACTGGCTTGAAGGGACATGCGTCACCTGAGGATGAGGATTGTCGGTAAGATGCATCTTGGTAAGATCGGCTGGAAGCTGTAAGTAACATGGATTTGGGGAAAGAAAGGAAAACAAGAAGTGTAAGTTTGATTTGAAATCGAAGTTATTTGTAAAACCTTTGTTACAGAATTGAATATCCACCTGTAGCTTAGCTTTCTTTCAAAAGGCATGACAAGTTAGACTAAGCTTGACTAATCATAGAGTGGTTTGAGTTGGAAGAGACCTTAAAGCTCATCCAGTTCCAACCCCTGCCACGAGCAGGGACCCCTTCCACTGGAGCAGCTTGCTCCAAGCCCCTGTGTCCAACCTGGCCTTGAGCACTGCCAGGGATGGGGCATCCACAGCTTCTCTGGGCACCCTGTGCCAGTGCCACAGCACCCTCACAGGGAAGAGCTTCTGCCTAAGAGCTCATCTCAGTCTCCCCTCGGGCAGGGTAAAGCCATTCCCTCTTGTCCTAAATGAAAGACAACAGAACTTCTTCACTATCCTACTGTTTACTTTATTCTAGTTTTAGAATCACAGAATAGTTCGGGTTGGAAAGGACCTCAAGATCATCCAGTTCCAACCCCCCTGCCATGGCCAGGGACACCTCACACTAAATCATCCCACCCAAGGCTTCGTCCAACCTGGCCTTGTGTATATAAAACCTAGGTTTGTGTATATTTTACTTACAAACCGAAGTGTAAGATACCCACCCTGTACCTTACTATCTATTTCACATGAAACTGGGAAAAGACAAAGTCTGAAAAGCAAGAGATTGATAAACTCTCATAAACTCCCATTAAAATGAACACAACCAAGCAGTAGGTATAGAAAAGTGAACTGATCTGAGCACAAAGGAAATGCAGTACTTTGAAGCCTATGTTTAGCCACCCAAAAAACAGGCTGAAAAATCTATTTTGGGGATTTGAGAACAGCAGAAAGGTCAAAACACTCAGCTGACAAAATCCAACCCAGTGGCCAAAAGATATATTCACTATCTGTCAGCACACGAAGTACGAGGTGACGTACACCGAGAGGTGACGTAAACCAAGAGGTGACCTCTCCAACAGCAATGAGATGTGTAAAAGTGAAGAAGGAAAGCTGAGATTTAATTCTGCTCCAGAGCACAGGCTGGCTTTGTACATATCCATCTGAACATGTCCACGCATCTTTGTGCCGCATATGGAAATAGTACGGACACATACGGGCACAGGGCAGCAAGTGTTATATTATCTCCCTTAAAGCTTGCAGAGATCTGGATTTACTTAAGGCACCGGTATCTTGCTGGTGACACCTCTGTGCTGATGGAGGTGGCTCCTCCAGCTTGTCCCCATCACAGTGTCTGGTGGCCCCATGCCGCAGGGTGACACTGCTCCTCTGCTCCCAAGGGTTCACACGTCAGCCAGCTCCTCTGCAAACACACTGCAACGCTATCGGCCACGCCGCAAGATAAAGGCACGCACAAGCAAGGTCAGTGCGTCATTTGCCAGGAGGACGGCACCCAGCACAGCCCGGTAGCTGCTAGCAAGTTGCTAGGCAGGGCTGCTGGCAGCCCCTGGTACACTGGAGGTCACTGCAGCTGAAAAATCCCAGAGCTTTAGTAAATCACAGAACAGATCAACTCCTGTGGATTCATCACCCCCGGCTTAACAAGAGCACGGATTTGCTGCAACCTCCCCAGCCCGTCCCCATCTTCACCATCTCCCTCCCCCAAAAACCGGCTCCGAGTTCAGCTTCAATCAGATTTCTTTCCACCCCTGAGCCAGCCCCACGCTGACTGTGATAACAGACACAAGGAAATTAAATTTAGCCTATCCAGATCCTCAAACCTTCAGAACAGCTCCAAGAACAAGTAGGACCAAGAGCAGAACTGATCCTATGGGATTTCCCAGGACAACAGGGGCAGGTGCCTCTCTACCAAAAACTGGCACTACCAAAGCCTGTTCAGGCTCAAAGATTCTTCTGTTCCCAAAGAACTGTTCTAATCAATCCATTAATCACTTTCAATTGATCTTCATTCTCACTGCCAGCACTCCCCTTCATTTCTATCACCTATACAGCACACGGGCACGTAAAACGCTGCTGCTGGAGTGTGCAATATATTCTTGTAAAAGACATTTAATGCAGGTTGGATGCAAGGAAACACCACAATCTCTCTTGAAATTTGAGAGAGAGATAAGGTTTATTTGAGACAAGTGACCTTTAAAGTGCTGCTTGCCACTCTACTCCATCTCCCAAAATAAATCACAGCTTCTGTCTTTTGTATGCCATTTTTATTACCCAAACTCACTGTTCTTTCTTTCAGAGCTCACTAAGCACCAACACATGGGTAGGGTGTTTCTGTAACAACATCACAGCGGATGTGGGAAGGATGCGCTGGATGTGGTAGTGAACTTGCTGAAAGGGGCCTAAATTGGCTTAATATTGATGAATAATGCTCACTTTCTAGTCAACTATGATTTTGTGTGTGGAAGAAACTTAAAACCTGTTGTTACAATTGCGTCCATACCTTGAAAAATTACATGTTGGGAAACAAGTTCAAAATCACAATGTTCACCCGTGTCCACCTTAGAGGCTTTCAGACACAGGTTTATGTATCTGCCTTCCAGCTAGTTGTGTGCCTCAGCAGCCAGAGATAGGAAAATCCCAAAGAGCCATGAAATTCTGGTAAACACTCAACACAGAAATAAACTATTTACTTGCCATTTTAAACCGTAACTTCTACACATCACTTCTGAACCGCATCTCACTTGTTCTCATCTGAAACTATTCAATTTTCAAGCCACCCCACTTGAGATGTCTGACAACTGAAGATGCAGGCAGTACAAGAATTGCCATGCTACTGGGACATGCTCTAGTGAGACCTCACCTGGAGCATTGTGTGCAGTTCTGGTGTCCTCAACATAAAAAGGACATGGAACTGCTGGAACAAGTCCAGAGGAGGCCACGAGGATGCTCAGGGGACTGGAGCACCTCCCATATGAAGACAGGCTGAGGAAGTTGGGGCTGTTCAGCCTGGAGAAGGCTGCGTGGGGACCTCATAGCAGCCTTCCAGTACCTGAAGGGGGCCTATAGGGATGCTGGGGAGGGACTCTTCATCAGGGACTGCAGTGACAGGACAAGGGGTAACGGGTTCAAACTGAAACAGGGGAAGTTTAGATTGGATCTAAGGAGGAAATTCTTTCCTGTGAGGGTGCTGAGGCACTGGAATGGGTTGCCCAGGGAGGTTGTGAGTGCTCCATCCCTGGCAGTGTTCAAGGCCAGGTTGGATGAAGCCTTGTGTGGGATGGTTTAGTGTGAGGTGTCCCTGCCCATGGCAGGGGGGTTGGAACTGGATGATCTTGAGGTCCTTTCCAACCCCAACTATTCTGTGATTCTGTGACATGAGTGTGAACAGAGATTTCCCAGCTAACCCTGATTTTCTAAATGAATCCTTAATTTAGCCTTGCAGTAGTATTTCTATCTATACCTATGGCAACACATGCTGTACAAGAAGCGATTTGCCAACTTCCTCCAAGTCGTATTCCATGATTCTGAAGTTAATTGGAGTATAAATTCCAATACATGGTGTATCTCGCACGCTAACAGACCATTTGTACAGGCCCAAGTAGAGTGCGTCTGCAGTGATATTTACTTCCTACGTAAACCCCATTTACTCTCAGCAGTGAAGTCACACAGACTACTTGGGAACTCAATTAAAAGCTAATTTTGGTAGAACAGGGTTTTAAGATTGTAATGCCCTGTACAACAGAGCAAATTACGTGAGCTCTGATGAGATGACCAACTCTTGAATCAACTCGTTTTGAGAAGCACACTAAAAGTGATTGTCAGCTTGAGGACAGCTTCCCTTTATGTGCTCCCTAGGAAGGTTTTGTTACAAGTTAAGGCTATAGAAAAATCACTGCACAGTTTATAGGGAGAGAAAAGCAACCACAGAAGTCATAAGTGAATTAATGCCATGGAGAGAGAGTCCCGAGAGCTTTGTCTTTCTATTCCTCATTCCTTCCAGGGAAAGGAATGAGAAGAACCTCATCAGCAGAGGGAATATGCTCTTCATGCTTTACTTCCTAGATGACTTAGTTTTGGATTTACCAATATCCCTATGGAAAAGCCACATCTGTGCCTTTTTGCCCCAGGTTTTGAAGGCAAGTATCAGTGCTTCCTGGTATGGTTTGAATAACCAAAAAACCACATGCTGAAAAGATACAGACAACATGAATCTGCAAAACAGTCTTGACAGATGGACACAAGACCCACGAATTATCTTTTTCCATAGGTAAAAGAAGCTTCACCATTGTGATTTATCCTGCAACAAATGGCATGTTTAATAAGCACATTCAGAAACATCCTGCAATGAGGGCAGCAGCCAAAGGACTTATCATCAAAAGCCAAATTACTACTGGAAGCACAGTCCACATAGCTCTCCTGGTGTAGAGTGTCCATTACAAATCCAAATTAATGGACGGAAAATGGGCAATAAGGAAGCAAAAGTTTCACCTCATTCTTTATTTGATACTCCTTGATAGCAAAGTTTTCCATCGGTTTTCCTAGGTCCCTGTAAGGATGTTCACAACCGATCGATGTAGTCTGGACACAGGAAAAGCATCGCCCTCCGAGGGAACAGTTTGTCCTTTTATAGGCTGTGTAAGCAAATTTTCTGTCCTTGGTTTTACAGACTGTCAGTAACCTTATACCTTATTTGCTTTTCTGAAGCTCCCTGAAATGTTGCCAGCAAGAGCAATATTCAGAAACACCACCGGGTTTCTTTCCATGAAGCACTCGTACGACTGCTGTGTCACCATAAAACCCACCATGCGCTGATACACCAACCAACCCTCTCACCCCTAAAGCCAGCTCTCAGCTCCGAGCCCAACTATCCCGCTTTTAAGGCACGTGTATTTATTCTTTTGTTTATTGCTTGAGGTTTTCCATTAAGAGCTTTTCACTGGTTTAAGCTGGAACCCATTAACACACCCTTGGGGAGTGAACTGTGATGACCCTTGGGAACCTCTGAGCTTTAGGAAATGCTCCCGCCTCAGTCTCCCGTGCACCCAAGTGGTTTAAGGGCAGCAATTTTCCTCTCTCAGACAATACAGAAAGTCTGGACCGTAACAAAGAGCCAGTTAAAAACAGCATGTTTGCCTTCAGCTTTAAAGATTACATTATATTGCCCAACTAAAAAGACCGCTTGATCATAGAGCTTAAAGTCATAGAGCTCTCCTCGTCAGTGACTACATCCCTCCATTCCCTTCACAAGCCATTTTCCTTTTGATACCCCTGAATGCACAATTCCTTACCCAGACATGGGAAGCTGAATTATATGGAGGGTTCAGAGATGAGCAGAGGAAGCTTTGTTTGAGGAGCTGGAGGGTGGGATGGGTTTCCTACATTGCTCTTTCATGGACACCTTATCTCAAGACACCAGCAAGCACCCAAATGCATTGCACCATAGCAGTCCTAGCCTTTTGGAGCCCATCCCAGGAAGCATGTCCAAAGTGGATAGGACACCGCTGGCTCTACTTCCACATACTTTTCCTTCCACTGGCGTTACAGCATCCGGCTGTTCGGATGGTCTCACTATGTGCCTGAGTGTCCATCATCAGCTTGTGCATTTTCACAACGTAACTAATTTATTTAATTAGCTCTATCGTTTCTTTCCTCGCCCCTCTGGAACCAGAGCAGTGATGCTCACTCCCCATGACACAGTCAGTCTCTCGCCAAGCAGACCTTTCTGCATCCCAGTTTTTGCTCTCATCCATCCCACTCATTTCCACCTAAGACAAAACAATGAAAAGAAAAACCCCACCTCTCAGATGTTTTTCCTTGGCATCAGTAAGGGAATTGTTTTAATCATCTCTCATACCCTGCTAGCAAAATAATGAGAAACCACCAAAACCAACTGGAGTTCTCTGAAGTCATTTTGCTGAATTTTCATTAGCCTTTTTTCCCAAGGATTGGTATAAATTCACTCTAGGTTACGCTCCCCTTTCACATTCTGCTCCGGTTTAAAATACACTTAGAGCTGTGTTAATGGGAGAGGAGAAAGTTGCTCCTCTGAGATAGAGAAAGAGGCCACTTTGGTATCCACTGAGAGGGTAAGCCGAGCCCAGCTGAATTAGCGATGCTGACATCAGTCCTCAGCTAACTTAATGCAAACAAACCCATTTCCTCCTTCAAGACCACAGATGTTCCACCAGTGGCACAAAAGATTTCTTCAGATTTTTAAAGAGCAGCAAAGATGTCTTTTTGTTTTGAAAGCCAACTGATGGATCAGCTGTTTTCCCACCAGGATCAGACAAAATCCTGGAGCCTTCAGCAACATCATGCAAACAAAACCGGTGCCTCTCCAATTATACCAACTTCAGATCGTTTTCCTTTCTAAAACATACAAAAGATGGGCTCGCTGACAATATTTATGTCAAAACTTGTTTCGATTCATTAGCTACAGTACATACACACTCCAGTCATTATCAGTACTATGGACACGAAGCTCAACGAAATAATGACCAAGTTGACACCATTCACAACAGCATCGCAGTGCCCTGGAAACCCTTGGAGCCTTCTTAAAATAACCCCAGGCTTACAAAAAAACCCCAAACCAACCAACCAAAACTGAACAAAAAAACATCTAAAGAAATAAAAACCCCCAGAGGCTTTTCTATGCCTCCGGCAGCCAAGAGCTTCTTGGTCTTCACGGCTCCTACAGCGCGGAGAAAATAAAACCCTCTCAAGTATTACGTTTCCTTAGTTACAATAAGGTGACATGAGGACAAAATCTCCAACTAAATTCTGGTGTCGCCTTAAACCACGCCTGCAATGCAATTTTAATTTGGTTTTCATACATCTAAATTATAGATTACTGCTATGCCTTAACTCACGGTAACGATAAGAGTCTGACACGCGAGCGTCTCGGCTTTGGAGAAGAAGGGTAGGGGCATTGAAAATTCACCTGCAAAAAGATTGATGCAAAGTACTGATGGGAGCTCGTAATAGTGGGAATATCCAACACGGAAACCCTAAATCGCCTCTTTTTTTGCTTTACAGCCATCAACTAATACAGAGCAACAGTGGAAAGCGTCCCTGCCCATGGCGAGGGGTTGGAATTGGGTGAGCTCTAAGGTCCTTTCCAACACAAATCAGTCTGTGATTCTATGACCTCTGGTCCGTTCCTAGCACAACACTTAAAGTGTCAAGAACTGCGCTTTGTTATCATGAAAATGTAACAGGAATGTTCGAATAGGCTTATCTGCAATGGCAGAGCTCAGATTTTACTGAAAATTAATACAGTGCAAGACTAAAGAGAGCCTTGTCTAAATAACCGCAGTAGAAAACAAACTGTGGCAGCAGCAAGTGCTGCTGCGACTTGTAGAACTTCACCTCCTTACAGAAGCCGTTATAACTCCAGCACCACGCAGGCAGCAGCAGTGTGACATGCGGGGAGCTCTCTCTCATCCTGAGACAGGTCTGCAGGGCACAGATATTCCAAACCTGCATCGCGTTTCATCTCAGCTGAATAATTTATAACCCCTTATATACACTGATCGGTAAAATGCAGCGGTGATGACGGTTCCTCTTCACACATCCTCAGGCTGCTACAACCTCACTTCACTGGAATGACACGCAAGTGGCAATCGGCTCCTGGATGCAGCTCACAGGGCTGCGAGGAGGCATGGACACGAATGCTGTGAGCAACACGGTCCCGCACAGCTCCGAGCTGTACAATGGGGACCTCAGGTCCACGCAAGAAAAGCCAAAGGAACACCAATTTTCCAGCTGCGTTTTCTTTCTGTATTCAGAAAAAAACGCATTCATGGAAGTGAGAGGAGCAAAACAGGGTGGTTCTGAACTGGGCTGTAGCTGTGAGCAGAACTGTAACTAAGCAGGTTTAAAGCAAAGTCTAGGAGGAACTCGAGCAACTCAAGATAGGTGGTTATTTGCCCATCAAGAGCCAATTTCTGATAAAAACAATACTTCAGGAAAAGGCTTTTTCTGTTGAAAACCAGTATGATGTGTACTTGCATTTAACATATAACGGAGTACAAGAAAATCCAGCTTTTCCAGAGTAAATGGCCACACAGTTCATATTAAGCCATTTTTATCTTAAACTATCAAGCAAAAAGTGCATTTAAAAAGTTTTGTGGAAGTTGGGTTAGAAAAGAGTTTAACTTTTAATGAAGTGTGCGGAAAAAAACATCATTCATCAATCCAAGCACTCACTCTTCAAATGCTCAGGAGTCAGGGTACTGAGTAACAAGAGGCCTTGCTCCTAAAAACCAGTATGAAGGAGAAACAACGCAATCCTGTGCAGGGCATGGAGGGGGAAAGATCAGAAAATACGGAATAGGAGAGTTCATAAATACTCTTGAGGAGCCGGCTGAAACTCCTAAAGCTCTGTAGAGGGCTAAACCACGCAACTGAAGCTCATAGGAGGGAAGAGAACCACCAGCAACCAGAAGAGAGGAGCTCACGGGGTAATCGCCCACTGCTCATGTCTGCACATGGACTTGAACACTTGGGTTGAGGAGCACCCGCAGGTCCTGCTCTGGGTGACGATGGGATGTTGGGCTGGAAGCCACAGGTATGGACAAGGAAAGGCTGGAGAGAGAGGCAAGGCCAAGAGGACAACAAAGACATCGTCAAAATTGACTGAGAAAAGAATCAGTTAATTCTGTTTGTACTGAAAACATTTAAAATTCATCCTACCAGGGCTATTTTCCATCTAAGTGCATTAGCAAAGACAAGGATGACACGGAATCAAATCAAGGACACACTACCCAAGCTCTGCTTTTCTTCTGAGGAGCTGAAAATAATCCTTAACTGCATGAAGGTTTCAACTCAAGATCTTGGAGATCAAATTGATGCCCTTTGGAATCAGATGATGTTACACTGATTTTACTTACAGATAACTAAAACCTGCATCGCAAGCCTGTGATATGGGAGCAGGAATAGGAATGGGACTGAAAAATGACTCCAAGTCTTCTGCTCTAACCCAAACAAACTTTCACAGAGCAAATGCATCTTGTTATTATGCTTCGCATTATTAGATTTTCTCTAAAGAACAGAGAGAAGAACGCCACTAAAGCCTAGAGGAAATAAATTACTGTCTACTGTCATAAGACAAGTTTAAGATGCACCTGGGATCTTGAATGAAACTGTTTTCCTTCAGGAAAAAACATTTTAGAAGCTTAGATGTTAATTCAAAAACCCTTATTTTCTATAAAAAGCACATTATCTCAAAAAGCATCCCTTTTTAAATATCCTCTGTAGATCCATTATCCAATCACTCCCTATTTTCCCCATCAGGCCCTCCTGCTACACAAACAGGGTAGCTGTGTATGCAGTCTGGGCTTGGAAAACTGTTAGGCTGTGCATAAAATTTCTATTACAGAAGAACCACATACATCTGAATCGTTAAGTTTAGAGCTCTCTTTCCAATGACTTCATAACGCATCTACGGTTAAGAATCTAATACCACAAAGTGCATTACAGATAATTTAACAGACACTGAGAAAGTTATGATCAGAATTCCAAAGACCATCAGCACCTTGCTGAGATACATCTGAATTATTTACATATTCTGCTTTAAAATACTGCACTGGTATCTGAAGGATTTAATGTAAACTGAATGCCTCTTGTCCTGGTGAATACAACCAGCCTTGGAAGCAGACCTCCACCAGTCTGATGCAAAGATCCTTCACCTTGCTTCATTTTACTCCAGAGTCACAGTGGTTTGACAGCTGAGACCGCTTTGACTGCTGTTTGTCACAATCCTTGCTACTTATCATACTCACTATGTTTGCTTTAAGCTGCCTGCATCTATTCATCTCATCTCCCAGAGTCAAGCATTCCAGGAGGTGTACGGTCTCTGGGGCAGAGACCATTCTGATGTGCCATTCTGCCCCTGCCACTGGTACCTCCAGGCAAAAATGATGGAGGAACAACCATCGTCTCCCTGCAAAGGAGATGATGTGACCTCTCCTGGGCATGTTTCCAAGTATCAGCATAGCTTTGAGCAACCCTGTTGACCTCTACAAGAACCTGTCTGGAAGGGCCGAAAGGTTCATACACAACGCTCACAGCTCTCCCAGCTTATCTTCCTTTTATTAGCTCTTTAGGCAGGAAAACAGATTGCACTGATTACCGAAGTCTACTCTGTCCCTTTTGCTTTTGGAAGCCAAAAGCACCAGAGTCTCTGGGAGATGTGTGCACAATGCAGTCCAGTGCAGACACCCCTTCTACCCAGGGAGCATCTTCCAGAGCTCCTAAAGCTGCTGCTGCAGGTCACTCCACAGCCACACAAACCAGCCTCCTCAGGTCAAGGTTAACCTTCAGCAGTACTTCCCTTTGGGTACCTTGACCAAAGCTTACCTGTCTGATTAGTCATACGAAACATGACTTCATTTTGCTCTGATTGAATCATTACACCATCACGCTCAGAACAGCTCTAATTACAACTGAGTCAAGAGCCCATTTTCAGGCCATTGTCCCATACCAGTTTAAAGGCAACTAATGAAAAAAGTTCTGGGATAGACATCTACAGAAATGTAAGAAATTGTCAATTTAAGCACTGAGAAAGCAAATGATAAATCAGATGTTCACTGCTCTGTGGCAAGAAACAGTTCTAGTTTCAAAACAGTACCATAAATACCTGACATTTTCAAGTTAGAAGTTATGAAGCTGCACATTTAGAAATCTGACATCAGTTACTTTGCTATGATTATGTATTATTATAAGCACCCGTCAGAAATGGATCTGTGGTACAAAGCTCAGCTCAAACCAAACGCAACAAACTCAGTCATAGCTCAGCTCATCACCAATGTGTTTAATCCTTCGCACAGTTCTCTCCAGCATTGCAGAACACCATGAAAGGCTCAGTTGAAAAGTTTATGGGGGTTGAGGGAGCTTTGGGGGGCTTTGTGGGTTTTGCAGAAGGGACTACAGGTGCTTTTGGGGTTTTGAAGATTAAGAACTTTTAGCTGTGGATTGGAATGGAAACCCAGTTACACCGATTTTCATCAGCCATTAGAAAAAGGAAAGAAAAACCAAACCTCCCCATCCCCAATATCTATACCATTGTATCTACAAACAGTAAATGGGTGAATAAATGGCTTGACTGGCATGGCAGCAATCCACTGGGTACCATCCCCAGAGCTGACAAAGGGGGGCAAAAACCTTCCCCATATTTTACATCATTACTTAACCAAAGCCCCATTTGAGCACAGGGTTTCTTTCTTGCGGTCTCTCACTTGGGCCCGAACCCTAGGGAAGGAGCAAGCTCAGCTGAAGCACCAACGTGACTAAGCATTCCCACTTTTTAAGCAGTGACACTTTCAGACCTCCTTAATAAGGGTGGTACGGTTAAGCTGAGCTTAAGTAAGCTCATCCTTTCATATGTAATGTCTACAGAGCAGGAAGGGAAGACAGCAGAAGAGTCTACTTGAGACATGACGATGATACAATCAGGCCAACCTCTGCCAGCAGGAACTCCAAGGTGAGGAGCTCCAATTACCCGAGATGAGCAAAAGGAGCCCATCTACCCCTGAAGGCAGCTGAGCACCAGCAGCTCCTTCACTGGCTGATGGGGTGGACTCAGCACACAGGAAACAGCCAAAATTCACCAACACGTAAGCCTGCATACTCACACGCTGACTTTGGCAACTGCACATGGAAACCCTAAAGCCCGGCACTTTAACCCTTACGCACTGTGAGCTTCCATTTACTGATCAGACATAACCCAACAGGGAGAACCATCCTGCACAGAGACTCTGCACACCCAGCTCTGTCCCTCCCCACACTATGTCACTTAGGATCTAAACTTTTTGGGACCAAAGTCAAGAGCAAATTTCTTGCTCCAAAGTCAATGCCGCATCTCGTGATGCCAAGAGCACGGGGCTTTTGCCCACTGCCTTCAGACCCTGCTGGTTTCACATGCAAGGAAGTTGCACAATCTTTATTCTTCCCTGCATAAACTGCAATATAAATACAAAAGAGTAATAAATAATACAGAATACACGCCCGGCCTCCGGTTTGAAAGCCAATTCCCACGTCTTAGGTGCCTGCTTCTTAGCAGTCGCATTAATAAAATACCAGCAACTCAGCTGATTTCCTGACTGAGCAAACCAAATAGTGAGAGTCTGACAAACAGTTTTTAAAGGCTTTTATCTCAATAGGTGACTTTGCCCGAATGTTCTAGATTTCATTACCTCCTTTAAGAGGAACACCCTTCCCTCCCCAGTCTCACAAACCCCACTGCATCTTCAGACACACACAGTTACTTGTGTCCTTTAAAGCTAATTGCAATTACATAGTTCAGCTAAATAATTAACCAGTTCCACAGTGCTGCACAAAGGGAACAAGCAGGACAGCTTCACACAGCTCGGGAATTAGAACATCAGTGGGTTTGCACAGCAATATTTCCAAGTTAGCAAAAATCAAGCAGTCGCATAAAAATGCCACGCTTCAGTAACACTTGCTTCATATTTCTAGGCTAAAAAGCCAGCTTTAGACATTTCATAAGGAAGCAGCATTTTTCTCACGGTTCCTGTTCATTTGTAAGCTATTGGTACCTAAACCAAATCCCAAGATTGCAAGGTCCCCCCTTTTCTGTTTGGAAAGGATTCCACCAGAAGAGCCCATGCAGAGTCCGGCATCTCAAACCCCCGCGTGCCGCTCGGAGGAGAAGGGAACATTCAAACAGCACCACGGTGGTCAATACACGGCAGAGGAATGCAGCACAGACAAAATCTTACTTACTTTGGAGGCCCACGGTTGCAGGCAGTTGGCGTAACATCGAACAAGAAAAGCCATCTCTTAGGCTGGGGAGGGGGAAAAAGTTTCTTTCCTCAAATAAAAGCCACGGAAGGAAAATATTGAGCAAAATCCCTTCTGGATCCTCTGTAACAATCATAAACCAAAGCAGCAAACACACATGTATGCAACTTCTCAGGCTTGAATTTCACACTGAATTCGATTACAGCTTCCACTATAGCTGAGGAGTTTTCAGTATCGCAGTGAGTTAGCAGCAGCAGCAATCCCTATGAAAATGTTCCAGTTATAACAAGCACAGAAATTGAAAGCAAAATGTTTCCTGGCTTTTCAAACACAAATAGCCATCCGGTCCCCCAGGCAAGAGGCTTGCACCCGAAAAGTGCTGCTAAAATGGAATTAATGCTGAAATGGATTAGAACTGCAGGTTAAAGCAACAATGCATTAAAAGGTGAGATATGAATTCTTCCAATTGCTTTTTTTTCTCTTCACTCAAATGCATTGACAAGTGGCTTATCTTCGGGTCCACTTTTCGGGAACTTCACAGTCATATTGTAGCTGAAATACTGCACAGGTTCTTCAGCATCTCAGGCGATCCAGGAATCCCACACCCCGGATATTAAAGTTTCTTCTTTGTACTCTTGTCCATCGTAAGTGCAAAAATTCAATTAGTGTCCAGATTGTAGCTCCAATATTTGTGCTCTAACAGGTTTGCTCTGTGGAATGTATTAAAGCCTCTGCAATACAAACCCTTTTCTCTTTTGCCGCCCCCCCCCCCCCCCCACCTTCCTCCTCTTGTTTTAATGCAGTTTACAACTCTGCAGTGTTGCTCAGTATTCTAATGCATCAGTCGGACCCCACGGTTAATCCACGCCTAGCTTTTCCAATTAAAACATCTCTGTAACGCACAACAAAACAGTACATCCATGGCTACAGCAAGCCTGACTGCTGGAGTCCTAATTCCTACTATCTTTGCTTGCTTCTCAGCAGCTCCCTCAGGAGAAGCTCCCATCGATTGGATGCTCCGCAGCAAGATGAAATATCTAATAAGGAGGAAAGAGAGTGGGAGGGGAACGGAGCTAAAAGGATGACATCACCTGTATAGAAAGCCTTTAGAAACTGCATTAGATCAATTGGCTACTGGAGCTGCAGATGCAGCCAACAGAGCATCTTTATTGACCTGATATAAACACACAGATCGGTACAGCAACTGCTCAGCAAACCCCCCTGCATTGCATTTTATATCCTTTTATGATCTATTCATGCATATGTTGGAACTCTCAGTATGTTTCTTTCTCTAAATCATTTTTTAAACGAACCACATGCATCTATTAACACTTTCCAAAGTATTCATGTGGATTATTCCTCATCTCTGCCTCCGGATTTAGAAATAAGTACAATAAATACCTGCAGCCGTTTGCATGCACGCACAGATACACCCAGCATCAGCTCACAACAAAACAATTCCTGCTTTCATGTATGTATGTCATACCACAGGCTCAAGGTTTTTATCTCATCCTATACACTCACGAGGAGATTTCTGTCTGGAATGAGAAGTAAATTTCTTATTGGCAGGTGACGTTTATAATTCTCATCATTTTAATGGTTTTGAAGCCACGTTAAAAGTTTCAGTGGGTGGGCTGGGGTTTTTTTTCCCCTCAATTAAGACCAATTCTGTTTCTAACCAAAACTGCCTTAATTCTGCTGTAGTCAGTTGAGATTGATCATTTCTCTTTGCTGCTAAAAGCTGCAATATTTGCAAGCAGCTCCGTGCCTTGGAAGGCAGCCCAGCCTGCTGGAGAGCTGCTCCCAGGAAGCACCTACGAGATCCCACACCTTGGAGCTGGGGCTGCCGCCGTGCTTTCCATTCCTAGAAGGCAAATGACTTCTGCCACCGTGCAAGGAGAGAGGAAAGCAAGGAAGAGGGAGGGGACCGGGGGTGCTGGCTCTGTGAAAGCCATTATTTAGGACTCTGGATCATTTACTTCAGCTAGAAGGGCACTCACTGCTTCTCTCTTCCTTTCTTTGGAAAGCATCTTCATCACCATACATCTCATTATTCCCGGTTTGCATCAGACTTGGGGGTGATTCTCCAAAACAAAACTACGACTGATAGCCACAACCTCCTGTACAGAAGTAAAGCTTCCAAAGTGACCCGGGGGCTACGAGAGCCAAAAATCCCTTTTTCCGATTACTGTGCCAAGGGATACATGGATGAAGATTCTCACATTTGTGATGCCAAGTTATTCCAAGAGGACCCCCAGCCCCACCTCAAACCAACAGCTCCCTTCAGCAGTCACCCAGAACTTGAATTCTTCCCAGCAGATAAGCCAAGTGATGCTGGGAGCTGCACCTTAACTAAGAAAACAGCCTTCCCCTTCCTAAAACTGTCTGAAAGGAAACAATAACCGGTATTAAATGCCTGAAATTACCTAGCCTCTATCAGATAATGAAAATAATAGCACATGCATCATAAATATTACTGGGTTTATTTCGTATTTAAAGGAATATTTGAACTGCATTCCTCCATTTGCAAAATGCACAAACGCAAAGTCTATTTTATTAAAAGCTAATTACTTACTTAATTAATTAAAAGTAATTACTTCAGATCTCCAAAATGCACCACAGCAGCTATACAAATAGCTGTTTCTTTTCCTGTTCCTCCAGTACTGAACAATAGGCTAGGCACGTCAGCTTCACCTTGCAGTGACTGTACTGCATCCCTTCTCATAATTCACAAAACTGCATTCAGAAGCATCTTAAACATCAAACTGATCAACCTTCAGCAGCAACGAGCACTCAAGTACTTTCAGGCAGCGTTACCTGTGTTACAGTCATCACAATTGATAGCAAAGAGGACAGAAATCCCACCCAGCTGAAGGAAACCTCTCCCTGCCTGCACGCCCACCGATAGCACACCAACTCCATCCCTGGCTAACCGAGCAGACATCCGTCTCCCACCCGCGATTTAAACCCGCCGCAGCGGGCACGGGCTCCATCCCACTGGGGATCCTGGCAGGGACGCCGGGATTTCACAACTACGGTAAACACGGGCTCAATAACGGGAACAAAATCCCATTTCCTTCCAGTTTTGCCTTTAAGTGGAGATGACATCATCGCTCCGGCCGTCCTGCCAATGAGCGGCAACGGCAGCACCGCAGGTCCCGGGGGGCTGCAGTCGCCTCTGCCCCAGCCCCGAGCACAGGGAAAACCTGACCCAGTTCCACACCCCGGCTTCTGGGGCATCCCCCCCCCACAACTCATTCCCGTTCCCTTTAGGGCTTGGGCTTTTAACACACGCATGGCTGCAGCCCCAGCTCCCTGCAGCACACGCTGGAAGTTGTTGCACATCAGATGGTTTTATACATCTCAAAACCGGAGCGACTGGGAGATGGAAAGAAAAAATAATCCAATACAAAGGCTGCTCCATAGCAATCCCAATACTTGGGAAGAACCGCAGCATCGGGCAAAATCGCAGACAGTAAATCACCAGCCTTATTCCTAAGCCAGATTCCAAGTTTTCAGAGCATCTTAAGGAAAAAACCCTGTGGTCCACAGTCTCTGAATTAAAGGTGGTCTTTGTTTCTTCACAACGATTTCTTTCCATGCTTGAAATACCACTCCATACATCTCTACACATCATTCCCTTTATCCTCCCCTACTGCTATGTGAATCCTGCCGACTGTTGAATAAATCTGCATGTTCTAATCGCCTAACAAGAGCAAGTCACTGAAAAATGGGATGTTTTTAGAAGGGTAAAAAGGCCTTTCATTATTTAAACGCACGTTCAGCAGGATCAGAGCCTCATTTAAGGACACCACAAAGTGAAGTTCTGCAAAAGCAGAGCCCTCGCGGCTGACAGGGAAGGACCTGTCAAGCAGCACGACTTCTCCTGATCCATCAGGGAAAGAAAAGCCCATTGTGCCGTGCCGGCGGGAGGACAGCGCCGAGCTCAAAGCCATCGCGGCTGAAAAGGCAGAAGCCACCGGCGAGCCGAGGGGCCTGGGTCAGGGATGTCTGTCCCCCTGTCCCCAGTGACCACTGGCACGCTGTCCCCTGCTGCTGCTGCAGCACCCAGCTATGAGCTGGTACCTTCACTTCTTCATACCCCTCATTTGGAGCACAGCAGCCAAGGTAGCATCCTGCCTCCGAGCGCACAATGGGGGCTGGGGAAGGAGCCCAGCTGCTTGGAAAGCAATCTGTCACTGCACACACGCGGGCAAAGATGGTCCAGGCTAAAATAATTCATCCTAATACAGTTTTGCGAGTGGGAACTGCCAGCGTAATGCAGAAATATTTCAGCATTAAGAGCACCTGCATCGAGAGGTTATTTCAATGTACGCGAGTGCTTGAAGTGTTTTGGGAAAGGCGGGTGGATGCAGGCAGAGCCAGCTGCAGCGTGAGCTGGATGCAGCCCTGGCTATGCTGGCACAGCTCATTCCGTGTCACAGGCACGCTCCTCTGGCTGCTCCCCGCCATCTGACTTCAGCATCATAACGAATCACTGCACTTTTGCTGCAGGGTTTGCCCCACGTTAGGGCTTCTCAGGAATCCCTGCTGAAAGGGAAAAAGAAAAACAAAAGGAAAAAATTCCAACTCCCCACCCTGCTCCTGACCCTTTGGGGAAGCAGAGGCAGGGAAAGCGGCGCCTGTTCCCCTTCAGGGTGACATTCCATGGTGTGACCGCATCCTTACAAACATCACTTTCCACGGCAGCACTTACTAACAGGCTGGAGAAAAATCCTACCCGAAGATCTGTAAGACTCGCAAGTAGTAGGAAAACACATCCTAAGGGAGGGAGCGAGGGAGAGCGGGAGGGAGCGGGAGAGGGAGGGCAGAGACTGTCATCATCCCCGAAGTGATGTAAGCTTCTAAATATAGCACCAGCAATACAGAAGGAACAATAAAAAAGGCACCATGGATTCAATTTCTCCACCGCTTTCGCACTACCCCAACCCTCTTTTCTCAGCCGCTGTGTTAAGCCGGGAAAGGTCACCTCCTATTTGCAGCGCTCCAGATTTATGTGGTTTTTATAATACTTCCTTAAATATGTTTAGAAATTGCAGCTCTCTCCTGCAGATCCGCTGGTGCACACACGCGCTGCAGAGCAGGGCAGCAGCATGATCAGCATGGCAAACAGGGACCACGCCAACACGGGGGGAGAAAGAGGGAAGCCCCCTCTGCCAGGGACTCAAACCAGAAGTTCATGTCTACGGTTTGAAGTGAGATGAATCATTTCACGCTCCTCCCTTCCTTCCTGACATCTCATTTCGGCGAGGGGTGGGGATGTTTAGGAAGGTACACAACCCGAAATCCTTGGTGATGGGCAGGAGGGGACGCCAAACCCAGCAGGGTCGGTTTGTGGCATGGAACCCACCCAGAGGTACCGAAAGGATGAAATCTCTGATAGCCCACAGCACAATCTCCCAAACACACTCAATTCTGCCCACAAAACGTTACCTCCATCTAATCTCAAAACTGAAGTCCCAGCCCAAACCTAACACAGACCTGGCCTTAATTTCATCAGCTGCCACCTACGTGGTGACCAGTTGGAGCTTCACACTGGGGAATTGCAAAGCCCACCAATGTACCTGCTCATTTCCATGCCCCAAAATTCAATATGAAAGCCAAAACTAAATACCGCTTCTTCCCTCATGTATAAAACCTGCATCTCGAGCTAGAATGAGCAGATTAAGACTACTTAATGTGGAAGACCATTAAAGTAGGTGTTCCACCCCATGCGAGGGGGTTGGAACCGGATGACCTTTAAGGTCCCTTCCCACTCAAACCTGCTTGGGATTCTACTTAGAACATAAGGTACCAGCACACCTCTTAAGAAAAAAGTCCATGATTAAATGACCTTGAGAATAACATTAACTCCACAGATGAGGTTAAAAATCATTAAAATGCCACTTCCAATATTTCTTCTGTCATTTTCCTCAAGGGCTAACAACAAACTGGAAGTTTGAGAGCAGGAAAGGGGGAGGGATCTGACTCCTGCCACATTTCTCTGTAAGCAAGGATGGTTTTGACCAGTGAACCCTCATTTATCAGTGGTCAGGACATGCAGCCTGAAGAGTGTATGTGACACGAGCATCATCTCAGGCACGACATCTCATGAGCACTTTTACTCTAGGAACAGACCCATGTCTGGAGGAACCACGCTGCTTTTCTATGTGTGGAGTCTACACCAATAGACTTGCCTGTGCTCAGGTGTAACTCCATGTGCCGGCATCTCGGCTGTGCCTGGATGCAGGCTGGGACCAGACAGGCAGAGCATAGCCCGAGCGTGGTAACAGTGTGAAGAGGGGAGGAAGAGGTGGGTAAGGCACTGGCAGAAGTGCTCCCAAGGGGTTTACCAGCACGGTGACCACAGCACAACACAATGACCACAACGCAACACAAAGATCCCTAAATCAGCTGTGCTGGGGAAGCACCGTGCAGCCCTAGAGCAGCTCCACATCAGATGAAGCATCACAGTGCAGTGATTCCCAAACTTCCTCCTCTTCTAGAATGATCCAGCCCTTATCACCTTTAGATATCCCCAGCATCACTTGAGGTCCCTTCCACTGAGGGCAAAACAAGCACAAGCCCTGTTATTCTCACCCAACTTAAGAAACTGATCTTATCAGATAAAGCAATGGGTGGGCAGATGCCGTAGCTATGCTCCAAGCTAACAAACCACAACTGCTAACCAAACTCTAAAGGAAACAAAAATCATCAAGACAATACCAGCACTGGGGCTACATTACCTCAAGCTAAAAACTTCATCATGTAAGAACAAAAAACTTTAATACTCAGCGATAGAAAGCAACTCCGACCTGCAAGAGCAAAGTATCAACAAGGAACTGAGCCTCAATCATGGCCCCATTTAGCCAGAGACTTCATTTAATCAACTATTTCAAGTATTTCATCTGTCAAATATATCCCCATTAAGAAAGTCTCCACATATCAAATGTAAAATTACAAATGCTGTTAAATGTCATTAGATAGCAATCAGTTCTATGCCAAAACCAGAGATATTCTTTTAGCTATTCTCTTGTACAGACAGTGGTTTTGATGCCAAGTTTTTCAAGGAAAACAGGGCATCCAAATGCTTGCTTTATGCATTGACATTTTGTGACGGCGATTTTAACTGAACCATTGCTCGGGATATTCTCAGTCCTTCACCTGGTCCAAAAGGCTTCCCAAGAACAGGAGTCAATACGGATTTCCATACTCTAAATTAGAAAACCACTTTCACTCAACGTTGAAAACATCACCAGCGCAGTGCTTTAAAGAAGTCCCTCAGTGTTAGGTGACATTCAAGCCGACAACTCAGACTTCCAACTCTTCAGGATAAAACCCAAAATTGACCCTTCCACTCCTCTCTAAGGAATGATGAGCTCAAACCTAAGTGAAAGGTTGAGCTGGCTACAAATGAGAATACACCCAGGCTGGTACACTTCAGTACAGCATATTGAACAGAAACAGCCCAGATGGAAGACAGGAAAGAAAGAACAGATCCACACGTGCCACCACCTCCCCGCGTGCAGGAACCAGCTTGCTGGCTGCTTTGTACACGAAGCCACTCCGTTTGTCATTTCAAAAGCCTGAAACAATCATACTCAAAACAAGGATCTGACAAAGAACTGCAACCCAGACCCAAAAGGTTTTCAGAGCCCCCAAAAGCCTGATGTGCCTTTCTTGGGTGCAGAGCACCGCTCTCCATCATCAACCACACGGGCGACGTGAGCCAGTCACGAGCAGTGGGCACAACCCTCACTCATCGCTCTCAATCTCGTTTGCATAAGAGGCTGCTTATAAAGAATTAATGACTTTGGAACTGCCACCCAACCCCTCAGGCTCCATCAAAACACAGACTAACTCTGAACGTGCCGCAGAAAACATATTCTCAGGCCTTTTCCAAGGAACTGAGTTCATTTCTACCATGCTACGCACTGAAAGGAGGAGGAACCGGGTAACTCATTGTGTGGAGAGCACATTACTGAAGTCTTTTGACTTCTTGTGCATGGGAATTTGCAGGATACCCAGCTCTGTTTTATAGGTTCTTCTACCACAAGCTGCTATGGAGCAACAAAAGGCACAACAGAACATCCCTCCTGCAGCACTGCCAGCGCCAGGTCAGGTCAAGGTCTCAGCAGCTCTCCGGCTTGATCCCCCTTAAGAGAGCAAAGAACATTCCCTGCAAAGCACAGACTGTGCCTAGGATCAGTTTCTGAACAGTTCCAGGCTTCCTGGTGAAGCTGCTCAGCTCATGATGTGTTTGGGCTGCAAGCAGGGAGTAAGTGCGAAAATATCCACAAGTTGTTCTGGACTCATCACACAGACACGTGCCTGCAGAGCAAGCAGGGGGTAACACAGACCTGGGACATTGGCATCACGGAGCTGATCATCACCCCAGATTCCACCAGCACCTGGGGACAGAGCAGCTCTCCAATTGAGTGCTAGAGACAGAGAAAGGCTTAAAAAAGGTCACTGCAGCAAGAGAAGAGCAGAAAATGATGATGCAAGCACTGGGAGGAAAAACAAGAGAGAAAATTCCTGCAAAGCCCTTGGCAAAACACGTATGAGCCCATGTGGCAAAAATCAGCTGCTGCTTCAGCTGTGTAAAAGGTGAAAGATACGTAAGTCAGTCCTGTCAGCAACCCCACAGTGTAGCTCTTAACAGCAACTCAGTACCTTGTTCCAGGACCGAAGGTGGCAGTCTGGCAGAGCAGGAAGATGTCCCTCCGTCCATCCATCCATCTTGCAGGAGAATGATGCTGCATCCCAACACAGTGCCCTTGCCCACAGGCAGGGAAAAGAGCTGTACAGCACTGCCAGCAGCCAGACTTGAGTAAATACAGGTGCTCACTTAAAATAAACCCTCCCTGGTTTCAGTCTGATGTAGTTTCACTTGCGCATCACTCTTAAATGCTGCTAAACAACTGCATGTCACCTCCGAATTGAGGTGATTCCTGTAATTCACGGTTCATATATAACCTCCTTGTCAAGTGCCTAAAATCTCAGGGAAACTCCTGAATGTCAGTTCTGAACAACTGCAACCACTCTCCTCACAGATAAATTGGGGTTTACAGGTTACATCTGCTATGTCTAATAAATAATTTTATCTGAAAACCGCAGATTTTAACCAAAGGGCAGCATTTTCAGCAAGTATTTTCTCAATCTGTGCACAGACTGCCCAAGCCATCACTCTTGGCAGACGCTCATTAATCGATTTAGGGAAGCACCAGTGGTCTATAGAAATTCCTGG
This sequence comes from Lathamus discolor, assembly GCF_037157495.1. Classification (NCBI taxonomy): domain Eukaryota; kingdom Metazoa; phylum Chordata; class Aves; order Psittaciformes; family Psittacidae; genus Lathamus; species Lathamus discolor. Next base: position 19,290,418 of record NC_088893.1, read on the forward strand.
GAAGGCTTTTAATGCCCAGCACACTTTGAGGATTGGGGTTTTGTTAAGGACCATCATAACCAGCGCCAGACTTTCAAGGAGTCCTTGACAGTCACACTGCTGACAAAATGAGCAGACAAAATCAATACATAAAGTATGAGCGAACCTGCATTTGGCTGCTTCCCCCGTGCTTCCGAGAGCCAAGGGAAGCGCACGAGGGCATTGTCTGGGCAGATGCTGAGCACAGGTTCCCAAGCTGGACACCACCAGGACCCTGCTGGAAGCTGTCCCCAGTCTCACTGGTGAAGCAGCACTCAGCCAGGGAAGCAGACACCTCTGACATCGCTTGTCACGAGCTGCTCAACTGCTCCATCAGCCCCAGCCTCTTCTCTGCTCCTAAAGCCCAGCCTGGCAGAAAGCCAGGGGCTCCAGACGTGCACTTGCACAGAATCCCAGACTGGTTTGGGTTGGAAGGGACCTTAAAGCTCATCCAGCTCCAGCCCCTGCCATGGGCAGGGACCCCTTCCACTGGAGCAGCTTGCTCCAAGCCCCATCCAACCCGGCCTTGAGCACTGCCAGGGATGGGGCAGCCACGAACCTGAAGTCATCTGCTGAGGAAGTGAACGTGCTGCAGATGCAGCTTCTTTTTGATCACAGAAGCAAGAAAAACACTTAAAATGGCAGGAGCTGAGCAGAGCTACAACAAGCAATGGCGCACGTGAGCTCTGCAGAGGTCCTGCCAACAGAGGCTCTGCACACACTGCTGCTCTCAAGCACACTGACCTGTGCGTGGGGACCTGACCTAGGCCACCCAATAGTTAAGACGAGGATTAGAACAGGGAAAACCCTCATGTTGTAAAAGCAGCACCAGGGAGAAGGAACTTCCACTATCTCTTTGCATCGCACGACACTGCCAGAAAGCTACCAGTGACATTCATTTCTGTACCCACAAGTACACAGCAGGACTCGTGGATTTCAGCAAGACCCAAAGTTTCTCCTGATCCGTTAGTGAGTAAAGCTACAATTCTCTCAAGCATTTTTTGAAGGTGTCAGAAAGAGGAAGCGTGGACACAAACACATTGAAAAGCAACGAGCTGTGAAAAGCAGCATCCTCCAGCTGAAGAACAAGTGATTTTGGCCACAGCCTTGTGAAGATTAATCCCAACAAAGAGATGCCAGCGATGCTGCGTCCAAGTTCACCAAGGGGCAGCTGGAGGCATCCTGTGAGTTGGTTTTAGTTGGTTTAGATCAATAAAAGGTACCATTTCAGCAAGTCTACCTGGTGGTTAAAAATAGATTATAAAAGATCCATAGTGTTTTATAGCATTTAAAAGGGAAAGGATTAGTGATGGTAAAGCACCTAATGGGTTTGATCCAGGGCATTGAAATGTGACTTAACTTCCTACAATTGTGAGCTACCCTTCACTAACTCCAGCCTCTGACAGGATTACATTAAGTAATGATCAAAGAACAAGAAACTTGCCACTCAGGCAGTCCTCAGCGACAGCTTCTCTGAAGATAAATGCTGCTACAAGGCTCCAGGAAAATTCTGACATGATGTGAGCATGAAGATAGTGTCCGTAAAACGTAATATTATAATAAATCTTTTAAACCTCATCATCCTCCTCCAAGGGTTTAAAAGAAGTAAATTTGCATCTCTGAGAGAGGGGATTACTATAGAAGTTTGGTACCAATTTCTTTATTCTGTTCTACAATGAACTAACATTGGAAATGCTGTCACAACTGCGTAGAAATACACACTGCATCATGCACACGTTGTTTTTAAGACACAAATATTCTTCATTTAAAGAAAAAAATCAGAGCCAATTGTCCAAGATATAGGTAGGTAATAAATTAGAAATACTTGATTCAAATAAGGTGAGATTTGAGTAAAAATTCATACCAAACCCCATTTGGTTTCAATCCCTGCAAGACATCCAAGTGCAAAACTTAGCGTCTCAGGGTTTTTTTAATTGTGAAGATAAACACTTGAACCATTTACTTCCCCATTACTTGATCCAAGATCAAAGCAGCAGTTTATCTGTTACAGAGCACCAGAACTACCATTAAAGGTTCTTCTCCTGGGTTGTTAGTCTGGCTGTCAGTGCGTAAGCACTTCTGTATGGCCATCAACATGTGGGACAGCTGAACAAAGATAATCACACCTTTAGAATCATAGAATAGTTCGGGTTGGAAAGGACCTCAAGATCATCCAGTTCCAACCCCCCTGCCATGGGCAGGGACACCTCACACTAAACCATCCCACCCAAGGCTTCATCCAACCTGGCCTTGAACACCGCCAGGGATGGAGCACTCACAACCTCCCTGGGCAATCGATTCCAGTGCCTCACTGGCCGTAAAAAGGAAAACCCCAGCATCAGTGGAACCTTGACACAGCTACTGCCCACCCTGTGGATTGAAGCCAGAGCTCGGCCCGGTCACGTTAACAGGAGTGAGTCTAACGTACTTCCTTGCGTATCTACTGCAAGAACAGATTCACGTCACTATGCGCTTTGAAGATATAAACAGAAATATAAACCTGTTTGGTTTGAGTTAGAACACCATCAGCATATGTTCACTGAACCTCACTGGGAAAAACAACTTTAAATACTTATCCTGCAGGAAAGCAGTGCTCTTGTGAAACACCACTGCTCTAGGAACCACAAAAGCCTAGTAAAGGAGTCTGAATGGTAACTCCTTCACCAAAGAAACCAACCAGATGATCCATTTTTAACATCAGTTCATTCAAGGGGAAAATAAAAAGAAGAAAATAAATGAAGATATCCACGACAATGTGAATGTCTCCTATCGTAAAGATACACAGTTTAAATACATACTAGATACACAGTTTAAGCACATACCAGGCCTCTTAAGTAAGAGACATGAGTGAAAGGAAGAGCTTCAAAGATGGTAACAATCATTTAAAGCATTGCTTAAAGTATCTGCACACAAATCTTTGCTCCATGGCTGAACACAAGGATGCGCTGCAGCAGTAACAAGCAGGGAGCTCCCTGTGAGAAGCAGAAGCATTACAGCAGAGAGGAAATGTGCTGGCCAGTTTGTAAACAGTTTTCCCCACTCTGGCAGGAACACTATAGCGAGTTCCTGTCAAACGAAAGTTTCATTCAAGAACCCTCATCCTCATCCTGCCCATTCCCACAATGGCTGACACGAAGGGTTGCACTACTAAGCCTGTTTCTCAAGATCATTGGCATCCAACGGCCACATACAACCAGGCTCATACAAGTAAGGGTTAAACCAAGGCACGGAACAAGCATACATCAGGAAAATTCATTATTTTACCAAATTATAATGGAATATGGGAAAAACAGAGGCACCCAATTTTTATTTATTTGTCAAAGAGGCAGCCGGTTATCGGGTTCTGATTTCTTAGTCACCTGTTGAGTTACAAATTACTTTTTGCTCCACCAAGTACTGTGAGTATGACACTTTCCTCTTAGAAGCTTACAATCTACACAGCAAGGGTTGGGATTTCAATCCAGACTGCTGAAAACCCAACAGCTTGCAGATTTGCCATCAGAGAGGAGGTTGTTTACTCCTTGCCACTTAGCACTCCCTCATTCAGGAAAACACCCAGCAGTGTTAACGGGCCTCTTTTTGCATATTCCTAATTAACTGACATAAAAGCAGATTTAGGAATGTGCTGTTGATTTATGATGTTTTACCATTTGCCATCAAATGCTGACATCAAAATATATATACATCTGTAAATCTGAGAAAGCCACTAGGTTTGCAACACAAAACGATGTGCAGAGACACGTGTGTGCTCTATGGTGTTGGTAACAAAGGAATAAATCAAGATACAGAAAAATCCTAATGAGGACATCATTTGTTGACTGATCACAACCCTGTGAGGATACCACACTGACTCCTTGCATCAATAACCGGCAACATCTCAAATCATTCAAGCATGTAACTTGGTCTTTCTTAGACCAGAAGATGCTAAGTCCCTTCTCACATGCTCCTACAGGCACAGGTACCATCGGCATCACTGGTCCTGGGATTCTCCCCCTCTTAGCACTGAAATCTAAGAATTACTTTCTGTGTGCTTATTCATTGTCACAAACACCAAAGAGACAGATTTTGTCATGCATAGACCAGAATTTAATTCCTAATAAAGCCTCATGCACGACTGCCCCAAGTATGAGGATCCGACACCTCATTTCAGCAATAACTAATTCAACGCCTTACTAACGATAAAATTCAACCCATGTGACAGTTCTTGAATTGAGGTGGCAGAAGGTTAGACTTCAAGCAGCATATTCTCTTCCTGTCACAGCAACAAGTGCTCCTCTGTGAGTAGAGATTGCTTTGTGTTGTAAGCAGACGTGCTAATGCTGGGGAGAGTCTGGTCTAGAATCACCGCCTGCAGTCCAACAGCTACCAACGTGCAGTAAAACAGCAGTTTGTCCTGAAGCAGAGGAAACCTTTTAAGTTTACATCTATTCCATCAGGCATTTTGAAGTGTATCAACTAAGAAGCTCTGCACCTTTTGGGGAGACGAAAAGGAAGATGGGACAAGAAAGCAGAGAAATTGAATTTGTTTCTTTTCTATGCATGAAAACTGCCCAGGGTTTGTGTACTTCCAGCGTTACGGCTGGGGTTTAACCTTTGATTTTCAAAGCAAATCACAGTATCCAGAACAACTATTTTCAACAAAATAATCTGTCAGGATCACATGTATATATCCTGCTACCAAGCAGGAAGTTTATATGCGAAACATAATGTGAGCAACCTTCAGAAAAGCCTTGCAGCCCTGAAACCACAGCTGTACGCGCCTTCACACAGCGCTGATTGCAGAGTCTGTGATGTTGAAGACTAGCAAGTGAGTTGCCGTTACTCGTTTGATGCATGAATTACCACTGTACTATTTTTAAGCAAGTAAACATGAGCAAATAGGACAGTGTTAAAACCGAATTCAACTGCATTTGTGAGTCAATTCCAAACCACAGTTTGAATTTATTAAGGAAAAAAAGAAAACCAATTCTTACATCTTACCAAAGGAACTCCAGGTAAAATGAACAAAAAACTAACACAACCCAAAACCGACCATTTCTCTGCCCAGCCAACACGTTATTTATGGTGCTAAACTGAAAACCCCAGCACCAAAAAACCTCTTTTCTAACTGGTGGCTGAATCTTCACTTCCACCTTAGGCGTTTGAATACCTTAGGCGTTTTGAGCACCCTATGGCTCCCCAACAAGAGAAAACTGTGCCCAAAACCACCACACATGGACTATTTCATCTCACCAGCTTCCCCCCATAAAACAAGCTGCCAAGCACGCAGACACATGATGCCAAGGAGGCTGGCCAAGGCGGAGCAGACTCACCGACTGGTAACTGCTGGCATCCACGTTGTCGGTGATGGTCTGACGCTCGCCCCTCTGGTTGATCTTCCTAAACCTCCGGCGGGACTGCCGGAGCGGGACTTCTCTTTGCAAGATGTTCTCCTCATTGTCTTTGGAGTTCTCCACCTGAAAGACATGTTCAGGCTCCTGGTTAAACATCCAGTTCTTCCATATCACCGAGAGCCGATGGAGCCGTAGGAAGCTCATGGGGAAGGAACAAACATAAGCTCAGAGCAGTTAAAGTGTTCTCGAGCAAACGGCTCGGGACGTTTCGGAGAACCAGTGCTGCGTGTCTCAGCGCTACGTTATTACAATGAGCCGGAGGCCACAGCTTCCTTCCAGGAAACAGGGTTTTTTTTAAAGCAAAAAAGCCCCACATATCCTCTACACAATGTCACTCACCAGCAGAAACCCTCCTGCACCCACACACGCCATGCAAGGCGCCTTCAGCACTGCTCAGTTCAAGCGTATCTTCAGTGCAGAAGTTACCGTTTCCTTGCGTATCTGCAGCCTGGTAAAGGCACTGAATGATACTGTATTTTTATCGGTGTAACTTTTAAGCGTGTAACTTATTGCTGGTACCAGGCACAGCCAAATAGCTTTAAGTATTCCACCTTGTTATATATAGCCACTTCACCTATGGCATACAGACTTGTAATCACTTCCAGGAGATTGCAGTAAATAACGGGGACTTGATTCACATCTTGATGTTGGATGTTATTTGTGACTAACCATCAAAAATTAGGTAAATTTATCTCGTCAGTAAAAGCCAACATAAAACCATTTCATCTCACCGGTTCCAATCCCTTTTTTTTTTTTTTTTTTTCTATTAAAAGCAGTCTCATCCTTTCCCATTTCCTTCTGATGTTTTGGAAAAATATCTCCTAGCAGGAAGCAGCACAGACACACAAATAGGCTGCAGCCAGGCAAGGAGCTCTCTACAATGCATTTACAGTAAAGGAGTTTCTAATGTGCTCACTGATTTACGGTTTTTAATTCCACACACGTACAAATTTCACTTGGAATCCTAAAGATAAGGCTTTAGTGCTGGAACAGGAGAAGCAGCTCTATGTGGCCTTATGCGGCCCTTATTCACATACTTGGGTAAATGATCTCAATTTTTTAATGCAAAAGGTGTAAAGGAATGGAAACCAGAAAGACCTAACAGAAAGGAACAAGAAAGTAACCGAAACATCTAAACCATCACAAAAGCAAGATCACATCTACTTTCCACCAGCACTTGTTCCAAACAGCTAAGTCTGGCTGAGGTCAGAGGAAGGTGTGAGCAGCTGGGCTCGCCTGGTGGGTTATTTTTAATTCCTTAGAGGAAAGCATACATTGCCAATATAGGTTACAGCTACAAGGGTTAAAAAGGAAGAGTGAATCTCACACCACCCTGCTGTCAGGAAAAGCAAGCAGAAAAGCAAAGTTCCCCCAGCAAGGGACAACCACACTTTTCTCTAGAGTTTTACTACCTGTTTGCAAAGGCAAGGGACAACGAGCAGACAGCTAGTAGCAGAGCTGCTGAAAGTACAGGATGTAAAGAAACACCAGGCATGCAGGCCGACACAAAAACAAAGCAATCCTTTTAGAAACAAGCCATTTGATACCATCCAAAAAGTGGGAAGACACTGGATACAGAAGCCCTTCCTCCCCTAGCATAAAATACGGATTTTAGTTAGCAATAAAGTTGTTTTCAAATTCTACAGAATCACACAATCCCAGCCTGGTTTGGGTTGAAGGGACCTTAAAGCTCCTCCAGCTCCAACCCCTGTCCCGGGCAGGGACCCCTTCCACTGGAGCAGCTTGCTCCAAGCCCCTGTGTCCAACCTGGCCTTGAGCACTGCCAGGGATGAGGCAGCCACAGCTTCTCTGGGCACCCTGTGCCAGCGCCTCAGCACCCTCACAGGGAAGAGCTTCTGCCTAAGAGCTCATCTCAGTCTCCCCTCTGTATGCAATAAGAAGTCCCAATTAGCATCCTAACTGTTTGGTTTCTAATCAAGGGTGCTTTATTAACACTGGTAGCAGCAGAATGCTTCCATACAGCCAGCTCCACGCACAGTACTTGTTGCCAGGTAAGAATCCCGGAGGATCCCAGGCCTGCCCTCTATTTCACTCTGCAGTCCCTGCCAGCAATGGAATATTTTCCACCTCCAAATATCTTGTTGCTCGTCTGAAATCTTACTTTTAGATCTGAAGAAGAAAATGGAAGCACCAAGGAACAACAGAGAGGACACTTCAGTACACCGAGATACGCTGCAATTCTGGGCCATCTTCTTAAGTGATAAATGGACCTATTATTAATTCAATAGATTGCTCAGCCTCCAAAAATATGAGCTACAATGCCCATTCACACACTATCTGTTATCCTCATTAACTTAAGTTGACCACATTTTATGGCCTTTAAAATGGGTCAGTTCCCAGAGGATCCCTGCTACAAAACTGATTTACATTCAAAAACAAAAAGGAGGGGAGGGAAAAGAAGCAGAGAACTGTGGTTCTTTAACTACATTAAAGTAGCTAATTCTTTTGCTTGAAGATAAATATTCATTATGAAGTAACCTCATTAGTATGTTGCAAATTAAAAAGAGAAAATAAAAGGATTAGGATCAATTAGTAAGAATTACTCAGGGAAATGAAACTCGGGTACACCTTGTGTTGGTGCAGATCATTAGCAAGGTGCCTGCCACCACACTGATGCTTTTTTTCTCACTCCATTTGAAGTCCTACCTAGAAAACTGACAATTAATAGTACCTTTAGCTACAATTACCTGTAAAACATGAACATCGAAACAATGGAGAAACACCTTTCACCTTTAATTCCCTCATTTTCCTACAGAAAATGTAAGTTCCACAAAAGAATTTAAGGTACCTTCAAGTGCCTACATCCGCACTGGCATTTAACTGCAGTTACAGACAATTCCAGACGTTTAAAATGGAGAGGACAGTGAGTTTGTCTCCAGGAACAGCCAGCAGCACCCGACACTGCTGCCATGGCCAACACTGGCTTCTTCAGTGTGTTCCTCTGAAAACACTCATCAGTTTCTTAATGAAATATCTTCATACGGCAGCTTCTCTCAGGCACAAACACTGCATAGAAGCTGCTCTTTTATTTGCACCTTCCTGTATTATGACAATGGTGCTAAGACCGAAGAAGGAAGAAGGTATTTCCTAAGAATTCTGTATTATCACATACTTTTGCCCATTCAATACGCAACTTGCAAACACACAAGTGAGTCACCGGCCAGCACAGTGGGGAAAGCCACAGGCTTCCCATGCGCGCTTCCGACTGCGGCCACCACGTGCAGTGGGAGCATCACCTCCTGCTTGGGTTTTGGAGGAATCACAGACTGGTTTGGGTTGGGAGACCTTAAACATCATCCAGTTCCAACCCCCTGCCATGGTGGGGGAGGCAAAAACAGGAGGCAGCAGTGGCAAACCAGAGTCTCCAGGGCATTCAGTGATGCGGCTGCACACATCATCACACAGGCAGTCCTGTGGCATCCCTCAAGGCATAAATCCCTCCCCTAAAACTCCAGCTTTGAGAAGAGACTGGATTATTGGGAATACACGAATGAACTATTTCACTCCAGAGGACTGAGGAAGGCTTCTTGCACTCTTACCTGCGCTTACTTCATGACCTGGCAGAGCTTAAAGCATCCGCTGCAGCAAACAGCACGTTACCGATGCTAAGCCATGAGCAGAATCAGGCTGATGCTGCATAGCGAGAACAGCACAAAGGATAGCAACATACCCAGCTATTCCCTGCCATCCACAGCTATTAGTGTGCTATCAGAAAGTTAGTTCTCACAGAAGCTAAATATTCACCTACTCAATGCATAGGAGACATCATCAAGTATTAGCTTTAGTGTTACTGTACCTACATATATGGAAGCTGAATCAATAGCAGTTTGAAGATCTAAGCCTGCTCAACAGACAAGTAGCTTTTCACAACAGTTTTTGTTCCAGCTTCATTAGCAACATCTCAGAAGATCAAGGTTGAAGGAGACCTTCCTGTGCTGCCCAGCAAACGGTGCAAGGCTGGTCTGTGCTATTATTCCAGCTGCTGACAGCACATGTACAACAACCTGGGGAGGGCTGAGTTACAAACTGTAAGCGCATATGAACTTGGCAGTATTAGGAAGCGTTATGAAGAAGCACAAGGAAACCTGGACACGGAAAAGGTTGATGCCAACTAAGCTGAAAACCTTATCCTTCAAGCTTGGCTAAGCACTCTTCTGTTCTCTCTTCTCTTACCTTAAAGCTTTCATGCTCTGTGGAACTGCAAGGACTAGGAATAAGAGGGCCTTTCCGTCCCTACTGGACCCAGCACAGTCAGTAAATAGCAATGCTAGGGGCTGTGGGTACAAATAAAACATTCCAGATAGTAGTCTATCGTTGCCTGACTCCAGAATGCTCAATTCAGCCATAACTGATAGGCTTTTGAAACTCAAGTAAGCATAATTTCAGAAAGAATGACCTAATCATCATCATCATTTACCCATCTCGATTAAATTTACATAGCTATTGCTGTTACGATGGCAGCCATAGGTATAATTGAAATCAAGGCAATTCTGCTGCAATTTCACAGAACACTTTACAATAAGCTTTCTGCTATAATCCAGACAGAATTTGCTGAAACCAGCAATAGATTTAAATACATTTGAAAAAAAAAACATATCTGTCTTACCACAATCATTTCTGAAGGCTCCAATATGATACATTCGCATCCTCGTTTTCCTCCAGACTGCTTGCCAAAACTAGAGTGGGGTGGAAAAGAAGCAAAGGAAAAAGAATGAGCTCAAAAGCCTGTTTTACCTTTTCAGTACTAAAAGCAATTGGCACTGATGCAAATTGCAATAGCCTTCAAAACAAAGAGAAACTGATGAAAAACTATTGTGTGAAATATTGTGACCAGACAGCACCGTTATCATGTTCTGTTTCATTTACTCAGCACCTCTCATCTTGCCTGCTATGTAAAGCCTGAATATAAAGAACGTGCTTTTGTACAGTCATTATTACTTGCACATACTCAAAAGCACTCGCAATGCGTTCCAGTGTCGACAAGAAAACATTAGTACATTTTAATTAAGCATTACGCAGCCTTGGTAAAACAAATATACATAAATTCTGAGAACTCCAACACACTTCTTTGCATGCAGCATTGTTAATAAGCATTCCCTCAACTCTCCATCCTCCCATACAGGAGGACAGAGAACCTCTTCTCCAAAACCAAGCTTTAACTTCTGACTGCTGCCTTTACGCTGCTGCTTGTGCCACCACAAGGAGCCTATCACCATGATGGGTTCTGTTTAAGGAACATGAAAACCACACAAATGCAACAAAATGTGATGGGCAGCATTAATACAGTGACCAAGGAAAGTGGTTAAATGCAATCTGATGTGCTTCAGCTGATCAGAACACACAAGACCAGAGGTAACTTTAGGGAAATCCAATCTGGACATTGTATTATTGAAATAGATCTATTGGTACCGGAACCACCAGTAAAAAAGACACTGCTGGGGGGTATTGGGAGTGTTACAGACAAATAACCTCTTGAATCACTTCATCTGCTACTACAGCAGCACCTGCAACTGAAAATGCCTGGCTTATCATAGGAAGCAAGTTTGTCTTCACTCCAGAGCTGTTAGGTGGAGTTAGGTGTGCTCAACCCACCCCATTCACTGTGCAAAAGTAATCCCATGCAGATGCCAAAGAAAGAAAACCTCCTTGATTAACAGCACTGCAGCTGGATTAGCAGTTCAGCAGTTGTAGCTGCCGTGTTACAAATTCAGACCGTCAACAGCAATCCTGTTTTAACACGTATTAGCAGGTGAAGTAACTGTATAATCAGTTAACTCAAAGCAGAGATTAATGTGTGAATTAGAAGGAGGTTGAGACAAGTGCGGAGCCAAATCCTCAAAAAGTGGGTCAGCTCCATCTGTTTTCACTAAGGTTTATGTTTGGAAAGTACATCGGAAACTTCAGCCACACAAACCATCTGAATCGCACACATGGTCCTCTCGACAGCAAATATCCACTAAAACACGACCACTTTGTAGGGATCATTGAGAGGACTCATGATTTAAAACTATGTGATAGGGGAGCATAAAACAGCTCCCGTAGGATATGTGTGTTTTCAGGGAAGGAACTTAAGGAACTGAACTGTGAAGCTGTGCAAGTGAAGAAGGCTCTGGGGAGACCTTAGAGCAGCTCCAGTGCCTAAAGGGGCTCCAGGAAAGCTGGAGAGGGGCTTGGGACAAGGGCCTGTATGGACAGGCCAAGGGGAATGGCTTTAACCTGCCCGAGGGGAGACTGAGCTGAGCTCTTAGGCAGAAGCTCTTCCCTGCGAGGGTGCTGAGGCGCTGGCACAGGGTGCCCAGAGAAGCTGTGGCTGCCCCATCCCTGGCAGTGCTCAAGGCCAGGATGTACTTTTCAGAGTGCTCTTCTTTGGTTTAGCTTTGGTGCATTTGAGAGAAAAATATGGACTATGTCATGAAGAAATTAAACCCCATGTTTCTAAAAGACATTGGGGATGTTCATTAAGAAGAATGTTAAAGATTGGTGTTTTCAAAGCGTGGGGGTGGTGACAACTCAGGAAAACCCATTTGATGCCTCCTCTTCTGAGGGAGCTCTGTTGTGGTAGAATCGATAAAACATCCCATGATGCGCACCAGGAAATAATTAAACTTGACCTATTGACTTGTAAATACGAGTAGTTTATTCCTTAGGCTTGGAAGGGTGGGTTTTGTCTTTGGAACCTAATCCTTTTCTGAGCATTTGGTTGTTGCAAAGTGCTTGATGGACCAGAAATGATAGTACCAAGAGCCTGACCTTTGCTACAAGCAGTTGGTGTGCTTTTCCTGGCATTCCTGTTTACCGCCATTACTTCATTAGCAAATGCTGCAACGTAAGCAGAGGGGAGCTTGACAGCAGCTGAACTGCAGGGATGCGTTTATGTAAAACAAAGCAAACAGAAAGCAAACGTCCCTCAACCTCCAGTAGTTTGATAAATTGCTCATATACAAGAAAAACACTGCGCTTGAATGACCTTCAGCACGAGATTGTAGCTTTTCCCTAACCACTGGGGATATAGCAATCAGTCATCTGCTTTGTGATAAAGCAATAATGATTATTTCTGTTATGAAAAGCTGCAAAACCTGAAACTTCCAGTTTTACCTAATTCCTTGAGAATTTTGTTTTGGGAAAAAAAATCTCCTGTCTTTAGTTTCCTATTGCATGGAAGAGAATTGGAACAATTTAACCTGGGTAGGGTTTCTTTGCAGTTGCAACTGATACGCTAGCACAGTTGCCTTCACTTTGGTTTTGGTGCAGAAATCATAACGTGGAATTTCATTTCACCTCAAAGTCAGAGCTGAATTGAAAAGTGACATTCCTGAACTAAATTAACTCTTGTACTAGTGGGATTAGTTTGGCCATTCTCTCTGGTGTATGGCAGATACACGAGACTGTCATGCCTGCATCACATGCTGGCTGGAAAAAACCATAAAGGAAGGCATGGAAACGTTAGCTCTGATTTGCTCACTGCAGATGTGCGAAAATGCCAGTTTCTGTGTGAAACTTAGAATCAGAGACTCATAGAATAGTTGGGGTTGGAAAGGACCTCAAGATCATCCAGTTCCAACCCCCCTGCCACGGGCAGGGACACCTCACACTAAACCATCCCACTCAAGGCTTCATCCTTGAACACTGCCAGGGATGGAGCACTCACAACCTCCCTGGGCAACCCATTCCAGTGCCTCACCACCCTTACTTGCGTTGCTTACTTGTGCTGCTCTGGCCTGCTGTAGCATGGGGTGAGAATTTCAGTTGCTGTTTGTGACTCCATGGCATAGATTTCCCAGTAGCCCATAAGCACAATCAAAACTTGAGAGTTTAAACTGCTGTGCTCCTGTTAATTGCAGTGCTTTATCCTAACTGGATTACACTGCTAACTGCACCACTGGAATAATCTGTAGCTTCACAGAACCATAGAATGGTTTGAGGTAGAAGGGACCTTAAAGCTCATCCGGTTCCAACCCCCTGCCATGGGCAGCAACACCTTCCACACTAGACCAGGTTGCTCCTCTTGATGTCATATATGATGAGATCCAAAAGAAAAGTGGGAAAACCTCACTAAGCTAAGTAAGAGTAGGAAAAATAATCCCATTAAGAATATAAACCAATAGTGAAAGCATGAGGAAACATGAAACTAATGTAAATTAAGGTCTATTTACAACACAGCAAAAACGATGTCAAAGGACATACTACCAAAGGTACAACCACGCAGATTTTCAACAACCCAACAATTAAAGCTTTGCTCAATCTGTGCATATAATCACGTATTTTAATAAGGTCTTATATTTAACATCATTATTCCCCCTGTTGGAAGCCCAGGAAAGTCATGTTTTGTAAAACAACATGACACTTTTCTTATTTATAAGTTTATTGTAAGCTCCTGTCACTTAATATTCATCTATTACATCTGCATCATTAATTTTCAGACACTCGCTCCCCGGCCTACAACACTGTCATAGGGAAAAAATGTCCTCCACATACCAAAGGCAGCTTTGTTTATCCTTGATTTATGGATGCTTCATTTGCAAGAAACCTGGTTTTCCTCCTGATTCACTGCTATTCCTAATTAAAAATGCTTAGGCAATTGCATCATGTGAGACAGGAATGTAAGTCAAACTGGCATGGCATCACATACCAACCACTAATGGGCGTTCAGGCCACAGGAGCAGATGACAGCTGCTGAAACGTCAAAGCCCAGGACTGCAAATAACACTGTTCTCAGCACCAGCCATTTCACCCACTTCATCTGTTCCTTTTCCGCTGCATCATTTGATAATATAGGGGAAAAAAAACCTATGACTGCAGACCCCAGCTCCTAAACCTTTGTATTTGAACATATAAGCACCTGAGTACACACCTGATTTTACTGACACAGGGGATGGATCAGAATTGATTAAACTAAGCAAGCTACTTAAGAAAGCCTCCACCATAATGTATCTTTAACACAATAAAGGAGTTCTTTAAATAGGATGTGCACAAACACAGCTTTCTAAAGAGAAACGTTTACAATTGCTTCACTTCCAGCTGTTAAGCAACCCCAGTATCTGGTGCTGAAAGGCATCTGGAATGTCAAGACCGACAAATGTGAGGAACAGCACTCAGATTTAACTGGGGAATTTCTCCACGATCAATATGTGAAGTTGTTCATTGCTGGTGATGGTTTCTCGTTCTGCAGTGCTGAAAATACAGTACATGCTTTCAAGGTAAACACACAGCCTGTCCTGAAGAGCTTTCAGCCTACAAACAGATGGAGGCTGTGACAGAATGCCTTCTTATTTGTTTGAACACTCATTAGCAGACATCTTCAAATCCGCAATATTCTACCACATCCTGAATCAGTATTTTCAGACATTTCACGCATCAAAGCCTTCAATGATGAGATGTCAGGCTCTTGAAGAGCTGTTCTGTGTTTTCCAGGAGCTACAGAATCACAAAGTTGGTATCAATGACACACGCAGCTATCTGCGATGGTGATGACATGTCAATAGAGCTATCCGCAGTGATACTCGGTCCTGTATTACGTCTGGGACTGGGCTGGGACACTGATACCCCCGTTTATCAGAGTAACAAACAAATGGGTTGCAGTCTGTTGCAGATACTTTGCTCTTACGAATATACTTGTCTCTCAGGCTGCTTTGAGGAGCAGGAAGACAAACTGTACCTTCTGCCACTGTGACCCTGCGCATCCCGCAGCCTGGCTGGATTTCTCCAATGCACAAAGCATCTCGCATGCAAGTGCACAGCTTGGCCTGAAGAGACAAGCTGTATGAGAAATGGATGTGCTGTTTGTTGGGTATTTGTCACAAGTCAGGGCTTACCTTTCATTTGAAAAGCATTTTTCCTCTCCTCAAAGCTACCTCTTGAACAAACAGTTGCTCCAGCAAACACCCGGGATATCTACTGCAATGTAGCTGCTGTAAAATCCAGTTACCGCTGAATGTACTACACAGGTATATTATGGATGGCTTGGAGCAGCCATCAGTATTATTAAACTCCAATCTAAATCCTCTAAAAATGTAATTTTACACTTAAATTCCTTGTCATTGGCTGGGAAATAATGAAGAGGGGAAGCCTATATAGCCATGTAACCAGCAGAGTCACAGCCGCATGCACTGCAGATGGAGAGTGCAGAATCCTGGTCTATGAGTGTAAGTGACACCAAAATCCTCATGGGAATAACTTGGCTTTCTGTGCATCTGCATGCAGGTCTTAATTTCTCAGATCGAGCATCATCTGACACACGGGGCTGGGGGGAACCTCACGGGTCCCTCACTGGGGATGCAATGACACAGCCCAGAACCATCAGGAGCCCCTGGAACAGCATCTCCCACTGCACTGCACCCCTCTGAGCAGCCCCACGGGCACCCTGATTTGCAGAACAGAGTAAGGAGATGGAGATAAAAGCTTACATGAGCACAGAGCAAAAGCTTCAGCAAGTGCAGGTGGCAGGGTTTACACAATGCTACAGGCTGCGCAAGGCCTGAGCACTTCAGAGTAACTTAAACGCAAAAACACTACTTAACTCCATCAGAACAGGGTTTAAAGGCAACCCGAAACCACAAGATCACAGAAGGCTCTGGGTTGGAAGGGACCTTAAAGCTCATTCAGTTCCAACCGCCCTGGCTGAATGCATGATACCAATTTCAATTAGTGCTCAGTCATCAAGCCCATTTTCACATTAGCTCTCCGGAACAACAACATTGAGCAGGTTTATCTCTTGAGCTTCCTGGAAGTTTTAATTGGGAATGATTTTGGAGGCTGCATGACATGCTACTCGGTTTATGGGCTGCACGCACAACATGTCTATACTAATTACTTTATACTCTGAACACGATGATGCTTTGAGGAAGCCTGTATCTTACCTACCCCCTTCTGTGAAGCTCTGCAGCTATTCCAGGCCGTGTTATTAGATAGTCCCAGTATTTTAGCTATATACAAACTGCACATTACCCTTTGCTTCCAATTTCACATTTCTTGGACTTTTTTAGTTTAGCCAATAAAGAAAACCTATTTCTGTGGTGCAATCAGCACCCTTCGCAGTCTATAAAACCTCTGTAGGGCAGCTGTTGTAAGAACAAAGGGAAGTCACTGGGGGAGCAGGACGATGGACAAGATTATCTGGTTATTTAGTTGTGACAGATTAAGTACACTCTTTCTTCACTCTTTTAGCTTTCTTAGAGGACTGTTCCATGTCAAAAGAGATCCTTTTAGTCTGCAACGCTTTCTCAGCCCTTACTCAATGGCTGCACCTCCGTACGAGGAGCAGCACTTGGAGAGGCCAGGACACACAGCCCCTCCTCACCAGTGCATTGCCTCTTCCCATCCATGCTCCCTTTTCCTCAGGGTATTTTCATCGCAGCGCCAGCACTGCCAGAAGAATTTCAATCGCAACAGCCCCATCTGAATTAATTAGCTTTACAAAATACATTTATTGGGAGCATTCCCAAGCTGTTCGTTTACTTCCTGGCTGTCAGGCACCGCTACAAGTTACAGCCACCACTTACAGAAATACCCAGGGAAAACAGCACCTCCGAGAGCCACGAATGCACTGAGCAGCCACGGCTTCTGATCCAGGGTATAAAGATCCATCCAGTCTTGATAAGCACAAGGGATGAAAACCTCAAGCTGTCTTTTTGAAAGCAGAAGAATTATCTACAGCATTAGTTGCAAGAGCTTCCATGTGTGAAGCCAGCGCACAGAGTGTCATCCTAAGACCTCTGACACACAAAGAGCAAGAAAGGGAAGTCACTGTTGTTCCAACAGGTATCACCATTCAGAACCTTACTGGCAAGTGCACGTTGGTCAAAAATGGTGTTTGCTGTATGCCAGCAGTGGGGTGGCACACATGTATTTAGACCTCTGCGGCTTATGGAACAAAAGCAATATTCCACGCTACAGCCGCCGGGACTCACGTTGGGATGGACATGAGAATGAAGAGCTAAAGAAGCACGAGGACGCAGCGTGAATACAGCAGGTACAGTCTAAAAAGAAAGCACTGTTTAACAAAGTTGAATCCGGAAAGGAAGGATCAGCGAGAGAGAAAAGCCAATACACCTCTTACTGGCAGGAGCTGGGAATGCAGGAGCTCCGAGCTGCTGGTTTGCTTTGTCAGTGAATGGCACAGACTCAGAGCAGCCTGCAGGAAACAGCAGTATAGGTTTTAGACGTAAAACTGATGGGGCTTTAGATGGTGTAGGTGAGGTATGAATATATTTGAAAGTGAAGTTACAGACATCAAAATGTCAAGTTTCCTAAAATGCAAGAAACTGAAGTTGTGCAAATTGCAATTCTTCAACCTGTGCTCTTATTACACTGTTATGCACGTTCTATCATACTGGTATTCACAACCATTAACACAAGCCAAGCTAAAATCATTTCAACCTGAGCTGCTCTTTGCAACACAGAGCTGGGGTTCCTCTTTCATTATGACAGTTTTCCTGATCCCTGCATTTGTGCCTCCTTTTACCCAAGAAGAGAAAGGGAAATGATTTACTGAGTCATTGAAGCACCTATAATTGTCATTGAAAAGATACCACAATACAACCATGAGTCCATTTTGACTAAAGTCAGTGTTTTTAGCCAATAAATGCACTACCTGAAGAGGGCAATGACTCCTATTTTCTTCTCTTCTGAGATTTTGGAAGGGCTCAGAAAAGAGAAGCGTTTGTTTTTACTGTGACTACATCCTGAATGTTTCAAGACTTTGCATTTTTCCCTTCAAGGTTCAATTCTCACAGCTGTAGGAGGCTGTCATCCACATAATTGGCTTCAGAAGTTCCTCCAGGCCCTTTATATATCTCCTATGGCTAATCTTGCTGTGAGTAATCTCCTCCAAATATCCTGTTCACACGAATTAACTTGATTAACAAGCAAGGTTAACACAAAAACTCCTTAACTCGCTGACATGATTCCCTTCCACAAAATCCGTCAATCCTCTTGGGTCGTGCCAGCCATTGCTTTCATGTTAAGAAGCAAACTCTTTTCCTACTATGCCAAATCTATTGACAAATCCATTCTCCAGGCAGTAACCCGTAATCAAGGTTATGCCATCTCTGTACCTGATATGCTGATCTGCTTCTTGCCTTAAAAACAAAAACCTTGCAGGGCTTTTCTCATCATGAGCATCAGTGTCAGGATATCGAATAGATTTATTGTCCCTGGCTGCAAGCTTTACTCCTGCAATTTTTAAGCCAATTTCTGAGTTATGGCTTGCATACAAATCCATTCAAGTCAAACAGAAAGCCCTTCTCAAGCACAGGGAGCCACAGCTCACACCCTTAATCATTCAAACACATATAGAAAGTTAACAGAGCAGTGCCTGCCCACATCCTTATGCTTCCACAGGGCTATGCCTCTTTCAAGCTTGAATCTGCACACTACTTCCAAAAGATGTGCTGAAGAAAATGGAGGTTTCCCTGATGCTCTGTTGACTCTGAAACTACCAACAGTGGATGCAAAGGAAGGTGAGCTTAACCTACATCCTAACCTTATTAAGTTTGCAGTTCTCTACTTACAGTCTCTTCCTATCTGTCAAGGTAATCATGGGGCAGAAGGACGAGTATTGCTGAGAAGGTACCAGGAAACAATCAGTAAAGCATCACTACCTTCCAGCCTAATTTATGGAAATGGAAAGTATCTCACCACCAGTCCATTGTACAACAGTGCCTCATAGAGTTACTAGGCACAAGTTGCTAGGCAGGTAGTTTCTAATGAAATCCTGAACTTTGACTACAAAACGAACCAGATTCAAACCAACAAACAAAAAGCCCTGACATGTGCAGAAGTTCTTTAAACACAAAGTGTTTGTCAGATGCTCCAGAGGACAAATATGAGATTGGCATTACAAAGTCACCATCCAAAAGCCGTAACTGGGCAGCAGACGCATTACAAAGCATACACAGGGATGGAGTTTCCAACCAGAACCCGTTTGCTAACTGTTACCTGCTTTGCAGAACTCCTCTGTCTGCCCAGTTCTTCCAGACTGACAATTATTCAAACCTGGCTGTGACCTTTTTGTGTATTTAAACCTCCTTTCAGACTGACTCATGATCAGGAACTTGGCTGGGGACAAGGCAATAATGCATAACATTAAGTATTGCTTCAATGTAATTAAAACTGTGCTAATTACCATTATACAAGGCACCGATTCATATGAAAAGGGCCTGTAAGTGACTGGTCACTGCAGAGCTCCCTCCACTAAAGATGTGTCATATGAGCTATTCAAGACCAGGGAAAGTAACTTCAGTTTATCCCATCGTACTTAAAAACAGGCAAAAAAGCATTGTATTTTAAATTCTGCATTGAGGTTGGATAACGCAGGGATGTAACTGGAACAAAATGGAAAGTGAGCTGTGCTCTTCCTTCTCCTGTTCTCATGTCCAAGCAGCACATCTCCTTCCCTACCCATGTGTGTGTGGCACCAGGGAGGAAGCAAAGGGGAGCAGGACTTCACATGTGTCCCAGAATCAAAGGCACTGGGGGAAACAAAATGGTTCAAAGATTTCAGCTTCCTCTTCCACTCCTTAGCTCCTAAGTAACAGCAATTTTAGTTTCTCTAATTGTACATGTGTGCATTTCTCCTTCAGCTCCTCTGACACTGGAGAGATCCTGCCTTAAATAACAACAACAACTTTACGTACCTGCAAGGTGGTAAAAACATGGAATCCTTCATGAGCACAGACCCAGAAAGCAGTATGTACCAGCATCTTGCAATGGTTTCCGAGCTGCAGGAAAAAGAAATCATTGGCATCTACTTTCTTCTTACAGCAACTCTGAAATATGCATTATATCCAAGATGTTATTGCTGTAAACTAATGATCTGCCACTCTATCAGTTCGATATGCGGGCTGGAAATCCACAGACTTTCATTGAATGCTACCCAGAATTAACTTCTTTAAAAGGTCTACATCCAAAATGTTCCTTACGCCTTAAAAGTTGACATTGAAATCAACTGAAGTATTTCTTTCATGAAAATGAAATTCTTCACTTCCAGTAAAAACATTTCATTCCAGGTGAAGCGTACATAAAGCTACAAATACAGGAAAATTGTTATCCCGTGCTGAAGTAGACGAGCAGCTCAACACACGATACTACACAGACCTGTCAAGTGTTACAGATAAAGCATGAGACACATATCTGACTCCTGCTTTGCATTCCTCCCTCTCTGCATTTGCATAGCATGCACACGTGGCGCTGTGTCCCACTGTGCCATTTAATCCCAGATGGATGGCCAGGGGCACAGCCAGCATTTCAACCCAGAGCCCATAGGTCTGCCCAGAGGTTTCATTGCTGTGGATTTTACCTCTTCCTAAAGCACTGCAATGCTACCTCCCAACTACAGCCCAACATCCCCTTCCTTTTCCAGCACACAACCACACATATACACAGACCTGATGCTGGAGCAGGTTTGTGTCACAGACACCCACAATATGAACTAGTAGGTGGCATCTCATTTCGGCTTATGTACTGGGAGATGTGCCTTATGTAGAAAGCTGGGATTAGCTGTGAGAGGATAAATACACCATAAGCAATGCTAAAATATGGCGGGGGGGGGGGGGGGGGGGAAATATATTTGCCTCTTGGCAGAAACCTAAAGAGAACCCTACACTAAAATACTAATTCTAGTGATTTAAAAAGAAGAGATGGTGTTTGAGCTCCATCCTCCTCTGTACAAGATACTCCCACAATCAGTGCCAGCTCCAGGGGAAGAGTGCCACCTACTGAGTTGTCACCACGGCTCCCACATGTGACACTAATTGCTTTTCCACGGGCCTTGCCTGTGCACAAACACACACTTCTGCTGCCCGCTGTGCTGGCAATGCATGGGCACCTCTAAGATGCCAGCATCATACCACTGGTACAACTGCCTCCTGCCAGAGCTTTTAACCAGCCCGGCCAAGGTTAAATGTCGTAAAGCCTTCTATTTACGAGGAGAAAACAAGTAAAAAGTGATTTATTACAGCGTGCAAAGCAGTGATTTTGTTTACATTTTTACTGAAGAACTCCGACAAGTGGTAGGTACTTACCAAAAGAGAACTTGGTTGCCCTTGTACCTCTCATAGCGGGCACTTGATGACATTATTCTGAGAGAGAAGGAGAAGTTTAATTTCAATTTTAATCCCCAAAGACCATAAGCCATTAATCACCACATTTCAGCAGGATCCCTTTAAGGCTTAAGACCTTAAATTCAACTATTTTTTTATGTTCTAAACAAAGGACGTGCTTAACCATAAAATTCAAATTATTACGGTGCTCCTCATTATCCAGATAGAGGATATACAGCATGTTCCCTAAGTGTTTAAATCACTCCCACACATTGGAATTACCCATAGCAACAGAACTGAAGGAACTAAAATACTTCCAACGCACTTTTTTGTGCTTTGTTGGCCTTCCATTTTATGTATTCCAAGATTATCTGAATGTCTGAGGCATTAAAAAGCTTTTGTGATGTGGACTTAACACAGGGCACTGTCTACACAGGCCTTTGTAGGCAGATGGGAGCAATCTCTGCCTTCGTCCTTAGCAAAGCTAATTAGTTTAGATTCCACACCACGTTATTGCAGTAACTTAACTCAGCAACGACTCGGCCAACGCTCCAAGTGCCAGCAGACGAAAGCTTTGCTCAGCTCCACAAAACCATAGCCATGGATACCAGCTGTGCTGAGCAACACTAACTAGTTCCAGAGCACTTACCTGAGCTGATGTTCCCTGAAATGTGAGAGTATGTCCAGTCCATGAAGGAAAGAATAGATTGTACTCAAGTCCTAAAAAGAAAAAGAAGACAAGACATGAGCAACTTCATTCACAGCATCTTATCACTTCTGCATCACCTTCTCAGGTTCTGCAGTAAGCTACACAGGCTTCGGACATCATTCTAGAGACAAAGCCCAAATGAGTAGATAGGTCAGGACACAGGCAGACTTGCAGTACCCTGTCCACGCTTAAGCTGTGAAAGCAAAAGAGTGAAGTCCAATTGATGAATGAACACCTGAAAAAGACAAGCAGCAAGATGTGGAATAGGCTAAACAGGACAGGCCCAGCCACCCAAGGTCAAAAATGGCTGAGACTTGTAATACCTCTTTAAAGAGGGAAGTCTGCAAAATTAGTTTGCTAGTAGCAAAGAACCCTAGTGAAAACCTAAACCACATGGTTCTCTGCACCGTATATAGTGGCTAAACTGCTTTTAATAGTAACTGGGTTATATTTAGAGAGAAAAAGCTATTTCATGTTCACCTCAGACCTAGGCAACAGCCCTACTAGAAACTCTACTCCATCCTACTGCCTCTCTAACCTAACTAGAGGGTAACAGTACAAGTTGCTCCAATATACCCCTCAGTAAAGATGAAGACAACGAAGGTTTAGATTTGTCTCCCACCTCCTACTACCAACCCTCAGCATCTCATCAGTGCCATCATCAGCAACCACAGAAGGAAAGAGTGTTTTTGAAGCAGCAATACTAGAACACGAAGATTATCTCCCTTTAGGAGCTGGACTCCACGTGGATGCTGTAATGAGCAGATACAGCTGCTTAAACTTCTCACGCCACAGAACCCTCTTCAGACACAAAAATATCTGCGCTGATGGTGCAGACCACATGCTGGGAACAGCTCAGTAGGGCTATTCATCATCTAATTCACTGTCCTGAACAGGTGGGCTGGTAGCACTAAATACAGGCACAACAAAACCTTTATACGCCCCATAGCAATCTCTCCAGCTCGGCCTTGGAATATATGCTCCGAGTTTTCAAGTGCTGCATTTACACCGTGTTTACAAAGGATAAATCAATATGAATGCCGGCCTCAGGATTTACAATGGATTTACTTTAGAAAAGTTCTTTGGCTTAATAGTCAATGTTTGGAAATACAGTGGCTATAGACTTAAATCAAACGAAAGGTCAGCCGTAATTGCAGGCCACGTAAAACCAATAAACCTCCAGATTTCTTCTTTTTTTTAAATGTCATTACCCAAACCCATGAAAATTAAACAGGAGGCCTGAATGCTGAACACATACACTCATAAAGCACCCGTTTCACACACACCAACCTCATTTTAATCCTCCGACTGCGAATTGCCACAAACTTGATGCTCGGAGCTAAACGCCCAAGAGCGCTGGCTATGAAGCAGACTCCAAACACCAAACTCACACACAGCCTGCAAGAGATGTCTATCTGGCCACCAAAGGTCGTTTGAGGTACCAGACAGAGCAGGTTTTGAGCTCTCCCCTATTCCAAACAGGGAACTGCTTCAACTTCACCACTCATCACGGGAATGCAACAAAAATATCCTTTTGACTGCACCGTGTCTTGTAATAGTATCTTAGGAGTTGAAGGATTCATGGAGCAACTGAAATAAACCCCATGTGGCACATTCTTCCTCCTCCACCTGGACATCCGCCCCTCTTAGGACAGAAGAACGCTTGGACCGGCTGTAAAGGAAGGACAACCAGTGGATGTTCTCAGTGGATGCTCTCAACTCCTCTTGAAGCTGGGCTACCAGGCAGCATGGGGAATTACTCTTCAGTGTTACAGTTAAAGCTGAATTTAGCAGTCTTCACAACCCACTGCTACCATACATGCTTTACAGCATTTTCCACTAATTTTCTACATAATTAAGACTAAGATACAAAATAATGTCTTTAACAACATGGTTTAGATTAGCACTGCTGTTGTTTCAAGTTACAAAACGTTGTAAGCAGAACAAAAGCTCATGTTCATAATTCATTGTGGCTGCCCCATCCCTGGCAGTGCTCAAGGCCAGGTTGGACACAGGGGCTTGGAGCAAGCTGCTCCAGTGGAAGGGGTCCCTGCCCGTGGCAGGGGTTGGAACTGGGTGAGCTTTAAGGTCCCTCCCAACCCAAACCATTCCATGATTCGTGTTTAATCACAAAGTTTTGAAGTTGTATACATGTAAAATTACCATGTCCTTTCCTGAGGATTACTCTCTACTGCCCCATAGCAAGTTAATGCAGCTTGGGCTGCCTCCTGCTCTCCACCTGCAACCAGCTTGACCAAACAGGACTACTGTATGGACCCAGGATGCTTACTTCGGAGCTTGATGAATAAACAGTGGGTAAATTAAAGAGATAAGCATTTGCTTAAAGGGATTCATGCCTGGAAAGCATCCCTCAGCTCAGATGTGGGCTGAGATGTGCAGCAGCAGAGGGAACAGCACAGGGAAGGCAAAGCTTCCTGTCCCCTCAGTGCAGAAGAAGGCATTAATCTTACACTGACCAGTTTAGTGATAAATGAAGTAAGACTCATCATATTGTGCACTACCCAAGCAGGTGATGTTTCAACCAGCTAAATATATCAGCTACTCATACATGAGTTTCTATGGGTGTTTTTAAATCAGGATCTGTATCACTCCCCCTAAAAATAACTGACTTTTAAAGCAATCACCTATCCTATTTAAAGCAGAGCAGGTAATTTTGTTGGGTGCCACTAAGCACAAGAGTCATCCGGCAATCACATCTCCCGGGAAGGGCTATGGGCTGCCCCCATCCTGTGGTGCACCAAAGGCACTGGTCGCATGTGCTTTACACATGTACACATGTGCTTTATACATGTACACATGTGCTTTATACATGTACACATGTGCTTTATACATGTACACATGTGCTTTATACATGTACACATGTGCTTTATATGTCTCACTGAAATAGTGCCTTTTTCATTTGTTTGAATAGATCCTTCACAGCCACATAGTGAAGTTCCTCCTCTACCTCCCATGCCCCTTCAAAGCCTAAACAGGCTTTCCTTGAGGTCCCTTCCAACCTGGTGTTCTACGATCCATGGAGGTTACATGCAGCTCATCTAGCCCATGTGAAAATTTCCTATCAGTCGTACTCTGCGAAGTTTCCTCCCTTACTCCTATCTAAGTGCTCATAATTGCACTGATATTATGTTTGAGAGGCTATGCTGAGAGTCTCATGTTATATTTCTACAGCCAAGGAACATAATTTAACCCCACTGGGGCTGGAGGCAGTGCCAGGCACATGCGGTGGCCACCTCACGGAGAGATGCTGCCAGCCCAGCTGCACCACGCACCCAAAAACTCCTCTGCTGGAGCTTAAAGTGTTCATTGCCCAAATTCCAAGTTTATAAACCTGAAAATAGGATTGGAAGCTGTTAGTTTTAGAAATGGAGCTGTGTGGCTGCACCGGTTATATAGAGCAAGCACAACCAGGGTACAAAGGGTAGAGATAATTTGCACGGGTACCCACTAGGAATAAAAAGGGCTATAAAAGAGCGATGCCAAAGGGCAACAGTCAGCGTCACAACAGCAGAACACAAAGTATTCACTGGAAAGTCACCCCTTCCATGCAAGAAGTCTGGGGAGGAGCTATTTACAAGGGCCTGCAGGGACAGGCCAAGGGGAATGGCTTGAACCTGCCCGAGGGGAGACTGAGCTGAGCTCTTAGGCAGAAGCTCTTCCCTGTGAGGGTGCTGAGGCGCTGGCACAGGGTGCCCACAGAAGCTGTGGCTGCCCCATCCCTGGCAGTGCTCAAGGCCAGGTTGGACACAGGGGCTTGGAGCAAGCTGCTCCAGTGGAAGGGGTCCCTGCCCGGGGCAGGGGTTGGAGCTGGAGGAGCTTTAAGGTCCCTTCCAACACAAACCAGGCTGGGGTTCCATGATACCATTCTCTGTAATCTCTTTCTGCCCAAACCCAACAAAACACATAATTATTAATGTAAAACAATTTCTCCACATGCTCTAAACTAGGGACCAAGATCAACATTATTTTATCTTGTAATCTGTATTTTCAGAGCTTTTCAGCAGCTGAAATAACAGCTGAAACCAAAGCACAGTATCGACCTTCAAATGGTTTGCCCACACATATTCTTCAGTCTTTGACAGAAAACTACCTTGCTGAGGTTATTTAAGAAGAAATTAACTCACATTTTCTATCCAACTAGCTAAAAGTGCAGCTCCAGTGAGCCAAGGGAATGAGGGGAACCGAGCAAAGAGTGGAGGGAAGCAGGCAGGAGCTGTTAATCTTGCAGGGAAGGAGAGCACTGAGTTCATGAGCAGAGGCGTTCTCAGCCGCTATGTTTAAAAAGTGGAGTATATCCATTTCTCCATGTTCTCCACGTGAAGGTGAATACACACGGTATAAAATAACATGGGTTTAAGCAGAAGAGCAGGAATCAAGGGATTGCTCTGCACTGGCACTGTTATCACCAGAGCCAGCCACAAGGAAAGCCTGGCTCAGCACTGACACACCAGCAGCCCCAGCTTCATTCAGCAGCAGCTTTTATCATCCCCGCACACACATCCTCTCCTACCCAGCTGCTAAACCAAAGGTGGTGCGAAACCATGGAGATTTTAGTAGCAATTTATTATATGAATCAGCTTTCTTCTATAGTAACGTCCTCACCCCAATATACTACGAAGGGAGCCAGTTGAATAACTGGACCACTTCTCCTTTTCCCTGCCAGATGCCAACTAGTGCAATTACCACAAGATGCCACAACTATAGAATAAGGGAAAATAAAAGCAGCACACCAAGCAACACAACAGCCTCTGTACCCTTCTATTAACCCAAGACACTTGCCGAAGCACAGAGTATTGGTGTCCTACGGCTAAAGTGACTTACACAGCCACCTCTGAAGTTTGAGATAGCTTTTAACAATGCAATGTCCATCACCATTAAGGAGTTTATCCCTGCCTCTGTTCATCTGAGCGGATGAGCAAAACATGAGTATCATTCCCTTGTGCTTCACCCCTCTTTCTCCCAATCTCGTCTTTAATCCAAGGAGCAACTTGACAAAGCTTAGACATAAGGATCCAGTGGAATGATGGTGGTCTCAAGCAGGGAGCGCTCAATACAAAGGTTTCCAATCAACCAACAACCAATCCAACCAGTACAAGTGTAATTCCCAGGAACCGCATTCATGGGCTGGAAATCCACAATGAGGTCCAAGACAAATTCGCCTGAGGCAATAAAAGTGGGCAAAAGCAGGGTGATGCTCTGGAGTGAGGAGGAGAATGACTGCATCAAGAGCAACTTGGCTCTCAATAAACATCAAATGAAACCCCAATGCCCTGCTTGGTGTGACCCCAGCCAGGTGTCCCAATGACACCCGGCTATTTTAGAGCACTAAGCAGGAAATCTGTTCTATTTCCAAGGAAAATAAATTGTTCCGAAATGACCTCATAGCTGCCAATTCCCCTATGCTCACAAAGAGCCATCCTCAGCGATTGCACAGAGGTGTCAGGGAAGCTGAGGAAGCCATAAATCCTTCCAGAGTCCCTTTAGCACTGCCCAGCTTCGTGTCCTATGATAGAGGAGAGGCAGCAGAGGCCGGGACGCAGCGATTCCCCAATGAACTTGAGCTTCACGGATGCCCTAGCCCCATACGGAACTTAAGCAAAGGGTCTCAAGGAACAGGTATTATTCCCTCAGCCCGGAGTTTTGCACAGGGAATGAGCAAAGAGCAGACACTTGCACGGCAGCACCAGCACTTCAAAGCCGCACAGAAGAAAACGGCCGTGTCGGCAAGTTCCAGATTGCTCCCACATGCAAACCTGCCCCAAAGAGCCACGCAAAACCTGCCTCTCGATTCCACCCCAAACATTAAATTCCTGTTGCGAGAACATGTGCTTGGCTCACTCGAGGCTCCCCACAGCCAAGCCACACAGGACTCCCCGCTCCGCACACATGAACCTGCTGCTTACGGAAGCGCAAAGGGATTTTGTACCCCTACTTTCTCCAAGGTAAGACAAGACAGTTGCCAGGATCCATGTTCTACGTGCTTCAACGCAAACAAGAATGCTATTATCGCCTCAAGATCTGTTACAGATTCAGCTGTATTACAGATAGTACACTTTAAAGGAAACAGACATACATAAGATGCCTTTGAAACAACAGCTAAACCATATGGTAACAGCTTCCCAAATCCCACTGACATTCAATAAAGACCATCAGGTACAAAAGCTCCCAGGGAAGGGAGCAGCGTGGGTGAAAGTTGTCACAACCTCCCTGTTACAGAGAGCTTCTGCCTTCCCTTCAGTGCTCTGCCCAGAGAGCACCAAGTAGGAATAGGCTCCGGCGGAATCAAGCACTCACTTGGTATCAGGATAAGGATTTTAACCCACTCTTGGACAGTGCCTGAATTTCTCTTCATTGTTATGTAAAGAGCCTAGATTTCAGTAGAGCAAACAGGAGTAATTCCTGGAGCACAGAGAGCAGGTTGGGTAAGCTGTAAGTAGAGACTTTCCTCCGCCTGCTGCCATGACTTGCTTCACCGTGATTCAGCAGGCTCCTTATACAGACTGAATGCATCTTTTATTAGGAATCCTGTCGGGCTCAATAAAGACTTTGTCACCCTTCGGGGGGTGTAGCAGAAGAGAGGAAATGTTACTCAGCACAGTTTATGGTTTTCATTGCTTCCCTTCCTGTTACTTCATCGAAGGCTGCAATCCGCGCCGTTTCCTTGATTCTCTGTTTAAGGCCAATTGTAAAAATAGTACTCCCAAATTCTTTCCCGATACTGTAATACCAGAAATAAAAACACAGAAACACGCTGAAGTTCTCTGATCCACGCTGTGCGTATTCACATATCCATGCAGCCAGTTCACCAACCGCAGTGATGCTGGCTGAAGAAGCCCAACCTACACAACCCAAGGCAGATGGTACAACCCCCTCAGCTACCCCTGGAATCTGCGGGAGCAGCCATCAGTTACATTTAAACATGTGGAGAGGAGCGTATGGTCCCTTGAATGAAAGGGATATGATGAGATGGACCAGAAAGCAACTCCTCCATCTGATTGACTTTCCCAGTTCAATGGCATACATCTGACTTTCATTAAAGTGCAAGTGGTGCAAAAGAACAGAAAATCCCAGTCTGGTTTGGGTTGGAAGCAACCTTAAAGCTCATCCAGTTCCAACCCCCTGCCACGGGCAGGGACCCCTTCCACTGGAGCAGCTTGCTCCAAGCCCTGTTCAACCTGACCAACATCAGCTGAGGACTCCACAGTTGGAGTAGCAATTCCCTTTAAAGACTCCTCTTATTTACCTGGAGGCCATTTAAAAAAGTCAAAAAGAAAACAATTTAAATACAAGCACTGAGGCACTACTGAGGAGAAAGGATGGATTAATCCGTCTGATGAATGACAATGCTCCCAAAAGACTTAAATGAAGAGTCCTGCAGAGAATGACACAGCTGAAGCAGCCCTCCTAAGGAGGGAAGCTCATCTTGCCTTGTAAGAAATACCACCGATTCTAAAAGCCTAATTGAAGTACCTCTCATAGACCTCACTAGCAGCAAGCTCCTGCATCATCTTAAATCACCCCCTGAGGTGGCACCCAGTCACATCTGTGTAAAATAAACTGGTTCAGCTTCTTCAGAGCTATATTCTATTACTTAGAAAGAGTAACATATATCCCAGAAAGAAGTTTCCCATCCACAGTAAGAGCTGATGGATTTCTGGCCTCAACTGCCAGTCTGCTCACTGCAGGCATCCTGAGCAATGCTGGGTTTTCCTAGGACCTTGCTAAAAATCAGAATCCCTTTATTATCAGTTTGCAAGTGAGGATCACTGCACCTCATCCACTGAACAGCTTCAAATGACCAGGAAATGGCTTTCTTAGATGTATAGTCTTACACATGCCCACAACCTCTTGGTACACAGGTCCATCAGACAGCCTTGGACCATACTATGACCATGATATAGGAATCCTGCCTAACCTCAAAACCTTACATTTACCCATATAGATGATAGATACTTTTTTTTTCCTAATGAGGAAATGTCAGTTGAGTTATGAGAGTATTTTATACAGGAGAAAAGAGATTAAAAGGGACTTCATTTCACTCCCTTCTAAATCCAGGAAGCAATTACAACTGACAGCATCAGTTAATAACAGTATAGCCCAGAAGAGGAAACTAAAATCTGGCTTTTGTTTTTGCTGACTCTCAAAAGTAACATTTGCACACTTGGATTTTTATCATCCTTTTATGTTCCTCCCCTGCACAAGCAGCAAGTCTCTCAATGGGGCTAATACAGCTTCGCTATCCATTATTCCCTCATCACATGCACACAGGGCTACAGGCACAGACTGAAGGACTACATTCCACTCTCAGGAGCACAACCATCTTCAATAAAGTGTGAAAGAACAGACCTTACTTAAGCACAGAGGCCCTAGAACCACTATTACAGTTTATTTCGAGGCTGAAAGTGCCTCCATTTGGCAGAAAACTTCCGAAACTACAAAAAGAAGCAAAGTATTTCTACATGAAAATAAAACAAAAAGGTTCTTTACTCACCGATAGGTCCCCACACCCAATACAGATAAACACCTTCCACCTAAGAACCCTGGACGATGTTGATACAAGACTTTGGTAGGAAGAAAAACATTGAAAGGAATGAGGGAGGGGAAATTTCATCTTATTTTTACTGCTGTTTCATCACTCCGAGTCAGCAGTTCTGGAACCCCGACTTCGCCAGGGAAAAACTTCCTTTGGAAAAGCTGATGCTGCAGAGTGAAATACCGAGGGCCCTGAACTGGGGAGACAGGAATGCCAAATGTCACTGCTTCAAAGCAAACAGCTTATGAAGAGTTTTGAACATCTGAGGCATAGTTCAGCCCTTATCACTGTTCAGAACAAAAGTACAGCTACAAAAAGTATCTTCAAGTAGAGGTTCCCGGACACTCATGACTTAAGTTTGAATACATCTTTCCAACTTGTATGTTGGGAATAGAAAAGCAAAAGCAAGCTGCCTTGACAACACTGGAGTTCAATAGGATGGGAAGCTCAGCAGAGACAAAACCTCAACGCTCACACCTATCAAAGAGCAGGCTTTTATAACAAACATTTTTCAGTAGATCAGCCTCCTCAAGCAGGATCTTGAAAAGCCACCCAAAACCAACAAGCAAACCAGGCAACTTCAGGCTTCCAGGTCAGTCAATGCTTTGCTAGTCAAGCAGCTCAGTACTCATCACGGTTAACAGTGTCCCTCCCACAGGACAAGCATCCATCAAATAGGAATAGCTCAGTTCCATCTTTTTTGTCAGAACTCCAAATACACCAGCTTCCCTGATTGACAAAGAAACTCCTGCTCTTTAAAGAGGAGTGGGAAAGAAAGCACCAACACCTGAAATTTCCTTTAAAGAAACAAAAGAATCGTGGTAGGAAAGGACACTAAAACACTAAGAAAAAAGTAGATTCTTATTAAATAAATTTGGTACAAGGACGTGGGGATGAAAAGAGAGAAGGTAGAGGATTAAATCCAAAAATCCAAAGGTCAAATCTATGCTTACCAGTAACGACAACTTGGGAGTGTGGCTCTACGCAACATAGTTGTGTTGAATTACTGAATCCATCACCTATAAATCCCTGTAAGAGTGCTCTAGGTTTTGTTCTTTCCTCTCTCTTGGACTAGAGCTCCACGAGCTACTAAAAGAGACTCAAAAGACTGTTTTTAATGAAACACACTCCTGTTAGCTCTAAACAAACTCCTGGTCTAAAAGAGTAGCTCCGGGATAGGTGCTGAAGAACACACAGACGCAGAGGCAATGCTGCCTAGCCAACACAAACTGGTCCCACAGACATGGGAATGAAGGACTGATTCCATACAATGATGCAACAGGCAGACAGATGAACAGACAGATAGGTAACAGTAATACACACATAAAAAGGCACAAAGACGTGCTGTTCAGAAAACCATTACTACTATTCACAAAGCCACTGCAGCAGCTGCTGTTTCATCTCTCACACACACTCCATTGGAAGGATTTCCTCACTCATTTTCACCATACTTCACCCAACAGACCTTTGCAGCAAGTGAACATTACTGTCAAGGTCCTGTAACTACAGCTCCTGTTCAACAGGTATCTCAAGCAGGCAAAGACTAACAGAACAGTAACACTTTACCTCATTCGTTTCCACCACATTAACTGTCAGATTTTTATACAAATGGGTAAGATTACTGCTGTTTTCATACTGGCACACTTATCCTTTTGCAGTAAATAATTTCCTATTTCTTTGAGAATTCAAGCGAGCAAAGATCACGTCTGTCAGGAAATTAACTCCTGCTTAATAAATAGTGAAGACAAAACGAGATTTCTTATCAATACTGTAACTTAGGTCACCAACTCAGTGCCTAGGTAATGGAGAGGAATAGAGCCCTACGGACTGTACCAGGATGTTTTGGTGTATCAGTAAAATATTACAGTCATCACAGTGCTTCCAACCAAAACACTCTGTTTTCATTCAACACTGATGGCAATGCACTGGCACATGAGAAAACACATGAGAATATACTTTACTGCTAATTCCTCCTGCATCCTGGCATTAGGGTACCCAAGCACTACCAGACAGAGCAATCCAGGAGAGTTACTGTAATGTACAGTAGGCTGTAGCCCTTACAGATGTTGCAAGTTATCTCAGTGTGGATTGCCACAATTACATTCTACTACTGCCACAGCGACTACGGTATCCTCTCATGCAGAGGAATGCCAATGTGCCTGTGTTATGTGCGTCCGTATATTGGCAAACATGCATTTACCCCGCAAAAAGCAGAGAGGTGTTATCAGAAGCTCTTAGCATCTTCACTTGTCGCACAAAAATAAGCCAGACTGACCCTACTGCTACATTTGACTGCAAACCACCACAGCAAAACTCTAAAGACTTGCATTCTGCCACTGCTTTAAGATCTGTTTCTGTATTTCTCAACCATACCTGTGCCCTAAACCACAAGGAAACTCAGGGATCTGACCTGAGGAGCTATATTCTATGCATATTCATATATTGAATTTAACAGATTTCAAGTTTGAAATCAAAGCAACAGAAGTATCAGAGGTACATATACCTCTGTGCTTCCTGAGTAATTGCAATTGATCAGTGATGCATAATGATACAAAGGAAGTAATTCTGATTAAAGAAAATTAGCAGCTTCAGCATTAGGAGAAACAACAGATGAGTGTACTGGCAGGAGCTGAATCAACCACGAGATGATGTTACTCAGGGATTTCTAGCTCCAAATCCCACAGGCTACCCATCAGGCGCGCAGCTTCCCAAAGCATACAACCTTCACGACCAACATCCATAGGATTACAGACAAGATGCAGAGCAACTGCGCTCGCCGCCTCTGTGCTAAATCAAAACAATACTAACTGATTACAGGTGAGACACGGGCTGCTTCGGTTGGGTTGTAGTATAGGTGATACGGAAACCTCTTGTACTCCAACCAGCAATTCCAACCTTAGAGAGGCCAAGACTTCAGAGACTGTAATTACCTTTGAATACAAACCCAACACAAGCCAATCTCAACTTTTTCATTCCTATGAAACCATGATCAACACTAATTTGTAAAGCAACGTGCCAGAGATTACTCCAGCACCTCACCCTTCCACTGTTAGCCAACCACAGCCTCTACGGAGGTATAATAAACCTGCTTTTAAACACAACAGTGTTTCATCTAAAAAGACTTGTGCTTTCAGAGAGCAAGACTATCTTTAATCACTGCAGACGAGGGGAAAAAAACCCTAATACTGAACTTAATCTGAGTATCAAAGTCAGGTTTATAAGCAGCAATGCAATGCATTAATTTAAGACTCAGACTTTTGACTCATCAGCTCACATAAAAGAAGTTTTCTACTGGGTGATGAAAGGCAAAGTCTGGACCCAACAGCAGAATGCTTCAAAGGAAGATTACACCACCACGATCTCTGGACAGTTGTGCTTGTGACTGCAGATATGGAGAACGTACATTCTAGATCCCAGCCCCAGGAGAAACAGAAGAATCCGGTATTGCAGTTCAGTCGTTTTACACAATAATACTGAACGTTAATACAGCTTTGCGGTGTGTTTGCTTGAAAAGCAGCGCATTCAGAGGGTACAAACTGCTCATTCACACAGCTGCTCCACTGCAGTACTTGGGAGGTGCACTCTGCATGAGTGCCAGGAGGAGTGGAAGACCCATCAACAAAAGCTTCTTGCTCTATTACATGGGCATTCACAACTGCAAGAGCTATGTAATTATTTCAGGTAAAAACACATTAAAGAAACAAAAGTCTGACAAAAGGTTTTGAAAACTCAAAGCAACGTTACTGTTCATGATACTGAACACTGAACTCCATGACCTCTGAGTTCTATGTAGCCTTATTTGCTGGATTTGAAAGACCTAAACTAAGTGCAGTGGAAGCTCTCAGCTTTTATGGCTGTGATCAACTCTGACTGGTTATGCAACATCTGTAGCTACAGCTCTGCTATACACCACAATCCCCTTCTTTTAGCCACTGTGTACACAGGGGGAAACAAAACAACGCAAAGTTCCTCTCCTGAGCCATGAACTCCACCCAAAAGAGCAACTCAATGGCACAGGAGTCACGCTGCTGCCATGATAGGCTAGCACAGACATGCAAGCGAAGAGATCCTTCCTAATGATCACACCAGCTGGATTATGCCCCTTCATTTCTGCACTAAGACTGCCCATCAGTTAGGAAGAACCAGCACGTGTTGAAGACTCCACCAAGCATCTTGTAAATCATGTAAAACAGCACCTATGGAAGAGTGTGCCGGAGAAAGCCTTAAAACCCCAACACAAATGGAACCAACAGATGTATTTGATGGGAGTTCAGTAGTCTAACACAGGATTGACAGTTTCCTTCCTACTTCTAATGGGAAACAGGAACAGAAACTCCTTCTGCAACACTTGGAAGGATTGCTTCTACTTCAGCAAACCAATGCAGCCTAAGACTGGACAATGTCACACAGAACCCTGAGAACATAGGGTAAAGTAAATCAGATTTAAGTAGAATATCCTCCCTAGATAACCCCCAATATCTAGCAGCCACTCGCAAGCATAACCCTTTGTGACAAGAGCATAAAAAGCCCTCCCAGAATCAATATGCAACAGCAGAAATTACCCCATCACCTTGTAATACTAAATACACAGTACAGTTTACTAAGGCAGATGCTCTTTCCAAAGCAAACTGTCAAGGGGAAAAACATTACAACAGCTCTGGAACTACCTCTTTGTAGGAACTCATATTTGGCCAAAAGGCCAAACTCTATGCGCCCTCAACTCAACACACCACACCATCGCAAGAATTCCTTCCCTCCAGACCAAAAGGACCAACATTCAAGGCCCATTAATAACCATTCTGCTTAAATATCAATGCTTTAACCAGGCACAAAGATTACAAACAGAGAAGCCCTTAAGGCAGTTATTTTTGTTTTATTAGGCAAGAATTTGCTAGCCCCTCTGAACATGCTAAAAGATAGCCAAGAATTAGCAGAGCTGAGGAACGCACAGAAAGCAGATGCAGAATGGTAAATAATTTGTGCTGCTTCCCTGAATGAAGGGTATTTCCCAAATACCCTACTGCAATCATCAAAAGAGGAAGAGGGGTGTATCACAGTTTCATCAAACAAAGGAAAACCCTCCATGTTTTAAGCCTGAGGTCATTGGAACAAGAAGACCTCCCAGTCTTAGGAACTGCTTGTCTGGCAATACTAGCATGAGCAGTTTATCCAGGGTGCTCCTTGGAAGTGGGTGGCTTCTTGGCCATTGACAAGAATATCATGACCCACCTTTTAGTGCCAAGAGAGTTGTTTTCACCTGCAGACGCCCAGCTCTTTACACGCGTGTGATGGAAGTACACACACAGGTTATTAGATTATTAGGTTATTAGACAGTCATGGGGCAAACACCAGCAGAACGTCATCGATGTTTGAAACAGCAGCACAGCAGGGATGCTCCAACTGCTTCAAGGAATGTGGCTTCCTTCTTTCTGCTCCTCAGGAGGGGGGGCTGGCCACAAGTGGCAATAGCTGGGCACTTCAGCCCCACTTTCCTCCCACAGCACACATACATGCAAGTTCATTACGACCAAGTGTTATTTTCCTCCCATTTATTTGCACTATACACAGATACCCAGCTGTCCTTACACAAAGCGACATAAGAATCAGCTTTGTCAGGATAAACATGACAGAAATTCCTCTGCAAAGCTTATATGAAATCAGTTTGGGTGTAATACCTGAAGAGATGTTCTTATTCAAAAAAACAGCCTTTTTTCATGATGCCCTTTTCACTCAGTACAGCATTTTGGGGCTTTAATATGGTTTCTCTGAGGAATGTAACACCTCCTCGTCCTGCCTTCTTGCCCTCCAGCCTTTGCAGTTTTGGAGAACAAAAGCAGAAGAGAAATGTATTTTCCTTCCATTTGGTAACTTTCCGGAATGCCAAGTGTACTCGCAGTTCTCTCCCACCTCCTTCCACACCCTCTTCTCGCCCTTCCTCACTATCCCAGTATCTCCAAGGAGTTCCTATTGCAAGGTCAGTAACAAGGCACTTTTAGCTTAGATTAACAGTTTTGCAAAACACACCCTCACTGCCTCGGAAGTGCCTGAAATTCACTGTTTAAATTCAGATAATACAACCGAAAACAGCGTCCTAGAAATACGCTACCTTACATTTTACATCTTAATTCATCAGTGAAAGCTTTCAGCTAAACTATTCCGCAGACAAAGCTAAGTGCATGACCCCACTGCACGGGGAAAGGTATATGCTGAAGGAAATAAATTCCAATAAAGAATTCCAGGACTCCATCATAATTTCTGGTTTCACTCTCAGAGCTGTCACAGCTGCCATTAAAATGAAAAACCAGTTTTTCAGGAACAGTAATGGGAAGCAAGAATAGGAAAAGTAATCTTTGGGCAACACCACTTCACTGGCTCCCTGGAAAATCCCTGGGAAACAGCCACCCTGATTCTCTCCGACTTCATTTACTATTTTAACACAGTTTAAGCTTCACATGAAATCTCAGTGCCTTGGGTAAAGAACCAAACTGAGCTTGATACAGGGAAGTTACAGGCACTAACCACCAGCTTGACTTCAGTAGACTGGAGCACAGACAACGAGATGCTGCAGTCACTACCTCCTTGCTGACAACTACTGCGGCACACTCGATCCCAACAGCTCTTCTGTAGCATTAGAAATCTTTGTGACAGCAAAGTCATTTTTCACCCTCCTAGAAGCTAAACTTAGGCCCACCCTACCTCAACAGTTTAGAGAACTAAGCCTCGAAACATTAGATCAATAATAATATGACCTAGTCTGCAAAATCACATCTGTTGAGCCCTAAATCCCACATTTACTGCGATTATCCCAGAGCAAGCCGCTCTGATCTCTGTTCTTTACTTACAGTTACTTAGGCCAACAGCTTGAAAAAGATCCATAAATACTATCTGTGTAAGCTCCTAGCATTCTGACAATGACGCAGTGAAAACAGTGAGTTCCTGTTTTACAATAACCTCCCAGATACAAAAGCCTTGTTGACAACTGTATGGACAGACCAGAAAACCCTAGAACCACCGACTGCATCTTCTAAAGCCAGCTGCTTGGAACAAAATAGGAATAAGAAGAGCAGGAAGGACGTGCATCCCTTTCAGGACATCCCACTGAGCCCCCTGAAAGCTTGCTGCTACAGAGAAAGAGCATCCAAAGGCAGATACAGGACAGCATTGACACAGGCCAAGTCAAAACAGAGGCCACCAGAAAGACCAGCCCAGGAGAGCAAGTACCATGGGACCACCAGAACCCCCTGCAGAGTGAGCTGTGGTACAGAAGCTCTTCCCAGATGCATCAATATCATCTGGGGGATGCTGTTGAGACAGACCAAAAGCACAAGGCAGTGAGAGGTTTTAGTACACCATGCCTCACAGGCAGCAGAGATGTTTGATTATCTCCAGACTCTCAAATGCCTTTAACCAACAACCAGCACTGAATCAACAGGCACAGTGCTAATAAAACCAGAGCTAGAGTATCTCTCTCTACTGGGATTATATCAGAACGAGAAGCTTAAAACATAAAACAAAATGAGCAATAAAAAGAGATCAAACCACATCTGGTTAAGAGGAGGTTCAGACAAAGCAGTTCCTACACATACTGGACTCTGGACATAGTAAAGCATGACATAAAATACTCAAGGGCATTTCTTTTAGGCCAAAGACAGCTCTTCCAGAGGGAAGGTGTGTGAAGACATCACTACCATTACCATGTATCTCCCAGAAGAGATACCTAAAAGTCATATCCATGAGGTGTGCAGTAGACACCTACAGGTAGGCACACACAGACACAGAACAGTCATAGAAAGCAACACTGACACACAAGCTACAAAGCCAAAATGTTTTGTTACTCTTTTGTTGTGGCCTTGCTTCCTTCAATGAACCCCAACAAGCAGGAGCAAGTAAGATGAGGCAACAGCCTCTGACTTTTGTGTGTAACTACACATGAGACAAACACTGTATTTTCATTATACTTAATGTTAATGTCCAGATTCAACAATACCACAGAGTACGAGACACAAGAAGTGCAGAAGCCACACAACCAGGTAGCACGCAACTGTGCTCAGTTTTCGCATCATTCCTCAGGCAACCCAAGGCTCCGACTTGGAGCTCTGTCTCGGCTAGACCTAACCGCACACTCTGCCTAAGCTGGACTACCGCATGGAGATAGGAGCACTACACCTTTCAGAAGGCCAAGACGATGCCTGAAGATGTCCATCCACTTGTTCCCACAACAGAACCACATTCCTACTCACCACTTCATCGGAATGACTCAGAACTGGAAATTACATCCCGTAGACAAACCAGGACGGTGGAAGGGCTTTTCACCTTGACATGCAGCTTGGTGACTCACCAAGCACAAGCCCTGAACTTTCTGCAAACAATGCCAATACACATGAGCCATTGTCTGCAGAGCTGTTAGCGCGCTGCCATTTGATCTTCTCTTTAATACAGCCATGTTCTGTAGAGCAGACTTTACATTACGTGAAGGAATTTGCGTTAGTCATGACCAAAGAGCAGCAGTTGGGAACTGAAAACGAAGCATTGAACTCAGCTGGTTCTGGCTGGGTTCTGAGCAGAACAGGTAAGAGGAAAAGGACAGGAAAGCGTGCTGAGATTCACACCAGCAGATACCAAGCTCTTTGCTTTAGAGAATCGGGTCCGAGCAGCCACTGCAAAGGAAAAACAGCAGCACTGCAGTCCCACTGGCTCTTCACAGACCCAAAGTTAAAGCAGATGCTTTAGAAACCAATGTGACCATCACCAGTTCCAAGAAGCCGATCTCTTGGACACTTCCAGCAGCAGCGAGTACTTCACACTGTAATGACGTGAGCACCAGACACTTACTTAGCCAAGGAAAAAGCCTAGATTGGACCCGGGCTGCCAGGAGATCACAAACCATGAAGTCACAGCTATGAGATGGAAGAACCGTGTGTTCCCAGGTTATTAGCACTATGTTCTGTGATGAACAACGCTCAGTCTAATTTACTTTCCTGAGTTTTTATTACAGGTCACTTTCTTTAGCATTTGACCCACCCTGAAAGGTGAAACAGAAAACGCCTTGGGGAAGGTTGTTTTGTGGATCTGGGGGGTTGTTTGGGCAGATCTGGCTCATAATGCTCTTGCAAATATAATTAACCAGGAGAATTCATACACCTATCTCAGGGCACCTTAAGCAGCACAACGTTTCTGTTTCTATCCAAGTTTAACTCACTTCGCTCATGCCCAAATTCTCCTTTCCAGGACAGCCTTTGACATCCTCAACCACAATACGGGTTTATACGGACACAGACTCTAAAACCAGGAAAGCTCACCCAACGCTCATGCTATTTTCTCTACTTGTTTAACAGAAGACTTTCTGGACAAGGAAACTTTGTTAGACAGCCTCTAAATTTAAGAGAAAACCTATTTGTCAATGCCACTTCAGTACAGCCAGGATACGTACTCAAAGTCAAACAGTGCCCTGGAAACCTGACTTATTTGGTTGGAACCATGAATCTGTATTTGACCGAAGTCAACAGGCCTCAACTGTTAAGAAAGCTGGAAGAAACATTTATTCCTGCAAAGCCTTAGCAAAGTTTCCTTGCAGGGTATTCCAGACGGACACCAGCTGCCCAACAGCCAAACCAGAGTGGAAAAGCCAAACCAGGAGCCCTCCTCTGCCAATGCGGTACCTTGTCCAAGGCTCAACACAACGCTATGTGTGTCTCTGAGACACAAGTAATCAAAAGAGTAATCTGGGCAACACATTCAGTCTTGTGAATGAAAGCACAGCAAAACCAAGCTCCAAAACCTGGCCAAAACCAAACCAAACACCCCTCCTAAGACACACGTTGAAGCCCTCGCAGCTGAGTATTTACATATATTAACATTGGTTAAAACCTGGTAAATGCTCCAATATTGTATTTTGGTTCATTTAAATAAAATCCATCTGTTGTTTTAAGTGCAGCTGATTTAGGGCTGATTTCAGCTTCAGAAAGCGTGTTGTACTGCAGGTTCCAACTATTGATAATCTGAGTTATTTGGGTACCAATACATATACCAGGTTGATGAGTGCTTCTGGCCAAGAAAGAGGTACATCAAGGCCAGGTTGGATGGGGCTTGGAGCAACCTGCTGTAGTGGAAGGTGTTCCTGACCGTGGCAGGGGTTTGGAGCTGGATGGGCTTAGAGGTCCTTTCCAAC
The DNA here is from genome assembly GCF_037157495.1 of Lathamus discolor. Taxonomy (NCBI): domain Eukaryota; kingdom Metazoa; phylum Chordata; class Aves; order Psittaciformes; family Psittacidae; genus Lathamus; species Lathamus discolor. The sequence continues at coordinate 19,331,318 of NC_088893.1, forward strand.
ACAAACCAGCCTGGGATTCTATGAAATTGACTGTACATCACAAGAGTGGAGCTGTATCCGCATGGCAATGAAAACAACTGCAGTAAAATAACCCATTATCACTGATTTTAATTACCCGCACAAGAGACTTGACCCTGCCTGGTCTCAGGGAGGGGTTCACCAGGTTTAACCTGCCCTGGTCTCTCAGGGATGTTTAGTAAGACTGACCAAACATGCATTGATTGGTATTTACTTGAACTTTGGGAACAGAAGATTGGCAGACATCTATTGAACAACATCATTCTTGCTCAGCTCCAAAACCGAGCTGCAAACACAAAGGTTACGAAAAGGAATTCTCGAGGAGCATTTTACTGAGGGAGTACAAAATTCGCATGCTTGGCTGTTTTATGACAGGAAAACCACAGGTCTAATTGAGATGAACACTCACAATACTGCATTCTATTAAGAAAGAGAATAATAAGAGACAACTACCCACCCAAAGCACTCTTACACGACAAAACAGAGGGAAATGTAAGCTCTGAAAGCTTCCTAACTCTTGGAGCTGGCAGGGAAGAGACACAGCTCTCCCACAGCTCCGAGGCCTGTCCAACAATCCTCTGGGATTGTCAGCACTGTATCATGAGCTTAAATACATTCATTTAATAAGCATGGAAAAAAACCCTGTGGTTTTGTTTTCCCTTCAGCTGAAAGCTATGGGGCAGGAAGAGCAGAAGAGAAGAGGTTCATTAATGTTTCACTGAAAGTAATAAAGAACTTCAGGACCTGCTTCATTAAGAAGAAAACCTGTATTGTGCTTGCAAGACCCACACTATTTGAAGAGCTGTCAGCCACCAGTGCAGCATCCAAGGTGCCACTCCTCAGGTACCTCTGTTCTGAGCTTTAATTTAACCAGACTGCTATAAAAAGAAAGAAAAAAAGCTTTACAGCACATTTTATTCCAAGAGACTAATCTAATATTTAAGAAAGCCTGACAGTTCTGGGTCTTTCATAGCCTCAGAAAGATGCTGATAGAACAGGGTGTCTGAGAGGCAGCGCACTCTCAGGTCCTTCTCTAAGGCTGCAGTTACTTGGCATTTTTGCTAATAAAACTGACTTTCTGCATTTGATTTTTCAATCATACAGAGCAAAAATAAACCTGTAACTGTTGCCTTCACAACATTGCTTCTGAAGTATCCGTAATTATATGACAGGCTTTTATGTTCCTCTAACTTAAATAGTAATTGTTGTCATATGCACATTGCCTTTCTGCACTCAGAAGGTGCACAACGACCCAGCCAGGAATTTATTAGCAGTAAGTCGCAGGCATGTCAGTACATGTTAAGCATCACTTGGGTTATCTCCCAGCAATAACCAGTACATTGATTTTAAAGGTCTCTTCCAACTTCTAAGCACAGCCACATGCGAAGACAGAACAAAGAATCCCCCAGGTAAAGGAGGAGAGCTTCATAGCACTGGTCAGTTCCTTGTTGATACGGCAAAGAGCTACAGAACAATCTATTGGTCATCTTCAGTTTGAGCTCCAGAACTGTTATTTGCACAACAAAGTCTTAGAGAGCATCAGCTATAAAGCAACATATCACTAACAAAGAAAGGGGGGTGAAAACGTAAGACAGAGGTTAGGTAGCAGAAAGGTTAGAAGTAGAGAGAAGTAGAGGTTGGTAGAAAACTATGGCAGGAGTCAGGTTTCCATCACTCTTCTTTCCCCGTTTTGGAGGCCCACATACTAACAGGAAGGAATTTGTATTAAATACAACCCAGCATCTGCAACTTCATTTAATACAAATCTCCTTTCGCTGTAAGATAACAACAAGATTTTTGCAGTGATTCCACAATTCTGAGTGCATTTAATGACCATCCCAAAACACCACCGTTGTTACATCAACACCTAAAAGCTCACTGCAGGAACAATGGATTTAACCCAGGCTAATCCCCTGTTTCACCTACTGAGTGTACAGAAAATTATTGAAAAGGATGAAAAATCCCACTTGAAAATACCAGTTATTTCTGGAAACAAGAAGCAGATGTTCTCCTCTGTCTGGCTCAGCTGTGCTCCAGTACAAGAGTGCCTTTGTTATGCTGTCAGCAATCATTTATTTTATTTATTACAGCCATTTTATAATGCCCATCAATGTACTGTTTGTGCATGATTTAGATCCGTTGCAGATCTATTTCTCTACATAGAAGCCGTCAAGAAGCATCACATACACACTCCGAAGAGCAGACCCCGTTGTGTCACAACTGTGCAAATTAGGTTTTTTTTCCTCTTTCCACTGGACTAATAAAAAGGGAACAGGAAGAGAAGGAGGAGCCGCTATTGCCAAATAAAGTTGAATTAGCATTAATCAAGGATCACTGAAACAAGGCAAAGTTGGGAAAATACAAGAGCTTACAGTATAAAAATAGACTCTAACTCTTTGAAGTCCAATAAAGGCAAAGCTCTCTGAACCACGGAAAGGAAATACTGTCTAGAACAAAGTCCTATGCTGGGAAAAGGATGAATTCAAACTGGAAGAGAGCATGCTCATAGGGGAAGGGAGGGGGAAAGAGAAAGAAAAAGGAGCATAATCATTTGCTGTTTGGCCCTATCAGCCACTGAGACCTTATCTGTGGTAGGCATTAAACCACTCCCCAGAAAACTAACATCACAGCCTTTGTATGGATCAGATAAGGAATTCTGGGCCTCAAAAAACTAAACCTTTAATGAGAGCATACACAGTGCCATACACATTCGCCCTTCCCTCCTACTGCTTCGAACAGCGCTTTCCTACTATTGAAATACTCCCAAATTACTAATTTCATTATCCCCCTCCCCCCGTGACAAGAAATAGGTGGGATGATGTGCAAGACAAAGCTGCAGCACCTCACAGAGGTAACTAAATCCCGTATTCCCAACCTGCAAGAAGGAGGATCCGCATTATAAATACCAGCACATTTAACACCACGCAGCCAGCAGCATCACCCCAGAAGACTAATGCAGATAGTAAAATATTAAGCAAGAGTATGAAATCCTACAGTTTAAATAGAGGTATGAGTTACGTGATTAAGTGTCCAATTTACTGTGAAGGTTTCCTCTATCTGACACGCCAGTGTGCACAGAAGGTGATTTGTTAGGATAATCTGTTATCAAAGGTACCATCTGAGGAAGCCCTCGCCAATCCTGCACTTTCAGGCTGAACTTGAGAGACGGGCAGAGAGATTCATACAGTGGCAGCATCCGGTCACACTCAGTCCATGTAACCAACAGGTCCCAAGTACCAACGGAAGTTACCAAACGGAGAAACAGAAGAGTAACTGCGTTAACACATTTACATCATTAAATGTTGGCTACAATCTCTAGGAGTTCATCAAAATACCCCCCCATCGGCAAATAAATTACAGATTAGAACACATGAAGTATCTGAGCAACAACAAAAAAACAAAATCAAGTGTGTACATGTCTAATATGCATAGCTTATACACTTTAACAATTAGCAAACAGTGGAATGCTACCACAACACTGAAAACTTGCCCTAACACAGCTTTTTCCAAACAAAAATATTTGTAGCATCAAGAATGAAATATTTCACTTGAGCAAAGTCATTGAGATCATTCCCAAAAGAGGTAAATTGTTAGAATATTTTAATATCTCCCTCCTTTTTTTGTCAAGGAAAGGTCCTAAAAATCAAAATCACGTGGATAGTTGTACCACTGGGAAGTGGTATTTGATGCGTGGATCATTTATCTGTACTTTTCCAGGCTGCTCTGCAGATGATGGGTATGAAGCACCAGACCACACCACTCATCAGTGCAGCCCCAACCCTGTAATTTCTAATGCCCAGGTAAACTGCTCGTATAAACTCCAGGATCAGAACAGAGAAGGGGGCAAAAGGGGACTGAAAGCAACAGAAACCCATGTGGTCAAGCAGCGTTGGCTTATCATAAAATACCGATCATGGTTTAGGGAACTGGGGGGGGTTTCCTGTACAAGAATGCAAAGTGCCCCACGCAGCTGATTCCACGTGGGAGGAGCTGATGAGGCCTTTGTACGAGAGTAGGAGGGTAGCAATGAAGCCACAGTTATTGCCTGTGCACAACTGGATACTTGAGGACAGGAGTCACCAGCTCGTACACCCTGTGCTGGGACACCCGAAACTGGGGTCTGAGCCCGCTGGCTGTGCTGAGCGGGTTTCAGCCCCCCTGACCCATGTCTTGCAGCGTGAAGAAGAGCGCTGACAAGTCCAGATGCTCAGTATGGTTAAAAATAAAGGAACGAATGTAAAAACTACACTGCAATTACAGAATCACAGAATCCCAAGGGTTGGAAGGGACCTCAAAAGATCATCTAGTCCAACCCCCCTGCAAGAGCAGGGTAACCTACAGTACATCACACAGGAACTTGTCCAGGCGGGCCTTGAATATCTCCAGTGTAGGAGACTCCACAACCCCCCTGGGCAACCTGTTCCAGTGCTCTGTCACTCTTACAGTAAAGAAGTTCTTCCTGATGTTAACGTGGAACTTCCTATGCTCCAGTTTACACCCATTGCCCCTTGTCCTATCACTGGATATCACTGAGAAAAGCCTAGCTCCATCATCCTGACACCCACCCTTTACATATTTGTAAACATTGATGAGGTCACCCCTCAGTCTCCTCTTTTGCAAGCTAAAGAGACCCAGCTCCCTCAGCCTCTCCTCATAAGGGAGGTTGTTTGCTCTGGTCCCTGTATCCCCCTATACCCATCTGTCAGCACAGCTGGTTTGATTTCCAGCTTTGTGCCCGGACAGGTAGCACAGATGCAGAACGGGGGCTCCCAAACGCAGCCTGGAATGGGGAAGGGCTTTCCCTGGAGTCAGGGAGTTTCTAAATGTATATAAACAAAGGCACCCCAAGAAATAAAAGTGGTTTGACTGCAAGTACCCACACAGCAACAGGCAACAAGAGCAGAGGACCCAATCTTGCTGAGCTTTAACTTTAATCATGAGTAGTCTCGCTATGCAGGGTCCCGAGATTCCTGCTACAAAGGGTCAGATTTACAGGGGAATTAAGATAATTTATTTAAATCATTTTAGAGACATCATTAGTTAGATTAGCGAAGATAAAAACTTGTTTCTTTTCATAGAATCCCAGCCTGGTTCGGGTCAAAGGGACCTTAAAGCTCATCCAGTTCCAACCCAGGCAGGGACACAATTGATATACCTTGGCAAATCCAACTCTGAAATCAGCCTCAGTGGGAATCTGCACAGATCTACATGAACCCATGAGCACAGTGCAGTGCAAATGGGCATCACAGAACCACAGAATAGTTTGCTTTGGAGGGGATGTTAAAGCTTATCCAGGTCCAACCCCCTGCCATGGTCAGAGACAGCTTCCACATCATGTTGCCCAACAGTTAATATCACAAGGTTAAGCAAAACATTTATTTTAAGGCTGTTTTAGCCAAAATAAGGCAACAACCCTAAAAAAAATCCATTACAGCTGCTGGGTGGGGGGAATGTGTCATGCCTAGGAAGAAATAAAGAACAAAAAGCCCTACAGAGCCACGAGACATGGGCAGTGCAGGAGGCAGCAGTGGGCAGATGTTTCAGGCCAGAGCAGATTACCTGTTCCCAAAGTCAAAGGGTGACAAGCCAGCGCGGTATGCTGGTGCCTGAATGCCACTGCTGTGATGAACCCAGTTGCCCAACACTGCAAAGCACAGGAATTTTGCTACGTGAGGAGTACAGCTGGAGAGGAAGAAGAGAAGGGCTGAAGCAAGAAGGGAGTGATAAAAGGAAGAAAACAGAGCAGGGAGAGCACCTCATCATTAATACAGGGAGTAGAGACGTGAGCAGAAACACAGCAGATATCCCAAGGTGAGTTAACATTGGGACTGAATGTATTTCCCTCACAGGAGTGAAACTAAAGAGGAATGGGAGGCTCTGTCCTGCTCGGACACACTCTGAAGCCATCTCCGCAGCAGCTTTCCCAAGTAGCCTCTTGATAATTAACTTATAAGGAAGCCCAGGCAGGACATTCTGCTCCCATGAAGTACCAAGGGAGAACAGATGTTTTCCGGTCTCAAAGGGACAAACTCAAGAGCGTGTCGTTTCATACCACTGACTCTTTGAGTGCATCGAAAACAGAAGAAATCACAGCAAAGGAAACAAATAAAGCAGCAGCCAGGGTAAGCAAACGCCAAACTCCAGTCAGCCTTACAGGTAATGCAAACGCTATCAAACGTATTTCGTTATTACATTAACGCAATGACATTACCATTCCCCAAAATGCACGCTGATTACAGCTTGATGGGAAGGGACAGAGGAGGCTGCCCATCGAAGAGCGCGTTTTATTGTAACGAACCAGGCTCGCACACTTCTCCGCTCCCACTCCCTGGAGAAGCAGCTCTTTATGAGGTCTGAAGCATAATTAGCCTGGTTTTGTTTAAATCTGCATCGCCGCACAGGTAAGGAAAGCCTCGCAGCTCCCTCACCTTTCCCGTAAGTTTTGCCTCGCTGAGACAGGCACAGTTTTACTTTCCAGTGATCTACCTCCCCTTCTCCTCCCTACAGCCTGGCCCGAAGGAGCTCCTCCGCCGCCCTGTGTCCATCTCCAGGGCGTTTAAAGGGCTGCTGGCCTCGAGAAGTCCAACTTTGGAAAGGAGAAAGGAAGAAAGAACGCAGCTGCGCACGTCCGGAGCCTGCGAGCGCCAGCCTGGCCATGTGCCGCCCGCAAGCAGCCGGCACCGGGCGGGACGGCTGCGGAACGGGGACGGGGCGAAGGGAGAAGAGGGAAACAGAGGGCAAAGAGCCGCTCACCTCCGGGGTCCGCTCCGAGGGCTTCTTCCGCAAAGCCTGTTTGATCCTGGGGTCCACAGGAGCGCTCATTCTACTGCCCGGCCCCTCGGGTCCGCAGCGCCCGGGGCCGGGCCGCGGGGGGCGATGCCTGCGGGCGGTGCGGGAAGGCGGCACCCGGCACCGCCGCCTGCAGCCGCGGCGGGGCGGGGGCGCGCCCCGAAACTTTCCCCGCGCCGGGGGCCCGCGGAGGCCGCGCCGCTGCGCACGGAGCCGCGGCGGGGCCGGGACGGGAGGAGGCCGAGCGGGGCCGCGGGGCGGGCAGGCCCCGGGGCGGCCGCGGGCTCAGCGGCGGGGCGCGGGGCAGGTGTCGCCCGCGGGTCCCGCCGCGCTCCCCCGGCGGCCGGCGCCGCTCCCCATCGCGCGGGTGCAGGCGGCGGCGGCGGCGGCGCGGCCCCGCCGGGACGGGACGGGACGAGGCGAGGCGAGGCGGCTGCGGGAAGTTACCGGCCGGAGCGGGACACCCCGCGCGCGCCCAGCGGCTCCGCCCAGCGGGGACGCACAAAGCGACGCGGGCGGGTGAGGAGTTTCACGGCGCGGCGGTACCGGCTCCTCCGCCTCAGCCGGCGCCCGCAGCCGGGTCCGCTCCTTCCCCTCAAGCCGCCAGCAGCCGCCGCCGCAGCCCCGAGCCCCCGCGCCGCTCACCCACGGCACACAGCCCCTCTAGGCGGAAAAGCGTGAGAGCGGGCTCTTTAACCTAGAGATTCAGCGAGACGGGCGAGGGGCGGGGCGGAGGACAGGGCGGGGCTTACGGCGCCCCGCCCCTCCGCCCGCGGGAGGGTGGGGAAGAGGCGGGGCCAAAGGGCCGCGCGGAGGGAAGGCTCGCGAGGGTTGGGAGGGGGTCGCGCGTGCGCGCTGGGGCCGCTGCCTGGCCCCGGGGGGGGGGGGGGCGGGGCTGATTTTTAAGCTGGAAACACCGAAATGGGTCAATTTGTGCGTTACTTGGGCATTAACATCGCTTCTGCGAGTGTCCCCTTCTGGTGTGTTCTAGGGAGACCCCCCTGCAGTCCCGATCCAGCGCTGGGGCAGCAGCACAAGAGGGACGTGGAGCTGCTGGAGCGAGGCCAGAGCAGGCCATGGGGATGCTGCGAGGGCTGGAGCAGCTCTGCTCTGGAGCCAGGCTGAGAGAGCTGGGCTGGGGCAGCCTGGACAAGAGAAGGCTCCTGAAGGGGAGACCTGAGAGCAGCTCCAGTGCCTGAAGGGGCTGCAGGAAACCTGGAGAGGGGCTTGGGACAAGGGCCTGTAGGGACAGGCCAAGGGGAATGGCTTGAACCTGCCCGAGGGGAGACTGAGCTGAGCTCTTAGGCACAAGCTCTTCCCTGTGAGGGTGCTGAGGCGCTGGCACAGGGTGCCCAGAGAAGCTGTGGCTGCCCCATCCCTGGCAGTGCTCAAGGCCAGGTTGGACACAGGGGCTTGGAGCAAGCTGCTCCAGTGGAAGGGGTCCCTGCCCGGGGCAGGGGTTGGAGCTGGAGGAGCTTTAAGGTCCCTTCAACCCAAACCAGGCTGGGGTTCAGTGACTGCAGTTTCTTGATTCATGAGCTTCTAAAAGCCTCTGACTCCCCAGCCATGGTCTGGGGGGGCTCAGACTCCCCACGCCTGCCCCCATGCTGCTCTACCCACCTGCCAGCGTGGCTCTCAACCTGCAATAAAAGCGGTTTTCCAGCTCAGAAGCCCTGTGTGGTTTCACAAAGCGGCCCTGTGCTGGTTCCCAGGTCCTCCCGAGCCCTGGGGCAACGGCCCCTTGGGGACACCAGGAAGCAGCCGGGCATCAAACACGCCTCGGAAGATTTCCTTCCTTCCACCGAGTCCAGTGTGTAACTGTAGGAGATCAAAGCTGCAGGCACACAGCTTGTGTTTGTCCTTTTGTTGTCTCTTTCCTTCCGAATAAACAAGAGTGGGTTTGTTTCTTCTCTTTCTCCGGCTATTCCTTCCCGTTCGCTTCACCGCTTGCCCTTTACGGCACAATTGTCTGTCTTGTACTGATGGACTTGGTTCCAAGTCGGTTTATAATATTTCTAGTGTTTCCTTCAACCCAAAATCCGAGGAAAACTGACATTTCCTCAACTGTAGGCCCTTGGGGTTGTGCCTGGTATCACTGCAGGCACAACAGCAGCGGAAGGGGCAGCCTGGGTCTTAAAAGCTGCCATTCTTAACATCACAGAATAGTTCGGGTTGGAAAGGACCTCAAGATCATCCAGTTCCAACTCCCCTGCCATGGGCAGGGACACCTCACACTAAACCATCCCACACAAGGCTTCATCCAACCTGGCCTTGAACACTGCCAGGGATGCAGCACTCACAACCTCCCTGGGCAACCCATTCCAGTGCCTCACCACCCTCACAGGAAAGAATTTCCTCCTTAGATCCAATCTAAACTTCCCCTGTTTCAGTTTGAACCCGTTACCCCTTGTCCTGTCACTACAGTCCCTGACAAAGAGTCCCTCCCCAGCATCCCTATAGGCCCCCTTCAGATACTGGAAGCTGCTCTGAGGTCCCCACGCAGCCTTCTCTTCTCCAGGCTGAACAGCCCCAACTTCCTCAGCCTGTCTTCATACGGGAGGTGCTCCAGCCCCTGATCATCCTTGTGGCCTCCTCTGGACTTGTTCCAACAGTTCCATGTCCTTTTTATGTTGAGGACATCACTAAATCATTACACTGCAGAGACAATATACGATGCTCTCAAAAATGACAACCAGGTAAGGACACAGTTCCATCAAGTCTATCAGGACTGATTTATTACTAAGAGCTTCCGTGGTAAAATGAGCATTTCCAAGTATCTCCTCTGTTGTTGTTGCAGAGGTCAGGGGTTTGTACTCGTTCTTTGGCAGAACACGTTCTCCTTTTTCAACTTTAGTACATAAAATATTATTTCCAGTAGTGTGGGAATCTTCTGCCATTCCCTGCCAGGAACCCAACATGAAAAGCTGGACATAAAAAGTTCTCCTGCATAACAGGGGAGAAGCAAGTAGAAAGGAATCAGAGCATGAATCCTGTGTTAAAGAGACTCTCTTATTTTTCCTTCATGTGTGGTTTAGGTTTTTTTACCAGAGATGTAATAGCAAAACAAGTAATTTATCAGCTCATTTTATAGTTAAAACTCATGGAAAAGGTCAGTCAATACTCTCCAAGTGCACATGGTTGGAAAACAACCTTAATGGGAGACTAGAATAAGAAGCGAACTGAAATCTGTGCTATGACAGTCCTCATGGATCTGCCATGACTCAAATCCTCACCTTGGTTTTTAGAAGGTAACTCATGCTGCCACCTAGGCAAGTTGTTCAGCATTCCCCCAGTCAAAATAACACAGAAGTGGGCATTCAGTGTAGGGGTAAAAGTAGTATCCTAAGAATTCCTTTTTCTTTTGCACACAGTTGTCTTATGTATGGTGCATCAGCCAGCAGGCACGCGCTGAGCAGTAAACACAGGTACTCAGTAGGAACCAAAGTTGCTGTTCCAGTTTAATTGCTTGGCTCAAGCGACCTGTGAAACAAGACTTCCTTCACTCTAAAAAATACCTGATTTGGGGTAGGTGATGCTCTAATGGCTGCAGTTATTCCAGGGGCTATTTTAGCTGCCCGGTTTATTTTCCCAAATACCTGGAGAACAATGGAAACGAGTGTCATGCTCCTAACTGCTCACTGGTGTGACAGCCTGCACTCGACCTGGTAGAGCCTGCGTAGTTAAACACAATTAAGAAGCTTTCACAAGCAAGTCATTTCAGGGCTGGGATTAAAGGATGTGGCCAAGCAGGATGCCTGTTGCCTGTGCAGAGGGGAAAACTTGCTTCCCTTTTGTCTGGACTCTATCACTCTGCCCAAATAAAGCATCATTACTTACTGCTTAGGTTCTTATTTGTTGTAAGAGATTATCTATCTGTAGTTTTAGACACAATGCTGGAAGGTGTCTTGCTATTTATACAGATGAGCTGCAGCCTCAGGAGATTAAATGTTTCTGCTTGAAACACCCATGAATTTGAGATCAGCTAAATTACAAAGAACATCTCCTCCTCCTGCTATGTTCCCTCCATTGTTCTGGTTCACTCTGACACTCCCAAGGATGTCTCTTAATCTCACGCCTTTCACCACCATGTGCACACCCCAGATTCTTCAGGGTAGAACTCAGCTTCCTCCCCTCTCCCAGCGGGAGAGATAATCATCATCCACTGAAATAGGTTTTTACTTGTAGTTTGATGTATTCTCTCTCTTTCTTGTACCCATGAGTTCTGTTCCAGCCTGGCAGTTTCCTTCCTCTCCTCCAATGCTATTGTTTTTAATTTCTTAGCTTGGAGGGGGGTAAAAAGTCCTTGTCAGAGACTCATGCACATCATTGGCAACAGCTACTGGCTAAGTGTGTGGTTAGCACACCACAAGGAAGACAGATTCGTTCTCTGCTGGACAGGAAAACAGAATGTTCTGGCATCCCCCAGGGGAAAAACTCTCTCCAGACCCTTTTATGCTTGTTCTGGGGATTAACTTCCTGGATAGAACATTCTGGGGATACTTCAGTAAAAGTGTGTGACATCGGGGAGGTGAAGGGATAGTACTTTGGTGCAAGTGTGCCTTTTGCAGGTAAGTTACACCCTTGCAGATGGCACAAGGCTGATAATCCCAGACACCCAGGTAAGAACATTCACCTCCTGCCTAACCCAGCATTTTGCAGCTCCGATTTTCATTTCCTGAAATGACGTCCTACAGAGTGTGAAATAGCAAATTCCTTTGCAAAATCAAACCCCAGAATGCCCATTCTGTATTGTACCACCGATTTTTGCTCCTTCTGAGGCACAGCTCCCCACGGTGCATATTCCTAGAGCTTCAGTGCAGAGGATAATGGTAAACAGGAGAAATTAAGCATGAGAATCGGGAGATCTTTTCCTGCTTTATCAGAATAGTTGCAATTAAACCCCATCTTTGTTCTTTACATGTTCCCTTCCACATCCCCATTTTCCTGAAGGGTTAAACTGGAAACCCACGTACCCATAAGCATTTAGAGTTCATCATAACAGCCAAATCCTTATTTTTCAGCCCTCATCAACAAGACTAAAGCACATGGGAAGCCTAACACCTTTTAAATGCAGGGACACAACACTTTCTCTACTCATGCTTTACCTTCAGTGGCAACTTTCCTGGCTTTTCATGATCCCTGTCACACGTCTTTGATGGTCTCTAATGTGCTGAGTGCTGGTGTGAATGTACTGTGAATACAGTGAGCCTGGAGATTGAAAGGTTTTAAGATTACATTAACATGCAAAGAGAGGGGGATGACAAGCCCCAGCTGCTCCCTGGAGCAGACTGAACTGCAGCTCCGAGTGGAGACATGAAGTATTTCCTACTCTTAGCTCCCAGCGGAAGGGAACATCTCTCAGTTGATGGCACTTTATGGGATATCCACGGGAGAAGCTTCACAGAGGACTGGTGGAAATGCTGAAGTAACCAATATTTCATGCCTGAGGATGCAGAGTGGGGTTTGGGCCATCACACACTGGCTGTTGTGTCAGGTAATTCCCAGCCAGTCACACACCAGATCGCTTCTGGAGTCCTAGTTCCCAAGTTAGGAGCAATCTGCTAAAGCAAGGAGTGAATTAGGTTATTTGCTGTTCCTTTACTAAGGTTTCTAGGAAAACAAAGAGATGCATTGATACAGACTCTCTGAAAGTTGCCAGTGAGGACAGTAAAAGCTATTTCTGTAGACCTGAGACACTTACATGTCTGCTCTCGTTTCCTTCCGATGTCCAGAAGTGAACAGACATGAATCCAGAAGGGCATTCCTCTTCCTTGTCCGCTGCTTGGAAGGTTCAGCTGAAGCAGGAATGGGTGCCTGCCCATCCAGTGACTGAGCCACACTCTTCTGAGTGGGATCAGGAATGGCAGGAAGTGCTCAAGACCAGGTTGGACAGGGCTTGGAGCAAGGTGCTCTAGCAGGAGGTGTCCCTGCCCATGGCAGGGGTTGGAGCTGGAGCAGCTTTAAGGTCCCTTCCAACACAAACCGTTCTGTGACTCTCTGATTCCTACTTCTGCCAAGTCACCAGAGCATCCAACCCGCCCCCAGGCATGTTATAGTGTAGAACATTATCACAAGTGTCTGATCAAACAGAGCAGGAACTGACAAAAACATTCAAAATTGTTATAAAACACCATCGAACATAAAAACCCAGCTGGTTTGCTCAAAGGCAGAAGTTTTTGCCCCAAACAGATACACATTCCACAGCGGAACAGCTCTGTCTGAAGCAGGCTCTTTCATCAAATGCTTTTCTGTCTTCTGCCGGTTTATTTTTACCACACACAACCTACAGATATTTGATTCCAGCCCCAGCACTTTGCTGGCAAAAGCTAGAAGAGCATATGGACCTGTCTAGATATTGGAGGTATCCAGCAACAGTATACAGATGTCCAAGCTCTAGCCTGAAAAAACTGAAGATGGGGGTGGCAGGGGGGAAACGTGCCCTGACAGGAGGCAATCTGGAGCTTAGTGACAGCCCCATTTGCATTTGCTTTGTTGTTATAATCAGGTTAAAACTTCAGCGGAAAGATTTGGTTCATTTGTGGTAGGAAACCTCATGCCAAAACCCATTAGAAAAGAGAGGGGGATAAAAGAATGGGGACAGATAAAGATGAAGACTGTAAAGAAAGAATACTCTTGCTATGGAAACTCCCCAGCACTAATCCGGCATCAGCAGCCACTTTAGCATCTCTCATTCCAAGCATTTAAGGTCTCTTTCATTAATTCTGGGGTCCACTTAAAGTTATACAACTGTAAATTGCAAGATGTTTTCCCAACCAGTGGGGACTTTGTGACCTGTTATAACCCAGTGAGAACATGCAATGGTTATTTGTATTTTTCTCCTGAGTAGCTATTTTCAGAGGCAAAAAGCCAAACACTTGCATAACTCACCACTGCTGGTCTGTGTATCTGTGACATTTGTAAGGGGACAAGGCTTTGGCTGATGGTAAGCTAGGAAAAGAACAGGGCATGCGGAGAGGAGCCAGGTTCAATGTGATAAAGAGCAGAGTAAATAGGATTGCAGAACTTCCCCTTTTTTGAAGGGAACGGAGTAATTCTCTGAGCATGTGGAAAAATAACAAACAGCCTCTGTGCAGCCAAGTAGCAGGCACCTCGTCTAGACTTCGTCTTAGCTGGCCATCACCTACATGAAGAAATTGGGAATAAACACCCGGCATGCTATTTTCCCTGCTTTCTGCAATCAAATCAAACCCATGCTACTTGGTTTTTAACTCCTATGAGTTACATTGTGAGTTATACTCATATAACACTATGAGTTATACTATTACAGCATTTGGATCAAGACCAAGGCTGGGGAAGAGTTGCAGTTCTTACCATTTCCTTGCTCGCTGGTGCCAGGGTACCCTGCAACCATGAGCATCGCTGTTGTAGCCGAGACCGGTGCAACAGTTCAGCAGCATCACCCCAGCTTCGCAGGGCACACGGATGTGTCTGTGTTTCTCTGTGTGTGTATAAGCTATAATTTGATTACAAAGAAGTGTTGCACAGTTTAGGAGGCTCAGTCCAGGCCTGGGAGCCAGGAATGCTTGGTGAACTCATTGCGAAGTTATGTAGGCCAAAATTCCCTGTATCATCCTCTGCTTTTAGTCACATTTCGATGCTGTCGGTCTGATTTGTTCTCATGAGGAGACTACAAACAGCTCCCACTGACATTAGCATTAGAAGTGCTCAGCTCCTCCACACTCCTCAGTTGGGTCCCCTCTCATTGAAGCACTCGGTGTCACAGGCTTTTATCATCTGTCTTCACACGATGACGTACATCCTTATTATTCCCTATGATCTGTTCTCCGGCTTTTAATGACCCTCCAGAGCTAATGAGATGTTTGCTCCCCCACCCAAGCACAACCATATGGATGAGATGGTATCAGGCAGCTCGCTGAAACCAGTAATTCTCAGGCATGCAGAGTATCCAGAAAGTTCCTGTTTTCAGTGCCTCGGTTTTAGTCTTCAAATGCAGAAGTGTTTGGCATTGCTCACATGATGCCACCAGCACAACAGAACAAACTGTCTTCTGCAGACCAAATCCTGCCTATTTTTAACTTAAAGATCTGCAGATGACTCTCCTTCCACTCGGTGTGGTTTTCCTCCCCCCCACGGAGAGGCCTTGGTAACGTCACACAGCCATTCTGGCGCGCAGTAGATGTGATTGACGGTGAGGGATATTGGTGCACAGCAGTGCCCCAGAGCCCGTGGTGGCCTCTTGCCGTAGCCCAGAAGCTCTCGTGCAGTGGAAAGCTGAGGTGCTCCTGTTGAGACACCACCAGGCTTTCTTTTACCTTCATGCATCAAACAGCCAAGACATCCGAGGATGCTGAAGGTACAGCAAGGGCCAGTGCACAGAGGTGGACTCCTGCAAAACCTGGCACTATCCCACTCCACTTGGCTCTTGTCAGGCCACCCCTGGAATACTGTGAGCGGTTTTGGTCCCTGCTGTACGAAAAGGCTGGGGATGGGTTGGAGAGGGTCAGGAGAATGGCCACAAAGGTGATCCAGGGGCTGGGCAGTGTGTGAGGAAAGGCTGGGAGAGCTGGGACTGTGCAGCCTGGAGAAGAGAAGGCTCAGGTGACCTTGTCACCATGTGCCAGTATCTCAAGGATGATCCTTGAGCCCTTCAAATTTGGGATTCTAGGATTGCCCTTTCAGCGCACAACGTGGGGAGATACCTTCACTGCAAACCCACCCCAAGGGGTTGCAGGGCTTTCACCCGAGGGGAGGCTGTGGCTAACGTGCAGCAGCTCCTGGAGTTAATGCGAGGGGAGGAGAAAGTGTTCCTCCATCCTGTGCTTTTCAAGTAGAAGATTGTCCTGGATGGGGTTTAAAATGCTACCAGCGCACCCATTCGCAGTCCTCCTCGAATGAAAGGAAACATTGTGTGTGGACCACAGGAAGAACTTCCCTTACTGTAAGTGGCCAGGAGCAGGGGAAATAAAAGCAGAACAGCAGCGAGATGAAGGTCAGACGATCACATGAATCACACGGTGATGCAAGTTCTGGAGTGCGCGGCTCAGTGCACCGCCCAGCGCCACCAGATGCCACTGAAGTACACAAATACCACTTACCTACAGCCACTGACCCACATGGAAGGGATGTCTCAAAGTAGGGTTTTTACTCCTTCCGCTAGAGCAGATTGCTCCAAGCCCGTCCAGCTTGGTCTTAAACACTGCCAGGGTCTGACTGACCATGAGTGGAGCCAGGTACCAGAGCCCCCATGAACATGAAGGCAGCTGGTTGTGGCACAGCCCCACAGTCATGGTGCTCCAGCAGTGAAACTGTTGGCAACACAATGGGCCGGGAGGGTTCTGTCAGGGAAAGCATTTTCCTTGCTGCATTATCAAGACCCCACATGCTCCAGGAATGATGCTCAGGGTGATGCTCAGCTGCCTCTTCAGTTGACACTGAACAGGAAACAGCCGCATCACAGATTCATTAGAGATGCTGAATGAGCTCTTGTGCTTTGGTTGCAGGTGGTGAAGGCAGGGGCAGGCACTCCTGCTGGAACAAGTCCTCTGTTGTGGGTGTTCTGGAAAAGAGGGAATTCACCCGTACTGCTGAGCCCGACGACTTGTCCTGGGTGGAATCCGCATGGACTCCTGCCGAGGCACTGACCAAAGGGAGAGCTGCTGCAGGAACCTGCGACCCAGCGGGGTCAGCAGCTTCCCAGCCAGCAAGCCTGGGAAAAACCAGACAAGGATGTGACAGTCAGCTCCAACACAGCTGAGAAGCTGTGGTTACGTCAAGGATTGCTTCCCCCTCAAAATGGGAGCCGAAATTCAGGCCTGTGAAGAGCTGCAGTTGCCAGGAGCAGCGAGGGTTCGCTCGCCCAGGACAGGGCCATTGGTTTTAATACTAAATCAGTTCGTACTAAATCACTTCAAGCCTTTGGTTTCTACCGATCTGTATCTGTTTCCATAGGAAGAGCCTGCTTTGCACTACCCTATGATTTAAGCAATGATTTGGAGATTTAGGCTGTATCTCCCTCCAGGCTGATGGCTTTTACAGCATAACCAGCCCCAGAACAATGTTGTGTGAAACGACAGAGATCAAGACTTCAACTGTCGGAGCCGCACAAGGAAAACAAGCCTGGAGAATAAAGCCCACGAGCATTAATTACTGCTGCACAAACCACACAGCTGTAATTATCTTGTTCACCAAGAAGGTCTCCAGCAAATTTTATCAGTCCCATTGTTAATACATGCAAACAGGAGCCCTCATTCTTTCGGCTCTTTGGGTAGTGATCAAAATTAGCCAAGATTTCTAGTTACGGCTGCTATTAATAAATCGAGGCCTTGAAAATCGGGGAGTTAATTTCTTCGGATTCAGAGCACTCAATCAGCTATTGAAAAATATAATTGCTGGTGGCTGTAATTTGGAAGCAATTAGAGAAGAACTGCTGAATGTAAGCGTCGCAAACGCTGCGAGGTTCTCCAGAGGGAAAAGCGTCTCGAGCAGGAAAAATGAGCGCAGAAAATCGTTTGTTCCCTCTCCCCAAGAGTCACCATTCACAAACGCCTCTATAGCTCCGTGACTTGTCCCAGTCCCTGCACCAGAGCCTCTGAATGAGGGTGTTTGCTCAGGAGGGGTCCCATCAGTGGTCCAGTATCAGCACTGGAGCTGACAAAGTGATGTGCCATCATCACGCCTGTACAGACTCGGGCTTTGGCTCCATGTTCTGTCTCTGCTGCCTCGGTGTTGGCTCTGCGCTGTTCATAAACTGCTTTTCTTTTCGTGACATAAAATCCCACCTGATTTGGGTTGGAAGGGACCTCAATGCCCATCCAGTTCCAACCCCTGCCACGGGCAGGGACCCCTTCCACTGGAGCAGCTTGCTCCAAGCCCCTGTGTCCAACCTGGCCTTGAGCACTGCCAGGGATGGGGCAGCCACAGCTTCTCTGGGCACCCTGTGCCAGCGCCTCAGCACCCTCACAGGGAAGAGCTTCTGCCTAAGAGCTCATCTCAGTCTCCCCTCGGGCAGGTTCAAGCCATTCCCCTTGGCCTGTCCCTATAGTCCCTTGCCCAAAGCCCCTCTCCACGTTTCTATAAATCCATTCTATTCCCAAGAACACTGAAACACTTTGCCTTTAGGAAGCAGGATGTTGATTTCTCAAGGGAGCGCTCGCTCCCATCTTTCTCACACCCTTCCATCAGAAACCACTTTCATTTTCTGTGCTGCTCACGGAAAACCCTTGTTTTCCATTAACAGCCTGGGTCAAGCTCCACCGTCAGCTCTGCCACCCAGCGCTGCCACACGCGACACACACGTGTCGCAGAGCTACAGCTTCAGCCTGTCCTCCTCGAGGAGGAAGCAGCAGTGGGAGCAGCCCTGCCTCTGCTGCAGCACAGCAGAGCCGCACGCGATGCGCACAGCAGGACATGGCTGCAGCTCCCTGCTCCTCTCAGCGGTTTTCCAGCTGGGTCTGTCCTACCAGCGGCACCAGAACCCATGTTTAGGGGTTAAGAAGGAAAAGCGTTGGAGGAAGCGGCTCCCTCTGCTCATGCAAGGTTCTCATTTTGTAACGGGAAGAGGATGAGCCAGGGCAGGATGCTTCCCTCCGGCCACCCGCACCCCGAGGTAATGAAAAGTGAAGACTTTTTGGTCTGTAACTTCATCTCTGAGAAGAAACATCTACAGAGAACCTGCTGCCAGTGGAGGCAGCTCCTTAAGGAAAACAGCAGAAAACAAAGCATGAAGATGTTTGAGCCCCTGGGCTGGAGCTCTGCTCCCTGGCTGGAGACGAGGCACATCAGGGCATCTGTGTCACAGGAAAAGGCATCTGCTTATCTCCTGTGCTGCTCCCGAAACCCAGGACCAACCTCCAGCCCAAGCCCTTCCTCTGGTATGGTGCAATAAGGACCTGCCGCTGGTCCAGGGTGCCTCATGGGTGCTGATCGGCAGCACAGCTCTGCCCTGGGGCGGGTTCCTCGCCCTTGGTGGTGGCTGAGCACCCAAACAGATGCTGAGATGGTATCACAGGGCTCTGGTATGGAGCTCTGGTGGAAACCTGGCCCTGAAACAACCATCCAGACCCACGAGCACAACCTGCCCTGCCCGCAGACCGGCCGCCATGGGCATTGCTCAAACCCAGGCCTTGAGCAACAGGTACCGGGCAGAGGAAGGGCAGAGCCTGGGGAAGGAGCCTCTGAGCTCCTTCAGCAGACAGGATCTTGCAGCAGAGGTGGCCACGCAAGGGGAGCTGCCGAGTGCCTCACCACAGCACAAGTGTGACGATACTCAGGTAGCAACGCCCTGAGCCACAGGACCAGCTACTGACTGTCCTCTCCTTCCTCCCGTGCAGTGACTACCAGTGACGGGCATCAAGAGCTCCTCGTGCCCCGCTGTGGCTGGTGCTGAGTGCGGCTGAAGGCAGGAGCTCGGGCAGTGGCTCCCCACGCTCGGAGCAGATGTGCTCAGCTCCAGCTGGGAGCAGCAGCTGGAACAGGCAGAGGCTCAGGAAGCAAATTCTGCCACTGCACAAATGGTTCTGGTAATGAAAATAAACAGACATGGGAGTAACGTGCTTCCTGCTGCCACTGCGCTTCCTAGGAGAGGACGGGCTGTAAGGGAGCAGAGGACCTGTGGGAGACCCAGCCTGCAGCCAAGCCCTGTGCTGCTGGTTAGGAATGATGCCGGTGCCTCCACATCCGTCTGTGTTTCATGGAGTCACAGAACAGCTTGGGTTGAAGGGACCTTAAAGCTCATCCAGTTCCAATCCCTGCTTTGCCATCAGCATGTTCTGGATGCTGCAGGGATTCTGCTGCTAACAGCAACCCTTGGCAAACACCCCCCAGAGACACATGATCATGAGCCAGCCTCGTGCCTGCCCCATCAAGAGGACATCTCATGACCATCTACTCTGGTAACACAGAATCCTCCATCCTCCGTTGCAGGGCTCTGACAGCAGCACACACGGGTGCACCCTGTATCACAGTATCCCGACACAGCAGCTCCCTTCCTCTCCTACAACATCCACTGAGGATGAGCATCTCCTGCCACTCATCAGGAACAGAGAATGCAGGTACTTCAGGCCACAGTCTCCCATCTTTTGCTCTTTTTAATGCCCTTTCCAAGAGTACAGGACCTGGATTAACTGAATGCCCTAAAAGCCATCATACATACGCTCTGCTATGTCTTCCCAAGTTAATTCTTCTTCCTGTTGTATGATTACTGCTTCGCTTTCCTTGACAGCCCTCTATCGTAACTTGAACTTGTATTCATAAACCTTATGAAGACTTCTTCATTCCTGGGAGACAAAGACAGAAAAGGGACTGTAACTGTGCAAGGGGCACAAACACAGTACCTTGTTAGGAGAGGAACGGCAAACACTCGACTAGTGAGACAAACTGCTTTGAGCTGACTTTAGGAACGACCACACAGACCCACGCCAGGACCACAGCTTCATCTGTGCTCCCCATGCAAAGTCAACCATCCTCCAGAGGGTCAGGACCACCTTCTGTCTTACTGTTGCTTTTGCTGTGGCCAGCGACATTCACAGCTGAAGGGACAGCAAATTCAAACACAGATTCCCATTTGAAATGATTAATTCTTCAAGAGACCCCAAAGTCAACGGCTGAAGCACCCCTAAGTAGCAGGAGGTGTGCACCGAAGGGATGGGAGAGCGACGCTGGGGATGGTCGTAGTTTACACACTCACCACCGCCCTCCTATTACTTGTGTACAAACCGGACACCGAGTGCACCGAACTAAATTGACATACTGTATTTATTGCACAAATTTCCCCTAAAATTGGGAATGGTTATTATAATACAAGTGCACATCTTGGGAAATATATACAAAACCAGAAGAGAGAACAAGTATGTACATTTTACCCAGCATTTTACAAGTACCACCATCTAAATAATTTAGAGAAAGCAAAAAAAAAACCTGTCATAAAACATCTCTAACAACTAACAGGGAAAACACCCGCGAGGTGGAAAATCCTTTCTTTTAAATAGGGTTTGTTCTTAGCAGCCCAGTGTTTGCCAATTGCAACAACAACAACTTTGCTCAGCCGTGTGCCTTAGTACACTTAGTTTTCAGCCAGGAAATTAAGACATGTTAATGGAGATGGGTAATAGTGGAAACAGAAGAAATCAAACATTAGTCTTCTATTCACATAAAACCATCGCAATACACTTCAATGGAGTCCTGTAGAAGATCCCTTTTTGTGTTGTTTAACACACAGACATTCGTACCATGTTGTTCATGCACCCTCAAAGTCGACTTATGGGAAAACATCCCATCACACAGGGTTTGGGATGAGTTGGGACCAATGTGCTCCTCAGGAGGGGGAAGAGGAGGCCACATCCATGGCCCCTCCACTGGGACAATGCTGAGGGGCCCTGTGAGGCAGGGGACAGGAGGGAAGGACACCACCAAATCACCACCTTCTTCTCAAGTTAATACCGATTTCAAGCTGTGCAAGGGCCGTTTGAGACAGCCAAATCCACATCAGCAATACCAACAACTCGCCTGATCATGGTTAAAGGGAGGAGGATGTGGTATCTTCCTTATAAGCATGGTCCAGGGGGTTGTCCATCTATTAAGGGATGTGCTGTGGATGAAGCCACATGAGGAACCACACAGAGGCAGGGGCAGATATTCCAGAGCCAGGCTCATGCTGACACCACCAGGTTACAATTGCACATCTATGTATAATGTTCTGAATCCTAACTCCTGGCTCTAGAACCGAGCACAGCAAAGAGTTAAACATCCCTGTGCTGAGCTCAATGCTGTATTTCGTTAAGAATGGGTTTACACAACTGGGCCCCTATGTTCCGTGCTCATTCCAAAAGCCAGATGTAAAATAATGGTGTGGTGAAGGAAGGACATTTGAAGAATAGGGGAGAAACATCCTTGGATCACGTATTAAACACAAGCTTCTTCCCTGCAGCAGTCAGTGTTAGATTTTATATACAAAAGAGCTCCCAATGCCTATATTAAGGTTTGAGTTACTAAGGGGGACTCAGTCCTACATGGAAAGGGCCATGGGTTTTCCATGTGGATCTTCCCTGGGACAGAGTCTGAAGTTACAGCTTTAAGTAGCACTGGAATCCTGGCGCAGGGAGGAAGGGAGGAGGCAGCGCTGGGGCCGGGATCGCTCCTATTGTTTTCAAGTTTATCAAATGGTTAAAATAGATTTTGTATTTCAAATACCTCCTCGAACAATAGCAGGCGTGCTATGCTATTGAATAGATGGTTACAGAGGGATGTATTTATAGAGCTGTTTATAGAGTTCAGCGACCATGTGAGCACATATCTCCTACGTGTGTGGCTAACCCATGGCTTCCAACCTACTGAACATCAGGGATGGAAACAGAACCTAACCCCCAGCAACATGAACTGGCTGCCAGGACAAATACGCAAAGAAAAGCCTCTAATGAAGTGTCCAGTTAAACTGAGGTAGTAGAGCCTTTGAAACCTTAATCCACCTACCACTGTATATTTACATTACTTACAGCAGGCTGGGTCCATCAGCTATTCGTACAACTGTTGTATATACAATGACAAAACAGCGATGGCTGAGGAAAGGAGAAATGCTGAGAATAAAATAAACAACATTTCCTGCTGGTAATTACACAAGTGAGTAGAAAAGGGATTAGAGTCATGTGCATCGAGGGTGCATCTGTCCAGAAATAACCTGGTGTTACTGCACTGTGGTGTAAGCAACGTCCTGGTGTTGTAGAATGGCTTTAAAAAACATAGCAATTCGTTACCTGAGCAATTTAAGGGTAATAATAGTCTATCTGTTTCTTCCCCACTGCTTTGGTACAATTGTTTCTAGTTCATCACTTCAATAGCGGACTGACTGCTGTAAAAAGAAGATGATGTTGCAAGAATATTAGAGACCATAAAAAAGTTAAGAGGTAAAGAATCACCTGGGGCCTGTGGGCAAACCGCAGCCAACGCTCCCTTAGAGATGATTTTTTTCTTTAAACATTCTGATTATGTTGTGGAAGAAAAGCATCACTTGGTATAAAGCGACATTGACACATTAGAAACATTTAATACTGGTTACAACACCCAGCCAAGAAAGAATCTCCATCGCTGTTGGCCTCCTCTTCCTCCTCACCGCACCCCCCCCGCCCCCATTCCCAGCTATTCCCTTTCCCCAGGAGAAAGATCATAAATTAACCTTGGAGCTGAGTGTCATTAATGAGCTTTTTACAAAATACCCCCCCGCCTCCCCCCGTTCTTCCTCAGGGAAGTGCCCAGACCTGGACCATGACATGGAAAAGGAGAAGCTGTTTACAGATCATTGCAGCTTGAGAGTTAGAGACTGAAGGAGCTCCTCCTCGGGCTGAAGGCAGCTGCTGCGTCCCCTCGGTAAGTCCATAACCAGCGACAGCATCACGTATTCCTCAGAGCAGCTCTTCCTCACGTCCCCCATCGGAGTTACACTTGGCCCTGGTGGCAGAAGCTGCTAAAAACCGCAGATCTTCCGCTCTTGTCTGTGGCTGAAATCTCCGGCTCGCTCTGTTTTCCTTTCTTTATCCTTCTTTATAAACGACCAAGCGGGAGAGGAAAAGCCTCCAAGTGCTTGCACAACGTGCAGTCATATATGGAGGTGCTGCAGCTCAACGAGCAGTTTGTTTTAATGGCTTCAAAGAGAAAGGAGCCAGAACAAGTTGTCTTCTTCCACTTTGTTTCCAAAGGGGGAGGAAAAAAGTCAACATCTACGGCCTCTGGTATTTTAAAGTAGTATCTGGGCAACGTAGGGAGAGTGAGTGCTTGCCACAGCTGCCAGCAAAGGGAGGTCGCTGGATTCAATCCTAAAGGGAAGCAGAAGAGTCGCATTTAATCCAACCCGAAACGCACGTCGGTCACCGTGCTCCAGCCCCAGCCTTTGTGTGGGCCATGAGCATGGCCAGCTCTAAGAGGGAGGACACTGGAAAACTGACTCCCACTGAGCTTCCCTTCTAAGGCAGCCCTGCCAGCCGGGTTACACGCTACAGCCTCCACATTGCTGCTATGCCCTCCTGTATCCTCGTGTTGTTCATGCTGAGGAGCGGCAGCTCCGCACTGCGCAGCTCCTGGGTTCTTTTAAACAGGGCCAATAAACTGGTGAGAAGGCAAATGGAGGGAGGAGAACAGCAGATTCCCTCCTGCCCTCCAAGCAAAGGAGCAGTAGTTGGGGGACAATGCACAGGCTGAACCGCAGCAGCTACTCAGGCAGCCCTGGCACAGTGCTGGAGCTCACCCACTGCAGCTGCTCCCCATCTCCAGCTCCACACGTGCTCTGTGCGCCTTCCTGCTCACCCTGTGCTCCTCTGCACAAAAAGCTATTCAGAGCCTTCCTATAAACACCCCTTAAATAGCTCCTCTGCCTCTGCCCCACACCCACAGAGAGGCATTATGTGCCTTACATGACACAGAAAGTCAACCTGGAGCAATCAGGTGCCCCACGTTGTTCAGGGATGAGTGACTTAACTAAGCAAAGAGTCTGATAAGCTCTGGAGTGCTGAGCCCACCTTCCTGCCCGGAGGGAAGAGAGAAAGGCTGGGGGATCCTCGGGAGCAAGCAATGGCTAAGGAGAAGCCCGCGGCCATGGGTTTCTATGGGAAATCCACTCCCATTTAGGAATCCATTTCGCTGTGCTTAGAACAAGCCCAGGAGGAGGATGTGGCACCAGGAAACCCGGGGCAGCACTGCTCGGAGGGATTTGTGATCCTACCCCAGCACCACGCCCAGCTCCTTCACGTGAACCCTCATCTGGCCCTTCAGATACTCGGACAGCATCTTGCTTTTGAAGTAGAGCTCCTGCAGCCGGTCCTCCAGGTGCATAACACACTAGAAAGCAAAGAGAGTTGTGTCAGGGAGAGGAGAGCGCTGCATCCAAACTGCACCCACACAGCACAGACCCCAAACACCCAGTGCCTTCCTGTGGCTGTGTCTAGGAGGATAATTAGTAAGGTACTCACTTGGCAAGACTCTTACTTTTGAGCAGAAGCCTTTGATTGCATGTTAAATCGGAATTAATGAGACAGCTGCCTTGATTACAGAGCAAGGTTTAAACGGGCAGCTCAAACAGCTCTGTCAGGGCATGCGCTGGCTACTGCAACTGTGGCTCTGGCTTAAATAAACCAGGCAGAAGCTCACAGCCTCTGAAGCCATGCAGTGAGAGGATGCTTTCAAAGCACTGCCCTCTCCATCGCTCCTCATACTTACGAAGTTTGGAGATAAATTATGCTTGTACAGCTGAAGAGTGGAATGCAGCAGGTTGGAGACGAGACTCGACACTAACACCTCCTTCCCCAGCTTGTTGTCAATCATTCGCCTCTGGCTACTGGCCACTTGCACCGTCCATTTGTCCGTGTCTGCAATGATGCAGACGGCTTCCGCGATCGGCTCATCCAGCACGGGATGCTAGAAACAAAACGGGAATAGCAGAGACCTGAGGATGACAAGGGACCACGCAGAACACTGAGGATAACAACCACGGTCTCTTCACAAAGTCCCTCCTGGCGAGCAGGGATGGCATCCCAGGCACTGCTTTGTCTGTAACACAGGAACATCTGCTAACACTGTGCTGCATCTATTAAAATCAGTGTTACTGTAAGCAAGGCCCAGCTTTAGCAGGATAGTTGCTGGTTTACATTTCCTTCCAGGCTTGGATGTGTGGCACTGGCTGACAACTGTGTCTTTTGATATTGGATATAAAGAGCTCCGACATCTCTAACGTGTATCTTAAAACCCTAAAACGCAAAGTGCCCAAGCCCCAGCTTGCTGCTCATCGAGGCAGCGTGAACAGATCCGGTTTACTCCTGCTTGTGGCAGCATTCCCGTGTCGAGAAGGCCAGCAGAGGGAGTCCGGAGCCAAGCCTGCACCAGCTCCTCCACTCCTCCCAGCCAGGACGGTTTTAGAGGGAGCATTTGGAACCCGCTGTCCTCCCCCTGTGCATTTTGGGGCTGGGACTGTTCAGGAGCATCTCCTTCCAAAGCGCCCCAGGGACATCACACAGCGCTGGGATGCAGTTACTATTTTCCTTTAAGAGAAGCACATAAAATCTTGCCCAGCCCTTTCACAGCCTCTCAAACTGTTCCCAAGTCTCCTGATGGACACACGCCACAGTTAGGTTGTATATCAGGCACATCTGTTTCATGGCTACCTCACACTGCTGCTTCTGTTGCCTGAGGCTCAGTTACACTTCACACACGGCTTAAATGCAAGCACGCAGGGAGTGAAACTCAGCCCCTGCAGGGCTGCGCACAAGGAAAGGGGACAGTACTGTGAGGGACGTGATGCACATCTAAACTGGAGAGGTGTGGAAGAAAGGCATGTTCGGAGGCTCCCAGGGGACTGCCTGCTGCCTATGCTGTGTGTGGATCCTTCCTCATCCCCTTGGGAATAAACCAGAGGGGAGCAGGATCATGCTTTTCAGTGACAGCCTGAAGAAAGGAAGGAGCAAAGGGAGCTCCTGCAGGACCACTGCAGCAGGACCCCCATGCCTGGGAAGGGATGCACAGCAACCTCACCCCTTGGTCTTGTGGGGCACAGCCATCAGTGGCTGCAGTGCCTACAGCAGATGATGGTGGCTCAGAGCAGAGATCCATCGTCCTAGGGGCACAACCCCGTCAGCTGGCCCCAGTGGGAATCTGTGCCCCAGATCTGCAGGGAAAATACCCTTGTTTTCCAGATGTAAATGAGGGAGTAGAAGAAATTGGTGACCTGGGACTGGAGCGAGCTGCGACAGTAAATATTTCCCCTTGCAGCAGGTTTGTGCATTCACAAACATTTGCCTTTCCCTACTGCGACAGAGACATTTACCAAATATAGCTTAATTACCTGCACAGCATGAGACAAATCTGACACCAAGCAGTGCCTCAGCTTCTCATCGCTCCCGATGCCTTGCAAAACAAAGTCAGGGACGTAAGAGGAGCAGTAGCCACCTAGTAAGGATCTTCCAAAATTGGCAATGCTGGGCTGGACAGAGTTCACTTCAACTAGTTTTGACCTGCAGGAAAGGCACAGCAAAGAGATGGGCAACAGTAAACAACAGATGCAGCTGGCAGAGAGGCTGCGTTTTCACCTCTAGCATCTCTTCTAACCTCTATACAAGCACTTTCTAACAAGGAAGAGCCTGGAGTCAGCTTCTGCAGCCATGCCATTGTGGAAGGAGAGGACACAAGCCAAGGTCTCGGTGCACAATTAGTACTTTTTTCCACACCACTGATCTCTCTATGTTCTTTTACAACCAGCGAGCTCAAGAGACACTTTTCCAACCTCTGATGCCAAGTTCGGCTGCATTCCTCCAAACATGTGACAGGAGAAGAGGCTCTGCTCTTTTTTAGGCTCCATCACTGCCGAACGCTACTTACCCAGGGAAGGGAATCTCGTATTCTTCCGCCCAGTCTTCCTGCTCTCCTCCGTAATAGTTCCCGCTTAGCCTCGTTAGATCATGGCCCGTGTCCTCGCTCTCGCTGTCACCCAGGGCACTATCCGAACTCTCATTTCTTGGAATGTCCCAGTCAATTCCCGGGGCCACCTTTTTCTCTACGTTTTCCCTGTCCCCATGGGGGACGCGAATAGAGATTTTCTCTCTTTGGTCCTGCTCATTGAAGCAGTTTTTGTAGGTCTCCTGTCGAACGGAGTCCATAAACTTACAAAACTCACTCGGTGGTTTGCTACCCTTTGTACCGAGCCTTTTAGAGAACTCTAAACTACTGGTGTGAGCAAGGAGGTCTGGAGCTGCCTGCCCTGGAATATCCTTAGCAGTCCGGGTCTCGACTGAACTGTCATCAGTGAAGTATTCATCAAACAGACTCATGCTCTCGGCGTTGTATGGGTTTGGGTTCCAGCTCGGATGCTCACTCGCAACTGGAGGAAAGGGTTCGGCTGCCCCACAGTCTCTGGTTTGGTCCTCAACAGCTTGTTTCGCTTCACAGTTCTGATCAGCAGGCGCTCCTTCCTCCGGCGCTGGCGCGCTGTGATGCCTAGCGATCTGCTCCACCACCGCCTGGCTCCTGAGCTCGATGTCCGAGTCGGGTGACATGGAATCTCCGATGAGGAAAGTCACCTTTGTCTGAGCCTCGGCAGCGCCGCAGGGGAACGCCTCGCAGAAGAGCTTATCCGGGGGCTTCTTCTCCACCGCGATGCCGGGTGACCGCGTTCCAGCGCCCGCCTGGCTGCCCGCTTCCAGCGCCTCGTCCTTCCTCCACACGTCTGCTCCTGGCTCCAAACCAGGCTCCGTCCCTACGCGCTTCTCTGCTGAAGCTGACCCTGGGCACACCACGGTCTCCAGTTTTGTGTCCAGGCAGGGCCGTGGCTGCTTCCCATCAACAGCATCCTCCTGGCAGTCGTCAGGAACAATAGTTCTGTTCTCATCCGAGGACGTTTCCAGCTCTACCTTAGGAGTGCTTTGTGTGTCTTCTCTCTCTTGCTGTGAAACACCTTCTATGTTCTGTGCGAGGGAGATGGGGCACTTGCAGTATTTACAGCTGCAGTTGGGAGTTCTCGTCTCTTCAGACTCCGTTGGTAGCAGGTTACCCCTGTTCTTGTGCATTGTGACAAGCACATACTCAGATTCCTCTACTTCTCCTTTCTCCAGCGTGGTTGTTATAACAGTTCCGGGCATGACAATGGCTTCGTCTTCCCCATTTTCTAGCAGATGCGTCTCTTGAAGTTCAGAGCATCTGATGAAGTAAGTAAGGAAATAAAGCAACCTCTGTACCAGGTCATGCCTTTTGCCAACCACAACTGTTTTTGCTAATCTCACAGGTGATCCGATAGCTCCATACAGGTCACCTAGAACAGGAAAGAGACAATTGTTTTGCATCTTTAAAATGAATTGTTCTTCTACCAGACAAACATTGTGGCCAGTTTTCAATGGCCAGGTCTACAGCAGAAAAACACCAAAGCAGAAGAGCGATGACAGCTACGCTAGTATTGAGTTTTCAATACAGAGAATCCCAAAGATGCTGTTGGTATCGTATGTAAGGTGAGACACTGGTCAGGGAGACATCTGATCTCACGCATTAAGGAGCATTCGCAGCACCTAACTTCAGTGCCTAGCTTTGGAGGCTCATCTCCTGGGTTCCTTATATAGCCACAGGAGACAGGAGGCATCTGCTCTGAATTACCCTGGGTAGTCTGGAAACTGGGCTGAACTCTTACCCACAATGAGAAAGCGCTGAGGAGGAACAAGCCTATGCCAAGAGCGAGGGCAAAAGTGACAGTGGTGGGTGCAGAGCTGAAGCCAACCTCCTTCCCTTCGCTCCCCTGGAGCTCTGCTAGGGGCTGGATGGGTTGCTTTGCCTGTACTCCAGATTCACATGGGGAAGTGCCTGTGCGTGTGTTGTTCCAGAAGTACGAGAGCACTGCATGAATGCAGGGATGAGGAAAGGAGGGTTCCAAGAGGCCCTGAAGGCCAGCCTAACCAGAGCATATCCCCTGAGTCCCATGAGTGCTGAAACCAAGTCTTCTTGTCAGCTGCCTGGCCATTCCTGCCTATACCACAATAGGACAACCTTGCACAACTTTCCTTTCCCTTCCCTAACTAAATTACTAAATTCCATCAGTTTGTGCGCAGAGCAGGACAATCTGACCAGAGAGTGGGAAGCTCACTCATCCCCAGTACTCAGCAATCAGAAGACACTGTGACCCACTCAACTGAGGCTTGAGACCTGACCTAGTGGCTTGCTAGTCATGATTTCCTGCGCTGTGTCACTCCTTTGCCTGTTGTATTGAGACCATGTTCATGCCTTATCAGAAGATGGATGATGGATTCCCTTGATTGTTCTTTCCAGAACCAGGCTTACTGACAGCGGCATCCCCAAAAGATACAGTGATTTTCCTTAGAGAGGGAGGACCAGAGGAGTGGAATCCCCCATCATCACCAGGGCAGGGGGCTTTAAGAGAACTGCCATAGATGACTTTTTGGCTGCCATTTTATAACTGATAATGCCTTAAGAAATTAAAGCACATATAAAAACCAAAGTGAAACATAGCTTGAAATCCACACTTTTGTCTCCTTTTGGATCTAAAGAATTAACTTTGCGGGGAAGGAACAAGCATCCACGAAACCCACCATGCACCATTCATGATGTGAAGCTGTTGGGGGTTTGGAGGAGCCTGTCACCTACCGAGCTGTGCCCACAGCGGGTTGTAGGGATGAGTTTTGGCCAGCATGTCCACGCTCTGGGAAGAATGCTTCTCCAGGAAGATCCTGATGGGCGGCTGGCCGTTGGGCATGACGGTGGGCACCCAGGCCAGGTGGTTAGTCAGGACAGCAGTCAGCAAAGCTGGTAAAAACCTGAAAGCACAACATCCAACATCATTATATTCCAGGTCCACACTCCTCCTTTGTCAGGATGTCAAACCGACAGCAGTTCTGCATGCTGTATGGATCAAGGACTGCAGAAACAACCCAACAGAGTGAGCAGACATCATCCCTTTGGGTCCTGGTTCTTTGAGGACAGAAGGGAGGGCTGCACCTCCCCTCCCACCCTACAAAGCTCTTTTTGAGACCATTTAAAGTAAAAGAAAACCTTTTAAACTTGTGGCGTCTCAGTCCCTCCGGTTGGCAATTATCTGAGACTTCCTATTCTGCAAGCTTTGTGCTGTACAACACCTGAAAACCAACTCGCTTTGGTTCGCTGTAAGGTAACAGGAGCACCGTGTGGGCTCAGTCCTCCAGGAAGGAGATCCCCAAACCCTTAAGATCTGTGACTACTGAAGAGGAGGAAGGCTGCTGCTACCAAACCTATACAATAACTGGGTGCTGCATTCTTTCATCTGCGTGTCAGGCGATGCAAGCACATGTGGCTGCTCCTTTCCAAAAATAACCCCCCAAAGCTGGGCAGCCCAGCCAGCGAGGTTGGTGTCCTTACCCTGGCACAGCAGCATCCACCAGCTGAGCAAGGAAAGCACAAACCTTTCTGAGGAATGTGAGCTATCTGAGGTATGGCAGTGACAGAGTATGGGCTGTGCTCCGGGCAGGGAGACTTTGCTTCCCAATCCCTGTTCCTGGCAGGAAGAGGGAGCAGAAGCACAGCCCAAGGCCCATGTGCCAATAGATGGTGCTGGTAGCTGCTGCAGCGGTTCAGGTGCTGGGGAGGGAAAGTCCAGTGCCCAAGACCCGAAATAATGCTATTTCAACAGTTTACATACAGCATCAGGAACCTGCAGCTCAAATTTAGCTGTTTCCTCACCGGAGGCAGCCAAAGAAGGAAAGGAGATTTAGAACTGGCTTGAAAAGGACACAGGGCTTGATTTTCCTACTGCTTCCATCAGTATGAATCTTACTGCATTTTAACCAAAGCAATAAAGCCAAACAAATGACCACTGAAACGTAACCAAGGGCTCGGAATGGCAGGGACCACAGGGGCTAAGCCCAGGAACACATCCACTGCAGCAGGAACTCATTTGGAGAAAACACCTTTGAACCCCTCACAGCTCCCTGCGGCTTCTCCCATTGCCCTGAGGCAGGAGAAGGAGCACACTGACCACTGTCACCTCCCACTCAGGGACACAGAAGGTGACAACACTGGTGGCAAGGCTGGAAGATGGTGAGGAGCAGCCCCTTCCCTTCCCCAGCCTGCAGAGAGCAGCTTCCCCGGAGCTACCAGCTGGTCTCCAGTGCCATTCCCACTCCACCTTCACATGTTTGTGCTCGTTTTAGGACTTCAATGGAGCCAAACGCTTTAAAAACTTCCCCTGTTCATGCCCCGGGGAAGCAGGATGAGGTGTTGGCAAAAGAGTAAATTTATCAGATTCTCCCGGGTTTATCAAGAACATTCTCTGCCTCCATGTCCAACAACTGCTCCTGGCTCTGGCCGGAGGGCAGGGAGGTGAGCACCAATGGAGCACACCATTCCTTCAGCGGCATCTCACGGAAGTCGGGTTTAAGAGCAGTCTGCGGTCAGACGGGGTTGCAGACACAGCTCTAGCTGGGTATCTAACCTCGCTCATCATGTGATAACTGATTCTGAAAGGCAGATTAATGCATTTCGTAAGGTATGTTCACCCCCTTCCAGACACACACACCCATCACGCGCCTCCTATGGACGTGTTTCAAGTGTTCAGCCTCTACCAAGAGGCGGAGGGCTGTGGGAGCAGGCGTTTAATGGGCTACCTCACTTTAGTTTTAAAAAGGAGGTATTTATGGGTGGCCTTTGGAATCTTTGATTTACCAGGATTTTAAAAACTGATTGAAAAACTGGTTTGAAATAAAAAGGCACAAAAAAGCTGTCATTTAAAACAGTGAAATCCACCATACTGGTTCTTAGAGGCGTTCTCCATCAAGAAGGTGAATTCCTTCATGAAGCGATGGCAAAGCTGGTTCTTCTCCGGTGTCCCCGACATCATTGTAAGCCAGACAGGCTCCCCGATCCGCGGCATCGTGTAGAGATTGCAAATAGTTGTTCTGGAAAACAAACCCCCAAATCCGTAAGACCAAAGGAAACCCCAAAGGCAGAGATCCCAACTCGAAGGATTTACCGCAACAGTGAGTTCCAGCTGACATTTCTATCAGGTATGAAGTTCCTCTTATCAACCATCACCCATTAGACAGTATGAAGTCACCCTTCCACCACGGAGGGTTAAGCCTCACAGGTTCTTCACATATCTACCTAAGCTGCTCCCAAACACAGTAACATTCACTGTCCCAAGTCAGTATCCGCCCTGTTCTGCATGGAAAAGAGATGAAGGATTTGTTGTTGCTGTCTCCCTCATTTCTCTCCATTTCATTCAAAACCTGTCATTCCTCTATAGTTCTGCTTGACTTATGGCTGGGGCAGGTTTATGTGTATCTGACTTACCAAAATACCTCACCTTCCTCCTTCCTTTAAGAAAACTGGTGTATCTCTAGGCCAAACCCACCACAGGATGGATTTCTAGAGCAGGGGTCCAGCTTGCTCCGTCAGCATTAAATACAGCATGTGAGAGTCACAGTTTCCCCTGGGTTCAAGCACTCTGCACCTACCCCCATCCTCCGAGACTCTACAGAGGACAGTAAATGTGTGATTAGAACCTTGGCTCGGCAGTAGAACACCAGATTAAAGCCCCTCAGATTGCTGTTGAACTCCTCTAGGCTCTAAAGCAATGACAGTTTAAGTACGGCGCCTACGTTCTGACACTATGGGAACCTGTGTTTTCATCACAGCAAAAACGGGAGCCTGAAAAGAACCCAAACCGACGATGGAAGTGGCGGATCAGTTCAGGTTTCTCTCTATTCCCCAAATGCACTTCTATGTCTATAAGAGGTATTTCTGCTTCACAAGACAAAGACTTACACGATTACCCCTACCAGCGCCTCTCATTTCCCAACATCTTCTCTGGCTACGTTGATCTAAACATTCCTAGACCCCTGCAGCAGTAAGGCAGTGACTGTGCAGGTCGGGCAACCACACTCCAGCAGGAGCTGCCAGCTCTTCCATGGTTTAGTGTTTAAAGGGAAACTCCCTGGGAAGCAGAGCCCGGCACGGCAGCCATGGTGTGAGGGTGCTGGGGCAGGAAGGAGATACTCCATCGTGGTCCCATGGCAGAGGAAAGAGCTGCATGGTGACAGCACCCAAGAGGGCAGCAAAGGAAACCGTGCCCTGTGCCACAGTCACTGGGGCTGCTCAGGAAGATGGGGTTTGGGGGGGGACAGTGGCATTCTCTGCCTTATTTCCTCTACCAGTCTGCATTAAATGCAATGTTCTCTGGTTCAGCCTGGAGAAGAGAAGGCTCCTGGAGACCTTAGAGCAGCTCCAGTGCCTAAAGGGGCTCCAGGAAACCCGGAGAAGGGCTTTGGGCAAGGGCCTGCAGGGACAGGCCAAGAGACTGAGCTGAGCTCTTAGGCAGAAGCTCTTCCCTGTGAGGGTGCTGAGGCGCTGGCACAGGGTGCCCAGAGAAGCTGTGGCTGCCCCATCCCTGGCAGTGCTCAAGGCCAGGTTGGACACAGGGGCTTGGAGCAAGCTGCTCCAGTGGAAGGGGTCCCTGCCCGTGGCAGGGGTTGGAGCTGGAGGAGCTTTAAGGTCCCTTCCAACCCAAACCATTCCATGATTCTATGAAAATCCGTCCTGCAAGCTCACAATAGCCAAAATCAACCCCATCTTCCTCACAGGTCTGACTTCCAGATGTTCCACTGGCACAGGGATAAGATGGAAAGCCAGAAAGCAGTCAGTGGGCTGGAGAAGGGGAAAGTCAAGTTATCCTTGTGCTTACCAGCCCCACAGCCCCCCCAAGGGCTTGCTGTTGGCTGGGCCAGTTTCGAGCAGCATTAGAGGTGGGATTATTAAGGAAAGGTTCCTGTTCACAGCCCATTAACTGGAGTGGATGTTAAAGAGGCCCAAAGCAAGGGAGAAACCCCCACTTCAAAGCTCAAAACAAGTACTGCATCTTACACCCCCCAGCCACCGCTGACCTCAGAAGCTGACCATAAATCACACAACACAAAGCACAGCCCCTTCCTCCTTCCCGTGCAAGCCAACCCCTGCGCAGCCTCCTGCACCTCGGCTGTTTGGGTGAAAAAGAGAAACCACTTCTGTGCTAAAGGCAGCGCATTAAAGTATTTGTTTTCGTGGAGCAGATAGCCCCAGTCTTGTGATTGTTATTTACTATTCTGGTAACCCTGGCTGCATCTGCGGCCGATAGTGTTTCCTCAGCCCCAGATCAGATTGCCCTGGCCGCGGGCCAGCAGGCATGTGACTGCAGCACAGGGAACCCTCCAGCCCAGCCAGCACACAAACCAAGGGCAAGGATTAAGCTGCTTTCCAGCCTGGTAAAGGCAGGGGAAGCGCTGCTTCTGGCGAGGAGAGGAACAGAGACACAGCCTGGAAAGAAACAGCAAAGCAAAGGGAAACGCGACTGAAAAAGGGGAAAAAAAGAAAGGAAAAAAGGCAACAAAAATACCCCAAACACGATGCGGAAGTCAACGGGATCTGAAAAATAACAAGCATTGAAACTCAGATTAACCCCTCTTGGCATATGGAGCAAGCAGCCCCCTCTGCTTGCCACCCCCCCCTGCATCAGCAGCAGCATGGGAGGGAAAGTTCAGGTAATGACAGAATGAGTTCCTTCGAGGGTTCACAGAACCCCAGCCTGGTTTGGGTTGAAGGGACCTTAAAGCTCCTCCAGCTCCAACCCCTGCCCTGGGCAGAGACCCCTTCCACTGGAGCAGCTTGCTCCAAGCCCCTGTGTCCAACCTGGCCTTGAGCACTGCCAGGGATGGGGCAGCCACAGCTTCTCTGAGCACCCTGTGCCAATGCATTTAAAATGGTTTCTATTTGGATGCTGAACTCCAGCTGCAGCTTATGGGCACCTCAGCACCAGTGATGGTGCAGCAGGCGCTGGGGGAGCTCCTCAGGAAACACCTTTGCATGGAAGAGTGGCTTGAAACCAATCCAAGCCCAGCCCAGCCAAGTGAAAATGAAGCCCTGCGCAAAGCCCCTCCTGCAAACCCGCTGGGGTTTGTCTGCTCTGTGGGTGCAGACGGCACCAAGGCACACACAGCGCTGCCCCTGGCACAGCACGGCTGTGGCTCGGGTGTTGTGCTGCTCCCTCCTCACCCAGACACACCACAAACCTTCCCTGCCTTTGTCCTGAGGTTCAGCATCAGTCTGAGACACAACCCTGCTGCTGCACACACTGAACGTGGATGAGAGCATCCCTCTGCAGCCCCCTTCCTGCCTCAAGGAAACACTGACCTGCAGCACTGGGCAGCTCCTCATGGCTTTACCCTGCCAGAGCGGAGACTGAGCTGAGCTCTTAGGCAGAAGCTCTTCCCTGTGAGGGTGCTGAGGCGCTGGCACAGGGTGCCCAGAGAAGCTGTGGCTGCCCCATCCCTGGCAGTGCTCAAGGCCAGGTTGGACACAGGGGCTTGGAGCAAGCTGCTCCAGTGGAAGGGGTCCCTGCCCATGGCAGGGGTTGGAGCTGGAGGAGCTTTAAGGTCCCTTCAACCCAAACCAGGCTGGGGTTCTTGATGAATTCCCATGCATTTGCTCCCTATCCCCATTCCTCCCTCCCAAAGATGCTAAAAAGGAAGAAGAAAACAAAAGCAATAGTCACCGCAGGAGTGCCGGAGCGGGGCAGAGGGGCCAGCCTGCACCATGGAGCACCCCTGGGTTCACAGCACCATAAACTGCTTACCAATGACTGCCATAAACCCCGGACCCAATCTGGCTGCCAGACAGCAGAGAGGTGCTTCTCCAGACCCTGTGCTCAGTGTTTCCCTGCCAATCTGTGCGCTTGCACACAGGTATGAGCGAGATGCATAATCTGCATCATCAATGTGCTGCACTGGCCCTCGGGGAGGAGGGAGCCAAAATGTTTATGCAAGTACAGTAGCTTACTTCATAAATCATGTGTCTGCACAGCTGACAGCCAAGGAGAGCTTTAAGCCTCCAAATTAAGTGTTAATAGCTAAATCCAGCAGTGCTTTAGAAAACTCGGTATTGCTGCAAAGTGAATAGTGTAGGCCTGGAGCTGGGAACTAAACCGAAGGCAAAGTTATCAACAGCACCAGTCTGCAGAAGCAGCCTAGAAGCTTCCCTTGCAGAAGGGGAAAGAAGATGGGAAAGGGGAAAGATGGGAATAGAGGAGAAAGAAAAGAGGAGAGGGGAAAGGAAGGAGAAGATGATTCTCCTTACAGAAAAGCAAAGACTGCAATGAGTTAATGCAGCACGGGATTATGCTTCAGAAACACCAGCCCACTGAAGTCAGCACCCTTCTTCCCTCCAGCATGATTTGCTAAGAGGGCAGGAACCGACGCAAGTCTCAGGTTCACCAAAGGACTCAGGCTCCTGACTTCCCCGTGACTCCAGTGGGAAAGCAGACGCCTAAAGAGATAATCGTGGCCTAAATGGGTTTGCTGAACCTGCGCCAAAGGATCTTTGCATCCAGCCTGCAGCACTTAAATATGCCTGTTTCCCCCCTCTCCTTACCAGCCTCATAATGCGTTGCTTTGAGAAGCAAGTGGTTCTTGTGAGCCACAGGAAAACCTTTCTGGATGGCAGCACATGCTGCCACCCCGAGCCGCAAGGACCTTGCCCAGGCTGAGGCCACGGGCTGGTGCACCCACTGCAAATATAAAGCAGCAAACCCAAAGCAGCCGTGCCAAAGCCTGCAGCCCCGGGGAATTCGTTTATACAGAATGAAACTGGATTTCATTTACCTCGTTACGCTATTAAAGAGCAATATTTGTATCACCATGGAAACCTCTGCATGGAACTGGTGCTCAGACACACGCTCCCAGCGCTGGTTGCGCAACGGCGGTGTCATGTGAACGATCCCAGCGCAGGACGGTGCCAATCCGCAGGGACGTGGTTTCCCCTCCCCAAGCCCGCAGCAGCCTTCCTCATCCCATCCCAGCGCGCTTCCCCAGGAGGAGGAGGAAAAAGCAACCAAGTGGGGTTTGCCCTGTGTGTTCAGGGTTATTCCTCCTATGGCGAGTCGGGACACGCGCCCCTCCCCAGCGCTCCGGCACTGTTTAACTTGGAAGGACAAAGGCGATCGGGCAAAGTCCGCTGAGCGTATCTTGAGGGGGAATGCTTGGGGAAGGACTTGGGAAGACAGCTGGGGAGGCAGGAATGCCGGAACGGGCCCTGGGAGTGAACGGGGAGGAGAGGCAGGGCTGGGGGCAGCGGAGTTGCTGAACTCGTCTTGGGCCCCTGGGCAGGATCGGCGGCTCCAGCAGTCACGAGCTCCCTCTGCTCCCTCTCTTGGCACGGCTCATCCCATCCACCTCTCCCCGCAGCCCCACGTGCTCTCCCTTCCCTGCCTCCTGTCCCTGCGGAACAGATCCTCTGCCCTTCCCAGTGCCTGCCCAGAGGTGAGGTTCTGAACCATAAATGCGGTTTAGAAATACACTGCGCCTGCGTCCTGCAACGACACCTAACCCACAGCGCGCAGGTAGGAAGTGGATTGTAGAGAAAGGAGTGAGTCCTCGGGATCCTTCCCTGTTCCGTACAGCACATCCTGAAGTCAGGATTTTCCTTTTATAACATCAGAGCACTGTCTCCTATAAAGTCTTTGGAAAGCAGCTCTGCACTGGTTGTAAAGGAAGCTCCCCGCCACTCCCATGTGAGAGGAGATGAATCACTTGAAACAGACGGATCTCATTTAATTCCCTCCCCGTGACTTAAACTATGGAGAGAAAATACAGTTAAATGCCAGGGATGTGCTTATCTGCGTTACTTGGTGTAGTCACTGTTGAACAGAGAAGCTCCAGGTACTGATAGCAAGAGATTACAGTGCTGCATTTTACTGTGTGAAAAAGATAGTCCCCTCCTCAGTAGCTGCTTATCTGAAATGCCTTTAGAGTGGAATTTAGAGCGGGGTAAAGGTCCTGCTTTGCCTCACACATCGGGAAAACATACACGAGAGGAGGATTTCCCTAACACGGCTTTGCAATTCTTCTCCCCATCTCAATGGGCCATTTTAAGAGGATGCTGGGAGCTTCCTTTCCACCTAAAGCACAGAAAACCTTCATCATCTGTGTCCTGTTCGCACCAAGCCCTGATGGATACACACACTTGGCAATAGCTAAGAACACAGACTATGACTTCCCATCACCAATACCTGCATTGTACGTGCTTCCGCAGAAGACTTTAGACATTACAAGTCCCTTATCCTGCACTAAGATCTCTCTAAACCAGACACGAGTGCTTTTGAAGACAGAGACGCAAGGAGACAACAGCTCACCTGAACTCATTCAGGGCATCAACAATCCTGTTATAGGCCAAACTCCGCTGACTGGCATCAGCTGATCGGCGACTCATTTTCATAGCCTTGAAAACAATCATTAAGCAAGATAAGTGACACAGAGCTGCAGGAGCACAGAAAATGGAAAACAAAGTCATGTGTTTGACTTTATCTTCCCTGCAACCAGTCATGCAAATAGGGTTTTTTTAAGTGATAAAGTGATGATGCAAGCGCCAACTTTTTTATCCGAGGAAAGACAGGTAAGGCACAGGCATTTGCAGCCTGGGCTGCTTCTCTGCTTGCTGTCATCACTGAAGGCATAAAAGGGGTCAAAGTTTTCACTGCCATGGCAAAGTAACCACTAAGTATTTCCTAGAAGGGAGAGCTGAAGCAAATCTAACCACATACTTGATAATTCAATCTTTGGGGTAAAATAAAGGGAAAGAAAAACCGCTCAGTAGTTACAGCCTGCAATAGCCTAGAGGCAGGTTCTCACCCTGCGATCCACTAGACTCAGATACAGCTGGAACAGGGAGGTCGAGGTGGCCTTAAAAGCACTTTTCCCCTTGGCTGGTTCGGGATTACTGGGAGCTTACAGAGAGAGCCCCAGCGACTGTTCTCACTCTCAGCGATCCCTGCAGTGCAATGCAGCAGGCTCTGTCCTCCCCGTGTTGTGCTTTTACAAGCAATAAGAAACATCACCAAAGATGTTGTGGAGCAAAGCTCTGGGCTGGTGCAATTCCTATACCCAACAGTGAGTTGATCCCGCTTCTGTAGACCAGTAACAAGTGTTAGGAATTCCATCAGACAGGGCTGGGGGAAACAGCCAGCAATACAAGTGCAGGAATCAGAAGAGCCTGCGTTTACCTGTTCTATCGCACTCTTCAGCTTGTTCATGTGGCTCTCAAAAAGAGGGAAGTGGGAGAAGAAGAACTCATTAAATTTGTTGTTTTCATCTTCATCTCTTGAGAGGGAAAAAATAACCCCAATTGCTATCTTCTTCTTCCTAACAATTCCCGGGCTAGGACCAGAGCTGTCATCTGACAAGTTAAAGCTTTCATCCATGGACCTTGAAGCATGAAAAACAGAAAGTTAATGTAATCCACTGATTAAAGTGGTACATTTCCTTTATAATTCAATTCTTGAACATTTAACTTCAAGAAACACCGGCTGTTTGCATGAGTTGTCAAATCATCACCTCTGATGCCATTTTTGACAAGCAACCCTTAACTGATCCTGCAAGCAAAAAAGCTGGAACCAGATTCAAAGAGTCTGTGGGATCAGAGGGTGGTATTTTAGTTCTCTCCCATCTCTGCCAAGAATTTGTGTTTTGAGTAGGATTTTAGGGCTTCTTATCCTCAAAAGCACAGCCTACGGGTTTACATCTTGCTGCAGGCTTCCCAGTTAGTGCAAAACACGGAATGCCACGAAGCAAATGGATCCTAAAAAAGACCAGGCGTTGAGTGCAGCCTGACTTACACCCCTGCGAATACCCCACAGAAAGCAACAGCGAGAGCAGATGTACGTATGCAGGAGCAGAATCAAGCTGACAATGACGGGAAACTCTTGGGCAGGAACCAGCACTCTCACTCCCAGCTCACCATCGAGGGAAGACCCCATTCTCCAAGCTGGTAGTCTGGCTGCGACGCCAACGCCGCTGGTAACTGCTAGCACAGCTTTTGTTAAACGAAGAGCCCGGAGATGGAAACGGAGTGATGAGCAGACTGCTAAGAGATGCTGCAATAACAAGAGGAATAAATAAACATCTCTCCAGAAGAAAGAGTGCTTGGAAAATAACACCAGTGACTAAACGAAGCCCCCTGAGATAAACCGGGGCTGCTTCTCAAGTGCCTCATCCCTTGTTTATCTGCGTTTCTTACCTAAAAATAACCAGTTTATACTAACATTAATAAGATACAAGGGCGAGGCAGTCCTGCAGCTTTACATAACAGACAACACACAGACTGCACCTTGCTCATCGACCCCGAGTATCGGAAACAGATTCGTTGTGGAAAGGAGTAACGTTAATCACAGCCTTTAACAGCCTCCCCAGTCTTAACTGAGTGCCCAATATCCTGAATTTGGGAGGAGGAGAGGGGTGTTGTGGAGGCAAATGCCTGCTTTATCATTAGCATCCTCCTCAATCTGGAAAGGAGACGACAACAGGTATCATTTAGAAACGCTGCAAGCTCATTTGAATATTTAATTTGGCTTGTTTATTTGCAGCAGGCTTTAATAAATTGCTCTGGTGTTGAGATTACCTCCGTGAGGTTCCTAATGCAATCCCCTCGACGCCGACACTTGTGTGTATACATATAGGTATGCATTAATGCCTACATATAGCAAACCAGAACAAGCACACTGCAGCACAGGAAAGACTATCTGATGATGGCTAGATGTCCCAATGAGTATCTTTGGAGTCTACAGCGTTAACACACGGAACAGACATTACCAGATCTCGCTATCCCGCTGTCTCTGTCCTCATTCTGCTCCCTCCCAGGCATATCCATAGGGTTGCTATGAACTGTAAAACAAGAAATAGCGGTTAGCAGGGGAATATACAGTTCCCTTCCTGTTTGCAGATCTCCATGTAATTAATGAAACGAAACCATGCTCATTACTTCAGATCAACAGCACTGCACAAGGCCATCACCCAGAAAGGCTGCTTAGCTGAACAGGCCAAAACGCTCCTCTGAAAAGCTCGTATGTATGTTCCTGTGGTCTATGCCACTTATTTTAGTGCAAACTAGGACTCCGTTCCTTTACACAGATGATTTTCGATGAAATTTCAATGTACCTAAAGGATGTCAGTCACATCGGCAGCACTCAGTGTATAGAGAAAAACAACATCATAGACCAATACAAACACGACTTCATCCACCTACCAGCTTTCTCAGGTATTATATATAAGATTTTAAGAGGATTTTACAGTGCTGCCTTGAAGAAAGTATATGCTTTTAAAGCGAGCAGCACGTTGGTTGTTCAGCTAAGCCATAAGCTGTCCAGATTCACAGTTGCATATAGACAAGATCAAGTGTCTCAGGCTCAATAGTCTTTAAATGTGCTACATTTCACAAACACGTGTGTGAAATAAAAGCTACTCAGCCATGGAAATAAGACCCAGGCACTAAAAGCAAGAAATGTCCGTTTTAAATGAACCTGGATTAGCTTTAATTTGTCCAGTCTGGTTGAAACGAGTCCAGATCAAAACAGCTTCACGCTATTGTGAAATATTATTTCCAGAAAGATGAAATCCACCATTAAAGGGGTGGGTTTCCAACAGAAATCAGCACAAAAGGAGGACCATTAAAATGCCTGCAGTCCTCTGGGGATTTAAAGCACGTAACCAAAAAGGTAAGCGAGCAGGCATGGCTGTCCACGAAACCCCACA
This sequence comes from Lathamus discolor, assembly GCF_037157495.1. Taxonomy (NCBI): domain Eukaryota; kingdom Metazoa; phylum Chordata; class Aves; order Psittaciformes; family Psittacidae; genus Lathamus; species Lathamus discolor. Next base: position 19,373,152 of record NC_088893.1, read on the forward strand.
TGAGGATCTTATTTCCAGGGCCAGACTAGGACTGCCCACGGTTGTGTCACCCCAGCTAGACTAGGCACACAGCACACAGCACACTGCAAACCTGCAAAGAAAGAGGCGCTCCGGATCAGGCGGAGCGGACCTTGCTCTGAGAACGCCCGCCTGGGGCTGCAAAGCTGGGAAAGACCTACATGGCAAAACGTAAAATACACAGGGGAGAATGAGGTTAGTAAAGCAGAACGGTCCGGAGGGAGGGGGCCAGGGCAGGGAGAAGAGAGAAGCCAACATAAATGCAGAGTTTATGCAGGAGAACAGCTCTTACACTTAACAGGAACGCGGATTCAAGGATACGGCTTACAGTGGGGCTATACAGCATTTACAGAACTGAAATAATGGACCCAGCTTTACACTGTCTCCCATACAAGGATGGGGTTTCTCTCCATGGGTGCTTTCTTTGCCCTTTTTTTAAGTTGAGAAATGATTAATTTATGCAGGCTCGAAGCCCAACTGGATCACAAACAGGAGATTCATCGGGGAGTACAATGTTCGGTTTAACAGCCACACTGGGGGGGATGAGGAACAGTGTTGCTGAAGACGACGGGGAGGAAGGGGGAGAAGGCAGGCGGAAATTCATCTTAGTAGAACCAACAGAAAACCACAGGCTCAAGGAGTTGTTCTGAGGACAGTCAGCGCATCAGCTCTGTGAAATGATCGTGTTGGACATCAGCATTAGCTGTCTCTGCAGTCCATTGTAAAAGTTACACCGGGTTGTAAGTGTACCAGGGGAAAAGCGAGTTTGATGTACACAGGAGAAATGCATGGGTATTTTTCATGAGTTAGCTGCCATTCTCTCTCCTAAATCTGAAGTCTTCTGATTTTGGCAAGGGCCTGCAGGGACAGGCCAAGGGGAATGGCTTGAACCTGCCCGAGGGGAGACTGAGCTGAGCTCTTAGGCAGAAGCTCTTCCCTGTGAGGGTGCTGAGGCGCTGGCACAGGGTGCCCAGAGAAGCTGTGGCTGCCCCATCCCTGGCAGTGCTCAAGGCCAGGTTGGACACAGGGGCTTGGAGCAAGCTGCTCCAGTGGAAGGGGTCCCTGCCTGTGGCAGGGGTTGGAGCTGGAGGAGCTTTAAGGTCCCTTCCAACCCAAACCAGTCTAGGGCTCCATGGTTATACAAAATACAAAGGCTGCACCCCAACAGAGGTCCCTGCCATTCTCTCAGCTCTTCACTCATGGAAGGAAAGGATGTGACCACTGCTTATTTTTAAACCAAGGTATCTAAAAAAGGCAGCTTGTAAAGAGTTCCCAACCAAACCACACAGACCCTTCTCCTGTCACAGCCTGGTGAGAGCCAGCGAGTCAGGAGCAGTCCCTGCTGCTGAACACAGTGGTCAGAAACGCTGCAGTTACAGATTAACTTCTTCACCTGCTTTAACCACGGCTCCCTCTGTGCTGAACCAAGAACTGCAAACACCCGCTGTGGAACTGGCTGCAAACCTGTGCAGCTCCGTTACAAAGACAGCTCCAGCATCCTCTTCCAGCAGGCAAACTCATCACTTTTCGCTGCACACCCTTGCACCGAGGTGCCTATACCCAGGCAGTTATGCTGCTTGGTGAGCAGGTGTCCTCCTCACCCCAGAGCTGGGCACAGATGACCCTGTGGCACTGGCTACATCTAAATCATAGTGAGCCCATGCCTAACAGCTGTGTTAGCCGAATTTGAACTCACAGTTTAGATCACACTGGTGATACAGCAAACTTTAGCCAAGTGCAAACCACAGCAAAACCCTGGAAGCTGATGAAGTGTGTTCTTCTCTAATCTTAGATTGGGCACCTCATTCACTGCTGCACTGCGAAAAACCACAACTGAAGCCTGAAAGGAATACTGGATCTTAAGGAATAATGCATCTCTTCAGCTTTCCTGACTTAGTAAATTCAGGAAGCATTTAATAAATAAGATTCTTACAACTTTAATTGGCTACCCTTATAAACGGGAATGATTGTAATGGGGTATACAGCTTTCGAACCCAGAAAGCATTTAAGCTCATGTCAAAGCCAGAAACCCAGTTAGAGTAACTCAGTCATCAAGGTCACTCCTTCCTTCCAAGCCTAGGGAAGTGTGGTTTACAGACAGCAATGTTCTGGAAAGCAAATGTCAAAAGTAGCCCCATATTCCACCTGCTACAAGAGCCATTTGCTGGGGAAGTGAACAGTCTAAACCAAGGGGAAGGGAGAACATGCTGAAGAACCCCTCAGGCTGCCACACTGGACAACCAAGCACAGGATCTTCTTATCGGCTCTTTTCCAAAGGGAAGAGCCAAGACCCCTCCTTCTGTTATCTGATGTTCATGGAGCCTTCACCCACAGCACCTCCACAAAGGCCAAGAACCAAGAGGCTCTTCCAGACTGCCTAGCTTCCATGGTCAGACAGTGAGAAAGAGGAGAGAACAGAAGATGTTGTGCCCGATCTGATCAGAGCTGCAGCCCAACTGTGCCAGGTTAACTCTGGTTCAAAACACGCAGCCACATGTGCTCAGGTGGCCAGAGTACAGGAGAGAACGAAAATGATTAACAACATAAACCCATGGAGCTGAGCCAGGCAGAACCCTTCCTGCCTGATCTGAGATACGCTGCTCAGGGAGTTCTACAGGCTGGTATTTTCCATCCTCTGTATTTGAACTTAAGTGCATCTCAATATTTCTACTATGTATTTTATATACACATACACAGCTTTATGTACTGAACCACTGCCAACTGCTTGAACTGTATGATCCATTCTCCTTCAAAGCACACCAATTTCCTCTTATACCTTCAGCTTTTTTTCACTATCTGATTCGATTTTGAAGACTTTCATATCCTAGAACCTATGTTACTCAGTTAAAGATACCAGGAAATCAAATCTGTTTGTAATTACCTATATTCCCAAGAAGTCCATTCACAATCGTACTGTGGTCAGGCTTTAACGTATTGCTGTCTTGATTAATGAACTCAAGACTGTCCTGCAACCTGTAACCAACATAAAACATCCAACAGAAACAGTGATTTGCATTTCAGTATAGTGGTACTTCATTACAGCCTGAATGGAACAGACAAGATAAGAACACAGGCTTCCACCAGAAGAAGCTTTCATAGCCTAAGCCACGTTCTCAAGTGGGTCAGTTAATACACACAAAATTAAACCCCGAACCCTCTGAAGCCAGATAGTTTTATAACATCTTTTCTTCATCTTGGACTGAATTCCCTAACCCCAGTGTTCTGTCCTCATCCCTTCTCCTCTGGTGGTCGCAGGTGCTTTTATACAATATCAAGCTTCACCATATCAGCATTGAAGGAATGGTTCGTTCATTCACTTAAAGCAAACCGAGGCGCAGGCAACTGTAAGGGAGAGGTGAGGACACAAGTGATAGAATGTAAAGGATCAAGGAACAATGAGTTCTTTTCCTAGAGAAAGTATCTGGAGGGTCCAAATAAAGTCTTCTGTGTTCTTACATTCATCTGCTCATGTGCAATAGGTACAGTTTGCAATGGACTCACGTATTCAGACTTCCGTAGATGCTGCTTCCAGTGCGAGCTGTGAAAACCTTGCTGAGCATGAGCTGAGGAGGTGAGCTAGAGGACAACAAGGAAGACGTCAGTTAGAAACACAGCGCCAAGACAGGCTTTGCTTTCCATTGCACAACCCTCCAGGCTTTATAGACCCGAACAGCCTTTTGTGTCAAAAGTAACCGCAGAATAACTTTAAAGCAAACCCAGAAATTCCTTTTGCTCTGTACTTGTGGCATTCAATTCATTACATGGTACACTAAGGAGTAAGTCTTCTGAAAAGAGCAGCAGTAAAACATCAATCTTACCGGATCTGGTGAATCTTCAACGTGGAGCCCTTATAGCTCATGGCCACAGAGCCAAACATCATCTCTCCAAGCATGTTAGCATCTGAGGAACACCGAGACCCCTGCAAAACAAGCCCACCAACATCTGGCTTTGAGGATTTTAGAAGCACATTCCTATTAGCAACATACAACTAAGGAAAAGAGTCTTTATTTAAAAGATGAACATGCAAACTATCTTGCTATCCCACTGCTGAACACACTAAATTGACCAGCTCAATAAAGACAGTGATCTTCACATTGGCAGTGAGCTAAACCACTAAAATCACCAACAAACCTAACCCAGCATCGGGGTGAGAGGAAGCAGATTGCAACTGCGCTGAGTCAGGGGACTAAAATGCTCACGTGTTGATAACACACTTTACTGAACAAGAACCATTAGGCTTAAACCCTGTGTCTGCTTGACAAGAAGAACCACAAGTTCCCTGGAGCTGTTACAAAGCCTGTGCACTGGAGCCGAGTTGGGGCAGTGCTTTCTTGACACAGACCGATGGATAACTTATCCATGGATGCATCTTTCCCTGGTGCTCCTGTGATGTACCACCAAAGAGTTAGCATGATGCGAGGCTTAAGCTGTGCTTCTCGGCTGGTGAGAGCTTGCTGTAAGGCATGCTGCTAGGCACAGAGGAGGAACCCCACTGTGCCACATCACAGGCTAGAGCAAATACTGCACACAAAACCTAGAATTAAAAGGTTACTCAGGGCAATCAACTGGAGACGATTGCTCAACTGACACTCGTCTTGTCTGTATGCTTTCAATGACTGAGATTACTGCCCCTTCATCCAGGGCTGTTTCATCTCTAAATAGGAACATTAGTGCTGGGTCTCCATTTGTGCCTTGGCCTGGACAATTTAAAGAGCCCGGGCAGTTCATGGAATCATAGAATGAAGGACTGGTTTGTGTTGAAGGGACCTTAAAGTCCCTCCAGCTCCAACCCCTGCCATAGGCAGGGACCCCTTCCACTGGAGCAGCTTGCTCCAAGCCCCGGTGTCCAACCTGGCCTTGAGCACTGCCAGGGATGGGGCAGCCACAGCTTCTCTGGGCACCCTGTGCCAGCGCCTCAGCACCCTCACAGGGAAGAATCTATTCCTAGTATCTAGGAACAGCTTAAAGCCATCCCCCTTGTCCTGTCACTGCATTCCTTTGTCATCCTTCCAAGAGGTTCCTAAATCCAGTCACAGAAATAATCTTGTGTTTGGAAAATGCCAAATGCCGTATCTCCATATCCCTTACCCAAGCTCTGAACTACCAGGATCCTCACCGAGATTCCTCCACAGGCTTGTTATATATCTAATACTTTGCCTAGCATCAGTGAGCCCAGAGCATGACCAAGGCCAGGGTGTCCACTGTGGATTCCTACCAGCAGTATGGAGTCCTATGGGAACGACCTCTTGATGGTTCTGCTTACACCAACCCACAGAACAAGGGCAGGAACAAGGCAGCATGAATCAGCCAAAAGGCAACGCACTTGGAAGACTTCTCAATTTTTAGCTCTTCTCAAGCACTCTCAATTACGATGATGGTGCTTCAGCAGACTCCTGCTAACCTCTGAAATCTGCTATCAGTGCAGGAAAGATAGGGGCTGACTCAAAGGAGCAGCCCCAGCTATAAAGATGAGGATAATACGACTGCCAGGTTTGTCAGTGTTCACATGACGGGGCAAAATCCGATCATTAGCTGGGTCTCAGAGAAATTCCCCTCTTTCCTCCCGGGATACCGTGCACTGGAGGCAGTACTGGAAAAACGAGACTTCAGAATCAGTCAGGATGAGCCAGCAGCTCCAAGGAAGCATAGGCACAGACATTAATGGCTCTAGGAAATGACAGGTCTGGCAGCGCCATGAAATCCTCCAGGAAGAACACTGCAAATTGCTACAGCCAAACGTTACGATGGGCGTTTTTAAAGCTGTTGCACATCTCCAATGGAAGGACTCATCCTGAATAAACGTCAAGCTCTTGATGGTTGGTTTTGGCTTCAACTTTCTGCTGTGGTGAGGATCTCATTCTAAAGCTGAGGAAAAAAAGCTCTCGGCTAAAGTATTGATTTTCGTTGTCAAGCAATCGAATTAAGAAAAGCAAGTGAAAATCAGCTGCTTTCCAATTCAGTTACAGGGGTTCCCCTTTCCTCCGAAACAAGCACTGCTAAAGGCAAAGGGTAAGATGCACCCATGACCTGTTTCAGTCTGGCATTTCATCTGCACTTAATTTTACCATGCATAACAGAAGACGCACATGTTTAATACATGTAATATGGAAACACTGCTACAGCTCAACAACGTGGGCCTTTAATGCTGCGAAAGAAAGGTCACTCAAGACCAAAGCAGAGCGCACTCAACTGAGGAAAGGGGTGAAATATCAAAAACCCAAACGAAAAATAGCCAAGGAACGTGTGGCAAAAAGGGCACAACCTCCAGCACTGACAGCCTGGACACCCACCGATGCTCCAGGTCAGATTTACCAGCTCACACAGAACCTGATCACAAAATACAGCCAAAGTGTGTGTTGATGTGCATTAGCATCTTAGAGGCAGTTCAATTTGCATGATTTGGAAATTACGTTTCTGAATATATTGACACCATTTAATATTCCACTTGCTGCTTGTATTGTCTTAGCAATAACTAAGTACAGATGGCAATTAAAAGTGCAGGACAAATAGATGTCAAATCATGATCAACAAAGGAGAAGGACTTTAAGACAGGCAGGTACTGGGGTAACACTCATCTCATACACGCAAGTTATCGTGGGCAAGCTTGGAACCGCATTCAGCTTCATCTTAATGGATTCTAATCACATTTCTGAGGGATCTGGATGGGACATAATTAAAAATAGGGAAGGCTGGAACAAAGCCCTGTGTTTCAGCTCACAACGAGAGTTGCTCGTACACAGTCCAAGCGTATTTAAACAAGGAAACATAAAGAACTATTTAAAAAGTCCCATAGCATTGTATTATTTGAACTTCCATTTTATAGCTTTCGAAAGCAAACAAGCTAAAGGGGCTATAAATACTACAAGTACATGAAGCATCTCCTGAGGTTTCACACGCAGCAGTTAGAAGATGGGGAATGCCGGGCTGAGTGATGTCTGCGCAAACTTACTCCAGCCCTCCTGCACGCATGACGCTGACTTTTAGTGTGCAGTAAAGAGCTCTTGTATTTACAGCTCTCTGCTCCCTCACTGGGACACCTGGAAGGAGCAGCAGGTAGTTTACAACAGATACCCACCAAAGCTGGAACCCTCACCGCTTTCTGAGCGTGTCACGTAGCCGCGCATCATTTCAGCTCAACTCACTCAGGTTTTGACTAAGTGATACGTGTGAGGAAACAGAGACTTGAAAGGGAAAACTTTCCACAGCCTTAAAATACACCATCATGCCGACCACTGAAGTTGATTTCCTTTAATAACATTGACCATTGTTTGCACAGAGCCTGGCTCAGTAGGAGAAACAATTTCTGGATAGTGGGGGGCATCATTTTTCTTGGTCAGACAATGCATGAAGGAGGTTATTCTGTGCTGGGAGGAAGCTGCTGACAGAAATGGCTCTTCCTTTCAGAACCGCAGCTAAATGCCCTTCCAGGAAGGGAGGACTGGAAAACAGATCTTCAGCCACCTTAGGAAAGCTGTGGAAAAGAGTGTGATGAGACAAGAGAAAACAAGAATACGCAGCTCGCCAAATCGAGCGAGAGCTGTCGCGACACTGAAAGGTTCTTCATTTATATCCATGGAGATTAAGCCATCAGTAGTACTGTACTGCAGAACAGGTTGTGGAGATAGCAGCTTCCCTCAAACACACAATTACTTCATTACAAAGAGTGGAAGGGCTTAGTTCTATTTTAGGGCGGCTTAATATAAAACACTTGTGATCCATGGAAGGAGAGATGACAGAAATATATCCGTGTCAGATGACTCCAGCTACTCTCACGGCCAAAATCTCTTATGTAAAATGTAACTCAAGCACACCGAATCCCTTGTTATAAAGCTGTTACACAGCCTCTCCCTACAGACAGTGCTTTTCTCTGTTATCCCCCTCGTATTCAGCAATGAAGTAAAATAAACTACCTTACCTATACCAAGATAAGGCATTTGTGCCAAGTCTCATCGTACCGAACCAGTGTTATCACTCGGGTCATGAGACAGAACAAATGCCCTGGAGAAACCTCCGCCATTCAAGCACATCCCGAGAGAACCAGCTGGTTGGTTTTACACTTGTTCAACCCCGAAGCGACCGAATTAAACATTACTGACTCAGAACCAAAGTCAGATTTTGACTGAAAACTGCTTTCCACTGCCAGCCTCCGATTTCAAGCCCTTTACAACATTCAGTACCTCACCTGGCACTGGTATTTGACACGGGTTATGCAAAAAAAACAAAGGCGAAAGTGACTCACCTGGTATTTTGGGCATTGCTCTTTTGGATCAGAGAACGAGGAGGATGAATTGATCGAACTATCCAAGGAAGAAGAGCTGTCTCCTCCAGGCTTCAGTTGGCAGCACTTCCCAAACACTCGCACCTGAGCATCGCTGCAGAGTTTCTGAAACACAATGTATGGGACACGCTAAGATCCGTGATCTGAAACCACTGCTTAGCAGCACTGTACCTACCTGTTTAGGTAAGGTATTTAACAGCTCAAAGGTTTATGCCCCAGGAAAACAGTTAACAGAGGATTTATTAGTGTCTCTTGCAGCCTGGATGTACATGAGAAGGCTGATCTGTGAGCCAGGAGCAAACAGGTCACTCCAGCTCCATTTTCCCAAGTAACCATCCCTCTCTAAAGCTTTGCAAATGACTTTTTAAGACCCAGGATTAGGAGAAAGGATGGTACCAAAGCATTTAAAGGCAGGATGGCAACAACAGGCTCCAGCTGCCTTCACCTCACTCCCTGTGCGCAATGGGGCAGAGGTGACCCAGCGGTGTGATGGGCACAGATCCTGACCAGGAGCAGATCATCATGTACAGGAAAACACACTGATTAGGAATAACTAAACAGGAACACCACAGGAAGATTCATGTCACAAGGATAACCGAGGAGAAAAGATACTGTTTTTACAGATCTCTCCCTAGCTGTGTCTTACTCCCCATGTCATATCAAAGAGTGGCACAGAGGTGACACGTTCCTCTTGTTTGCAGCACAAGGGAATTGTGAGGCTGAAAATGGCCCAAGCTGAACAACACAGTCAGTGTTACAGGGAAGCTAGAGAAGTGTCACAGAGCGATGCAGAAATGGTCCTAGGAGTGATTTATGATGGAGATGCAGGCATAAAGCATAGCATAAGAGGGAGTCAGGAGGGCTTGGATGGGGCAGGAACACAGTGGCAGGACCTGTGCCAATTGTGCACACACAGTATTGGCCATCACTGGCAATAGAGATGCTTCACTACTGTTTTCTTCACTGTTTAAAAACATTAGTGATTTCCCCTGTGAATCTGGCATCCCAAGGAGAAACAGCATCCGTGTTAGGCAATGCCATTTGAAAAGGCATTAGGCAGCCCTCTTCACCTAAAGATCTCAGTGTATTTAACATGTACTCATTACATTTCAACACGCCCACGTTAAGGTTGGAGTTACTTCCATTTGCCAGTGGGCAGCACCAGGAGACAGAAATAGTCTGCACTGCTCTAAATTAGACACTAACTCTGCCCTAAAACTTTCTTAATTAACATGATATTAGGCAGAAGCTCTTCCCTGTGAGGGTGCTGAGGCGCTGGCACAGGGCGCCCAGAGAAGCTGTGGCTGCCCCATCCCTGGCAGTGCTCAAGGCCAGGTTGGACACAGGGGCTTGGAGCAAGCTGCTCCAGTGGAAGGGGTCCCTGCCCGGGGCAGGGGTTGAAGCTGGAGGAGCTTTAAAGTCCTCCACCCCGAACCAGGCTGTGATCCTATTAACGTTCCCTATACAATCACCAAACTAGAAGAGCAAGCTGGAAGCAATCCCTATGGGAAGCAAGGTTCAAGGGACCGATGGAAACACAGCAGTGCTGTCATGCATCACAGCCCCACCTCTGGCCCCACAGGTCCACAGCCCAAACTCCCCCCTTCATTCAGGAACATGAGCAGTCTCAACAGCTATGAAAAAGGCACACAGAGAAGTGTGTGATGAAGGCACAGGGTAATAACTTCATGACTCTGCTTGATAACCAGCAACAAAAAGACAGCTGCCGGACTGCTGCAGAGGGGTTTTGGTGAGGGAGAAGATGGGAATCCCATGCCTCTGCCCTGGGCTGTGCAGATTCCTTAGCTAGGGACAAGTGACTTCTATTCGGCCTTAACTGTGGGTGAGAATCAGCAAACCAGCAGAACGTGTCAGGGATGAGCGAGCTCCACGCAGCATTCCGCAGTGCTGCTCCCAACAGAGAGCCGCAGCCATGGAAAGCAAGCCTTAAGGAAAAATGTGCAGACAAATCCGTAACCCTGAGCAGAGGGGAAGGAAGCATTCAGCAGCCCTGTGCTTCACTGGCATGTATGCCCCCCCCCCCCCGCAGCATCCTCTCCTTACAACATCACTGTATTCATGCAATATGGAGATGTGCTAATGGCTCGAGCACAGTGCACAATGGCTGGAACATGTGAATGATCATCATATGACTTCAGCAGGAACTCGTGAACTCGAATTGCATTTTATCTCTGACACAAACAACAATGTCCCAGGCTAGGCAGGCATCATGTGATAAAACCACATCAAATCCACAGGGTTACAGCAGCTTTTGCAGGCAAACCACAGCTCGGCTTGCATTTTCCATCAGATGTTGAAAGTTCCTTCTCAAAAGGCACAATTCTAACTGAGCTTCCTGGGGACTGGAAAGCCACAAACGCATTGCTACAGGTGGAACAAACCCTCTGTGCACTAAAACCACACCGCCTATGTTTGCAAATTGCTTACTTTTAAATCATTTCTTCTCAATATCGCTGCGTTTCACTGCACAGCAGCTTTCCTTATGTCCATTGAGGAGTCTGGTATCTTGAAGTAATAGCTGCGTGATTTAAATAGCAAACCAGGAAAACGGCTGCTTGGCCTCTGCAGTGGGGTTTAATGAAGCAAGACTCCTGCAAGGAGCCTGTAAATGAGGCCAGGATCTTTCAGACACCCCTTTCCAGACCTTTTTGACCACTGAATCCCTCCTAAAACGCAGCTCAGGGATGAATTTTGGTGTTTGCTCTTTTACAACTTCGCATGTGCTCGAGACCAACCCGCAGAGATCAAGTACCCACAGTGCCCCTCTCTGCAGTTTGAGCCTCCAAACGTCAGTGAAATCCTGGCCCCTACCAATCTCCAGATACTCTGCATCAACGCAGTGGGATTACTCACATTCCAATACAATATTCCACAGATATTCAAGCCAGGTTTCCAGAACTACAAAGATAACTTAAAAGGATGAAGAACTGCACAAGGGAATGTTTGGGAACTGTGGCTTTTCCTCCCAAACACCGTTGTGACAGATGAGATCCCGAGGCAAAGTGCTGCTGGAGCCCTCCGGAACGCTCCCGTGTGCTGGAAGCACAACATCTGCTGGAAGGATGCCGCGGGCAGCTGCCGCTCCTGGCTCCGCGCAGCTCTCCCCGCTGCGGTCACACTCCGTGTTCCTTCCCTGCCAGCTCGCTGCGGATTCCGCCCAGCTCCAAGGGCTTCCTGGCAATCACAGCTCTTACATTAGAGGTCATCGTCTGCGGGAAGCCTTGGGGACCTCTCAGGTAGAACTGGAGGTAACTCAGTCTTTATAGTACGACAGGGTACAAAGGAGTTTCCTTCTGCAGTGCTGCTGTTGGAGCCTCTTTTCTCCACCTCTTATCAGCAAAGACCTTTAACTCTTTGCCACGAGGTCTATAAATTCCTCCGTGAATGGAAAGGACGTGCCCAGGAAGAGGAGTTTCTGCTGGGCAAGTTCTGCTTCGGGGATAAGAAGAAAGTTGAAAGGAGCCTGGTGTGTTGAACTAAATCCAGGCTGTGTGCATGAGGGCTGTGAGTGGCAGAAGGGAAGAGAAATGCCATCATATGCTTTACTCTTTGCCTCCTCTTCTGCGACAGCAGGTGCTCAAATACCACTGTGATGGCAGTGACAGAGAAATCTGTACCTCCAGGCAAAGCTGCCACTCTTTGTCCCTTATTTCTAGAACAGGGTTTTCAGCAAAGCTGGGAAAATATGCCAAACTAGATAAATTAACTCTTTTGCTCTATTAATATGCGTTGGTCTGGATTTGTCATTAAATGTATGCATCCACCTAAGACAGGAGAGTAACATGAACAGGCATTCACTCCTCCCCTCCAAGTGCTGCTGTAAAAATCCAGGTTCCTTCCCAAAACGCAACTGTCAAGTGCTGCATTCTCCCTTTATTTCCAGGGTTGCCAAGTTCCTCTATTACTGAAAGGTCAGTGGATGGAGTGAAGACAACCGACAGTTGGATGAAGCCTTGGGTGGGATGGTTTAGTGTGAGGTGTCCCTGCCCATGGCAGGGGGGTTGGAACTGGATGATCTTAAGGTCCTTTCCAACCCGAACTATTCTATGACACCCCCCTACTTCACCAGTAACCCCCCATTCCTGCTTAGAAACCTGTCCTCCGAGAGCCAGAGTCTCATTTCACACAACTCACCTAAAAGCCAAAGGCTCGCTATCCAGTTACTGACCCCTCAAAGCAATTTGCTGTCCAACACGTATCCAGTGCTCGAGTGCATCGGAGCACGTGGCTAATCCTGGCTTCTTTAAAACAGCATTCCATTCTTCTGCTTTGGGATGAATATGGCATTTGGAGTGAAAGAAACTGGTGGCAGGAGATGAAGTGTCATACGGCCTTTCAGGTACGTTATCCCACCGATGAAGACAACTCGGTTACATGGCAAAAGGGAACTTTTCACTCCCCAATCCACGTCCACCTCTAGATCTCACATTCTGCACCCCAGGACACTCCTTCTCTTTCATTTCTTCCAGGAAATAAGACAAAGCCTCCTGAAAATCCTCTTCTGCCCCCGGGTCCTGGGAACAAGCCACTGCCTTCTCTTTAGGGACACCACCTAAAGTCTAGATCCCTGCTCAGCAGATGCTTAGCGCTTGCTTGCTTTCTTCCCTCCTCCTCATGGTCCCTTAACATCCTGCCTTCCTCTCTGGACGCCATGCTTTCCTCCAGGCTGACATTTAGACTGAGAGAAGCTTTCAGCTGCTTACACATCCATCAGAGCACCCCTCTTGAGTCAAATCCTAAAGGGTAACCTCTGTCCTGTCATGTGTCACCAGTGGACCACAGAAAAGGAGCATTTACATGGGATGCCTAACCCCATCCCTGGACTCATTCAGCCTGCTCCAAGGAAAGCCCTAAAACACCATTCCCCTTCCCAGCTTCTTCCTTGATTTACTTCCACTTCTCCCTCCAGTTCTTTGCCATCTTTATCCCACCCAATTTCCAGCCCTTGGAGGAAAACTCCTCATACTTCAGCCGGCCTTTGCACCTGGTGAGGTAACTCCTGTGCCACACAACAGCACAGTGAGATACAAGAGAGGTGCTGCGTGAGGCTGCTGTGAATGCGGCGTCAAGGTTGAGAAGCCAAACGCAGGGGTTAGGAAAGGCAGAGACGAGCTGAGAGCTCAGCACCAGCCAGCACCAGGCCTCTGCACCTTGAAAAGGAAAAGGAGCTGCTTGTTGTGCTTGGTCTGAAATCCAAACCAGCCAGGAATCCGGTCCTGAGGAGCTTATGTGTGCTCACACATGGCTCCTGGCTTGGGAGCCCAACGGGATGGATGCATGTGTGCGGAACCTCGTGCAGCCACCAGGCAGAGCGCTGTGGGAGGACAGGAGCAGACAGGCACTGGAATGCATCTGCCAGCAGAAACCAGTAACTGTCACCTGCAAATCAAGTAACACAGCCCCATTGGAAATGAGACACTTACTCGTAATGAAGAATAAGCTCTGAAGCAACTCTGTAGAGCAGGCAGTGGATGAATCTCATGAGCTTGCCTGTCAAGTACTTTGATACCCCAAAACCTGTGGGAACCTGTGGACCAAGGCTATTTAGTAACGGCATCAGTAATCCCAGCCTGGTTTGGGTTGGAAGGGACCTTAAAGCTCCTCCAGTCCCAACCCCTGCCACGGGCAGGGACCCCTTCCACTGGAGCAGCTTGCTCCAAGCCCCTGTGTCCAACCTGGCCTTGAGCACTGCCAGGGATGGGGCAGCCACAGCTCCTCTGGGCACCCTGTGCCAGCGCCTCAGCACCCTCACAGGGAAGAGCTTCTGCCTAAGAGCTCAGCTCAGCCTCCCCTCGGGCAGGTTCAAGCCATTCCCCTTGGCCTGGCCCTACAGGCCCTTGTCCAAAGCCCCTCTCCAGGTTTCCTATAGCCCCTTTAGGCACTGTAAGCTGCTGCCCTGGAGTACTCAACATGCAAACGCCTGTCCTGATGCATTTCCTCACTTCCTAGTGTCACAGGGCTGGAAAGGGCAGCCACTCTCTTCTGTGATACTCTAGCAAGAGCCAGGGGAACTGCCCCATTTCCTGATGCTCATGACACAGCAACCTTCCAGCTCTGCTTACAGAGCCCAGGATCAATATCCCATCCTCTGGAAAGCCGGGAAGAACTTCTCCTGCTCAGCACCAAAAAAGGCATAGGAGGCACAAAGGGGGATCTCTCTGCCTCTCCCGTGCCAAGCACCCACAGCTGCCCGCAGCGGGTCCGCGCCCGGCCTCGGTGGGAACGCCTGGCACTGCCTTCGGCCAACATTCCCGGAGCCTCCCGGCTGCCGCTCGCCAAGTTTAACTCTAGCGAGAACAGGGGAAACCATCACTTCTCCTGAGCAATCAACACACTCCAATGGCCATAGTGCACACCCCCAGCTGCCTTCTGTTGTGCCGCTGCGCAGCACCCTCACAACACTCTGGTGTACCGAATATTTGGCTGTGTTGAAGCACAAAGAGGCTGAAACCCCAATGAAAACACAAAATCCTGATTTGTGTCCTAGTCACATTTCCCTCACGGATCATATGAGCCCAGTAATGCTTTAATAATTAGAGCCCAGGTTGGTGTGAGCACACACTCTGCAGTTTTCACTCATCAAGATGCCAGAGCCTACCTCTCTATATCCTGAAGCCTCTGTGTCTGGAAAAGTTTGCTCTGATGCTCCTTGAATTTTATTACCATCCCGTCCTTTACAGAATCCAAATGAGTGAGCCATGTTCAACCCTGGTCCACAACTCTTGACATATGCAGAGATTAGAGATATAAAATAGAACAAAGTGTATCTCACCTTGCTGCAGGCGTACGACTCTTAAATTGTAAATGCTTTCACATCTCATGAGCAACTGAAAATGGGGACTGAAGAGCACAGCAATGTAAAGCAAACAGAAACCCTCTCAGTTCTCCACATCAGAGTGATCAGACTTCAACCAGCACAGTCTGGCCACTGCTAGGCACTCTTGCAAACCTCCCCTCAGTGTTATCTGCAAACCCAGAGGTATAAATCACAGTAGGAAATGGGGCAGGGAAGGAGAGATGGAGAAAGCGCTGGCTTTCGTGGGGTGCTACACAGATACCCTTTCAGAAGGGAGAGTGCCCAGCCCACACACGTCTGGCTGCAAAAGGGCAAGAGTGCCTTGGAATGTGCTTAGAGCCAAGATGTGGCTTTGTACAGGCAGGGTGTGCCTTTGCTAAGGAAAATCACGATAAAGAGCGAGAAAAATCAACAACGCAATGCCTCGGCCTTGGGCAGAGCCTGCTGCAGACTGCATGCGCCTGCACTGAGCTGAGCTGAGCCCCTTCTGCACGTTTTTACCTGCATAATGCTTCTGCTACTGCAAAACTTTGTTCTACAGGGAAAGCTCTGCCTGACATGATGTTATCCAAGTGCTCTGTAAGGCAGGTATCAAGGCAAGCAAAGGCTGCAAGAGATTCAAAGTCTCCTAATACACAAAAAAGGAAGAAATATATCAAGTTACTAGGAATGAGTACTGGGCACATCAAACACCCTGGGAACAGCATTCCTCCACCAGTCTCACATATTCATTTCATAGAGATGGGGAATACAACTATTTCCTTCCCCTTCAGCAAAGAAAAAGGAGAGATTCATAAGGAACTGTATTAGCTTCATTATCAGCCTTTTATTCTGTTGCTGTTGAGCTGCCACAGCCATCAACCTGCCTGAAATAAGTCAAAGCAGGGAAGTTTGCAAGTTCACTGTGCATGTACAGATAGGCTTTCAAGCAATCAGCTCAAATACGGCAAGAGGATTTATACTGTACACTGCCTTTGTTATTAATGAAGTAGCACTTTGCGATTAATGAAGTAATAGTAAGAAGCATAGACAACAATTCATGCCAATAAACCACTTCAAAAGATACCCTGTCCTTAAAAAACTCTTTTCCTGGCAAGAACTCCTGGAAGAACAGGAACTTCTAACCTATAAAACCATTCTACCAAGTTAAAATGACAAAGAAAGATGAATTTTGTTCAACATTCGTGAAACCTGATTTACATCATCAGTTCTCAGAAAGAACTAGGAAACAGGGGTCTTGATTCATGGCTGTAAAAGCGCTCGAGTAGTGATGGAGGAGCCTAGAAGTTATTGCCCAACGAGACACAAAGTGACTCCGAGAGGTTAGGATGTGCAGAAATAGGATATAGGGAGCACTTGGGATGAGCAGCATCAGACTGGCAGCACTCAGCAACAGGCTGGAAGAGTTCACAAAGCTGGATGAAGAATCTTCTGGCCGTACTCCAGTACCCAACACGAAAACCAGGGCTTGGGGTAACATGTTATTCTGTGTACTCCTGCTTGCAGAATGGAGTAGGTGCTATCCGTAAAAGCAGCTGGGATCATGCATTTCAGTTTTCACAATGCGTTCTGCATGCAGAGCTTAAAATGGTTTGTGAATGTTTTTAGAGATGGTGAAAAGGAAGTTCAAAGCTGTCCAACCTCACACAACCACTTACAATAGCGCCGTGGGTAGAAATTAATCCTCTGGCCAGAGCCCTTAGAAGGAAGTAGCCTCATCTGACTGCGCCCATCACAGTCTCAATTAACAGATTACCATGCAGACCATGCCAAAAGGAAAAGCGGAGGAAAAGTTTTCAAGTAACTTTGTGGGAAAAATTGGCAGCAAAGCACAGAAACACCAACTGGTGAAAGCTGCCCAAACAGGACAACGGAGGACACAGCACAGGACTGAGAATGCAGACCCCACCACGGTATAAAAGCACATCCATAAACACCAGTTTATGCCCTGCCTCAGCCCCTAGCACTGCCTGCTGCAGCCCCAGGAAGGAATCCTCTCTGCAGGAGCAGAAAGCAGATGAGCCCGGGAAGGAAGAGATCACTACAGTATTTAAAGCTGTGAAGAGTGAAATCACTGAAGCCTGAATAATTTGCAACAGGCATTTAAATATAGCTCTGCATATAACCGATGCTTAAATGCTAATGTGGATCGAACAGAACCTTTGTGATTTAGCAACCTTAAAAGCATACAGACCACAGCCACGTAAGTCAGGCAAATACTCACCGAGACCGAAACATCCTCTATTTTCCTTTTAGCGCTGGAGTCAAACAAGACATTGCGGCCTCTCCTCTCGCAGTCCTGGTACACGATCAGTCGGATCTGACTTGGGTCAAACTCCGGCAAGGGCCAGCTTTGATTGAAAAAATACAAGAGCAAAAGGATCAATCACCACAACTCTTCATTACACTGTTCTTTCTGCATTAGCTGTATATACAAAGCATGAAGTTGAGCAAATGCAATGCCATTTCATCACACCCTTTTATCCTGTAGCCAGAATCATTTCTGGCACAAATGGTATCAATCCACTACAAACATATACAATGACGCGTGCAGCATTCCCAGTTCTTGCGCTCTGTTTTGTGATAGTGAATGTTTTCTTCAAGTTCCAGCTTTCTGAAATCAAAGTCATGGGAAAACTCAGCTTTTGTGTTCAAAGACAAAAAAACCAACAACCAGAACCCACAAGTCCCTCATCAGTGCAAGCACTAGCTTGAAAGCCCTCACAATTCAAAAGCAGAAAGGTCTATATGCACAGTGGCCTCTCCCTTAAGTAATGAGTTTCTGCATTTGCAGCCATGGGTTGGCAAAGCACTGAACTCCACAGCTGAAAAGATGCAAAGTACCTTTCCACCCTTCTTCAGGTTTCACACTGCAGTAACATACGTGTATCGAACTAACTGGAGTATTACAAACTAGAACACTCAGACTAATTCATATGCTTTGATGCTGGGAAGCCAAGTGCCACATGTAGCTTGGACCTGACTATATTCAGGTCCTCACTGCATTCAGAAATAACCTCTTCTAACACACCTATTCCCAACTGGTTTTGTAGGGAAGAAGGGAGCTTCCTGAGCCTCTGCCTTTCCCCAGTGCCTCTGACTCCAGAGGAGCTTGGCAAAGGGAGCACCTGCAGGGCTCAGCCTTGAACACCAACTGTATAACCTTGTCATCGCATTCCATTTTAAAACGCTGGCCATCACAGCCCAGCAATTCCTGTTGCCCATGGGCTTGGGAATCCATTTTCACTGGTACCTTCTCAGTTCTTGGAAACAAGATGCCTGCTCTATCCATGAAACCAGAGGGAATCATCTTTCAGCTAGTTACAAGCCATTTCCTAGACCAGGTGAAATTCTATCTTCCTCATCCTTGGCTTTTAGGCAAGCTGCATTAGCATGAAAGCCCGAGAAGTGAGAAACGAGGCGCTGGAACTTTCCAGCCATTAATGAAGGACACAGGCTCCCTGTTTATAAGCTGTACCTTTATTGCAGCAGAAAGCCAGCTGTAAGAGATAATATGGATTAAAGTAAACCTGGCACAGCAGACTCCAAGATTATGGTGTATTTTCCTCTGTCCCTCATTAGCCAACCAAAAGGTTTCCTTCCCCGCACACATGCTCTCTGTGATCAGGATGTGAATGACGATTTGTAACCCAACAACTCCTATAACAGGTCGCAGCATCAGTTTGAACACCAAAGGTACGGTTGCCTATCTGAAGTTTTTAAGACTCTCCAACTTAGATCCACAGGCTTTACACCTACTGTGGTCCCAGGGAGGTGAAACTAAGCACAAGGACATACAGTTACTTGCTCTCTTGAGGGAGGAAATCCATTTCCTAATCTGCTCACCCCCACCATTTAGCAACAGGGGAGAAAAACAGAAGCTGTAGAGAAGAGAGTGAGCAACGAATGGCAAAAGCAGCTTGTTACAAAAGGAAAAGCTTGAGCAACTTGAAGCTGAAGCAACGTGATGTGTAGATTTGGGGGCAAAGAGCTATGCACGCTCTATGCACCTAAAGCCAAGCACCATCCACAGAGGGACGTGCCCACACACAGAGTGGACTGCAAACCACGCAAGTCTGTCCCTTAAACCAAGCACAGAGACAAACACAGAGCAGAGCTTACAGCTGCCGGGGGCTCTGCTCATGGGCCCCATCGTGCGTATCAGAAAATGTAAGACAACAAAATCCATGTTGTCTGATGTGTATGAGTGTGGTCATCTCAAAAGCACTAGAGCCTGCCTTCAGCTAGGGATGAGGATGCGAGAGGACTGCTGGATAAGCTGGCTTCCTGGAGGAACCATCTCCATATAGTTAAGTGAACTCCATGGAAGTCTGGAAACTCGTTTTGTTTCCAGATAGACCACTGTGGCTCCTATAAAGAAACGCTATGTGACAATAACAACAAATGCCTTGCCAAGAAGGTGCTATCGCTTGCTCCACCCTTGCAACACATTTCATTCCCCTCCACGCTCAGACAAAAGCATCTCTTCCATTACCTAGTGCTTCTGATATTTGACTTTGAAATTACTGGCAAAGAAGGGCAGTAGCTGTTCCAGATCTTAGGGAAGTCTACTTATAAAAAGCTCCAAGAGCAGATTACACACTAAGAGGAGAGAAAGCTAAATATAAAACTCTTGCTGTATTCGGAAACACACTGGATCAAGGTAACAAGAGCTTGTTTACTTCTCAGCTTCTTCACATGACATTTTAACTTTCTCTAGACGAGCTTTTAGGAGATATTACCCCTCGTAATTTGCGCTAATTCCAGGGAAGCGTTATCTCTGTTACATAATGGAGTCCTTAAGCACATTTCAGCCTTGCAGAAACGTTCCCTGGCAATAGCGGGCCGCTTCCCAAACCCGGAGGAACTTGATGAGAGTTGGGGGAAAGTTCATTTAGACAGACAGTGAACAGAGGCAGGCTGGCACCTCCGACCCGGCCCCACCAGGAGGAAGCAGGACACTGAGCAGCTCTGCTTTTGTTGCTAGCGGCTTTGGAATACCGCTGAACATGGTATCTGGATAGATTATCCCTAGAAACGTACAAATTCCTGCGTGCAATACACAGGGCATGTTCTCAAAACAAACAGACCGGGGCAATACTCCAGCACCGATGAAAACTGACCTAGATCTACTGAAGAGAATCAGTTCTGTTTATAAATGGAAACCAACTTTGACATTTAACTGATGTTTTCCCGAGATCCTCATAGGAAAAGCAGGAGATGCAGAATCAGATGTTCCAGCAATGTTAATGCAAGGCGAGTCTCCATCTCCTGCACTAAGTGACAGCTCTCCTGTGTGACCTATCTACCACTCTTTGGTATCCCCTTGAAACTGATTGAGGAAAACACAGAAACGAACAGTGAACAAACAAACATAAAAGCCACCACTGAGAAAAGCCCAACAGCCTTTTCACCAGTGGAAGCGATTGGGAAGTTAGCGCTGCAAGCTCATGCGTTGAGCAAGAGAAGAAGCAGTGAGCGGGACACCAGCCCTGTGGAGATCTCCACTACACCAACAGTGGCTTTTCTTGAATGAGATATTCAGAAACATCCATATGAATGAATGGGGTGGAAATCCATTGATACATAAATGCTGGGTGGGAGGTTTCAGGAGCAAACCCTGTACAAGCAGATGTCACCCAATGACAGCCTAGTTGAGATTGGAGGGGACCTCTGGAAGTCATCCGGTCCAACCCCCCAGCGCACAGATGCTAAGTACAAAACACAAAAGGAACGGAATTCTTTGGGACAGAAAGGCAAACCTGCATGTGAAGAACGATGAAATGATCAGAAACTCTTAATAAAGAATTCAAGGCCTGAAAAAGGGTATTTTCATGCATGTTCACCCTTCAGTACTACTATTGTTCAGCTCTTCTCTTTCATCCGTTCTGTTTTCTTGCCTTTTTTACCTTCAAACACTAGGAATATCATTTGTAGCTTACATTTACAGCTCCATTCCACGCTTCCCGACACCTGCACTACGAGCTGCATGGCAATCCAGAACTCCAAATGCTCTCCGAGGACAGATTTTTCTCCCGTATCTAATTCCTGGAGTTCATTACTCCCATAGACGTTCCCCAGCAAGAGGCAACCGAATGGCTTTAAATTGCTATTACTACGCTGTGTGCAAGTTGCAACAGATGAAACAACAAACACAAATCCTTCATTACCACTCCACCAATTAAAACATGAGATTTGCCCCTGTAATTGAAAGCAAACACATTCCTTCCTCCTTGTTGCCACTGCAACATGAGCAGCACTTCTTCATTACCTTCAAGGTTTAGCTCAATGCTATTTTTCCCCATCTGAGACTACCTGTAAAACTATTTTATATTAACACAGCTTAGATAGTATCCGATTGCCTTTTAATTATTAACAAGCATTTTAGAAGTCTTAAAGAGAAGCACTTGAAGCAAACTGATCACAGTATTCAGCAGGTAGTTCTAAAAGAGTTGGCTAAAAAGTAAAGCTGCTCGAAGCCAGCCTGTGACTAACCATTGAAGAAGTAAGTTGAAACTATCGAACTATTGTTTTCCTACATCATGTTACCCATAGTTATAAAAGTTGCCTGGTGATGAATCACTTGGAACTATTTTTAAAAGCATCTACGCAAATGATATTTATAGGTTACGCCAGCTTATCTGTTCTGCGTGGTTTTCATGTTAGCACCTTGGTAAAAGGCTGCCAGGAACAGCCAGGGCAGAGCAGGTCTACCCTGCTCCATGCCTGCCATGTGAAAGGAAACGTCTTCCTTTGCTCCTGTTGAGCATCAGGACAAAGGTACAGGGATCCCTAGGGCTTATCTCCAACTCCTGCAGGTGATACTCTCCATGTATTAGCGTTGTTACAGCAGTGCTTAGACCCAGCCAACTTCTACACAGCATTGGACAGAGGTTGTCTTGAAGGGTTTACACTGCAAATAAGAGCTCATTCCAAAGGGATGTTTCAGATGCAGATTATCTCCATAGAGATGCACATCCACATCAAAGCATTCTCACCTGTACATACAAAGCCCAGCAGTACTCAGGCTCCTGCGCTTGCTTTCTTACAGGGAAGAGTGATCAGAAGCAAAAGCAGAATGGTCCTTGCTGAGTGCAGCCACCACATCATACACCTCTCACTCTGACTGAGGTGCCTTTTCCACTAAGGGATACCCTTCTCCTGCCCAAATTCCTCTGCATGTTTATCTGCTAGTGATTTGCTTTCTCTTTTGACTTTGAAAAGATACAACGAAAGTTGAGTATATGGGACACATGGGAAGGGTATCACACATTTTAATACCTTCTTACTGCAATTCAATAATTCACTTCTTACTGGTCCATCACTGTACCAAGACAGCTGTGTAGACCTTTCTGACAGAGCACAACTCATTTGGAAGCAATGAAAACAGCAATGTACGGCACGTTAATAATGCTTCCAGCCTTGGAAGACCATCCATCAGCTTTTTTTAAAGCGGCATGGGCAGATTATCTGTTTTTTCGTAACACCACCTGAAACACAACAGAACTTCATGAGGATTCACATGACAAGGGCGATTCAGGCTGATCTGCAAAGCTGGCATTTTCAGCGAGAGATTCCCCTTCCATGCTGCTGACATGACTGAGGCTGTGAGGAGGAGGAAGGTCCCTAGAGAAACCACGGGGCCAATACTTGGAAGACAGTTTGCGAGGCACTTGTCTTTCAAAAGCTGAGGTCACCCCAGGGTTGTGGGACCGCTGTGGTGAATGCCTGCTGATTCTGCAGAGAAAACCAGCGCTTGCGACTTGACCGCAGCCACGGAGGGAGCCCGTGACGATGGATTGCGAAGGAGCTGACCCAGCACCCTGGGTGATGCTGCTCTCCATCACGCTGACCTCAGGGGGGTTTCTCAGAAGCCAAGGAGTGGCTTGGAAGGGCTGATACATGGATCACCTCAGGGACAACCAGCCACGAGGGGCAGCTGCTTGCTGCGGTTGCATTGTTCAGGTTAATCACAAGGAAATAAGGTTCTATTTAGAAAACAGAGATCCCTTTTCATGTCTTGAAGGGGGGGGACAGGTCCACAGGCACTGCAGCACCACAGAGGTCAGCTCCACGCTCCATCTCTAAGTCTGTCTCATTAATTTACCAGCTTAGCAATCCTCACCTTGAATAGCTGCACTGCTTGAGCCTCAGGAAACTTCTCCTGCTTATACTAAGCACATACTGTACACTAGGCACACAGTCAGCCAGATGCTGCACACTCGGTATAATAAACTTGGACCTAAACTTCAACTGGCTCCCAAGGTCCTTGGCTCTGTCCAGTTGTTTAACTGCACATGAAGCTGACTTTAGTTTGCTTTCATTGTTTTCCTCCCTTCTACCAAGTCACTTGGCTCTCATTAAGACACCTGATTAATACACCGAAGCCCTATACATGATCCAGATGCCTTTCCACAAGCAAAAAGATGCAATATATACAAATTAGGTGCAGTCTGGTTAACACATTAGTCATAACCTGGAGCGTGATACCGAAAATAAGACAGGTTGGAAGGGTTTGTTAAAGACACACAGCACTTTGAGTAACTTTGCATTTTACAGCACTTCAGAATCTACGATTAGTAATTTCATAGAGCGTTTTCAGGACTACTTCAGGTACGTCATTTCAGAAGGGACCTGCTCAGCTTCTAGCTGATTTAAGCACATCTATCCCTGCAAACACACGCACATCCACACACACGCTCTATTTCTTTTGGAATATCTGTTTTAAAACACACACACAAACGCTCCTTAGTTAAATCCATTAGCACTGCAGACAATGTTTCACATTATTCAACCAGATTGCACCTCCCTCGGCAAAATTACAACAGCTACAAGCAATTCAGGAGGGGAAACCCCCCACATTTGTGCCGTTCAGCATGGAACTGTAAGGAGAATTGTCAATACATTAAATGCCTAAGAGCTTCACATCTCCGTGAAGTTATTAAGCTTTCCAGTAATTAAAATCATCTCAAGAGCAGTGCAGTGACCGTACCTGGGAAGCATCTTTGTCCCCCGAGCCGCTCCACTTTCCAAAATCCCTATAAACTCCTGTTGTGCCCGGCTGCCAACTCAGGTTAATAATAGCAATGAGCCATATTCATCCAAAACCACAAGACTGTCAGGTGACATATCAAGAGGTCTGAATTTAACTCAAACAAAAGACTCTCCATGCTGCAGTGCAAAAAAAAAGGCTTAATCCTAGCAACAGGAGCCCAGAAACCACCTTCAAGGCAGCAGCTCCCCGGAGCGCACCAGAGGCGTTTGTGCGGGGCTGCGGCCGCACTGCCCCGGAGTTTCATAACCCCAATCCTGCCCCTCCATTCTGGTGCACAGCCCAGGAAAACACCGCTTCCCCGCTCCGTTGTCTCCTCCGGTCTATTGCTGCAGAGATCAATCTAACTCACGGGCAGGCTCGGCGCTGCTCCGGCAGAGCCGGAGCGGACATGGCAGCCCCATCTATCCTCCTCCTCCTCCTCTACCGATCCCGATCCCAGTTGAGTCTCATGACCCCCGGCCGCCGTCCTGCACCTCCGCCAGCCGCCACCGTCGGGAATTCAGCCCGCTCGGATGAGAACGCTGGTGGGGGGGGGCAAAGCACCGCGGCCTCCTTCCAGCCTGCACCCCCCCTCCCTGCAGCCTCTGCATTCCCGGGAACGCCGGGATGCTTGTGCCGGAGCCCGGGGAGCGGAGGCAGAGGCCGAGGGGTGGAAGAGCGGGCGCTGACAGCCATCATGTGACGCTGCTGTCAGCGGTGCCACCTGCAGCCGCCACCGACACAGCGCCAATGGCCCCGCTCGGGAGCAGCGCGCTCCGAACGCCGAGCGGCACCGGGGGAGGCTCGCGGGTAACGGGGAAGGGGAACCGGGGCCACAGCGGCTCTTGGAGCGCGTCTGCAGGAGAGGGAAAACCCGGCCGGGTCCGGCCATGCTGGCTGCAGCCGGCCCCCTCCCATCGGCTCCGGTACGAACAAAGGCAGCTCTGTGCGCCCTGCGCGGGCTCATTGATAGTGCAAGGGAAGCGTTGCGAACGTGCAAGACATGTTGGAGATGAGAAGGCTCAGTGGCTTACAGCAGCCTTCAAATACCTAAAGGGGCTATAGGAAACCTGGAGAGGGGCTTGGGACAAGGGCCTGTAGGGACAGGCCAAGGGGAATGGCTTGAACCTGCCCGAGGGGAGGCTGAGATGAGCTCTTAGGCAGAAGCTCTTCCCTGTGAGGGTGCTGAGGCGCTGGCACAGGGTGCCCAGAGAAGCTGTGGCTGCCCCATCCCTGGCAGTGCTCAAGGCCAGGTTGGACACAGGGGCTTGGAGCAAGCTGCTCCAGTGGAAGGGGTCCCTGCCCGTGGCAGGGGCTGGAGCTGGAGGAGCTTTAAGGTCCCTTCCAACACAAACCAGGCTGGGGTTCTATTCCTGTATGATTCCATGGCAAGCAGATGGCTATATAGGTTTGCTTCTGGGGAGGAAGATGTAAAATAATGCCCACAACGAAATCTTGACCAACCCCGTATCTATAATCAAGGTTTCATGACTGCTCTTGTGGTAACCCAGGCTATGCTAGGAAGGCTGCCCGGTACAGCATAAAAGCAAAGAGCTGGCTATTTAAAGAACCTTTTTTTTTTCCCCATCTAAATTGTGGAGGAGGAACAAGGGAGACGGACAGGGAAGGGAGGAAGGAACCAGGCATCCAAAAAAGCAATGCGCATTAAAAGCTACCAAGTCTTGTTACAGGCATATGTGGGGCCAATCATTCATACTATTAATTTTATATTACCTTTGGACAAAAGTCAAGGAATATATAAAGGGAGGAGGCTGGAGCATCATAGCTCCTACTTCAAGAGGTTTTTTTCCCCTCGGTGCCTTAAAAACCTACAACTTTTGCAAATATTTCAAATACAAAGGCAGCAAAAATCCATTTAGCATCAGGATCGTCTGTTCCACTGCATCCCACAGCACTAAGTTTAGGGCTGTCAATGATTCCCCCATTGCAAAAGGTGGGTGAGCAGATGCACTTGTTCATGGGCTCTGGCCCAAGACCCAACAATCCCAAAAGCCCAAGTGATGCTTTGCTCTCTGAGATAGATTCCACCACAGAAAACTGAGCTCCCTCTGATGCTAGTATTAAGTTCAGGGATAAATCCTTCATCTATTGACACAACAGCAGTCTTACCGATGCTTTACAGAAATGTAGTGTCTTTATGTTCGGTGCTGGGCATATTTTGGCACAAAAGCACTAAAATTAAGAGACAAATACTTTCTTGATCCCAAATCCAAAACCATTCCCTTTCATCACCATGAATGCTTCCTAGGAAATTTCTCATTTAGAAAGGAAGAGTGGAGGCCCTGGCCCCACAGAGACACACGTTGCAGACTTGGCTCTTCATACCTGACTAGTGCCAGGGAATTCAATGGAATTACTCACATGAGCAAAATTGGGCATGTGCTGTCTACAGGACCCATGCCTTAAAGCCAGATCTTGCCTTTAAAGCTTAAAGTGCCAAGCCTTGGGAGTTGTAAGCAACATGTGACCTCTCCTACCTTCCTGATCTAGTGCAAGCTATGTGCTGTGCACAGTAACTTTCCTTACCTGTGTGGCAAAGGCATCACTCTCTAAAGGTTACTGATGTCAAAAGTGACCTTTTTTCCTTAGACATGCAATGGTGAGAAGTTCAGGGGCATGTATTATGTAAACATTTATTTCCAGGAGGAACAGCTAAGGTTTCCGTTTTACCTCAGGGTAACCTGATGCGCATTAAAGACAAATGCTTTGAAAGTGGACGCAGACTCCATCCACCAGGAAAAATACTGGAAGGAATTTCTCTTCGCATAGAAACAGACTCCAAGTGTGCGACTCAAAGTAGCTGTAGCCGGATCAGTGAATACTTATTGCTCAATGAAGGACTCCAAGTACTCAGTGTGGATTCATACACGTTATCACCATTCCCATATCAGAGAAAGACCTTGGGCCTCTAACATGTAACACACACCATCCTCTTCTCTAGGTGTCTATCCAGGCACAGTGGACATCCTATTCACTGATCTGGATCAGTGGAGGTAAGTTCTAAAAACCAGCATCTTGGTTCTAAATTGCTGAGGATGTGAGAACCTCTGGTCACACCAGTGGTGTTTGAAACCTGGGTCCATGCCTGCACTCAAATCCAAACCTTCTGGCCACCAACTGCAGGCACAAAGCCACACTCAGGCAAGGTTCTGAATACATGGAAAACTACTGCAAAGGTTCACAGGCAGCTTTTGGGTATAAATCACCCGATTTAAAACCAAGCAAACAACAGAGTCTGCTCCAACCACAGGCTAAGAAATGAAATGCTTTGGTTTTAGTCTCCACAGCCAAGTGTTTTCAGTCTTTCTCCTGAAAGAAGGCATCCCTTCACACATGTTGTAAAGCACACAACAAAGAGCCAGCAAGCCAGCCAAGAAATGCTTATTGCTCAGTACAGCAGGAAGGTAGGAGCTTGGAAGCCACTCTAGACAGAGAAAACCAGTTAGGATTTGAGTTGAAATCTGACTGGGAATACTTGGATAGCACTTCTCTCCAAAGTACTTGCCTTGTAGGATCACCACTGAGCGAGACTTTAATAGTGCTTTCTGTGCATTTCTCTATCCCTGCAACAAAAATCCCCCTGGATTCCTCCCAGCTGGAGAGGAAGAGTGGGCAGGATTAAAGCACAAACCCTCTGCACACAACCGGAGCACAGAGACATACCTGCACGCACCATAGATACACACACACAAACACGAGCTCAGCCAAAGGTCAGCAAGAGCCAAGATGATGAGGAAAATCACTGCAACCTATGTGTGGGTTCTGCAACACCCAGGCCACGTTTTCTTTAAAGGAAACCTTTTTTAAAGGCAATTAAAATGCTACTCCTCATAATAAATCAAGAGAGAAGAGAAGCTTCTACATACCCAGGAACCTCACTAGCAGCAAGAGGTCTCATGACTGGATTAAACTGTCTCTACCCATAGTGTAAAGGAGCATCAGCATAAATACAAATGCCTGGGAGCATTCCTGGAAGGCACAGCATGGAATATCATCTTTCTCTTAACAACATGGATGCTGAGGCCTCAGCAGATGGACCATCCCTTCACTGCTGTGATTTATCAAGCCATGATAAAAGATGCTTAAAGCAAAACTAACTATCAAAGTAGAAACCTGACGCATGGTTAAGCTCCTGGCACATTGGTGTTTGTTTTGTATCGCGTTTCCAATTGCAGCCCACCATAAATAAGACACGGAACAAACCTCCTTAATACCAACTGGTACTGGGAGACAAGAGGGCATTTTCCCCCTGCCAAACAGTTAGTGCATTGTGCCCTCTCGGGTGTGCACAGCAGAATGATCTTCTGCTGCAGCTACTAAAACTAAAGTGTAAATAGTTCGGTATTGTGTGTGGTTAACGGAAAGTTGGGGAGAAAAAGGTTCCAGGACAAAGTGCTTTTGATGCACATGAATAGTTGATGGAAATAAAGAATTTTCTAGAAATCACACAAAATTATTGGGGGGGGTGGGGGTGGTAAGGTTTTTTCCCTCCTTTACACTGTGTAATTCTGGATACATCTAGATAGGTTTTTCAATCCTTAACTTTAGACATAAAACCAACTTCTGTTTTCCATCCCCTCTTCAAGTGTGAATGACAACACGACTCCCAGTGACATGCAGCATCTATATTTGTCCAATACATGAGAGTTTCCAGTGCACAATAAAGCAAACTTGGCCCCTGAAAACCAGCATCTACATTATATCTGAGGTACCACAGCTGAGCATTACCGGTATGATTAAAAAGTGACTGTTTCACAATGCTAGAAAGAATAAAACCAAGCTCACAGGCTTCCATTGCAAAATCTGCTTAGGTAACTTACTGGTGAATTAATGCTTCTTGTTTTGGAGATCACAGATGATACACAATGAAGAGAAAAGAACATATACTGGACTCAAGGTTGACCGCAAGAATTCTGTTGCCATGAAGATGAAGACATCTTAGAGGGATCTCTATAGCTCCACTATTGCTGTCAACTCCAACATTAATAAAAGCAATAAACCCTTGAATGACTCCTGATGTAACAGCAGTGCTTTGGTTGCAGAATCTCAACATTTTCATTTGTTTAATAGGCAAACAATGAATTCCCTGTATTTATCTTCAGCTTTGCACAAGGGCCTGTAGGGACAGGCCAAGGGGAATGGCTTTAACCTGCCCGAGGGGAGACTGAGCTGAGCTCTTAGGCAGAAGCTCTTCCCTGTGAGGGTGCTGAGGCGCTGGCACAGGGTGCCCAGAGAAGCTGTGGCTGCCCCATCCCTGGCAGTGCTCAAGGCCAGGTTGGACACAGGGGCTTGGAGCAAGCTGCTCCAGTGGAAGGGGTCCCTGCCTGTGGCAGGGGGCCTGGAATACCGCACCATGGAGCGCCCAAGCCACTGCTACCTCCAGCACTAGCGCTCAACAGCACTCAAACCACCTGCTCTAGATGTGCTGCAGAGCCCAGCGCATCCCACATGCACCCTGGGAGCCCTCCGCTGTGTCAGGGTGGATGCTGCCATCTGCTTACCCCGATTAAAACATCCTGCAGTACTTGTTTCGGGGGTTTTATAAGGGGAAAAAGTATTGCCTCGATGGTGAAAGTCATACTGCGAGCTGGCAGCGCGGGGACCAGAGCATTCCTTGGCCCGAGGCCACGTCCTGTAATTGATTAAGGGGGCTGCACTTGTGACTGAGTGATAATTGAGAGCCCAATAAATCTCCACACAAGTATTTGCCACTCAGGGATGGAAAGTGATTGTTGGGGACCCCTTGGAATGCTCTGCGAGTGACAAGAAATACAACTCGTATTAAAAACATCAAGAATCCCCCTGGACCACTCGGAACTTTCTTGCCCAACATTCACATTGTCTGTTTAAACCCCAGGAGTGTCAGATGCACAAGGATTACACCTCCAAGCTTCCAGCTAAGTCATCCCAGCACAAACCCAAATCATTCCCATTCATCAAGAGTTTGTCAAGTGCTTCCAAGTCTTCTCCCTACCCTAATCCCATTTATCTGCACAGACAGCACTGCTTTAGCTGAGTGCTGTCTGTGATTTTTTTCCCTCTGTGGGGAGAGGAGGAAAGGGGAAAGGAAAGGGGAAAGGAAAGGGGAAAGGAAAGGGGAAAGGAAAGGGGAAAGGAAAGGGGAAAGGAAAGGGGAAAGGAAAGGGGAAAGGAAAGGGGAAAGGAAAGGGGAAAGGAAAGGGGAAAGGAAAGGGGAAAGGAAAGGGGAAAGGAAAGGGGAAAGGAAAGGGGAAAGGAAAGGGGAAAGGAAAGGGGAAAGGAAAGGGGAAAGGAAAGGGGAAAGGAAAGGGGAAAGGAAAGGGGAAAGGAAAGGGGAAAGGAAAGGGGAAAGGAAAGGGGAAAGGAAAGGGGAAAGGAAAGGGGAAAGGAAAGGGGAAAGGAAAGGGGAAAGGAAAGGGGAAAGGAAAGGGGAAAGGAAAGGGGAAAGGAAAGGAAAGGAAAGGAAAGGAAAGGAAAGGAAAGGAAAGGAAAGGAAAGGAAAGGAAAGGAAAGGAAAGGAAAGGAAAGGAAAGGAAAGGAAAGGAAAGGAAAGGAAAGGAAAGGAAAGGAAAGGAAAGGAAAGGAAAGGAAAGGAAAGGAAAGGTGCAGCTGCTCAGGGTTCCTGGGAGAAGGAGGAAGACAGATGTAAGTAGTTATTCTCCAAAGATTCACCATGATCAGTGCCTGAGCAGCCTTTTACTCTGTCCCTCATGTGACTGTTTAATTAGGTGTTGATTCACTCGGTCATGAGACACAAGGAAACAGGGCTGCAAGCCCTCACGTCAAAGGAAAAGTAATGCCTGTTCTGCCAGTTTCTGTATTAGCAAAGCACAAAGGGGACATCCAGTTCTGAGAAGCAAAACTCATGTTTCCTTGCCCAGAAGCCAAACCATCAAATCACTTCACCCTTTCCACGTGAATAAAAAGAGGACATAGGAGTTCCTTCGGAGCGAGATGCTTGTGAGCTCCCTGATTATCCATCACGTCCACAACGCGAGCTCCTGGCCAAGCTTAGGATGTGCCCTTCATCTGGTAACCCAGGTCCGAGCTGCTGCAGGATCCATCCCTGCTCCTGGGGTTGGATTGCTTGTTTGACTCTGACACTGTGGCTTCGTTCCTGGTTGTTACCGAGTGTCTGAGCCTTCTTCGTACCAAAAAAGCTGCTCTGTTATGGGGTCCGGTTGCCACAGCAACAGGCTTTTAAAACTATCAAAGAAATTCTCAGCACATGGTAGAACAATTTCAGACTGTGGCTCCTTGCAATAGGAAAAGCTGGTGGGCCATTATTCCTAAATCCTCAGCTCAACAGGGTTTGACACAGGGGTAATCCCAAAATGCCACTTTGAGTCTAAAGCCTGGTGTTGGAGAGGACTACAGTGAACTTGAGCTTGCTGGCTGCGATACCAGGTCACTTATCAAGACAGTCACATATAATTAACAGATGATGCTGATTTTCCCAATGAAGGTGACATTTAAGCTCAGTCACTAATATGCATTAAATGCCCAAAGCTTTTTCCTGAAGAATACTGCCTTAAATCTCTCCTCTGCAGCGTTTGAAATGCTGTGTTTGTAGTCTCACCCTCCTCATTTGGGTAGATTTAACTCAAAAAAGAAATCAGGCTCTGGATCAGCAGCTTATTTAAAACACATGCCTAAGGCTGAGCACATGAGCAGTTCATTGGGAGCAATGGAACTACTCACATGCCTCCAGTACAGCACATGGCTTAAGCAGAGCGCTGACTCAGACCTATCCCCCCTCAGCTTTCACCAAAAGCCCATCTCAGTTACACGGAACAACTGCAAACTAAAGACAGAGGATGATTGTATAAACGTGTATAACAAACTGATACTTAGGGAATGAAACCCCAGCCTGGCCTATCCGTTCGTGATGCTCTTTTATACCAATATCCCATGAGTGAGATAGTGGGAGATGCTTCTCATCAACCCACAACTGTCTGACACCACTGTATTTGTCACTTGGCATCTAAGCATCCTCCAACGCTTTCAAAAGGCCGATGCTTGGCCCAGTTTCGTGACCTTTCTGCACATGGAGCAGTTCCTTGCTTCCACGACAGCCTCTCACCAACCCCTCGGTTAACCCTCAAACAGGTCACCAGGAACTTCACCGCATGCCAAGGCTACTGCCCGGCCCTGCACAGAAACAACGACAACACTTTCATAGACCTGCCAAATCCATCCCACAACTGCTTTTCAGGAGGGAAGACTCTTCTAACCTGGCTCCAGCCTGGGATTGAACATCCTTCCCTTACTGGCTCTACAAGTTGAGCGGGCCCTACTTAATTTGCTGAAGGAATGAGCTCTTGATATTCCAACAGCCCCAAGACTACGGTGAGGAGCCTACACTGCTAATTCTCCAAGGCAAGAGTCATGCTGCTCAACTGTTTTCCAAATTAAGCAGGCAAAGGTGACCTGAAACTATTTCAGGTAGATCTATATAGAGCAGACACTAAAGACATTGCTTGACTTCACTTTTATGCAATTCATAAGGACAGGAGGACAAACCAAAATCAGATGCTTGAACAAGCCACATGGCCATACAAGTTCATTTAATACCTGCAAGAACAATGGAACAGCCCAGCATCTAACAAACCAATGCACTAGAACTGGGAGGTCCTCAATAATTTGGTTCCCCAAAGCAGAAGAGCACTTAAGCATGCTTTTAGCTGTCAGCCACTCGTGGTTCCTCTGATTTCAATCTTGAAACCAGGCTTAAAGTGCTCTACTGGGTTTGCAACAGAATGCTTTGCTCACTGCCATACTGACCTCTGTACTCTCAGATTTCCCCTCTGGTTTTCTAAGTCTTGCTACATGCTCACAGTCTTGGGTTTCTAAGAACGGTAGGAATGGAATACAGTGTAGGACTGGCTGTTGCCCTGCGATGATTAAGCAAAATAAGCTTTTCAACACAACTATCCATCTAGAGGGATTTCCACTGCAGAACAGCTGAATCACTCAACTCTTACTGAGGGCTTCACAAGAGGTTGCACATGCAAGCTCTGAGCATCAGCTGAAAACAGCTCCCATGTGTCCATAGAGCTTTGCTTACCATTAAACTCTTGCTCTGTGACACAGAAGTTGCAGGTTGAGCTCAGTGTGTCCTCCCTGGGTATCAGCACTGAAACTCACTCCAAACACACACCTTCCTTATCGCTGGACTGAGCTGGAACATGCAGTCCAAACCCGCTCTGCCTCACCGCACACGGAATCAACAGAATCCCTTGATAAAACTTACATTGTTCCACTGGGAGAGGTTGTACTTAATCAAGATATACATATATATATATATTTAGTGTATGTTCAATAAACCCCTTTCTGCCAGTAGCAATGGATTTGCTGAGGATGCAGCTCCAGACAGCCCCAGCCAATGCAGCTCGCCAAGAGCATGGCTGGGGCAACTCCTGCCTGTCTCCTAGAGGCGTCGCAGCAGAACGAGCCATCTCCCAACTCAGCATCAGCTCCTGCATCTTCTGTAGTCCACATACGCAGCCTAACCAGAACAACAAAGCATTCATTGGTTCCTCTTTTGCTCTCATTCAGAAGTATTTTTCTTGCCTCATCTGTTTTCTCCCTGTTCAGTGCATCCACACGAGCATCTCTAAGATGCGGGAGCTCAAAGCAGCCCAGTGCTGCAGGTATCCTGCCGTGAACCAAAAACAGCACCACATGAAGCTATTTATTCTGCTGCATCAACAGGAAAGGCAGGCTCACGTGCTGGACAGCAGTAGCTGTCATTGCCACCAGGACACTTTGGACTGGCTTGTCTGTGGGATTCTGTTTATCTTAAAAGAGCTGTTGGCAAAGTAATCGCTCGCTTGGCTCTTTGTTTCCTTTTCCCCTTTGCATGCTAGGGCATGGCATTTGAAGTGACACAGCAGTAACCCCAAACAGGATGCACCCTACTGCTGGTGGCAGGAGGAGGAGGAGGGGACAGCACAGCACCCAGGGGAAACCTGCAGAAGGAGGGGGCAGCCCTGCAGGACTCAGCACAGAACCAAGAGAACAGAAAAATGGAAGGGACAGGGAGCGGGGCTGAGCTCTTTTCTTCCTCTCCTTGTATGCGTAAATACAAGTTTCCAAAGCGGACGACAGGGACAGTGATGATGAGGGAGAACATTAGGAGGAGCAGCGAATACCAAGCAGAAAGAATCCTGCAGGATGTATGCACGCATTAAGTCACAGCAGCACCATCCGCCAGTTCCAACTCCATTTACATACCTTCCTGAACATAGAGCAACCCCAAAACGCTACCACTTTATACTCACTGCACTTACTTCCATTAAAGAAAATCTGATGACATGGTTTAAAATACGCATTTTCAGACTAACCAAAATAACTCATCTGAAGAAAACTGCACAGAAGATACTATGAGAAAACCTACTAAAATTTGAAGCATATCAGTTTTATACCAGAGCAGTATCTTCGCTTATCTAAAGAAGGAAGTCTGATAAACATTTCTATTTCTATAAAGCCACAATCCTGTTACAGTGTCTTAAGGATTTCTTTTAATATGATTTTCTTTACATTCTATACTTCTCAATTATGTCTGGTTTGGAAAGAAAGAGGTCATGAGTTCATGACGAGCATCCCCTGTGTGACTAAACAGCACACGCAGTTAAGAAACCAACATGCCCAAGTTCTCAGCATCTCAGCCCTCCATGCTGTCAGTAGAACAATTTCCTTTTCTACCCAGAAAGTGAAGTCACTTCCAGTAACTCACAGCTGCTGAAATATGTTTAAGAACTGAAAAGAAAACCCAACCACCTTTTTCTGTCTGACTATTTAAGTTCTATGCCAGAGTTCGGGCTGCCTTTAAATAGAAGTACAGTTAGCACCGCAAGCCAAGGCACTGACCTAACATTCGAAGCACTTCTTTAACTCTGTCTTAGGGAGTAACAGTGCTCTTTTTCCTGGAGGAACAAGAAGCTTCTGGCTGCCTCTTTCCTGAGCAGCTTCTCAGATGTTCAGATAGTGTCATTCCACTAGAACAAGCTCCAGAGGAGGAGCACGCGTTCCCCCCGTGCTCTGCAGCCTCTGCTCCCTACACACACAGCTTATCATCTGTGCCTGTGTGTCATTAACACCTGAACCAACATTGGCTTTCTACCTATTTCTGGAACCAGG
Organism: Lathamus discolor; assembly: GCF_037157495.1. Classification (NCBI taxonomy): domain Eukaryota; kingdom Metazoa; phylum Chordata; class Aves; order Psittaciformes; family Psittacidae; genus Lathamus; species Lathamus discolor. The sequence goes on from NC_088893.1 coordinate 19,408,441, forward strand.
CTTCCTGAAAAGGGGTAAACAAGCCATTGAGCCACGTCTGGAATGGCAAGAACATTGCCTAGGTAGGTCTTGGAGGGGGGCAGAACCACCAACAAGGACCTGGTTCCTATTTGACAGTCCCTTCCTCAGGTACCTGCTCACACGTGCCTCCTCTAGACTGATTCCTCACCCTTAATTACCCCCCAATAAACTCAATGCTGAGTCCATTTTCATAGAATCTCAGCCTGGTTTGGGTTGGAAGGGACCTTAAAGCTCCTCCAGCTTCAACCCCTGCCACAGGCAGGGACCCCTTCCACTGGAGCAGCTTGCTCCAAGCCCCTGTGTCCAACCTGGCCTTGAGCACTGCCAGGGATGGGGCAGCCACAGCTTCTCTGGGCACCCTGTGCCAGCGCCTCAGCACCCTCACAGGGAAGAGCTTCTGCCTAAGAGCTCAGCTCAGTCTCCCCTCGGGCAGGTTCAAGCCATTCCCCTTGGCCTGTCCCTACAGGCCCTTGTCCCAAGCCCCTCTCCAGGTTCCCTGCAGCCCCTTCAGGCACTGGAGCTGCTCTAAGGTCTCCCCTTCAGGAACCTTCTCTTCTCCAGGCTGAACAAGTAAATGAAAAGGTTTTCTAAGAGGCCAGCATGCGACTGAGCACAGGACTGCGAGAGCCACCACCTCCATAGGTGTGGAGGCTAAAATGAAAACCAAAACAAGCATCTAGCGAAGCAAGCAGCTGCTCCCATGCGCATACACCCTGCTTGTCTTAAAGTGGGAAATGACACAGGAACTGGGGTAAGGATACTGCTCAGGCTCAAACAGGCACAATGCCAGGACCTAAAGTCAGGGCTGAACGGAGCTCAAAGTTTCTTCATTTATCAACTAAAACAGATGGCAGAGAACTGCAATTTGGCTCCCGTTTCTTTCCAGTTATATATCACCCAAACTGAAAGGGGAGAGGGTTTGTGGTACTATTACAAGTTTTATGTTTTGTTGACATTTTGGCTGGAGCAAGGGAAAGACATTTGAAGAAGCTGCTAACAAGGCACACGCAGATCTGGAGGAGTATCGAGTACCATGAACACGCAGGGCACGAACAGTACCTATAGTAAAGGAAATATGATTGTTTCTGTGATGTATTTTCATAGAACCATAGAATGGTTTGGGTTGGAAGGGACCTTAAAGCTCACCCAGTTCCAATCCCCTGCCATGGGCAGGGACCCCTTCCATAGAGCAGCTTGCTCCAAGCCTCTGTGTCCAACCTGGCCTTGAACGCTTCTAGTCATTTTAGACTGAAAATCACTGCTGACAACGCTGTGGAAACATCCTGAAGAAACAGAGCAGGAGAAGCAGCATGTGATGGATCATTTCCACACTTCAGGATCGCTGCTTCCAGCAAAGGGTGCCTCGCACTCATGCTACAGCCCATCACACAGGACTGCTGGGTTGTTCACTGGCTCGGGCTGAAGGAGACAGGGATATCTCCAGCTGAGCTGCTTGTTACCGAGCAGCACTGGCACCACTGCAGAGTCCTTCAGCTATACAAAGCAGGGGTTGCTTTCAAGGCTACAGTTTCACAGATAATACATAAGAGCTGAAGGATCCCCAGATTATCACCCTGGAAGCATGGGGCAAGGCTGTTTAAAATCACCAGCTTTTACATGTAGTCAAACTGCTGAAAGGCCAAAAGTTTAATTACTTCATAAGGGCTATGAAATTACTTACTCAGAGGAGACAAAACTCTGTGCAAACACAGTGTCCTCACAAACGCATGTTACATCCAGGCACTGTTAATATCCTCTGTGTAGTCTGTGTAGTATTGTGTGCTGCAATTCACGTGTTTGAACAAGTTCCTCTGCGGTGCAGCGCGTTGTGAACACTGGTGTCTGCAGCAGCTATGGGTGTCAGAACAGAGAGAGCCCATGCTGCTTCTGACGCAAGCATGCGGAATCACCTCCATTAAAACCTGCAGATGGGCACCAAGCAACAGCACAGGGCATTGCTGGAGCAATAAATCAACCCTTTTCCACACAGAGACTACACAATAACTATTCAGGCTCGGCGCTGATCAGAACACATGTGGGCATGTATTTTTAGGAGCAAGTGATCGGTCCCACTGAGGGAACTGCCCCTTCCGAGTGTGATCACCACAGTCACATTCCCGAGGCAGAGCGGGATCAGATGGATTCTGTGCAAATGTGGGTTTTTCCAAGGAGTATTTCCCATATGTGAATTCTGTTACTACTCAGTGCAAGGTGGAGTAGCTGGTGCCGTAGCAAGCCATGTACAGATGAGTAAAATGACTTCCTGTTTTTAATAGGCATAACTTCCCCCCCCGCCCCAGCAGATACTTTAAGGTTCTTTATCTACACCACAGCGCTCTCCAGGTCCTCAGAGACACGCTGTGCTCTTGGCCAGCTCCTAAGCCCAGCACAACCACGCTGTGGATTCGCTGCTGCAGCCGAGCTCTGCATTTTTCCTGACGTTACTCACTAACATGTGATCCTGCAGACGTTCTGCTCCAGATGTAGCAACAGGAGGGAGCGCAGCCTCCGAGCACGAAACCACCGTGTGCGTTACTTTCCACTCCTAAAAGGCGCTTCTGAAGGGGTCACCACCAGCGTTCGGCCAGGAGCCCCACACCAGTTGCAGGCTCCAAGTCACACTGGACCGGTTTATCCCAGAACAGAAGCCTGAATTGGGCCAGGCTGTCACCAGCAGCATACCCTAACTCAGAAGTGTACACACAGCAAAGGATAAAGTCCTTTGAAAACACAAGCAGGACGATGCAGCAGTCAAGCAGAGGAGTCGGCCATCCCAAGGGATCAAGGTTTACAACGGGAGGCATGTCATCACACCTTTGGGCACCAGAGAACGAATGGAGGGATTGTCTGAGAGAAGGGGAAGCCCTCACATTGAACAAACAGGTACACACAGACCAGGCTCTTGGCACGTCTTCATACCCCATGCCCTCAACTGCAGAAGGGGGCAAAAACCCAGCACCCTTATGTTTGCAGAAATCCCTTCTTACAACATTTGCTAGTGTAACCCAAGTGTAAAGAACCATTTTCACTCCAACACACCCACCTGTACGTTTTCAGACATGCAGAAACCATGGCATGGAGTCACCATACTCCTTCTCCCACAGCAGAGATGATGGGCCAGCTCACCCTGCCTCCACAGAACAAGGATCAGAGCAGGGCCTGTCTCAGCCCTGTTGGGTCAGAATCACAGAATCACAGAATCCCAAGGGTTGGAAGGGACCTCAAAAGATCATCTAGTCCAACCCCCCTGCAAGAGCAGGGTAACCTACAGTACATCACACAGGAACTTGTCCAGGCGGGCCTTGAATATCTCCAGTGTAGGAGACTCCACAACCCCCCTGGGCAACCTGTTCCAGTGCTCTGTCACTCTTACAGTAAAGAAGTTCTTCCTGATGTTAACGTGGAACTTCCTATGTTCCAGTTTACACCCATTGCCCCTTGTCCTATCACTGGATATCACTGAAAAAAGCCTAGCTCCATCATCCTGACACCTACCCTTCACATATTTGTAAACATTGATGAGGTCACCCCTCAGTCTCCTCTTTTGCAGACTAAAGAGACCCAGCTCCCTCAGCCTCTCCTCATAAGGGAGATGTTCCACTCCCTTAATCATCTTTGTGGCTCTGCGCTGGACTCCTTCAAGCAATTCCCTGTCCTTCTTGAACAGAGGGGCCCAGAACTGGACGCAATATTCCAGATGCGGCCTCACCAAGGCTGAGTAGAGGGGGAGGAGAACCTCTCTTGACCTACTAACCACTCCCTTTCTAATGCACCCTAAGATGCCATTTGCCTTCTTGGCCACAAGAGCACATTGCTGGCTCATGGTCATCCTCCTATCCACCAGGACCCCCAGGTCCCTTTCCCCTTCACTACTTTCCAGCAGGTCAACCCCCAACCTGTACTGGTACATGGGGTTGTTCTTCCCCAGATGCAAGACTCTACACTTGCCCTTGTTAAATTTCATCAAGTTTCTCCCCGCCCAACTCTCCAGCCTGTCCAGGTCTCGCTGAATGGCAGCACAGTCCTCTGGTGTGTCAGCCACTCCTCCCAGTTTTGTGTCATCAGCAAACTTGCTGAGGGTGCACTCAGTTCCCTCATCCAGGTCATTGATGAAAATATTAAACAGCACCGGTCCCAGCACCGACCCCTGAGGAACTCCACTAGTCACAGACCTCCAGCTAGATTCTGCGCCATTGACCACAACTCTCTGCCTTCTTCCTTTCAACCAGTTCTCGATCCACCTCACTACTTGATCATCAAGCCCACACTTCCTTAGCTTATCTATGAGGATGCTGTGGGAGACAGTATCAAATGCCTTACTGAAATCAAGAAAAACTACATCTACCGCTCTACCATCATCCCTCCACCTAGTCACTTCCTCATAGAAGGCTATAAGGTTGGTCATACATGACTTCCCCCTCATAAAACCATGTTGGCTGTTCTTAATGACCCCCTCATCCTTGATATGCCTAGTGATGGAGTCAAGAATAAGTTGTTCCATCATCTTTCCAGGGATGGAGGTAAGGCTGACCGGTCTATAATTACCCGGGTCCTCCTTCTTGCCCTTCTTATAGATTGGTGTGACCTTTGCCATCCGCCAATCCTCAGGCACCTCGCCCGTTTCCCACGACTTACCAAAGATGATGGAAAGTGGCCTAGCAATGACCTCCGCCAGCTCCCTCAGCACCCGTGGGTGCATTCCATCCGGACCCATCGATTTACAGATGTCCAGTTTGCATAGCTGATCCCTAACCCAATCCTCATCTACCAAAGCAAACTCCTCCTTTGTCCTGACTCCTTCTGGGGCTATAGAAATCCGGGGCCCTCGGGGACAGTCTGCAGGAGTAAAGACAGAGGCAAAGAAGGCATTCAGCACCTCTGCCTTCTTTATATCCTCTGTCTCCAGGGTACCCACTTCGTTCAGCAGTGGGCCTATATTGCCTCTTGTTTTAGTTTTATTTGCTATGTATTTGAAGAAGCCCTTTCTATTGTCTTTAACCCGACTAGCAAGATTGAGTTCCAAGGAGGCCTTAGCTGTCCTAATTGCCTCCCTACATCCTCTAACAACTGTCCGATATTCCTCCCAAGCGGCCAGCCCCTCCTTCCATAATCCATAGATTCTCCTTTTCCACTTGAGTTTGCCCAGCAGCTCCTTGTTTAACCACGCCGGTCTCCTAGATCCCTTACTTGACTTCCTACTCATTGGGACGCTCCGATCCTGAGCTTGGAAGAAGCGGTCCTTGAATGCTAACCAACTATCTTGAGCCCCTTTACCGCCTAGTACACTTTCCCATGAGACTTCCCTTAGCAGTTGACTGAAGAGGCCAAAGTTGGCCCTTCGGAATTCCAGAACTGTGGCTTTGCTAGGTATTCTATTCCTCCCACACAGGATCCTAAACTCCACCATCTCATGGTCACTGCAGCCAAGGCTGCCATTGACCGTCACCACTTCGACCAAACCCTCCTTGTTGGCGAGTACTAAATCTAGCAGCGCTGCTCCCCTAGTTGGTACGTCCACCATTTGCATTAAGAAATTATCATCAGTGCACTCGAGGAACCTCCTAGACTGTGAATGACTGGCTGTGTGAGTCTTCCAGCAAATATCGGGGTAATTAAAGTCCCCCACGACGACTAAGGCATGTAGTCGCGAGGCTACTTCCAGTTGCCTGTAGAAAGCCTCATCAACTCCTTCGTCCTGATCAGGAGGTCTGTAATAGACCCCCACAACTGTATCACCCGTGCCAGTCAGCCCCTTGATTCGTACCCACAGACATTCCACTTGCTCCTCATCCGACCCCGGACAGAACTCAATACATTCTAGTTGCTCTCTCACGTAAAGAGCAACTCCACCACCTCGCTTCGCTGACCTATCTTTCCTAAAAAGGACATAGCCATCCATGACCACATTCCAGTCATGTGAACTGTCCCACCATGTCTCTGTAATCGCCACTAGATCATAACCTTTAGCCCGCACACAGACTTCTAACTCCTCCTGTTTATTCCCCATGCTGCGTGCATTGGTGTACAGGCATACCCATGCGTCAGACCCATGCGGAAGAGGCCAGCAGACATCCACACATTCCAGAGGGAAAACTGCCACATTTGCTTGTCTGGCACATACAATTGGAAATAACAGAACCATTGAATCCCAGCCTGGTTTGGGTTGGAAGAGACCTTAAAGCTCCTCCAGCTCCAACCCCTGCCACAGGCAGGGACCCCTTCCACTGGAGCAGCTTGCTCCAAGCCCCTGTGTCCAACCTGGCCTTGAACACTTGAATCCAAGCAAAACTCAGAATGAAGATGAAAGGATTCACCTGATCAGCTGGCAAGATCCAAACCAGCACCATGGCCTGAAGGCCCAACCAGCAGAGATCCCAGGGGCAAAAAGGCACCACGGGATTCACTCACCCAGCCTCTCCTCAAACAGATTTTAACTTAAGAGGAAGGAGCTGAACCGCTGGAAGGGGAACCAAGAAAGCAGCTGTTGCAAGGGCAGCTCAGCAAGGCAGGAGACCGCAGGCATCCTCACACAACCCGTGCCATCCCAGGAGGAGGAAGCGATATCGCAGGCTGGGAGGAAGTCGAAGGCACCAACCTCGTGATGCCACTAAGGGCAGTGCAGCCTCGTGATGCCAAGTCCTCAAGTCACCGCAAGGTCCCAGCCACCACAGGAGATGCCAGTGTGAAAGGCTGTAAGGGTGACCCTTAACCTCTGTTAGCTCATTCTGCATCTCTGCCTCCTTCAAAAAGAGCAGGGAACAAACAAGCAGAGGGCATTCCCTGTTCCATGGGAAGAAGCTGAGGCAAAGCAAGGACTTGGCAGGGTGCATTCCCAACAGGGCAGGGGACAATTTTCTAAGGCACAACAGCAGGTAGTCACAAGCACCCCAACAGCTTTCACATTATTTGGTCATTCTTTGCGTTGCATGCACCAAGCATGATGAGGGCACCGATCCAAGGCAATTCCTTTGGATCTGATAGTAGAAGTATCACCATATGGACCACTGACTCCTCTGACCTGCAGCACCTTCGGCCACTGCGCAGACCCAGCTCACAGCACTGCCTTACCTAGCATATCATTCTGAAGGAGACGCTGGATGTTCTAGCACGTGCCTACCTGGAGAAGCGCTTGGGAGACCTACAGTAGTGTCAAGGAGGGCTTGGAGAGAAGTTGTCAAAACCTTCCCTGTGCTCCAGAGGTGCTTACTGGAACCTATTGATTTGTAGGTCTCTGCTTCCAAGACAAAAGCTGCCTGAAAGCACTTGGAAAGTACATAAAAAAGCTCAGATGACAGGAAATGCACAGCAGAATTTGGCAAAAAGCAGTACTTTGGAGAACAGCAAAACACAGGCCAAAGTCATCACAGCCACAGAGAAAACTGCACATAAATCAAAGTGAAAAACCTGCTACACTCAAGCTAACGAACGCAACCAAAAAGCCAAACCCAAACTCTTGCAGAGATATTATGGAAGAGATGGATTTTTCTATAAAAGACAAAGCCTAAGGGACATTAAAAGGCAAAAATGAGCTTAATAAAAACACAGGGACATTTCTGATGTTCAAGAATGCAAAGAGCCTTAAAAAATTACGCGACAAAAGCTTTTTAGATTCATCACGGAAGTGGAAGAGAGGAAAAGCTGGAGCTATTGCAAAATGAAGAGCAGCTGAAGCTCTTTCTGAAGACAGGCTTGGAGGTGGTGAAATTCCAGGCGTTTTACAACTATTGGTGAAAGACTTGCAGAACGCCAGATGTGAACAACCATCAGAACACAAGGACTGCATTAACAGCAGGTCTCGGTCAGGCCGGCTTGACGCACTGACAGCACCTTGAGGAACAGCTTTGAGGAGCCTCATGCTTATGAATGTCCTGGCTGTGCTGCCCACCAGGATAACAGGGCTTGGGAAGGGATTTGCCTCCCTTGCCTGTGCACAAACCACTTGCTTTTGATAGAAAAGCCTTGCGCTGGGTGGAATGGGAGACATTGGTGTATAAGGCTCAACCACTAAGAATCTGGCAGCTCAGTTGCTGGCTCTGATCTCCTTCAGCATCTCACGGGGCAGGGCAGCCTGTGGTGGCAACCCCTGCTCTGAGCACAGGAGGAACAAGCACAAACCAGCCCCTGTACCACCACCTCACACACGTCAGCAGCGCCTTCAGAATAGCGCGAAACCTTACCAAGAACTTGTGTGGGTAAAACTTGAACTGGAAAAGTCAATGTCAAGGCAACTTTCATGTTCCTCCTTCACCTTACTCCCGCCTCCACTTTAGAAAGTCCCCAGCTGCACATCCCTAAATGTCTCCAAGTCTGTCTGAAGCTTATTTCAAGAAGTTAGCTCCTGATTCAAGCAGCGTTTATGCTTTTGCAAGACAGCACACAGCATTTCTGCCATGCAAGAACAATAGCTCTGCAGAGGAACTGGCTCGTGAAGCATCTTTGTAGTGCGCAGCCCACTTCCAGCTCTAGGTTTATTGCAATTCCCTTGATGAACCCCACTGCCAAAAATTATGTGAAAGGAAACAAATCTCAAGATACCATTTAAAGTCACTGCCACAGAGAATAGAAAGAGCCTGGGCTGAGGGGGGACAATGCCTAGACACACTTCAGGAAATACCACTTTGCAGCCAGCCTTAGGCCTTTCTTATCTCAGGAACCTGGCAAACTACTCCCTCAATAAACGAGCAGCATGTATTATAGAAAGACCCAAACCCCCCATGTTTCCAGGATAATGGCCTTCTCCATAAATAAAGACAACACTTGAAGTTACTTATTCCCGTATCTTTCCCCTTGGAAACCTGCACTCCTCCTCAGAAATACCCAGATAACCAAAGCAAATCCCCAAAGGAAGAATGTGCCTGAAGGAGCTCCACACCATAGAGAAGACTCGAAACTGGAAGGGGCTCTTTCAAGCTTGAACAATTACCCCACAGCTGTAACTCTACAGCAGGTGATTCCACAGGATCAAAACAGTTTGCAAACACCAGTGGAATGCCCCTGGGGGCAAGATGGCTCTTTAGAGCTCCCTAGATTAATATACATATATATAGAAATATGTTAAGCGTATATATATAAAAATACATATATTAAAATGACAGTGAAATTTTATTGAGCTGCAGCATAAAAAGAACTGCTGATCAATAACCCCTCTGTCCCCCAGCTAGGTGGGAAGCATGCCTAGAGATGCAAGGGAACAAATACCTGACCTTTATACATAAGATGGAAAATCCCACTGAGCCTCCCTCGTCCACGCAACCCCAAAAGTACCAGTCCCACAATTCAGTATTACAGGACCATCCCTCTCCCTCTGCAGGAGGTTAATAGTGCTCCAAGGGCCATCACTCCCTCAACAGACACACTCTCCTGCAGAACCCCTGCTGCACTCCCTACAGCTGCGTTTACCACTGGAAATACTGCCCACACATCCCCATAACAAAGATAGAAAGCCCGAGAGCAGTCAGGATTTACTGAGCTTTAGGCTCAATACTGAGCCTATTCTGAAGACCACAACTCTGCTATCAGATTTTACCATGTAATACTTGGCAGAAATGCTTGGCTGCTTCTGCTCAGTTTAAGGAAGCTTTGATGAGATTGTTTCTATATTACTAGGGAAATCGATGAGAAAACCGTGGCACAAGGCTCATTTAACTGCTACTTTGAAACGGACAGACATTTTAGACAGGTAGAGCAGGCAGCCCACGTAGAAATACATAAAGCTGTTTGCAACAGGCATACTTTGATTCTAAACCATAGAAAACAAGAGCCCTGAAACCACATATTCTTACCAGCTATATCAGCCCAAGCCTGGGCTGCGCTGTCACCAGCGGCACCAGTGCCAGATGCTACAACATGGCCAAGAGCTCCTATTTATAGTAAAAGTTACCCTCAGGGAAAATCCACTCACGTGAGGAGTATTTGCAGCAGAGAGCAGGTACCCTGCACCTCGGCACTGAAGGGTTTGCCTCTTCTCTGGAATACCTGCAGGTGTTTCTGTGCTGCTTCTAAACAGATTTTACCAGTGAAGCCTTGAATGTTGAGCTCCACCGAGAGGTTTCTGTCTCAGGGCCAGGCCTGCCAGTTAAACTGGAGCTGAAATACTAATGTGGAGTGGATCTGTTGTGACTTCCTAAGGCTTCTGCTGTAAAATCAACTGGGGGGGTTATTTATATATATAAAATAAATATACAAACATTCTGTATTTATATAGCTTTACTTTACGTATTTATATATAAAAGCATTAACGTCTCCAGCACCTAGCTCTGATGGATTTTACACAGTCTGGTTAGACCCAAACTCCTGAAGTTTCACAGACAGCACAGACAGAGATTCCAGGCAGGAAAAGGAAAGCCCTAAACAAACCAACAGCAAAACAAAATATGCTTCCACTGAAAAGCATTTATTTCTGCAGCAACATAAGCTCTGATTAAGTACCACTGATGTCCTGGTAAAGCTTCCCAGTAAGCCTGATGAACATGTAAAATATATTCACAGTCAAAGAAAAGAATAAGCATCAAAATCATCCTTAAGTACTCAGCTCTATTAATGTCACTGCCAGAGGAGTTGGGCTTTTCTCTCCAAGTACATATTATTCACAAAATATATCAAGAGAATTGATGTATTCTTTAGGGTTGTTCTCCTCAGTGAGAGGACAAAGCTTTAAAACTGAGGACAGAAATAACAGCCCTCAGAATAATTCTGTTATTTAGAATATAACCAGACAGTAATACATCAATCCACAAACATAACCTTGCCCAAACGTAAGTGATGAGGCTGTTGCCTTCAAGTGTACTGGAACCAAGAACAGTCTGCAAAGCCAGAGTGCTTGTTCCCAGCCCGCAAGGCCCCGGCTGTAATAAATAACAGCCTGTCTATTGTCCAGAAGTCCCACCAGGAACTGATAAGGCCAAACACAGTGAGGATTAACTGGAGACTTAGTCCTGAATGGAAAACGGAAGCAGCCCTTAGGCAACATGCCCAGGGGGCATCTGTATTAGTCTTCAGAAAATGGTACTTGGCTCCTGAAGGGTCTCCCACCCATCCCAAGAGCCTCTGCCAAAGAGCCATCAGCCTCCCCCGGGGGTTTTGTACCTGTGGGTCTGCAAAACCATCCAACTAACTGCAAAATCACTGCTCACATCAGGAAGTGAAACAGCGCTACACGAACAGAGGAGGAAAGAGCAGGCAGGGAAACACAGAAAGGTCTGGGTTGGAAGAGACCTTAAAGCTCAGATTGCTTCAAGCCCCTGTGTCCAACCTGGCCTTGAACACTGCCAGGGATGGGGCAGCCACAGCTTCTCCATTCAACCCATTCCAGGGCCTCAGCACCCACACAGGGAAGAGCTGCCTGAGAGCTCATCTCAGTCTCCCCTCTTCCAGCAACACTTTTACTCGGATTTCACACCCAGTCTGGTGCAGGGTGATGCAGGTGAAGAGGGAAGAAGAGACCCTGCCAAGCACTCCCTATCACTCCTTTCAACACAGCCTTGATCCCTACATTTCTGCCCCAGGGTGTGCACTACAGATGTTGAATCCACACAATCTCCTCACAAACCCATCACTAAGGGAAGAGGCAATTGTACAGGGCAGCTCTCACACCGCTTCCCCCTCGAGGGGCTCACCCCCAGTTGTTCAGCTGACTTAGAAAATGAAACAGACATCATTAAAATGGTTTTGTCTCTTAAAAAAGACCGTTAAAAACAGGAACCACATTGATAGCACACAGCAGAGAGGTGCGTGAGCAGCTGTGAGCACTGTCTGTACCAGGTGTGTGCCAACAGCTAAAGTACTTTAGGTACTGCCTGGGCGCCTGTCCTGATTCCATAAGTACTTAGAGACCCATCAATACCCTGTGAAAACCATGATGCTTAAATCACTGCAGATACACCATAAACCACCTGAATCGCTCAGCTTAAAGGCTGGACCAGAAAACCCTCGAGGTCTCTTCCAACCTGGTATTCCACGATTACACCACTGCAGTCCGAAGGAACATCCCACCACACAAAATCAAGCCACACCAGCCAGAGAACTCCCCTTCCAGCAACCCAAATGCTGATCGATCATTTGCAGGTAATACATTGACAGAGGGCAGGTGGGAGGAGAGCTTCCCCACGCTGTCTGAAGCATTTCAAGCAGCCCATAACTCTTACCAACGAAGCACACTGTATTTGCACCCTATGATCTCTGCAGGCTGCCTCCTCCCCACGCCAGGCAGGACCGGGGCTGCACCGCTCTAAGCACAACCCACCCGCGGGACAGCACTTACCTGACAGACACAAAAGTACCTGTTCCTAAGAAAACGAACCCCCGGGAAGGCCATTTACAGGCCTCTGAGCAGAAAACAGAGGGGAGCCGCTCCCTGCACCAAGCCCTACGCAGCTCCACGAACTGGAGCCACCCTGCCCACGGGGTTTGGGACCCCAACGATGCACACAAAGGAGGGTTTGGGACCCCGCAGACACCCGAGGGGCAGGGGTTGGGACCCCACAGACACCCTATGGGGAGGGTCCGGGTCCCCTCCGAGGCCCCCCCGACCCGGGTTCAGGGCTCCGGCTCCTGCCCCCCGCGCTGTGCTCGGCCCCTCTCGGCCCATGCAGTTTTGTCGCGGTTCAAACACGACGAATCCCAGCAGAACCCCAACCCGGCAGCGGCCAGAACTTCACCTTTCCCCCTCCCTCCCTCCTCCCTCCACGCTCCCGAGGCTGCTCTCCCAGGGGACCCAGGCGGAATGGCGCCTTGCCCCGGCCCGCAGCATCCCCGGAGCGAGCCGCGGGGGGCCGGGGCCCCACACCCGCTCCCGGTCGCGACCGGGCGAATCGCGCAGGAAGGCGGCGCCGGGCCGGGGCTGAGCCCCGCTCCGCACCGGGGGCCGCGCTGAGGGGAGGCAGCGGAGCGAGGGAAGGGGGGAGCACGGCCCAGGCTTGAGGAGAGGCGGCCCCGGCAGGAGGCAGCGCGGCGGCCCCGACGTGGCGGCCCCAAGAGGGGGAAAGCTCCAGCCCAGAGCCCGCCTGAGGGGCCAGAACCGGGGCCGCGAACCGGGGCCGCGAACCGGGGCCGCTCAGAGCCCCCGGGGGTGAGGAGAGCGGGGGAGCCGCGGGGAACGGGGCAGGGAACTCGGCGGCGAAGTTCGGGTGAGGAGAGGAGGGCGGCCCCGTGCTCGGTTACCTGAAGACACAATCGTCCCGGGCGTCCCTGGCCGGGGAGATGAGCCCGTGCTTCTTGTTGAAGAGCTTCTGGAAGAGGGTGGGCGGCATCTTGGGGCTCGGGCTCGGCCGCTGCCCCCGCCGCCGAGGCGCTGGGCTCCGCGCAGCGCCGTCCCCTCGCCGCGGCTAGTTCCGCCCGCCCGACTCCATTCGGTGTCACAGTCATATGACAGACATTAGTCACCCGCCGCTGCCGGGAGGGGCGGGGCGGGCCGGGAGCGGCGGCCCCGCGGGGGGAGCCGGAGCCGGAGCCGCAGCCGAACCCCCCCCCGGTGGGCGCAACCCGGCGGGGTCCGCTCCAGCTCCTGCGGCCGCAGCCACCACCGGGCCCGGACGGGGCGGGGGGTACTGCGCGGCAGCTGCCCCGGTGCGTGGCGGGGGCCGGGCGCGCACGGCAGGGGCAGGCCGGGGTGTTCCCCGAGGGGCGGTGATAACGCGGCGCTGTTGTTTTCCTGCCTCAGAGGGAAGCTGGAGGCAGACGCTGCGGAGAGGCGAGATGAGGTCAAGAGGCAGGCGCCGAGTCCTGCTCGGCCCCGCTTTCCGGCCCTCTCCTGCGGGGACGCAGCGCAGGAGGGTGACTGATTGTGCCCCAGACCTAGACAGTCCAGCTCCTGCCCCCCTCCTTCCTGCCATGTGCGTGAAGCGGTGACAGAACCAGCCCAGCACAGATGCACCCCATCCACAACCTACACAGGAGCTGTTTGCATGCAAAGAACCATCCGTGCAAACCGAACATGCAGCCGGAACGCAGCACTGGGGACGTTAAACCCTGCAGGTGACTCCAGAGCAAACATACAAGCTAAAAAAAAAAGAGTGATAGATGTTGTAAAATCAAAAGGATCCATGGATTTCTGCTAAACGCTTTATTGGTGAATGCGTAAATGAAATGGAAGCACTGGTTACAGCAAAGACTCCTTCAGCATCTCACTGTTCAGATGCAACACTACTAGAAAGTTTAATTAAGGACTAACAAAAGTGACTCATCTGCTTTCCCTAGAAATTGGAATGGAACTAAAACAACATGATGTAAGATTAAATTAGGCAGATGATTTTAGAAGGCATAATTTAGTGCGTAACATCTATCTAATGATTCCCTCACAATCAACCTCCCTATAGATAAATCTTCCTGCCTACACCGAGAGCTTGAGGTTTAACTGAAGTGACAATTCAGTGCACGCTGCCTTGGCCCCAAATCTCTCCCTTCAGTATTTAGAGGTGAGGAACCCCAACAGACCCACTTCCATGCCTGGTCTTTCCCCTCCATCAGGTACCACATCCACCCTATAGTGCTACACTGTGAGAAGCGAACGTCTTTCATTGTCTCCAAGCACTTAAAGTCTAGAAATACACTTGAGACAAGAAAACCAACGGAATAGCATTAATGAAAAACCTCTTACAGAGGTTTTTTAATTCACTAAACACACTAGTGATGAACAGTACCTGAGTTGCTGCAGGGACTAACTCACCGCGAGTGATTCCATTGAAGCCATTCAGACTTCAGCACATCCAGGCTGTGCCGAGCAGCCCTGCAGACACTGAGCATGTTTCTCCCCTCACTCACTGCAAAAATAAGCTCTTCTGTGCTACCCATGAACCGGCTGTGACCCATAACCTTTATCCACTAATATGGAAGACCCGGTTTCCACTCTGAATGAAATCTGATGTGGTCATTCTTCAGTTTAGAACCAAACCATGGGAAAATGCCTTCCCTTGGAGAAAGGCAGAACAAGAGCAGATATTGTTGTGGCCTCAGAATGAATTAAATGGCCTTCCCTGGGGCAGGGAGCTGGCCTGGTGGGTAATTACACTTTCTCCAAGAGTCAGACAAAAGACGGCAATAAGAAGCAGCGCTTTCATAACTGAATGGAAGGACAAGAGATTGCGGTTCATGATATTTCTTGT
Source organism: Lathamus discolor (assembly GCF_037157495.1). Classification (NCBI taxonomy): domain Eukaryota; kingdom Metazoa; phylum Chordata; class Aves; order Psittaciformes; family Psittacidae; genus Lathamus; species Lathamus discolor. The sequence continues at coordinate 19,423,560 of NC_088893.1, forward strand.
CCTCCTGTACAGCCTCATTACATCAAGAGAAACAAAAGCGTAACTCAGCAATATTCAGGCTACAACCAACTCCCCAGGTACGGGCTGCATTTTCTTCTCTTACACCCTCCCACTTAGTTTGTCAGTATTAGTCTGGTTCTTGTAAAGAAACTACAAAATGGTTTGGGGCAAAAGAAGGGGGCTTTCCTGGGACTCCTACAATACCCTTACAATAAAACAGCCCTTTTATTCTGGACCATCCTTTACTCGAGCAATCATCACAATCACAACTTACCAGATACATAACTTGCAATTTTGCTTAAAGCTACATGGAGGAGCTCACCTCTGCCTCCCAGGGGCTCTAGATTCTTGCATAATTACCCATGGCTCAGTATTTGTAAGAACAAGGCTATTGATAATGAGAAGCAAACCCCAGAGGACTCCAAGGAGTTATTGGCAGAACTCATGCTGCTAACGCTGAAAGGAAAAACAACGTAATGGCATCATTTTTAACCTTAAGCCATACAGCGTGTTTATACAACACTTGCTCATAAACTAATCTAGCAGCATTTATTGGCACTTCCTTCTAGCCCAGAGTAATGGGAAAAGGATGAGGGTCTGAACTATCACAGGTATTTTCAGATGTAGTCAAAGTAATTAAAGCTGTGGATTTTAGACATCTGCTTGGCATGCTCTTTTTGGAAATACAGAACTGTTTTCCAGGGCATGAATACTCTGGGTGATCATACCGAGAAACAGACTTTGAGAGGCTTGGAAAGCCATGATATCATGTGAAAACCCTGAAAAACTTCCTTCATGTGCACAAAAGAGTCTGAGTAAGGGGTGTTGTGGTGAGAATGCTGCAGGGATTAAGATTACTTTAGCCTACGGTGAATTCAAGTGGAGGGGAACTGTGCTCTTGTCAGTGTTTCCAGAAGCATTCAGCACACTGCTGAAGAACAACATTTATGGATTAACAATCCATGAGCTGAACTGGAAACACTGGATATCCAACCTATGTGCCACACAGCCTGAACAGCAACCTGAAAATCCAGAATGCCAATATCCACCTCTTGAGATAGTTCAGCTACAAAAAGGGGTTTTCTACCCTTTTTGTAAGGCACCTATTTCCTCTGCACAAATCTGAAGCCACTAGAAGAAACACTGACTGAGATGGGCGATACTACAAAATAACCACGATGAAATGGGAAGGACCGCAGTATGACAGTGGATATGTCCAGAGCAGCAACAGAGCAAGAGGTAGAATTAATTCCACAAATACAACGTGTTCCTCTCTTCCCAAGTCACACGTTTGTAAAATCTAAATGAACTGAAGAACTATCTTTATGGAGTCCTTACAGAGCAATGCCCAGAAAAAGATGTAGTTGCTTGTACAAAATAATTTAATATGAAGTACCTGAGTCAGGTATTTACGAGCTTATTGCGAAGCATTCTACTAAATTCAAACAATATATATGGCCAAGAAAACAGAGCCATTAATTACTGATTTGTAGTTGTGTTTCACCTCCTTCCACAGCAGCAGACAGTGATTTCTTCTGTTGAATCCTGCTGAAACCCAGAAGCCTCATCTGCGTTTACAGTAGATCCAGTTTTTGGTACTTGTAATAATATCTGGGAAGGGGAAAAAAAGTGGCAAGTTAAATACTATCAGTAAGGGACACATTCTGGATTGTAAGAGCAAGCTGTTTGGACAAGCTGGTTGGATGTTCAACAGACATCTCAGCTCTCATTTGTCTGGAGGAATCCGAATCTTGTAGGTCAATGACCAGTGATAATGATGGTTTTGAGTATATGTACCCTCTTCATAGAAAAGAGGGTCATCCGAAAGACTCCTTGAGCAGATCTCCAGCCTAAAAACCCCACCATCACCTTTCTGCAGTGTAATTCCTAATTCCCAGACTCCTCTAGAAAAGTATTAACAACCCCAAACTTGTTCTGGCACTACAACTTGCCGATTTCCAAGATCCACTTGCCTATCAAGTACAACCTATGCTCTGTATTAGAAAAATTCCCTTGGGCACATGGCTTAACACCCTTAATCCATGATCTCTACAGAAGCATCAGATGATTGTCATTAATACACACACTTAAAAGCACTTCTCTGCCTTCTAGATGCTGTATGTAACTCAAATCTGTAATAAAGTGGGAGAGTATTTGGACCTAAGATGCAATTCCATCGAAAATTTGTGTATATTCTGTATGTTTAAAAGCTGTTATGCCTATACAGCATCACTTTATTATAAACTAAAGCAGCATAAAATGACAAATACAACTTGCAGGAAACTTGCAGACATTGTTAAAAGAACTACTTGAAACTTAGGCAGACATATGCCATCCAGTGGTGCACCGAGAAACTTCAAGAGAGAGCAGGGGATTTTACCTCTGGTTGCAGTGAGATAGTTTGGTTCAGAGTTCTCATTTCTGTTTAATGAAAATCTAGGAAGTGAAGAAAGGAGCTTCCCCTCTGTTAAGGGTCTCAGGGGAAAAGAACAGAAACCTTTAGAGAGAAACTGGTACTCTCTAAAGAAAAACACACCCCGTTACTTGAACATCTTTCAGGGGGAAAAATACTGGGTGCTAAAGAGCTGAATTTAGCTGAGCAAGATATGAAGCACACCAAGGGCTGAAAGCTCAAGTCAGACATATTCACCCTAGAAATAAGGCACAGGATAATAATTTATGAAACAAGCTGTTATCTTTTCTAGGGATTCTCCATACCAGCAGTGAAGCTCAAAGCTGGGTTTAGGAATAACTCGAAGAGGTGCAGATACTCCCAAAGTTATCTCGTGGCACATCCTGGCCTTAATCTAGCTGATAAGATGGGCAGATTGTATGAATTCCTACACTAAAGATCCTCGGAGGAGCAAACATCAGTGTCGTTTGTTAGGGAAGCACTGCTGCATGAGAACAAGTCAGAAATTGGAAGTTTTCAGTGTTTTTTACTCTTTAGCCTTGTGATTTTCCAGATATTCAGACTTGAAAACAACCCACCCAACCTTTAAACACTCAAATAGCCAGTGAGCACCAGTGACCCGTTTCTGTATGCTCTTACCTTCAGGCACTCCTTCGGGAAGGGGAAATGCTTTTGAGCTAACTGGGATTTGGCAAAGCCTGGGAGGCCTCTGGCGCGGTGAAGTTCTAACAATGGAGCAGATTTCTTGTCTGGCGCGCAGAGGCTGAAAAGATAAATGATAGTTCATTCACACCGCTACTTCCAGTGAAGAAACACCCTTCTAGCTTTCTTCCAGGGAAATTAAGGGATGACATGCAGAAGACTTGCTTGGTTTTAATCAGTAAAAAGGAGTATCAGGGTGCACACTCACATGTAGCTCTGCAGGCTGAGCACAACCAAGATTCTTCAAGGCTTTCTTTTCCTCTTTGTTCAGCAAACTCCTGGAACTCCTTTGCTAAACAAAAGCAGAGAAGAATTCAGTGTTAGTTTCAAATCCTCTGCAATTTTAGTCCTACAGCATTCCCCATGTACATAATGCTATTTATAACAACTCCATTTGGAACTGCTAATAGTTCTTTGGGTTTCAATTCCCAATTCGTGTCATTCATTTAAGCTCTCCCAACTTGAGTTTACTGTGGGACAGAACACACACTTTTCGGGTCCCCTTCACAACTAGGGAATAAAGCACCTCCTACTGCTTCTCATATTTGATTCTTGTGATGATTCACAACTCTCACTTCCATGTTGTGCCTTTCACTCATGAGCAGGGCGCAGTGGGGACACTTACCACCACAGCTTCTGCGTGTTTGGCTGTCAGTTCTTCTGCAGTCAGCCCCACTGATCTGGCTGACGTGTTTGCTGGCACATCAACCTGAGTGAACAACAATGCAGCTTCTTCTAATGTATTAGTTTCCTCTTGTTTCTTACACTTCAGCCTTTTGGGTTTAGCAGTTTGAGGGTCAGGCTAAAGGGTGAAGCAATTACATCTTGCATTAGAAAGAGAATCTCTGTGGTCTGGTAAGCACTAATAAAGAGAGTCTCACTCATCCTCAAGCTCTACACAACTGATTCAGTACCACTGACACAGTCAGTCTGATAGATAGCGAGCTCAGAGGTACCCATGACTATTACTGCTGTCCAGAGGGAGAGGCAAGCTACATCTTCACCCTCTGTGGGGCACCCCTTTCCAGGAAAAGGCTACACTTCCAGGTGGAGTTTCCACCTCTACAAGGAAGGAGCAAGTCATCTGTGCCACAACCTAGCTGATTTATTAAGGATCTTTCACCTTTCTTTCCGGTCCTAACGGTGAAGGATGGCGCATACCAGTTTTTAGGACTGGAGTTCTCTCTCTTGCAGCTGTAATTCTACAGACTTTTTTCCCTGTGATAAATTTCCAACAAATGAATTAACTTTGAGACAAAAACCACAGCTACTCCAACACGTATGTTACAGGATGGTCTTCAAAGAGGGATCATTCCAAAGCCACCCCTGCAAACACATTTCCTCCCTTCAATATAATCCTCATCTTCCTCTCCCTGCCAACAGGGTTGCTTTACTCCTCTCCCCTTCCTTGAGGATACAAGGGTGCTTATCAATCTTACGTTCAGCTGGCTATTTACTGCTGGACACACGTACTGTGGAAGCAGAGGAGCTACATAATCATAGCAGCCTGTGCCAGTGGCAACTTCAGCTGCTATTACAGTCCAGATTAAGCAGGGACAAATTACGTGGTACCTGGGCCACAGCCAGAATTGCATCAGTCGCAGTTCAGAACTGTAGTTACATGAGGGACTCCTCACACTATTTGTGAAGCTGAATTAAGTTCAAGTAAGAAGCATAATACAGTTCTGCTCCTGGATAAGTTAAATAAGAAAGGTTAATTTTCATTGAGCATCACAAGTGATTCAATGGAAAAACGCAGAGTTTGGGGCTTTTTTTTTTTGTTCTTAACACATTAATTAGAGTCAAGTCTTATTTACAGGAAAGACTTTCAATTCACACTTTCCCTTCTAGACACAACTGAGCTTAGCCTGTGCCAAGGGGGCAGATGACCCGGTGAAAGCCTGCTCCTGGTATTTTGCTATCATTTCTGTTTGGGTAGAATATTCTGTTGTCTCACAGCTACTGCAACTGCTTCAGGTCACATTTTACCTGCCAGAGTAGTTGAAACACTCAGTGCTGAAGAGCTGTATTGGAAATTGGATGGTCTCTTTCTAGGGGAGGAGGAAGAAGAAAAAAAGCCAACAATTAATCTGAGTGAACATTAACATTCAGAAAAACCCCAATGTGTAAGAAAATCATAGGAAAATACCGCCTGAAAAGGGATAAAGCTTAGTTGTAAAAATTGTTATTGAAGTATTTCATCACACTTTACAATTATTTGACAGTTTATCATCAAGTCACACAGCTTATTCTGAAGACACTTGGTATTTGAGACACATTCACTAAAGTACTCAGCACTGAAGCACATTAGGACAAAAGATGTTCGACGAACATGCAGGGGAAAATTAGGTTCATGAGAAAATTCAGATCGAATTGTGTAGAGATCTATAACATTAGGCTTGGTATAAATGTGTTATGAATGGAAATGTTTGCATGGAAGACTGGAAACAGCAGTACAAGGGTTACAAGATATGATACTGTTGCTATAAAAACACTCAGGTTTTAATATCAGGACCTGACGGCAGCACTGTGACAAGGCCAAGTGTAGAAGACCCTTCACTGTGATAAAACCACACCACAGATGATTTGTCAACAGGAAACCTGGCATCCTAACAGGAGGGTGGCGACAGGGTCACAGCTATTGCATACACCAGATTTTGCTTCTGGTAGACATGCCCTCTGAATAAAAAACCTGACAGCAGGCAGCAACCTGGTCCAAGGTTAATGAAGGCTGGAGTCAAGCAAGATTCTGAAGCAAAGAAGCAAAGAACACAAAAGATCTGCCCAAGACCTAATTTTGTCCTGGCCAAGCACAGAACACCAGAGACTTAACAACGACCTGACAACAGGTACCCTTCATACTCTGCACTGCACGGGCAATCCTGGCCAGACCTGGGCACACACATTTTGCTGCCTGTGACTGAATAAATCTGACAGCAGAAGAGCAATAGGATAAAAGCAACTTATTTGGGGATTCTGTAAATAAACCTCACCTTCCCTTCCATAAAATCTTTCACCGAGTTTTCTTACACTGATTTCCCTACACCTGCAAGACCAAAACGAAAGCTTCTAAGGCAAACTCTTACCTGACTTAAAGCACCGATTTCAAAGTCAGTGAGGACACAGGTAGCTAAAACTCAACAGAATCGTTTGTAGGGTCAGAGGCTTATTCATACTGGCCTTTCTTTGAAATAGCATTCAAAAGAGAAAAACCTGAACATTTTTGGTGCATTAAAGAGCTTGTTTTGCAGATTACCTTCTAGTGCCCTGGCCTTGAAAATCCTCCGGTACAGGTTCTAGAAAAACACAAAAGCTAAACTTTAAAAGAAACAGCAGAGCAGACAATGTTTTAGCACACACTGCAAAATACTAGAAGCAAACACAGACCACTAGCAGGGAGCTGGTCCCTATTTTGCAGACATGCCTTAAATGATTATTACGTATTTGATACAAGATCCTTGCACCGGAGTGAGATCTGTTTAGGTATATATTCTGAAGCATTGCAGAAAAGAATTACCTAATATTGCTGACAGATCTGAGATCTGTGGTATCTTATCTATGGCCACTGCTTTGCTGGAGTCCAGGAGAGTAGAGTTCTTGTACTTGCTGAAGTCCTCAGTATGAAAATGACTTCTTTCTGGACATACAAGATGTAAGTACAAGATTCGTATGTTGAAGTTCATTGAGTTATTAATTTGAAGGTGTTTGACTCTAAGCAGATTTGCTGGTCACCTTCAATAAGCAGCTTGTGTCAACAGTGACTACTTAAAGCTTACAGTATGCTTCAAATTACACCTCATGCACACCAGATTGGAGGACCTAGGTATACACATCCCATCCCATGTTAAGCAAAGGTTGGCTTATAACAAAGATCTGTCCTGGCGAGTCACACTAGGAGAGGCCACTAGTGTTTCTATTGTAGGCAGTCCCCGCCATCATTTTCTACATCAAAGAAAGCTCAAAGACCCAGAATTCTCACCTGAATCATCATCTCTGAATATTTCAGGGGACGGGCAACTGTTCAGGTTGTCACTAGCACCTGTGTTACAATCTACAGTTGAATCTACATCTAAACACTCTAGGAGACAGGTCGTAACGCCTGTGGGAAGAGTCATTCCTGTACCTAGAGACAGACAGAACAGGCTGCTATCAAAAAAAGAACAAGTACCATCTTGTACAAACCACCAAGATTTCCGTATGTAAGATTCAGTCCTGTAATGACATTGTCAAGTCAGTTTCTTATACTGATTCATAATACAACTGAAGAAACAAATAAACAGAGGGCATCCTGAAGCCCAGTTTACACTGCCATAAGTTAACAGAAGACACCTTCCTTGTGCAAAGCTCACTCGAAATACCTGAAGAATTTAACTTAGGCAGATCTGTTTTCAGAAGGACAAACTATTTAGGCATAAGCTTTTAAAAATGCAGGTTTGAGTTAACTAAAGAAGTCACGGCCACAATTAGTTCTGTCAATATTAAACCAGGATCATGTGGTTTTCAGCAGGTTGGGCTCAAGGCTCAAGTCTTGTGAGCCTCCCATCCTGCTTGTGCTGCCTACAATCAGTTCATGTCTCTGCCCATGGCAGGGGGGTTGGAACTGGAGAAGCTTTAAGGTCCTTTCAAACCCAAACCATGCTGTGGTTCTATTTTATGATACTATTCTACAATTCTAAGCCACATGCCACAACAAGAAGCAGAAGTCCAGCCAGTGGTCTCAAAACCTTTACTTTCTAATATCACACAGTTCAAACCACTGCAGGAACAGCACACCAGTGCTTTTATAGACATATAATTAAAAATATATAATGAATGTTACATTTGGGTTTATACAGACATAGAAATCTATTTAATAATCCAACGCATTGCCATTATACTCACTTGAAGTCACGTCAGCATTTTTCAAACTGTCTTTACTTTCATTGTTGATTGTCAGGGACTCCTAAAATTAAATACCCAATGTAAGTAACTGGTGGGCTCCAAATAAAAGCCAGTGTTATAAAATTAAAAAGAAGTTTTACAGCAGTATCATTTAAGCCTTTTGCTGTAGCAGATTTCAGCTCAAATACCCCTGGTGAACTATTTTCTTGCCACTTGCAGTATTGGCTCTCCTGTAACAGCTCCACTCAGTCACCTCACTTTGTTCCAGTTTTCCTAACGTGAGGAAGAGCACAATATAACTCGCCAAAGGTCTGGGTCTGAACTAGGAGTGAGCAATTCCCTGGAATCACATTCTAATGAGGTATCTGCCACACAACACAATTGCTACAGCCTTTCCTCATTAAGGATAATTAGTTTTGTGTTTTCCCATGTTACCAATGGCTCCAACCACTTTTATTCTGGCCAAAGACACAGGCAAATATCACCAAGATGCAGGACCAAGTTCACCCTGAAACATTCATCACACGCACATATAATTCGTCTCTGCTTGATAAGAATTTAGCAAGTCACATGTCTTTGATTTATTCTCCATAAGTTACTAGCAGATAAAGAGCAAGGCAGGATGCTCACCTTCAGCGGTACACTGCTTTCTTCAGCTGCCTCTTCTCTTTTATCCAGGTCTGTTGCTTCTTTGACATTCACTTGATTGCTGCAGTTAAAGGACAGAGCTAAGCTCAATACACAGACCTACGCTACAGAAACTACAACATCCCTTTAGGAGGTGCAACAGATAGTCTGAAAGTCCTCCTTTGACTGAGAATTCACACTCCCACAGGCCTCTCATGCAGGCAAAGCGATGTAAACACGCAGCTGGTGTCAATAATAGTGTGTTTGAATGAGCTCCAACAGACCTTGGGCTGCGCGAATCTCTCACTTGGGTGACTTCAAGGTGTTCTGTAATTCTGGGGAGGGTTTTCACACAGGGCTTTCTCTTCGGGTCTAGAGAAGAAGAAGTATTGAGTTCAGTGATTTTAGTTGATGCTGATTTCTAATAGGGCACCTTTAGCTGTTCCCCTCTTCCATGCCCATCACAACTTCTGTCCCTATATCACAAGCACTATAAAGGCTGAATTTGCTTTACTTTTACCCAAGCTTTTTTCCAGCAGTGTATCTGCAAGACAAACCAAACCCAAACCAACAACCAGGCTCCAAGATACAGTCCAGGTGCTTTAGAAACCTATTGATTAGAAGGAAAGAAAAGCACAAACACCTTGAAAGTGACCTTTATGAAAACCCTTTCCATTACCAACAGCTAAGCAGCGGAAACGGTCCCGTTTCCACATCAGATCCCACTTTTTCCACGCTGCAAAGGACGCGGATCTCAACAAACCTCTCCCAGGAGCAGGTGGGATGGCACAACGGGAATGCCAAAGCACGGCACCACTGCTATTGACACGAACCGTCCGCAGGAGGAGGCTTAATGTGCCCGGCATCCCCACCCGCACTACACTACCGGCCCCGCACCCGCCTTCACCCCGGCCCAGCCTCCTCGCCGCCGGTACAGCGCTTACCGCCGGGCTGCGGCCCGCGGGCGCTCCCGCTGCCGAACAGGCGCCGCCGGCAGCGCTGGGAGGCACCGGCCCGGCCGGCGGCTGCGGCCGGCAGCGGGGACAAGCGGCGCTTCCTGCGCGGTGCCTCCCGCTCCATTGCGGCCCGCGTCCGAGCCAGGCAAGCACCGGGACGGCCGCAGGCGGCGAGAACCGGCTCCTCAACGCCGGCAACCGGCGCCCCGCGCCCGCAGCGCGCAGGCGCGGCGGCACCCACGGCCGGCAGCAGGCGGCGCCGCCTCCCCGCGGCGCCGGGCGGAGCGGCCCAGGGCCGCGGGGCTGGAGTCGGCCCGGCCGGAGCCCTTTGTGGGGGGCACGGGGCTGCTACCGGGGCGTGTTGAGCGCGGCTGGGGCGCGTTTTGTGTTGGTTAAAGCGTGAACCGCGTTGTTGTGGGCAGTGAACCTGGTGGAGCTCACCCGGGCCGAGCACACGCGGGCTGGGGAGGACTGGGTGGAGCAGCCCTGGGGAGAACGACTTCGGGTGTTGATCGATGAGCAGCTCCGGGGGCTGCACCCCAGAGCGTGAGCAGGAGCTCGGGGGGGGGGATCCTGCCCCTCCGCTGCGCTCCGGGGGGACCCCCCTGCAGCCCTGATCCAGCGCTGGGGCAGCAGCACAAGGGGGACGTGGAGCTGCTGGAGCGAGGGCAGAGGAGGCCATGGGGATGCTGTGAGGGCTGGAGCAGCTCTGCTCTGGAGCCAGGCTGAGAGAGCTGGGCTGGGGCAGCCTGGAGAAGAGAAGGCTCCTGAAGGGGAGACCTGAGAGCAGCTCCAGTGCCTGAAGGGGCTGCAGGAAAGCTCCAGGGACGTGCAGGGTGCAGTGCATGCCCCCTCCCTGTCACTGGTTATCCCTAATAGATGTGCCAACAGATGGGTTTTCTGATCCTACACCCAATAGAAATCACGGCTGTTATATTCCCCTTACCTCTCAGATCCCATCCTTCAGCATAAGTTTATAAGGTTTATCTCATGGCTTCTGGGATAACTTTGGCATCCCTAGGCTTCAGTTGAAGGGTGAGGCGCAAGCGCACGCAAACACTGGAGTAGAGACCAAATTAAACTTTATTGTTTTAGACACATAGTCTGAAAAAATACTATGCATTCCCAATTGTCAATTCGTATTAAACAAGCATATACATTTGGTTACATTATTATTGATCTGCGATAAAAAAAGGAAACCATTACAGAAAGACTGCTGCATCTTCAGAGCACTTCGCAACAACTCGGTTTTGCTTGAGATTGCTAAAATCAGTCTCAGGTCCCAATATTCCTTTGGTTGCTTTATAATGAGTATTAATCTGATCACCAACACGCTGGGTGTAGGCACGCGTCCTGCACTCCCATGGTGAGGCCAACGTGCTGGAGTGACAGCGGGGTTTAGAAAAGAGCTTTTATTGTACCTCAGTCCATGAGAAAACCTTCGGAGAGGTTTGGAGAAGTGTGACAGTTGAATTCCTTACAAAAACCACCACTGATGACTTGCTGATATTCATGCTGATACACCAAAACTGAAAAACCCTTAATTACAGGTAAGACTGGGGAGGGGGGGTGTTACACAAATGGAAAGGGTATATTTTAACTGCTTCACTTCCAGCTGAAAACAGAGCAGGCAACACTTAGGAAAACGCCTCGTTTGCTGCTTATACTTGTCTAAAATACATACCAAAAAGCTGAAATGAAGGGAAGGGCTTAAAGGGGCTCTGGATGCCTCAGGAAACATTTTATTTTGGAACAATTCCAGGGATCTAAACCTTTTTTCCCTCCCCAGGCTACAAGCATCCTGATTTCTCCTCCGGAAAGCACAGCCTCAGCATCGGCGTTGAACAGAAGCAGAAGTGGAGCAGAAACCACTGAGTGTGCAAAGTACTGAAGGATGTTAATGCCAAGAAGAAGCAAAGAGCTAACTCCTCTATTCTTTGGTTTTCCATAGACAAAACCAAAGTGAGCTAAAGATACAAAAAGCACGCAGATAGAATTGCCTCTAAATAAAATGCTTTTCCCACTTTTCTGTAAGGCATCAAGAGGTCTTTAAGTAATCTGTTACCATGCAAAAATAGTATATTCTTCCCCAGTTTACATTCATCTTGTAACAGTTTATTTACATAGAGATCACCAGTTTGTGCTTGTAACACATGGAAAATAAACGATAGATTGAAAAAACCTAAGTGATCTTTGTTTCGTTGCAGAAGATTTAAGTCAGGTTCTTTTCTGTTATGTGTAAAATGAAGAAGTTAGCTTTGGAATTAGTTATCTTGACGAATAAAACCTTTAATGGACAGCCCCGGGGGTTTCTCCATGTGGGTCACAAGAAGTAGTTCAGTTTACAAGGGCTCAATGCGATATAAATGTTCCTGGACTTTGAGCATGTTTGTGCCTGGCTCGTGCATTGTGCCTGTTTTCAAGTTTTAATCTCACCATTATGATTATAGCAAGAAAAAGTGCCCCGCCGAGGAAAATCTGATCACACAAGAAGTATTAAAGAGAGCTTTTAGTTGATTTATACAAGTGCTGAAAGTATTCACTCTTTTTGGTGCGACAACACAAGTACGCCCAGATTTCACATCATTCCAGTGTGGCCAAGTCTGTGGTTTTGCTTTCTTACTCTTTAGGTGTCCATCTGACATTTTGCATCAAGTACCAAAAGAGGAATAGAGATATATTCATTCAGCATTGTAGATGTAAATGCCATCGAAGCTGTCAATAAACCCACTGGGATGTTCTACCCTAATAAAAGTCAGAGTTTAGTTGCCGAGAAAAGTGTGGTGAACTGGGAGAAAAGGAAATCAAATTAATGTGGTAAAAAAAGGTCAGTGGGAAATAGCTCTTTTGTACTTATTTAGATGACTTTTTAATTGTAATTATTTATAGTTTTTAAAGTGTGTCCCATTAAAGCACACAGGAAATTGAACCGAAGCTAGTTCTTCATCGCTTTGACGTAAGCGCAATGACTCTCTTTTGGCTGATACAAAAAGGAGATGAGCTAGACTCCGCAGAGCTAAAAAGCCTTTATGACTTGACCCAAAGAGCCAGATTTCATACAGTAATTCCTACCCCATGTAGACGTGGCAGACACAGATTCCCCAGGGATGCTCTTGCTGCGTGTGCTGGTGAAGAATGAACGTACAATCCCGTCAGATCACCATGACAGAATTTCTTACTTGCTTTAAACTTATATGAATCACTGCACTGGAATCCAATGAGGAATTGGGCGCAAAGAGGAATTCAGACAAATAAATACTTCCACATCTGATAAATCAAATCGCTCTGTTCTTTGTGAGTGATTATGCTAGCTGATATGCTTCCTTTGGATCATTTTGTTAGGAAATTACTGCAATAAATCAGTCGTCGGGTAACACTAACTCATTAATCCAATGTATTTCATTTGGAAGCATGCAATGGAATTGTAGAGGGAAAGTAAGAGATGATTTAGAGTGAAAATTTGGGGCTTCAAAAGTGGATTCCAGTTTAAGAGAGGAAAGTGTGCTTTCACTGTGCTAGCAAAGAAGCTCTAGCAGGCACAGCTCCATGCTAGTACGCACTGGTGCAACGAACAGCAGCTATTCAAATACACAGATACATTTAGGACCCTGTTTAGTAGAAGGAAGCCACCAACAGTCCAAGCATTCAAGCGACTTAACATTGCAGTTTTCTTGTTGCTTTGTACCGTGCTTTCTATCAGGAGAGGGCTCCAGTCTGTTCCTGTCCCACAGGGGACTTACACCCTCTTCTAACAGCTGCCACTGGCTGTGAAATCTTAAGGTTTCATTCTGAAAACATGCTGTTTGTTCCATAGAGGTCACTGGAAGTGATGACAGTGGGAACTGAGGCTTCCCAGGTGTCTGATCATAGAGATGTTTTCTTCACAGGCCTTTCTACAGCCACATCCAGTGATGTACCGTTACCGTGCCACCATACATCAGCCAACACAGCCTTTTGCCCATCATCAGGGGCCTGCTGGAGCTGCATCTCTTCCATTCCTGGTCAACAGAAGGACATCTTCTTCCAGCCCAATTTGTTCTGCTAAGTCCCATTCAGAATCATAGAATGATTTGTGTTGGAAGGGATCTTAAAGCTCCTCCAGCTCCAACCCCTGCCACAAGCAGGGACACCTTCCACTGGAGCAGCTTGCTCCAAGCCCCTGTGTCCAACCTGGCCTTGAGCACTGCCAGGGATGGGGCAGCCACAGCTTCTCTTGGGCAACCTGTATAATCACAGCCTGTACCTCATGCTCCATTCCTTTAGCACTGTTTCTGAAAGGGAGTTAGTCCAACTGGACTACCCAGTATTAGCAGCATGTAAAGTAATAAATTAGGGATGAGGACTGGAGTTAATGTGAGCTCCCACAAAAAGCTGCCACAGAGCCAGTGGTGCTTTTGTAACCTTATCAGTTGGAGTGGTTCAGATGTCCGTGAGTGTTCTGAACTGAAGGAGGGCCTAATGCAAAATCAGCATGCCACGTATAAAATGAGTTCAGATGAAAAGAACGGAAGAGGGAATTGCATCCTACTGCTTCTCAACCCGTTCTTGTAATTTCAAGGTAATATTAATCCATTAGATGTAAATAGTAATAGTTCTTTTAAGTACAAAGAGCAGGAGATTGGTTCCTATTTGTGTTCTGGTTGTTAGGTCATTAATGATCAAATCAATGCAATTTATGTCCTGGAAAATACAAAAACTATCACTTAATATATAAACCAATATCCAGCTTGAAGTTCCAGATCAGGGAAAAGAGACTTTCACCATCCATCACTGACTGTTTGAGGTAGACCACATTACTGAATTATCCACGATTTTAGTTTCTAATGTATTAGGTTGTGTACAATCAAATATCAACAGACATACCTGAAATTTTCCTTATTTTAATTAAAAACGTTTGGAGTTATTAATAACGTAAGTTTCCATAATTTACTTGGTCATAGATTGAAATCTCTGTATATTTTGTGGCAATTTAACGTCATTCTTAGTAGTACCCTATTGTGTACATAGAGTAGAAAATAAACTGTATTACACCTGATGGAAAAAAAGAAGGAAAGATGTGGTTAGTGGTGAAACCCTAGAACGATGAAAGGCTCAGATGTAAGACTCAGATGCTTATCCATTTCAGCTGTGCCTTTCTGGCTCTGTACTTTTGAGGATTATTCTAATATTGCTATGAAGTCCATTATTCAGAAGGTTCTTCCCAGGATTTCAGACGGACACACTTGAATATAGCTCTTCTATTTGTTTTTTGAAGTAATCTCGCAGTTCTGGCCTCTTGGCCTTTAACGTTGGTGTCAACAAACCGTTTTGTACTGAGAACATATCGGGGTGAATGTAAATAGCTTTGACCTGTAATAAAAGAGAGATATATTTATAGCAAAAATGACAGCATCACGCTGAATAAGCCTAACCCCTTATGCCAGCCTCACTGTGTGACCTCCGGTTGTGCCCAGGGGACCCAGGATTTCCCTCACCTGCCCAAATTTCCTGAGGTTCCATTAAATCCCTCCACCACCCCGTACTGCTCCCTGCTCTCATGCTAGTCTTCCGTGTCCCACAGAAGGGAGCTCTCTTTGGCCTTGCAAAGTTACCGTGAAGCTTTGTAGGTGATGATCGTCTATAAGGATGGTGTTTTATTAGCCGATTAAAATGATATCAAATCATTGAGCCCAGGCAAACAGGGTTTGTCCCATGCTGCCCTGGTTGGCGGGGGTCCCCTGAGCACAGCAGGGAGCCTGGCAGTGAGGAGTGAGGGAAGCAGAAGAGGGCTGTGTGAGTGGCCATGGTCACTGATGTAAGGCAGAATTCGCCAGCCCTCTGCTGCTCTCCCGATTCCCCAAGCCAGACTGGTTTGCATTTTGTTCACCTGGGAGTTGCGGGAATAAAGACTGAGGATCCACTTTTAAACTCCTATTGGATGCGTGATTCCTTTTCCCCTGCAAGCCCTGTGGTCCTGTTCCTCCCCCAGTGATGCCCTTCACAAAACCAGTGTTGGTGCTATTAAAGCTGCACTGGCTGCTGGGTTGCGGAACCCAGAGCTGTCACTGCCAAGTCAGAGATCCATGCTCAGGCCACTGGCACGGCAGACAAGGACACAGATGATAGAGTCTCTCTTCCATGTAGAAGGGATCCCATCCCACACAAACATGAACCCTAGTACATGGCTTTAAAGTTTGGGTTTAAGATTACATATTGTAACAGAGATCAAATTTTAAAGCCCTTTAATTCTGAAATGTGAAACTTCTGTTGTTATAGCTGGAAGATGGCAAGGCTTTTACCCTACTTTGTAGTTTATTAATTGCAAACTCCTGGTAGAATAGATTACCTGAGGACATTTCATACCATGAGACTACGGCAGGCACAAACCAGATTTAGTACCACAAGCAACTATGTGCATTATAAACCATGCTTCATTTCATTTTACTATCATAGAATCACAGAATCATAGAACAGTTGGGGTTGGAAAGGACCTCAAGATCATCCAGTTCCAACCCCCTGCCATGGGCAGGGACACCTCACACCAATCCATCCCACCCAAGGCTTCATCCAACCTGGCCTTGAACACCGCCAGGGATGGAGCACTCACAACCTCCCTGGGCAACCCATTCCAGTGCCTCAGCACCCTCACAGGAAAGAATTTCCTCCTTAGATCCAATCTAAACTTCCCCTGTCTCAGTTTTTTACCCCTTGTCCTATCACTACAGTCCCCAATGAAGAGTCCATCCCCAACATCATTTCATTGGTACATGTAATTGAGAAATGAAGAATAACAAGTCTATGTTTAATGGTGCTTCTGCTGCACTCAGATATGGTGAACTACCCCTCAGAATTACCACCCAATAACAGCCTAAACAAAAGCCAAATCCCATGCTAATTCTGTGTCATGATGAATTTGTTCATTGTTTTAACAAAAAGAAGCACTTGACGTTGTAAAATGTGATGGATTATTGTTTCGCTGTGGTTTTAATGCTGTGTAAACTGTGGCTGCTTTCTCATCTCTCCTCCTGAAGTGTTTGTAGCTCTGTCGCAACAATATTTACACAAGCCCCAGAAAGGAATTAGTGCACAGGCTGAAAAGAAATAAACCAGCAGCATTTCCTGGGTCAGTTATAAGAAGGGCAATTAGTGATCCACTTCCTCATCACTCCTTTCAGCGGCAGAAGAATCAGAGTCCTGCACAGATTTATCTCGACCTCTGGTTGTCAGGCTGGAGATTATCCATGCGCCTGGATTAGGGTTTCACTTCTGCATCTAAAACTTAGCACTAAATTGAATTCAAATGTCAAGGAACTCGCTAGCAGTACATCTCTGCTTCCAAAACCAGTGTGC
The DNA here is from genome assembly GCF_037157495.1 of Lathamus discolor. Taxonomy (NCBI): domain Eukaryota; kingdom Metazoa; phylum Chordata; class Aves; order Psittaciformes; family Psittacidae; genus Lathamus; species Lathamus discolor. The sequence goes on from NC_088893.1 coordinate 19,440,468, forward strand.
AGCTACAAGGATATGGAGTAACGTAACCAATGCTGACAAATCCCCATTCAATACAAATGGACAAATCACCTGAGCACGCTGAGTAATGTGTTTGCTGTTTTACCTGCTCAAAGGAATGAAGTCCACTCTCCTTACCCAGCCGTACCATGTCTTCCATTATCGCTTGCTGCAGTGCCTGGGTTAAAGCACAGGAATTCCTCGTGAAATGTCAGAGGCAACCTTACATGCAATTGATGTCATTGCTCATCAAGAAAACACGTTTCTGAGTAAAGTTCAGAATACATAGTTATATAGTTAATACATAATTAGCAAATATTATAGTTAATACATAGTTAATACATAATAGTTAATACATAATTAGCAAATATTCTATTACAGAAATGCACAAACGCTTGCACGGTGTGATGATGTTAACTGCTTCCTCAGTGCGAAAAGTAAGGTGATGTTTTATACGTGCACAGACAGAAAGACAAACCTTATTTCTACAGAGTTCTGCATAAGATCCGTCAAACCCTCTTTTCCTTGCCCAGCCTGGCATAACTTCGGAATCAGGCACCACAATTCCCACCAGAAAGGCCTGTCGGTGGAGGAGAAGGAGAGTTGCAGGCAAAAGCTGAACACTATATAAGGCCCTACATTGATTTGAATACAGAAGCCAGGTGAATTTGCTACGTGTTTATCATTTCTTGTGTAATTATGTCCATGATTTACTAACTCGTCATCATCAGTTATAGTTGGGTGTCTGTGCCTTTTCCTCAGATAAAGTGGTTCCCTGTGACTGTATCATTTATACACGTTTAATCCATAGGCTTGTGAACCTCAGGCAAACTCCTATGCCAAGGGAAGCGTTGTGCTTGTGGGCAACAAATATGGAGGGATGAATCACAAGGGTTTCAGAAGCTGTACATGTTTGTATAAATATCCAAAGAAATGGGACAAGATTGGTCAAAATGTACCGGCAGTGGCTGCGGAGCAGCAGTGGCTTTGCCTTCTCTTGGCTTACCGCAGGCAAGGTGGCAAATGAGAGCATTAGGGACCCAAAGGGTGACACTGAAGCAAATTTAAAGGCTTGATCTTCAGCCACAGCATCCTCCAAGCTGCTTATGCTACTGCATGGCTGGCAGCCAGCTCCGCAGCAGGAGGGAGGCACCAGGCTGAAAACCTGACGTGATCCACTCATGCTTTCCCCTCGCTCGCACCCGGCTCTCTGCCTTCTGCTTACACAGGGCAAAGCAAGACCTTGTGAAAGCTTCGTTTTTACCTGCAGGCTGTCTCCGTGGACATAGATCTGGGCAACAGGGTCACTGCGGATGTAGATGTTCTCAATCTTCTCCGGTGCAATATATTCTCCCTGAGCGAGTTTAAATATATGCTTTTTCCGATCAATAATTTTAAGTGTCCCATTCTGGTAGGAGAAAGAAATGAGAGGTTATTTAATCACAGAGACTCAGTAAGCTGGTTTTAACAGAGCTCTTTACATGGCCAGAAAGTGCTTCGCTGATGTACCAAACTTATTCTGTAAAATATAAACTTAATCCTCCGTAAAGGCAGATCCGCTTGGAAATATAAGTTGGGTACTTGGAAATTTAAATAGGATAATACAATTGCCACAAGAACTAAGATTCTGATTGGCACGCACAGGTAACCATTTCCCAATGTCCCCCGTGTGAAGCCAGCCCTCCTGGTCCAGCGCCTCCGTTGTCTTCTCTTCATCCTTCAGATAACCTTTGAAAACGTTTGGTCCTTTCACACATATCTGCAAAACACAGGGTTGCAGAGAAATTGTTGCATTATTTTGCTGTAAATCACCATCAAGCTAAATAAACTCACTAGAACTGAAATATGTTGAAGGTTGACTTAATGACTGCCCTGCTCCATGGAATTAAATGCACTGTGTTATAAAATTACCCGTGAACTAAGAAGTGGGGCTTGCAAAACTGATTTGCTCCAAGTTGATTTGCAGTCAGCTTGCAGCTAAAAACACCCCCGACGTTATTTCAATGAGCGCAATTTATGTGCAATACAGAAATAACAGCAATGTGGAAATCACAGCAATTCAGCTTTTCTTAGCTGAATTAATTCCATCTTAGCTGTTAAAGGAATCAGTCAGGGCATTGGCTGGAAGTACTGCCACAGCCCCTCTTTAATTAATGCTTTGCTGCTCTGTTTTCCTTTCCCAATTGCAATATATAGCACATCAGCAAGCATGTGCCTTACAAAGGCTTCTCTAACTACGTAAGTACTTAACACAGTGTTAACTAGCAAGGATTTGATATAAAAATGTGATTTTCTACCTCTCCTTCTCCTTTGGAAGCAAAATAATTCAGCTCTTCCACATCCTTCAGCTTGATTAAGTTACAGGGCAAAGGAGCTCCTACATGACCTGGAAAGCAAAGTTATCAAGTCACTTCTCATCAGTCCTAGAAACAGTAAATAGCAGTTGCTTGCATGGTTGTAGATACACTGGATGTTCTAGCAGGAAATGTGTCTCCATGCAGCAATAATTTCCTTGTTCGGGTTTTGTGTTATTGAGACTAAATACCCAAACTTCCTCTTTGGATATAAACCCTGTTTTCAAACATATCGAGATACAAACCGTGTCTCCATTACCCGTAAGGGATTACCCCTTTTTTAAGCTGAATTCCTTACAAAAGCACACAAAACTTTGGACTCTCATCGCTTTAGGAAAAAAAAGGAAAGAGTTCCAACCCAAACCAGTCTGGGATTCTAGGATTATCTGAACCCTGCTTAGTGCCGATTTTCATGTGATTTTGTCCAGATTCAAAAGCTCTGAAAGCCTGAAACACAGAAAGTATTGCGTAGCGGTGGGTCTCTATTCAAAGCCTGGCTTTGCTCGCTAAGTCCGCAAACGTGCCCATCTTTAATTTATTCCAGCGCTTCTTTCTAACAGACATTCGTCTGAATTCACGTCCTGTGCTCTAGAGAGGACTCAGAGCACCAGCAGTGCAGAGATGAGAGTGCCACAAAGAGCACCCCGAGGGACAATTCCAAACCTCCCCAGGCAAACGTGCCCAGCATCTGATCCCTGTGCTGTTATTCTGGCCTAATGACAGTTCCAAGAACATCGTATTTGCTGCAGATCAGTCACACAGTGGTGAATGCCGATAGCACCCTGTGATGTTACAGTCCTGAATTCCCTAAAGAAATCTTTTCTCTCTGGAAAGGATGGAAGAAAATCATTACCTGATGTCCAGTCACCTGGGGTTGTAAAGGTGCACCCAGCCGTGCACTCTGTTTGGCCATAACCTTCGTAAACCTGGCAAAGAAACAGGTATCTTTAAAACAGCACGGAGGGCTTCACTAATACACAACAAGATTCTAAGCATTGCTTTCTGTTGTGCACCCCTGGAGCTGCAATGACAGGAGAACATTCTATATGGGACACATTCCCTGGCTCTTACCATACCCAGTATTTCACTGACATGACTAGGAATTGTCTCTGTAGAGTTGAAGTAGTGAGAAGACAAGTTCAGCTCTTAGCTTTCGAGTCAAGGAGTGTATTACTTTATGGGAGGAATTTACTAGTGAGGGCGAAAAATGGGATCTTGGTGGGATGTTTTGAAAATACACCTTTTACATTAATTTTGCCTAATTTTAGGCTCTTCAATGAGGCCTTTTAGTTGCCCTGGCCTTCCTGTCAAAGAGAAATAACACAGAGGACAGCTTAAGTGGGTTAAATTGCCCTCTGAAGATTATCTTTCTCCATTTATATATAGAATAAAGCTCACGTAACGAAGTTCTGAGCACATGCACCAGTATATTTAATTGCACATACTCAATTAAGCGCTGAGAGCAGCTGGGATGAGTCCGTGCTCTTTTCTGACAGCTGCCTGCAGCACAAGCAGCTCTTGTCTGCTGCTCCTTTCCAGGACTACCAGGAAGGGCTCCTGCTCCAGCCTCGAGGCTGCGGGAGCAGAGCTCCAGGGACGCGCTGCTCTTGGACCAGCCCTGATAAAGCTGCCCTAAACACAGCTCTGAGGCTCTAACCCATCTTCTTTCTCAAAGGCAGTGTATTTCCCAGCTCGCAGTGAACAAACACATCCAAGCAGCATCATGAGCCCACCTGGCACCCGAGGGCTGCACGGAGGAAGCCCAGCACGGTTGGAGATGCAGGAGCAGCGCCTGTGACGATCATTCGAACGCATCCACCAAGACTTGCCTGTTCGACAGCAGGAGAAAAGGGAGGAAAGCATCACAGGTTACTGCTGGTGGCAAAGCCAGCAGCACCCATGAGTACTGCTTGTACAGCCCATGCACAGGCGCTCTCTCTAGAATAGAGGCAGGGAATATCTTAAGGTGCTTTCCAACCCTAACTATTCTGTGATTCTATGAATATGAACCAGCTCTGAATCTTTCCTTAGGGGTAAATCCAGCTAAACCTTAAAAGCAATAACTCCCTCTTGCAGGTAAATACAGTGCCTAAAGTATAAACCATTCAATGCATAGAGATGAGAATCCCCCATCGCTGGCAGGATGAGCAACATCTGCTCTGGGGAACTGTGGGGTACAAACCAAACCCCTTCTCCTCCAGTGCTCTTCGCACCTCATCAGCTTTAATGAGTAGGCTCCCAAGCCATCTGAATTAACACTGTCCCTCTCTTCAGGCAGATGACCTTCGAACATTCCTGGAGGGTGCTACATCAACTCCTCTGTCGCATTTTACTTCCTTCTCCCCCCTTCGCTTGCTTTTCCTTATTCTAAAAGAAGAAAGCCCAGCACAAAGGAAGAGAAGGGACTGAGCCTGCCGGTCTCGCCAGAGCCCGAATCAGTATGCAGCCCACCTTGCCTCGTGTCTGCGCGCCCGGCAGCGCCGTGTGAGCCCTGCTCTGCGCACGCTGAGGGCAGCTAATCCGCAGGCCAAAAGTGCAGCCGGTTTCTTCAGTTAAAAATAAAGCAGCATGTCTCCAAGGTAAGTTATCCGATTAAAAAAAATGAAGCAACAGAGCCTCCCGGAGCAGCAGAGAGCCCAAACCCCTGGGTTGAAGCCAATTTAGTCCTTTTTTCATGGGGAGATACATAGCACACACCAGGGCATTTGCCTTTGTTTCCCTTACTGTTAAGCCATGATTTACACGTGAATTTTTCTCTACACTCTTTTCTTGTTTTCATAGGGGAAAAAGCAGGTTTGAGTTTTTCTCTGGAGGGAGGCTTTGGACGAGGGCCTGCAGGGACAGGGCAAGGGGAATGGCTTGAACCTGCCCGAGGGGAGCCTGAGCTGAGCTCTTAGGCAGAAGCTCTTCCCTGTGAGGGTGCTGAGGCGCTGGCACAGGGTGCCCAGAGAAGCTGTGGCTGCCCCATCCCTGGCAGTGCTCAAGGCCAGGTTGGACACAGGGGCTTGGAGCAAGCTGCTCCAGTGGAAGGGGTCCCTGCCTGTGGCAGGGGTTGGAGCTGGAGGAGCTTTAAGGTCCCTTCAACCCAAACCAGGCTGGGGTTCAGTGATTCTATGAACATTCCCAGTTGAAATCCAACCGCGAATCCAATCTTATCTGTAGAGAATTTGCAGAAAACTTTGAAGCAACATCTCATTGATCAGATACTCCTCTTTCCATGCCCACCTTTCTGAATTTCATTCCCATTGAGAGGAGGCAGAGATAGATTTGATGTAAATTTTGGCATCTTATGCACGGTGTTTAAAAAGAAATATATAACTAAAAACCAAACGTGGCAGAAGTTAATGCAAAAGTCAGTGGAACAATAAGCTGTGCTCCATTTCCTTTCTCTATTCAATTTTCAGTCTGCTGTTCAGTAGTGAGTACAACTGCCTACAGTTCATCATAAGGCAAGCGGACCACGTTGACTTTCATGAACACCAGTCACTGCTAGAAGAAATGAGAGCTCTTTGACCTTAGCCTCACTTATTAAATGGCTTACCTGTATTTTGTTGAAGAACAGTTTATCCCACAAGCTGTCATTTCTAATGATCCCCTTTCGAACTTCAGCCTTTTTCCTTCTTGCAGCAAACTCCAGGACCCAGCGCTTGAGGGACGTGTCTGCTTGGCTGAAGATCTGCAGCACAGAGAGAGCGCATCAATAGCTGCTCTTACCGTCACAGCGCCTGGCTCTGCTGCTGCCAGGTAGGGTGCAGTGATGTTAGTGGTACTGTTAAATGAGGCCACACGGGGCTTTGTTAGTGGGGATATAGAGGAGTGGTTTGTCCCGCTCCGTGCGCTATTGTACGTGGTGTTTCCCTGGGAGATAAAACAGAGGGGATGGTAGTTGGCTGCATTTACATGACTGCTACTTCTATATGATTTCCATGATAGGATCCAATGAAATCATACAATCTGAGCAGCTGGGAATGAGCAACTTGACTACTGGAGCAGGTCTCGTTGCTGGCTGAGGAGGTGATGGGGGGGCTGCGTTGACCTGAGCTTCATCACACACCAGCACGTACTACATCTCCACAAACAAGAAACCAGCAATGCCCACCCCTCTACTGAGGAACCAGAACCCCTGATCCAGCAGTCCTGACCCTGGGGAAAAATTACACCAGTAGCTTGTGCTTGAGCTCATCTTTAGAGGGTAAGTCTGCAGAGCAGTAAATATTCCCAGCCGGTCAAACAGATTTAACATGACCAGATGTGTCTTTACCACCTCTCAAGACTATCTCTTAGATATAAAGATTTCTAGATCCAGAATCCACCCCACGCTGACACTGCCTAAATCCTCATAGTCTTTTTGCAGCTCCTCATTTTCAGCTGTCGTTGCCACCAGGAATAGAGGCCCAACTTCCAGAACTGGTTGAAGGGCACAAAGAATCCTCATGCATCCAGGTCTGACCAGCGTTTCTGTGATGAAAACATCCCTCATCTCTGGAAATGTCACTAGGAACCTCAGTGAGAACAGGGCATGAGGCTGATACAGAGGGATTTAGTCCGTGTCAGCAGTCTGCATGAATCAACTTACACATTGGAGCAGCCCTATCACTTCCACAGGGTAAGAGTGTGTTTGCAGTAAGGCAGAAACAGCATCGTCTGCTCAGGAAATCTCTGGGACTGAGGGGATTCTTTCACATAAGTACTAGAGGCACATAAACTTTATTGCCACAGAAAGAGCCAAACTTCACTCACCTTATCATACATTCTGTTCAGCAGCCGCGGCACGACAGGGAAGATGGTTGGGCGCAACGCTTTCATGTCATCAGATAAGAGGCGAATATCGCCTTGGAAGAACCCGATGCGCCCTCCGTGGCAGTACACTACAGACTGATGGGAGGAAAAGGAACACGTGTCATCTCCCTGCCTTTAATTCCCGTGGCAGAGCAGCCCCCCCAAGCACAGAAATGCCTTTCCTAAAATCCTGCTTTCCAATATGGCAAAAACCAGGGCTTCAGAAATACATAAAAAAGTAACAGTAAATTTTGCACTGAACAGAAATATCCGGATAGTTCTGGGCATTTCAGTACTGGCAATTCAGCATCCACCGAATTTGCCACTGGTTCTGGAAGAAGAGGGAGCCGAAGCTGTTTTGGAAGGGATTTCCCTTCATCCCCTGCATACAGGGATGGAGAAGTCTGAGATTCTGGATCTGAACTCTTTTAAGGCCAGGCCTACCGCAGTAGCTCACAGCATGAGCACCTACTGTCAATAAAGAAATGGATATTAAGAAACGCTGTAAAACACTGAGCAGGGGCCGGGTTTTAGGTGTTAATACTTTAGTTTTGTTTAAATACAACAATATATTACGTTAGCAGTACAGTGCCTGATCCTGCATCCCCGAAATAGAAGCCCCCTTCATAAAAGGTGCTCAACCTGTATGGAAACTACTGATCCAGAAGGTTTTGTGCTTGGAAAGCAGACAGGCGACTTTCACTGGGTTGGAATAGAGGAATATGCAGGATAGAGTGTGAGGAGCCCTGGTCATCAGTAACCCCAGAGAGGACTGAGAACATCAGCTCCCTTTGGTGCACTTGTCTCCCCCATATAACTAAACCAGTTTAAAACTCCTTTAAGACACACCTAAGTCTTTTTGTGGGACTCCTAATTATCCCTAACACTGACTGGAGTGCTCTCACTGCTCTGCCAACAGAGCGTGTGTCCATCAACTGAAACCACATGTGATGTGGTTAATGACCAGCACGCTGCTGAATCTGTGTACCATGCTGCACATGCACAGGAATTGAAAAACAAGGAAAAGATAATCGTGGGGATTATAAATAGCTGCTAGAAATATTAGCTGTAAAGAATGTATGTGTCTAGTTTTCACTGTAAGTTCCAGGAACTGATGGTGTTGGGTAAAACTGGGCAAGCTGACACAGTGCTGCTGTTCCGAATGCTTTTGAAAATGATTCTTTATCCCTTTTGGGAAAAACCTTCACATCAATGAGCTTTTTTAGCAGGGAGGATAAAGCCGAGCATCCTTTGGAGCCTGTTTCAATACAGCAGCATCCTGTGAAACAAGGGGATCTCAGATGGTTCTCATGGCTTTTTCTCCCTCATCGGATGACTTGTTAGGAGTTATATTACAGGGGTGGCACACTGACCAGCTTGCCTTGCGAGGGCAGAAAGGCTGTGCTGTCATTCGCCAAACCTTCAACGGACTTTCACTCCCAATCTGCAAGGATTTTAACAGGGCAGAACATACTACTTCTGGCACCGGTGTTACTAAGAAGTGGAGTTTATACTCGGATGCTTGTCTGGCTCAAAAGCAATCGCCCCTGAGAAAGCACAGAGCTGCAACCGAATTCAGATCCAGTCTTTACGCACTGGACCAGGTTTTAGTTTGCAGCTTCTCAAGCCAGGAGAACTGATGTGATCATCTCCTCCGGTGTGCATGACACCCCGATGCAGCACAGATCTTCATCTGGCTTTTCGGAAGGAGATGCAAGAAGTCAGTTCTCAGGCTGGCCTGAGTCAGCACTGCTCTTTGCCATTGTTTCCGGGGCACATGGACCACCTCATGCCCACCGAACGCTGCCTTGCAAGCAGGATCACGAGTGGCACACCATGGTCTTGGTTTCCTCTTTCTCAGTGTCTGCACGTTTTCTGCAGAGCTGGTTATTTATGCAATAAAAGGGGTTTAGCTGATGTAGAAAATGGCACAAATTACCCTCTTGCTCCCCTGATACCGCATCCCAAAGTGCTCTGAAAAGCTTGCCCCAGAACTGTGCAGGTGGCAGTTTCTGCTCATGGACAAAGGGCTGGTTTCCAACCTCAAAGACACCAGCGTAACCTGAAGAGCTTGGGAAGCTGTCCTGGAATCGCTCTGGACTCATGGCAATGTCACTGAGACCAGAGACGGGGCTCTGGTGTTATGCATGTGGCACTTCTGGAGTACAAGCATTTTTAGTGCTACAGGACATCGCTGGTTATTTAGTACTGTATTCATTTCATAGGGGTTTTTTCGGTGTGGAAAAGGATGATTTCCACTGACACCAGGACCTTACCTGTACCATTCTCTCAAACATGTGTGCTAAAGGCAAATAGGAAATGTGTACATCCTCACAAGTAGGAGACCACTGACTCTGGAAGAAAACACAAGGAGCCCCACGAGGCCTCGTCAGTTCGGGCAGGTTTCTTACCTGTATAACTCGTTCAAACATGTGAGCCAGAGGCAGGAAGGAGATGAGCACATCGTCCTGTCTCGGAAAGATCACTTTCTGCAGGTGAAGGGCATGGGAGACAGAAAGGAAAGAAACACTGACAGGAAGACAACAAGAAAGTCATAAAACAATAAAGAGAAAAATGGCACCAGAGGAGCAAAAGGGTAAAGATTGTCAAGAGAGGAAGGGAGCAGCGTACAAAGTGAAGCGTTAAGCCATAGCATCAATGAAGCTCGGTTAGCAGGAGGAGTAAAGAGCACGGAGATGTACACAGAGGGCAGCGGAGAGGTCTCTCCGCGGCAGAAGGCGCATTGTATCCACACAGCTCACACTGGAAACGGAGGCTCACCCTGACAGAGAATCCCATTTTATCCATTGCTTTCTACCAGGAGGTGCCGAGACCAGGATTCGCGCCCTCAGCTCTGTGCAGACCCGCAGGATCCTGGTGCAAACCTGCAGGAGCCTCCTGGGAATCCGCCGGGCTCCGCGGCGCATCCCTTTTCCCCATTGCACAGAGCCCAGCGGAGATCACAGTGTTACCAGCGTCAAAGCTATTGATTTTTTCCTCCTTTTCCTTTGGTTAATCATTGGTTTGAATCAGAATAGGTGGGAAAAATTAATGATTGTTTTTCAGCTGCAAAAATTAATGACTTCTGTTAGTGTTTCTTGTCATTTGAAGTGATTAAAGTGGAATTTTAAGGGCATTATCACTGCCCCACAGACAGGCGCAGGGGGGGAAAGAAGCTGGACAAATTATGCCAGAAGTAAAGTTACCGAAGTCTTCAGTTTGCCAAGGTTTTAACTCTCTCACAGGCTGGAATAAACACAGGCCCCGGGAGCCTTACTCAACCGATGCCCTACCTGCTTTACTACCTGCCTTTCCAAGGGTAAGGCTTGCTATAACATTACAGATAAGACAACCTGAAAGCCTGATTACTCAGTAACTTGCCCCAAGGCCAGTGGTTAGAGGAAAATGGGTATAAAATCTATTAGCCCACAGTATTAGCAGTTCATACCCACTTTTTATCTCCACTGCTGTGATGGAATGGGTAACCCATGGCCTGGGACATGGCACTGAAGGGAGGCACAGGAGATACTTCCCTAGGGAGTATCTTATTGGAGTTAAATCTGGGCAAGTCAGACTGGGGGATGTTCTGCCACCCATTACCTAGCGAAGTCAAACACGACTGACAATATGGGTGTTTTCAGCATCCCATTTCATATGATTTCCTGTGTCAGCCTGAATTAAGCCATTAGGGGCGGCAGATCTGATTATACATCATTTCAGGTTGGCCTTGTTTTCTGCAAGCACAGGAATGTAGACCCATTAGCATCACTAGCTGTGCTGCTTTTGTCTTTAACACTGCTTTAAGTGCCCAGATCGTAAATGATTTTGTTTTAAATCAGGCCAAAGTGATGACATTGAACAGTGCCTCACAGTTGGCACAGGTGTCCAGTTAAATGCAGAATGAAAGCAGCTTCTTAGCATCTGAGAACAACCGTATAAGGGCTCTAGGGTCACTTGAAAAATTGTTCTATTGATCAGAATCCCTGACCTAAGCAAAGCTGGCACAGGAGTGTGTGAGCAGCAGATCTGCAGCACTTCTCAGCTTTACGTATCTTGATTTTGGTGATCCAAATCTGTTGCATTTTGCTCCCTTGCATTTCTGTGGTTAGGCATTGCCCTACTCGTGTGGGTCGGCTACAGGCATTTGCGCTCCCACTAACACCACTCTGGGGACTGAATGTGCAGCCACTTACACCAGACTTGTGTCTCCTTCTGATACCTCCAAGATTAATCAGAGTATCTCATTGCCAGAGTATCTCACTGCCATCGACAAACACTAAATCCATTTTTGTGGGCCAGTCCTGGAAGCTGCCAAGTTGCCCCAGCTCCCTCTAAACCAGTTCTCTTCCAACATAAATGTTCCTGCCCTTTGAAGCTCAGACCTATCTATACACCAGCTTTCATTTGAGCATCTCACTGCCTCTGAAGCCAATGACAGCTCCGTGCTGTGAAGCCCAAGGGCTGGCTGCAGCAAGCTGTTGGCATTTCATACTGGGAATTACTGGAGTCACAACCCTGCAGATACTCAAACACATGAGTTCAGAGGGACTCCTCACATCACGAGTCCGAGTTTCCTTACGATGCAGGTCTGGAAATCTCCCAAAGTTCAGGGATTAGGATAACTAGACCGCAGCATTTTCACCACCAACAGTAAGACCAGCAAAGGGTACAAGGTGACAAATTGTCCACCCGTGCGTACGTCACTGCTTTACGGAATTGCCTGTTTACAACAAAAAATAGATTCTGTATATTTGTTAGGTCCTTAGCATGCTGTGCTAGAGCAAATCTGCTTCCTGTATCACTTATAAACATGAGTTTACACATTGCCTAAAACATTGTACAGGTACTTGGCCAGTGCTATGCTTTTTTAACAGGCATTACAGAAAGTAAGATATACTGTGGTATCAATGAAATTAATCATTCTTGTAAAAAACTTCTATATTCTTTTATATATATATATATATATGCACTTAATAAGCAGAGAGGTTTAAGTGAGGACATTGTTTGGGCACAGCACAAAGAGCACAAGTGGACCCTCTACACTTTTCCAAGCACCACTTGCACAGTGCTCGTTTGCTCTCCTTCTTCTTCAAAAGGAGTTAGTGAATTGGTTTGCACGAGCCGACACTGATCCTCAGAAGCACTCTGTGTCCTACAGAACCAGAGAGCCAGTGTTGGAAAAGGGATTTAATGCCCTCCAGTGCTCTAAGCTCAGACTCGCTCCCATTTCTATGCATTTGGCCTTCCGAGTAAGAGAAATTTCACCTCTCATCTGCAAAGGCACCTTTCCTTTCCACAAAGCCCATGCAGGACACAGCTGAACCCCCCAGCCCCCTGCACGGGGCAGTGTTTTCTAGAGCAGGGTATTCACCTCCGTCACTTTCAGAAAGCCCGAGAAGTCCGCGACCACGTTCCCATGGGTCAGCATGGCACCTTTGGGGTTCCCTGCAGGAAACAGACAGAGATTTGGCAGATGAGCAGCGGGGAAACTTCCGAAAGCTCAACAAAAACCACAACAGAAATGGTTAAAACATTAAATTCTGCGTTCGAAACCATAACTTTCTCAGTCAGCTCCGTGCAGTGACCTGCACCAGCAGCACTGAGTGCAGCACTCAGAGTGTCATACAGTGATACTATAAGCACAAGTATTTCCATTGGAGACTCTGAACAACCCTTTGCATCAGAAACAACCCAACTGCAATTTGTGAGAGCACTCGGATGGAGCAGTTCGATGGGCATGGCCGTCAGACCTTGCTGGCTGCTCCCAGCCTTTCCAATAGGATTCGTTTCACACAGATTTTGGCTAAGAATGATCTTCAATACCAAGAAACCCCATTTAAAAAGCTGTCACGCTCTTCCTTAGCCCATGCGCTGGATAACACTGTTATCCCTGCAGGAAACGGGCAATACACAGTAAAAATTAGGCTACAAGAAGGCCCCATGAGACTGGAATTAAGGGAAGTCATTGATGCTGCCAGCAGCAGAGCAGAGGTGGAGACAGCACTGAGCCCATAAGGCAACCACATCCCAGTGCAGTGCTGGCCACTGCACCTGCAGCGATTCACCTCCACACTGTCAGTGTTTGCCTTTTCACCCTCTTTTCTCTCTTTTGCATTTCGTATCTGTTCATATACCAAAATACTGGGTCTGTCAAGCGGCAGACACTGAAATCTCCACCAACCAGAGCCAAGGGTTCCATCCGAAACTCCCTCCTTATAGTGCTGGCTCAGAGGACTCCGCACATCCTCCTGCCACAGCACTGTCCCTTTCCATCACCCTCAAAGTGTTTATTGCCGAAAAGGAGGTGCAGGTCAGCTCGAAGCAAGATTATGAAGCCAGCCTCTCTCTCCCCAGCGTGCTTTTAAGCAGATTGGTTTAATTCAATCATGCCACTGCAACGTAGCTCCTGCTATGCCATGCGGAAGCTGATCAGAGGAGCTTTGCCTGTGGGCACCTTGCGTAGCCCCAGCACTGGGATACCCCAGGAGCTCTGCAATCCTGTTACAGCTAATGACGGATGCAGCAAAACTATAACCCAGCAGAGATTTCGCTCTGGCTTCCTCAGATTAGGAAGGGGGCAGCGGTGTTTTGTGAATTGCTTTCAGCACAGGGAGATATTAATCCTCTTGGTTTGGGGTCTGTTGGCACCCACGTGGCACAGCCCAGCTCAGCGCTGATCCCTGTGCCCTGCCTGTTCCCTGCCACTGCCTCTACTCAGCCTTGCCAATAGTTAAATAAAGGCCCAAGCAGAAGTAGTCATCATTGCAGGCATTTATTGCACTAAATCAGGACGTTTCGAACACTGTATTTTACTGAAAACCCATGCTTGGTGTCCCAAGTGCCTGGGAGCAACTCGGTCCCAAATCCTTGCAGATGAACAGGGTGCACAGGGCATGTTTTGCTCTCATGCTCATCCTCATCCGAAGCTCGGAGGTGAAACTGGGGCTGACAGCTTTGCCGTGTTGATGTTAGGTTAGGCTCCTGCCCCAATGTGTTGTACCTCAGGCTTGCGGCACCAGCTCATACAGGCAGGTTTCCATTTACAGACACTTATTTTCACAGCACACATGGATCCAGATGTCAGGAAAGCTCCATGAACCAACGTTGGTTGATCCAGAAACCACTCGTTAGTTGTATTTAGCCAAATACACATGCTCAGCCCTGGCAATTCTATCCATAGCCAGACTCCTGCAGCATAGCACAAGTTCTTCTGTCTTGGCACCAGCAGGTTACACACAGTGAAGAGGATGTGCTCATTACTGGCTTGGAAGTTCAACAGTGTGCCTACCACCTATACCAATGGCAGATCTGGCTCCTGCACCTTGGCACAGCTCTGCAGCCTTCTGGAAGGTTTCATAGAACCCCAGCCTGGTTTGTGTTGGAGGGACCTTAAAGCTCCTCCAGCTCCAACCCCTGCCACGGGCAGGGACCCCTTCCACTGGAGCAGCTTGCTCCAAGCCCCTGTGTCCAACCTGGCCTTGAGCACTGCCAGGGATGGGGCAGCCACAGCTTCCCAGGTGCTTTGAACTCAGACTCCTGTATCATCCCACCTCTGACACCACTGATCTGCTTTGGCACCATCAAGACCAGAGCCTGTCCAGGATCCTGAACCAGCTGCAAACAGGACACAGAGGAAGGATCCACGATGCTCACACTGCTCCAGTCCTGCCGTGGTGCTCTGAGCAGAGGTACTGAGTCTGCATCAAAGACAGCGGTGTTCCAGAACAAACCATGCTCCCATGGGAGCTGCAGCTCTTTGGGATGGGGGATTCCTGCAAATTCCAGCCTTCTTTAGTAGTTGTAAGAGTAACCAACAAAACGGATCCCTCTTGCTACGAGCCCCTTCCCAGAACTACCACTTTGAGATTAAAAGGTTGGCAGTGATACTGCTTTCCCTTTAAAATAAATCAATGCCAGACCTGTAACACTGCTCTCAAGCTCGAATTCCCTTATCCAGACACTCCTTGGGAGTGTCCCGTTACGGAAAAGGGGCAGGTAGTAGCCCGGGTATGGCAATTTGTCCTTGTCTTGGTGCCAGGCTGGTTTGGCAGTTCTTATAAGCAAGAGGAGGACCTTTTCCATCTTGCTAAATGGGTCTTCCGAGCAGCAGCTCCGGCACTGACTCAGTGGTGTGATCCGTCAGCACTTTGGGATGCAAGCGCTCCTCTCCTCCGGCCGTCAGGGATATGCACTGACAGGCTGTGAGGAAACGCTGGGAAGCAGTTTTTATCCAACGGGTTCGAGGTGGATCCTTGAGGAATCGACAGCTTGCTTCTCTGATGGCTTGGGGGCACCTCTGTGCCTCTGGCCCACTTCCGAGTGCTGATGATTCCTGGGTACCACAATGAAAGCTGGTCTTGACATCCTGTCATCTGAGCTCAGCAGTGTCAGCCTCTCGCAGGGCAGGCATCTGGGCATCTGATCCTATCAAAGAAAAGCAGACATTAAAGTCCACTGCTGGGGTTTGTTAGAAACAGCTGAAATTGTTTCCCACTCTACAATTTCCATGTTACGAACTCTCCAGCTGAGGTTTGTTTCACACCGTACAAAAGGATTTAGAGCCCTTGAGGACTAAAAAAGCCTTTGAGAACATATCCCTTGGAAGAAAAGCCTAAATCTGACCATTAAAAATAGCCTGGCATGGGCTATATAAAAAGCCAAGCGTTTTAGATCAAAACACAACATGGAAAACAGATCAGAGCACTGATACAACCCCTGCAAAAGGCATGAAGTGATGTGCAAAGTCCTGCAGCAGCAGAACTGGGCTGGCAGCTCACAAAGCATTGCTCTGTGAGTGTTTTGTTAGGAAATGATGTGCAGGATAAGGAATCTCGGATTTGGATGGGAGAAAGCAAAATGCTCCCTGGTTGTCCTATTTCTGTAACTTCAGGCATGTTCCTAAGAAAAGCACAAAGTCGGGAGCCAGCCCAGGATTGTGTTTGTGAACAAAAACATCAAACCCCTTCTCTGGTCAGAATGTCTTATTTAGAACTAAAAATATTGACAAAAACGTGACCTGAAAACAAATCACTGCTCTGCCCTTTAGAACCCACACAAACACATGGTGCCCACTGTGTCTGCAGGCACAGCTCCTTTGGGTTCCTGCCATTCCAGGCTGTGCCCAGCCACTTTGCACTGGCAGAGCCGGTGCTCCCAGCACACAGGCTGCGATGTCCATATCCTGCACTGGGATCAATCTTTTCCTTTTAGGGATTCCCAGTGCTAAGACAGAGCAGAGGTCAGGCTCCTTTCGCACCATGCACTGCCCTGAGGTACCCTGAAGTGCCCAGACCTCAAAACTAAAAGCAAAGTTAAAATCCCTAAAGCCACATTTTGAGTTTGCATTTGGAGTTGATAAAGCAGTTGCCTACCTGACCTGCAGTACAGGTCTTCTCCAGGAGGTGGAAGATGAAGATGTTCCCTCTTGTCCAGCCTCATCTGCAGCCTTTGCTCTCTGCAGGCTGAGCAGCACAAGCAGCTCCCTTCCTGGAGGGCAGCTTGGTGTCAAGCAGCATCTTCTGCTTGCCTTGATCAGTGGAGGCCAAATCAAGGATGTTCTGGGCTAGGACCAAGCGTTAGGCAACACCAAGAGCAGAGGTGAACCTGGAAGAGCTTGGTCTCTTTCTGCAGGTAAGTTCTCAAGAGCAAGAAAGTCCTGCAAGCTGTATGAAAACCAGGGTCTGGAGAGAGGGGAAAGCTGTGTCTGCTAAGAACAGGCAGGGAAATGATGCTGCTTCTCACTGAGAGAAAGGGGTCAGTGGCTCATGAGTACCAGCAGTGCGGTACCCCATGGCCAGCACACAGGCAAGCTAGGGCTGGGGACACTGGCGTGCTTAGGATACAGAGGATGAAACATGCACAGATTTCCAGACAACTGGAAAATGGTTCTACCAAAGTGTACATCATGGAATGCAAGTGAAAAATAAATATACCAGTGTTTGTAGTTTGCAGCCTACAGACATGTATATACACGTATATCCTTAAGCATTAAAAATGCATGAAAATATCATTGCTATATCAGTATAACATCAAGTTGGCACATATTAAGGTGGTATTAATAATTCATTTCATAATCTAGTCTAAGATTTTGAGATTAAAATGTCTCTTCTTTTACCTGTGGTGCCACTAGTAAAGCAGACAATTGAGAGGTCTTCCGGTCGAGGAGGCTGGAAATGCACAAGGAGAATAAGGAAATCACATCAATCAAAAGCAGATAGGTCAATGGCAGACTGTTGTCATTGTATAAACTTTAAGATCAAACCAATTCTGTTTCAACACTGCCATAAAAAGCTCTCCTTCCCCTTGGCATATGTAAAAGACCATCATAATAGTCTTTATCGGGATTCTTCAGCTGATGCAGACTCTATTCCTCCCTTATGTTTTGTTCCAGCTGCACAAAGGGCATGCTTTAATGTAAGAGGACTTTGATGGAGTCTTTGTCTTGCTAGTATTTTCAAAGACAGCATCTGTACCGGTAGGTGTGTGGGAAAACCTGAGATAATTTACTCATTTCCTGATAATGCTGGAGACATGGGGATACGCAGCAGGAGACAACTTCCCAAAGCTGTTTCCTGGAGTATCTCTGAGTTTGGCTCAACAATGGCGTTTAATTCCTGTCTCCTTGAGATGTTCAGCAAGGATGAACTATCTCAGTTAAGGGAGATGGGTAGGAAGCAAATGCTGCACATCCCAGAGAGGTGGTGGATGCACCATCCCTGGAGACATTCAAGGCCAGGCTGGATGTGGTTCCAAGCAACCTGATGTAGTTGAAGGTGTCCCTGCTCATCACAGAGGGGTGGAACTGGATGAGCTTTGCAGGTCCCTTCCAACCCAAACCACTCTGTGACCCCAGGGGATGGTACTGAGAGTCCTGAGCAAACCTTTCCCTCTCGGACAGTGAAGTAAATGTAGGAGTCAGCTGCAGCTGTGGGTGGGAGAAGCAGCGCATCAACACTCACCACAGGCACATGGCGACTCTCGCGGCCACAGTCCTGAAAGAGATTAAAGCGACAAAGATGACTTCCACTGGGATTGCCGTGGTGTAACCCACTCGCTAATAACCCACAAACCACTGAGGGACAGTGGGAGCTCCAGCAGAAACATCTGTGGCTGACAGCTTATGTCATCTTCTCTGTCCAAAGCTTCTTGCATTAACTGCAATCCAGCCTTGGTTTTCAAGTAGAGCTTGGGTTGGTTGAGCTGGATCGAGGCTGTTTCATCAGTGTAAGGCTGTAACTACATGTAGGAGGGCAGTGTCTCAAACAGCAACCCCCCTTCCTAGGCTTAAATAGCGTGTATCTGATATCTTCTGTGAGCAGGAAGGCTTGAAATGTTGGCTCCCCTATCAACAAGGGATAACGCCAAGAGGCAGCCACACTGAGCATCAATATCACCAGCCACAGGCTGCTCTTTTGTGCTCTCCAGACACTGAACCTGCCACACAGCTCACAAGTCCCTGTTTAGTTACTGGCTTTTTACAGAAGCTACAAAACAGTAAAAGGAAAGGAGAGCAAACGTACCTCCACCTCCTGCATGGTCTGGATGCGAACTCCACAACGCCTCCCTCTCTCTGTCAGCTCCTTTTCAAACGGGTCCATGAGGATGATGGAGCTCAGACCTGGCGTTTCTCTCCTCTCCACATGGTCCAGCAGCGTTCTGGCCTTTTCGGGTTTGTCACAAATGACCGTGGAGATGTCAGCTGGAAGAAAAGCACCCGAACAAGCTGTTTACATCTGTTTCCTAACGCCAGGCTGGCTGCTGGCTCGTAGCATTGCGTCAGTTCCGAAATCCACTTCAGGAATCCCAGACCATACCAAACATTTCTCTTAGGAAATCACTGCGATTTAGTCTCATCTAAATCAGTGCCAGAGCTGCAGCTGACACCTCCGGTCGTGCTGGGATTCAGCTCAAACTGCTGAAACTGCTCACCATGGGGGCTAAAATATCTATGAGGCACAATAGGAAGCAGCACAGGAGTGGGTGGCCGTGGAGTAACTCCCACAGCCAGAGCAGTCCTATCCACCATTGTGCACGAAAGGGCACACT
Organism: Lathamus discolor; assembly: GCF_037157495.1. Classification (NCBI taxonomy): domain Eukaryota; kingdom Metazoa; phylum Chordata; class Aves; order Psittaciformes; family Psittacidae; genus Lathamus; species Lathamus discolor. The sequence goes on from NC_088893.1 coordinate 19,459,643, forward strand.
GGAAATGCAGACCCATCACCGGGACACCCAGCTCCCCAGGAACCTCTCTAAGTGACTCCAAGACAATGAGTAAACTGGCCTGGCTTGTGGGCAGCAACGGAAAATGAACCATTCCGAGCCACAAAGTGGTTTCTGAGAGGACATCAGTCCTGTCTTTACCTGTGTTGACGATGTAACGAATGGCTCCGGGACCCAAGGTGTCATAGAGGGGAACCACCACCATGGAGTAGGTGTAGCAAGCCAGCTCGGAAATGATCCACTGCAGGAGGACATCAGAGCATGAAGGTGAGAAAGGGGCTATGGGAACACATTTAACCCACTTGAGAGCAATCTTCAAGTTTAAAGCAAGCTCACAAGCCAGGAACGTTATTAATGCAGCATCAATTGAGTTTAAAACCTCACCTCTGGGCGGTTCTGAGCAAAGACCCCAATGAACTGCTTCGTGCATGGCTTGCAGCCCTGCTGAATTAGGCCTGAACCCAGAGCTTCTGCTCTTTCAGCCACCTGGAATGCGAAGAGAAAAAGAATACATAGAAAGGTGAATATCAGCAATATCAGACTAAGTGGAGACTGAGCCTGTACAGGGAGGCTCTCAAACTCTCATGTTTGCTGTCTAAAAACCCAGTGGTTTACATTACCGTGAGCCATCAGTAGCTGACTAGCAGCTGATCTCTGGCTGGCAATGCCCATGGGTTTGGAGTGTGTCAGTGCCACTGTCAAGTGCAGGCTAATGGCACTGAGCTGCTCCCTGAGAGCCAGCACCCCTATGTAACACCGGGATGTGCCTGGCCTGGGAAACAGCCCTCACACATCAGCAACCTCCCGGTCAGTGCGTGCAAATAAAAGCTGGAAAGGGCTTTAGACAAGGGATGCAGGGACAGGCCAAGGGGAATGGCTTTAACCTGCCCGAGGGGAGCCTGAGCTGAGCTCTTAGGCAGAAGCTCTTCCCTGTGAGGGTGCTGAGGCGCTGGCACAGGGTGCCCAGAGAAGCTGTGGCTGCCCCATCCCTGGCAGTGCTCAAGGCCAGGTTGGACACAGGGGCTTGGAGCAAGCTGCTCCAGGGGAAGGGGTCCCTGCCCGTGGCAGGGGTTGGAGCTGGAGGAGCTTTAAGGTCCCTTCCATCCAAGCTTTTCCACGATTCCATGATTCCCAGCTCACCTCCTTGTAGGACAGCCACTGGTAGGGCTGATTTGGCTTCCTGAAACCCAGGCAAGGGCCGTTTTCTGGAAGACACAAGCAGAGATGATGGAGTTACGGTGCTGCCCAGCACCACGCTGCAGGGATGCAGCAGAGCCCCCAAAGAGTGAACCTGCTGCTATCAGGGTTGACTCTCACTCCTGGGACAGAGCTCACAGGAGTGCATCTAACGGAGACCAGCTGCTGGGATCCCCCAGCCCCTTCAATCCTCCTCCCTGAGCTGCAGCAGGGACAGCAGCAGTTTGCCCCCATCAGCCTCATTAAAAGACCCTTCTCTGAAGGCAGCGTGAGCATTCGTGTCTGCCAAGGGCTTCCATCCCAAACAGCAGCTCCCACTGCTTTCGCTGCCTTTTGATTTAAACACTTCAAAGTGAAAACTGCTATTCTTAGCCCAGCCTGCTCTGGAGGAGGGGGAAAACAATGCACAGCACTATGTGACAGGAGCGGTACTGGAAATGCTAAATTCATTTGCTAACAGCGCTTACCTGCACGAGATCCATCCCTCCAAACTCCTCCCGAGTTATTTACCTACCCCTGTGCTGCAGGGTGGAATATTTGCAATTCCACTGAGGCTTTTTGATGGTACCGAAAGTAATGTGACAGTGAAACTGTTGTGTTCAACAAGGCAGTTGTGCTCAACAAGGCAGGACATCATAAGCAGCAGACACAGAAATAGTTATGGCAGAGGAGGGAAGAGTCATCGTGGCTTTTCAGAGTGGGAAATGAGGTCTCACAAGTGTGTAAGAGCTCTTTGATGATAACATTGATCGTGGGGTAAGGGTGATGGACTGATACCATGCTCAGCTTTCCTAAGGGCTTCTGGCAGAGCCCTTGCCCTGCGCTGTTGTGGGATATAGGGCTGTAAGCTGTATGAGTAAGTGATGAAAAGGCAGCAACAAGGAGAAATAGCTATCAGTGTCTGCAGCGGAGGAAGAGCTCTGTTGGGTTCTGCAGTTCTACACCTGCGTCAGCCCCGTGTAATGAATTCAGAAACACTCCAGGACTGAATAATGTATGATGAGCTTTGCTGACGCTGCAGAATTCAGGACATTAAGGTATCTGCCAGTGGCAGCAAAGGGATCTTGTGCTACCAAGGGGCTACACAGTAAAATCCAATGGCATTAAGGGCAAAATAATGTGCGTTGCAAATAAGAACCCTAATCCCACATGTTACGGTCCTCTATAGTTTTGGGGCCCCCCCAAACTCTCTTAGACTCTATACTCTCCAGGTTTCTGCACTTTATTGTCCTGCTGTACTCTTTTAGTCTCCCTTTCTCCTTAGCAATGATATCTCCTTCAGTTTCCCACTCCTGTTTCTCTGTTCTTTGTGCCCCCTCCGTACCCCTGGGGACTTGAACGCTTTTTCAGCCTCTCCACACTATTTGTGCCTCCTCCATTCTTTCAGCCTCTGCAACTGACTTCTACAATTTTATGGCTTCCGCATTCTGGTGGCCTCCTGCTCCTTTTCGGGTCTCCCGTGCTCCGTTAGCCTTTGAAGTCCAAATGGGCATCTACACCATTGGTGTCTCCCACACCTTTATGGGCTCCCGCACTCTCAGCCTCTACACTCCCTAAGCTCCCCTAAGCCTTTGAGCCTCCCTCACCATTTGGGACTGCATCATCCTCCACCTCTCCCCTCCTCGGCTCCCATTGCTCCTTGTCACTGTGCTCTCACCAGAGATGCTGAAGCCCCTCCTGAAGACCTCGTACATGGTCCTGGCATCATCGTAGTAGTGCGTCAGGAGCTGCGGGCTGTCCCCGATCACCGACCGGCGTGCTCCATCCAGGCCCTGTGTGACAGGATGTGACAGGATGTGAGACAGCACCACCCGATGGGCAGGAGATGGGGAAACCCCGGACCAGAAAGCAGGATGCTCCGCAGATGCCATATTCCATCCCCAGCACCCAAAGGGGTGGGAGAGGTGGGACATCCACCTTGACACCGCAGTAACATGGAGAACAGTGGAGATCTCGACCCGGACAGGAGATAGTTGATATTTCCCAAGGAGATCTGAGGAGGAATTATGGATCCACAAGCGACAGAGTGGGGATGTGCTGAGGGAGCAACTGCTCTGGGATCCACAGATCCCCAGGGCTGATAGCACAGGCACCTTCTCAAGGACATCTGGTCCAACAGGAAGGACAGATTGAAGCAGAGGCCAGGCTGCAGACCCAGGTGCATGAGGTTCAATAGAGGTGGTTTAGAGTGGGCAGGGTGAGAGTGACCAAACCAGGACTGTGATGTGAGCCAGAAAAAGCCTCACTAAAGCCCTAAACACAGGGGAAAACTCTCTTGGAAAGTGTGAATACTTCCAATCATTTTACGATGTTGGAATTACAGTGACATTTTAGAGGGGACATCACAAAAAGCTGTAAAAATTCCCATCGCGCTTTCAGATACTCATTTAAATGGAGCCAGTTTTCAGATCTATTTCTGCTCTTTAAACCAGAGCAGCTCCATTAAACTTTAAAACCCTTTGCGGGCATGAAAATTAACAACTCCTCAGGCTCTGAGCATGGATTTGGATCTCCTGTTTGTTGTCATTGCCGAGTCTGCATCAGCAGACTCAGGAAACAAGTGCCAGCCGATGTGATCCCATCAGTGGCTGCCTTTCAGTGGTTTCTCCCGTGCAGCGGCAGCTCCTGTAACTTTGGGTCATGGCAAGGCTAAGACCAAACTGTTGCTGAGAATCCAAGAGAATAAATCAATGGGCTGTGCTCTAGTTTTCCAGTTTACAGATAAAGGTGGATTAAGGAGAGATCCCTGGCATAGCGCACCGCACCTCTCATGGCAGTATTGCCTGGGTTCAAACTTAAACAGTGGAGATGGAGGTTGGATGTAAGGCAGAAGTTCTCTGTGAGGGTGGTGAGCCCCTGGAATGGGTTGAACGGAGAAGCTGTGGCTGCCCCATCCCTGGCAGTGCTCAAGGCCAGGTTGGACACAGGGGCTTGGAGCAAGCTGCTCCAGTGGAAGGGGTCCCTGCCCGGGGCAGGGGTTGGGACTGGATGAGCTTTGAGGTCCCTTCAGCACAAACCAGGCTGGGGTTCTATGGTGTCGGGATGCCCCTGGCCTCACCTCGACCTCCTCCGACTGCATCCGCAGGTCGCAGGGCGGCTTCACGGCGCGGGGCCGGCTGGCGAACCAGTAGGCGACGACGGCGGCGAAGGCGCCGATGCCCACGAGCGCCGAGGCGGGCAGGCTGCGGAAGAGCTGGCTCAGGTCATCGAACTCGGGCAGCCGCAGGCTCCGCAGCAGCTCCTGAGCCTGCATCTTCTCCGCCAGCGACACGGCGAACTCTGCAAGAGCCACAGGGATGCGTGAGGGCAGCGTCCGGTGCTGGCCCTTGTCGGGCAATGCAAACGCTGCTCTGCAGCAGTCTTAACATAGAGAGAACAGCATCTTTGAAGAGATAGGAGGATGGAAGAATCACCCCTAACAAGGGGGAGCAGGAGCAGACGGCTCGCTCCTAAAGGGCAACTGAGTACACGTGTGCATTGGGTGATGCAGCTGCAGTCACCTGCAGCAGGCAAATGCTGTGACAAGCTCTGGGATCCAGTTATGACTGAGCTCAGGGCTTCCCTGAGCAATACAGGGGCTGCTGGTGGCCACAGGGTCAGGCAGCACCGCACCATCCGGCCACAAGCCCTCAGCTCATGGGGAGCAGTGCGAAGCCAGTGTGCCCGTGTGTGCAGAACACCGGGCAGACAGCTCCGAAACACCACCTTCACGTTCCCAACCTTGTGTTCCTTATGATGTACCTCAGGGTAAATGATAGGTGAGGTACCAAGGAAGTTTCATTTCATCACTGAAGCGTTTCCTGGAAGAAACTGCAAGGACTGTGGAGCGGAGATAAGGCAGTGCTGGTATCAGGCTGGGAACACGCCACTGCAGGGCCCCTACCCTGCAGCCACACCAGACACGGTGCCTCCGGTGCTCCATGGTGCCAGGGCATTCCCCAACGGGCAGCACCACAGTCCTGCTGTGGGAAGGGCTGGAGCCCTGGCCCCTCGGACACAGTGAGGCTGATGGGGACCCTTGGCACTGAACCTGAAAGCAAAGAGAAAACCTTTTCCCCTTTGCTGTAACAAGGGGTGCGCATGGAGGAGATGGTGATGGGAGGAGTTTTGGGCCAGGATGGCAACACTCTACTCTCATTGCCTCTATACCTGCCAGCATCGCTGCGCTGTGAGCAAGGGACTGGAGTCACGAAGCAAGAGCTGCTCGCTGGGGAAGCAAAGGGCAAGCAGCTGATGGGGCATCCTTCCAAATACTTTGCTTTTCTCTTTGCACCCCGGAGAGAGGAGCAGGGCAGCAATCCCTCTGCTCCTGGGGTACAAAGGTACACTGTCCTCAGGGGACTCCTGTTTGGGTGCTGAGCACACAAGCAGCATTGTAAATACCAGTAAGGGCCCAGTATCAACTCCCCACCAGGGAGTCTCCAGTAACGGCCAGCCCTGCGAGGCTCAAGCCAAACAGATGCTGCAGAGGAGGGGATCCAAACAGTTAAGGTTTCCTGTTAAGCCCCACGGCTCTATTTATGACTTTAACAGCAGCCAAGACCTTAAAGAAGAAGCATTCCTGGGGCAGGAGCCCCTTTCTTCTTGCCCCCTGGCCTCGCTCCAGCCTATGGAGCTATGGAGTGATTAATGGGGGGCTTCACTCCCATGGAGAGCCAGGGCTTCCCACACAGTGGCACCGGTGACATTAACACAAACCGGCTTTTCTCCTGCCGGGAACAGTGTCTGGGTTATGTTGAAGGTCAGGAGCAGCCCCCCCGCAGCCTTTCCCCGTGCTTGTGCCAAGGCAGCTCCGGAGGCCAGCACAGACCAGCCCCAGACAGGGGTACCCCTTGCACAGGGCTCTGGAGGAGGCATTAAAGTTTGCCCAAACAAAAGCCTGAAGCGAACAGTTAACTTCAACCACTACAACGTGGTGGGGGCAGCAGGGAGGCAGGGACAGGCCAAGGGGAATGGCTTGAACCTGCCCGAGGGGAGGCTGAGCTGAGCTCTTAGGCAGAAGCTCTTCCCTGTGAGGGTGCTGAGGCGCTGGCACAGGGTGCCCAGAGAAGCTGTGGCTGCCCCATCCCTGGCAGTGCTCAAGGCCAGGTTGGACACAGGGGCTTGGAGCAAGCTGCTCCAGTGGAAGGGGTCCCTGCCTGGGGCAGGGGTTGGAGCTGGAGGAGCTTTGAGGTCCCTTCAACCCAAACCAGTCCAGGATCCATTGGGCTTAGATTAGTAAATGAAAGTGAGGAAACAGAAGCAGAGTGAACTTACCCCATCAAAGGAAGTTTCCAGCTCCTTTGAGTCCTCTTAATTCCACTGAGACCTGTACTTCAGTCACTGACCCCGTTTCTGCACTACCAAGCTCACCCATCATGCCTTCTGCAACAGTTCATCTTGATTTCTGTGCCTAAAGTGATTCATGATGAGCCCAGACCTGCTTTGCTCAGGGCAGCTAACCTGCTTGGGAAGGTGGCCAGGAAAGGGGAAAGGTGCGTCTGGGAGGAGCAGCACAGTCGAGTTCGGGGAGAAACACCCCAGAACCCTCCTACCCATGGAGGCTGCTTGTCTCCTATGGGATCAGTGCTTGGAGCTGCCCGGATCCCAGCCTGCTCCAATGATGGGGACTGAAGGAAGTGGTTTGGAGAAAGGGAGAAGCGCTGGATCCTTGCGGGGAGGGAATAGCCACGAGTGGGAGCCTGGGGCTGACCCGCTTGGCTGGCAGCTTCCCCCAATAGGGTTGGGGTGAAGAGAGCTTCTGCAACCAGCCCTTGTGTAGCCAGCAGCAACACCAGGCTCTGAATCATGAACCAGCCTTTGTGAAGAGGCAATCCCACAGGGACAGTGCTTATTTATGGCTTTCCCTGGTCACAAACAGCACTATTGTGCGGTTCCACTTTGATCTTTTCCTGCTGGAAGTGATTCCGTAACTCCAGTGCAGTCAATGGAGTTTCAGTGACATAAACCAGTGTGGGAACAGCCTCTCGCTGCTGGGGAATGCATAAGGCAATTAAAACTTCCCCCGTCCTGTGCAGCCATGCGATCACATCCTTCCTACCCTTACATCGGCTCCCGGGAAGGAGAACTCCTTTGGAGCTGCCTTTATCTCCCTGCCCGCAGTGTGCGGGACAGGGACCAGGCGGGTCATTCATTTCACTTGGAAACTGGGCAAAAGGTCTAATCCCTATCCCAACATTCAGGCACCAGAAAAAAGGCTATTTACATTTGACTCGAGAGCACTAAACCCAAACCAAATAAGCAGCTTTTCAGTGTGTCTGAGAGAATTAACTGTTTGCAGTGAGGAAACGCAGCCAGGGTGCACAGAGCCTGCAGACCCACAGCTCCTCTCCATACCCCCATCACCCCATCCCATCACCCCATCCGTGTCCTTGGCTACAGCACTGGCTGCTCACTCATGTGCTCAGGAAACAGAGTTTACAGGACCTGAAACATCTCAATCCAGAGAGGCAGATTTAGAGGGGTTTCACTCAAGCAAATCAGCCTGAGCCTTTTGAGCTGTTAAAGCTGTTTCCTCACATTCAGCTCCAGAGACCCCATGCCCTTGAGTTTTGTAGTTTCCTTCAGGAAAAGGGGGTTGGTGACAGAAGATTTGCACAAGGAAGCACCCAGCAAAGTTTGGAGCGTTGTCCCTAACCTCCCCTGCAGAGCAAAAAGCAGTGTCTGTACACAAGGTTTAGCCGGCTTTGAGGCAGGGATTCAAATCATCTTGTGACAGTGTCACTACATGAGAGTCTCCACTTACAGCGGGTAAGGGAGCATCAAACACATAAAACTGGTGGGTATTAATTGTGCTGCATTACTGGAAACCATCTGCTAGTTTAAATGAAAGCTATTGCAGTGATGAATGCGTTTCTGACGTGTGCATAGAGGCTGGCAGAGGGCATCTGGGGATTTGGTGGATTGCTTGCGGAGCACTATTGTGTTCCTACCCTCCTCCTCTTCCCAAGCTTCCCGCAAGCACACGATGGGACAGCAAACCCGGGAGGAGCTGCTGCCATTAAATGCAGCTCAGGTACCACTGACTTTTCCCCAACTTGGCCAGCGCGGCAGCTCCTGGGAGACCACGGGCTATGAATTCCTAATCACTGCTGTAATTAAAACCGGAGACGGCACCAAGCCAGCCTCCGTTAACCTCCGCAAGGCTTGCATGGGCACAGAAGATGAGGAGTGGGATGAAACTTCAGTTCCCCTCCTAAAGCCTGTCTGGATTGAGGTTGGGCTCAGCCAAGCAGTGGGACACGAGCTGATCCTGGCAGATTGGGCTCACATAGACAGGATTGTCGCTGCCCATGGCAGGGGGTTGGAAATGGATGAGCTTTAAGGTCCCTTCCAACCCAAACCACTCTGATTCTATATGTTTGTGTGCATAGACACACAAGTATATGCTTGGTATGTTCTCAGCCCCACTGGCCCACCAGCCTCCTCGTCGGCACCCCAACGCCAAAGGCAGGGCACAGACAAAAGGGTGCGAATCTCCAAGCAACCCAGAGGAGCTGCAGTGGCCTCTGCTCGCTCCTGCTCTGCTGCTGAGAAATGCATTTGCAAGGAAATGCATTTGCAATACACGAGATCTTTGCAAGCATCCACTAAAAAGGGAAAAATGCTCACAAGGAGCTCGATGTCCTGAAAGTCCAATTTTACCGAAAAAGCACAGTAATTGCACATAAATAGAGGCATTTAAAGTATCTGAAATATCTACAGCAAACCAGCCCCTTGCCAAGAGGAATTATTCAATAAATAATTCAGTGGCTGCGCTAAGATCTTACTTTACATGTTTGTAATGTTCCAAAGAGCAAAACCCACCACCCAGCTGGCTGGAAATGCTCCATACTCGGAGCTACGCCACCAGCTCATCCTTATCGCCATGCCTCGGGTGCACCTATTCAGCTGCTGGTTCCAAACCCCCCAAAAGCTTCATCCTCCAGTCCCACACCTCCTCCCTGCTCTTGGGCTCATGGATCTGAGCCAACCTATAGATATCTTTCGCACCCCTCAGCAGTGGTACCCTGCAGCCACTCATGTGTAAGAAAAAGAAAGAAAAGACCAGGATCCTGGTCCAAATCTGCCACTCAACTGGATACGGAAGCATTAAAAGCCCGCATGAGTATATTGAAGTTTCCTACCAGAATGAAACACTCTTTGATGTCTCCGAAGTCTCTCCATTCCGTGAGTTACAGCGATGCGAAAGCTCCTCTAACAGCCGAAAGGTCCTTAAAACGTTACCCAGCACCAGCATGTGATGAACGAGTCACAAGGTTTCATTCATCGGGATGAAAACACCAGCCAGTTGGCCGCAGTGGTTGCAGAGGATGAAGCTCAGATGGCAAAACCCACCTGGGGTACTTAACCCTGGGTCCCTCATTACACTTGTCTCATCCCTCTCATCCCATTGTGACTGCTGCGTGCTCTCACTAAGCAGGCTCCTTCAGTTCCTCCAAGCTAAAGCCAGCCAGAATGAAAAGCAAAGCCCCAGAACTGTTTGGTTTTCTGTCTATTTGGTCTTTTGCCTGCAGCTCTATCAGGATGGCTCCCTCAGCTGTGCCAAACCCAGCTCCGGGCTGCAGAGCTTCCTCTGGGAGACCACAGCCTTATCCTTCCCTGCCCACTTCCTAGGTCAGGCAGCACCTGGAACCAGGGAACAACACCTGGAGGTGACTAGAGCAGGAAAGAAATTGTCTTTCAGCCTTATGGCAGAGCTTACAGGTGCCAGTGACTCCTGTGCAGGTTGCTGAGGCTTATGTTGATAGCTCGTATGTGCCATCATGAAGTGAGGCTGTTTCCTGTCCCTGCTCTTGCCAGGGCTGGGGTTCAGCTGTGGAAGCTGCTTGCAGAGCACCTGCAAAGCTCCCTCTGTCCCAGAAGTACCTGGGATCCTTTGTAAATCTCAGCTACTGTCAAGACGGGGTTTGTTGGTTTGGGGTTTGTTTCTTTCAATGCTTGGGGTTGAGTGACACTGATGGGTGCTGGTCCCATCTTCCGTTCTCGAGCACTGTGTGACAGGCAGCGAGCAAGCAGTTTAAATGAGTCTATAAAAATAGTTATCTGGGGCAGAGCACAAAGGGAAGCGCTGAACGGAGAGGCAAGGCAGCTGCACCCCGACAGCCCGATCGGCGGAGCACAAAGATGAAGGTGCTGTGCACAGCCCCTGATGGCTGTTGCCAGGCAAAGCTCTGACGTTTGCCTTGAAATATCAACTGGATTTCACTAGAGCTCAGCACTGGTGCAGAGGCTGTGCTCCAGTGAGGAACCCGGGAGCCTGCAGGTTCTGTGACAGTGGCAGCCCACACAGGCTGCGATGCTCCATCACATCCCAAGCTATGGACGGATGGCACAGCGAGTCCTGCCAGTGCAAGGAGCCCTCCTGCCTGCAGTCCCTGGTGCCATTCCCGTTCCCACCTGGCCATTCCCAGGCACCAGCACAAATATTTGTGCATTGGCCCATGGAATGGTGCAAACCTTTCTGGATTTGTCGCTGCTGTTTCTTTTGGCAGCAGGACCAGAAGGAAGCAGGTTCTGAATAACACTGAGCATCCTGCATGGCCACTGCTTTATATTCAGGCAAGCCCTGGGAATGCATCACCGCAAGTGACATAGAAACCTAAACAAGCTTGTAACACACCTTCCATAATGCTTAAGCGATGCACAACAGCACGCTCAGAGCTAGTGCTGCAGAGGAAGGGAAAGAAGGAACATTTGGTACACCACTTCCCAGCCATGCATTAGCCCATGCTGGTTCACAGAGGGCTCAAACTGCACTGAAACTCTTCCTTGGTCAGATCTCAATTTCATGTGGCCTCCTGTAATAACAGCACTCACACAGGAAGTGTTTGCAGCAGGGCTGAGCAGGACAAACTGCAGCTGGCGTTGCCTGCAGCCATGAAGAGAATGGAAATCCATCCCATTGCTGTCTGCAGGATGCTGCCCATGCAGTATCCCACCAGAGATGTAGACCAAGGCTGAGACCTGCTAGCTTGTACCATAGAACAGCTAAGCACTGTCTTTATTATAAGGAGCAATTCTCTTTAAGCCAATGTGAAGCTTGAAGAGCTCCAAAACAGAGTGACCTGGCACTGCACCAAAAGCAGAGCCATAGAGTGAGCAGGCTGAAAGCCCCTCTGCCAGCTGCAAGCCCATCAAGTGTTATGATGGTCACACTGGAATCTGAACCTGGAAAATGACAGTGAAAACAGAGCTTAAACAAAGTAACAGCAGCGTCATGATCTAACTACGATAGATACAGTCGCATCCCTCAGATAAGCTAGCTATAATTAGACCAGGTTAATTACAAATCAAGTGCCTTGCGAGCTGTAGTACTGCTCTGAAGGACCTTGTCCACGCGGATGGGAAGGAGCAAGGGGACCCCGAAGGTGTAAGTGCACACGGAGGGAGCAGGGGTTTATCCAGACCCTGTGCACACGCAATGTGACCACTAAAACCAGGCCCAGGCTTTGTCCCAGAACAAATTACCAGCTGATGAGGAAGGCTTTGATTGGGGTTTATCAAGCAGTGCGGTAAGGGGCAAGGAAAGAAAGGGGCAGGTCTGCTGAAGGACCTAAGGAGAGCAGCTCCCTCTGGGCTGCAGGTGGGCTGCAGGCAGAGGGACAGGCAGGGGGGCAGGCAGCAGAAGCCCAGCACGGAGCCTTGCCCACTGCCAGGGCCCCGCGCCAGCAGCCTGTGGTGTCACCGAAACACGGTGTCCGCAGCCAGCCAGAGCTGCTCGGAATGATCTCTGCAGGTTTTCTGTGCACGAACCATCGCGGTGCTGTTAAAGGAACAGGGCTTCGTGTCCCTGTGGTGCGTGCGAACACCGGGCTGGTCGCTGCAGAAACAGCCACAGCATCAGGGACTGCTCTCACCTCCCTGATAACAGCAAATAACCACACTGATGGGTGCAGAAGTCTTCCCAAGGAGGACATGCAGCCATACAGTCACCTTGGTGGGTGTACTCAGTGCCCAGGCCATACAGCTCCAGGAACAAGCTGGGAACCTCCAGGAGCATTTCTGAACCCCCTGAAAGCGTCCTTTTCACATCCCCAGCACAACCTGTATCAGCACGCCAAAGGATGGGATGCACCAAGGACTGGCACACACTAAGGCAACATGGGGAGCAAGAAGCCACACTCAATATCCACAGCAAGCATTTGATGCCTACAGAGGTTTCCACACTCTGTACACAACTCCATTGGTGCTGGCACCCCATGCAACAGCAAGCTCTTCCCACATGGATGAAGCACGCACGTGGTTATGTGCTTGAAGGTGTGAATCCACAGCGTTTGGTTAGGAACCACCTCACTTGGTACGTTTAACGCATACGACCTGCCACCACAATGTAGCTTTGGCAGGGGCATAAGTCAGCCACCAGCACCAGAGACCCCACAGCAGTGACATCCATCATCAAGAGCCCACCTCAAAGTCTGGGGGCTTGAAACTCAACATACCAGAAGCCTAGAAACCAGCGGGGTGTCATAGAATCACGGTTCTCTGAGCACCCTGTGCCAGAGCCTCAGCACCCTCACAGGGAAGAGCTTCTTCCTAAGAGCTCAGCTCAGTCTCCCCTCGGGCAGGTTCAAGCCATTCCCCTTGGCCTGTCCCTGCAGGCCCTTGTCCCAAGCCCCTCTCCAGGTTCCCTGCAGCCCCTTTAGGCCCTGGAGCTGCTCTCAGGTCTCCCCTTCAGGAGCCTTCTCTTCTCCAGGCTGCCCCAGCCCAGCTCTCTCAGCCTGGCTCCAGAGCAGAGCTGCTCCAGCCCTCGCAGCAGCTCCACGGCCTCCGGACTCTCTCCAGCAGGTCCACATCCTTCCTATGTTGTGGGCTGCAGAACTTGACCCAGGACTGCAGCTCAACCGCAAACAAACGAGTTTTCAGGTCTCTGCTGAGCTCCTGCGATCGGAAACAAGCCCTTACACGTGGGGCCGGGGGTTTGGGACAACAAAGCCCAAGCCAGCAGAGCCCTCCTGGCCCCGGGGACCAGCCTCCACCTCTGCATCCAACTGCCCCTGTCCCCGCTGTGCGGGCAGAGCTGCCGGTACCCGGGGTCCCCAGGCCCCGGTATGTACCCCTGGGGATGGAGCTCCCCAGCCCATGCAGGACAGGGGCCGCTGCGATCGCCATCCAGCGCCGGGGCTCTCCCCCCTCTAAGATCGGAAACAAAAGGAAACTGCAAGAGCCACAAACTCTCTGGTGCTGCGGCTTCGCCCGCCGCACCGAGCCCCCCCCCCCCCGCAGCTCTGCGCAGAGGGATCCCCGCATCCCTTATTGCGGGGGCCTGAGGGGGTTTTATCCGGCCCCCTCCCCGGAGCCCAACAGCGGCTGAGCCGGGGCTGGGCGAACCCCGTCCCGCACCGACACTTTCGAGGCTTGACCATGGACCCCAAGCGCGCACTTACCGGCTCGGGAAGCCGGTTCCCTGCTCTGCCCCTGCCCGCCGTCAGCTCATGGCTGGCGTTGTGTCCTTGGTGAGGAACTGCTGACTGCAGGCCGGCCCACCCCCTTCCCATCTGCAAACTGCTGAAAGAAGTTAAGCTCGGCTAAGATCAGCTTAAACGGCATTAGCAGCGGTGCCCCCGTAACCCTTGAGGCACCGGATGCTCCGCATCATCCGGCCGTGGGAGACTTGTTCTGCGATGGGCAAAGCTCATCCCTTCTGGTACTGAATATTGCATGGGTTTGACACATCCCCGGAGCTTTACAGCCCGAGGGGAGGGCTCTGGATGTAGAACAGCATACAGCCTTCCTGCGAGGGCTCGGTGGAAAATGAAAGGCAGCATCACTTTATGGGGAGGTTTTGGGGGAGAAAAATCATCATAAAATGAAGTTTCTGGCACTTAGCAAGCCTGCGTTGCCAGTCCTAGATTAGAAACTTCACAGCTTGAGTAGAACAAATGTAAATCATCTGAATCAGTAAAACAGTAAGGGGAAAACTACTGCCAACATAATCTGTATATATATATATATTCTGATCTTGAAGGTCCCTTCCAACCATAACCATTCCATAATTTTATTGCTACACGCATTAAAAGCAAGGGAAAAACCTGTCATTTAAGCCAAACCTTTTCCTTTGTGTTAATTTACACTGACAATAACAAAACAAAAACTTTGTGGTTCCTTTGTGGCAGTAAAATTACCAATGTTTGAGATCTGAGAGCTGTGCCTGAGACGTTTCTCTTAACCAAAAGGACATTCCTTTCAGCTGAGAGCCAACAGGCCGCCTGCTTCCAGCTCGCCACCTCTGAGCAGAGATAACACGGGGTGTGTGGCACCAGGAGCCTCCTCACCATATCAGTGACTGTTGAGTCCTTCCCAGAATTGGGGCACTTGAGGGGTCCAAGGGTGGATACCTGCTCTGGGCATGGGGAAGTTACTGTTCTCCTCACCTCTTCTTTATCTGCAACCATGTGTAGGCTGGATCTCCGCAATCACTTGGCTGAGCACAGGGGGAGATGCTGTCTGAACACTCTATTACCATAGTTAATAAAGTTCCTGTCTGACCCGTCCTAAGTTGTACTTGCCGTACTGTGCACAAAGCAGACTTTTCCAAGAACACGAATGAAGAGAATTTAATGAGATCTCAGGCAAACATCCCTCCTTTGGCTCACATGTGGGTATGCAGCAATCAGCCTTTCATTCATCAACTCACCAGGGTAGAACTGGCCTAAATGGTCTGCAGGTGTAAATCAGCATCACAGTGCTGGTTTAACGGGACCTCAGCAACATTCGCCAGCTCAGATTCCTGCCCTTTGTCCCTCAAAAGCCACAGCTTGGCAGAAACTGTCCTCAGGAGACGATTTCAGCAGCCCCAGGGCTTCAGTGCCTGCAGCCACAGGTACAACACGGCCGTGTTCATCATGGAGCTCCGAAGGGATGCGGGAGTACTGATTTGGAATAAATATGGGATTAAAACCAAGCTGCTGTGCTGTGTTTATTCATAAGAGCTCTTCTCTCAGGCTCCTGTTGGTAAGGGATGCTCTTGCGCTTCAGTGCTCTCTGCCTTTGAACACTCAAAGTGAAATCACTGACACTTCCCCGGACAGCAACAAGCAGTGGTGGTTACACTGTCTGGATCTTTTTAAACACCCGGTTTGTTTCCGGATCCGTGTTTATTTTGTTAACTAAAGAAGCAATCGGGCATATGCTTTTTGGTTCCGAGTCACTTCCACCTTCCGCTTTCACACCCTGCAGCTCCCTGTGCCTGGCACTGCTGTAACTGGCTTTTGCTCTTATTTCCGCCGCGGTTTTCAAGCCCCCATGGAGACATTCCTGTCCGTGCTACATTCTGCAAACTCTCCCCAAATCTCTGCTGCACACAAGCGAGTTTTCAGCTCGGAGATACAGACACCTTCCTGCTGCCTCCTTCCCCTCCAGCCCCATGCCCTCCTGCAAAAGCAGCCTTTAAACCTCCCTTTCTGGCCATTGTAAGACTCTGAAAAGCGTTAAGAGGCTGGAGCAAGGTTTCAAAGGGTTAAAGGGGGGAAAGCCCTCAGACAGCCCATTCTTCAGTCTCAATGACCCAGAGCTTTTGCCTTTTCAAATGTGTTTAAGCAAATAAAGCGAATAGAGGATATGCAAATGCCTTTTCCGAGAGGAAACACAGCGCTGAATTGTTGTTGGCAGGTCAGAGCATCACACCACCCTCAGCAGCCTCTCAGCTGCCGGGATTTGCCCGGCCCGGGGGGAGGCTGCACAAAACCCCCCTTTCAGGCACAATAAAAGCAGGGCTCGGGGAGAGGGGGCAGGTCCCTGGGGCTGCTCCCTGAGGGGTGCGGGGACCCCCACGGCAACGCGCACCGCAGGTTCCGTCCCTTCTCCAAGGTCCAGCGGGTATCAGGGTTGCGGTGGCCTCTCCCGAGCAGAGTGCGCCCAGCCGGGGGCTGGGAGGAGATGCGTGAACAGTCAGTAGAAGGGGTGGAAAAAAAGCCTTAATTAGGTCATTTGGAGCTCTGGAGAGTGGTTTTACCTAAAACTGAGCCGCACTGGAGATACCAAGTGAAATACGTTCAGCATTTCAAGAGGGATTCTAACATCACCACAGAATCCCAGCCTGGTTTGGGTTGGAAGGGACCTTAAAGCTCCTCCAGCTCCAACCCCTGCCACACGCAGGGACCCCTGCCACTGGAGCAGCTTGCTCCAAGCCCCTGTGTCCAACCTGGCCTTGAGCACTGCCAGGGATGGGGCAGCCACAGCTTCTCTGGGCACCCTGTGCCAGCGCCTCAGCACCCTCACAGGGAAGAGCTTCTGCCTCAGAGCTCAGCTCAGTCTCCCCTCGGGCAGGTTCAAGCCATTCCCCTTGGCCTGTCCCTACAGGCCCCTGTCCAAAGCCCCTCTCCAGGTTTCTTGTAGCCCCTTTAGGCACTGGAAGACTGTCATTATGCCTCCCATCCTTCCTACCATCACCAAAACCTGCAGCAGCAGTGAACACTGTATTGGAGTTTGGCCACTAGAAGATGCATTTATCCAGGTGACCACCTCCGCCACAGACAAAAGAGGATAAAGATGCTTCGCTGGGGTTGTTAATTCTCTGGATCATCTGGCATCTGACCACAGGTGCAGCATTCCCATCGACAGGAGTCGCTGCTCCCTGGACCAAGAGACACACTTGACCTCAGTGATCACAGCCGCCACCTCCTCCAACACTGATTTTGCAGCACTACTGTGCAGTTGTGAAGTGGAAACTGCTCACTGCAGTTTGCATGCGGTGTTCCTGAGATTGTATCTACACCACAGCAGCCACATCGTTGAGCAAATGGAAATGTGAGCTGCACTTTTGCCGCACCATAGCGCACAGCTCTAAATATAAAGACTTTTCCTGCCTTGGCCGGGGGTTTCCTGACGAGATGGTGATTTCCACCGGGTGACACTTTTCATTTTTGACAAGTGACTCTGTCTTCCTGTGGAGCAAAAGAAAATGACTTGGACGAGGTGGTTGGATTCATCTTCTTTCCACGTTTTGGACAGTGGTGTACCACAGAGCACGGAAGACAGAAAAGCACCTTGTGTGGCTCACGGGGGAGCTTTGGGGACAGCAAATGCAACCTCTGGGGTTTGAGGGGAAATCACTGCAGGGTCTTACCTAAACCCGCCTGAACTGAGCCCACTCTGCATTTTTAGCCGTACTTTTCCAACTATTAATATATTTATATATAATTATATAATGCCATTATATATTAATATATTTATATAAATATATAAATATAAAATAATATAATTGATAACATTAATTAATGCTATTAAGCATTGTGGCCACATCATGCCCAAGGAGAGCACAAAGCGAGGCTGCAGCAGGGAGCATGGGGATCAGCAGCAGGGAGCATGGGGATCAACACCAGGGCCCTGAACTACCCCTGTGGCTTTAAAACTCTTTGCAGACTAAAAATCCCTCCTCCTCTCATCCTCACCCTCTCACCAGCAGGCACCAAGTTTTCCTTAGCAGAGTCTCCAGTAGAATGGTAAAATACCCCATCTATTTGAGAAACCTGCTCTAGTGGAAGGTGCTGCTGCCATGGCAGGGGCTGGAACTGGATGAGCTGTAAGGTCCCTTCCAATCCGAACCACTCTGTGATTCTATACACAGACCATAAGGAAGAAGCTGAATCAGGCACAGCCTTGGCCTGCTCCCTCCTCACCCTCACATCACCTTGAAGGCTCCATAACAGTGTTTATGGTCCAAGGAAGGCTCAACACAGTAAATAGGTTGTCATCAATAAGCGCTGGTAGCCCAATGCAGCAATCAAGCCCAGCCCAGCAGAACATCCACCTGTATCACGCTGTACAACAAGTTCCTCGGAGTCTCCAAAGCAGGGTTTGCGCAGACTGAATCAGCACATCTGGGAAGAAAAGCTCCTGAAGAGCCCTGCACAGCTCACAGCAAGATGCAAGGAGGTGCAGGAAGGAGCACGAGGGCTCCCACTCGGGTTTCATGGATCTTAGAGGTAGATTGTACCATATTCATCCATATTTGAAAGCCACATGCTCTCTGATACACCTCAATACACTCGTTTCTAGGGTAAGAGGGGATCCGAGTTCACAAGCCCTCTTGTTCAGAGGGAGAGGAGGAGAGGACAAAGCAGTTTGGATACTGGTACCTTCCCAGAGGGAATAATGCTCAAAAGCTGCTGGAACTGAGTAATTCGGGTGCCCTTCTGGTACCCACAGCCCTGCAGGGATGGCAGCAGGGACAGATGGACGCCGGTGCCAAGGAGCTGCTTTGGTTTGGCATGATAGCACAGGAGACAGAAATAGCAACGATGGAGGAAACTCATTACTTGCATTGATCCATCACCGAAGAACACATGCAGAGCACTCAAAAATAAAGAAATGTATTAATAGATGTTCTTCTCTCCTGTTCATTTCTGGTCCGGAGGAGAGTGATTAAGCCGACTGTTTCGTTTGGGTTTGTATGAAGAAATCACCTAACAAAGAAAGGAAAGAGCTGCCCTGGATGCCTGTGCATCCATCAAGAGGCAAACGCCTGTGTCACCATTGCTACCCTCACTCTTTCAGTCTCACCCTGGCATGCCTCCAGTTAGCTCGCAGTTATTCAGGTACTGACTGCCACCATGCAGTGATGAAGGAGGAAGATGCTGGTATTGCTCTCAAAGAGCTCTCATAAATGTACTAACAAGGGAAGGTTTGAACCCTGTGGTGCTCTTGCAGCGTTAGGTGACGTCAAAACGAGGGCAGTTATACCCTCCCTGATGTAATGCTGTATTTCTTTGTTCCTGGCTTGCTCCCAAGTCAGCTTTCCTGTTCCTGTGGGTATTCAGTTAATGCAGTTTACCATCTGTCTTCAAAGCTCTCCTCCTCTTTTCATTACTTGAATATATTTGTAATATCCATAGTAGCGTGGAGGCAAGAATCAAATCAATGTCTAGATTAGTCCAGAGCAGCAGAGGAAAACCTCTGCGTGCTGTCTTTCCCTGCAAGCAAGCTGGGAAATCCAAATACATTTACTCTTTCCTTTTGATGGTATCTAGCAACTGTTCAAATGGAGCAGTAATAGAGGGATGGAGAATAAAAGTAACTAAATATACCTCAAATAACCCAGCTTCGCCTCTTGTGCAGCAGCCAGCACTCCATGGGCTGAGCAGCCCTGGGCGCCTGCGGTGCTTCACACTCAAAGCACAGCAGGAAATGTTTCTTCTCCAGAGCCCTGAATTCCAGGGCATCCTCAAGGACTCCTATGCCACAGCACGAGAGCCAGGAGCAGGGCTGCAGAAGTCCATTGGAACGCCAGATGAACCTCCTGCACTGCGAGGTGTTTGGAGATGTCCTGGTGGGGAGAAGGGACGCTGGGGTGGCAGAATTCCCTTCTCACACAAGTGCCTCCAACACTGCCAGGAGAGCAAACCCATTTCTTCCTCACTGCCAGGCAGGACTGACACAAAATGAGGGTGGAAGAGAAGTCATAGAATCATAGAATAGTTCGGGTTGGAAAGGACCATCCCGTTCAGATCATCCAGAAAGATCATCCAGTTCCAACCCCCCCGCCATAGGCAGGGACACCTCACACTAAACCATCCCACACAAGGCTTCATCCAACCTGGCCTTGAACACTGCCAGGGATGGAGCACTCACAACCTCCCTGGGCAACCCATTCCAGTGCCTCAGCACCCTCACAGGAAAGAATTTCCTCCTTAGATCCAATCTAAACTTCCCCTGTTTCAGTTTGAACCCGTTACCCCTTGTCCTGTCACTGCAGTCCCTGACGAAGAAACTACAGTCCCTGAAGAAGTCCTGAGAAGTCTCTGGGGCTCCTACTTCTACTCAAGGGGAGTGGACCAAGGGGCGAACTGTGACCTCCTCCTACTTCAACCAAACCATCCCAACGTGCAGATCCCCATGGGAATGTGTTAAGTTTAATTTAACTATACCGCTGGGCATCCATCAGGCCATCCAACTCTGCACATCAGGAAATAGCTTTTTCTTTCTCTGGCTTCTGCCATTATTGCATTGAGTTGAATATTATAGACCTGCCCTCAATCAGTCACAACCCTTATAACTTGTGCCAGGGTCTCACCACCCGCACAGGGAAGAATGAGTGTGACATTAAGGGAGGCCACGAGTCGGAGCTGCGGCGGAGCGGACACGTGCTTTGGGGTAGTGGGACACACAAGGGAGATGGGTTTGGAGACATCAGAGTAAACACAGAGATGGGAGGCGCAGGGATCAATACCACCGGGTGGATGCAGAGGCCCAAGAGCAGGCGCTTGCACAGGAGACCTGATCCCTGCAGGCTGGTTCTCCTGTTGTCATAAGCAAGCCTGGTTCATCCAGTCACACAGCTCAGAGCCATCCCTGGGGCCTTGGAGCTCAAAATACAGCAACAAACACTTGCCTGCAGCCTTGGAGCAAGTCCTGCTTCCTGACTCACCCATGTGATTCCCCCTGGGCCATATTTGCACAGCGTGAGTTTTGCTCCAGCTCAGAAGCAGCTGATCCAAGCTGCTGATCCCAGCAGCTGAAGCCCGCTGACCCTGATGGGAGCCACCAGGATATTTTCAGACACAAAATTCAGGGCAGTGATTTAAGGTCCCCATTTTTTTTTCCCAGTATGAAACACCCCTTTTCATAACCAAAAATATCAGGTAGGTGTGCGATTAAATAATGACAATGCTTTCCATTCTTGGCTCTCCTGCCCTGACTATTCCATGGAATCACAGAACACCAGGTTGGAAGGGACTTCAAGGATCATCTGGTCCAACCTTTCTTTGCAAAGCTTGGAAGTGTCCAGCGTTTGGGGATCCACCACTTCTCTGGGGAGATTATGCTAATGGTTGGTTGTTCTCATCGGGAAAAATCAGTCATTCACCTAACAACACGAAGGTGCTGTCTTTTAAAATCGCTTTTCCCCTTTGTTCTTTTTCCCCTTGGAAGTGTGCCTGCCTAGAGGAAAGATGTTTGATGGGTCAAGTGGAAAACAGCAGAGACACTAACACTACCTTTCCTTAGGAAAGGCACTACACCCAGATTCAAAGGACTGGGGCAACCTGGTGTAGTGGAAGGTGTCCCTTTCCATGGCAGGGGGCTGGAACTGGATGAGCTTGAGGGTCCCTTCCAACACAAACCATGTTGTATGATTCTGTATGACTCGATCTTGTACCAGTGCAGCAGACCACGTTAAGCTAAACCTTTATATACCTTACAGAAACCCTCCCGTTTCAGACTCACATCAGTTTTCTAATCCAGACGCACTGAATCATTACCTCCTGCCCACGAAACAGCCGGAATCACAATCACCCCCTGTCCAACAGCTGTGATGCCCTAGCACACACGGTACAATGGGCAGGCACCGTGAGGCCCAAGCACACACACGTATCCGAGCCCGCTGCCCTATTTCACATCTCACTACAGACAAAAGGTGTCCTTACGAATTTCCAGGGATGGAGCAAGGGAATAACCCGCAGGATGGTTCGAGCGGATGATGTAACGCACTCGGCAGCGCCCGCGGCACCGCGCCGCACGAAGGCCGGCGGATCAGCCCATTCGCATCCCTGCCTTTCCCACCCTGGAGCGCCCGCGGTGCCCCTTCCCAACGCAGGGCCGGGGGAGGACGCGGGGAGCGGGCGCAGCTCCCGCAGCTCGGGCCGGGAGGGGACCGGTTGGAAGCGATCCCCGCACACAGGGGTCGAGGGTGAGGTGGGGAAGGGGGGGATCAGACCCCGTGCTCCGGGGTGGGTTTATGGAGGGGGGGGGGGGGTCACTCACCCAGCAGCATCCAGCCGGAACCCGCGGAGCCCAGGAGCGGGGCGAGCATCCCTGCGGCGCCGCGCCGCCGCGCGCACTGCGCACCCGGGCGCGCGCACTGCGCACCCCCCGCCCCCCGCGCAGGGCGGTATTTTTAGCCGCGCACCCGCTGTCCTCCCCCCGCCTCCTCCTCTCCTTCATCCCCTTCTCATCCTCCCGAGCTCTCCAGCTCCATCCGATCGCGGGCAGCCGTGCGGGAGCATCATCACCCCTCCGCAGCGGCCAAGAGCGCCGGGCAGGGCAGCGACAGCAGCCGTACCCCTGCGATGGATTGTAGGGGATCCGCACAGGAGCGGTTCCAACTCCCCCGACCATCAGCGATGCCGAAACACCCGCAGCTCCATCGGCAGAGCCTGCCAGACACATCAGCACTGCTTCTGGCTACTTTAACACCCTAAAATACAGCTAATGGGTACTTAACACAAGGAGTCAAACTCCGTTTGTGATGCTAAATGTATGGGGAATAGTAGGTTTGTGTTCTTTACATTCCATCTTCCCCCCAACAAGCCAGTTGTAGAAAAACTGATCTCCAAGCTCCGTGGTACAAGAAGGGCTATGCAGAATAAAAGGCTTTGGAAGGGCTGCACCAACAGTGAGAATACATCTCGCATCCCTCTGACCATCACAGTGCAGCAGATAAGCAGCACAGGAGTGGCAAGAGGTAGAAGATACCCTGTGTCTTTTTCCCCCCAGCCTTTTGAGGGACTAACATGGCAGATCTGCAAAGCAGGCCGAGCTCCACGCTGCCATGTGCGGCTGCTTAACTCTTCATGAGCACAGAGCAAGAAACACCCAAACCATGACCTCCGTGTAGCAGGAATTAGCCCTGGTTCAGGTACGATTACAGCTGCCCAGGACACATATTTCCTTTGAAGATAACAGCTTTTGGTTTTCTTAAAGGTGAGAATGAAGTTGGTGTAAATGAATTTCCATTTCATGGCAATTGGCTTTTCCCAATGTGGTTTCCTTCTGATTCACTATAGAAATGACTTTAAAAGCTTTCCCGTACACAGAGGACCAGCAGCTGACTAGAACTGATGTCACTTGTGCCAGGGTCACCACTGCCCACTCCTGAGAGCTGCTATAAAGTCACCACATTCATTTTACTCAAGGGCTATTGGGCTTCCAAGAGCAATAGTCTCAAGTCAGAAAACCACCTTCAAGTATCGTAACAAGTGAGCTGGGAACCACAGGCAAGTGTGTCTGGTTCTTCAGGCTACAGTTCTTACAGTAAATGCCTCTGCAGCAATTGTGATTTCAGCTACAGCTCGTGCCATAAAATCAAATAAACCAGCTATAAAATAGGACTTGGCAAATACATCTACTGCAACTCATTTCATTCAGGAGTAAAATAGATTATAGATTAACTGCTGCACAGTCTATTTTACTTAAGAGCTTTCATCTGGCCTACTATAAGGCAGAACAGTTTCTACTCCACTCTTTACTTCCTCTCTGCAGGAAATTGTGTTGGAAAGCTGTTAACACACCTTGTCTTCTGCAGGCTACACAGGTGCCTGTGTTGGAGCAAGCCCAGGCTTCCCCTTGAAGCACCAGTGTTACTTGCCGAGCCCTGCCTCTGGGCTCCTGAAAACCTCTGTTAGGTGGTAATGACGATACTTGAAGCTCACTGATAGGACTGATTAAGTTGTCCCAGTGATATTGGGACCTCTTGGTCTTCCAGGAGATGGACCTTTCCAAGCAATACTTCCCTAGGGAAGCTGAGGGACCAGTGGAAACTGGTTCAAGTGTGCCAGCTCCCACAACTCCACTGAACAGGTTTACAGCAAACAGATTTGCATGTGCAGTTGCAAAATGGGTCCCGAAAACACCTCTCCTCCATCTAACAGAGGGGTGAAGACCACTGACAACAAATACCACCCAGCCCATCATGCCCTTGCCTTGGGGAGCCACAAGGTGTCTGTCTGTCCTCTGCAAAGAGCAGCTTTCCTGACCTCATCTGCAGCAGCTCCCCCAACTCTGTGCAGACTAAGAAAAGACAAGTGGCTTCCTGTGTTTCACCACAAGCTTCCTGCCTCTCTGCGAAGTTCTCATGAGCCACCGTCTAATTCTTGGTTTTAAAGCCTTCAATAGCTTTCTGCTTCTCTGTGCACTAGAGCCCAAGGCAAGGATGGCCCAGCTGGCTCCCAAAAAGCCAAATTACACTGTTTTCTGAAGTTGTTCACACCTCAACAGCAGCCACTTGAAGTGCTCCCACTTCATGTCCATCAACTGGGATGCTAGTAATGGAAATGCCTTCAGAGGCAGCACTGTGACAGATACCCGTCATTCTGATGCTGAAATTTTCCACAGTCAGAAGCCACTCGGAATCTCTTGAGTCACCGAAGTGCCCCAAATCACTACTATGCCACAGAGCTGTCTCCTGCAATGGATATACCTTGGGCTATCAAGAAATTTAAGCCACAACCACAGGCCAACAGCAATCTTCCTTACAGCCAGAGCAGAGGACGCCATCAGAAAAGACTGCCCAAGGAATCTGAGCCAATATCCCCGCTCTAACTACATGAGATTTTCCAATTCACCCCAAACCCCATTACTACCAGAAGAATCCCCTACTCTGATCCTTCACAGCTTTGGCTGGGTTATAGTGAGCACAGCACCTCCCTGTGAATAAATCCAGAGTGGGTCCAACTTGTTGCTGCAATTAGGTGCAACAACAGTTGTCTAGCAGAGAAGAAATATCAGTTTCTTCTTTCTTGCTTGAGTACATTTGTGTGCCTATTGAACAGTCCAGCGCAATCTGTTTGCCCCAAATAACACCCATATAAAAATAAACCTTAAGGTTCTGCTCTGTTAATTCTTTTCAAGATAGATGCAATATATATCAAGCTGCAACTTGCCTGATTTTTATTGCAGGTTTTTCAGCCTCTCCTCATTCCCAACCAGCTGGTAAACAGTCACTATGGCAGCACAATGCAGAGTGACTCAGCACTCCCCCACATTTCAGAAGCAGCTCTGTCTGCCCTTTGGGTTCCTCATGAAGATAACCTGATAACCTCACCTTCCCTTTGTTTCACTGCAGAATTAGGGTTTTTAAGGTTCTTCCCTTGTGTCATTCAGCATTTATGGAGGGAATCAATGCAGCAATCTGCAAAGTAAAGACCACACCTATCCAGGATGCTATTTCAGCTTTCCTTTTATGTTTATCACAAAGATGCTTGAACTGCCTTGGCAGGGACAAGAGCAGTTCACTTCCACTAGAGCAGGTTGCTCCAAGCTCCTGTATCCAACCTGGCCTTGAACACTGCCAGGGATGGGGCAGCCACAGCTTCTCTGGGCACCCTGTGCCAGCACCTGAGCACCCTCACACTTGGCCTTGAACTTCATGAAGTTTGCATAGTTCTACCTCTCAAGGTCCCTCTGGATGGCACCCTTTCCTCCAGCACATGATCTGCACCACACAGCTTGGTGTTGTTGATAAACTTGCTGAGGGTGCACTCCATCACACCATCCACACTGCTGACAAAAAGGTTGAACAGCACCAGTCCCAATATCTATTCCTGAGGAGCACCACATGTCACTGGTCTCTACCCAGACATCAAGCTGCTGTCTACAGCTCTGCGACTGTGACCATCCACTCAATTCCTTGTCCACCACAGCCATGTAATTTGTCATGTCTAAAACCATGAGAGAGTTTCAGTGAGATATTGGTTTATAAATAACCAATATTGATAGCAATGAAAGCTGCGAAGCCCCTGGCTTTGACTGCCCCATGGCTAGAAAGGTGTGAGCTCTCTCACCAGGGCTTTTCCTGCAGCTGAGGTATTTGTTTTACCTTCTTCTGACATGGCATAGTACAGGTGCATAAGATGGCCAGCTGAGGATCCCAGTTCACTGTTTAGCTTTTACTTTCTGAAGTTGTAGTTGACAGGCTTGCAGGAAGCAATATATATGATACCGGTGGGAGGGGTTAAGGTGCTTTTCCAGTACAACTGATAGAAGTTGAAATAGTTTCTCCAGACCCGCAATGCAAAAATGCACCCGAGCAAGAATCACTTATTTTTCTGCAAAGCTCCTCAAGTGCCTTCCACTTCTCACTCAACTGATCCCGAGCCCTCGCAACCCTGATATCCTACAGGAAGGCCAGGAAGCCCGAGGCCCTTCCCGCTGTGGCTTCCCAGAACGGATGATGGGACCATCACTGCTGGACCCAGGACCAGAGAGGAGCCTCCAGCACCACGGACAGCGGCGGCTCCGAGGGTTGGTGGCTTTAATTAAGGAGCCCACTCTTCACCTCATTAAGCCACTGACACTGGTGATGGGTTCCCTCCTGTGTTCCATGTTACATGCAGGTATTAGAGCCAGCAACAATGATCAATGTATTACCTTGGAATTTGGGCTTGTTCCTTTCCCATCTTCTGCACCAGCTTCCAATTCAGCCATTTTAGTTGTTTTCTACCTGTGGAAGAGAAGATAATTATGTTCATGCTGTACTTCCCAATGGTCATCTCATACAGATAAATATGGGCCTTTGACCGAGAGCTGCAAGATAGATTGTGTATGCCAGATAAGCAGAGGACATATTTACTGGAAGGGCAGCACGCAGACCAGTGTGGCCCAAATCAAGATGAAATTACAGGACTGACATTATAATCAACTGGTTTGCATCTCATAGTCAAAAGAACAGTACAAATTGCTGCTGAAAGCGATACTAACATTCTGTATAGTGCCACTCACCCTATCTGCCTGACCTCGGATTCATAAAGAAAGATATTTTGTCTAAATGAAGGTCAACCCTTTGTAGTCAAAGACAAATATTCCCTCAAGTCAGTAGAAACATTTACTTTCTCTGACCACCACAGTACTTAAAGCATCCTCAGCTTTTGTGTTTTCCATTTTAGCTTGCACAGCTTTTTGGTATGTTAGCAGCTTTCATTTAAACTCTATTTCTGTCAGTGTGTATCTGTCTTACTGACAAGCAATCAGTTACACTCAGGGAGCCATGAGGACTAACTTCTCCCTAAGACATGTGGAGCCAGGAGCCAAGCACAATAACACGCCTCATCTCACCACTCAGGGCACAGTCCCATGGTATTCCAGCACAGCAAGCAGGACAGACCTCAGGGTGACAACTGAGGGTCATAACAGAGCCCAGACCATCACTTACATACACGCTGTAGAGGTAGTCCAAGGTCAAGAAGCCAACCCACAGGCTGGGGGCCAAATCAACAGATCCACACAGCCAACCACAAGCTGTTGCTGAACTGGAGATCAACCTTCTTGCAACACAGGACAGGAATAAAGCCTGCTGGGACTGAGCTTAAATAGGCTCCTGGGTCTATGGGAAGGGTGTGGGCAGGAGCCCAGGTGAGGCTGGTCAGGACCATCAAAGCCTGTTACTGCACTCAGCACTCAGGTGTTTAGAACTTTCTGTAGCAAAAGCTGTCTCTTCATGTGTGACTCTAGGTATTTGGCATAGCAGAGGCTCCACGTGATACT
The DNA here is from genome assembly GCF_037157495.1 of Lathamus discolor. Lineage (NCBI taxonomy): Eukaryota > Metazoa > Chordata > Aves > Psittaciformes > Psittacidae > Lathamus > Lathamus discolor. The sequence continues at coordinate 19,487,054 of NC_088893.1, forward strand.
GTGATAGCACTAATTAAATGTCTTTTGTCTCTTAAGCTTTCACATTAAAGACATTTCATCTGGTAAATGCATATATATATATATACACACACACAAATTGCTATTCTTGGACTCTGAAGCAATTTACCAAGTGCAATTTTTTTAGTATGCATTATTAATTTAATCAAAATTAATTTATACGTGACTGTTAGCTGAGATGAATGACCTTAGTGCCAAAAATCTTCCTGACCGTAAGGAAAAGGCTGGAGACAAAACCTCTATTTCACTATTGACAGGAAAAATCAGTTGATTGCCTATGCAAACTAGGAAAAATAGGCTATTTCATTTTGAGGATACAGAATAACCAGCAGGCATTAGATTAGAAATGGTATAATGACCTAGATTGTTAGTTTGGTTTCTGTTAACATTCATTGATCGTCAGACACTCTAAACTATATCCATATTTATTATGGAACAAATTGAGATAGCAGAATTGGACAGAACTTGTTTAATCTCATAACTCTGCACCAGCTATGCTGGAATCACATGAGGCAAATGAGATATTCAGCTTCACCTCTTCTGGCTTAGGGGACATACAGTTTGAATCCAAAAGGATGCTGTCAACAGACAAGAGCAAAGTCTGATTACACTTGTGGTGCGGTCAGGAAGGACTAGATCTGCTGAAGGAAATACTTGCACCTCCACCAGACTGGGTATAAAGCATCAACTGCTTTGTAAACACAAATATACATTGTCACGGTCTTTGAACCTTCCTTAAGCAAAACCTCTTTGGGTTTGGATAACGGAGAAACACCGGTGTTGTGATTCAGCTTGCGGCTTCTGAGCCACACCTCTCAAACAAGCAAATGACAAAGCCATCATAGAATCATAGAATCATAGAATAGTTCGGGTTGGAAAGGACCTCAAGATCATCCAGTTCCAACCCCCCTGCCATGGACAGGGACACCTCACACTAAACCATCCCACCCAAGGCTTCATCCAACCTGGCCTTGAACACCGCCAGGGATGGAGCACTCACAACCTCCCTGGGCAACCGATTCCAGTGTCTCACCACCTGGGCACATGTAAGTGCCACCTCTTCACAGTGTTTTGATGGGAAATCTCAACTTTGAGTGGAATTTCAAAGGATAACTTGCATATAGGAAATAATTCTGGCCCAGGTTTTGGATGGAGGACTCACCGGAGTGTAATGGTTTTATACCAACTGCTAAACTACCTGTGCTGCACGTTCCCTTCTCCCCAGCTCTGAATGAATGTCAGGCGGCGGGGGGATGACAGAGCTGTTGTTACCAGCAGCGCTGTGGTGTTCCAAGGTTGTGCACTGGCTGTAAAGTGACAGACTGTTTGTTCACGCTGGTGATTCACTGCAGTGTCAATCCTATCATTTCAAAAGCTGCCCGGCTCCTTTCCAGCTGCCGATGCTGCACGGGGAAACAAAGCACTCTGCTTCCCCGGCCCAGGCAGGGAGAGGGATGCCCTCATGACCCAATTCTGCCGCTGAACAAGGATGTGACCTTGTCAACAGCGGCAGAGCAAGGCAATGAGCTTTCTGCTTTGTGCTCTCTGATAGCACTCCCTTTTGCCCCTCTGGTTTTGAGGAAGCTGCCATCTGCTGTCAGAAGCTCTTGCAGGCAGACACAGAGCTGAGGATGGAGCCAACGCCAGTAAAAGCAACAGCAGTCCAAGAGCTGCAGAAATAGCCCATTGAGGGTGCAGGCTGAAATGCATTTTATATGACTTCTTATTGCAGTCTATCATCCCACGTGTTTTATTTCATATATATAGCTCGTACTGAAATGGAGCATCTTTTAAACAAGCATTTCTGTGCAGGCAAGCAGCTATTTAAGCTAATCTATCAGGGCTTTCAATGACATTTGCCTTCTCACTATGACCAACTGCCAACTGCTTCTTTGTGTTGGTTTAATGAAGAGATAGAACAGGTCATGTAATTTTGATAATAGCATGGTTAAGAATTTAGGAAACCGTTCAAAAGGAAGGATAAAAGAGGTGAGAATATCAAAGCCAAACCTCAGTGGGGCAGGAACTTCGGAAGTGTTGTTGGAGCATGAGCACAGAGCCCACTTGTGCCACATGGACAGATCACTCTTTACCAAGGAAACAGCAAAAGTGGCTGTGAAATAGCAAATCTTTCATTAATATTTTGAATCAAAGAATGCTTCTCACAAGGGAGCAAAACACAATTTACAGTCAGCTAAAATGGAGGTAATAAAAATGAATCCTAGTCTGAAAATTTAGATGCAGAACTGAACTTGCAGAAGGGGGATGTAAGTAAAATCACAGCGATAAGGGGTTTGGAACACTTAATTCAAAGGGAAAATGCCATTGCATGAAACAATTAATTCAGAGCAATAACTCACAAGAGTATGTGTCATCAACAGGGTTTAAAGCCAGAATTAACAGAGCAAAAACCCTGAATTGCTTAATGTTCCATGGAAAAGGAGGTGGATGTAATGTGAGAAAACATGAAGTGATGCCAAGGACTCACTGTAGCTGAGTATGGGGTGCCCAAGTAGATCTCATACCAATGAGTGACTGGGCAAGAAAAGGGCACAGAAACCTCAGTGCTGGTGAGCACAGACATGCACATGAGAAACAGCATCACTAAAAATAGCAAAGGGCTCTCTATGAGTCTTACTCAGCATAGGATCACCGTGGACCGTCCTCAATGGCATCAGCTCCGTTGTGGGAAAGGGTAATAAAATATTCTGAATTGTTTAGAAGTGATTGGAGTACAATAAAGATAAATTGTGTGTAATGGCTGCGTCGTAAATACTGTTTAAGGGTTGGATTGCTCCATCTCTGAAAGGGCACCGCAGAGTGCAAGGGGGTGCAGGGGAGACGGGCGAGCAGAGGAGCTTTCTGAGCCGGACATGCTAGGAAGAGGAGTGGTGGAAAGGGCTCCGCAGTCAGGAGAGGCAAGAAGAAGGTGAATAGCAAGTGATAATTCCTTAGCTCTCAACATAGAAAGGCCAGAAAAGGATTTGGTGAAATTGTCAGGCAGCAGCTGTGGAGTGTAATGGAAAGGAAAATGGTGGCCTTTGGACCGCCATTGAATGACTTAGAAATGAAGCAGCTCTTTTGAGAGGGCTCCAAAATCCGCTCTCGTGCTTTCAAAACCTGCCTTTCCACCTGCAAATCTGTGCCCACTAGTACAGCACTGTTCTCGGTGAAAGCCAAGCTGCAGGCACTCAGGAATTACTGTGTCAGTGTTAGAACTGTCTTAGGGTACACATCCCAAACTGGAGACTCCTACAGAAGCAGTGGCAATGGCTTCTGGAAGCACTGTCTCAGAGAGCTGGTACATCAACAGGCTTTGACACTGATGCAGACAGTGGAAGTCACTGGAGTCATGAGAAACCTCAAAGTTAGGCTCATTTATCCTCCTATTTCTCAGTCCTCAGCAGTTACCGAGATTATTCCATGGGATGATGCTCATTCGCACAAGTTTTGGTGTCAACTTTTAACTTAACAGAGGAATTAGCAACAAAGATTCAGGCTGACTTGAGCAGGGTCTGCAATCACGGCTCGGGGATGAAAAGGAGGAAGTTAGAGAAATGAAACTTGGGTAAAGCTGGGAGGGGAAAAAGTGAATTATTTTGGTGTACTTTCTATGAGAGGAAAGCTGAAACACAACCAGGTAACTTCTGGATTTAGGTCTTTCCCTGCTGTGGTACTGAGAATTCCAGGCAGTATTTCTGTTATTCTGTGCTTAGACACATATAAATCAATATCATGATGTAGCTGTTGACACAGGTTTTTCAGACTTTCCTATTCTAGAAGCAGAAACACGCCCCTGGTTTGATGGTGAGAAACAAATGAAGTGCTGCAGCCTGGGGACTGAGGATACAGGTGTAAAAATCAGGGCTAAGAAACCCATAGGCGGCTTTGAGTTCCATTTACATCAGCGCTTCGAAAACACCTCTTGGATGTAACTCATCTGCCTTTAAGCACTCAGGAGACCTCGAGATCTGCTCCCAAGCCGGGTCAGGCTGTTCCCTAGAGAGCAATGTTCCCTCTTCATGCAGAAGAGGAGAGCGGAAGCAGCTGGAGCTGCCAGCCAGCAGCACCAAGGCAAAGACGATGCCGTGCTGCCTGTGACACTTCTGGCTAACGGTGGTAAAGGCCCTGCCTGCTTTCAAGTCACGCACTTACTCCCTGAACCTGCTTCTCCTTTCCCAGGGTGTATTGGAGTGCAGTGGTTTATGAGGTGATCAAAGGAGATCTGAAAACCTATTTCTCAGTGCCCAGGTGGGAAAAACCAGGCTGAAATCCTCAGAGAAAACTGAAATCTCCCTCTTCTTTTCCTCTGGCTCTGATGTGTATTTGATTGCCTACCACCTTCCCCTTAGCTCTGTGGGGAAATCACTCGAGGGGGCATAGAGCAAACACTGTCCTCCTTGTTTGAAATGGGTGAGAGATTAATGGTCCCTTTTTCTCTTTGTTTAAAACCAGCACAGTGATTCTAAGCACTGATGCTCCTCTCAGCTGATCTGGAAACGACAGAAGCTTCCAAAGGATGTGATTAAACTTCCAGGCAGGGTCTCTTGCAGCTGCTGGGGAACCGCAGGGGGCTTTGAGACGCTTTGCTCCACAAACTTCATCCAGGGCTCTTTAACCTCTGGCTCTTGGCATCTTTGTCATTAAGACACTGCTGATGGTGGAAACCCTTCTGCCTGAGAAGGTCCTGCCTGCAGCCATGCAGTAGCTGGAGTGGGGCCGATCATCCAGATAGGAAGATGAAACATGTCCCGAGGGGTAAGATTGGGTTTTGACATCTCACAGGATCTTCTGTTTTCAGTTTCACCCACAGTTTTGGCCAACTACAGAAGAGAACAGTGATGAAACCGTGGTGGTTTCTCCGCTATTACTCACGCTGCTTCTCAGTTAGCCACCTGAAACAGAAAAATGTGATTTCTTCTTTCCTTGCAGTGAGGAAAAGGAAGGTGTTAAAGCAAAAGGGATATTCCTCATACACTGATCAGTGCACAAAGCTGGAATGGATAGTTGAATGCCTGTAACTGAAATAAACCCAGGGAAAAACAGGTTGGAAGATCTTTGTCCTTCTCTGAAGGCTGCCTATAAGCAAGAACGCTACTTTTAAGAGAGCTATTTGATTTTTCTGGGATTTCTATGAAAAAGATGGATCAATGGAAAAAAATAATTCCCTGTGAGGGTGCTGAGGTGCTGGCACAGGGTGCCCAGAGAAGCTGTGGCTGCCCCATCCCTGGCAGTGCTCAAGGCCAGGTTGGACACAGGGACTTGGAGCAAGCTGCTCCAGTGGAAGGGGTCCCTGCCAGTGGCAGGGGTTGGAGTTGGAAGAGCTTTAAGGTCCCTTCCAACACAAACCAGGCTGGGATTCTACGGTTCTATGAAAGAATCAGTGCAGTTTGTGACACAAAGAATGGCTGCAGGCAGGGAGGGATGGGGACCTGGCACAAGACAGCGCTGTCGGGGCTCCTGGGGTGCTGCGTGTCCTGGGCTGCATCACCAGCTCCCACACAGCCACAGGTTTTCTTTCCATCTTGCTGAGTGGGAGCTTGCCTTGAAGGTGTCAGTTCGGTAGTTTCTGAAATAGGACTCAGTAAAAAAAGCTGCTTAGTAAGACTGAAAACATGAAAATGACCTTTCATCTGAAATCCCTATGGCCTCACATAGTGCAGTGCACGGAGCCTGTAACCATGCTGGTGTCCCTGTGACTCCACAAGGCACCATACCTGGGATTTTGGTTTTCATTTTACTTGATAAAAACCCCTCAAAAGGAAGTAGGAAAAAACCTGCCTGAAAGGATTATTAAGGTTTTTTTTGCAGCGTCAGAAAATGCCACAAGTCAACTGCAGCAGCCCAAGAAAGGTTACCCCTGAGCAAAGCAGGGGCTGAAGAAGCTTTTAATAAGGAAAAAATTATACGAACTATAACTAAAGAAAGTCCGAAAGCACAACGTAAGGAGATCAATTTATGGCCACACAAGCAAACTTCATGTTAGGATTTTCTTGCTTAGGAATCATAGAATCATTTAGGTTGGAAAAGGCCCTTGAGATAAGCTTCTGAGTGTTCAACTTCGGTCTTATTAGTAATAAGGGATAAAGAGTGGTAAAATGATTCACCACACAGACAAAAGAAGAAGATGAAGTCACATTCGTGGGACATGTTCTCAGGTCATCTGTATCCCAGACTATTACAAACCTATAAAAAATGCCCAGGTAAAACCCTTGTCTATAAGGACTCCATCAGCATCCATGGCTTTGTGTTGATAGTTCCTTTCTTGGAGTTTGAAGGTTCATTTCATGAAAGATACTCATACATAAATCCATAAGTACTTGTGAAAACTGAGCTGCTATTCCGTCTGCACTTACTATGCATAGATGGCACAGAAACCACCAGCTGCTATTTGATGCCTATGGAGCATCATCAGCTCACCACCATTGGGAATGGGGAGCTCCCAGTCCCTTTCCACCACTGCCTGTGTTCCAGCATGCCTAAAGCTGCCTTCCAAATCACCATGGGGCTGGAACAAAGAAGTCTGATTTTTACACTCATCATTGACAGAGGTCTGAGGATCATCAGACTGTCTTCAGTAATTTGAATTAGTTTGAATTTATTATTATATAGAATACCCCAAACTACTTGTGCTTATTACTTAATTGTTCTTAAGAATCCTTCATATACTTATCACTTGCATCATTCTTGACTGCCAGGTTCTTCCCTGATTTGCGTTTGTGGGCTGATCATCACTGTTGGCTCATTTCAGCCCCTCTTAGTGCTATCGATAACATCTCATTCAGGTAATGCTGATGCAGCATCTCACACTCATAAAACTGTTTCTAAACGTGCCCTCACTGTACTTCCCTTTCTGTTTACAGCCACTACTGAAGGCACCAAGTTTATCATGAGCTTGAAAATCAGAATAAATCAAGGAAAGCAGAAATAACGAATGAGTTCTTCCTATCAGGGCTCAGATCATCACAAAGTATCTTCAGGTACCTCTTGGCCATGTGGGAGCAAACTGCACAAGAACGAAGCGTGTCTGTCCTGGGCTCAGTTCAGCAGCAGTGGCCAACTAAAGCCTGGAAACCTTCGCACAACTCAGCATCTTTTCCAGAGTTCCATTTCGCAGTGACAGGAATGTGCATTCACACCAGAGTCAGCAGTCGAACATGCGTAAAACCATTGCATTTCTGATGTCCCGATCAGATCTCACAAAGGATTTGCTATAAAAAGCACTTGCTATCTCAACTTGTGGGGTTTATGATAAAGCATCTGTAAAGCTTCCGTAGGAGACTGGAAATGAAGCCCGTGTGAGGTAAATTAACTTTCTGACACAAATAGGTCTGTTACTCTTTTATTTCCCCAGGAGTTGGGTTAATTAAACGGAATTAACAGAACTATTTAATCAGGATCACCCCATGTTCTATGATTTTATGATAGTTGCAGGAGAAAACATTGTATGTCTGTAAACATAAGCAGCTGCAATAAGTCACTAGAAGAAGAGTAAATGAGATTACTGAGCATGGAAGAGATTTACCCTTCTACAGAAGCTCACTCAGAGGGTGAGCATCCCAAAACTCAACTAAATCTCAGCTCAATGGGAAGCTGAGTGTGAGAGTAGTTCACTACCTTGCAGTACATCAGCAGACAGTTGATTCTATGCATTTCACCTTCCAGCTGCCAGCCACCCCATTGCGACAGAAGAAATCAAATGCTTTCCTACATGACTGCATGTAATGAACAGCAATAAGAGCTGTGGAGGTGGGCTCACTTACCACCTGTACTGAAATGCCTGGATTTGTTCAGTATTTACTAACAGCACCAGTATTTACCAACGGCACCAGGTTAGTACAATATGCTACTTTCAGAGAAATGATTTTGTCTCATTGACATGAGATTCTGTCTGGAATAAGAGAGCATCCTTCCTACCCCTGTGTTTTCTGGCACTGTTCTGCATGACCTCTCTGACTTTGCACATCTCCACACATCTCTGACTGAGTGGACAGGAAAAGCACATGGGCTGACGCAATGGTGCCCGATGACTATGCAGAAACCTTCCTCTACACCACTCCCCAATTTAGGTCAGTAGCAATAATTTGCCACAGGTTTGCTGTTTCCTCGAAAGCTGTTTCCGAAGAAAGCTTTTGCAGGTTTCCTAGAAGGGGCTTGTACACAGTTCTGGAAGGAATCTGTAGTTTCATGCGTTGTGAAAGCTGGCACAGCGGTTGGATGCTCATGCTTATACAAAATGCTGTTGCAGTTTGAAGTTTTAGGCTTCGGGGAGATTTTCTTTAACTACATCAAATGGGGCAAACTCTTGAGATGTGTTTGCAGAGGATAACCGATGTGTTGACCATGGAACCTACTGTAACTGGGTTGTCTTTTTGAGGCTCTTCCTTTGCCACCAACACACAGCTGTTATTACTCATCTGTTGCAAAGATTCTGTAAACCAGGATGTATGTAGGAGATCTGGTCAACGAAACACGTGAGCTGTCTTCATACAGAAAGCATGAAGGAATATTTAAATAATACAACCATAGTTGAGTCTGCAGGACATGATGCAATTCATTCTCAGGCTCCTAAAGCTCTCTGCAACATGACTGTGGATGGCTGCCAACAATCCTGGAAAACCCAGAGGACTGTGGGAATTTCTGGGAGCGTAGAAAAGTTAAACACAGCCTGGGGCCATAAGAGAAACAAGGCGTTTATAAACCAGCCAGCTCAGCCTGAGCTGCGGGAGGATCGGGGGACCCATTCTCTATCAGTCTCTTCTACTGCAACGGAAGGTGGTTGATGGGTTTTGCAAGAGTCAGTATGGATTTGGGGTGAGACAAGATGTTCCTCACAGGCTGAATGCCCTCAAGGGCGAGGGGAAGGTGTCGCTGAGCTCCTGGCAGTGCCCAGCATGACAGGCTGAAGACTGAAATGCTCGACTGTCTGAAGACGTTTTCTTCGGAGGATGAAACGTCACTGCAGAGGGAACACGCTGTGGGCTTCACAGGCAGCTTTCCTGGCCCAGATGTCATCTACAAAGAGTAATAATGAACTATTTTGAATCACAAACCAAGGACAATCCTCATCAGATTTGAATGCGATGTGCTCCTGGGGAGATGAGGCATAAAGCGTGACACTGACGGAGGCAAACGGCCAAAACACAGACATAAAATGGCCACGGCAGCACCAAAGGATCTCAAACACTGGATAGATTTGCCTGGCATGGATTTTTGTCTCTTTTATCTCTTTTTTAAACTCTGCTCCACATTTTATAATGTGCAAACTCCCTCTGGGACACCCCAGCCGGCTGCAGGGATGAAAGACATGACTCTGCCTTGCACATCCCTGGAAACATAAGTAAACGTCTCGCTCCTGTAATGCAAAAGCCTTTCCCCGATGAAGCACTTCCTCAGAGGGATGATGCTGACACCAGACAGCGAGCCTGTTTTTCCATAACCTCCTCAGCGCAGCTATTTGCTTGCTTTAAAGATCTAGTCTGAATCCAGGGAAGTAGTCATAGAAGTCATAGTCCTGGCATTTATCTCAGATTATCAACACAGTTTTAACACCGTCTTGTGTTTTTCCTGGCAAGCATCTTGATTTCAGAACAGCAATGAGTAACTGCTTTGTGCTGGCCTGTGTAAATCACTTGCTGTGTTTGAAGTCTTGTTACTAATATCTTTTACACCTGCTGGTTTTCCTCCTGGACCACTCATCCCTCTCTGCAGTCTCTCCTTTCTGTCTAAGCTTTCAGCCGGCCTTCAGCCCTCGCCTGCACACCAGGTTCCCTCCCTTGGCATGGAAGGAGGTGCAGGATGCTAAGAAATTCATCCTGAAATATCCATGACCCTGACAACTGTGCTAAAAATGTTGGGAATTACCAGGGAAGTGTCATAGATTATTGCAGGAATGTGGAAGGAATTATTAAGCATAGCCGAAATATTAGTGAAATGATGAGGTAATTATAGCTCACTGCTGGAAACTACTCCTCGGACAAAACATGTAGATACGGGGGAGCACTGAGATATCCACAAGAACGTCTGCTGATTATGTGGTTTGATAATATGTTAACTTAGAAGATAAGCTTTCTCTTTTCCCCTCTAACTTTATACTTGTTAAAGACCACGCGCATTCACAGTGTTATCTGCACCGTGTGTATGTCATGGTGCTGGTCATGGTGCAGTCCCATGTCACAACAGGAGAGAAGCAGATTGTTATAGTAGGGCTGACATTTCAGCAATGAATGTCTTCGGGGAATTTAACAGAATGCAACCTACAGATGGAAAAATACCAAGCTATGCGTGACCTGAACACCTCTGGTAGCACAGGAGCTAAACAGAGAGGGAGCATCCGGTTCCCTGGCCTGGAGGTTATAGAGCACGCGCACACGAGCTAAGGGAGTGTTGGCCCCGCAGGAGATCCCCTTGACTATGATCCAGCCAGGATAACACTGCAGCCTGCTCGAGAGACAATCTGATTGTAAAACCTCTTTCAGTTTCCAGAGCGGAAAGCCAAGCAGATCATGTCAAAGAGAATGTTTGGAAAATCCAGTTTGCTCTTTAGGTTTCTGCTTCGGTTTCAATTCAAAATGGAAAAACATGATTTGATTTTTTTCCCCCCAAGACTACAGCACATTTTCATAAGCAAACGCAGGGAAAATAACTGTAATTACTGTAGGAAGTTTATCACTGCTCAAAAGAGCGGGTAACCAACAATTCACCATCAGCTTGCAAGGTTGTACCTAGCCCCAGATGTAAGGATCTGGTTTGGGGGTAAGAATCAGTGAGGATTTTCATTAGCAATATTGGATTCAAGAGCAAAGTAAACCTTAACAGAATTTCTGGATGACTAGTGTGTACTCCTACTACTCCCTCTGAAAGTGGGCTAGGAATGGGATAAATACTGAGCAGAAGATTCCTTTGCCTTCCCAGGAGATGGGTGTAACCTCATCCAGCACCCACAAGTGCCTTCTCAGTAACCCAGCAGTTAATATATACTGGAGTATACATATCAAATATGTATCAGAATAACACTCTGATACGGAAACTATATTTTCAGACTTTAGATAAACCATGGAAAACTGCTGCTTGGTTCCCATCTTCCTTTGTGGGCCAAGACTGAATCAGTGCAAGATGCTCTAGGTCCCATCCAGGGTGAAGCTGATCTATCATCTCTTCGACAGGGCTCCGGCATCCATGGCTGATCTTCCCCTAATGCCAGCCATGGGGACAGATGTTCTTATGAAATCCACATTTTTATATTCCCAGTCCAAGCAAGCTTCTGAATCATTCTGAACCAAATTCCTCTATGTCATACTCATAAACAGCTCGTCCCGTGCACTGGCAGCTCTACCCATGTTAAATGAATTTTGATTGTATTTTGCAGTTGCTGTTTGAGTTTTGTTTTTCTCCTGGGAAAAGCTACCCTGGGGCTACGGTGCCTTTCCTAAGAGCCCCAATGCATTGGCTCCTCTGGCCTGACTCAATCAAGTTGCAATATACTTCCTGAATTTAAGCCACAGAATTCCCTGTGGAAACCGCACAGAATAGTTATGTCAGATTTAACATAAATCCTGACCAGTGTAAATATTCTTGTGTTGAGCACTACAGCCCTAGTTTTTTGAGGGATTCTGTACATCATCTTTACATGACCTCCACGTTTCTGAGAGTGCTGAAGAATTAATGTAAGCCAAGATTTAGTTCTTCAGCATCTACATTTGTGCGTACGTTTGTCTATGTATGTGTCTATGATTCATACTCTCCACACTGAAGAGTTGTAAAGCCCATCTTGGAGGCACATCGTGCCAGAGGGTTCAGGTATAGGGCTTTGATGCAGAAAGTCCATAGACTCATTTGAATAACCAGCAGATTTCACTCTTCAGGTAAATCTTCCCCGCCTCCCGTTTAGCAAGAGCATGATTGTGGTGAGATATTAATCACTTCCTCCAGCAGTGTGTGTATAAAAGAGCCCAGGGCAGAGCCACTCTCAGTTCACCCAGCTGAAGCGCAGAGCTGACTTCATGCTGCTGGCTCAGGTCGTGGCTGTGCTGAGCCTCGGGATGCTTTGCAGCTCAGCACCGCTGCGGGCAGCAGCACCCACCGCTGCCAGCAGCCGCGTCCCGCAGGAGAAGCGCTCCAGGGACTTGGTTGTGTTGATCATCCAAGAAGTCCTCCAAGACAAAAAGAAGCTAAACCTAAATGCAGTAAGTCCATTTGGTTCGAGGGGCTCTTCCCCGGCTGCCTTTATACCCCAAGTCTTGTTTTGATGTTACTAACTTAATTTTCTCTCGAGCAGGTTCCCAGCCTTGTGACCGTGAATGCTACGGTAAGGAACTGCCTGCTATTCTTCTATTTAAAGTTATTGTCTCAAACCCCCAGATCTCTTTTCCACTTCAGAACCTTGATAGCGCTAAGATAGCTCAACGAACCCAGGGAAATGCAAAGTTACTCAAGAACCTACAGAAAGCTGCTGGCGATGTTAATATTCTTCTGATGGTTGTCCTGATAGGCAAAGGTCTTACATGGGCATTGGCATCTTCTTGATAGCCTTAAAATTTCACTCTGAGCCCTTAGTTTTAAAACAGTCAAAAATCACTCTTTGGTCTATATCCCACACAGACCCATTGATTTCACTGAGCTGTATTTTCCTACCATAGAGTGAAAAAGGAGCTTATTCTGGAGGAGATGAGCAGTACAAGTGAGAAGCCCATCTCTTATTAACAGTGAAAAGGACACAACCAGCAGCAGCCCCTCCTACTTTCAGGGCTGAAAGTTGAAAATTCACACCAGCAGCATTAACTACTTGTATTTCATTAAGGTGATTCTGATTCAGTTTCAACAGAGACACAATAGCAAGAAGCAAAGCCCTAATGTGGGATTTGCCTTTCTTTCCCTTGAGGAACAAACACCTCAAGTGTTGGACACCTCTAAGTTCTACAAGTCCAGTTTCTAGTGGCACCTGCAACTTCCACCAAAGGCAATGGGAGTGCTCTTTGTCCCTAGAGTGTTTCTAAATGAGAATTATAGATTGTACCATGGTTCCCAAAATTTGCTGTCCATTACATTGCGAAACAAGGGGTTGTGTTTGAAAACACAGCTCCTAATTCCAGTAGGTTATTGTTTTTCATGGGTATCTAAATTGCGGGGATACGATGCATTATTTATGTGGCACCAACGTATCACATAACTGTGGGAACAACTATTCACTGTCCTTGCAGCTGGAACGATGCATGCAGAGCCACCTGGAAACGTTTGCTGGCACCTTGGCAGCTCTCGACACACGAAGCAAATTCATCGCTTGGAAACTGGCCAGAATCAACAGCAACAAAAGCATCCTCCCCAAAGTGAGTTGGACTTTGTAGTATTCAATTCCAGTGTTCAGCAAAGGCAGCTCAAAAACAGGACATGGCAGCTGGGATGGGCTCTGGGTTGGCTGCAGTGGGCACTAGAAATAGCTTATGAAAATCAGTATAATGAGGAAGGGGTTAAATATGTCCATTTCCTTCACTAAGTGAAGGCACAAGGTTGCCCAGAGAAGCCGTGGCTGCCCCATCCCTGGCAGTGCTCAAGGCCAGGTTGGACACAGGGGCTTGGAGCAACCTGGAAGTTGCCCCTGCCCGTGGTAGGGGTTGGAACTGGATGAGCTTTAAGGTCCCTTCCAACGCAAACCAGGCTGGGATTCTATGGTTCTTCCTTGAAGCATCCTCCCTTAGGGAGCCCTGCGCTGCCACCTTTCCCTATAGTAATCTTGATTGCAAGGAAGATAACAGGTGGAGGAAACCATCCATCTGGAAGGGGAAGCTGAGGCAGCAGTGGGTTTCAGGACACCCTCTATGTGCTGCCAGGCTGATCAGCTACCATCAGCATAGCATCACACTGCCCAGCTCAAACCACACAAAACCTCCTTGTTAGTATTCTGTGCAAAATCGAGCTATCAGACAACAATAAGATATTGAAGTTATGGGGCTGAGTTATATTCCCCTTTTTATTTAAAGGATCTTGATGAGGAATGCCAGACTGCGGAAGTACCAAGTGATGTGTTCCTGGAGACACTGGAGAATTTCTTGAGGTTGCTCTCAGAGAAAGTACAACGTGCCTGAACAGAACTACACCGAAACCAAGAAGAAATGAAGAATCTGAACTCTACCTACCAAAATGTGACTTATTATTAACTTATTCTCAGGAATATGTCCGTATAATGTTTATAGAGAGAGATATATGTTGTTTGTGTATATTTATTTTTATATATATATGGCTTTTAAATATATATTTATGAAAAGAGATGTTACGACAGGAGCCATGTTCTCTACCACGATTCAAACATGCTGCTCCATTAAAAGACAGGCATTTAAAACAATATTTAAATAATTTATGTAGTTTTAATATTTTAACTTACGTCATACTGATTCAGAGGGTAAATGTATTTATTTATTTATATATTTATTTATTAATGAATTCTATTTATTTAATTTGTTGATGGATACTTTGAGATATCTATTGTGATGCGATGCTGTGTGTAAGTACTTTAGGGAACTGTGTGAGGAGCTCTGTGGATCCAGTCTGGGCGTTGCTGTCATGCTATTTCTCTATCACACTACTCCAAGCCACAGCCCCAGGGCTTGGCTCTGCATCACCCAAGCCCTCTCAAAGCCACCCTTTGCGATGGGGCCACCCAGGGCTGGAGGAGATTCACTTCTGTTATCAGCTCCCATCTCTGGTCCCTCCCTGGGTAACTGGATCCAGCCCATAACTTCAACCGCTGCATGTTTTATCATTGACTTGGCAGAGCCATGTCACCCAAATCCAGCCAAATCCTAGATAATACAAAAGCAAAGAGAGGTCTGAGGCTTGTACTTGCTTTTCTTCAAAGTTTATTCAGCTGATAGGAGGTGTTTCCCACATCTCCTGTGAGCTGAGTCCCACTGGGCTGAATCAGACACCACTTGAATTCCCATAGCTGTGGGAGGCACTGGGGGAGCGCACACCTACTAAAAACTGTCAGTTTAGATTCCAAAAGTTAATGTTTAATGAAATAATATTCAAGAGGAATGCTGCCGCTCGGGCTGGTTTGTGAGGGCTCTCGCCACGCGTCGCCTGCACTGACATACCCGTCCCTAAATGTCTGTAACCTTCCGTGAAAGGAAATGGGCCTTTATGGAAATAAACAGATTTTCTTCCAGAATTGAGTGGCTTTATTTTCTGAAGGGTCTGAGAGCTGCTCGGGGGAGCTGGGGGTGATTTCCGAGTGGGACAGACACATGGATGCTGGATGGGGGAGATGCACCCTGCTCAGGGTGAGCACCCACATCTGCCCTCACCCATCCAAACCTCCTTGAGGACCCAGAGCCCTGGCTCTCCAGCCTGGCCCCAGGCTCAGCTTTACTGAGTCACGCTGCACTTAAGCTGTGAAGAGGAGCTGCTGGGTGACTCATCCCTGGCTGCACGGTATCCCCATGGAAGCAGAAGAGCTTCCAGTTGCCGCAGCAGGAAGCCTCCTCTCGCCTTCCCTGGCAAGTGAGGCTCCCAGGGAAGAACACTTGAGAAGCATCTGTGTTCTTCGGTAGGATGGGGATGAAGGGGAGAGCCTAACTGAGGCAGGGATGAGCACCAGAGAGCCAGAGACACACAGCCACAGTGGCAAGCACTGATGGAGCCAAACAGAATGCCTCGCAGAAACCTCCAAAAATGGGGTTTTCCCATGTATTCAGACAGCATTTCCCTGTGCACGTGGTGACCAGGTCAGACAGACTTCACTAGAAATCTCTTCTGAAAATCAGTATCATGAAGAAGGGTGTAAATATGCCTGCTTTCTTCCCTGTGAGGGTGCTGAGGCGCTGGCACAGGGTGCCCAGAGAAGCTGTGGCTGCCCCATCCCTGGCAGTGCTCAAGGCCAGGTTGGACACAGGGGCTTGGAGCAAGCTGCTCCAGGGGAAGGGGTCCCTGCCCGTGGCAGGGGCTGGAGCTGGAGGAGCTTTGAGGTCCCCTCAACACAAACCATTCTATGACTCTGTGAATGTCCAAACTCCTCAGGTTAAATGGAGTCAAGGAAATCCCTGGTCCTGACCGCAGTCTCATTCAGTGCTGCAATAGCTGAAATCATAATAAGAATCACCCTGAAAAGACTCCCAATGCTATTGAATTTCAAAGTATCTATTAGCGATGAGATGTTTAATTTTTCACATACATTATTTTAAATTACATTTGTTTTAGATTAAATTTAATATTCACCTCTCAAATAAATGGGAACTCGTGGCATCACAGGTATGTGAAAAAAGAGAAGAAATTCAGGGTTATAAGTAGAAGACATCAATCAGGCTCAGCATTCCTGGCACAGCAGTCCAGGAAACTCCGACAGAGAGAACCAGACAGGAGGGGAAAGTGAAGCATTAATAACCCAAAGTCAACACAGGGCTGGCTGCAGGCAAATGCAGCCAGAGCTTGCTTCCGCCCAGCAGGCTCGCAGCTCTGGCTCATAGGGTGCAGGCAGTGGGATCCCAGTTCCACATCAGCCTCCCAACCCCAGTGCAGGCAGCAGCCTCCATCACTTTCCAGCCAGTCACAGCCCTCCTCCTCCCTGCCCTGCCCAGAGAAGGGAGAAGTCCTTTCTGCTGGGGTTTCCAAGAGCCATTCCATCATCCCTGATCCCACGCCAGCTCCTCAGTTGTGTGGATGCCATTAAGCTGACCAGGAAACTCAGTGTAAACAGGAGTGAAAGGAATACCTGGTTTCGAGCAGTTGGCGCAGACTTCCCACTGCTGTGAGTGCACCGGTGTGCTGAGCACAGCTGCTGAGCATGACAACCACGACGGCTTCATCACGGCTTCAGCAGCGCTGATAAGAACTTTGCATCATCACAGCACAATACAACACACATGCCTCGATAACTGAGCTAAGCCGCAGCTTCGACTCTCGAGGCTGCTGCAGACTTGTTTCTGTTTGTATAGGAAGCAGATGTTTCATGAAAAGAGGATTGTTCTGTTTCTCACACCACCAGCAGGAAAAGCAAGAGCCCCACGAAGCCCCGCAGCCCCAGGTGGGGATGAGACATGAGATGGTGGCTCACGGACGAAAGTCTGCTTTCAGAGGCTTGTTCTACCTACAGGACTCGTAGGTGTGGGTTATATTTAGCGTTCCCCTTTCTATAGGCAAGAAACTGTTCTCACCAAAACCCATGTCCCCACTACAGCGGCAGGAGAGCAGATCCCTCATCCTGCACAACCCTTTTGAGGTGCACGCCCATGCCCATGGGTCTATGATGAGCTCTCCAAGGGTGGGAGAAGCCCACCCGTTCCATGTAGGACCATCTACAGTCTTCTGGATGCCCTCCAGATCCTTAATGGGGGCAGCTGTCCTGTGCCTGCACCACAAGCAGGGGTGGGAGAAGGCTTGCTGAGACACACTGGGGTCTAGGAGCGCACGGGGTACACTACACAGCCCACTCTAGCACAGATCCAGCATCCCGAGGCCATGTTTCGCAGCTTGGTCCAGGGGTGTCTCTCCTGGAGCCCCACTTTCCGGGCTGCAGATGGCTCTGGATGAGTGGTGGGGCAGCCACGATGGAGCCAGGTCACCAGCATTGCCTGGAGGAGGCTGCCCCAGCCCGCAGGCAAGCTCCCTGCCAGAGCCTCCCCCCATTTATGCCAGAGCAGAGCTGACAGAAAGCAGCTTGGATGCAGAAACTCTGCTCCCGTGCTCCATCCTTCCCCTCCTGTTTGATCACCACTTCTGCTGCCATCATTTTTTAGCCCTGGGGATGAGAGGGATGGAGATCAGCCATGGCACAGCTCATCAGCTGCGTGTAGGGGATGGCGATGCCATCACGGCCAAATGAAGGCAGCCTCAACTCCATCAAGCAGGCAACCAGCAGCTAAATCTGGATCAATACTGCAGGGGTAGTTCCCCTGTTTTCTGTTTTTAAATATTCAATTACTCACTTTCTTTGTTGTTTTACTTCCTTTTTCACAGTTCTCATTAGTCACTTGTCAGGATTCAGAGTTTCTATTTTCTGCTGAACACGAACCCACTTTTAAAGGCTCTGGATCGCTTTGGTTTTTCTTATTCCTCTACGATGTCTTTGCAACTGAAAAAGTCGATGACCCTTTCTGGCCAGCGCCTCTCCAGCACCAGACTTCAGCTGGTCGGTAGGTGGGGCTTGAAACATCGCAGATTGTTTGGACTGATCCTCGTGTTTCTCTCAGACTTGCCTGGTTTCAGACGGGTGACTGAGAAGGCAGTGAATCACCACCGAACATCCCCAGCCTTCTCTGGACGCTTGCCAGCCACTGCCAAAGCCACCATACGTGTGATAGGCACCAGCTTAAAGATGAGAGAGGTGCAGGGCCAGGGCTGCTCCCAAGGTGCAAGTAGGGTCCCTGGGGAGCTTGAATGGGATTTATGGCGTTAGCTCAAGCCTAGAGATGCTTTGCAATTCCCCACATGGATGGGAAGGTGTAAGAAAGTGTAGACATAATTTCTTTTAGAAAATAGGGAAAACTACTTCTGGAAAAGGAGGAATGGCTTTAACCTGCCCGAGGGGAGACTGAGCTGAGCTCTTAGGCAGAAGCTCTTCCCTGTGAGGGTGCTGAGGCGCTGGCACAGGGTGCCCAGAGAAGCCGTGGCTGCCCCATCCCTGGCAGTGCTCAAGGCCAGGTTGGACACAGGGGCTTGGAGCAAGCTGCTCCAGTGGAAGGGGTCCCTGCCCGTGGCAGGGGTTGGAGCTGGAGGAGCTTTAAGGTCCCTTCAATACAAACCAGGCTGGGATCCTGTGATTCTATGATTTTCTCTGCTGTCAGGGCTGGAGGATGAAGTGTGCACATGAAAACAAATGGTGGCCCATGTGCACTAACCTGCTGCCGCCAAGGCTGGCAAGGCAGGGAAGCTGCCTGTGGAATCTTTCGGGACAAAACAGGCATTTCTTAGAATTTAACGCTGGAATCCTGAACTTATGTCTAATTTTGCCTGCAGGGTAATGGATTTGCTATGGATCTCCAGAACAACATCTCTGAGTAAGCAGGGAGATTTTCCTTGCTTTCCCAATGTTGGGTAGCTACAAAAAGCAATATGAGTCCTAAAGCACCCAGACCCTGCTGACCCAATCAGAGACACCCTGGCAGAGCCTCAAAGGACAAAGTGAATGGAAGGCAGGGGGTCAGGATGTTGATATGTGCAGAATGAGTTGGCTCTGGACTGATTTCTGGTTTCATTAGGCTGTACAGCTCTCCCTGGTCCTCCTAAGGAAGGGCATGCTGCTGTGACTCATGGGCTTTTCTTCCTTGGACGAAGTCATACAAGTCATGGCGAATACCTTCTGATTAAACACAAGGTCCTTCTGCGCCCAGGGCCTCTTCCAAAGCGCGCAGCCTCTGCTCCTGGCTCGGACCCATGCTCCAAGGGCCACCTTCCAGAGATGACAGCCCACCTCCAGATGCTGGCCATAGATCTGTGATCACAGACAGAGCACGGAAGGCAAAAGGCATGTCCTTGGGCTGGGGAGCGGAGCTGCACGTCTGCTGCAGATGCTCTGGCCCAGCACCATCACCAGCGAGCTCAGTGTCTACTCTTTCTGAGCAGCACTTCGCATTACCCAGCAGTGCAGGGAGAGGTATAGTTTCCTCCCTTGTGCAGAGGCAGACCACAGAGATACAAGAGGTTTAACTCCTCCCAGTACCAAGACAAGAAGGGATCCGTGCAAAGAACGCTGTAATAAAGCATCTCAGCTTCCTATGCTCAAGATTAATTTAAACTGGAAGGGATAGGGAAGGGCCAAGGAGGGGAGGAGGTAGCCCATCGTGCCCAGGTTGGATGGGGCTTAGAGCAACCTGCTCTAGTGGAAGGTGTTCCTGCCCATAGCACGGGGTTTAGAATTGGATAAGCTTTAGGGTCCTTCCAACAGAAACCACTCTGTGATTCCATGATTCCAAGTCACCCTTCAGCTGACTTCAAACCATTCAGGCTGATTTGTGGTGATGATCATATAATGATCACATACATGGTGATGAACCAGAAATTATCCAGCAGATCCTTCACAGGGAGTGAATTTGGTTCAGAAGGAGCAGTCTCTGTACCATCACCATACTGAAACTTTGCACCAGATTTCTTCTCCAGCTGTGCAGAGCCCAGCTCAAAGCACATTGTGTCCCCAGGCCTCAAAAAGTGAATCTTTCTGTTAGCTTTCAGTTATCTTTTCAGGTTCTGGATTTATTTTCAGGTAAGCTTTCAGCTGACTCCTAATGGGCTCTGCCATCTTCTGCTCATTGATTGAGTTCTGTGCCTGATGAGGGTGGGTATTTCAGACAGCTCTGCCTAGGAGTGAAATCGCCTCATGGGCTTCATATCAGCAGCTCAAATCCTCCATGGCTTTTTGGTGGAGGTGGAGCTGGACGGAGGCGCTGCTGCTGAGCCCTCGCTGGAAACCCCCTCCTGCCATCTCAGCGTCCCACAGAACCTGTCCCTCCAAGGGCAGAACAGGAGAGAAAGGTCATCGCGGGTCCTACCAGGAGAGGAGCAAGGTGGTCACGGTGGTTTCATTTCTGAGTGACTCTACACAAATGAGTCACTCAGTGAGAGACCAACTGATCAGCGTACGTACGCGGCTATACCGCAGGTTCCATCTTCCTTTCAGATGCTATCAGCATTTCTTTCCACCATGGCTGCAATCTAAGAATGTATTTGCATGTCATTAGCAGCTATAAAAAGAACGAAGAAAGCAAGGTGGAGTCCCCACTTCACAGCTCTGTTTTTTCCAGCAGTACAAGTCCGTCCTGCCCACACCTTTCCCTTCCGCCCTCTCTGCAGGGACTCTCCTTTCCGCGACTGGTTTTGAGATGAAAGCAAATTCCCTGATACTCACCGGTAAATTTAGCTGCAGCCCTGATCCCAGCCACATCTTCCAATGGAAGAAGTTCTTCCCTGTGATTTGGCTGCAGTAAATGGTATCAGAAGCTGCACTCATCCACACAATACATAGGATTCATTGCTTCCCTTTAAATCATCCTGCATTGCATTTTACCTCCAGCAGCTACAATGGTGCCAGTAAAGTCCTGAACCCCTGGCACAGGGTGCCCAGAGAAGCTGTGGATGCCCCATCCCTGGCTGTGTTCAAGGTCAGGTTGGATGGGGCTTGGAGCATCCTGCTCTAGTGGAAGGTGTCCCAGGGGTTGGAACTGGAGGAGCTTTCAGGTCCTTTCAACCCAAACCAGTCTATGGTACTATGATATGATTCGATGAAATCCCTTACTGGCACAAGGCAGAGGCATTCCAATGGCCGCTGCCCCACCAAGGAAACACACAGTTAACACAGGGGAGCAATGGGAGTATGAGGGTGACTCCAGCAAACTCAGGGCTCACCAGCAAGGGAGCACAGTCTACTCCGTACCTGGCTTCTGCTTCCAGGGCGGCTCATCCAGCAAAGGCTCCCAAACACTGAGCTCTGGGAATGGCAGGGGAGATGCCTCATACACCCATCCATCAGCAAGGTGATTGAAAGCACAGAACTGAACAAGGAAGCTCCGCAGGGAAGGGAGGTACCTGGCAGCATCTCCAAGACCTTCTCCGTGGCTTCTGATGTAACGAAAGAGAAAAAGGTAGAATTACGATATGTGGGTTTTATACACAGCTCAGGGATGAGGAAAATGCAACACGAGCATAAGAAAAGCAGCCTTTGGGTTTTCATCACCTTGGATGGCACAGGTATGGGCGGCTCATCTGCCTTTGCCTTAGGGGAGGAGGAGCACCTCAAACAGAACAGTCACTGTAACCGTGCATGTATTTTTCAGGGTTGGAAAACATAACGCACATTCAGGAGTTATAATTGCACAGTAAAACCCCTGCAGGATTGAAATTGCAAAATCTAAATTCCAGCAAAAACATGCCAATAAAAAAGAGGGAATTTCTGGAAGCTGGGAATTCTGTGGGCACAATCCTGGCACAGGTTTCCTTTGTCTCAGTGCAGGCGCAGAGGAGCTGTGCAGCAGGGCCAGAGGGGGCTTTGCACACTCAGGACCCACCAATGCCACCCCAGAGCCCGCCCTGAGCTGTAGGAGCAATTCTGTCAGAATGATAATCCATGGGATGCATCCCGATCCCCCAAACTTCCTCCAGGTGCAGTGCATGGAGGTACCAGCCAAATGGTTTCAACCTCATTGTGCCGCTGAGTTATTCGTGGGGTTCCTTATGACAACCACACAGAATAAGGCAGGAGCATTAATTAGCAAAGAGGAGGGCATCCCTTAGTGTAACTGCAATATTAAGCCGTGTAAATGTGAACGTAAAGGTGTGAGCAACCTTTGGGCAGCTTTGATTTCTCTATATCGATCTTCGGATAATACCAGCTCACAGAAATGCCTCAACATCTGAAATCAGAATGTGCACCAACATCTGAATTACCTAGCTCCTCCTGAACTGATGCAGGGGGACACCCTTATTTTAGCAACATGTAGTTTCCTCAATCAGATAAGCTTCCATCCTACAGGTGACTA
The DNA here is from genome assembly GCF_037157495.1 of Lathamus discolor. Classification (NCBI taxonomy): domain Eukaryota; kingdom Metazoa; phylum Chordata; class Aves; order Psittaciformes; family Psittacidae; genus Lathamus; species Lathamus discolor. Next base: position 19,509,529 of record NC_088893.1, read on the forward strand.
CTCGCTTTCAGTTCAGGCATATTTGTGGTGAGGTATTAATCACTTCCTTGCCACAGAGCACATATAAGAGGAAGCCGGGAGCTGGCTGTCCTCAGTACAGGAGGGGAGCGCAGCCCCTTGGCCATGATGCTGCGGCTGGTTGGGGCTATGCTGTGCCTCACGCTGTGCCTCGCGGCCCCTGCGGCCCCCAAGGGCTGTGCCATCACCTCCCTCATCCACGAGACCCTCAGCGACATCGGGACACTAAAGTCTAAGGTGGTTCCCTTTTCCCTGTGCCCCTCGTCCTGCTCCTCGTGCTAGTGGAGAACCTGCTAACGTGATTCTTATCCATCTCTTTCAGGGCAGCAGCGAAATCACGCCTCCGGTAAGATCATTTTCAGGCTCATGTTGCAGTGCTGGGTGCTTGTGGTGTGGCTAAGGCGCTTTTTGACACACAAGGGGGAAGCAGTTGCTGATAAAGCCCTTTCAGGATGTTTGCAAGCTCTTTCGGTCTAGAGACAGGTCTTAGACAGCAACCAGGTCATTCACAGGCTTTGCCAGAGGGATGCGCTGGAGGGATATGGGCTGGTGCGTGCTGAGAGGTGATGTGCTGGGCTCGGATACCCAACATAGACCCTCCTTCATCCATAGTTTCAATGTAGTTATCTCCCTGACAAGCCAGTGCTCGGGGCTACTGCCTTCAGTATAGGTGCATAAAAGCTTGCTTCCAGCCGGCGGAGGTTATCTCTCTTTTCATGGGGTACACAGTCAGAACTGACAATGCTCTGAAGTCAGGTGGAGGCTGGCACTGGAAACTTGGGGGGGGACAATCTGTCCCCAGTGCCTTTCTGGAAAGGAATACCCACATTGTTCGAGACCAGTGCCAGCAGTGGCATCATCAGAGCACTTCATGGGGAAGCTCGAGAGAAGCCAAGAGCAGGCAGCGGGGCTGGAGATCGAAGATGCTCCTCAGCATCGCTGCCTTCCTGTGCCTGAGCGCTGCTAAGGAGACGGTTAAAAAGCAAATGCTGCCTGATCCTGCCTGATTCCACAGCCTCACTCTGTAGCTTTTGAAGGTAACAGCAGCCGTCAGCAGGAGGGAAGCTCTGGATTGCAGAATGGGCTCCTTTAAGTTGTGCGAAGTTACTATAAAATTCTTTCTTGTAGTAGGCATTTTAACTGCATTAACACAGTGCAACCTCTGCCAGCAATACAGAAAAGACAGAAATAACCAAACTTTGTTATTCCAGAGCAACATGATGGAGGCAGAAGGAACTGTATCCACCTATCTGGAAGGATTCATCAAAGCCCTAAAAAGCAGCAAAGAGAACTCAAAGGAGAGACTAAAACTAGTCCGGAAGCTGCAGAAAATCCATGTGAATGTAAAGTCATGCCTTGGGTGGATGGTACGTTTGGGCTGGATTTTCTGCTCCGTATTTTCTGTTGTTTAGGTGACACTAAAGGCTATGCTGGTGTTTGTCCTGATTGCACTGGGAACACTGGTGCGCCAGGATAAAGCATGTAGCTGTGTCCCAGTCCAGTGGCTAATGGGGACAGCTTCCAGCCAGGAGCTGCCACTTGGCCACGACGCCTCTGCTCTGCCAACCTCTTCCAATGTCTCCTTGCAATGACAAAGACCATCACTTGGTGGAGGTGCCCTGGTGCAGATGGGACCTGTTCTCCCTGGGCTGCACTAGGTGCAACTTGTCCCATGTTCCTTGTGCTTTCCTACCCTGCAATCCTCCTCAGAGCCTCTGTGGTCTTAACATTAAGGATTAAGAAAAACCCGGAGTCTTGGAACAGAACATAACCTGTGTGTCTGGGTTCTGCTCTTTTAATTGTTCTCCTTTCCGTGTGCCCTCAAGGAATGGGAGCCAGTGGAAGAGGAGGATTTCTTCAGTAATTTGGAATTCTTCCTGAGGTTCCTGAATCACAATGCCCCTTCGGAGGACGGAATGTAGTCTACAAAGAAGTTTGAAGCACTCCTGGTCCAGCCTGGTGGGAGACCAGAGTTCTGCATATCCTCAGTTGTGTATCTTTACTCCAATGAGCAAGGCTATTGGGAGCTATTATTTATTCATATATCTATTAATATTTATTTATTCTATTTATTTGTAGAAACTTCAAGTTATTTATTTTTAAGGTGAGGAGTTGCAATAATTATTTACCTTAGGGAACTGCTGTTGAACAGTGCGTGAGGAGCTCTGTGCGTCCAGTCTGGGATCTGCAGACACACTGTTTCTCTATCACACTACCCCAAGCCACAGCCCCAGGGCTTGGCTCTGCATCACTTGAGTGCTCTTAAAGCTGGGGCAGAGCCACCCCTCGGGATGGAGCCATTGGTGCCCGCCAGCACCATCACCTCGCTCCCAGCACTGAATGGCTGCTGGCCGCTCTCAGAGGTGTCAACAGCTTAGGGGAGGCTGAGCTGAGCTCTTAGGCAGAAGCTCTTCCCTGTGAGGGTGCTGAGGCGCTGGCACAGGGTGCCCAGAGAAGCTGTGGCTGCCCCATCCCTGGCAGTGCTCAAGGCCAGGTTGGACACAGGGGCTTGGAGCAAGCTGCTCCAGTGGAAGGGGTCCCTGCCCGGGGCAGGGGTTGGAGCTGGGTGAGCTTTAAGGCCCCTTCCAACCCAAATCAGGCTGGGATTCTATGATATGATTCTATGAAACCATTGAAATACTGCTTGCAGACTTAAGACATAGCTCATACCCACTTGAGGCACATGAATGTAAAAATGATTTTCGCTGAGTCTTACGAGTGCCCCATAGGGATAAACCACATAAATAAAACCTGGTGACCAAGAGCTTGGCACACACCTTTTAGTTTCAACCAAACGAAATCTTCATACAATGTCCTTTCATGCTCTCACGCTTGGACTATTTCAGCATTTTGTTCCTGCAGCTGAAGTTTCCAGATGCCTTCAGAGCAGTTTCACATCTCTTGAGGGGACTTTTCAGAGGAGAGTGTTGTAAAAAGAGGCAACTCTCGCTTTTTAAATGATCCGTCACTATTTATAATGAACTGAAGGTTTTTACTGCGCCACAAAGTGCCAATCACTGTAAAATGTGAAAAACGTGTGGAAACACGAGTGCTCGCCCAGCTCCGCGCTGCTGGCACATCCTTTGCAGTTAAATGGTTGGGAGATTCGTATGTGGAACCCTGTGAAATGTAACCAAACTCTAACAGAATCTATGCAAAATAAAGCTCTTGCACTAAGGTGTAGCTCTCATCATTCTTTCATATTGTGATGGGTTATGGTGATAGAACCTATTTAGAAGAGAGTTAGATTGATCAAATCGGGAGGTTTTGCCTCAGGAGGGTGTTATATGCAGAAATACATGAGTTGACTATACAGATGATTGAAACCCCTGTGGGGAGGGTCACCGTAGGGTCCCTGTATCACATCAGACCACTTGTGTTTTCAAACTTGGGTAAAAGTAGCACTGAAACAGTGACTCAGGTTTTGTTTCTTTCTTTGCCCTCACGTCACAGTGAATCTCCCCTTTTCCAGCCTGTTGGATATTCCGATCTTGGGAATATTCACCCATACAGAAGAAAGCAATCATTTAGCAAACAGCCATAACAATGCTATCTGGGGATGGGATTGGGGTGGGAGCTGTGCCTGTGTCCCCATGGACCATCAAGGCTGCTGAACACACACCTTCCCCTCCAAGGGGAATCTCCCAGGATCTGACCTTCAGGAAGCAATCCTCGCCCAGCCCATCACTGTTATTTACCTTTGCAGGCACCACTGAGCACCTAGAGAAATTTCCCTAAGTACCATGATTCATGGAGAATCGAGCAGAGAGCAGCACTTGTGCAAGCCATGGTGTGCCTGCGGGATCCCCCGGACACGATACTGCCTGCAGGTTGAGGAGGCAGGGAAATCCATGCCAGAACCTCCAGGGATTCCTTAGGGCAACAAGAGCATGTCTGAAGAATTAGCTAATACTGGTAATAGCACCTGAAGAGGAGTTTCTTGAGGGTGGGGGAATGCAGGCACAGTAGATATCACACAGACAGGAAAAACACCCCCAGACCAACAATAGGTTCCGTCACCATCACTCTGCCTCCACAGATAGCCAAGAATAAAGCTTTAACCAATATCTACAAAAAGAGAGCACATAGAAAAAGAGGCTCAACGTATTCAGTGGCTGTAGGTCAAAGCAACTCAAACTGCGAGGGGCAGGAGGAGGGTGACACTGGGTGTATCTGTGCTTTGGGATGGTGAACGTGGTGCCCCTTGGGACAGCCCTGTGAGAGACCCGAGGGGATGCTCTACTCTGACACAAAGCCTGCTGAAAACCTGGTCCTAAAGGGTAGTTATTGACCTTCAGCTCAAAGGCTGAAAGTGCTTAGGAGAGCTGGATCACAGTCCAACATCTGTGCCCAATGCTGCTTTCTTGTTTGGAAATGGGTGCAGAAGACAGGAATAACACCTTCCAAGGAGGGAAGGGGCCACAGCCGTGTAGGAAGTGAGGGTAAAACATGGCAAAAGGCTCACATTGCTTCCAAAGAAAGTCCTACGTTTGTTAGCACTAATCTGCTCGAGGGAGGTAGAGCAATAACCAGGACTACTGGGAGATGCTATGGACCATTTCTCATGGTGGGGAAAGAGGGATGGGAAACCCGTTCCCCTAGAGCAGGCTTGAACCCACCAGCACTGCCAGGGGTATGGGACAGCAGAGGCACATACCCCAGCCACAACCTTCCCTGGTGCTTGTCAAGATGCAAACACAATAAAACTGCCGTCACCATAAACTACATCATCTCGAGCCAGGCAACCCCGGGGCTCTGAGGCTTGCAGGCAGCCCTCCGGCTCCATCGCCGTGCACGCTCGGGCTGTGCTGAGGTTCGGCAAGTGGTTTTTTTCTCCGAAAACGAGAGAACACAGCTCCAGTAGCGCCGGTTGTTCTATAGGTGGCACCCCTTGCCTGCTGCACATCCCTCAGCATCATCCCACCGCCGGCGCGGCCCGGAGGAGGCAAAGAAGAGCGGAAAGCTTGTTATACGGTACGGGTTTTAATCAGCTTTTCTCAGTATTACTCCAAAGAGCCCTCAAGTGTCACAGAAAGGTGAAGGAAGAGCTCAGAGCAGCAGCTCCTGAACAAGCCCCAGGTTCACCTGCGGCACCTCAGACCGAGAAACCTCTTTGTACAACACCCCAGGCCTTAACGTTCATTATTTCTCACTACTTTGGGGAATTCTGAGTGCTTGCTCATCCCAGCTGCTCAAAACTCCCTCTGCCAACACCCTTGGAAACTCTTCCGCTGGTTACAAATGTGAGCAGCCCTGTTTATATCAGCTTTGTCATAAAGCACCTTTCCCCTTACCAAAAGGCTTTAATAAACTAGAGCAGATTTTTGCCTCTCATTATAGAAAGAGTTACAAGCAAAACAGGGTGGCTGCAGCTGTATCAGGCCTAAAGCACCTAAGACTGGCTGTGAGCGGGAGCCTGAGCATGGCCCCCAGGACTCAATACCTACATCCGGCCCCTGCAGCATCACAGAAAGATGCATCCTGTGCACAGCCCAGGGAGCTGCTTTCTTCAAGCTTCACCCTATTGATAACATCTTGATAAGTCTCTCCAGCAGTTTTAAAGTGATTTCACATCAAGTCAGGGTTTTTTTTCCAGGTGGGTTAGTATTGAGCAATGCTGTTCCAAATGGTATCTGGTGTGAAAACCAATAAACAGATTCAGTCAGTGTCAGTATTTGCTTAGTGGATAAGATGAGCATACAGCCTACGTGGTGGCTTGCATCTGGTGGATCTGGATGTTAAATCCTCGTACACAATAAGATGGTGGTCAAACCTTATGTCAGCAGCTTCCTCTCAGGCAAATGATCCAGGCAGAAGTGGGAGAAGGTAAAGGAGACAGGCTGTCCCGTCTTCTCTCCCACTGCAGAGTCAAAGAACAGAACAGACTCTTTACTGTTACCAAGAGGTACCCAAGTTTACGCAGGAGAAAGCACAAATATCCTTGTTGGGTTTTACATCTTGGTGTGCCAATTTAGCATATTCAAACATTCATTTTAGTGACTCATTTTAACCAACTCTGCCTCAGGTTGTGGGTAGAAAAGCACTTACAGATGCCAAATACTACTTGGTCTCCTAACAGCTTAGTTAAGGAATAAGGGTGCCTGGATCTCAGAGAGCCAGGAGCAGTCAGATACTAGGATTTTGCCTGTAAGAGAATGGCCTTTCATGAAAAAGGTGACCTAAGAAAGGCTGGAAAGTGCAGCTGTGACAATCGCTTCCTGTGTGGTTGTTGCTACAAGAGCCTTTCACATTGAACAGGTAAATACCTGCCCTGCAAACTGGAGAAGTCAGGTGAACAGTGAATAACGCTGCCATGGTGAACATGCAGACTTGTATTTTCTAGTAGGGAAACAACAACCCACAATGTATCTAAGCAAAGAACTCAGACTGGATGAGGGTCTCAAATTTTCCTATTACATTTAGAAGACCATTCAAAATGAAATGTATCCCTGACTCAACAGCAAAGATTTCCTAATCAAATGTGGTAAAACCCATCTGCCACTTCTGCACTTTGTCACATATTTTCTACGAAATACTATATTTAAAAATCAAATACACGTTTAGAATAGAAACTGGACCATATGGGAACTATTTAGGCCAGAGCCTCAGCTGGCATAGGTCGATGGGGTACTGGCAAAGCTCTGTGCTGACGTGCTCCAGCTGAGATGCTGGCTCTTAGCTAACCCCTTCAAACAGTGCTTGCCAAGCGTATTTCTTCTGGCACTATAAAGCACTCGCAGGTCTCTGCTCACAGAGCAGAGTACCAGGTAAGGCAGGCTGGGTGTTCAGGTTCCAAACCTCCCACCACACTGCAGCTGGCACTTCTGCTCACTATTAGTGATTCCCCTTTTCTCCCTGGCCAGAAATAATCTCTCACTGAGAGCTCCCTTGATGTTACTTATTCAATTAACCATAATACTAATTGCCACCTATCATGGAACAAAGTAGACTTTGTTTTCTTCAGAGCTGCGTTATCTTCAGGTTATTCAAGCCCTGGCTCTGCAATTGCTCTGGTATTTGTCTCTTCAAGTACAGAGTTATCTAGAAGGGTATCTAGAAGAGTTCATGTTGAAGTGTTGCGCTGCAGTTAGAGGCTTTAGGAAGTTTACCAGAACATTAACCATAGATGTTTCTCAAATCAGATATGCCCAAGTTGTTGCTTTCCTATTTTGATGATATATGCATGAGATAAGATAGCAATCAAATCCTGCTCTTCCTCAGCTTCTCTATATAAGTGAGCTTATTATCTGCCAAGAGAGACAAGCTTGAATTCAAAGCCCATTTCAGATAAAAAGGGTCGAGCTCCCACATCTAACACCTTTAAAATGCATCTTCACTTGGTCCTGTTACTGTTCAGCTCCGGAGTGTCCAGTTACTTTCTCCCCTTGAAGGGAATGTGGCATCTGCAGAACAAGACCCAGTACACAATAATCGATGAAATGCTTTGCTTGCTGGAAGCTGAAAATGAGTCCATAAATGTAAACAATTTTCCTCTTCCTCCACCTCAGATTTGCCTTTTGAGCTGATTGCCAGTGTGTAACTAATGGATTTCTGTTGTTTCCAGGAGCAGTTCTTCAGACCGCTTCACATAAAGGTAAGAAATTGTTGTTTCCTGTTCTATTGTCATCATTAGAGCCCCCAAAGGGAACTTGATGCATAACCTATGGTACAGCCAGTCTGAGGACACTGAAAGGCAAGATGCAAACACCGGCTGAGGTGGGATTTGCCAGGCTGGACCAGCCAGGCAGGGAGCAAGCTCCAGGCTTAGCCTCATATTCCTCTTCACTTAGAGTCAACTGTGCTCCTCTTGCTGTCCCAAAATCCTGGTACAATGACATGATTTAAAAAGATTACATGAATGTGACTAATAACCCGTGCTAATTGCTATCAGAGATAAATAGTATGTCCCACCTCAGTTTGTATCAGTTCTTTTAATGCTTTTCCAGAGAAGTTTCTATTGGTGATGGTAAAGCCTGTTCTCCCAAAGACTGGCAATGTAAAGCAAAGTGGTTAAAGCAATTTCTGTAAGTGTCCTACCTCCAAGGCAAAGACAAAGATATGACTTCAATTTAGATGGAATTGAATCAAATTCCCAGTGTTGTCACATTCACCGGTGACAAACTGGACGATTTTTATTGCAAAGTTTCCAATTATAATAGTTATGAAGACTGCTCTTATAACGTGGCTTCTTAGAAGCAGGTCTAAAAAGAGAATCAGATGAAAGAAGTTAAGACTTCCAGAGAAAAACAGATGGGATATTCAATAGGATTTATTTATAGGATTCAATGGGATATTCAAACTGATTTAACAGCTCTCTTATCAACAGTTCTCCCCTATTCAATAGGATTTATCAACAGTTCTTTTAAGAAAGAAAAGCATTTTGGTTGCACACTAGAACACTATTTGCTTTCCCTTTTTCTGCTAGAAACCAAGCTGTGCACATAATAACACTGAACAATTTATTGGTGAACTAAAAAAGATACCCAGGTGTAAGTGTATGAAGAGAGTTGAAAAAGACATGAAAACGCTTGAAGAAAACTGCTCCAGTTTGAAGGTGGGCATTTACTATTTAAGTTGCAAATATTTTCTTGTCGTTATGATTTAAAAGAAACCATTGAGGTTCCCAAAAGTTCATTTCCCTGAAGGTAATGGTTAAAGAAACGTCCGCTGAAGTTGTTGAGCTTTGTTAGCAAAGCTGCTGTTCCTCCTTTTTACTTTTGGGCCGGCTGTAGCCTCAGGGAATGGTATCAAGGTTTGTCTGTCATTCACGAATTCATTCATATATAGACTAGATTAATACAGTTCATTTAGGCCTCCAGCAATTAAGATTTATTAGGTGCAATTAATAGTGACCTGTACAGCTAATCCTTTAGAAAGAACAGGGCAATTAATAGCAAAAGAGATACAGACCAGGAGTACTATGGTGAAAGGAATCGGCTTTTTCAATACAAAAGAGACCATGATAGAAAACAAGGGGATGGAAAACAGGGTCTGCATGTGTTCTCCCCACAGCTGTACTTGCAGCAATGACCATATTTTCCCTGGAACGGAGAAGGAGGCTTTAGGAAGAAAAGCAGATAGGCACCAATTCACTGACTACTGCAGGAGAAACCAGGTCTGAGTCTATCACCTAAACCAACGCATGCTGAGCTCCACGTTAATGCAATGGGATCCTCCTCTGCTCAGCACCCAGAACAAGCACAGTGCGATGTTGCTGGGACACATCCCACCCTCCCTCTCTGTCCCCAGGATTTGGGCATTATGAGAGGAATGTTTTGACCTGAATTCCCTTTTTCCCCTGCCCCAAACAACAACCCAGAAAGATCTGCAGTGCCGTGAAAGGCAAAGACAAATAGCAAAGTCTTATTTGACTGATGATTGTAGAAAGCATGTGAAATGGTTTGGGGCTGGTGGAGGGCTTCATCCTCCATCCCAGTAAGCGCACAGAGATCGTGCAGTATTTGGGTGGAATCTCTCCATAACTCGTGCATCAGCATCTGCTCTTCTCCCTTAGAAATCTTCATCCAATGACAGAAGATGCTCAGAGATGCTAAAAACAGATTTCTTGGAGTTTAAAGAGAGCCTGAAAGAATTCTTAAAATGGGTCAATGAGAAGGAGAAGTGCAGCGACATCGTGGGAAGTGAGCTGGGTTTGTACCCGGGTGGCAAATGCAGCTGCCCTGACCCATGGAGGTACCACAAAGGCTTGCTCTAGGCAAGAGCTGGGTGGGAAAGGGGGAAGAAATCGCTGTTGTGAATCAGAACCTTTGCTAAGCGCTAATGCAAGCAGGTGAATTATAACTGTACACGGCAATTAAAGCTTTGTATAATGAGCACAGCCGCGGACTGTCATTTATATCATGTACTTACCAAACCTGAAATGTCATTGTGTCACCAGAGACACATAGCAAGGATTGATGTTCGTGGGTTTCTTGCCCGTAGGACAGAAAACCCAACCCTGACCCATGGGCTGTGAGGCCATTCAGACACTTTTGGGATGGGGCCAGGAAAGGTTCCCACAGCCAGGTGCTTGAGGGTTGGGATGTTCAGAGGGGATTTATGGGACTCAGCACAACCACAGGGAGGGAAGAGGCCCAACACCCACCATTCACACCGTCTGCTTTAACGCCCATCACTAAACCCCTTGCTTTTAACAGCTACATTCATTATGGTACGTGCCAGTAGAAGTTATCAGTTAAAGATCTGTAGTTCTAAACCAAGCAAAAGGCTGAGAAAGGAGTTTGAAACTACTGTGATGACACATGACAGAGTCATCAGCCCGTCACCTAGCTCAGAAATAAAACAGGTACCTGTTAGCAAGATAAATCTTGCCTTGGTCCTTAGACCTTTGCCCCTGCTGAGCGCACTTTACCCCTCTCCTACTCACAGTCAACCTAACGTCCATGGATTTGGGACAGCACTTTGTGTCAAAGTCACTAACAACCATAGAACGGATGGAGATGAGTGGTGCAGGTCTCTGTTTAGCTGCCTGCATCTTTCTGCATCCCATGCAAGAAGGAATCACCCACATCAGAGTGATCTTTGAAAACTGAAATAACTGGACAAGGCTCAAAGCCTATGAAAACATTTGAAGTACCAACACGATTCAAGCTGCAGCAGGGTTCTGAAGCATCATCTTCCAACCACCAGGTAAAGGAAGAGTTTCTGTGGTTGCATGTGAAAGGATGGTACCTACATAAAGAAACAAACCTGCTGAACTACTGTACTTGACTTCTTCACAGCACGTACAGTAAATGCAACCAACTGCTAGCCTTCCCTTTGGAGCAGCTGCTGAGTAATACCTGAATTTTCTCATATGCTCAGCTTCACTTCACTTTCCAGACTTTAAAAAGCACCAGGCTTAGCACAAACCACTCCTCAACTGGGTATCTTCCAATATTTTCATCCTTGAAGATGCTGTTCAATGTTACTTGTCTGTGATTTTACCTTAGTCCCTGGTTTCACTTGAGCAGGTGGAAGTCCTTCACCCACCCATCCCCATTATTCCAGTTTAAACACAGAAAGCAATTGAAGAGCACTTAGTTTAGCTTCACAAACCCTGGAGATGGATGGAGTTGCTCCTGTCCAACCCTATGAGGAAGAATAGATCCAACCACAAAGTTTCCAGGAGCTGGCCTGCTCTCACACACACACACACCTCAAGGGCTGTGATCCGTGTTTGCAGCATCTCACAAAACCAGGAACACCACCACCGGTCAGTGTGGAATGGGGATCATTGACAGAAGAGCAGCGGTATCATCAGAAAGAGATTTGGTCTGCATGAATCCATGACATTAAGGAGTCCTTAGCAAAGAACCTCTTTCTATTATCTCCTGTGGTCAGGTTTGCTGAGATACGTTTGGGGTTTGGTGCTGAGCAGCTCCCTCAGGGTATTAACTTTAATGCAATTCAATTTAACTTCTAAAATCCTGAACATAACCCTCGGGCTTGCCTCGGAAACTGCGGTATCCCATTGACTTGGTCAGAAAGTCCTACAGCACCCCCAGCATGATTCACATTTGGGGTTTTTTAGGTCATAAAAAGGGGGAAAAAATCCCAACCACCTACTCTCCCTCCTACTATAACCACTCCAGGTCATCACACCCTGTAGATGTCTACTTTACAATACACCCACTTGCAGCCCTCGCATCCAGGAAATCAACTCAGAATTAAATCTTAACCATTCACATTAGGCAGGCAATAGCATTTTCCTCACCAGCTTCAGGAATGCATTTACTTAGATCTTACACCGTTTCCATAGGTGTTTCCTGTACATTTCCTTTCACATCACCAAGTAGGACCAAGCCACCTCTGCCAGTGCTGGCACAACCTGAGGAACTCCAGCTCATGATGATAACCAGCATTTGCTTGCCTGGTCTTCTTCCCTTCCATGATCTCAAATTATTTAGGTAATGAGAAATACTATTTCTTTCTGTAATCTTATTAAAATAAACCCTTCTCTAACAATAGCAGCACCAACTGCGGGACAAAGGAAAAATCAGATTAAAATGCCATATTAAAAGAAGTCAGTGGAAGGAATGGTATGAAATCATTCATTCGAACTAACAGCCCATCAGTAATCCATAGACTAGAACTGCAATTACCATTGATCTTATGAAGAATGCATTTCCCCAAGACTTCAGATCTACAGAAATCCAATCTAACTCTGGTCAGAAACAATCCTGAACCAAGCCCAACTCTCTATATCCCATTCCCAAAGTTATTTGGATCTTCATCCAGCTTTTTAAGCACAATGCTCCGAGTATTCTCAAAGACAACACAAATAAGAAGAAATCTGGATCTAATATTCTTGGCAGCAGCACAATCTCCATTCTAACAACTTCCATAAGCACTGGGCTCATGTCTTAGAGTGTATGTTATCTGTGGTACGCTTCACATGCAAGGTCTTCTAATTTTAAACTTGCAATGCAATGTTCCTACTCCATCCTCCTGACAGGGTCTGAGCTTCCAGTGTAGGACAGAACCGAGCGGAGCTCTTTGGGTGCACTTGGAACCCACCGCCTCTGAGCAAACAAATACACCAGAAATAATGGGAAAGTCCCGTCTCCTTCCTCCCCCTCAGCTATCTGTGAAAGCATCACCGCTGTTATCTGTGACCTGGGCTGCCAGCAGTCCCCTTCTCGCAGCACAAGCGCTGATCTCCTTCACCTTAACCATTACATTCAAAACCTGCATGTTTCTGACAAATAGAGACTAGTTTCAACAGCTAGAGCCAGAGGTGCAAATAGTTTTCCCAGTGGCCAGGAGGCTGCTGGATGCGTCTAACACATCTCCATATTACACCATGGAAATAAGCTTACCTTCCTGCTTTGTTTTTGTTGGTAAGATGCCTCGCAGAACAGAGTAACTTGTGGCCCTTTCCTGTAAAACAGCCTACAATGGGAGAGGTTTAAAGTGTGTTTTAGCTTTTGAGAAGCTATAGAGGAAGGCTTAACAGCTAGAGGGTAAATAAAGAGGTGTGATGCACTCAGAGACCTCCCTGAGATGGCAGCATGAGATAGGGCTGTGGTTGAGGAGCAGCAGAAGCTGAGCGCGCAGGCAGTGGTCACTGCTGTGCCTCAGCTTCCTGTGCTGGCCAGTCTGCGCTCACAGAAAAACATCATCAGATGTAGTTAAAATGAACTTACTCCAGTTTGAGATGAATGTTCAGGGATGGGTAATGCTGGCTGAGGAACTGCATCCCAGGGGTGGGCCCTGCCTTCTGCATCCCAAACCGGGCAGCACTGAACCTCCCTCCGGTCCTCATCCTCATTGGGTAGGGCAGTCTTACAGCACCAGGTCTGCCGTGCACACTGGCGATCCTGCAGGAAGCACGATGCCATTTCCAGAGGCTCAAATGAGCTTTAGTCCTGCGATCTCACCAGGATTGCAGTCAGTCATCAGAAACATCTTTTATCCAGTTGCTACTCACCGAGCTTCTCGGTTCTGCACAACACATCCTTGCTCAGCCATGCTCCTGTTTCTGCAGCTTTCCGATTACAATAGCAGCTCTTTAAGATAAAATGCATTAAAAAGCGATGCTAGCTACTATTAGCACTACAGCCAGGAGCACTGATTTGAGAGGCTGTTGAAGTTCCAGTTGATCAATTAAGCTTACAGAGGAGAGATTTTGATTAGACAGGAGGAAGAAATTCTTCCCTGTGAGGGTGGTGAGGCACCGGCACAGGATGCCCAGAGAAGGTGGGTTGTAGATTTACTACAGGTATCATGCCATGGAGACAAGGCCGCTTCTTCCCTGGCCCCTCTCCAAAAGGATATTGCATCAACTTACTGTGTAGGCACAGGAAAGTTATTTGCTGCTCGGGCTTGTCCTATGGAAAAATACGGTTTTCTGTTGTGCAAGTCCCAAACTGTTGCTGGGTCCTTTCACCTGGCCATGGCTCAGAGCACCAGGGGACCCTGACCCACTGCTCCCACTCCCGAGTGCTGCCCTGGCTCCCCTCTAAGGCAGTTACAGGAAGAGCATCAGTCATAGGTGCGAACTCGGGATTCTCTTCAGAAGGAAACTGTTTTTAACAGCACTTGGCAGATTTCAGAGGTTCTGTTTTCGAACAAAAGCACTTTCAATCAAGACAAGCTGGTTTCTAGGAAACGCTTCAGCCCTGCAGCAGTCGGGGAGCTGGACAGGACGACGGCTGCAGGTCCCTTCCAGCTGAGCTGTTCTGTTCATCCCTCCCTCCCCTGCACCAAACGCTCTCACAGAATCGAGTCGCAGGCGATGCTGTGGCCAGGACTCGCCCAGCTGGATGTGATCAGCCACATCGGGAGCCTCGTGGGAGCAAGCAGTGCTCGTGCGTACGTGGCACCCTGAGCACTGGAGGGTCCCGAGCAGGGACACCCCACAAGCAAGAACAAGGGGAAGCGTTAAAGTGAACACCGGAGTTCGGGGCTGGCCTTGAGGAAATGAGATTTCCCAACGAATCAACAGATTAATTTTTCCTAGAGAATTAAACCCAAATAGCAAATTCCTGGTGAAAACAGATGGGTTGAGTGCTCAGCAAACGGGGGCTGCTGCTTAACTACGAACAGCTCAGGAACTTTTCCTTACACCACCAGCATCCTTGGGTAAATCCTTACTTTGGGCAAAGGGATTTCTTCATAAACTCAGATTGATTTGTACTGGAAGGGACCTTACAGCTCCTCCAGCTCCAACCCCTGCCAGGGCAGGGACCCCTTCCACTGGAGCAGCTTGCTCCAAGCCCCTGTGTCCAACCTGGCCTTGAGCACTGCCAGGGATGGGGCAGCCACAGCTTCTCTGGGCACCCTGTGCCAGCGCCTCAGCACCCTCACAGGGAAGAGCTGCTTCCCGATATAAATGATAAATGCACCCAGAGTTGTATACGTGTTTCATGTGTGCCACTTCACAGTCAACTGCAGTTTGCCATTTCCTCTTTCCTGTGAGTAAACCCATGCCAGTGATCTAGAGAATTCAAGTTATCATTTACTCAGAGCCAAACACCCAGATGAAAAACCACAGCAGCCTGTGCAAGCTTCTGATGAAGAGCACCAGGGTCAGGATGGGTTTCTGTCATAGGCAATGCAATCACAAGGCTTCTGGGAAGGAATATCCAAAGATGGGAACATGTAACAATTGAGATGCTTAAGTCTTCTATGAGACCAGCTCCAGCCCTCCTGGACTCACCAGTCCCCTTCACTGCTCACTCAGGGCTGTCATCAAGGGGCCAGGAGCACCCAAACCCTGGTCACCTACCCCATGGCCGAGCCAGGGTGCTCTCTACCACAGGGCATCAGCAGGGTCCAGCTGCAGAAGAGATGTGGAGGCTTTTGGAAGCAGAGCCCACGGGGGAGGCTGGTCAGTGAGCAGAGCCTCGGCTGGGATGATGGGCTTGGTGAGAGGTTTCCATCCTTAGTTTTGGCACGGGTATAACTGCATGAGTAAGAGCTCAATGACCTCAGCTGCTTTGTCTGCTAATTGAGAACAGCTCCGTCCCAGCACAGAGATGGAGCAGGCAGCTGAGGGGCTGAGCTGCAGAGAAGCTGGCATCCAACTGTCACCATCTCCTCCAGAGAGCACGTGTTCCCCGTAGGAGCTGGGGAAACCACGCTGGAAGCAACGAGACCACAGCACGCTGAAGGAGGACTCCTGCAGCGATCAGACCTGGCCCTGCTGGCACGGTGACAGCCGCAGGCAGGCACAAACGCTGCTGCCAGTGCGAGGGCTGCAGGACAACCGCAGCCAGCACCCGTCCTCCGCAGGCACCCGCGCGTGGCACCTCCTGCAGTTTGCTCCTGCCAAAATACACACATGGGGGCAAAGCGAGACCCGAGAGTAACTAAGTTAACACTGGTTAGGAAGTGACAGCCCAGGGCCACGTGTGGTAGCATTAGGGCTTACAGCTTCATACACTCACTGAGTCACGAGTGCTCCGCTTGCTTGCCATCACTCAAGAAGATTAAAGCAGAGGAAATCAATGCAAAACCAAATGAAAACGTGATCCTGCAGTAAGAGCTGGGAGAGATCGCACTGTCTTACAGTCACTGAAAACCTGCTATGGGATGCAAGAGCCACCAGCCAGCTATCCATGTTCACCACTGAGGCGCAAGGTACACATTAGTTAACCGTGGCTTAGTGTTACTAATAACAGGTGACCTTCATGCTGTTGCTCAAAGACCCCAGAAAACCACGCTTGCCTTCTGGGAAGTGTGTCCCAAGAGATCCCATAAAGATCCAACCTGCCACTGTGCATCACTGCAAGGCACATGGAAGACAAGATTCCACCTTCAGCCCGTGCAGCAGCAGTGTAAGCCTGCCAGAGCCACACAAAAGCCTCTCCAGCATTAAGGTGATGCTGTAGATTAGAGGGAGAAAGGAAGCCAACACAGGAGTCAGAGAAGCTGGAATTGGATCAAACACAAGGGCTCCTGAGGCCACACCGGTCTGCAAGTGCTTAACTGGAAGCATCCTCCTCTTCAAGTTCACCTCCACCTCAAGGGACAGGGACAGCCATCCCAATGGCAGCACAGGGGCGGGAGCCACACGAGCACTTGGGAAGTGATAATCCAAATCACCACAGAGACAAGTGCTGACCTCTGGTTAAACAAACACCTCCTCCCCACACAGTCTGGGCAGCCTTTTCCCTGCAGGATGAGATGGATTCAGGACTAAACACGTGAAGTCGGTCTCTAAATTCCTATTACTTACAGCTCACAGGTGATGGATTCTGGCTCTTTTCAGAGCCCCTGACAGAGATTACTCTTATTCAGACCAAGGGAGCAAATGCTTTGCTGCATCATATCCCCAGCACAGGAAGAGTGGAAAGAAGAGTCTTGGAGGATGCGATCTCTGAGAATGCCTTTTACTCACACACCATCCTCAAATAAAACTTGGTATGACTGAAAAGACAACCC
The DNA here is from genome assembly GCF_037157495.1 of Lathamus discolor. Lineage (NCBI taxonomy): Eukaryota > Metazoa > Chordata > Aves > Psittaciformes > Psittacidae > Lathamus > Lathamus discolor. Next base: position 19,526,437 of record NC_088893.1, read on the forward strand.
TTCTGTTTCCCGTATTTGGGATTTTACAGCTCAGCTGAGGTACACAACTCTTGTATGACACAAACTCAGTTCCCAGCCCAACAGAACGTGCACAACTTCCCTTGTCCCTCACAGCCAAACCCTTTCTCCACTCAGTACGTTTTGGCCTGGATGCACTTTTCCCCTCAAAGATGATTTGATAGATGATCTTCACATGGTTTTCCCACACTCACAGGAAAGAGAAGCAACTTCTAATGCAGACCAAGTCACAGATAAGTAACACCAACGCTTTAGGTGGTTTCCTAACCCAGCTGCAGGGCTGCGTTACTGCTCAGTGACGCAGCGCCTGTCCACCCAGCAGCACTCAGGCCAGGGGTGCGGAAACTGCATGCTCTAGCTGGATGTGGATTACTGGCATGGGCTGGGGGTGGTTGCTCTTCAAATGACTGCTTAAGCCATGATAAGACAGCATCTTTCCATTAGCGTTCACATGGCGCCTACTTTCATCAGTACCTGTTACGCAGAGCAGAGCCTTAAAGACCTCATCAGCGAGACGTGACCTGAAGACCCCTCCGAAAGGTCCCACAGCACTTCAGTGTCTGGCAGCACTTGCCCACAGTAAGGCTCTGTAGTGTGTGTATCTGTGCTAAGTACTTCAACCCTGTGAAATAGAGCAGAGGCAGCAGCATGCAAAGAGAAAAACCACTGCAGCCTAAACAAGACCTGGGTACTTACCATACCAGTGATGCTCTGGCAGAAAGAAACTCCCTATGCCTAAAAGGCAGGCTTATTTGTTCCAGCATACGAATCCCCTGGTTTAGGTCTAAAAACTTATTCCATAGTCTTAATATTAGGCTAATTGCCTTACTCTGTTCATCTTCTAGAATGGCAGGAGACAGAACAGGGAATATGATTTGCCAGACCCCACAAACATGCCTGCGAGGTTGCCGAATGCCCACGAGTCACACATGCTCTTTTCTCTCTAATCACTATTATTCCTCAGAGCAGGTTAGCAGCAATTGTGCACAGAGCACAAAGAGCTTGGCATTTGTATCCACACACTCATCACACCCTACTTTAGGGATGGACTGGAGTAAGGTGGGAAACAACTCAGAAAACAGGGTTTTTCCCAGAGAAAACAGGCAAGTTAAGTCGTATTGAGGAGTCCAGGATGATAGAGCAGTTAACACAACGGAATTCCCCAGCCAAATACCCCATTTCAGAAGTGGGATGTGCGGATTTTTGGCCAGAGTCCTGACGTGAGCTTTATGTGTCAACATACCACGTTGACAGAAACCGATTCCTCTTCCTCCCCCTGAAATCCGAAGCGTTCCAAGCTGAGATTGTGGCTTTGGCTCATCGGCAGCTCTTCGCATCTGCGAGGCTGTCAGATGTTGAATGCTTGTTTTATAAACCCTTTTTTCTTCAGTTTATGTGTGCTGAGAGATTTTACTAAGAAAACCAGAGGTCAACAATGAAATATGCTGAGGAGCCAGCCAGAAACCACAACATTCATGGCAAGTGATGGAGCACCGAGCAATTAGAGAGCAACGATTGAGCTGTGCTAGCTCGCTAAAGCTTTCAGGAGGAAATCCTGCTATCTCTATAGCTACCTGCTACAATTGTTCACACAATTTACTTACAGGACTAGATGCTCCTCTCATTTCAGTATCAGCAACAACTGGAGCTCAGCAAATCTCTGCCTGGGCAATCCAACTCTCTTCAGTTGTGTGAGCTGTAGTGAACGTACGTACTTACCTGCTGCACCTAAATGACTAAACAAAGCAATAGCCATTAAGTTCACATGTAAAATTCAGGGCCTATGAAGGTCTATTGCTGAGCCACATTGCCTTATTACCAATAGAATAAACTGATGACATCTGTTATACCCAACACGTTAAACTCTTCTGTTCCACAAGTGTTTCCCAGGACGACAGCAGGTCCCTTGCTACCAATCCTGCCCGGCAGCTGTTTGAAGCATTACCTCATCCCAGCTCATCCAGTCCTTGCACAATGCAGGGCGATGGAGAAGGACAAGGGAAACTCTTGCCTGTCAGCTGACAATCACAACCTCCGCTGGATGTTTCAGTGCAATTGAAGTTCCTTTCACTTTCTCAGGACAGTTTCGTGTGCCAGTACATTAACAATTGTCCAAGCCAGTCTTCAAGCAGTAAGTGATGGTTGTAAACCCAGCACCATTCCTGGCTTTAAGTTCACTGCAGTCATCCATATTCCCACAAAGCCATGCCCATACAGTAAGTGGCCAGGGAGAGATCTGAGGTCAGTCCACCTTGCACAGTCACCTTTTGATGCAAGTCTGGTACTACCAGCAAGTTTCCACATTTCTGAAACATGTCTAGTTCTCCATTACTTTGCCCATTTATAATTAATTTTTTAGCAATTAATTGTTATTTCTTCTGAACTCTACGTCAGAAATGGGATTTCCTTTCTATCACAGACAACACTGTTCACCACATGTTGCCTTGTGGCCATTACCAACATGCTAACAAAGCAAAAAGGCAAAAGAGAATCTATATCCTGATGTTCAAAGGGCATGAGCATTCCTAGCTGTCTGAAGGGCAAGACAAAGATCTGCTCACAAGCCATCCAACTGACTTCAACAACAGAGTCAAGAGCTGTCAACATCACTGAAGGTCTTGAAAGGCTTCAGATTTTAAGTGTTTGCATCAAAACCAGGCAGTATCCACAACAGCAGAGTTAACATCACTTCTCATGAGTGTCACTATACAGCCCCTCTGCTCCCAGGATGCATTATAGTTTCAATACATAACTGAAACCTTTCCAGATTCTACTGCAGGCAGAACAGTTCTGTGTCAAGTGCAGAAGTCTTAAATAAAACATTGCCCCAAACCACCATGTATCTTCTATGGAAAAAGGGGAACAAAGCAACAGACCTTCAAAGGAAAAAGTAAGGGCCCACTGCTCCCTTATACATAGCAAGGACACAGAGTAGAGAATCACTTTATGGAAAGAACATTTATTTCTGATTCAAAACCTGTGATCCATAGAAATACAATAAAATCAACATGTACACAGAATTGAACAAACAACCCCAAACCAACCTGGGCTCAAAGAAATATTTAACATCTAAATCCTCTGAGGTACAAAAGGCACAAGACCAGGCACCCAAACATACCGAAAGCACCACTACTACAGAGAAAGCTGGGAGGGCAGAAGGCATGGAAATAACAGCAACCGAGACACAAGTGCGTGAACAATGCCATTTACTTCCTTTCACCGTTACATATTTTGTTGTTCCTTTTTTGGTAAAGTGCCAGGACTCTTGGAGAAAAAGATGGATCATTTCTTAGAAATGAACTGGAACAGACAACAGTAGAAAAGGAGACAAACAAAGGCCTGCAGCAGGTTGGGGTTCAGTCAACCTCTGTTCTCCCACAAGGTCTTAAGAATTCGTTTCCTCTTTCATGAAACCATTTGTTTGACACTGTGGAAACAAGGATGTGAAATTAACTACCACCATATAACCAGTGCGGGCATCGCCGCAACCCACATGGTTACTGCAAGTAAAGTCTCATCTCTCGGTCTGACCATCCCTGCTTATACTTCTCTATCCATCCATGGGAAAGACATAGGAAGATAGAAAGGGCTGGGGAAGAAAATATCTTTCCAATTGCACAATTTAGGGACCAACAGCAACAGAGCAGTGTATTCTGGGTCTGGCATTTCTAGGTCTGCCACTGCAGGGGAATACCCTGGACGCTAGGGAAGGTGGGTATGGGATGACATGAAGCTTGAGAAGCTTTCAGCAGCTACCAGAAATCCCCAGTGCCCAGACACCCACATTCACCTTCAAGGAGCTCTCCTCCTTTTGCAGATAAAACTAAGCACAAATCTCTGTAGGAACAGACCTGGCTCTAGTCAAGTGGTTAACTCAAGTCATCCTGATACTGATACCCTACACAAACCCAGGGGCATTCTTACACACTTTGTGCTGTCATTGACACAAGCTCATTACAGAACCTACAGCTGAACAATGCAGCTGCTTGATACGACGTGACACTGATGGGGGGAGTTCTCATTGTGGCCAAATTACTCCAGTAGCAAATTAGTCCAAACAGCAACACCCAGGTGATTAAAAGCTGTTGTAAGGGTTCAGTGTGTCACTGGCTCTGCATACACACGAGCCTTCCTAGGTTTTGCTCCTAAAGCAGTATTACTTACCCCATTTACACCCTACTAATACTGGACAAGCTGCGTGCCTTGTTCTATAATCACCCTCTCCGCTTCTGAAAAGGTTGTACCAAAACACTGCTGTTCCCTAAAAAGTGAAAGCAGACCTGGGTTAGTCGGAACCTGGACAATAGAATTAGTCAGGTTACAGTAAGGGAGAGCAGCGAAATGCCTTGGATGCTTTTATGAAGCACTTCAACATAGGCCACCATATGATAACCCACAAACTCTGTTAGTCCCACTCTATGAATTCAGCCATGCTCAGAGTTGAGAGTTCTACCTGAATACAAGTTTTTGTTAACAACAGCTCTACACAGACACCGTCCATGTTACACACTGTAAAAGGAAGCAGCCCTGCAGACTACAAGACCAGCTTAGAGCTGCCTTGATACACAGCAGTCTGTCCATCAAGATGCAGCAAACAGAACTTTGTCACATCAGTGGCTTTTAAATGGATGCAGGACTGTATTGAAGAAGATGAGACCATCAGGAGAGAGGAGGAATCAAGCAAACACATTCAGACTCACCTTCTTGGGCCATATTGCTGCCCCGAAATCCGGGAACACCGTAGCTCCTCCAGCTTCTACATCACTCATCTGAGAAAACAAAGTCCACAAACTCTGTCCATTTACAAAGCTTTCTGTACATGCAGTCCCACAAGCTAGAGCGCCCCAAGCCCTGACAGAGATTCCTGCTTGCACCTCTATGGAGGCACTAAGGATGCTCTTCAACCAGCATGAGCTGCAGAAGTTAACAGTGCCTGCTATTGATGGCTTTTGTTCAGCATTTCATCTAGATTATATACAACCCTTTGGACAATCAGCCATCAGAAGCTGTGCACCTGCAGTGTTAACGAACTAGTGCTCTAGAACAAGGGAGAAGATTCAGAGTCAAGCAGCTTTAAGAATTTCACTCCCATTTATGATCCAATTAGGAAAACAAGTGTCTGTTAAACCACAAGCTTCCTCATAAATTGAAACCATGTCTTTGGAACTGATGTTCGTGATTCAGTTCATGCATCTCGGTCAACCACTACAAACCCTACACAAGTTATTAGAAAGCCTCACTTTCTGCATTGTTTCTGTGCTGTTCACCAGTGATGTTACGACACTTCAAGTGCTTTATGCAGCTTAAGCTTCAATACATACAGCTATGTGACTCTGAAGACAAGCATGTATCTTTATACTTTGCCCTACTACACCGGAATGAATTTAACCCTATTGAATTCATCAGTAATGATGGATTCACCACAAACTTTAGACTTGACCCAAAACCCACCAAAGTTCCTAGAAACACTCCTATTAAAAGAAGTATTTCTACATATTTCAGGAAATTTTTGATCAGATTCTAATTTAAAGAAACAAACGAGTCAGATCCAGCTCCCACTAAAAACAGCAGGACTACTATTAATACACTCCCCAAATTCTCTACAGTAACTTGGATTTCTGTTTAAAGCAGATGTTATTACCACTCTGGTGTCCTCCTGCTTGGTACCTACAATAAAAGGGCATAAGATGCCATAGGTGCACAGGTTTTTGGCCCTTCCAACTAGAAAGCATGTGCATGCAACTTTGCAAGTTAATAGTTATGTCTTAGCAACACGACCACTCTTTTTAGTAGGGTGCTGGGACACGTATGGTATCTTCTAGACAGGACATACAAGGGTAAATTGCCTTTGACCATGTACAACTGGCAGAGAATAAGATACAGATTATTCACTTTAAAACAAGGCTTGTCCAAAAGTCTGAGAAACAAACAGAACACAGACTGAGACAATTTGAAAGCAAAGCCTGTTTTTGCAGCAGACTTTCATAGCTACCCATCTTATTTGGATTCTTGTTTGGGAGATTATTTCCTCCTCCTGCCATATCCAGTTGAAAGTATTTCTGGTTGTTTTGAGCTGTATTTCACACAAAATACCACTCAGCCATAAGTATTCATCACAGGATTTTAAATTTGAAGCTGTCTCGCTCAAAAGTTCGACACAGAAGATTCAGGGATCCTAATTACTGATAAGAATAGGCTGATAAAATATCAGAAGACTACTGCGAAACCATTAGGCCACTGGTATCAGTGGCGGCTCTGCTCGATCCCGGTGTACATGGTCTGGAGGCTGTACCACGCATGCAACTACTGGACCTTTTCAATTCTGCTCTTGTAACCCACTTGCTCCAAGGTTATTAGCTACGTCTCCTCCACTTGCTGAAGCAACAGCTATGCTGGAGTGACTCCAGCTTTGACAGACAGCTAAAACGGAGGCTGACAGACCACAGCATCAAGTGCTGTCAAACAGTGGTGGAAGAACACGACCATCTCAATGTGGCTGCTGGTCAGGCTCTCAAACTGCACACCACGTGAGTACCCCAAGCACTTGCCTTTGGCAAATAAGCCGAATTCTCCTCTCCCACCATCAGGACTCCAATAAAGTCAAGGATTTCATGGTAGGGGATTGTATCAACCCCCAAACAGGGAAGCCAGGCCCTGTATTCAGATTTTCTGTTCTGAGGTTAAAGAGGTTAAATACCACCAGAATTCTCTCAACCCAGATGGGACAGCACCTGATGCTGCAAGAACAACGCAGTCCCTGCTTCCAGATGCCAGGGAATCTCTACAGATAACCAACTGCACACGCTGTAAACAAGATGCTGCTAAAGTGACACTCAATGTACAAAGGATCAGCATACTTACATAGTTTAAAAAAGTGGCCACACGATTTCCAGTCCCTAACCGCTTGAAAGCATCTGGCTCATCTTTCTATAAAATTAAATGAGAATAACTGCAAACTTCAAGCTCACAGACAGGAGACAAACAGAGGTACTTACATAGTTAAGAAACGTCGCTAGCCTATTTCCTTCCGATTTGAGTGTGCTGTCAAAGGGTCGCTGTAACAGACAACAACTTTAACCCAAGTTCCAAACAGGCTCACACTAGAGTTACATACGTGTAGCTCTGCAGAGAGATCCTTAAGGCCAATTTAAGGAGTTGGAACTGAGAGCGGCTATTGATACAGGTCAATGTTAAAGCCATCACAAGTCACAGCCAGGAGGCATAACTGCATGCACAGAGCAATCAAATGCTATAGGGAGAAGTAGCACTGAAGCAGTTCTTAGGGCAGAGTAGAAGGAAGGTTTTCAGGGCCTGTGCCAGTGATGTTATCCCAGTAAAGTTAACAGCCCATTACTGTAGTGGACAGTGATCCAAAGTCAACAACTGAGGTGAATATGAAAAACTCATCTTCGATGGCTTTAGGTAATACACTTGATTCTTGTAAATGTAGTAGTGACTTAAAGAAGTACTGTCATGAGAAAATGCAGTTTCTGCCAGCAGGCAAAACTGCAGAACAGTAATAGTACATTTCTTTTAGGTGGTTACTTGCTTAGGACTAAGCACCACATCAAAAAGATCAAATTCTCTTTATTCTGTAAGAAACACCGAGTTTTGTTTGCTGAGGTAGGAGATCACGTTGGTGCCAGTTTCGAAGCGGAAAGAACATCTAGAACACCAACGTGTGCGTGCCTCTTCCCTGCAATTGAAAGTGTAGTTAAATTGCTCATAGGAAGTAATTTCAACCAGGAGACATTAAGGCGCAGTTTTCTACACAAAACCGTAATCTTTAACACTTAAAGAAGAGAAACCAGTATTAAAGACAAACAGCAAAGAAAAACCACAGCCGCTATCTCTAAGATGTTATAGCTCAATCTACTTGATGTATATTTCAAGAAACAAAAGGTCTTTCCTGAGATGGGGTCATAAAACCCAAGACTTCTGTATTTGCATTGCAGATTCAATCCAAAAAGGACAACCTAACAGCATTGAGATGTATTCAGGCCCAGCCATGCACTTGTGAACTTCAACAGCAAAAGACTTCTCTACCTTTCAAGCAGCCAATAAACTCTCCAAGTTGTAATATGCAACTATTAACGTGTCCCTGTGTGAACTGCGAGGGAACAAAAAGCTACAGGGCTGACCAGGATCTGTGATGCACAGAGAGCCTGGAGGACCGGTCTAGAGCTATGGCAAATTCCACGCTCCCTGAACTGATGCCTGCAGCCAAGGTTATGTTCCAAGTGGAGCTCTGCCCCAGCTGCCTAACCCAAAAGCCAAGTCCACACTGGCCATTTTGATGGCTGAGGTCCTCGAGTTCAAAGGCTTTGAAGATAATTTAAGAGCATTTGTTTAACTCAGGAAATGAAGCAGTCTTTAAGTTAACAGGAAAATTCTCTCAGCAGGCCAAAGCTAAGGAATCCGAGCTTCCACGGTGCTGAAGTTCAGGATTGATTTGTTTTCATTACTTTAAACAGTGCTAAGTTGGGTGGCTCCAACTCTGCACTCAATTATCAGGTTGTGCTCTGGCTGCAGTGAAACCCTCTACCAGCTAAAACCACTGGAATAGCCTGAATTAAGCCAGATTCCATTGAAACGCCACGGTTCTGCTGGAAACCAAGGCATGAGGTGGATTTTACATCTGAAATTCCCAGTCACCATGGCTGTCCGGTATGATTAGCATCTTCATAAACTGGTTTAGGGTGACAATGAATCTGTTCCTCTTTTCTCCCCACCTGCTGCAAACCAGAGCTGTTATCTGCAAGGCAGAGCCCTCTAGTGCCTAGCGTGCATCTGGCACCCACCAGCGGCAAGTTCTGCTCCCTGTACCACTGCCCTCCTGAACCCAACCAACCCTCTTCCAACCCTATGACTGCAGCCACACTGAGGGCTTTGTAACTCATGAAGACTTCCATAACAGCGACTTCTGTTGGAGGGATATAGAAGAGGTCTCCTCCTCATCCAGCTCCAGCAAAGCGCTTTAAAATATGCTCCAGAGGAGGACTCGGAACAACCCTGCTGAACTCAGAAGCCTGATGGAACAACAGGCTCACAACCCAGGGCTTGCAAACCTCAGTTTCCAAATGAAGTAATGGAAAGAGCATATTTGAGTGCTGCAGGGCTGTCTTTTAGTGTCTCTGTACTGTGCAAGGAACCAAGATAAGCAGGCAGATTTGTTCTTTCTTCCCTTGAACTTTCAGCAGAGAAGGCAGTGCAAAGGCTTTCCAAAAGTCATCATCCATCCATGCAACAGGACTATACATTAAATGCTTTAATAGAAAAGGGTTTTAACAGTTTCCTCTTAAAACAACCTGTTCCCCCTCCCCACCCCACTAAGAAATAATTGACAGTGTGACCTTACCCTAGAAAAATCGAAGTGTGGCTCGTACTGCCCTCCCATTCCATAGTTGGCAACCTACAGTATGGAAGAAAGCATCAACATCCACTGAACTGCAAGCGACTGCTGCAGAAGACAGCATTTGCTCTCCAGAAATCCAAAACATGCTTTGAGAAAGAGCACTGTGTGGCACGATTGTTATCTAGGGCACACCTGATTTCTCTTCAGCTTGCCAGAGATGAGGTACGTGCATGAGAAACAACCCGAGTACAAAGGCACCAACCTGCAGCAGTTCTGCTGTTTTCACTGTTAACCCTGTGATCTGCTGCATTCGTTGATTCACCTTGGCCACAACAGGATCATCATCTTCCTCCAGCCACGAGCTAGGACAAGGGAAGGGTTGGAACACGTTATTTTGGAATGCCAACACCACCACCTTTCCTAAGGCAGAAGGATTCTTCTGCCCTCACTCACATGGCTGAAAGAGCCATTTACCATGCGGTTGTTGAGGAAGCTTTTGCTACATGCAGTTTCCAGCCGTAGGCAGCTGATGAAGGGCATTGAGCACAAAACCCTTAGAGCTGAACTCCTCTCTGCTTACCTTTTGGACACCCTGTAGCTAGCCACTGTAAGGACACCGGTTTTGGGATCACGCACTGTGGCTCGGGCCAGCTGTGTAAAGAAATCCCAAGGGGGAAGAAGCACATCAGCTACACATTAGGAAATAATCCCCTCTCATCTTAACCAAAATCAACCCGATTTGCCCAACTTCAGTATATCACCGGATGAAAGTTACAGCTCCAACCTAGTCTGGTTCGATTTCACGCTAGTACAGGACTTGCAGAAACACAAATGCAATCCATGACTGGCACTGGATCCTGGATAAGGAATCTGACTGACTGCACAAGCCATGATATTCATTAAATCCATGAGTGCTGCTCGCTCAACAGGTTCTGAAGGTAGCTTTTTAAACAGCTGTACTCAATATGAACAAGAGGGAACAACAGAAGTTCACAACGTACGAAGCTCAGGTTTTTGGCAAAGAGAAAATCATTGGATATTCCATGAATTTAATCAGCCTGGTCCTCACATGGACTGAAAAAAACCCACGTTCTCAGACGAAAACCAGCAAGGGAACGAGTTACAAATCATGGGACAGGCAAATCCGCAGCGGTAGAGAACTCCTGAGGGCACCTCCTAACCTTCCCATGCTCAGGATGTTCCTGTCGGAAGACGCCTGGAACACTGATTTCACAGAGACAGTTTGAGACGTGTTTTGACATTATGGAGGTAACTCTGTAAAAGCACAGTCCACCTACACAGCTTAAACAGTGAGTTATGTATCACCACTCAGCCACATCACCACGTCTGTAGGAAGAGCGTGGATCCTGGCAGAGCTGTTGAGGTTCGCTGTGGTGTCAAAGCAATGGCCTAGCGCTAGCATCACACAACGGGTCACTTCGGTTTGCTACTTGCAGCTGAGAACAAGAACTGGGACGCTCCTCTGACAGTAAACCCAGACCGCGTCTAAATTTAACTCCTGCAAACCACAAGCGCTTTAAATCCTGCCTCCTTCCTTCCACTTGATTATAGGTCACTGAAAGCCTTCTTCTTGCTGCATTTTCCTCAGAGCATGCAGTCATTATTTCCTTCGTTCTTCCTCAAGTAAGCCTGCAGCCAGCTTCACAATCCATGTCAGCTGTCTCGTCCCTCATACAAGAGCTCTTGGCACAGCTGTGGCTGCAATTCTGACTCACTGTTATTCTGTTCCAGATTCTCCTGCATAAATCATAACAGAAGAGCCAGGCTGACAATCTTGGCCTCCACTTGTACAACGAAGCATAGCTTTGGGATATAATTTCGCTTCCCAAACTTTTCGTTCTGCTGCCACTTCCAAGCTTGTATACGCTTGCTTCATTCCTGCACCTAGCATTTGATCTAAATAAATCCGAACTAAACCAAGCCTGACTAAATTCCTTATTATTCCACATCTCTGATAGGCAGGGTTCTTCAGTTAAGACAAAAATCTATACCTCAGCTTGGTATAAACTGACTCCTAAATGCGAGGCTTCCTCTTAGAAGGGGTGGAGAAAGCAGCCTGACGATGCATTTGCTGGGCTTTGAAGAACCGTAACCACACTGGACTGATCAGAAGCTTCACCCCCTCTTCCTCTTAGTCTGCATTTAGTTTACCATGTGCCCCAATGGGTTTTCCTTCTGAAATCCTACAGCACTGAGTTCAAAGATGGATGTCCCCCCTCCACACCTTACTTTTGCCTCTTCATGCCTGTATCGCATGCTTGTATTTGGGGAATAAGGTTCTCGTGCTTGCACAGCAGATCTCTCCCTATGCTGCCCACTCCAATGGAGTTCAGAATTGCCCTGACCCACCCCAGTCAGCTCCGAGGAATTGCCTGAGAACTTGGAACTGCTTTTTGGCACTGGAGTGGAAGTGATTGCGTTTTGCAAACCGAGCACGCAAAGCGACTTGAATATAGCTCCCCTCAATCACATACAGATGTTTCTCTACAGAACAACAAGTATTGGCAAGTGTAAAGTGCAGATAACGTTAAAAGTGCTTGGACCCAAGAGGAGAAACTTCTTGTAGATGCATTTTAGAACAAGGGAAGTGCTCATCTTTGAGCCCAAAACTAACACACTACTTCAAGAGCTCTGTCTGAAAGCTTCCATGATGGCTAACTAAACTTTCCTGGCTGAAGTTAAGCTCTATTTATTAAGGACCATCTCAGCACAGGGCTTGCGCTTTCCATTCCCTCAGCAGTTCTGCAGGATTTAAAGCTATTCCTGCAGCTGAGCCACAGGCAGGTTTAGAGAAGAGTTTAGAGAAAATGAGTGCTTTTAACTGGAAGCTTTAATGTGAACCTTCAGACTACAGTATTAACCTCTTAGAGGGACTAATCCCAGTTCTACACTAGATTATATGAGGAATTCCTCTCACATCAGTAATATAAGCGAAACTCAGGGAGCAAGACTTGACTTTCCATAGGATTTCAAAGAAAAAGGGAAAAATCAAAAAAACTAACAGCTGCCTTACAGTGTGTTTAATTTAATAGATTAAGTGATACGTTCTATATTTCCATTTTATCTGAAGCTCTTGAAGTGTTACAGTATGATGCAATAGGAAAAACTCGCTCATTTATAGAGGTGAGAGTCCTCACCAAGACAGGAGTGTTCTGCCAACCCTCCCATAGCTGGCTGGTAGTCACTGCAGTCCAGTGTCATAAACATCCCAAATTATAATGATCTTTAGAGGCATCAGTTTCAAACTGCTGTTAACAACTTACATTCACATTTAAAAATCACATACAGAAGGGTAATTCCTGACTGGAATTTTAGTACCACGTTTCATTGCAGGAGCTGGAAGAGTTCTAAAATGAACCATTCATCTATAAAAATGGGAATGTTTAATTTTACATGCTTGTCTTACAGAGTAAGGCACAGCACCTTCAACCGACCTCACGCTGCTATACCTCTGTCAGGAAGGGAACAGACAGGAAATCCCACCTCCAGAAAACCCAGACCAGATAATTACAGGCTTTGCATTTTTTAGCTGCTTTTTGGGGTGCAGTCATCAGAATTCACATCATGAGTAACAGGAATTACATCAGAACTAGGGTTCCTACTCCAAGTTGCTGCCTTTGAGTTGGCTCTACACTTGGCACAGTAGCATATTTAGGTGGAAAAGTCAGAACTGAAGTGCTCTGGGAGAACGACTGCATTCCCAAGTCCCAGACCAGGAATGATTTAAGAGCTCTGTGTTAGCTGTATCACATTATTCCCAACAAGCAGTGTGTGGCTTCAGAACACCGTGGTTCCACTCATGGATGCACCACAGCATCTAAAGTGCCTGCCCCTGTGCAGGTCTAGGCTGTGGCTTAAACAGAAGCAGTGAATTCCAGGTTACCTGAATCAAAAACCCCTCGGAACTCTACATATTCTTCCAGCACAACTTAAACCCAACATTTCCTCCCATTTCTGCTGGCATTTGGGCTTTAGCTTTCTTTTGAAGTTCAGCTCCATTTCAAAAGGCAGACTTCAGCTATAATCGGACACCTCTAGCACTGGAAGCCAATCAGCCACCTATTTTACAGCTCTAGTCCCTAGTTTCCTATGAGGTTTCCAAGCCATTTACTGAGAACTTTGCATAATTAAGTGCAACAATGCATAAATACCTTCAGGAGCCTGGCCTCTATGGTCCTACATCACCAGGCAGTTTCGAAATCGTTCCCCTTAGGCTCACAGCTGCAGTGTATCATCTGTAGTATGAAACCAGATCTTTCAAATCGTTTGCCTATTCTTGACTAGGAGATTAAAGCATGGAATTAGCAGTTGTTAGTGAGACGGAAGAGGGAAAACTTACCCTTGGCTTAGCTAGCTGTTTGATTTTCTCAATCTCTTCATCAGACATGACATCATAGTATCGTACAATATGAGGGCTATCCCATTCATCTTCTTCCTTGAAGGGAGCTATGAGCAGATGAGGGTTTCTGTTTCCATCATGATACCTACAAAACAGCCTTTTCTGCCTTCGAGGTGTCTGGAACAAGATGTCAAACAGCACACTGTTTGCTCAACCACTTTTCATGGACTTACAACAGGCAAGACACAAGAAGAGAGCAAGCTTCAGGCCACAAACACTGTAAAAGCCATCAGCAGACAGCAAACTTCAGAGGTCAGCATGAGTGATTCTGCAACTCACTGCAAATAAAACCCCATACACCACTCCAGACACCACTGAGCACCAGCTGGAACACCAGCCTTTCGGAGAATGGAATCACAAGAGGTTACAGGTGGAGCAAATGACTACATAAACAGCCAGCTGTAAAAGTCTGCTTCTTATAATTAAGACCATGCAGACGGAATGGATTCCTTTCCCTGCACTGCAAATTTAAAGCCATGTTTGTCAAAAGGTACTGGAGACTTGTCAGTTGAAATAATCACCCCAAAAGGGCATCTCTAAGATTCAAGAAAGAAGGAATAATGTGATTCTCAAGTGTGGCAAAGCAGAGCCAGCTCTCAGTGGAAAAAGCCTCCTGTACCTCTGCACAGTCAGCGTTTGAAACGGCTGAGCAGACAGACCGAGGAGAATCAATTTTCAGCAACCTTTAAGAGGTACGGTCCAGCACTGCTTTTCTGTCTAGGATTAAGTAAAGGTAGAGGGGCCAAGATACAAATCTCAGCCTGGAGAGAGCTATGCTACTTTTATTTCTTAGGAAAACAGCTTCACAGAAAGCAGACCTCCCCACGTCCCACCAAGCTCCATCACCCTCGTGTAAAGGCAGCAGGCAGGAAATTCTTGCCTTTCTCTTACCATTTTTACCCCTTCACCTCTGCAAAGGGCCTCATAGATATCACGCTCTGGCAAGTAGTCAAGAGGCCTCTCATAGGCACCACTTTGCACCACTGGTTCTGTTGTTGTCACAGTCTTGTTTGACTTCTCTTTCTCCTCCTCCCTCTCCTTCTCCAGCAGCTTCTCAAAGTAGCGTAGATTACTCCCTGCCCTCTCGTGAGTGCTGTCTTCATGGGGAGACAGACAGAACCAGGCAGTTAAGTGATCTCAGTTAATACAAACAAGTCTTTCTAGCGAGACAGCAAACCCTCTTTCATTCTTAAAGCATCATCAGGCTACCAGAAACACCGGCTCCAGTCTGCACCGAAAAGCAGCGCTGGGATGCTTCTGGTTTTGCACAGGGAAGGTAGCCATAGTCTGCAAAAGAATCTTTTCCGGAAGGACCCATCACAAAATCTGCATTCCAACAAAAAGAGGAGGTTTTGGTCTCCACATGCCTGCTTTTCTCTTAACTCTTCTGCCCAGTTCTACCCAAGATAAGCAGAGATCAAGCTAGTCCACATTTGCACTTCTCCTCTCCACCACGCTTCTCATCTGCACTGCACAAGCATGCTTTCATCAAGAACTGTGGAGTTCCAGCCACAGACTCCGGTCCCAAATATGTCCTCCAAAGTCAGGAAACCAGAAGGACATGGTGGTGGCCACTAACAGCCCACCTGCAGCACCCATCTCCAGACGCTTGCAACAGGATTATATGGGAGGTATCCCGAATCACTAACATCATTGGAACTATCATTAGTGATTTATTAATGATAGCTGGTATGAATCAATAAACATCATCATCAGATCTTTACCCAGCAAAACCAAGAAGGGACAATTCCCTGCTCACCAATGCTTCTGGACATTTGCACCTAGAACAGTTTCTTTCCCTTCTGGCCCGCCCAAGCCTATTGTGCTTATCTTGCAGAACTAACCCAGAAGGCCACTGAAATAGCCTCCCATTAGAGCTCAGGCTAATAGTGGCCAGATGAGGAAGTTGAGCCAGAGAAGAGGAAGCTGCTGCTCCCATGGGGACTGCCAAGTCTGTTCCACTGTTTGGTGCTGATAAGGATTAACATTCTGCTACCAGTGCTAAGCTGTATTGCAGAGGGAGCTACATTCAATATTCGTATTCTTGTATATTTTAATCTATGAATCCCAGTGTCTGCAGAAATTACTGATAATTATTTTTCAATAGAAAGGCTTCACCCACACTCAGGATACAGTTAACGTCTAAGCTAAGAACCACCACTGATTAAAAAATACAAACGCGTAACACAGTAGATGTTAACTCTAACTGGGGAGGCTAAACCTTTCCAATGCAGGAAGCAGGCAATGCTGGATAGGAAGCAGTGCTTATTTGCTTACTCAAGAGACAGCTAGAAACAGACCAGAGATAAAAGAAGGTTTTAAGAAACTCTATCTGTTCTGGGTATTCAGCAATAAATACTCTAAGAGCTCAGGCAAGGTATTCTTCTGGCATCAAAGAGTACCCACACTGAAGAATAAAGGGGAACATGTGAAGTCAATAGGACTTTGCAGAAGATACAGCACTCTGCCTAAATCTGGTAGCCCTGATCACTACTTCAGGCAACCTGACCAAACACATCTCAGGACACTGAGGCAAAGCACACAGATCCTGCAGCCAGACACACGCCTCACCTCAGGTAATAACAGCACAGACTGTAAAAGGACCTGTTAAAGATACTCCACGTGTAAGGAGACTGTGGTTTTTACCCCAAGACCTGTAAGTCATCTCGCAGGACACCCTTCCAGTCAGCTCACCCATATGGACCCACGGCTGTTCTGGGTTCTGCTGCTGGCACCACTCCCCAGTGCTCCAATAGCAGGTCTTTTGTCCTTACCAAGGGATATCAGCCGCCTGGTTAGCTCCATGGCTCTGTGCAAATCCCCAAACTGGAAAACAGCATAGCTGAGATAATCTAGGATCTCCACTTTGCTGACTGTCGTATCCTCCCCTTCATCGTGTTGTTTCAAGGCTTGTTCCATCCACAGTACTGTGTGATAGTAGTCTCCATCATTGTAAGCAGTCTTCCCCATACCAAAGCAGTCACCTACTGTTAAATAGGACCTGTATTTTGTTCCTAAACCCAGAAAGACAGCGTATTAAAGAATACCAGTAAATACACTTTTATCATCCAAAAAGGTTTCTAAAAGACAAAGCTTCAGAGTTAAATTCTATCCTAATTCTGTGACATTAATTTGTTTGGAAACCAAGAGAAGTTTAACAGACATTAGTGTTAAGCTATTGTGTTTTCTAGTGTTGAAAGGCAGAGCAGACCAACAGCTTAACAGGTTTTACTGAACCTCCAGACACTGTTAGATGACCAGAGAAGCCTGACTACATCCAGAGCTGGCTTCTTTGCTCTTTACTGGAGATGCAAATTTGTGTGTAAGCCAGCTGATGGTTATTTAGACAAACTGGGTATCCATTTGACGGTATCTGCACTGATTTCCAGTTGCTCAGCAGATGCACAGATAAAGACTTCAAATTAAGTTCATCGTTAATAACCTACATGTAATAACTGAAACTGTTTTGCCAGCTCAGCTACTCACACTCTAATGAAGCCTACTGAGTTCTAAACAGTGCACTGCTAGCAACCATGACCTGCTCCAGTAAGTCTCTTACAAGCAGCAGCAACATTTATCAGGGCTCAGCTACCAAAACACTGACTCATCCCAATATACCTAGGGATTGCCCAAAACATCTCACTGGGGCAAAACCTGTTAATCCCTATTTCATAGATAAGGAACAGGAGCACAGTCACTCAACAAAAGCCTCCTTGGAAAACCACATCCCTCCTCGTAAAGGAAAAGAGCCCTCTGAGCACTTACCTGGTAAGTTGCCTTGAGAGAGAGTTTCAGGATCCAGTTTGTACGTGTCCTGCAAGCGCATCAGAGCCTTCGCAGCTCCAGTCTCATCTTCTTCCGTTGGGAAGAACTGACGCTGAATTGTGAGATTTGCAATAAAGCCTTTGCAGTGAAAAGGAAAGATGTAACTGTCAGCATGTGAGTAAGTATCAGTACAGGATTAATACAGAAGAGGAAGCATCTGCTTAGTTTGGGGAATTGAGATGCAAGTAATCCAGATTTAAAGCCTCTCATTATATTCTCAAGATACGAAAACATTGTTTTCCGTCTCATTTTGAGAACACAGCTCATGAGCAAGAGATAAAGGATAAAGATCTAAACCCTTCAGTTTTCTTGTGCCACACAATCACTAAAGTACAATGTGAATCTAATGATCTTAAGTTTTCATGCTAGAAAGACACGAAAATGAACAGCTTTCATCAGTTCTCTTGCAACATCCACACAGACAACTGCAGATCACAGCACTAAATGATGATTTCAGACTCTGTGCTCCAGCATCTCAAATGGCAGCTCAGGGGGCAGAGACCCTGATCAGAATCCCCTAAGTAAAGGTAGGCCCTTACTCAGAGGCTTTTAAACCTCCCAAGTAAGGCCAGAAAGCACTTAGAAATGGAATTAAGGGTACTACATAAATGTATCAAGGTTACGCAGCAGGTTGGCTGGGCAGATGGGGGGACCATCAGCTGAAGGAAAACCACCCAACCACTCCAAGTCATACAGCAAGCAGAACTGGGAAAGGACACCTCGCGGAAAGGATTAGACAGAAGTACCCAATAGAACTGAGGAATTTATTTCCATCTAGGATGCCTCTTCCAAAAAGCAACAAAAATCTTGGCTGAAAAAAAACCTTCCAACTACCTAAGCTTTGGCATATGCAGAGTAGAAGGGGAAAACATGCAGTGCTCTGCCTAAAAACACAGCCTTTTCCCCCTTACTTACAAGGAGTCCAGTGAAAATAAACCTCCATTAAAAAGAATTAGCTCTGGAAGGAAATTCAGGCAGGCACTGACAATAGGATGCAAACCCAAAGATTAGTAATGGAAATACTTGATTTAGGCGGACAGGTTTACAGATAGCAATTCTTTATTACCCTGTTATCAACAGACTGACTATAACATCTGCCACTTCTGAATGCTGGGCCTGATACAAATTCCTCCAGTAATTCAGTATGTGTCTCATTTTGATTCTTAAATCTTATCTACTGATCAATGTGGTTGAAAAATAATGGTCACCAAGAGAAGTACCAGACTGGGAAAGCAGATGAGTAAGTTTATATACATATATAAAGAACATAAAGCTCAAGAACAGGGATAAAACAATGGTTGCCAACACAGGTGACAACTTCAGCATACCCTGCTCTTCCATTTTCCTCAAACAAAACTAGTAACAGTTTGAGTCTTCACTGAGATGTGCTTCAGTGGCAGCTTTCACTCACTTGGGGAGCCAGTAACCAAGAGCCAGTCCTTGGTTTAAATCTCAAACTTGGCAGTAATATTTAAGCCACAGCTGCGTTTGCAGCTTTCCAAAAGACAAGGAGGAGAAGCAAGCCTGTTGTAAGGCCACCTCTTGCTATCCTCTAACTCCTTACCATTCGTTGTATCCTGAAGGACCAGGTTTTCCAATTCCAGCCAGTCAGTATTTAAACGCTTCACCAGCTTATATGCATTTACAGGATGTGCCAGGTACCCTTCTGGATCTGAGGCTGATTGGCTGGTCAGCACATCCAGTTTTTCAGCCCAGCTGGAATAAGAAGTGTACAACTCAGTCTGAGAACGATTTACGAACGCATGTCTTCCTTCTTAAGTCATTCTAATTACACAGCTAAAATCAATTTATTGCTGCTTTTGCCATTGTAATCAGCTTTCAAGCTTTCAACTTCACAAGGACAAAGTGAATTCCAACTGATTTAATTATAATAGCCTTTTTATTTTAAAAGGGATTTGTTTTCCTATTATTTTAAACCTCATTAAAGTAGGATGCATCTCACTTGCAGTAAGTCTTAGACATCAGTTTTCAGCATGTCCAAGATGGGCTATAGCCAGGTTGGCAACTGAGGAGAACAAGGCAGGAGAGCTGTCCCTGAGGGCAAAGCCAACACGGAAAAGAAGCCAGGGATTTAGTGTGCACTCCGCAAGATGCCACTGGCACACTTTGCCATTATAAGCAGGGCTACTCCAGGTAGCAGAATGCTGGCACTCGGAGGCATTCAACCCACATGGAGAAGCCTCTCCTGCTTCTCCAAGGGAGCAGTGTGATGCTCCAAGGACAGGGAAGAACAGAAAGGGCCCAGCAGACAGGTTCTAAACAAGAAGACAAACACTAAACAATATCGGAAGCAAGGCCCCCGCTTTGCAGGTTTATGGGAATTACAAGCAAGTTAGTACTGAAGGTCTCACTGGGATTAACTACTGAGGAAGTACTAGCACGATCTAGCAGCAGAGAGTGGTGACAAAGGTGCAGCATAATGGAACACAGATGAGCCATTTTATCACCCTTCATTACACAAACCTCTCCCCCTACCTTTTAATCTGAGAGAGCTTGCTCTCTTCTGCTCTGATATAGTCCTTTAAAGACTGTACCAGGTCCTTCTCCGCATAAATCAGGTCTGTCATTTGGCCTAAAACCAGGAGTATGAGCAGATGTTAATCAGAGCTAAAAAAGGAACAATTTCCAACAGCACAGAAGACAGACTTGAAATGCTTTAGGGCCATTAAAACCATCACAAAACAGACAAGTTAAGGGTGTGCACTTCAGCACCAATAAACCACAAAAGCTGTTATACACACAGGCATGACATTCAAAACCTCCTTTTAGCATTACAATTGTACATAAGAATCAAAAGAAAGGTTTGACATTAATACAGCTATTGAGTCAAAGCAACAAAAGATCCAAGTAGTTGCTATATGCAGAACACATGCTTTGGATACAGAATGGGTCACACTATTAAATTATTAGCTCAACCATTGACACCACTTCAAATTACAACTTTTCAATGCAAGTAACTGTGGAAACACAACATTAAATACGGAGGCATTTCAGGCTAACATGTACAGACTGACACGCACACCCGCTCCTGATGGGCATTAGTGGTAATTGCTGGCATGTCAATCCTAATTGCTATGACAAACTTCGAGTTCAAAGACCAAGCACTGAAAGACCGGATGAGATTTCTAACTGCAGCCACAGCTTTAGTTTCAGCATTCCGAAGTAATTATTAATGAGGCATGATTAAGCAGATGGAAGTCAGCAGGCTGTGCTGTTTCCAGAGCTGGGGAAGAAACCACCAGGAGTTTTGCCATTCACAAGCAGTTGCGTTGAGCTCAGAGCGTGTTGCGGAGAGCAGCCAGTTGTAGTTAACGTCCCACATGTTTACAGGGGAGAACTCCCCACATTATTCCACAGGGCAACACTAGACCAAATCACCGCAGACAGCTCCACTGGTGCTCATTTTTAGGCTCTACCACAATCACACTTGGTTCTACCACAGTTATTAGAATACAAGAACTGACAATCTACTTTCAGCATTTATAACAATGCGAATTCCTCAGGATTTACTCAGGTCCCACAAAAGTGGGGTATTAATTTGTCCCTTCTGACAGCCAACTCCAACTTTAAGACGGGAGATTTCAGCTTCTGTCGAAGAAAATATTTCACACATTTATCACTTCCATTCTTTTCATAAATCCCGTTCAGGACTCAGCTTCTTAGCAGAAGGTTTGTGCTCTGTTCAGGTTGGCAGCAGGTACACGAGACACAGGCGCTGGCTTATTTTACTGACAGAGCCCCCAGAGACTTGTGCATCACGGGTAACAGCACATCGTGACCATCAACTGCAAATGTTGCACTGACACAAGACTTGCAATGCAGAACAGCATCAAGGATGCAAAAGGGTGGCTTTTCCTAACGCAGACAGGGTTTGAAACTGGCAATTGCATTGACTACATCACAACACTACGCATCGGTTCTTTCCATACCTATGGATGTGAAGAACTCTGCTTCTGTGTGCCAGATCAGGAGAATCCAGGTAAAGAACACCAACTGCAGCCTGGGCTTCATCTTCCAAATAGCTCAGACCTGGAACAAATTAAAAGGAGAATGAGGAGTAAAAATTAGTAACTTCTGAGGAAAAAACCCATGGTGTGGGGGTTGGAACCAAGGTCCCGTCCAACCCAAACCATCACAGGATTCCAAGATCTTCATCTTCTGTCATTTCATCCTCATGGAAAATTATTTAGGTACTTGAAAGACCGGATTCTAACCAGTGAAGCTGAAAAAAAGAGTAATCTTCAAGCACAGGAACTGTTACTTAACAGTCCCAAATGCTATCTTGTATGCTCTTTGGGATTTACATGGAAAACACTGCAGTCCATGAGAGAAGTGGTCTGCTGTCCACTGAGATAGTGAGAACAAGGGCAAGCTCCATGCCTTCCACATCAGGCATAATTATAGCTGGCAAACAGGAGAGCACACAAGGCTGAATTCTCTTCCAATAATAATAAATGTCTAAACTAAATGGTCAGACTTTTGACATGCTGTAAAACTCAGTTATATAAAAGCTGTCTCGAAAGACAAATAGTGGGAGAGCCAAACAGAGGAACAGAGCATTCTGTAGCGCGGCAGCGGTGGCTGGAAAAGTTGAAAGCGAAATTTCCAGCTCTGCTTATTCAAGATGCCTCATCCCAGCACACTGGCCCCTGGACATGGTCCTTATGGCGTCTGTATTTCAAAGGCTGCACCAGGTTTGAAACCCAGACCCTCGAGATGGTGGCTGGAAGCGGACTGCTGTGCTTCCGAGAGCACAGCCCACCGAGGGCATGAAGGGAAAGCCCATCTGAGCAGAGAGGCGGGTGGTGGATGAGTGCAGAAACGGATGCGAGGTCTGCACAGAAGAGCCTCCGGGGACCTGTACTTCTCCTGGTTGATCGGACCGA
This sequence comes from Lathamus discolor, assembly GCF_037157495.1. Classification (NCBI taxonomy): domain Eukaryota; kingdom Metazoa; phylum Chordata; class Aves; order Psittaciformes; family Psittacidae; genus Lathamus; species Lathamus discolor. Next base: position 19,548,962 of record NC_088893.1, read on the forward strand.
TGGCCAGGACAGCCTCTTCCAGGAAGCTCACGAGGAGCCCGCCCTGCACTCAGAGCACCCACTGCCCACAGGAGCTGCCTGTTCACAGAGCAGGAACCACCACGGCCAGCCCGCACAAGCACTGCTGCTCAGTGAACCCCGAGCTCCCCTAACACCCATGCACACACACGGTGTCAAAAGGAAGATGACAATTGCTCACCTTAACTCATGGATATATTTTCCTGCCCAGTGTAACTGGGTAAACTTTTCAATGGCTTTAACCAGAAGGGAGACTGAGCTGAGCTCTTAGGCAGAAGCTCTTCCCTATGAGGGTGCTGAGGCGCTGGCACAGGGTGCCCAGAGAAGCTGTGGCTGCCCCATCCCTGGCAGTGCTCAAGGCCAGGTTGGACACAGGGGCTTGGAGCAAGCTGCTCCAGGGGAAGGGGTCCCTGCCTTTGGCAGGGGTTGGAGCAGGAGGAGCTTTAAGGTCCCTTCCAACACAAACCAGGCTGGGATTCTGTGATTCTATAAACTTGAGGCTAGAAATGACCACTTGCAACCTGCTCTTACTCCAATTACAGTAATCAACATGTAGCTGTTTGGGACAAAATGGAATCACTCAAATCTGATGACAAAGGGTAATAGAGGGGAGAAGGGAAAGGAAAACACATTGAGTTTAAACACCAAACACAGTGATCCAGCCATCACTAAGAACATTAGTAAGAGCTCTGTTCTCTTCACTGTATTACTGTATTATCACACAGCAAGACGACTGGTTTTAAATTACTCTTTGAATTGCTTTGGAAGCCTTTCTAAAGGATCAGACACATTTACCCCACCAGTCTGCAAGCATGAGTAAGCAGGAAAACGTCTCACAGCATCATAATAAAGTCTTCTTCTTTCTCTCTTCTGTTTCTCACCCCCCTGCAAACCACATATTCCCAAACTGCTTGTTTAAGATAGTTCAGAACTAGCACATGGGTAATCTGAGACTGAGTAAAGCTGAATGAACCGTACCACGCAGAGGTCTGCCAATACTAAAAGCCACAATAAGTGATGTAGCAGAGAGCACAGCAAGTCAGGAGCAGTTGGGAAGTGCATTAATTCGGATATATTAAGCCACAACTGTCCATCTGCACTGCCTGTCATCGTTTCACCGAGTGCTTTTCTGGATGTGCCATACAAAGCCTGGCAAAACAATTACAAGGGAATTTTCCAGTTAAAGCAACACAACTTGACATCCTCCGCCCTGCGCCTCCCCACCATGTTTTCGCATGGCTGAGGATATCTGCCAAGAACACTTACTACAGCTCGCAGCTTGTCTTTACAGCAGATCTTTAACAGCTTCGCCATCCTACTCACATTTACTTGAGTCAATAAACAGAAACCTCAGTAAACAGAGAAACGGGCTCTTGCTTGCACAAGCAGGACACCTGGCTGCAGGGATTTCATGCTGTTTGGACTCATTTTCACAGCTGATACTTGGGGAATCAGCACAAATAATGACTTAAAGGAGGCTGAGAATGATGCTAGAACCACGTTCTTGGACAGCACGAGCATGTATGCACACACACATACACACACACTCCCATAGCTAAAGCATCTGCTAACAAAGAGGGTAAGAGGCAGAAGAGACATTAGCACCTCCTACCTCAATAACTGAGACGAATCTTTATAAAGCCAGTGTGTTTTATTCAGAGAATGGAAGAACCCAGTTGCATAGAAATGCCAGGTAAGAAGTCTGTGTAGGATAAACACTGCCTACGTTCCTGGCTTCGTTTCAGCAGCATCTTCCAATGAAGAAGACACCCTGCTGGATGCGTCAATTTAGGATCTCCTTTCATTTCAGTGAGCATAGTGACGTTCCTCTGCTCAGACTGAGCAGAGACAGTGCATTCAGTCCAGCCTTGGGCTACAAAACCCTCCCATGCTGAACTGACAGCAGACAGTTCCCCTTGTCCTGAGCTGGGGCTGTAAGCACACTGCCCTGGCTCATCAGGCTACATCAAGTGCCAGGAGCACAGTGATCCTAAGGCCATGTGTCCCTCAGAGATGAGCACTTACACCACTGCTTTACCTGTGAGACGGCTCTCTCTGCAGTGAGAAGCTGTTTCAGCAACACTGGTAGAGGAAAACTTCTCTGCATGCAGGAACAGACAATCAGTGTTTTGCTCTTTTCCTTCCCTTCAATGTGCCCAGCCAGCAGAGCTGAAAAGCAAACCACATGGATATAGTACAAACACTTCACTTCTTTGAGTATAAGCAGCGAATCATTGCTCCCATTGGAAAGATGCTGTCAGGCTTCAGGAACCACTGGCAGAAGGGAAAAAATTTCTTCTAGACAAAATGAACCAGGATGGGATTTTTTCTCCACCATTTAGAGCAAATTCTTTATTAAGCTTCCTAAAAATTCTGAATCAAGAAGGTACAAAACCATGGACCTGAAGCGTAAAAGAAGAGCAGCCTGCACACCTACCAGGGTTATCGGTTTCTCACCCACTCTGAACTTCACATCCAGTCACAGAGGATTGAAACCAGCTCCCACTTGAGCCAAAGGAAGGGCTTTTTTTCAGGTCAGAAGAGGAAACAAATACCCATTACTGATCCAGTCCCTTCGGGACTCCCACTTCTGATTGAATTGATAGGAGGCTGCAGCCTCTTCTGTATGCCACAGAACAAGAGCACAGTCCTCACAGAGCGCTCCTTTAGACAGGAGGCTCCATGCTGAAGCCCTAAACACGTGAACAGCCCCTCCATTTACCCCACAAAAAGAGTCTGAACTATCACAGCACAGCCACTTACAAGCTGATGCTGCAAATAAGGGTTACAGCTGCCTCCTGTGCTTGCTTCCGCTATTAAAGACACCTGGAAAATCCCTGCTAGAATCACTGCCTCCACACGTCTCTAAATCTGAAGTCTCTTGGTGAAATCTAACAAGAAAATGACTACTTCAGAGTCACCTCAGGCCACAGATGGATTCTTGGTGCAGATATAGTTGAGGCCCACACGCCAGGCTCTGAAGAACAACCCATCCTCAAACAGCAATTTGAGGTTGGACTCTTGGATGGGGCAGGTCCATTTGGGGCTTCTCCAAATGCCAGCACTTTCCACCCACTGTTATTGCTTGCAGACACCGGAGGAAGCAGTGAGCTGGCTGTGCAGCTGGCTTCACCCGCTCCACACAGCTTCACAAGTAGGCAACAACTTGCTATCAGTATTGAAGGCTGTAGATAAGGCTAATTATGTTTAAGTGGGATATACACAACAATAGTACAACAAAGTGCTAGATTTTTTACATACTTTAGAGCCAAATGATGGGCTTAATTATAAACAGATTTTCAGGATGTTGCCAAGGAAGAGCTTCTCTCAATACCTCTATAAGAAAAGCAGCCATAAAAAACATCCAGCTTGTAGCAGTATTCCAAGTCTTGCCTGCCACATTAGCCAGGAGATACACAGCACATGATGGCACCTATGAAACTACTTAAATCATTAAATCCTAAGGAAGCATTAATGTTACCCTACGCAAGCAAACCTTCACCACTGGCTGAAGACTTTGAAACAATTCAGGGCCAAAATTCATCATCTACATGAACTCAGATGCTCCAACGTTCAACCACGCCTCTGACCCAAAGAGCTTTGGATTTCAATGCCTGCCAGCGTCCCACCCAGGTCGTGCTGTCATATCTTGAACCTCATGTCATGATTCACGACACTGCCAGGCAGCATGCAGTGATTTACTTTGCTACAATGAGCCAGCTCTCAGTCATACCCAGGGACACACAAAGCATTGCTCCTTTTCAGCATTAGCTGCCTCCTTGCAAGCGAATTCTCTTTTCTCTTCATCATTAAATAACTGCTTCCCAGCTCCTTCCTCCAGTTGGATCTGCTGCTCAAAGCAGCTGATGCCAACATCACTACCTTCCTTGCCAAAGGGTTTCATGTGCATCTGAAAACAATTATAATTGCCTAGCAAATAATGCATGATTGCCTTGTATTTTGCGAGGCAACCCAAAAGAAAAGGAGGACAAGTTGTTCATTTGCACACATTGACATGGGCAGAGAACATCCACACAAAGCTGCATGTACTTCTAGTATAGAATGGCTTGTGTTACCTTTCACTATAATAACAACCTTAGAAGCTGTAGTCATCTTGATTAGCTCCCAACAGGTTTTTTTAAACCATAGCAAAGAATGTTCCTTCCACACTCCAGCAGGCCAGAAAATCTGTGCTAGTCTAAGGCACAGCAGAGCTGCCTGCATCTTACGCTGCAGCATCTGCAAGCTCATCCCATATGAAGCAGCCTAGAGCCAAAGCCCACGCTGTTAGTGGAAACAGCAAGACTGCATGCTCTTTTTCCACTAGAGCTTATTCCTTTCATCATTTAAGTTTAGACTGCATTTTACTGTGCAAACCACAGAATTTTAGTACATCATAACAGTTCACATAGCCTTCCAGGTGCTCATACAGCATTAAAATCTTCCTGTAGCATTAAAATCTTCCTGTTTAGAAAGGTTTATGTCAGTGAACCGTTTCTTTCACTTACTATTAGCAATTTAACTAAAGTCAGACATTATCTCAGAGGTGCAGGGGTTGACTCTACTCCAAGATCACTCCAGAACGTGCTCCCTACCACACTCCACATTCTCACTCCTCAGACATACAGAAGACCATACACAAAAATCAGGGCTAGTCATAGGAAAAACATCCATGTTTACAGCTCGCTGCTCTGGAAGCTTGCCAATATGCACAGCATGGAAATTATAAACAGATTGGATTCCTGACTTAAACCTAGACTGAAAAACTTCTTACAGTAACCGGGGAATCATGCTCCCTCTGCTGTTACTGTCCCTGCAATACAGACTCATACTCTGGGCTCATGCTTCCTGCACTGCTTCCCAGAGTATGATTAGCTCCATGAAGAAAACGAACCTCAAGAAATGATGGCTTAAGCAAGAAGCAAAATTCTTGCCTGTTAGTGTCATAGTAATGCTAACTCATAACTGCAGAACAGCGTTCTGCCTGCAGAACACCACCGGACTTATTGGTTGCTCTTTGTATTTACAACATACCTACAGGATTATTTCCTAGGTCCGTAGCACCAGAAAGCTGAATATTATCCTGGTAGGGGCTGTTGGTGGCAATGCAGCTCGGCTTCGTCCTCACAGACCACCTATAGAATTAAGGAGCAAAAGGTGTTACAAAAACATCTCCTGGGAAAGCCTACCTTCAGTACTTAATGCTAAGATGATTCCTGTCTGGGAATACTGAGCATCACAAGGTCAAACAGCTCCACATCCTCTTTCCTCCCGGCTTCCAGGTTATAATGGCAGCTTTTGCTGCTTGAAATGAAGTTTTTCCTGCCTAGTCAAGCGCATGTTTTGCATTGCTATGGCACAGCAGGCTCCGGTGCCCGCCTGAGCTGGGGTAAGACTCAAGGAAGCGCCTTCAGGCCAGGCTGCCCTCCGCTGCGCTCCGCTGGCTCCTCGCCCAGCACATCAGTGCGCTTTACGAACACAAGGGCATGTGCCTTCGGGAGAACAAATCTCAGGTTAAACCAGAATGACACGGGAGTGGAACAAGTGGCGTTTCAACACCTTCATAACGCTTAAGGCTTAATAGTGAGCCTGCGGCAGGCTGGAAGCGCACGTACAGCCGGCTATTGCAGGGACTCGCAGTAACCTAAGCGGCAATATCAGTCATATCTAAACCCAAAAGGCAGGGAAAGGGGGAAATGAGCCCTGCCACAGCTTTCACTGACACCACGTCCAGCCGCGCTACCCAAACCCGGCGGTGTTTCGGGGTGTCACCTCGGGCACCCCGGGGCAAGGGGTGCACGCAGCGGGCTGCTCACCCCGCACCGAGCCGCCGGACGGACCCGCGGGCACCCAGCACCGGGGAACGCGCTCGTCGGGCGCCGGCGGAGCACGGACCCGCCGCACCTCGAGGCTGGAGCCCGCTTTCAGGCAGCTCCCACCCGGCTGCCCCCCGGCAGCACCCGAGCCCCCGGCCAGCCCCAGCCCCCGGGCTCACAACGGGGACCCCCCCCAAAGCCCGTCGCGGCCCTGGGAAGGGGGGTTCCACCTGCACCCCCCGCCCTCCGGACCCGGCCCCGCTCACCCGGCCCCGCCACGCTCCTCGCCGCTTTCTAGAACCGCCCCGGCGCTTCCAGCCGCGCCGCCGCCCGGCCGGGCCCGCCCCCGGTCCGCTCCTATGGAGCCGCCGCCACGTCCGGAGCGCCGCCCATGGCCCGGCCCCGCCGCCGTAGTGCAGCGAGGAGCGGCGCAGAGCACGCAGCGCCTCGGGCTCCGGGGGGTTACCGGTTGGGGCCGGGCTCCGCAGGGAGGTTACGCACGTTGGACACCGCTTGTGCACCCGGTGCCTTATGAAAGCCGCCTGCACCGCCCTGAAAGCCTTCCCCGCGGGGTGGCTCTGCCTGCGGCTCCGGCGCTGCCGCTGAGCCAGCGGAGCGGGGCTGACTCCGTTGCTCAACATCTCGTAAGCCTCAGGCAGCTGGTAGCCTCATAGGAGAAGGGAAACCACGTTTAAAAGGGAAATGAGAGGATGATTCCCTTTTACAACGATTATGCCTTTAGAGAAGGATGTGTACCGACAGGACAAGGGGAATTAACCTGCCCGAGGGGAGACTGAGATGAGCTCTTAGGCAGAAGCTCTTCCCTATGAGAGTGCTGAGGCACTGGCACAGGGTGCCCAGAGAAGCTGTGGCTGCCCCATCCCTGGCAGTGCTCAAAGCCAGGTTGGACACAGGGGCTTGGAGCAAGCTGCTCCAGGGGAAGGGGTCCCTGCCCATGGCAGGGCTTGGAACTGGGTGAGCTTTAAGGTCCCTTCAACCCAAACCATTCCATGATTCCATAATTCTATAATCTCTGCACTGGCACCTTGGAACAGGGTGTGAGATTAAGGAAGGAATGATGGTCTTTGACTCAGGCAGGCTGGGCTCTGCCAAGGAGCAGCACAAGCCCCTGCTGCAGTTCACGGCCTCATGGCACAGTTGGGCAAGGACAGACTCCTCAATGGGGGCAGAGACAGAGCCGAAACAAAGCCGGAGAAGATAATTTCCCCAGTTCACCAGAACATCCATCTCATTCACTTGCTTTCCCCTACACAAACCAGTGATCATAAAGTCCTTTCCAACCCTAACTATTCTATGCTTCACAGCAATTCAGATCAACCAGCATCATTGCCAATCAATCATGGTAACAATGACCTTAGCCAAAAATGACATCTTTTTAAGATTAAAAACAGTCAGAAATCGAGTGAGACCATACAGGACACTGAGAACAAGCTACCTCTCGCTTTCCACACTCACTTCACCATCCCAGTCCATTTGCTGAACAGAGAGCTAGCAAAATGCGACTGAAAAATGAGGTTTTGGGAGATGACTCACCCGATCAGAATCCATAAAGAAAGTGGAAAATAGGAACTAAATATCTAACATAAGGCTGCAATTTCACTGAAGCTTTTAGCAACTGCTAATACCATAAACCATAATGAAGTGGTCCGGCTGTCCTGTCACCAGAACATCCTAACAGAGCTCCATATGTTGCACACGCATACACTTTGTACATTAACATTTATTTGGGTGAAGCTGATTTCCGTCATGTATTTAGAAAAGATTGCATTACTGTCAATGAAAAAAGCACTAAAGGTGTTAGTGCATTATAGAGACCGCAAAAACATCAGTCTTCAGAGACACTGATGTCATTCAGAGACACATTTCTTAGTTCTGATGGTTCTTCTTTAACCTATTTTTATTAAAGACTTTCTGCTCTTGAGCAGAAATTTCTCTGCTTTAGTGGAAATGACTAAAAATGTGTTTATGGAGGTGTAGCGGGTTTGCATGGCAAGAGGGAACACACGAATCTGCCTTTCATCACGGGAATAACCAGCTCTACGGTCCTTTGCACTGTATGTATAGCCCATAAGTTGTGTGTTAGCACAGAGAGCTGTGGCTATTTGATGTTCCTATGTACTACATAGTGTGCTGAAGGGGCAGCCCCAGCTGGCACCTGGGGAGCTATGACATGGAGATCTGGTTTAGAACCATGAGAATCAAGCATCCTGTGAGTGCTTCAAGCCCTCACCTTCCTTAAAAGCGGAGTCAAAATCCCTCTGCAGAGAGCTTGGCTCCCGAATGCACACACAAGTATTTTTGGATGCCCCTTTGCCTCTCATGTTACAAGGCTTTTGTCTGAGACCTTAGCAGAGGAAATATTAAAGCTATCTTAAGAGGACTTACATAGCACGGTACTGCATTCCCCATAAAACAAAGCACTGAGTCAGGACAGAGGAGGCAGGGACGTGTCTGGATAACAGAACTCCTTCTGACCTCACTGTAGCTCAGGTTTCTCCCCCAAACTGCAGCTAAAAAGTACATGTGTAAAAAGACCTCGTACACGAATCAGCTCTAAATTTAGCTGTGTGTCTGTTGCTCTTCCTTTGGGGTTTTTTATGAATGAAAAAATAACCACAGCAGAGCCTAGAAGAGGAATGGAAGCCAAAAACCAAGGCGTGCCAGCATCCATTGTGCTGTTTGACGATTCAGCCTCAAGTCTGACCAGTGTCTTTACCTCTGCCACAGCCAAAAGGTCACTCTGTGCTACGGAAGCGGTGTCTGATGAAGTATCATCTATTAGTCTTCCTTCAGATGGAATTTGCAAGCTGAGGATGCAGAGCAAAAGGAGATCCAAACTCCATTGTCAGTGTCCTCTGACAAAACCCAGAGACCCTGGCTGCAAGCAGACTCCTGCTCTGAATGTTTCCCAAGCAATCAGACCTGCGCCAGGAATGGGGAAAAGGCCCTTTTTGCACTTCACACTGGGTTGGGAGCTCCATCCTGCAACGTCCGGAGCTCCTCTGATGCTGGTGTGCAGCCGAGCAGACCGGAGAGGCAGGAGGCAGCAATCAGAGTTATTCAAGATTACACCCCTGGAGGACACCAAAGCGCAACCAAGAGAAGGGAAAGGCTGGGATTTGGGTGTTGAATTCTGCCGCGGATCATCTAGACGGGAGTTAATGTGAGATAAACGCAGAGCGATCCGATGGAAAAGGTCTGTCACACACAGCGGCAGCTCCAGCTGTCTGTGTGCCAGGTTTGGGAAACCAAGGCTGGATTTGTCGGGAGCGTCAGGAACACGAGCCCGGGGAGGAATCCGACGGCTCGTGTTCCTGTTTAACGTAATTATGGTACAGCTGAGGCTGCTCTGGCAGCGCTCGGAGCCGTGCCCAGCTGCACGTTCACAAGGCTTTTAAACGTCTGCAAATAGAGGCATAACCAGCAATTGCCTGTGCAGCTTATTTTAACCTGCCCAAGAGCACCCGCACGGGATTAGGGGTGTCTGACTACAGGGACACGTTCTCCTCTCCTCATGGGAGGATGCTGGGGATGGACTCTTCATTAGGGACTGTAGTGACAGGACAAGGGGTAACGGGTTCAAACTGAAACAGGGGAAGTTTAGCTTGGATCTAAGGAGGAAATTCTTTCCTGTGAGGGTGCTGAGGCACTGGAATGGGTTGCCCAGGGAGGTTGTGAGTGCTCCATCCCTGGCAGTGCTCAAGGCCAGGTTGGATGAAGCCTTGGGTGGGATGGTTTAGTGTGAGGTGTCCCTGCCCATGGCAGGGGGGTTGGAACTGGATGATCTTGAGGTCCTTTCCAACCCAAACTATTCTATGATTCTAAATGGGCACTGTGCAGATTTCAATGAGATCTTCCAGATTGTCCAGGGGATGTAGGGATGCAAATCCTAACCCTTGCTAAGCCCTGGGACTGAGGCAGCTTCTATAAATGATCATTTATAAATGGTCATTTCTGATGTTCTCCTCCAAAATCTGTCCATGGGTACCTAAGGCAGCAGCTCTGCGAAAGCCCTGAGCAACCGCAACCTCCATCGCTGTGATGTCCAAGCTGAAGCATGTTATGAATCATGTCCATGTTTTATGGTTTTTAATCAAAGGTTGGCCCCCTCCTCAGCAAATGGGTAAGCTCTTTTGTAAACTTGGCCAGCAGGGATGATGAATCACCCCGTGTTCCCTGTTTGAACTAAGGGGGAGAAGCTGATGGATGCAGAGCTCAGCCCCAGCTGGGGCGGGCGCATTCCCATCTCCCGAGTCACTGCACACTGGGGTGTAAGCGATGGGGAATGTACCTGGGCGGCTGCAAGAGGCCCGTCTGACCTCTGTGTTCACCCCATAGCGGTAATTCTTACTGTTCATTGAAATAAAGGCTTTGAAGTGACACAGCCACATCACCCTGGCTGAAGCTCATAATGCAGCCTGCAAGGATTTAGCCTTGAACGCATTTCACATAGAGCTCTGTGGAGGAGAAGCACATTTGATGCAGAATAAAGTCCAAGAGGGAGCATGGAAAAGGACTGGGGTGACCCCGCGCTGCGTGGTGCAGTCCTTCCTCCCTGCATGCCCTGGATTGTAACACGGATTCTGTACAATGCAGAGCAGGCTCTGTGAGTCATTCCTTCGCAGACTCCAGCATAAATCAAATCCAGAAATAGGAAAGGCCAGCCGGTCACAGGATTCCTTTTAGGTTCAGGGAAAGATGTAGTTAGGAAATGTGGGTAAAAGACATTAAAAACCCCATGAAATCAAACAAAAATCTCAACCCGTGTTTTATTGAGGCACTCATTAGTGGGTGAAAAAAGCAACCTTAAAAAATCACGTATTGAACCGGGCTGAAGGCAGATCAGTATGAAACATTCCTCTCCAGAGAGAGGATAATCTGCAGTCACTGTGCTTTAGGCGGCTATCATCTTCTGGGCATGGCTTCTTCAATGTGTGTGGGTTTTCCACATGGAAATGAGATATATTTACCCAGAAGAGATTCCGCAAATGGGGAAAGGTCACCACATCTCTTTATTTGGGACTGAAGAGAGCAGCCCAGGCAAAGGCTGCTAAGAGGCTCTGCGGTTTCACTGCTCACGAGCTCCAGTGCTGTCAGCTCCGGATCCTTACTCATTCGGAATCAGCCTGTGCTGGCTTGTCACATCTCTTCTTCGCACACAACATGTTTTACAGGCTCTTTAGAAGGGAAACCCAGCTGATGGAACATGCTCCTGCAGAGCCCGCGTTAGCTTTGTGCTGAGGTTCTGAAATCTCCAATCTCAGGAATAAACTCCCAGGGAGGATGCCAGCATCCTTCCTGAATCTGATTGATCACAGGCCTAAGTTCCACGCTGGCAGAGCAGTGCTCACATACAACTTCAGGCCTGCCAGCGGTGAGCACGCAAAGGGAACACATCTTTCCTCCATCTGCAGAGCACTCAGTCCTTCAGCTTCTCATCATTCTCACACATGATATCCTTTCATCCATGTTCCGTTTCATAGAGTCACAGAATCTTGGAATGGTTTGGGTTGGAAGGGACCTTAAAGCTCCTCCAGCTCCAACCCCTGCCACGGGCAGGGACCCCTTCCACTGGAGCAGCTTGCTCCAAGCCCCTGTGTCCAACCTGGCCTTGAGCACTGCCAGGGATGGGGCAGCCACAGCTTCTCTGGGCACCCTGTGCCAGCGCCTCAGCACCCTCACAGGGAAGAGCTTCTGCCTTAGAAGCCCCTTCCTTAGACCCTTTAGGCACTGGAGCTGCTCTGAGGTCTCCTTGGAGCCTTCTCTTCTCCAGCTGACCCAGCCCAGCTCTCTCAGCCTGGCCCCAGAGCAGAGCTGCTCCAGCCCTTGGATCGTTGTGATCACTCGCGGCTTGTGCGCAGCCTCCCAGGCCAGAACGCGCTCGGAGCATCCTTCATCCCAGAGGTCTCCCCTCTCCTCTCCCATCCGATCAGGAGCTGCTCCTGCAGAGGCTCTTTCCTGGATCCCCATTTCAGTGGTGAAGCGGGGCAGCCCCGGCAGCGTGGGTCCTGCTCCTTCCTCTGAGCAGCCACATCTACGCAGCGAAATGCAGCGGTGGAATCTCGAGCTTGTGGAGTTCCAGACCTGCCTCCTGGCGCATCGCTCCCTTTAAAACATATTTGGCTGACTCCAACAGTAGATCTTTATTCCTTCCCAGGCAGACGAAGCAGTACAGTGTGTGCACTGTATGCTCAGCATAAGTAAACAGTGAATGCCTGAGCATGGACATTCATGTAGAGGTATTAAATAAGGCAAGTGAATCCTTTCATTTCAGTTGCTGGAAGGGGAAAGCACATCTTCGACATACACCCGTGCTCAGTTCACACCGCACGCTTGCTGGGGTTATTTCAGAGCAAAGGCTGCCTCTTGGCTCCTTGACTTTCTCTGGAGCGGGATGGAAATTCAAAGGAAAACAAAACTGTGTTTGCTCATTTCTGATTCAAGAAACACATTCAAAGACCAGGAGGTAAATCCTCGTGCACCTTTCCCATCTGCTGGACCTGGCTTGTACTGAATGCTTGTCAGAGGAAACTTATCACAAGGGATGTAATTTTGTCCTATGGACAAGCCTTCAGCCCATACAAATTGTAACTCCCCACAACTTCTTCTTTAACCAGCAAAGTTTTAAGCCCCTAGAGATGAAGCTGTTTGCAATTAGCTGTGGGTCGGGCCCTGGCAGTGTGGCCTAAGATGCCGTCCCTGTAATGACTTTGAGGAGCCAGACTTTAAATGAACCCCCCTGGCCGAAGCTGGTGTTTGTGTTAGGTCTTCTATAAGGATGCAGCCGGTTTTACACCATAGACACAGGCAGCCAGCAGCGAAAGGTTGCCCAAGGAACACAGCCATGGCCATGCAGGGAGTGCTGGCAGGGCCTTGTGCTGGGTCTGCCCTTTCCACATCACTTTAAGGGACCTTTTTGCTGCAGGAAATTAAAGGCCACCCCTGAGCTACAGGAAAACTCCCTTGGAGCCATGTGGCCAGCACAGTGACCTTTCATTGTGGCAGTGTTAGCTGCTTACCTGCCAGGAGCCCTCTCCCGTCAATGCCATGGTTTCTATTGGGAGCTCAGCATTGTGCTGGCAATGGTCTGTGCAGCAGCAGCATCCCTGGGAAGCGTCCCTAAATGTCGCTGCTCACTGAGGGCTCCAGATGAACGTCCTCCCGTGAGGGATGGTGTTAGAGCTGCTCTCCCCCCAGCCCCGGCTTCTGGCCAAGGCAGCCAACCAGCCCTCTCGCAGGAGGAGCAAATAAGGTTCCTCATTCTTTATTACATCCTTGAGTTGTGCCCAGCTGAGCTCTACCGTCCCTGCAAGTGTTCACACACCGTGGAGATGATGCTTCAGTGGTGCCCTTGGCAGCGCTGAGGAGCGCTTGGATTTGATGATCTTAAAGCTCTTGTCCAACCCAGCTGATTCTGTGATTCTATGACTATGAAAACTGTCCCCGATCTCCATCCCAGTACCACACACGGCGGAGCTCTACATTCTGCAGGGGACCCATTCGCTCTCACCGCAGCCAAGGGTACCAAAAACCACATCCCTGATGCTGCTGAACACCCCCAGAGAACCCCACGGGGTGCCGGGTCCAGCCGCCTGCCCTGCTGCTGCACCTCCATGCCCCCTGACTGCTCCGCTGCTGTCCGATGAGCTTCGTCCGGGACGGCCCACGAGGCGCTGAGCACCCGAGCGCCCGCCCCGGCGAGGGGCCACAGGCTCCGGACCGCGGCGAGATCCGGCCCGGCTCAGGACGCTCCGCCGGTGCCCTGGCTGCGATTCCCGGTACGGCCGGGAGGGGGCAGAACGAGCTCGGGCCGCGGGGCCGGCCCCTGCCCTCGGCGCCGCTCCGGCCGGCCCGGGCACGCTGCAGCACAGGCGCAAAGGAGGGAAGCAGGGGCTTGTTCCGCAGTTGCTGCCTGGACAGTGCTGTGCATCCCTGCCCCTCCTTCGGCCGTGGGATGAGGACCGGCTCCTCTCCGTGCAGCCGATGGTCCCAGCTCCGTACATCCGCGCAGTGTGAGCTGGGGTCCCAACGGAGCCATCCCCAGCAAAGGGCTTTGAGCTGCTGTGGGGGTGCCCCATGTACCCCTCAGTTTTGGGGTGGCTGCAGGAGGAGGGTGTGAAGGAAGCAGAGAGGGAACATGAAGAGGGAGTAGGGATGGAGTCACCTGCAATATGAGCGCATCCTAGAGCACGGCTGAGCCAGGAGTACCCATCACCGTGCATCAGATCTTCCCTGCCCTCGGCCGCTTGCTCTGCACAAGCAGCGCCTGACACAAACATTCCACGTGTAACTTGGACCCTTTGGAACAGGGCAGGGGAGGTGGGGCTGAAATCCTTGAAAGAGAAAGTAAGAAAGAAACTGAGCACAACTCCCAAAAGCTGACACAGGCACATAGTGCGAGGGGCAGTGTGCGCATGAAATCGCAGCAGGAATTTAGCCAGGAGATGCTCCGGAGATGCTGCAGTCAGCCGGAGAGGCTTCTCATGGCAGTGCAGGATGTTTAATGCGCCCTCCCTACAAGATGTTTGAAAAGCCTGTGTTCAAAACTCACATGGAAAGGGCCCAGTAGTTGTGCTGGTACCTAGGAAAAGCCAGCCCCAACGGGAGGACCTGGCAGCCCATGGTAACCCCGCTCCTCCTGCACAAACCCGGCCATGGGGCTGACTCAGCACCGCTCCGTGGGCCTCCGGCTCCACGCCGAGCGAGTCGTGGTGTGATCGCCCCACCCTGCCTTGGGAAAGCCGCTGCTCTGTGCTCGCTCAAGCTCTTTATTCCTCCTCCTCTATCGCTGCGATGCTTGGCCGTGCGCTTCGGTGATGCATCACAGATGTGGCTGCTGGGCGCCAGCAGAACACCGAATTCCCACCAGCTTTGCAGAAACTGTTAATTTTTGAGTGTTCACCATGGGGCTTATTGGGAGCCCGCTTATCAGTGGGTGTTATCTGTGCCTTGGGGCATCACGGATGAGGGGGAACGGCTTTAACCTGCCCGAGGGGAGACTGAGCTGAGCTCTTAGGCAGAAGCTCTTCCCTGTGAGGGTGCTGAGGCGCTGGCACAGGGTGCCCAGAGGAGCTGTGGCTGCCCCATCCCTGGCAGTGCTCAAGGCCAGGTTGGACACAGGGGCTTGGAGCAAGCTGCTCCAGTGGAAGGGGTCCCTGCCCGTGGCAGGGGCTGGAGCTGGAGGAGCTTTAAGGTCCCTTCAACCCAAACCAGGCTGGGGTTCTATGATTCTAAAAGGACTTTGCGGACAGAGGAGGTTGGGGCTGGAGCTGGATGTGATGCTGAGCTCTGTTCTGCTAGCATCGGTAGGAACCAGCCCTGGCTATTTAAAGCACCTCCGTCAGCACTTGGGAGCTTGGCCGAGTTCTGCTGTCTGCAGGACATGTGTGGGGCACTTTGACCTTCCTGCTTCTCCATGGCCTGGCTCTTTTATAGCTGCAGATGTGCTCAGTGACCACAGAAGTGTTCAGTTCCTCTTTGAGTCCTACTCGTTCCTAAATAAAAGCAACCTAGTGATGACACTGAAAGATGAAAAGCCGCTACATCTAACATCTGGGCACAGACTGCAGAAGGTCTCATGCATTTCCATGTTAACAGAAGATACTGATGTGGGTCGAAGTTGAATAGAATCTTTCATGTCTTGATGAAATATTTTACTCACAGGAAGACACATAAAGAGGGAAATAGTCCCATTTATTAATACAAGTGCATGAAAAATCATGTACAATATAGGATTAGATGATGGGACAGTCATAAAAGGGACAATTTATAGTTAAAGGTCAAATGAAATGGAACATTAACCCACAGAGCAGCTCTTGGCCTTTCGTGCCCTCTTCTTTTGCTATGTCATTGTTTAAAGGCAGAGCTCTGGGCACCCTCCTCAACAGGCAGCCTTCCGCCTTCGGATGTGCTGTATTCTGGTCGGAGCTCCCGTTCCCCTGGCAACAAAACCCAACAACATTATGGGATTTTCCACACGATCATGCAATTTCCCCTCTGCCCGGGAATGGAAGCCCTGTGGCTGCCGAGGGGATCCAAGCACATGGGCAAGGAAACATTCAGCCTGGAGAAGAGAAGGCTCCTGAAGGGGAGACCTGAGAGCAGCTCCAGTGCCTGAAGGGGCTGCAGAAAACCTGGAGAGGGGCTTGGGACAAGGGCCTGTAGGGACAGGCCAAGGGGAATGGCTTGAACCTGCCCGAGGGGAGACTGAGCTGAGCTCTTAGGAAGAAGACCACACGATGCACAGCCACACTGTGGGGCCTCTCCTCACACAGAGCTCTCCTGCTTGCACTCCATCACCGGCTGTGCCCCCCAGGGCTCATGCAGCCAGTGATTTATTTGCCCCTCAGTGGCCAAAGCGAAGCTGCGGGTCTAACACCTCTCTCCATCCAAAGGCATTCATTTGTTCCTGGGGGTTTCACACTGGATGAGTCACTTTTCCTTTTAACCTCACTGCTCCGAGTGCATGGATGTACATCTGTCATCCCAGCCGCAGCTGGGGTGATGCAGAGGTCAAGGGGATAAATAGCAGAGGCTGTATGAACACCCTCCCTCCAGAATTCCCTTTGTAGCCAGGAAATAAAAATCACACAAAATCCATCAAATTACGTGCTTACATACTTAAGACATTGTTGTAAAAAATACCCCTATTGACTTTCTTTTCCTTTTTTTCACCTCCTTTCTACAAGCCCGTGGGATAGGATTCCCTGTTTTCCATGGTCTCCTGACACGGTGCCAAACAGCAGAGAGCAGCTGAGGCCATATTTTGTCAAATGACCCGAAAGCCAACATAGTTGGCAATAAATAGACACAAGATGTTATGGTCATTTTGATACAATGAGTGGATTGCATTCCGGGCCAGTCTGTTTCTTTGGTCTTCAAGTTCTCAGGGCAATGCTCTGGCAGGGCGATTATCTTCATTCACAAGCAAGCTGCTAACACCATTATTACGCTGAATTACCAGGGGGGTTTGCAGCCCCTGCTCACATTTGCTGGCCACCTCTGAGGCCAGAAATATGGCCCCAGTGCTCCTAATTTTGCCTGGAATTGAGTCTGGAAGTATAATCAGTGCATTTCTGCCTCTAAATGCTCCTGACTATTACAGAGAAGCTACAAGTCCAGTTGGTAAGGCACTGGCACTGGGTGCCCAGAGAAGCTGTGGCTGCCCCATCCCTGGCAGTGCTCAAGGCCAGGTTGGACACAGGGGCTTGGAGCAAGCTGCTCCAGTGGAAGGGGTCCCTGCCCGGGGCAGGGGTTGGAGCTGGAGGAGCTTTAAGGTCCCTTCAACACAAACCTGCCTGGGATTCCATGATTCTAGTTTGGGAAAACAAGGCCTGGAGCAGCCCCAAGGAGAGCTGCTGGGAATTACCAGCATGCAGAGCTGAGGATGAGGAGCAGGATGAGGAGCAGGATGAGGATGAGGTTGAAGAGGAGGAAGCCCTGTGTTCCACGGGGACAGGGAGGAGGACACAAGGCAAAGGGCTGTGGTCTGCCCCAGATCCTGCCCCACCACCTTGACCTCAGTACAACACAGAGCAGCCCAGCTGTGTGGAGCTGTGTGTAGAAGGGGATGTTTGCAGCAGAGCTGGTCATCAGACACAGCTGGGATAACGGATGCTGACCCTGGAGAGGGAGGGCACCGCTGCCTTCCCATCCCCACTGATGCACCCAGTGCACCATTCTAGGCGCTCCCTTGCTCTCCATGCAAACGGACATCCTCACTGATCGTGGTGCTTGGTGCCTGTCCCCTCCACCGCGGCTGATTCACGCAAAGAATCCAGATCCCGCCCTGCCTTTGCCAGTAAAAATCCACATTTTAGAACCGCCGCTGATCTCCTCCAATAAATAATTAGCACTGAGTCAATCAACGCGTGGGGCCAGGAGACAAACTGGCAACGCTTCCTTAGCGGAGGCGCTCTCCAGACTGTAAAGCAAACACAGAGCCTGAGCGAGCCGCTTGCGGTAGTTGTGGCAGTGACTGATTGGAAGAGCACTTTCCAGCCGCAGGGAAGGGCAGCAGGGATGCAGCTCCCCAGGGTTCGGGCAGCCGCGGCCATCACCACGGGCTCCAGCCTCCTGGAGTTGCTCTCTCAAGCAGCTGCAACCACCGTGAAGGTGGTGACAGGAATTTGGGGGCTCTGGCTAAAACGCCTCTGTGTGCT
The DNA here is from genome assembly GCF_037157495.1 of Lathamus discolor. Lineage (NCBI taxonomy): Eukaryota > Metazoa > Chordata > Aves > Psittaciformes > Psittacidae > Lathamus > Lathamus discolor. The sequence goes on from NC_088893.1 coordinate 19,566,978, forward strand.
TCACGCCGGGGCCTGATGATGGGAGCAGCTGGAAGGGAAGGAGAGGGCAGCAGCTGAGAAGAAGCCGCCTTTAGCCAGGATGAGCGCAGCCCAATAACAATGAAGTGATGTAAACCCAAGGCCTATCTTCAGCAATTAATTAGCGTGGTTCCATATAAACAGCCCCAGTGGTAACCCCAGCTTGGCTTCTGCTGCACCAGCAGACACTGACTCACACAACGCTGCACTCCGAGGTTTGGAACGGCTGTTTTGGCTGCAGGCCCATAGAAAAAGGGCAAAAAGGTGCAGGTGGGGCTTGAGGAATAAATAAAGAGCAAATTCTCATGGAATTCCGGATGAAAACAGGATAAAATGCGATTTATCGTAAAACTTCAATGAAACACTGTCTTTGTGGGTTTCTAGATGAGTTCATCATACAGAAAGCTGTGGTTTATTGGGCCCGTAGGGACAGGACAAGGGGAATGGCTTTAACCTGAGAAGGGAGATTGAGATGAGCTCTTGGGAAGTTCTTCCGTGTGAGGGGGGTGAGGCACCTTTTATTTTTCCCTTGGCGATCGCAGCAAGTGGAATATGTGATTTCTTCCACACTTAGAAAACAACAGGTTTCCTCGGGGTTATCCTGAAGTGAACTCCATTTAGGGCCCCAACCCAGGCAGAGCAAGTTAAAAGAGATCTTTCCACTAACTTAGGTGGGAACCGAAAGCTTGTGAAGTAAATGTTGGCCCATCTTTTACAGCACAGGAATTCCGTACTGAGTCCGCTAGGGAGTAATTCCTTCATTAGATACAGAAGAGACACAGGACTGTGTGCTCGTTGCCATGAAGAGAAGCAGGTGCTCCTAACGTGACTTCCAGACACTGAAGGAAAGGAAGACCCCAATGCTCTGGCAAGCAGACATCGCGGTGTGCTGGGTTCCCCCCATGCTTTTGATGTACCCAACAAGGAGAGCAGAGAACGCCAGCGGAGGGGAGCCATGGACCCTTCCAGGATTGAACCCCCCGGGCTGGCTCCTGCTGCCCACTGCTCCTCCAGGAGCGGTGCCGGCTCCCTGGATTCATGGGATTGCCATCCGACATACACGGATTGCGCTGCTCTTCCCAAAGGCCTCTGTAAGGTCGCTTCGTTTCTGCACGTCTCAGCTTTGCAACCTGGAAAGAGGCTCTTCCTCCTGTCCATCCCACAGCAAGATTTCCATCCTCCATCCATTACTCCTGGCGATGCCAGAGGGTGGACATGCCAGCTCCTACCTGGTGCCGCAGGAGCCACAGGGCTGCCCTCTGAGGCCAAACCCTTCCCTACAGCTCCACCATCAGCCCCGCTGATGGACAAAGCTACAGAAAGAGGAGCTGTTGCCACAAGCACTTCTCCTTGCACTAAAAGGCCAAACCCACAGTATCCTACTCTCATCCATCATATGATTTATCATGGTGTCCCTGGCCATGGCAGGGGAGTTGGAACTGTACGATCTCTTAGGTCCCTTCCAACCCAAGCCGTTCTATGATTATTTATGATGATCATGATTTATGAGATAGGTGTGTTTTGCTTCTGGAGGAGACGAAGCCCTATTGTCAAAAAAGCAGATGAATTTGCACTGACTCAAAGATGTTACATGCATTTACACGTCCAGCTGTACTGGATGGAGTGTGGGGTGTATCTAACTGAAAACCCATGGGAACTGGGACTAAATATGTGCTGAGGCTTAACAGTGACATGTTGGTGACAGAGATGGGTCTTGTATGCTTGTATGGTGCTTGTATGGGATATGGGAGTCCTGGAATGGTTTGGGTTGAAGGGACCTTAAAGACCCAGCTCCAACCCCTGCCATGGGCAGGGACCCCTTCCACTGGAGCAGCTTGCTCCAAGCCCCTGTGTCCAACCTGGCCTTGAGCACTGCCAGGGATGGGGCAGCCACAGCTTCTCCGGGCACCCTGTGCCAGCGCCTCAGCACCCTCACAGGGAAGAGCTTCTGCCTAAGAGCTCATCTCTGCCCTTGCAGCATCTCCATGGCCTTCTCTGGACTCTCCCTAAGGCAGCGCACTCTGTGCCTGCAGGGGTGGGCACCGCATGAACACACCAAGTGTCATTATGGTTTATGCTCTGTGGAGAGGCAAGAGGGGCCAAGGGTCAGACTGAGCCTGTGAGATGGGACTGTGGGCACAGGGCTGGCCTCCTCCATCGTATCTGCTCAGTGGTGGTCTTATGGGAAGGGGGGGTGGAATCTACTTACAGGCAATAGGAAACAAATGGGGTGGTTTTATATGTCACATAATGCTGGGCTAGGAAAAGCAAAACAAAGCAAGAACTTCATTATGCTTAGGAACATCCCTGTTTCATTAGAAACCGAATACATTTTGTCTTCAGTGCCCATAAAGCGAATGCCTGGGAAATATCACAAGCAATCCATTCCTTCTTCTGGCCTGCTCCGAGAAGCCACACTGACGGGAATGCTCACGTGGGTTGGATGGGAGCCAATACACAAAATGTTTAGGGGCCCCTTGGTGCATTCAGCAAAAGTAAATCCCATTTCAGCTCCATCCTCGCTCAGAGACTTCCCTCTCAGGCACTTCCAATGGGCCAGAAAGGCCTTTTCTACACCTCAAAACTATGTTGGGGTGTCTGTACATGACACATTGCCTGGAATTTGTGTCTGTTGGTGTCCGTCCACATCCATGTGAGGAATGGACCCTAGATACGTTATAGTTCTATAGGAAGACATTGGGCTCATGTGAAGTGCTTGGCATCTCTAAGTAGGAGCTGCAAGCTTTCCATGCTGGGAGGCGGTAGGAAATCATCGGGGTGACTGTTCCAGTCCCACAGCCTCACACTTTTGTTCTCCATAGCAGCGGGTGCCAGCAGCCCAAGGTTGAGGCACCTGCATTTCCTACTGACACGCAGGCCAGGAATGCAGAGGAAGTGCCTGGGAAGGGCGATGGAAGAGAACCAGATTTCTTTATAAACTAACAAGCCTCAAATGAATGTTCAAAGGAAATTACTTTAGTTTCTCGCACAGAAAGTTTTAGGTGAATGTGATTTGATAGCCTCCGAGAGGAAAAAAACAGGAGACAGGAAAAACCCTTCCAGAGAACACTTCATAGCGGAGTTACACAACCCTGGGGGTGCGAGTGGGGAGAAGCAGAGAATTCCAGCTACAGAGAAACCGTATCCAAAGCAGTGAGATGCTGGGATGTGGGAGACGCCAAGGGCTGGATGTGTCCCCAGACAACTCCAACCGGCACCAGAAACCAACACCCCTACACAATGAAGATGTTTCTTTATGCCTTATATCAACCCCTCCAACTTGAAACCCTCTATTTCTGAGCAGATCAGCACTACAACAAAAGCTTTTTCAAGATAAGAACACGAGAGTTCAGTTTCCTCAGGATAAGAACATGAAATAGATGAGGCAAACTGTTAGCTGGCATGAAGCAGCGGGGATGAGCGCACTTGGACACAGCTCCGCAGGCTGACACCAGGCAGAGATCCAGCGTCCCTGATTTGCCCCCCCCCGAGGAGGGTTATATTAAAAAGGCCTTGGAAAACACAACAAGAAACGTGCCACCTGGGTATCATTTGTGGATTTCGCTATTTGTTTAGCTCATCACATATTTCGTCTCACATGAAGCAGCCATAAAGTAGCGTCACATTCTGCCTAACGTCAAATAACTCCATAAATGGACATGAATTAACGAGAGTTCAGCTCAAACCGGAGTCAGGCTTCGCGGTTTGTTTGGGCTCTGTGTCCTGCCTGCTCCCCTGCTTGGGTGCGATTCCACAGCGGAAAGTCTTCCCCCTCCATCCCGCTTCGAGCTGATGCTCAGACCTAATGGGGTGTGCAGTTTGGTCTCTTCTGAGCTTTTTACAGTGACCCAATCTGATGAGCTAACAGGAGCCTTACATCATTACAGAGGAGAAAGCTCTCTCCGGGACTAAAAATACCATGTTTGATTGTCCAAAAGGAAAGAAAAATTGTGCTTCCCTAAGCATGCTGTAATGATCCAGTTGGACACGGGCCGGAACAGCCTCTTATTCATTAATTCCATCGTCATAGTCACAGAAATAGAGAAAAGACCTTCTAAGCTGCTCCATTCAGTGAAGAATATTTTCCTGACAGCACTATCCAAACGTTTTTTGCCAAGTTCAGCACAGGGACTTCCACTCTTTCCTTTGTCAAATCTCTTCTGGGAGCAGAAACTCTCAGTTGTTGGGGTTTTCTCCCTGGTGTCTGTTGTTGTCAGCTGGATTTCATCCCTGCCTGACAGCATGGAAACGGTGTGTGTGCAGCGTGGGGTCTGCGGGAGGGTGGGATGGAGGCTGTGTGCTGGCTGGGGACAACCTGCCAACAGATCATTTCCGAGTGAGTCACCGGCAGTTGATGGTCAGTGGCGATGGGATGCAGAGAAACCTCCCTGCTGGTGAACTCACTACGTGCCTGCTCCCTCCCAGCTTCAGCTTATGGACCATTGAGACGATGGAGGTTTCTGTGGCACTTTAGGAGCACTGGGCATCTCTCCTCCTTCAGTTCATCATAGAATCATAGAATACTTAGGGTTGGAAAGGACCTCAAGATCATCCAGTTCCAACCCCCCTGCCATGGGCAGGGACACTTAGAATGAGGTCTAACGACAAAGCTGGCTTTGCTATGAGCCAGAGCTCAGGTCCAATGACCTCCGGAGGTCTGGTCCAGCCTCTTGTGCTCTGTGATCACAGAACCATAGGATCAATCACAGTGGAAAAGGCTTTAAGATCATCAAGTCCAACTGTTCCCCCAGGACTGCCAAGGCCACCACTAACCCATGTCACTGAGGGTCTTGTCTACACGGTTTGTGAACTCTTCCACACTTCCAAGGACAGTTATAGGTGCATTTAGTACACCTACTGATAATAATAAATAGTGCACCTAAACAAGGCTAGGCTGAACGGGGCTTGGAGCAAGCTGCTCTAGTGGAAGGTGTCCCTGCCCATGGCAGGGGTTGGAACCGGATGAGCTTTAAGGTCCCTTCAACCCAAACCAGGCTGGGATTCTATGATTCTAGTTAAAAAATTCTACAAAAGCACAACTTGGAAAAATACCTGGGGATCCATCAACTAAAAAGCTTCCTCAAACACATGTTTAAACCATTTATGCTTCTCCGGAGACGTTCTGACCAGGCACAATCGACTCCGCATCCATGAAAACAGAAAAGTAAATATCCACCTGTGCCAAGTACTTGTATTCTCCCTCCCTCGGCAGCGACACTGATTGCTTTAAAAGTAGTGCTGCAGTTAAGATATTGAAAGAAGCAGTGATTGGTGTCCCTGGGGCCTGATAGGGTTTTTCTGAAGACAGGCAAGCAGAGGCAAGGCCATGGTGCTGGGTGGCTGGGTGGCAGAAGCAGGTCAACGGTAGTGCTGTTGAGAAGAAATAACGAGCTTTAGAGCACTGCTGAGGTTTAAAGCCAACCAAACAGCCATATTACATCTTCAAAGAGGCCCAGAGGGATTAGAAAGGCTGAACAGTTCATCCTTCCTGCACATCTCCCTGGCCATCTAGCCACAGGCAGGTCATACCCCTTCCTAAGAGAGCCAGAAAAAGGCTGAAGAACACAAGGGCTGCAGGTGTTAGTAAAGAAATAGTGAGATCTGACTCTCTATTAGGTGGAGCCAATGATTATCCTAATGCCCACTGAACACTGGGGATAATGGCCAAACTGCTCCTCGAAATGACATCCCCACCATCACCAGTGGGACTTTTCTATGGGCATCACTGAACGCTGAATCAAAGTTTTCCGTGCTGTTAGACATGGTTTTGTGCAGTATCACCTGCAACCTTGCAGGTTCTTAAATATAATGTACCTTATTTAAACTCTGAGGACAAATTCTACTCCAAATCATGCAACACAGCTCTCTCCATCTAAATGAGTTGCCCAGATGCCGCCAAAGGCAGAACTTCAGCCTGGCCGACACAGTTTCTGAGTAGCACATTTCTGTGTCTCCACTTCCTCACACTCCAGTAAATGTCAGGGCTATTTCTCTGAGTAATGACAAATCCTTCTAAATACCTTAAACTTTCGTTCAGGCTCAGCTTTTCCACATCCAAGTAACTGCATGCTTGGAATGAGGGGAAAAGAAAATGCAATTACCATTTGTGCAGAAGTAGTGTCAAGGAATACGCTGCAGAAGGTAACCTAGCTCAATGCTCTGAAGAGATCAGAGGAGCATCTTCAGTGGCAGGAGCCTGCAGCTTAATAGCCACATAATTATGTGTTAAGAACCTAATGACAGCAGAGAAAAGAGATGGACAAAGATGTGCTTGGACTTCTCTGAACAGGGATGTTGATGTGTGTTGTCCTCTGGCTGTAGCCACTCTCAGCCTGGACCTTGCCCATTTTAGCTGTCATTTCAGTCCAGGATAAGAATGCCCCACAATGAAACCTGGTAAAACTAATCTTCTCTGACTGAAACCTATTCACGCAACCAGCCAAGCAGGTATGGGAAGGGTGCTGAGGAACCGGAGGGGATAACTGCATCGCCCACACAGCTCCAGCTGAAAAGGATGGGCACCTACACCCTAAAACGACAAACACAGGGGAAATCCAGACAGCTCAGACCTGAGGGGGCAGGTATGGGGCTGGAGGGCCTGACAGATAAAAGGAGCTGTGATGGATGGTGTTGTAGCAACAGTCACTGCAAAAGCAGAGAAGGAAACAAAAGAAACAGGATACGGCTGTTTAAGGAGGTAGATATGTTACATTCCCGCAAGCATTTATGAATTCCTGCTTATGTGCTAGAATACAAATATGGCCAATTGCTTCTCTTTCATTTTTTTGCCTGCTCAATAAAGTTATTGCCTGTACTCAGGGCTCTGGATGTGTGCTGCTCCATTTGTGTAATCCGGTCACACACATGCAAACTTCAGGAGTATTAAGAGAGAAATCAGACAAGAGACACAGTAATTCAATACTGAATTGTTATGGTGATCTTGAAAACTGTATTTGCATGTTATTTGCCTGCTTTTGGTCTCACTTGGGGCCCAGGAGATTCACTTCCAGAAAGAGCAAGGTTTCGGCGCCAGAGCATCTCGATTCTGAGTTTCTTCATCTCATGCTCATGGACGATGAATGCTTATCCTCATGTCTAGCTCGAGCACCTGAGAGCATTTCGCCTCAAAGTTCAAGCAAAATAGTTTCCAAAAGATGTTTGGAAATCCTCCTCCAGCAATCCATAGAACTCAGGAAACTGGGAGAGCCCAAATTGTTTCAATGTCTCTCGCATCCAGGATAAACACCACCAAATATGCTCTGCATTTTCCATTGGATTCTAGGGATGTCTCCTTGAGTTCCCCAGGGCAATTAGCACTGATGTGTCTGTATTAGTGGGTTTCACGTGTGGTGTGAAGATGCTTGTGCCTCTTTAGGTAACTTCTACAAAAGTCCTGCAAGTGATGAAGAACCGCCTGAGTGGAGGGAGAGAAGCATCCATGCGAGTACTGAGCTGAGCTGTGTCTTACATCCTATTATCATGCCCTAAGCAATTTTGTTGGCATTGCTTTGCCCTTGCCATGCAGGTAACACTTTGTAGAGTGCAGCCTTTTACATTGGCTGCGGACTGCTCACTCTGGACACCCTCAGCACAGTATGAAAACCTTAGCACAGGGTGAGACACCAGCTGATGGACTGGGCTAAAGGAATTTGGGCCGAATGCACAGGGATAAGGTATCACAAGGCTTACCCCCCTGTATTTTAGCGTACTGTTTGTCCCTCTGTCCCTATCAGCGGGATGTTTTGAAATGAATGGGAAAGCTTCTGTGAAACCCACCTATAGAAACCTTTGTGATTCCCGAGGCTTAATACCGGCATCTGTGGAACTCGGCCTTTCAAGAACAGCTAGTGTGCTGTATTATCTCTGACTGATAAAAGGCAAACTCTCCTTGACCTGCATAAATTCAGCTGAATTTTCTCCAGTTGTCTGCATTCTGGAGCTGTACAACACCCAGAAAAGGAAGCATCACTATCAAGAGAAGCAAGAGTTGAGGCGATAAATGCTGACATCCCAAAGAAAGGCTGGGGACCTCCTTGGCTGAATAGGTACAATCGCTTGGTTTCTACAGCATGAAATACTGATACTGAAAAAGCACCAAATTTGGTTCCAGAACATGCCAGCAGCTGACATCTGTCACGATTTCGTAAGAAAAACACACAGAAGCTCAGTGTTCAGCTGCTCAGTGAAGTGACTCACATTAGACCAGAGGCTTTGACTTTGCTCTTCCAGGCACCGTTTCTGATGGGAAATCAATCAGTTTAATCCCATAATGGGAACAATTAGCCTTACAGAAGAAGCAGATCAGTTGTAATCTCATCTTCTACTTACAATATTATGCCAATATTTCTTCTTACTTTCTCAACTGCTGCTCATCGGGCACATTGCTGTGCCTGCACAGAGGTTGCAGCTCATGGAGAGGATGAGCCGGGCTTAATCCTGCCCTCGCTGTCAGTGCCAGGACAGCAGCTGAAGCTGTTGGGAGGAGGTTGTGCCCCCCTCCAAAGCAAACAGCTCCTTGCATCTGGTCAATATATTCATAGAGTTACAGAATGGTTTGGGTTGGAAGGGACCTTAAAGGGTCACGCTGCTGGGGATGCAGCCCACGACACTGTTCCTGTGTTCAAGCATACACTGTGGTCATGGGGAGCTTCTCATTGACCAACACCCCCAAGTCCTTCTCCTCAGGGCTGATCTCAATCCAGTGTCCCCACCATGTGCTTGTGCTGGGGATTGCCCCAACCCAAGTGCAGGACCTTGCACACGGCCTTGCTGAACTCCATGAGGTTTGCACTGTCCCACCTCTCCAGCCCATCCGAGTGCCTCTGGATGGCAATGGGTTTGTTTGCTGAAAGCACTATGAAATATCTTATGAGCATTGCGAGCCCTGACGAGCTGCCTTGTCCTTCTCCACAGCCTTCCGCAAGGCTGCCTGTTATCAAGAACAGGCTGCTGCTGTGCTCCGACACGAGCCGACCACGCTGTGTCATTGCTTCCCAGTGTTCCCCTTGGGAAATCCACCCGCCGGCTCTTATCTTGTGTTTAGTCTGCGATGTTCGTGAGGTAGGGATTTATCCTTGCTGCTCAGCAAAACCCCAGCTCCGGAGTCTGATGAACAAGAATAATGCGTGAAAGTTGTCTCATGAATATTTGCCAGCAGAATAAAGTGCATTTTGGGTCAGGCTCTGCTGCTTTTTACCCTCTGAACGCATCTCAGACAAAGGCTTCACCCTAGTCCTTTCTGTGAATCTGTGCCTGCTTCACGGTGTTGAAGAGAATCAAAGACAGAACTTCTTACACATAGTTTTCTCTGTGGCAATCCTACAAAGCCAGGAAGCCTGGGGAGGCAGGAGGCTGCTCCACCTGAAGGTGATTACAGAAGAAATTCTACTGGACCTACGAGGTTTCTTTCATTATCCTAATGATTTCTATCACAGCTGGGTTTTTCTCTGTGGGATGCTGAGATCGGCGAGATAAACCTTTAAGGAATGATTTAGACAAACAAATGAATTAAATAGAATTCGGAATGACAGTTCCCAATGCTTGGGCATCCGCCAAAGAATTCTCAAAAGCCAAAATAATAACTCAGATCTGAGAGATCCTGCAAAGCCTATAAATTAAGTAATCCTTGGGAAGCCTGCAGTTAAATCCGCCATAGGGTTGAGATTTGCCTGGACTTCATCCAAATAATGAGTTTCAAAATTAACTGGTTTCACAGGATGTTGGGTTTGGGGGTATTTGGGAATTTTTAAACTATTAAGTAAAGAAATAAACTGAAACCCTTAAGAATCTGTCGTACATAAATCCCGTCGGGTTAGGAAGGCACCAGAAAGGACTCGGGCAATGGAAATGGAAATGAAGATGAAACTGTCAGGGACTGATTAATGTAAGAAAAGACATTTCTTGGAGTTTATATATATTGGAGTATATGTAACATACTCCAAGAAATACTGACTACAGGGAGGACAAATTGCACAAATGCCATGAAACATTGCTTGCAGTCTTTCCTCCCACAATAGCTTTGAATTCCTGTGATTGAGAAAGGTCATCTCTGTGTTACACAGGAATATGTAGTATTAATGTGTTACAGCCCTCCCTACACCAAAGGCAGGTCAAAGCAAAGTTCAGTTAATACTTTCCGCAAGAGCTTTCTGCATGAAGTAGGGACCTGCCAAATGAACCTTTATTAAAACCTCTTGCAGTTTAATCACTTGTACTATAGCAATCACCTTCCCACACTTCAGATGCCCTTTCATTCTATGCCTTCAGCCAAAAAAACGCCTGATTTAACTTTGTCTTCTTCAGTTGCCATTCTGTCAACGAACCGGATTAACGTTTCCAAATATGCTCTTTCTAGAAGGTAAATCAGGCATGACTGATGGATGAGTGAAAACTGTAATTCCCAGCACATTCCCAGTTGCAGATCACATATCCCCATTGAATAGCTAATCATACAGTGGAACATATCCTGGCTAGAAATGGAAAGGTAGCTGCAGTAACTACCAGGTCATAGAGGTGTCAGCAGTCATGCTGGGGGCTCCACCAACATCTGGGTGCATCTCCAGGAAGATGCTGCTGGTTTAGGGGAGTCATAAGTGCCACATGAATGTCACGAAGCCACTTCATAACCTAAGCTGTGCCTGCCAGGAGTAAAGCAGGAAGTGCATGAGGATACGGTGGGCAGCTTGTTGAGTTGAGCTGAAAGCAACCTAGAGAGATGCCCCTGCTCTAGCAAGCGAAGTGTACAGGCTGAGATTTTTAGGTCCGCATGTAAAACAAACCCCATCCATCAATAGAGTGGCTGAATTCTACCTTGAACTCTGAAAAACAAAGAAGCTTTCTCTTAGAATCGCCATTTATTGAACTTACAAGGTTTATCAGGTACTTTTTTTCACCGTCTGCAATAAATCTTTCATGAAGGGCCTGGGGGCCGTGTGAAGAGGAGGCAACTTATCACTGACTGATAGTCAAATTGTGTCTATCCATCGATTTAGGGATGACTAATTTCTGCAAGAAGGAAAGCAGTGCAGAAAATGTTCATAGCAACCTGTACACCACCTTATCACCCTTAAACTGATGTGAAAATATTAGAGCATCTCATTTCTACTTCCACTAGACCCTGCCTGCTGCTCGAGAGGACTCTGGGCTGACTTCAGCCTCCTGAAACTGCTGTAAGGAGAAAAGGCCATAGTCTAGAAGGCAGTTTGTAGAGCAAGAAAATCCCCTGGCCTGGAGAAGAACTATCAAGCCATAACTATGTTTGAAGTCCCTCCCTCATGGGGAGACGTTCAAAAACAGCCTTGGGGGGTCATTATCAGGCCTCCCGGATAAGTATGGCACCTCTGCTAGACACTGGGAGGTGGGCAAATGGAAAACCTGAATGCACGTTCAAAACGGGACACAAAGCTGAATAGCCATAGTTTCCCCAGTCGGTCTGTGATAACAAAGGAAGGAAACCAGGAGTGTCACCAGCAGCACAGAAGAGCCAGAATGGAATATTCAAACAAGAAACAAAGAGGTGATAAGGCTTCAGGGTGGAAAAATACTGGAAACAAACACCGAGGAAAATACTGAGGGGGGGAAAGATAAAGCGACCGGAGTGATGAGATTGGATTCATGAACACGTTTGACCTCTCTTTTGAATGATGTGTGCTCTGTGCTAGAGCTTGCTGCAGGGTTTCAGCACTCAGCTGAAGAATGAGCATGTTGGAGATACTGTGTTTGGGCTGGCTGTCGAGGCTGGCTCCTACAGCAAGGTTCATAGCATCTCCTGTTGGTTCTGCTGATCCCCCACCCAGAAGGAGAGCTCCGGCCAGGGTTTGGAAATGAATTGTGATTGAAAAGTTCTCAAGTGATCAAAGGCAAAGCAGAAATTTATGGTCCTGGTTTGGCTGATCAAAGTGGGAGCACGACTGGGCCCTTTGCAGGCTGCAGAACTGAGCTTCTCATAGACAGCACGTGGGAAAAGGTGTGTGAGCAACTGAAGGAGATAAGGCATCTGCGAAACACGGGCTTCTTTCGTTCATGTTCTCATTCCCCAGATCCTGGGGAAAAGCCATCTAGGGCTGCCAAACTAATTCCTGATGCAGCTGGGGAAGCTGAGGGCTGCTCTACATGTGGGCACTTCCCATCAGGAGCAGTTCAACTGCAGGTACTTTTATTCAGAGTCAAACTGCCTCTCCTTCAGCTCAGTTCGGCGTCGTTTGGAACGCAGCCTCCTTTGAAAGAAGCCCACCCACAGTTTTGTACCGATTGGGGTAATTATAATCATGTTTTACTTGGGCTGAGTTTTTGACAAGCTTTAAGTTACGTGAGGGGTAACCTAGGCCCTGAGGAGAAAGCGCCTCGCAGCCAGCAGTGTTCCCATCAGCTTGTGAAATGAGTGCTTTAATAGTGGGGATTTCTGTGTTTTGATCATCGACCTCCTATGCCAGCAAATCCCTCTGCAACCCCGACGGTCTGCTGCTCAGCAGAGCCTGCCCCTCACAGCCCGCATGCAGTTTAGGTAATGCAGCCCCGATGAATGCCGGTGGGAATTGTTTGACTCCACAGAGCTTGCAGGCTCCATTTTCTTCCCTGCTCTTTCCCTTCTCTCTGTTTTATTGTTGTTACTTCCCGGCAGGCTTGGTTTCTCTTACAGGAAGGATCGTTTTGGATTCCCTCGTAAGAGGACGGAGATGCCAGAGCTGACACCGCGTTCATGCACATCTTTAACTCAGTGCCTTGGGGAGAGCTCCTCGGCACCAGAGCGAGCAGCAGAGGTGGGACATGAACCAGTCCTCTGCGAGACACAGTGTTTGGCTGGGTGGATTTTCTAACGCAAGCAAGGAAACCTCAGGCCAGCCTCCTCCCAGCCTTCGGCAGGCTGGGTGATATCACGCAGGAATGAGGAGGTATGATTCATCACCGCTTCGCAGACAAAAGTCAGCTTTTACAGCCTCTCCTGGTGCAGGCGCACGCTTGCATGGAACAAAGAGTAGGGGTGGAAGCTCTGCGGGTACCAGCGGCAGCTGAACCGCTCCTCTGGAGGCACCTTTTGGGTGAAGCAGACAGAGTTTATAATGTTTTGGGTGCGTAGCACAGGGCGCTCGCCGTGTTCACATCGCTGCATCACAAGGCTGCAGCACAGCTCAGGAGTGTGTTTGGAAGGGACACGGTCACACAAACCCTCCGGTGTCAGGAGCAAACGCCTGCAGACAGATTTCACAGCAAACAGCCCGTAAATCAAACTCACAGAAACTGGGCAACAAGAAGGTGCTTGATGAAACTGGACTTCTCAAACAATGAAACCTTTGTTAGGCCCTTTTCTCTGAAGTGGGATATTCCGGCCCGGCCCTTTCCAGGAAGAGAGGGAGGATTGCAGCCATTCTGAGCTGTGCTGACCCCCCATCCCAACGCCAAGCTGTGGCTGCATGCCTATGAGCCATCACTTCAAACACCCTCTAAACATCTTCTGCGTGCTCCGACAGCCACCACTGGAAGCTGGAATGCTCCACAGTGCCTGGTGCTTCCCCTGAAAAGGCACAGTGATCACAGAATCACAGCACGATCTGGGTTGGAAGGGACCTTTAAAGCTCCTCCAGTTCCAACCCCCTGCAATGGGCAGGGACATCTTCAACTACATCAGGCTGCTCAGAGCCACATCCAGCCTGGCCTTGAATGTCTCCAGGGATGGAGCATCCACCACCTCTGGGCAACCTGTGCCACTATTTTACTGCTCTCATTCTAAAGGATTTCTTCCTCACATCCAGCCTGAACATCCCCTGTTTCAGTTTAAACCCATCACCCCATCTCAATCTTTCTTATAGTCCCCCTTTTAAGTACTGCAAGGCCACAGAAGGTCTCCCCAGACTCCTCTCTTCTGCAGGCTGATGGGGTGCCCTGGCCAAGAGATCCCCAAACTGCTTTACACCGAAATCTGCGTTATTTCCTTGAAGTTTTCTCTCTTCTTTTTTAACATACTGCTCCCTATGCATGTAACAGTTGCGACCGCACATTTACAGACCTATTACACGATTTTCCTACCACTCATGGAGGATGGAGGCGCACTAGGCAAAGGCTTTGGTCACACCAAATGTGCGTGCTTTGCTTTACTACTGCGAGCAGCCGGTTTAAAACCCACCGGGGAAAAGGTCTGGGGGAAACCCCCTGCTAAATCTCAGCCCCCCCGAGGGCCGGGAAGGGGTCGGTCCCGCCTCCCCGCCACGCCCCGCCGAGCGGGGCGTGGCGGGGGCGGGACCGACCCCTTCCCGGCGCTCCGGGGATCGGCTGCTGAGCGCAAGTGAGGGCTGGAGCTGCCGTTGCTCGTGGGCAGGGAGCGTTCTGCCGCCGCTATGTCCCACTCGGTGGTCCTGCGCGGTCCTTCGCCGTGGGGTTTCCGCTTGGTGGGCGGTAAAGACTTCAGTGCTCCGTTGACCATCTCCAGGGTGAGCCCGGGTGCGGAGCGGGGTCGGCGGCAGGTGATGGGGAGCGGGGCTGCTGGTACTCGGGGCTAATGGGCAGCATCGCTCGGGGGCTTTTTAAACACCAGTTGCTCTCTATACCCCTAAATAGAGCGCTCCTCTCTGAACACAGCGCTGGTAGTCTTCTCCATGCTTTATTTTTTGAGGGTGTTAAATTCATAAAGATATGCTCCCAAAGTTTTCAGTCCTCAGTACGAAGGAGGGCTTGGATTTGTGCCCTGAACTGAGTTCATAGGCTATTGGGGGTTTTTTTAGGCAGGCACAAGTAAAGTCAGCAAGAAGTTTCTCTGTGCAGGCTGCTGCATTATAGGGTCCCTGCGGGCTGGTAGTAATTACTGTGTAAGTGTACTCGCACTTGTGTTTAACCTCACAAAGATGTATTTCTGGAAACTTCTTTCCTAAGACACAGCGGCTAGCTTGGGCTAGGCTTTGTGAGTAGATGGATGTGAAAACAAACCATCCCCCGTGCAGGAAAGAGCACGGCGACGGGGTGTGATGGGCTGGGTGATGGATGAGGTGCTGCGACCAAGCCGGGCACGTTCCCGCAGGCACTGGTGCTTCCGTCGCTGTCGGCTGGCTTGGGAAGGGGCTGGAGAGCCGAAGCTCGTGTCCTTCCACAGCGCCTTGCAGTGGTGTGGTATAGCTGCGCTCTCCTGGGCAGCTGCTGCCGGAGCGCTTGAACGCACCCTGAGAGCATTGAAAGGCTTTGAGAGGAGCTATAACTTAAAAACACTGTCATAACGCATCCAAGCTGTTCGCTGTCTGTTCGTTCATCTGCCAGAGCTGTGATGGAAAAGGGGAAATGCATTCCCTGAGCTTTAAAGAATTAATTATGGAAGAGAACATGTTTTAAAGAGGCTTGGTTTGTGTTTGGGTCCCAGTGCACCTATTACACAGCTTTATGTCTCTGGTTTTACTTTGCACTGTCCCTTACCAAGCGTTCAGCGAGGGTTTTTTTGGAGGAGCAGCGGGATATGGATGGAGAGGAGGAAAGACCCAGGGCAGCGCAGGGAGCAGGGGCTGGCCGTGCTGCTGGGGTGCTGCGAGGGGAGGCACTTGGCTTCTGGGGCTCAGCCTGCACCTTCCGGGCGCAGGGATGTCCTGTTTCTCCCCCGGTAACGTGGGATATATTGCAACAAGACACAAAATCACCTCTCGGTGACTGTAAGAACGTTCCTTGTGCGGAAATGAACATCCCAGTTGAGCGGAGGGAGCCTCTTTTCCTCTTTGAAAGAAGCTTGGTTTAATATTAAACAAGAAAAAACAAAGTCTGCTTCTGCCTAGGCAGGTGCCTTGCCAAATTCCTCGTTTGATTCAGCAGACCTGGGAGGCATGAGGCTCATTCGCATCAGGCCAGGCTTGCTTTGGATCACAATGAGCTGTAACACAAGCAGCGCCCATGGGGTGTTATCTCGTGGTACTGTGACAGCCTGTACATTAGATCCTGGTTTACCTCTGCTCCCGCTGAACAGAAGGGTGATGCTCCAATGTGCTGCTGCTAATGGATGCTCTGGGATATAAATACAAGTGTAGGGTGCTCTGCTTGGGCTCCAGCCTCCTAATGCAAGGAGAGACCTCGCTGGCTTTGTAAATAGCACCGGAAAATGTTAAAACTGGGGAAGAATTAGCTTCTGCTGCAGCTCCTGGCTGTGGGGATGCAGGAGGGGCCTTTGCTTGGTCTCGGGTCCCTCCAGCCCTGCCTCTACAGAGGATGGAGCTGGTGTGGTGCCATAGACACTTGAATTCTATCATTGCCTAACCAGGAAATCTGCTCTATTCAGCTTGAACCCCAGGCTGGGCTGGTGCAGGAGGGAGGCTCTTGCAGCCTAATTGCTGAGGCTTTTGGCTGACTGGTGCTTCCTTCAAAGTGCTTCTTTTTTGGTTGGTTTGGTTGAATTGTTTTATATTAAAATGCCATTAAATTACAAACAGATTTTGAGCAGCAGAAATTCTGCCGAGAGGCAGGACCAGGCTCTGGGATTCACACATCCATCTGTGTGCTGGCGTGCTCTGGGTGTGCTGGGCTGGATGTGGCTTTGCTGTGCCCCACTTGTGTGCTTGAGGGGGGCTGTGAGCATCCTACCTGCACTGGGTACGTTGGCAAGTCATAGCTTGTAGTTGGGGATTGGAGGCATCCGAAAGCCACCCACATCCAGTGCTGGGTACCAACGGCTGGCAGCCTCCATAGGAAGCACCAATTCATCTGTGCAGGGGTCAGAGAAAAATGCTTGGTTGCAGCAAGCTGCTTTTCTCTACTCGTTGCTCAGCTGCTACAGAAACAGTTTCTCCCCAGACCTCCACTATCTCTAGCAGTGCAGGGATGTGTTGCTGCCCCAGGAGCCACAGGGAGAGATGCTCTGCAGTCTGCTGGGGGCACACCGGAGGGTGCAGCTTCTTCTCCAAAGCCTGTCTGATGTCATTGCTCCAGGTTAAGTGCAGGCAGAGTTCCTTCATGTTGTGTTTATGGGATGTGAAGTCCAAGTGTTGCTGTTAGAGGGGAAATAATGAAGCCATCGCTGGGAAAGGAGCTGCCAGATGAGGCTGAGCTGAGCAAGAGGCGCAGGGATGCAGCTGAACACTGCGCAGGGAGAGGTCCCCAGGAGTGGTTTGTGGTAGTATTGTTAAAGGGGTAAGCTTGAAAAAACATGGATTTGGCAGCAAGGAGAAGAAAGATCACAGAGTTCTGCTTTGGAATAGGGCTTGACTTGCTTTCTGCGACTCGCTTTAGTCCCCTGCGTGGTCACTGCACTTGTGCAGGTGGTGATGCTGAGCCCATCTCGTGCAGATGTTTCAAATACACTCATAAAATCAAGTGAAGATGGATTTCTCTTGGAAGCAGGTCACTTCCCTCTGTGGTTTGATCAGTCTTGGCTACCAAGTGGTAAAGATCTCATTGCTCAAGTGGCTGGGAACAGCTGGTGCTGAGCGCTACCCTGGGGAGGCCACACTTTAGTTGAAGCATCAAGTTCTGCACTATTAAAGATAAGGCAAGATAAATACAAATCCAGAAGGGAGTGCATAGGGCATCTTTCTCATGTGGTCACACAAAGAGCTGGCTGTGCTGGCCAGCCTTCTGTTCCCTGCTTGCATTTTTGGGGGACCCAGGTGAGCAGGGCTGGACTTTGCTGGGGTGGTTTTGGGGGGGGCACAGCCTTGGGGTGCTGCAGCAGTCACAGGGATCATGCTGGTGTGGTGCTGGGAACGGAATTGCAGCCCCTGGCTGTGCTCTGGGGAAGAAACCTGGCTTGTTTTATACCCACAGTCAGAGTAAGCTAATGCCAGGTGTAGTACACTGTAATTAGTGGTTCCTTCTCCTAATGATATTTATAGGGGAAGGGGAATGACTCAAAACATCTGCTGAGAGTTGGCCTTAATACCTTGGTAGAAAGTGGTTTGAAGACTTAATTAAGTTTCTGGGAGCTGACAGCTGCTTTTCCTTGGTTGAGCAGGTTAACAACTGGGTTCTGTGTTTGCCCTTCCTAGGAAAGGGGATTTACTGTGCCTCTTATTCCAGGTAGCAACAACATTGCCTTTGAGCAGCAGCCGCAGTTGGGGAACAGCAATGGAATAACTTACTCAGCTGCTCTCAGTGTTGTGCTGGTAACCATGTCAGCGGGTGCTGCCGCACTGTGTGGCATCACATTGATCTACCCCTTGCCTGGGATTAAAAGATAATCATTCATTAGCGTAACGAGAGGAGCTGAATGTGTTTAATCACTTGAACTCGCTCGTCCAGCTCTTAGAGCGGTTGATGTTGTCATCGACCCAGCTCTGCCAGTGCTAAGCCAAGCACTTGCTGCTGTTAGAATCATAGATACATCACTTGCTAAGCAAATAATTGACAAATGGGCTGATTCCAGTCTGGTTTCTAAGTTTTTAGGACAGTTTTCCCTGTATCTGCTGTCTCCAGCATCACTTTACCCACTGGTCTCTAGCATATTTCAGTGTTGACTTGGAGCTGTAACACAAGAAGGGCGAGAAATAATTGGTCTGCAGTCCATTATCCAGGTATTGTTTGAGTTAAGGTTGGCTTTTAAACTGAAGTAGCTTTTGTACTTGAACAAGTACGTGTCCTGTTAAAGGTTAGGATACTCAAGAAGGAATTCTGCTGAGGGAGGAATTCCAGTGCAAGTGGTCTTGTTGATTCTGTCGGAGCAAACACCCGAGTGCATTGCTGTGATCCCGCTTGAATGCAGAGAGTTCCCACTCGGAATAGTAATTTCCATGAGGCGTGTTCTTGCGTGCTCCGGGGTGGGGATGGCAGAGCACAAGGCTGGGCGGGTTTCCTTACCCCAGGAACTCCACGTGTGGTGGTGAAAGCAGGAACCAGAGATGCCGCCAAAGGGAATGGGGCTTTTTGCTTTGCTTTCCATCAGGGTTTTCTCCTCATTTTACATGTAACTACTATGGATTTGATTGCTTATGAAATGGAAGTGCTGCACATTGTGCAGAGCTCCCGAATGGACTCAAGTATTTGTGTTGATGAACCCCAAAACTAGGAGCCCAGCGGATTTCTGCTGACCTTTGGTGGTTTTATTGCCTGTATAGACCCAAGTGCTGGTAGCTGTTTCTCAGTTGGTTGCATGTTAAAGCTTGTTAGCACATAATAGTTCAAGTTAGATGATCTTAAGTGGAAGGAAATAGTTTCTTTTCTGTTCTCATTGCTCTCCCAATGATTGCTTGTAAGGTCTCGAGTGAGGGATCTGGGTGGTTCCACTCGAAGCTGTAGCAGTACCCAGCAGTTAATCTGAATTACAGGTGAGAGCTAACGAAAGTATGCAACAAACAGACTTGCTGCTGAAGTTATTCTCTCACTGAGGCTTTATTTAATAACTGAACGAGAAGAATAAATGCTTGTGCTGGTTCAGGAGACAGTAATGGTAGAAGATGCTGGAGTGAAAGCCTAATGCTAATTGCTGTAATCAAGCACGCTGATAATCCAGAGTGGGAAAGCAGGCGGAAAGAATGATTCATGTAGGTCCATTCAGGCAAGGGCTGACCTTGGGGCGAGTTGAGCAAAATAAACCCAGCACACCCTCGAAAACACTTGGGGCCTCTGCCAGGCTGAACAAAGCAGAAGGAACTCAGTGTGAGGGGTTCCTCTGAGCTGGGGATATCGGGGTTTGTGGGCTGACAATGGCGATGTCAGTTCTCTGACTTCTTGAAGGTTAAAGGTTGCTGTTGGGACAGGTATTTAGAGTTAAGGTGGTTGTTGTATCCCACTTGGTGCAGGGATAAAAGAGAATAAAGCTGGATAGCATGCTCATTGAAATGGCCCTGTTAGTGTAGGAAGCACACAAGGGGAAATATGTGGCATTATCCTTCTCTTTATTTTTGTTGCTGTATAGCACAATAGCTGGTGATTAATCCTGGTCCTACTTGGGCTAGATAAATCCTTTAATTTTAATACAAGTATGCCGTTATGGATTGCGTGGGATTAGTGTAGGCTATTGCAATTTCTTTTACTTTAGCTTGGGGGCAAAATGCACATCAGGAGTCGTGCAGCAAATCCTAGAAGGCACAAGTCCTCTTGAATGCGGTATTTGTAAGCGACTCTGCTTGATTTGTGGGCTCTCAAAAGGCATTGACTGAGGGTTCTTGGATACCCAAACACTTACTGCGAATGTTTTTACTTTCTAAGTCATCTGTGACTGCAGGTGCTCAAGTGTGGAGGGAAGCAGCACATCTGGTGGTGCTGATAAAACCAGCTAAAGCAAACATGTTCACAGGAGATCCTCTGCTTGACTCGCCGTCAGCCAGATGTGTGCCCAAGGAAACCCCGGTACCCGGCCACAGCCTGTTAATGGAGTAGATTTGTGCAGAGCCATTAGCGCTGCACATGCCCTAAGCCCTGGAAGATAAGGTTGGGTTTGCTTTCTACTTCAGGGCTTACACAAAGACGTCAGCAAAGGCAAGATTCATTGGGTTACTTGGAGCCGTTGCAATAATGTCGAGCTGCAGTGTGGCATTCCAGTGGCTTTTACAGCCAAAGAGACCTGGGATAAACCTGGCTTTGTCACACAAGGAACAGAGCTCTATTGGAAAGCAAAAAATAAAGAGAAACTTGCCGTGCAAAAGGATTTCAGCCCATAAATCTTCCAAGCATCGTAAAGATGCCTCAAAGCTCGTGCCACACTCAATCGTTCTTGTCAACCAGAGCACCTCAAATTCGCACCCATTAAGCCTTAAGTAGTTTTACACGTTGTGAGGACTGATAGCGGATTACGTGCGAATGACATGTTACAGTTCCAAGCCTCAGAAAGCAAAATATACCCGGTTAAAGCAGATTATTTAAAGTAATTAGTCTTAATTATCAGATACGGGCAATGAGCAGCTAAAAGAGGATCTGGTTTTGAACTGACTATGCAGTAACATGCACCATGGAGCAGATGCTCAGCTGGAGATTGGGTCAATCACCGTAAACCACACACCACTTCCCAGAAGCCTTTAGAACGTGCAAAGCTTCTGGTATACAGAAGCTCCTGCTCCAAGTGCTGCAGGAGTTCTGGGTTCCATTGGGTTGAGCATGGCAAGCTTCTGGCAAAACAAGCCAGATGTGGGTGTCTCAATGACCTCTGTCTTTCTCAGTCAGCATTTTAAGGTCAGCACTCAGGTTATGGGGCTGGTTGCTCTAAAACTCATGTCCGATCTCAGCGATTCTCAGCCTTTTCGTTGTACAGAGACCTCAGCCTTTGAGCTGGATTAGGATCTGCGCTATGAACCTGATTCTAAATTTGGATTTGAATCCATTAGTACTTGGATTCAAAAGGATTTTCAGGTTCTTGCCTTTTATAACACTCGTACTCTGGTTCTTTCCTTTTTGTGCCCTGAAGTTTCTTATTTCCTTCAGTAGTTAAATGAATTAAAGTTGCATAAGCCGTGCTCTTCATTGAGCTGTGCAGCATACCTACCTAACATCTTGATGCACTGGACGTTATATGAGCAATTAGAAAGATGCAAATAGATGGGTGGAGGATGTGTCAGTTCAATGCAGGGTGTTCGGAAGTGATGAAGAGATTCCCTGGACAGGATGCTTAAAGGATTTGGGGAATTTATCTTCATTAGTTAGTCGTTTTGCTCTGGGTTCTTCCTGGTTTAAAGGCTACTGCTACCGTAAGCTCATCTGCTGCCCCATGGCTGTTTCCTGATAGCAGAACAGGCTGCCTTTGTTTGAAGCTGAGAATTTTGTCACCCTATCTTGAAAGCCTCCCGAGGACTTTAATCAGAGCCTTTTGATCACACTTGCAGAACAGAAAATTCCCCCACGTTTGGCCTGTAACAAATCGCCATTGATTTAAGAGAAGAGTGGTGTGGTTTGTGTAGGCTTCTCCTATGGGACTGCACTTTTTAACCCATGAAATCCTGGGAAGATGGCTTCATTAATTGATGGGATGCTTTGCCTTTTGGCGCAGTAGGGCTTCTTTTCAGAAGTGAAGGAGATCTGGCAGAGAGAAAGCTGCCTTTACTGTGTAGATTTGGCCTGAATAGGTCCTTTTTGTTAACTGGAGTAAAAACTACTTGGAGAATAAATACTAAGTTCTTCTTTCCAATGGCTGTGCCCAGACTATGCAGGTAGCAAGGAGAAACTGTGTCCCTCACCCTTGGGTCCTGACCCGGGAGACGTTAGAGGCAGATTTTAGGGGAAAAGAGTTAAAAGGGGTTAAGTTAATAAAAGAAATTAACCTTTCACTGAGGCTTTGATTGTTTCAGCTTACAGCATTGGCCCAGTTTTAGAGTTTGAGCAAAGCTGCCCCTGAGCTGTGCCTTCCCTGCAGGGGCAGTGGGACACCCATAGAGGGGACTTTGCCCTGCAGCCCTGGCACGCTCCCATGGCTGCTCTCCAGGGGGGAAAGTGTAACGCTGTGTGTGTTTGAAGAGTAAACTCCTCTTGGTGCAAGTAATCTTGCTTACTAAATGAGATTGCGCAGCTTCCAACGCCAACTGGCTTAGCGCAACAGCTGCCTTAATGTGCTTTATTTTATTGGCCTGATGTCAGATGCTAGCACTCAGTAAATCCTAACGAGGCTCCAGTGGCCAGATAAGATAGCTGCTGCTGGCTTTGGGCTCTTTCCAGTCTGTTCCATAGCATCAGAGTAGCCACTTGGCTGTGGAGAGGGCTGCTTGAGGCTGGTCCCTTGGGGGAGAGCAGAGGCTGGGTGGTAATCTTGGGAAAGGTGGTGGGGGAAATAACTGGAAAAACTTATTTAAAAGCAATTGGTTTGTGATGGTGTGGGTATAGCTCACTGGTCACGTTCTCCTTTTACTGAGTCATCAGCTTGTGCGATATTGATGCTACTGCCTATGAGTCCCATTTCCCATCTTTATCCTCAGTGTGGAGGTGATGCTGTATAGGAAATCATATCTTTCTCCTGGGTTTGGAGACCCTGGGTTTGCAGAGGCTGTCTGCATGGATCCATGTGGAGCAAAGCACGTAGGAACCTTGCATGAGGACTCAGACACGGCCCTGGCCCATAACCAGGCTAGTAGGGCTTTCTGTGGCATGTTTGGTGTCACAGCACAGCTGTGAGTTAGGAGAACTTGAAGTATTTTAACCATGATTCACTGCAATACAAACTCTGGACCAGACAGACTTACGATACTAATTCCCAAGCTGCTGTGGCAGTGATGCTGTATCTCAAACTAATGAGTTCTTGGAGTGCAGTTCCATTGCGAGCCCTCAATCATCTCCATGGCTTGCACAAATTGCTAATATTAAGATACTGCCAAACTAATTTGAAATAAACCAGAATCTAAAAATAGGAAACAGCTAAGAGCCCCATTTATGAACAGCTTATTCTCCAAGGAAGCTACAATCTGGTTAGGATCAGCACAAGGAGAACAATCCATTGGACATCTAGACAGCATTGAATAGACAAGAACAAAATGCAGCTGTCCTGGGTCAAACTGGAGGGCTGTTAGTCCAAAAGGCCACTGCAGCTGGGGATGCAGGGCAGACGCCCAGGGAAGCGGATAACAAAAGGCAAGCACATAGGGATGCTTCCGTGGAGGTGCTGGTTGAGCTTCTGGTTGACTTTCTGGTGGGTCTGACAGCTTCTGTGGGTGTAGAAGGAGCTTAAGGCACTGTGAATGCTGTGTCTTCTTATACGGGTTCAGAAAACCCAACAGGGCGAAATGAGCCTATCCTGGGTCGCAATGTCTTGTGTCAGAGCCTTACAGCCCGTGTGTGCTGTGTGCAGAAATACCTCCCGTTGTTTGCTCTGAGTCACAGGG
The DNA here is from genome assembly GCF_037157495.1 of Lathamus discolor. Lineage (NCBI taxonomy): Eukaryota > Metazoa > Chordata > Aves > Psittaciformes > Psittacidae > Lathamus > Lathamus discolor. Next base: position 19,590,686 of record NC_088893.1, read on the forward strand.
AGCCTGTGAGCAGGGAGGGAGTTGGCTTGGCAGGGGTTTAGTGCAAAACAGCCCAGCTGAAGCTATTGAAGAGCAAATGGCAAACACTGATTGACTCTGACAAGGCAACAAAAGGCTTAATTCAGGCTGCCAGCTCTACTTAGCTGTAAAGAGTGGTTTGGAGCTCCTCAAACACCTCTGGGTTTGTGTTTCAGTCGTGTTGGTGGCTGTAGTCACACAGGAGCGGGGCAGCAGGTCGGAGTTATGCTGGGTGCTGCCTGCCTCTTGCTGGCTGTTTGACCAGCCTTGGTCCTGTGAGCAGCCCCAATGTGATCCACACAGGGCCTTGGTGGCAAGACCAGATCCTGGATAGACTCCCTGTAGGGAAAACAAATAGGGATGGAAACAGGGACATGTGCGTCCTTCCTTTCTAGGAGACTGCTTGTTTCATGGTGGTTGCGGGGGGATTCATGGCCACCACTTGGTCTCGATCTGTAAAAACCCATCCCTGGTTTATTAGTGTCTGTTTGCCACCATGCACTGCTGTAAGCTGCATCCAAGGGGAGGTAAAGGGCAGAACAGTGATGCTCTTGCCTGGATCTTCTGAGCAGGGTGTGATGGAGCAGAGACCTGAGGCTGGGGATTTTACCTGTGTCAATCCAGAGTAAATGGATTCAAAGCACCACCACACTCTAAATGCAGTGATAAACGAATAACCAAAAGTCAGGCTCTACTTTCTCACTTGATAAACCATGCGGTTGCCTAGCGCAGGGTTAGCAGATGCTCTGAATGACTGGAGAGGAAATTAGAGGGAAAGCACGTCACTATGAAGAGTTTAAACAGACACATTTACCTGTCCTGCCTGTGCTTCACTTCACTTTATGTTATTGCAGAAATTCAAACCACATTTGGGCTGATGTAAATGAAACGGTAATTTCTCGAGGAACTCTTTTATGGGCTGCAGGATTGCTCTTACGGGTGACCACAAACTGTACCTGGAGCTGTCATTAGTTCCTCAGGAAAGAAGTTAGGAGTTTTATGAGGTTCTGGCATGGCTACAAAACCAGAAGGAAGGGGTTGTGGAGCCTTAATGAGCTGTGTGATACTCCACGCAGGGCTAGAAAGAGACAAGCCGTTTGAATGGTGGTCAGGAAAAACTGATGTCAAATGTAACCTCTCCATGGGAAGCAATTAGGGCACTGCGCGTGTCTTCTAATTACACAGTTAGCCAAAGAGGAGGGGTCCGTGGGAGCTTTAGGGATTGCATCTCGCAGTGTGATTTCAGGCCTGCAAGCCAAAGGAGTGGAAAGCATCCCTCTGGAAAGAGGGTGCTGAGTTATGTCAAGCAAGAGACAAATCTAAAGAGGACCGGGTTGACAGAAAGCTCTTCCGTAAGAGAGCACTGTTGTAGGGGATTGGCCCCCAGAGAACTGGGGCTAACTTGCAATGCCTGGCTCTGACATCCAACCTCTGGTAGATGTCATTGGTATGGGCAAAGCACATGTCTTCTCCATAAATAACTATTCCTTTATCTGCTGCTTATTCCAAGCATTCTTTTAAGTGCCACTTTTGTTTCTCCCTGCCTAGATCAACCCTGGCAGCAAAGCAGCCATGGCAAACCTGTGCCCAGGAGACATCATTCTGGCAATTAATGGGGAGAGCACGGAGAACATGACGCATCTAGAAGCACAGAACAAGATCAAAGCATGCATGGACCAGCTGCTGCTCTCTGTGAACAGGTAGGTCCTCTTCCGCTTGAGCTGCTCTTGTGCCAGCTTCGCTGGGCTCTTCATAGAAGGCCCTGGAGCAGATGTGCCCTTAGGCTCAGTTCTGGTGCATCCTCATGGTCTGTGTCAGTGTTCTGCAGTTTAAAAGACAGTAAAACAGCATTATTTGTAAAAAGCCACTGATAGAAGAAATGGGTTTGGTTCATTTATACGTGTGGGCTATGATTTGTGCGTTAAAGGCTTGTCCAGGCTGTGAGCTGGGTCAGGTCCTTCAACCCAGTGGAGGTTTTTTGGACTTAAGTGCCACACTGGGATCAAAATCTCCTTTGGGCAGAGCCTCACACTTCCTCAATACCCACCTATTATTTTCCTAAGCATCTATTCAGTAAATACACATCTGAAGGTCCTGCAAATCCACTTTTTGAGAGTATTTCAAAGCACAATGAAAGCTTGGGGTTGTTTTTTGGTGTTGATCCTATAGCTGGAAGTTCCCAATACAAATCACAAATGATCCAGGCAGAACGAGTGCTCCTTATAAGGCTCCCACATGGCTAATGTTATCTGTGATAGGTTTAAATAAGTGTATACAAGTCTCCACTTGAGATTAAAAAGGCATTTCCTGCCATAAAGAGCTATCATTTACTGTTTATGCTTTCCTTGGAAAACACGTAGTTTGTGACTGGAAGCCTGGGCAGCGGGGAAGGCACTGCCGTAAATGGAGCAAAGCCTCTCTGGTTCCTCACGGTTCATCAGACAGCGGTGTCCGAGCGAAGGGGAATCCCATGAGCTCAGCCCATGCCATAGGGATGATGTGGCTTCAGCACTGGGAAATAAGCTAAAATAGAAACCCACGGAAACCCTTCACGCCGGTGGGATTTCACACAGCCAAGGATGATGGTTGCTTTGCTTGGCATTGGGAGCAGCTCGGGGAGATTGGGTGGTCTTGTACTCCAAACAGGAGCTGCACCCGGGGCAGGATGAGGGCTCCCTTCCGGGCTGTCCAGGGGCTGGTGGAGCATTCCCTGGAAGAGGTGGAAATCCTCATGTTGTGATGGGAGCTGTCGCGGTGAGTTAGCTTTGCTGAAAACAGCTTTCACCTGCAGCATGTCAGGTTTTATTGTCATGTATGAGGGCTCCTGCAGCGTGAGCCCACGAGCTGAATTCCCACTTTTTCACCTCATTTTAGCCACTGGTGTCAGTTGGTGTCTGCTTTTCCTCTGAGATCAGACCTCGAGTACTCCTCCAGGGTACTGCTGGTGCCCACCCAGTCCTGTGGTTGGGAAGTGGTGCTTGAATCTTGCAGCCCACTGGTGCCCTCTGGGCTCCTTCCATCGCGTGCCCTTTCCCCATGAACTCTTGACACTGTCTAACGGAGTTAGAGAACAAGATGGGGTTTGTTTTCCAGCTGTGGTCAGTAAATGCCCTTTGACTAGGAAGGAAAATCAGAGTGGGGGAAGATGAGAAGGGAGAGTCGGTGTGGGGTCTGACAGGATGTCCAATGTGACCCATCTGGGTTTTGGATTGGGGATGCAGAGAGTGTTCAATGTGATGGGAGGAGATACTGATTATCCTGCTTATGTGTTTTCTTCATTAAGGCGTTTGGGTACACTGATGGGGAAACAAGAGTGAGGAGCACTGACCATTTGTGGGCAGAATCATAGAATAGTTCGGGTTGGAAAGGACCTCAAGATAACCCAGTTCCAACCCCCCTGCCATGGGCAGGGACACCTCACATTAAACCATCCCACCCAAGGCTTCATCCGACCTGGCCTTGAACACTGCCAGGGATGGAGCACTCACAACCTCCCTGGGCAACCCATTCCAGTGCCTCACCACCCTCACAGGAAAGAATTTCCTCCTTAGATCCAATCTAAACTTCCCCTGTTTCAGTTTGAACCCGTTACCCCTTGTCCTGTCACTGCAGTCCCTGATGAAGAGTCCCTCCCCAGCATCCCTATAGGCCCCCTTCAGGTACTGGAAGCTGCTCTGAGGTCTCCACGCAGCTTCTCTTCTCCAGGCTGAACAGCCCCAACTTCCTCAGCCTGTCTTCATACGGGAGATGCTTCAGTCCCCTGATCATCCTTATGGCCCTTCTCTGGACTTGTTCCAACAGTTCCAAGCCGTGAGAGTGCAGAACTGTTCCATGCAGCACAAGCAAAGCCTCTTCTCTATACTTGGGAGGGAGCAATTGAAGTGGGATTTGTGTTGTGATGCAAGCTTTGGCCACAGCCAGGCATAACCACAAATGGCAGGACTGCAAATAGATCAGTGCGTCTCACTGACCAGATGAACGTGCAGCCAGGTAAGAGAAAACAACGTAACCCAATGTGAGGCTCCTAATGCTGGGCTCAGGGAAGCAGGAATGCTGGGCTCAGGGGAGCTCTGCATCTGATCTTCCACATCACTCTGGGGAGGCTGTGTCTGGAGGGCATCAGCAGCAACCCAGACACTGTGGTGAGAAGCTGGCAGAGCCTGGGTGTTTCTCCAGACAGGGCCACCTCAGATGGAAAAGCTGCTTTGTTTTTTAACAGTAACACAGGCTTGATGAATCCCATCTGGACTCTCCGTAGTGATGTGTGTTCGTGTGAACAAGTACTCGCACATTAAAATCAATGCTGTTTCTTGCAGTCAAGCCTTTTTTATCCTGGAAGCCAGTCAGTGCTCAGGCAAGTGCACACAGCAAGCCGAAGGTACAGAGATAACCCCCTCGGCAGCGCAGCTCATCCTCTTCCTGCTTACATATTACTGTGTGTTTTATCTCCTGCAAAGCAAGTCATCCCAGGCCCTTTGAACATTAACGCCTCTCGCGGTTATGCTGCAGCCCTGGTTGTTAGGGAGGACTTGTTCCCTCAAATCAGGTTATGCCTCAGACAAAAGCAGCCATAAGCTTGGATCAGAGCCGTGCTTTGCTTGAGGACAGTGTTGAGTGCCTGAAGGACCTCGGGTGCTGGACAGGAGACCTTGTGGCATCAGCGATGCTGTTCCTGCTGACGCACGCTGCCGGAAAGTCCTTGGCAGCACTGCCCAGACCTGCCCGTCTGTGCTGGAGGGGGAAGGCGAGCCCGAGAGCTCCTCTGGAGCTGTTGTCGTCTGCCAGCTGGGAGCATGCGGTGCTGCATCCTTCCTGAGGAGCTGGCCACAAGCCCCCACTGGGAAGGGGATGTTGCAGCTCCTCAAGTGTGCTGGGGGATGTGGCTCTCTTGTTCCCTGCAGCACAGGGTCCCTGCTCTCGAGCTGTGATGAGGGTGGTAAAACACTGGCACAGATTGCCCAGAGAAATGGGGGATGCCCCATCCCTGGAGACATTCAGGACCAGGCCGGATGTGGTTCTGAGCAGCCTGATCTGATTGAAGGTGTCCCTGCTCGTTGCAGGGGGTTGGAACTGGATGAGCTTTGAAGGTCCCTTCCAACCCAAACCATTCTGAGATTCCTCCTTAAAAATCTCTTCTCTGGCCTTTATCAAGGACTTTAAGTGCCCTTGGGGTGGTTTTCCCTTCTTTTTGACATCCCCATTCCCTAAAGCATTTCTTGGCTAGATCCCTGTCCCCCTTGAAGTTAATGGGTGCTCTGTCCCCGGCTTTGTTGGGTCTTACGTTGCCCCAGTATGTGTGGGGCAGTTTCTGAGCAGTGATGCTGTGGAAAGCAAACGGAGCAGAGCAGCTGCGGATGCTGTTTTCCTCTGGGCAACTATGGCAGAGCAAGGATGAGGGGCTGAGAAGGAAACAAGTGGTGTGCATAGGCTGGGAAAACCCAGATTCCATGTGGATGTGTTGCGCTTGCAGCGTGGATCAGATTTGTTCTCATGTGCTTGAGACTGAGTGACCAAACCCAGGTGCAGAACTGCAGTGAGATTTGCAGCCAGGAGCTGTGCCCTGCTGCAGGATGGATAACTGGATCCTGCTTCCCAGGGGATGAGCAGTGTGCAGAGAGCCCTCATGGACCAGTGCACTGCTATGGTTCTGCTGAGTCTGCCCGGAGGCTTTGTGTGAAGACTTCCTCTTTATTCCTGCTCTCTGTACAGTGATGGAGCTTCTCTGGAAGTTTCTATGGGAGAAAGCCCAGTAATGATCCTGCTGGACGTGGAGCCCCAGAAGTCCCTGGAAGCTCATGCAGTTGATGTTCTTCCGAGCCCGCCTCCCCCTGCTCGTGGAGGTGCTGTCGGGGTCTGTTTGCAGTGGATGGGAAGGATGACAGTGTGCGATGTTCTCGAGTTTCCAGTAAAAGCACAACTGAAAAAGTGAATCACAGCTTCCCCTCTGGAGCTCCTCGAGGAGCAATCGAGAGGAAAACCGGCAGCTTTCCAGGGCCTCGGTACACAGCGATGGTTTCAGCCGAGAGGAATGAAGGAGGAGAAATCCCACAGCTTTTCTTTCACATAGCCTGGATGAGCCGAGTCCACAGGGGTGAAAACCCTACATCAGGATGTAGGGATGGATCCAACACCTTATGGTTATCACAATGAGGTTCACAGTCCTGGGGAATGAGAAGCGTCATCTGTAGCTGCTTCTACACCAAGTTCAGCTCCTGGAAGGCTAATGGCCATACCAGTGATAAAAATCAGTGTGACCCTAGTGATGTGCTATTGTGGGAGGTGAATGGTGTTCAGGAGATGGGCAGGAGCCTGGAGTCAACCCCTCCCAGAAGGGACCATACAGACTGGTGTGGTACACAGTGATGTGGTGGCTCTGGAGGTTTGCATGGCTGTCACCTGCTCAGCCGGTCTGGCACCTTCCCAAGTGCTTAATGTTAGTTTAGAAAGGGATGGAGAAATGAGAAGTTCAGTAAGACCCAGGAAGTGCTGGGACTGAAAAGCAGCTCTGCAAACAGAGGGAACAAGACTTGCTGATCATAACCAGGTGGAAAAACATTTTGGTAGATATCTGTGAGCATGTGCAAGTAATCTTCTGAGGATGATGTTGAGTCCCTTAGAAAACAAGTATCTGAAGGGGGCCTATAGGGATGCTGGGGAGGGACTCTTCATTAGGGACTGTAGTGACAGGACAAGGGGTAACGGGTTAAAACTTAAACAGGGGAAGTTTAGATTGGATCTAAGGAGGAAATTCTTTCCTGTGAGGGTGCTGAGGCACTGGAATGGGTTGCCCAGGGAGGCTGTGAGTGCTCCATCCCTGCCCATGTTCAAGGCCAGGCTGGACAGCCTTGGGTGCCATGGTTTAGTGTGAGGTGTCCCTGCCCATGGCAGGGGGTTGGAACTGGGTGATCTTAAGGTCCTTTCCAACCCTAACTATTCTATTCTATCCTAAGTGCTGGGTTATGAGGTGTCTGCACCTTTATTTAGCTATGTCTTGTTCATGGGTCTGTTTCCCACAAGGCCCCATGTTGAAGGCCTGCTGCTAGCCTAGGTCAAGTTATTTTGCTTAGGGTTGTCCTAGCAGTGTTAAAATAGAGCAGTGCTCTTAGTGCAGGGTGATGATTTCCACATAGCTGCCTTTAATCCCCTACAACACATCTGAAAACCCTTTTCCCGTCCTTGAGCCGTAAATTAAAAGACTCGGAACATTTGAGGGCAACATCTGATCTCTCACCCCTTACATTGGGAAAAAGCGGTTAGGTTTTTGCTGTTGCCCAAACACAATGTTGTGGCTGTTGGTAGCATGACCCTGCTGCCAGGGTGGCCACCAGCAGCCTGTTGGGCAGAAGCTGCCCATGGCATCGTGCTCTGTCAGAGCCATCTCCTAATCCTTTTGGATTACCTGGCATTCTGCTGTTCCTGGGAAAAAGGAGTCTCCTTGTGTAAGCATAAATGCTCATCATGCTTATGACTCGCGCTTCTGTTTGGTGTTTCTCCCATTCTCTTTTGCCTTTAAAAGTGCTAAATAGAATCTAAATTGTGCTGTATCAGCTGAATATCAGGGCGGTTCGAGTGGAAGCTGTGGCTGGGGTGAGCCTGGCTTTGTTCAGGCCATCCCTGTGAGCTGTATGAGGCTGTCTCGTTTATGCCAAGAACTTTTGGTCACTCCGAAGAACTGATGGTGAAGCCTTGAGTTGTTAAAGGCACTAACTACGAATGGGTTTCAACATGCAAACCTGGGCCTGACCATGCCTTTAAGTGTGAAGACACCTGCAATGACTTTTGGAATACCCAAGTTTAGGTGCTTTCTGGTACCTAAACCAGTGTGGTCTTTGCTGTTCAGGGGTATGGAGAACTGTGAAACCCCAACTAGGAGGTGTCGGCAGTCCCAGTGACTGAACGCTGTAGCTTCATGCAAAGCATTTTACTGCTATTGCTATTATCTTCTGCAATCAGAATCGCTTTCTTAATCTTGATTCTTATTTACCGGCAAACTGAAGTCTTCAGGGATCCTTCAAGCTGTGTTTAGCACATGGGCACCAGAACGGAGCGAAGGGGAATGCCATAACTGCCCTATGTCAGCAGCAGCGCGAGTGTGCATCAGGCTGACTTGATGCAGGGGAAGAAGCACGGAAATAATAATGATGGTCTCTGCCAATGTAATTAGGCCTTTTCATTGTTCTGGGCCCCCAGATGAAATTCATAATGTGGAAGTAATATACACAGCCCTGCATCGTGGCAAAAAGCGAGTTGGGATTGCTAGGAACGCTGCCCTTCCTGGGAAGGACAATTTCCTTTGTCCCACCAAAAACAGTTGGAAAGACCCACCTAAAACCAAATAATTACAGTAAAGGTAATGTCTCAGAACAGGACATGTAGCTATGAGAAGAGTATTTTATGCCCTGTTGAGAAAGCTGTGATGGTAGTGCTGGGCAGTGGTTTGGAACACTCAAAAAAAGCTTAAATCCTCAGGGAATGGATCTAAAGTGTGCTAAAGCCAGTGGGAGTCTTTGCTTTTGATAGGTTTCAGATCAGACCCTGGATTCGGAGAGGTGGGTTTGTATATGCTGACTGGTTTAAATGTAAAATACCCAAAGTAAAAATCACCTCAAGAATTCCTGGGTTAAACCCATGCTCCATGTGCCTGATCACTTTTTCCCTGCATCCAGGGGCATGGCTGGAATGTGATCTCCCTTTGGAGAGTGGGAGCATCCTGCTCTGGCTTGGCAGGACCCAAGATGCATTTGTGAATGGAAACTGTATTTTTAGGGCTTTTTTGATCTGGCACCTGTTGAAAGGGTCAGGATGATTCAGACAGGGCTGTGTAAGCCTTCTCCCTGAAAGGCATTGGTATAATTACTGCTGTAGTTCAGTATATAGGCTTGCCAGGGATTGCGTATGTATACATATATGTGTATATAGAATACATATAATCAAAACCTATTTCAGGATTCAGGGCCAGAATAAAGGAGCAGAGCCAGGACCATGCAGAACAAAACCACCACAAGCCTGTCTGCTGTTTTCTTGAGCTAAGTTTGTATCTTCAACTTTGCACTAAGTTAAAGCTCGTAGCTCAAGAAGGGGTTTGAGCTTCATGGTTTCAACAGCATGGAGCTGGCATCTTCTCTGTTTACTGTTGTAACACTTCTGAGGATAACTTCAGGCAAACATGTACATATAGTCATTCCCTGGCAGGCCTATATGCTATTGTATACTTGGGGTTTGTGGTTTGCTTGGGGTTTTTGGTCTGGTTTCGGTTGGGTGCTTTTGTTTGTGTTTCCAGAAGCCTGGGTTTTGCTGTTTGAGGGGGTTTTGAGTTTGTGGGGGTTTTGGTTTGCTCTTCAAAGCGATTCAATTGGAGTTTCCTTAATTTCCCATTGCAGAGCCGAAGGAAAGACCTGGTCGCCTCCTGTTCTGGAAGATGGCAAGGCTCAAGCGTACAGGATCAACATAGAGCCGGAACCACAGGTACGGCAGCAGCAGCCCTGCGCTGGCTGGGAGAGGAGATCCATGTGCCTGGGGTCTGGAAAGCCCCTCAGCTCTTCCTGTAATCCTTGGAGTTTCTATGTGTGAGTTGAAAGGATGATGTTCACTAGACATCTGTCTCTGTACAGGTCTTCCTGTGCTTTCCTTGAGCTGGTGAAGCCCAGGCGCCTGTGGTGAACAAGATCCCTGAGTGAATCTGGCTTAAACCCAGCTCCATCACTGCCTTCCCCCCAAGCTAGGCTGTGTTGAGTCAGCTTACCGGTGTCACAAAGACCCAGGCAGTGCCATGAGGTGGGCAGGACCCAGCACAGACCCCCTGTTGAGAGCAGTGACCAACCTCATGGTCAGCATTGTGTTTGATGGAGCTGTTGGGAGCATTCCGAAGGGTGCTGCCCGATGCCTGCCCTGCCTGGAGCAGAGCACAGCACACCTGGGGTCTGCTTGTGCCTGCTTTGGCCGAGGTGCCTCCGTCTCTGCTGCTTCCAGCGTTCACTGCACCCTCCTGTTCCCATGATGCTGATTCACTTCATGTGGTGGTGTGGGGTTTTCTTACTTTTTTTCTGTCTCTTATTATAGAATCCCAGCCTGGTTTGGGTTGAAGGGACCTTAAAGCTCATCCAGTTCCAACCCCCTGCAGGGGCAGGGACAGCTTCCACTAGAGCAGCTTGCTCCAAGCCCCGTCCAGCCTGGCCTTGAGCACGGCCAGGGATGTGGAGCATCCATCTTTCTCTTCCTTCTCTCTGTTTTGCAGCTTGTCTTTTCCTTCTCTCTTCAGCTCTTTTCCCACCAGCATTCTGCTTGTTGCTTGCCGTGCCTTCCTGCCCCATGCTCTCCAGGGCAGCGCTGCCTTCAGCAGCAGCCTGATACTGGGAGGTGGATGGATCTGAGCAAATCTCCATCTTCTGTACCCACCTCTTGACTAGCACCTTGTTAACATGGTCAAAGATGGCTCCTGTTCTTTTCCGGCTCCTTAAAGGGAAGAGGAATGGTGTTTTGCTCCTTTCTGCCTCTGAGCTACCCGACCTTAGGGTTTTTGGATGTGTTGGTCCATGATACATGCTGAGAGGTATCTGTGGAATGGGGAGGAGACCAGGAGGAGTGTTCAGATATTGCTTGTATGGCTTCCTTCTCAAAGGTGGTTTGTCTTATGGGCTCTTTCATGAGAGGATTTCCTCCAGCATGTGCAGATGCTGCTGGATGAGCTCTGCTGCCTTTATCTAGATGTGGCTTTTGTAATGTCCAGACAGGGGTCCCAAGGTCCCCTCACAGCTCTCCCTTGGCTCAGTCCAGAAGGAATATGAGACCTGCAAGGGTGGAAAAGGGCAGGGTGATGCTGTAAGGAGTGGTGTTGGCTTCATTTTCCTTTGGTGAGGTGCGGGCAGAGAGCACCAGCAGCAGAATCTCCACCACCTAAGGAGGATGAGTGTGAGGTTCCCCAGACAAGGAGCAGACCTGCATAGTCCCACCTGGAACCTGTTAACTGTAGCAGCCATGTGGAATATGGAAGTATTTTGCATCCCTATAGTGGGCAGAGGGGGTTTCAGCCACCAGCCCTGCACAACAGCAGCACCAGCAAACCCACCCCAGCATCACACACCGGCAGCTCGTGGGTCTTTCCTGCCCTGAACAGCAGAGCAGGGGGATCTGTGTGCTTGGGCTTTGAGTCCTGGCCACGTTTGCTTCATTAATCAATTACAGCAATCTCTCCTGACAGATACTTTTTTCTTAATAGACTTTAATGTGCCTCAAACCCTGTGAATAATGTTAAATGAGGAACAAATGTGCAGCAGTCCCACTGCCAGATACAACATTGCTGAGGTTTAATGCAGACTGGATTTGAATCTGACTATTACTATATGTTACATATGGATCTCTTTAAAAATTAGACAGTTACAAAGACTATAATGAAGGGGGAGAGATGGATTTTCCTGAATCCAGACCTACACTGAAAGCGTGTAAATCTGGGGAGTGCTCAGAGGGTAAAGCAGATGTGTTTGTGGCAAAGCACTGAGGCATGTGAACAAGAATAAGCAGGCGCAGACAGCAGGTTCATAGGATCATGGAATTAGGGCATGGATTGGGATGGAAGGGACCTTAAAGCTCATCCAGCTCCAACCCCTGCCCCGGGCAGGGACCCCTTCCACTGGAGCAGCTTGCTCCAAGCCCCTGTGTCCAACCTGGCCTTGAGCACTGCCAGGGATGGGCAGCCACTGGCTTGGCATCCATAGGTCCCTGCTCTTTCTCTCTTTTCAGTGGCTGTATCCCCACATTGTCTTGCTTAATGGCTTCTTGCGTTTCCCAGAGAGGAGATCAAGGAGATTGCATACGCATATTAGAACGCTCTTGCTGTGATTGACTGCGCGAACTGAGACTGTGCCTTGAGCATGACGCTGACTGCTTGAGACACGTGCCAGCAGCTGTCCTAACCCCTGAATTATTGCTGATGCCCTCATGACTTGAACGATGCTAAGGGTGATCATCAGCACCCGAGGGTACAGACCCTCACAGCAGGGATCCCATCCCCTGGGAGCAGAGATGCTGGTCATGGTTGGAGTCCCCTCTGGAGCGATGCCATGCAACCCTGGGCTGTATTCATCCAGCCCCTGTCGCAAAGGCGTTTGTTAGGCCGTGAGGAAGAAAAGACTCATTATAAAGTAATGGCTTGGCTCAATATGTGTGACCTTTAAGCACGCTTCCTCGCTTCTGGGAACAAACAAACTGCTTTGAAACCCAGTTCTGCTAGAAATCTGCCCTCGGATCACAGAAGCAGGGCTGGGGCTGCTCCTTTTCAATAAGGGGCTGAGAATTTTGCTCCTTGAAAAGGGTTTTGAGAGCTTTACCCCGTGTGGCCTTTCCAGTAACGTGAAGCACATTTTCCTGCTTCCAGGCTTTACTCTATCAACTTTTCCATTGTGCTGGGCAAAGATGTCTTGGAAGCCTTTTGACTTGTGACTGCAGCAGTCCTTGCTGGAGGCCCTGGAAGATGTGAGCATGAGCAGGGTGCCTAAATCTGTGTGATTTCTAGGAAAGCATGTGCCCTATAATTAGGTACATGTTCATTTATTTAGGTGCAGTGTTTGTCTTGAAGGCAGCGAGGCTTGCAGTTACCTTTGTGCGAGAGAACTTGGAAGGTATGGACCAGCTGATGACCTCTCCTCTCTTTCTAAACGTGTCGTCATTTCTCAATTGAGCTTTGTGGAAAACCCCTGCTCGGAGACTAAGAGTGTAATCAATCTCCCTTCTGAAAACTTGGATTAATGCTGTGACTGCAGGGAATCACTGTGCTTGCAACAGAGGAGGCTGGGTTCTGAGAGAGCTGCTTGTTCACAATTAGAATGACACTGAACAGGGTGGTAGCAAGTCACCTTCATGAAATAATAGGGGTTTAAAAAGCAGGTTTTGGTTATCAGTTGGTTACACTGCACAAGTCCACCCTTAGCTGCAAGGACCTATAGAGGAAGGCACAACCTCAGTGACATTCAAACTTACATCCTGACTAATGAAGAGCCATCTGTCTGGCAGGACCTGTGGGGATGCTGCGGGGTGGCTCAGTGCTCTCCGGCCAGTAATGCTGTCACCTGGAGTCAGGGTTTCCATCACACTGGAATAACGTAACTGCCGATGCATTGGGATCTCTGGTCTCCAGGTACAAAATCACTGCTGATGCGTTGGGGTCTCTGGTCTCCAGGTATGAAATCGCTGCTGATGTGTTGGGATCTCTGGTCTCCAGGTACAAAATCACTGCTGATGTGTTGGGATCTCTGGTCTCCAGGTATGAAATCGCTGCTGATGCATTGGGATCTCTGGTCTCCAGGTATGAAATCACTACTGATGTGTTGGGATCTTTGGTCGCACTTTGCTGCCAGCTCTTTGCCCAGTGTTGGTGTCACTGTGGGCCCTGGCAGATGGAGAGAATGGGATCACCAATCCATCAGTTCCTGGAGATCTCACTGCCTTCAGCTGCCTGTAGTGTGAACCCACTGGTCAGAATACCACCATGTGGTGCTAATAAGGGGAGAGGATGTTTGCTCCCTGACTGTTCCTTTACTGCCAGAATTGGCAGCTTTCTGGCCCTGGACGTTGGGGCACAGCCCATCAGTGCTAACTGACGGTAGATCAAGTGTCTGGCTGGGAGGATAATTGCTGCAGGAATTAATTGGCAGCGTGTAGCCAGAGCTGGAATAGGATGAAAGTGCTCCCAGACCTGGACACTTGGCTAAAATAAGCTACATGGGGTTGAAGGCTGGGTTTCCTCCGGCTGCCCGGGAGGGAGAGGCACTTCCTGCAGGTCAGCCCAGTCACTGTGGGCATGGCATCCCAGTGCCACCCAGGCGGGATGCTGGAAGATCCAGTGGCATGGTGTTCTCAGGGGCAGGGATGGGGCTGATGGGTCAGTGCGTCCTCGTCCTCGCTCATGCTCTGCTTCACGAGAAGCAGCTTTCCAAGTCCAACCAAGAGCTGAGCTCTGAGCCCTGGAGAAGAGCTGGTCTCTTGTTATTGAGGATGAACGACTCCTCACTGATTGACTCCGAGTCTTGCTTGAAGTTCTGGATGGGCTGCTGTTGCGCAGGAAATTTCCATACATCTTTGCTTGGCTTGGCACAGGCCACGCTCATTCCTGGGAACCGGGGGTTAAATCCTCCTGGATGGAGAGGTGGGATTTCCTTTCTCAAGGTGACCGACCTTCCTTCCTCCTTGGTCCCAGGTGGGACGGGCCACGGCTGCTCCTTGGCAAAGCTCTCGCAGGACCCTTGGTCCCCAGCAGACGGGTATGGGACAGAGGGAGGGGAAACCGCCTGCCTCGTGCTTTGGGGAAAACAAAGAGGATGAGATAATGCCCTGGCATGCGACGGGCTCCCGGCACATGGGAACTCGCAGCTTGTTGTTTGAGGGCTGAGTTAATAGCAGAAACATGCTGAATCCTGACGGCGGCTGTAAGCGGAATCGGCCTTCAACTGCGGGTACTCGGGCAGCGTTTCACACCCCAACATCAGGGGTTTATCCAGCACTAGAACCTGCCGGTCTGATTTACTGGGTGAAGAGGTTGCACGCAAGCTGGTGTGCGCTTGTGTGCATTTCTTTCCTGTGATAGGTTATCGAGTCATTTGAAAGCAAAGGAGTGTCCTCAGTACCAGTGTACCATGTTGAACCGTTGTAGCTGTTACCTTTCATGTGAAATCCTCCAGGTATCTCTAAATGAATCAGCATCTCTAAGTGATTTTCAACAATCCCAATATATGAAAGAGGTAAAATGTAGTGTTAAGATAAAGGGGGGAAAAAATGGGGATGGGAACTTAAAAATGGTGCTTTCTTCTGTCCAGGTAACTTAAAATAGTTTGTTCTCATTGAAGGTGAACAGGAACTATACTGAAATAATAACAGTGTGGGTTGATTTAGAAAATACTGGTGGATAAAGAGCTAACGCAGATGCATACTATGTTATTTCACTTGATAACATCGGTTTCAGTGATGACTGTTAACACAGGTAAAGAAACTGCCTGCTTGTGTACTCAGAAGTACAGTGTTTGGTTGGAAGCATACATGTAGCTCAGTGTTTCTGTTCTTAGCCTTTGCAGACAAATAACTTATCCTATTTGATTTTCCTTGTTGCTTGCTTAAGATGAGGAATTGCTCTCTGCAGTCACTTGTGTGACCTGCTGGGGTTAGAGCATGTGGGGAGAGGCTGGGAACAGGGGAGGGGGGATGCAGGGAAGGGGGATGCTCGCTGTGGTCCCCAGACTCCTGTGTACCTTACCCTGGTTTTTACTGAAAGAGCCATTCCGATAAGCTGCACTGATGAAGTTGGAATCCATTGGGTTTAAGCATGGGACTTTGTACAAGGGCCTATAGGGACAGAGCAAGGGGAGACTGAGATGAGCTCTTAGGCAGAAGCTCTTCCCTGTGAGGGTGCTGAGGCGCTGGCACAGGGTGCCCAGAGAAGCTGTGGCTGCCCCATCCATTTAAAGGCTCCTTCAGCCCAAACCAGTCTGGGATTCTACCTCCCAATGTATTTCCATGTGCAGAAGAGCTTTGTCTGCAGAGCTCTGCCCAAGGGTGTTTGGAAAACGCAAGCGTTCCCTGCTGTGCCCCTGCCTCAGCGGGGCTGTGATCCGCAGCTATCTTGCTTTTGTGTGCAAGTGTTAACAAACCCAGTACATCTGTACAAAGCCCTCCTCTGTCTGCTCGTCCAACACCCCCCTGCACCCTTGATATTAAAAACATGCCCTCTGCACTGCAGCAGGCGAGATAAATGGAAACACATTTTGATCATTCCTGCCGGGCTCCGGTAACTGTTTTCCATTGCTGTGAGGTTTTAAGTGACCGCTGGTGAGCCAGGTAGCTTAAGGGATGAAGCTGTGGCATCGCAGCTCAGGTCCCTCTTGTGCTCCTTAATTCACATGAGGGCTGTGGCTGCTCGCAGGGGTGAAGGTGTTCACTGAACCCGCAGTCACCAGGCCCTTGCTGTGGCCACCACTGTGATCAAACCCAGGTGGAAGCGTCCATTCCTGAAGGAGCTGTGGAGCTCACCTCTAGTAGTGAGAGACTGTCCCTGGGTTAGATGCATGCTGTCCTTGTGTTGTGCGATGTATGGTCCAGAACACGCGTGTGTGCAGATACAGAGCTGGAACAGCCTACCCTAAACCCACTTCATTTTAATAAAACCTCATTTTGAATCGAAGCTGCTTCTTGTGAGAGCCCTCCTTTAGCAAGGGGTGGATGTCTTCCTCCTGGAGGCTAAGAAATGCATAACCAGTGCTTAAAAATAGCTTAGAAATTTCCCTGTCCATGCAAATGCATTTCAGATGACTTTTGTTAAGGCTGTTATAATGCTGTCAAAAATAACGCATCATTTAAATGTACTATGCTATAAATGAGCTATAGGAGACATTGAGCTTCTACCTCTCAGGTGCTGTCGCTCCTGATCCCAGTGCTCCCAATGGGGTGAGCCGCAGCCTGGCGCTGGTGTGTTCAGCCAAACCCCAGCTCCTGGAGTCGTGTGTTTATGGAATTACGCCTGGAAACCAAAGCCAGGCTGCTGTATGTGGAGGTACCTGTGTTTTACCTGAGGAAATGGGGCTTTGGGGCTGGAAAGTCGCGCTGATGCATGGTGGTGGGGCTGACCTCAGCCTGTAACAGCAATTACATGGGAAGCACTGGAGACTCTCACGTCATGCTTTAGCCGCAGCTCGCAGGGGTTCCAGCAGGAATTGCAGCGTGTAAAACAGAAAGAAACACTTTAAAGTGAGCCTGACTGCTGGGGCCAGGGCCATGAAGCTGAGCAAACCTCAGCGATGCTCAATGGGGCCTGACCTGCGGGTGCTTTCAGCATGTCAAAGACCCAGCACAGGGCTGTGGGGCTCGTTTGGATCCCCTGTCCCAGGAGCTCACTGCTGTGCACTAACATCCAGGCCTTCTCGGGGTACAGAGCATCCTGGGGACGTGGGCTGGGACTCAGCCAGGCTCCACATTGAGTCGTGTTTCATGTGAACATTGTCCGTAGCCTTTTAAGTACAAACCCATCTGATCCCAAGGGTTTGGTCTCTTACTTAGATCTGAAAAATGAATTTGGTGTTTAGCTGATGACTGGGAAAGGAGCGGAGCAAGAAGGATGTGATGGATAAAGCTTTCCTTCAGGCTGTGGTATAGACTGAAAGAGGAACTTGGCAGAGTGTCCGAGACCTGTCTCATAACGTAACCCCCCCACTCTGTTCATCCAGCTTCAGCAAACTACACCCAACCTTTGTGCTTATCTGTTCATTTTCTGAGCTAAATAATGGGATCGTACTTACGAGACCTTTTTAAAGTTAGACTGAAGCCTGCTTCATCTGTAAAAACAGCGCCTCAACAGCACATCTGACCGGTGCTAATAGGGAAATGTGTGTTAAAATGTGTGTGGCTTTAACACTTCAGGGGCAGCTTTTGACATGAAGTGTTTGCCACAGGATTTCTTCTGTGGCTGTGAGCTGGAGAATCAATCCTGCTCCTGTAAATGTGTTACTTGCATTCAGATGGAAACTGTGCTGTCCATCCCATGTGTGTTCTCTGTGGGTGATCACAAGATTTCCACTTCTGGGTCTTTTGAACCAGTTTATCAGGGACAAAGCACTGTCTTTGCTGTCAAAGAGCTGGGGGGAACGAGAGGAAGGTTTGCATTGGCTGTGTTGCAGTTGTTTTCTGTGCAGAGAATGAATTTCAGTCGCAAGGGTACAGGTTATCCTAGGAGGTTTCTTCAGGCACATCTGCATGAAAGAGGACTTGAAGCAATGGAGGCAGTAAAATTTAACCCACAAAAAGCACTGTGCCAGGAGAGGTCAGAACCTTTGCTTCAGTGAAATCCTTGCTGCATCCTTTCCTTTTCTTCTGCTGTGCCAGCTCTGAGCCCTGGGCAGCCAGAGGTGCCTGGCACCCATTGGAGAAGCTGGGGAGCCCATCACCAGGCTGTCTGGGCACACCGGCTAGCAGGCACGGTGGGGATGGGTCTCAAATCACTGCTCAGCCTTGCAGGAGCTGTGCTGGGTTTGCTCTGAGCTGATCCTTTCAGGTGTAGCTATTGAGGCAGATGATCTGATGGCCTTTTAATGATAGTGACATACATTATCCCAGTCCTGCAGAAAGGATCTCTTGCCTCTTCTCTTCTATGGCAGGCAGCTGAGGGACCCATGCCAGGGACATCTTTTAGCCATATATTGCAGAGAAGTGCTGGTGAGTTGTCTGCAGAGCACAGCTGGGCTCAATTACACAAGCTCAGAGCGAGTAAAACCCTGGTGAGGAGCTGGGATGCTCAGGCTCATCCTGCCACCACTGCAGGACGGACCCAGGTAACCAAGTGTGGTCACAGAGGTACCTCTTCCAGGTGACCCCATGGCTAAGGGATGCTTTGACCTCCTGGTGCTCATGTCTAATTCACCACTCTGGCAGCAAACGCCTGGCTGGCACTGCTCTGGTTTTAGGAAGTGGATCTGAAGCACAGCAAACAGAAAACTGCTTTCGGCTGAGCCAAGCCGTTAATGCCCTTCAGCTCTGGTTAAGCCTGATGCAGGGGGTGTTTATAACAGAGAGCAGGACGGGCTCCCCTGGGCTTAGGAGAATACACATCTCACCGGCAGTCCTGCGTTGGGAACCAGAGCTGCTGCTGGTCCTGCCCCTGCAGATCATCTCCCACCACTGCACAAGGGGGCTCCAGGATGGGTTTGGGGCTTAGAGGTGTGATTGTGGAGCTGTGTTCAGCTCCGCAGCTCCCAGGTCTGCTCCCAAGGAAGGTTTCTAAGATATTCCAAAGCTATCATTGATCAAAGCCCTTCCACATCGAGGCCATGTGTGCTGGTGCTTGCATGGAGGTTGTAGGAGCCTCTAATTGGCCTTTTAAATTGTCAGTCTTCAGGTTTAATCTCTGTCTGATAGTCTGGAAAACGAGATGGACTGTTTTGTGTGTACTTCTGCCCTTTTGAGGGTCTTGATTTGAAGCACTGTGAAGTGGGCATTGGCTGAGGATGCTCATCACACATCGCGCTGGATCAGAACCGTAGCCATACCCAAACCACCCCAAAATCCACCTGCTCCCTGGCACTGGGGCTTCAAACAGCTCCTTTCTGGCTCTGCCTTGTGTGCACCCATGTGGGATGCCAGCAGTGGGAGGCCTGGGCTCCAGGAGCTCCAGATGCCGGGTGTCAGCTTGGTTGCATTCCATAACTGATGGTCCTAGAAGGCGAGCGTGAGGAAACAGATTGCACGTTTCTGTTTCATAGGGGAAGGAGCTCTCCTCGGTGCAGCTTTGCAGGCCAGCTCTTGGGGAGGGTTTGCAAACCCTTTAATTTAAGAGAGGCCATAAAAAGCAGGAAGGAAAACCAGCACAGAAAAGCAAATTAAGGGAAATTTTAACTGATCTTGAACCTGAGAACTGGAAGGAAACCATCTGGTTCTAGGATCCTGAGGGTGAATGCGGGAGGGTTGTGCACAGGGCGAAGCCTTGCAGGGGTCTCACAGCCTTTGCGATGAGGGGAAGGAGGCTGTCCTGAAGAGTTTTTTGTGCAACAGGAAAGGTGCACGGCAGAGAAACTGAGCAACAAGGAAGGCAAAGACCAGTGTGCGCTGGGGGTAAATGCTTTCTGTGCATTAGGTGCCCCCAACACGAAGCACAGCTCCCAAAGCCCGCAAAGAACATGATGGAAGAGGCTGAGGGACATCCATTGCTTCACCTCCATGGGATTGGTCTGGTAAGTAAGTGTCAGGGTAGCAGGAGTGCTTTGGTGTCTGTCAGGAGGAGCCTGTTCATCCCTATGGATGCTGCTGGCTCACCTGTGGCTTTATAACCCCTTTATAACCTGCAAGGAGCAACTCACCCCTATGTAGTGGAGCAATGTAAGGGTGAGCTGCCACCACCATGAGCATCCTCTTCCCACAGGGACCCCAAGGAACTCTGCAGTGCAGGGAGGGCTCTGAAATGTCCTGTTTCCATCACCAGTCTCATCTCTTTTGGAGAGAGCCCAAGCAACAAGTTTTGGCTTTATAGCAGCATTTGCTTTTGATGTGCAAATTGCTGAGCTTAGCAGGGACAAATGGGCAACGCTTTACAAGTTACCTTGGATTAAAGCAAGTCTATGGAGATTGTTCTCCAGGTCCTTTGATGGTTTCCATTCCAGAAATAACCAGTCCCATGCTCCCAGTGAAGGAGCCTGCATACCCCTGGTGCAGAGGAGCCTGTGGGGTCCGAGGGAAGGAGAGCAGAGGATCCTGCCCTGTCCTCTGCAGGCAGAGGCTCCAGTTGCTGTGTCCCTGAGACCAAGTGTGCATCACTGCGTAGGTAATTAATGATAATGGGTGTCTAAAAGCATCGCTCTGTAGCTCTCAATGCCCTGCCAGCCAGCACAGGCCATTGCTTTTCTCCCTGAAATGTTTATGATCCCTCTTCTCCTCCCTGTGTCACGGCTGAAAGCGTTTTCTTTATTTCCCTTGAACTAATAATGTAAATCTGGGAATTGGAAACCCATAGCCTGGTTTTATATATATATATATATGAAGAATATAAATCGGGGAATAGTTAAAACTGTATTATTCCTGGCAGCTAAACAGTTTCTTGAAGACTTTGATTTCTTGTTTTGGAAGCCGTTTTCCCCATGTGTGTATGCAACCGTGTGGAAGGAGCAGTGCGGAGAGGGCTCGGGGTGCCTGCTGAGCTTTTTGAGCTGGTGGAAGTACCAGGAGCTTGCTGGAGTCTGCAGCTTTTCAGCTGGTGGCAGGAGAAATGCGTAGTTAAGCCTGGTTCTTATCAATCACAGAATCCAGACTGGTTTGGGTTGAAGGGAACTTAAAGCTCATCCAATGCCCCGGGCAGGGACCCCTTCCACTGGAGCAGCTTGCTCCAAGCCCCTGTGTCCAACCTGGCCTTGAGCACTGCCAGGGATGGGGCAGCCACAGCTTCTCTGGGCACCCTGTGCCAGCGCCTCAGCACCCTCACAGGGAAGAGCTTCTGCCTAAGAGCTCAGCTCAGTCTCCCCTCAGGCAGGTTAAAGCCATCAATGGGAGTTTTGCCTTAGGAAGAGCTGAAGAATTGGAATGCCAAGATCTTTCCTAGCAGGATCTGGTTTTTATTTCTCTAAGCTGTTCAGTTTTACAAGGCTTGGGAACGCCGGTGCTTTCTGCTCCGCACCAGTGATGGGCATTTGTTTCCAATTAGTATTTATTGGATTATTTCAGGCAGAAGGAAGCTCTGTGTTCGAGCCCTGCAGGATGCGCTCTGTTATTTGTTCACAGGACGGTGTTTTCTTTTCCTGCTTGGTTTTGCATCGGTGTCGCTGGGGATCTGCCTTGAAACAGATTAAACCAGATTAAACAGATTACAGCCTCTTACCCAAGCGTCTGTTTCCTCCGCGGGTAAGGGCATGTTTCAGACTCGCATGGCTGGAAATAGCAGCAGCCTAGAATACCCCGACACCCTCAAGGCTGTGTCCAGCTTTCTGCTGCTTTTCCCGATAGCTGGAATTAGCCCCTCTCTGGGGAAAGGGCTGCTGATCATG
The DNA here is from genome assembly GCF_037157495.1 of Lathamus discolor. Lineage (NCBI taxonomy): Eukaryota > Metazoa > Chordata > Aves > Psittaciformes > Psittacidae > Lathamus > Lathamus discolor. Next base: position 19,612,201 of record NC_088893.1, read on the forward strand.
GCCTGGATCAGATGGCTTGTGGCAAGATTAGCAGTAGGTACTGTTGGATTTATGGGTGTGCGTGGGGCTAACAAAGCTATGGAAAAACACATAGGTAGTGTTTTATGTAGGGAAAATAATATGGAAAAACTTGTGGTTTAATGGCATCCGACTTCCTGACATGAGGTCATATTTCCATAGTTTGCCTTGTGAATTGAAAAGCAAATGAGAATGCGAAGGCCAAGCTGAACCTTTGACCGGTGTGTTTCTCCCTGTGAATGACTGAGAAAACCTCCCCAAACCAGGGATCTCTGTGGACAAAGGTAGTGGCAAATAAGTGAAAATACCAGGATTGGCCCCAGGTCTCGCCCAGCCTGTGCCTGGAGCTGAGAGCTTGGGTTTTGCTGGCGTAAATCAGAGCGATTGCCTCAAGTCAGGAGAGCGATAACGGCTCTGGAGCGATGTAACACGAAATGAGAAGCAGACTCAGAGCCTTTCTTCCGCGGAAATAACAAATAGACGTTTACAGGAGAATAAATGCAGAATACTTGGCAGCGGCTCACCATGGGGGAACCGGCAAGTTCATTTGGGCCGAGACCAAGGAAAGCTGCAGAGATTCAGCAAGACTGAGCTGGGGGTCGAGCCTGAGTTTTCCTTTTCCTGCTGCATCTCTCTGTTTTCCACAGCATGTAGAATGTATTACTACTGCGAACTGCACGTCCCAGCGCAGCCCCTCTGTGTGCATCCTACTAAGAACCAGAAAGCCCAAGGTGTTTCTGCTTTCTCTTCTCTTCCAGGACAACGGACTGGCCCAGAGCAGGAGGACGATGCCCCATGTGGCTGGTGGCAACGCCGTGGACAACAAGCAGATGCTGAATGTGCAGCACCACCACCCGAACCGGCTCTATGCCAACAGCAGCTCCGAGTCAGCTCTGCCAGGCCAGCTGAGTGGCCTCCACATATCTCCTGCCCACAGGTAGGATGAGAGCATGGCCAGGCTCTGGCTTCTCTCCTGCAAACTCGGTTTCAGCGGGGGGATACATTGAGGCTGTGGTGATCCTGGAGCCCCTGAGATCCTTCACCAGCTCCGTTGCCCTTCTCTGGACTCAGCTCCTCAATATCTCTCAGTATTTCCCAGAACTGGAAGATGGGTGAAGGAGCTGGTTTACCAGATCTCCATAAGATCCTTCTATTGCCGATGGGGGTAGGTAGATTAGCGGCATCAGACCCAGTCCCCAGGCTGGGATGAATGCCAGGGAGCATCAGAAACGTGAGTATCCTGGTTTTCCAAAGTATATATGCAAGGCAGGATGGAGAGGTTTGCCCTCCTAGGAATGGGGATTGCACCACCACAGACCCAGGAGCAAACACTTGGCCTGGAGCTGGAGGTACCCGCAGGGAAAATGAACCCCAGTGAATGGGGATGTTTGGGAGTGGTCGATCAGGTCCACGCAGCTGTGCAGGAGGCTGGGAAATGAAGAACACTCCAAGGAAAGAAACAGCTTTTGTGTAGCCAGGAAGGGTTTGGGTGGAAGACTTTGGCTTTGAGACGGGCCAGGTTGTGGACTGCGATGCCTGTGCGTGGCTTAGGCTGCTGCTGATTTATGGCTCCTCCAGACTGGCAACCTCCTGCAAGCAAGCAGTGTCTGTGTCGCATACAGCGAGCAAAGAGAGTTCCTGTTCATCTGGGGAGCTCTCTGCCTGCGCTAATTCATATTTCAGCGACGCCGCGAGCCAGCTTATTCCCTGCACTGCTCCAGGGAAGTTAATGAAGCTGGAAAGGAGGGATCTGCGCTACAAGCATGGAGAACAAAACCTCATGTTTACCTCTGCGCGAGCCAAAGGGCAGGAGATTACCTCGAGCGTTAGAGTAGATTCAGGGCAGAAGTGAATTTGTGCTTGATGGGGCTGGACAGGTCAAATCCTGCTGCTTTTCATTGAGGATGTGTGGGCTGAGGTACAAGAGGGCTGCAGCAGGGCAGAGGGGAGCGCCCAGGGTTGATTTTCTTTGTTGGAAAGTGATTTTTATTTCACTTTAATTCTGTTTTAATGCGAAGAATGCAATGCTGGTGGAGAAAATGGGCCAGATGATGGCTAAAATCTGTGTGATGGGGTTCAGGGCTCTCGCTGGTTGTATTGGCTTTATAATGACCTTGGTGACCTCCTCCTTAAACAGGAAAAGGAGCCCCTTCCCCCCAAGCTGTGCTGTGCTTTGGGGCCCCACTGAAGCACAACAGCACTTGAATTCACCTCTGCTCAGCAGGACACGTACACATGTACCCAGAATACGTTTGATTCCAAGCTGTGCTTGCAGTGTTCTGCTGTACTGAATGAACCGGAATCATGGTTTAAATGACTCTTTGTTGTCTTGTTGTACCCCAGTCGTGATGCATCCAGACAAGGAGCAGCATCTGGATGCTGGAGGTTACGGGGGCAGTTGTGGGGCTGCTCTTGTATCCCCTCCACCACCTCATTGTAGCTGTGGCTGTGCCTGGCAAATGGATCTTTCCATGCAGTCACCTACAGGAATGCTGACTTCAAAAGCTATGGAAAAGGGGATTTGCTGTCATGCCTGTGCCCAGCAGCAGCACACGTTGTCCCCATGCTGGGTGTCCTAACAGTGGTACAAGGGGTGGCTGGACCTCCTGGCCCTCCATAATTAAAGAAACTCGTTGTTTTACCCATTTTTCCCAATACATTCCATGTGTGGCACAGCAGCTGGCAGTGCTTGTGAGCAGCTGCCCTATTTCCTGAAGGCATCTGGTAGCTGGGCCAGCCCAAACGGTGTTGCTCAATCAGAGCTGAACGGGGAACAAGTTTAACTTCCCTGGTTCAGTGGCTGTTCCTGGGACAGGCACCTCCAGGCACAGAAACAACGGGAACAGAGAGGTGTTTAACTGAATCTGAGGGAATGTGGAGGATCCCTTCGGTCCCTCATGAGCTGACAGTCGCTGTCTGTGTTTGACTTGAGCCTTTCTTTCTCTCCTTCAAAACAGCATCGACCCTGTGAAGTCTCTCCCACGGAACAGAAATGGAATTGATGTGGAGTCGGATGTCTACAAGATGCTTCAGGATTATGAAAAGCCCATTTCGGAGCCTAAGCAGTCTGGGTCCTTCCGATACTTGCAGGGCATGTTGGAGGCTGGTGGGAATGGTAAGGAGGTTGGCATCCTTAGTGTGTCCCATCAAGTCCTCCCTGCAAACAGGGCTGTGGCTTGAGCCATCATTTGGTCCCTTTGCACCCCCTTCTGTGGTCCCACACACATCAAGCTGCTGTTGAAGGCTTCACCTCCTTCTCCTTCCTTTACTGAGGTCCAGAAGCTTGGAAAGCCTCTGAAGGACCCATCTATAAGAGCTGATGGGAAGGGTCTGCAACCTCCTCTGCTTTGCCCTTTTTACCATACATCACCTTGGTGCTGAGGCAGCTGAGCCCAACACGGGACGCCCGGAGCATCCTGGGAGGGTCCTGGATCCCTGCAGATCCTGGATCCCCGCATCTGGGCGGCAGGTTTCAAACCGGGTTTTGGGTACTCGGCATCTGGGGGCTTACCAGGTTTCGTGGTTGACTTGAGCATGGTGTGAAAGTCGGGTTTCCAAACAGCTTCTATGTGGCAGCTGTGTTCCATGGGCTGCTTGTGAAATGTGCTGGCCTGAAGCGGGTTGTGTAAGATCAGTGGAGAACCAGCAGCCTGTCTGAGTAAATGGCATTTGCATAAGGACGTGGGATGGTCCTCGGCAACGCAGGGATAGCGATCAGGAGCTCCTGGCTCACATCTGGCGTCTGTCACAGCTTCCTGCCTGTGTCGCTAACACAAGCAGGAGCCAGCTCCAAGCATTAAATAAGATCCCCAAACTGTACATTTCAGCTTCTTATTTGCCTTTCAACCTCAAGCCCACTGCAGCTTTTATGTTCAAACTCTCAGGCTTTGCTTTACAATCATTAGGGCAAGACTCTTCTTTCTGCTTCCTTCCAAGAGCCTCGTACTCCGATCATGTGAATCCACGGACTTAGTTTTTATGGGAAAACACCAACTACTGGAAATCTCATTATGAAGCTGCAAGAGGTAGCAAGTGAGGCTGCTGCACTGTGTGTATAAAATGATGGCGAGCCCCGTTCTTTGACCAGTAGGATATTGCTTGCTTCACAAGAAGCACAATCGCAGGTAACTTCTGAGCATCAAGAGGTTCTGCCAGTTCCAGTTTCCTCAGTGGTACTGAGGTGTGTCTGCAAAGCATGAGATAGGATCAGCCTTGGAAGCACTGGGTGTAAATACTGCAGCCCCTCCTAGGCTGGCAGGAAAACCGGTGCTAATGACAGGCTCCAGCTGTACCTTCAAGTCCTTCAGCGAGAGCAAGCAGGAGCAGCTCCTTGTGCAGCATCTGCTGCACCCCTGGGCCTCCTCATTAAGAAGAATAAATAGGAAGCAACTGTGTTAATGCTGTGAGGCGCTGGCACAGGGTGCCCAGAGAAGCTGTGGCTGCCCCATCCCTGGCAGTGCTCAAGGCCAGGTTGGACACAGGGGCTTGGAGCAAGCTGCTCCAGTGGAGCTGGAGGAGCTTTAAGGTCCCTTCCAACCCAAGCCAGGCTGGGATTCTGTGACTCCTCCCTTCTCTGTGCCAGGAAAAGGGAACAAAATTGGAGCTTTGCTGTTTTGCATCCTGCAGTCCTGGGGTGGCAGAAACCCAGTGCTGCCCTTTGGGAGGACAGGAGAAGGAAAAGGCTATGGAGGACAGAGAGGTGCTGGGACAATGCCCAGAGCCTGGGTCTGCCCCAGCCAGTCCTGGTGTCTGCTTATCCCGGCAGCTCCTTGGCACCGGCCCATCCCCAGTGCAGTGCTATTGGGTTGGAGCCCAGGATGCTGCTGATGGGCATGAGCCAGGGTGGTGACAGGCTGGAGGGGTCCCTCCTGGGGCTCCGGCACCCCCTTCCCTCTTGGCTGTGCTGGCAAGGGGGACGTGCGGCTGCAGGCACAGCCTGGCCCCTGCCGTGGTCGTTAACACTCTGTTTACTTCATAAGGGATGAGAAATTAAGTGAAAAGCCTCTCTCCTGGCATAAAGCTCTGTGATACGTTCAGATTTCAAATCCCCAGGAGTGTTCCTGCTTCGTTGTTTTACAGCTCCCACCCCTCCTCCTTCTTCCTTAAGCCTAAAATTATACATTTTGGCCTGAGCCTGCTTTGTGTTGTCCTTTTAAAGTCAAGTTCTCCTCTCCTGAGGAGCTGGGTGTCTCGGACAACCGCCTGATTTATACAGAAGGTGTTTCTCCTGGAAGCCACAGCTTCTTCAGCATCCCCAGCCCCATCCCAGCACCCTTAAGGAGCAACGCTTTGTGCTGAGGATTTTGGGGAGGCTGGAGAAATCACAGCAGTTGTCTCGATGGGTGCCCTTGGTGTGGGAAGGATGAGCAGTGCAGCCACAAACGGGGATGGGGATGGTTCAGATTGTGGAGTGAAAGCATCTCGCTGCCTTGCTGAGGACCATCAATTACTGTGAGGCTATGGGCTGGTAAATAGAAGGAAATGATCTGTCGTTTGGGAGGATGGGAAGCAGCCCTGTCTGTAGGGCTTGTTTTGCTGTAAAATCGTTTGGGTTTTTCCTCTCCTTCTCCTCCTCTCTTTTCTAAGCAGCTTATCCAAGCTCTGCCTGAGAGACAGTGACAGCTTGACTGTCGAATGCTGGCAGATGAGCACGTCTGGTCCAAGCACGCCGGGTCCCTCGCTGCGGGAAGCCAACAGCTTAAGCAGTTGTTTCAGTTGATTCCCAGCAAGGCAGAGGAAGGACTCAGCAAGGGGGCTTGGCTGGAGCCAGCCCAGGGCTCGGGGGACCCCTGGGCTGGAGCAGCCCCGCTCCGGTCCTGAGCAGGCGCTGTCACACGTGTCACAGCTCTCGGTATCTCCAGACGCTGTGTTTTGTCTCAGGAAAGTGGGATTTGGTGGGGAATCGGTTCTTTTGGGTTTACTCGCTTGGCTTGTGTTGGTGTCTGGATCAGAGCTATGGCTGGAGATGGGGTCTGCTGTGCGAGGCTGCCTGCGCATCCCAAGGGTGACCTGGGTGGTACTTGCTAAATAGCCCAGCAGCCACGTTCATATCTCATGTCTGGATAAGGCAGCTTTGCCTTTGGCAAGGTGTATATACCAAATTGTTAGCACAGTACGTGGATGTATTACCTGCTGGTGCAGCCAAGGGCTTCGGCCAGCAGCCATGAGCAGTGTCAGCACAGTGTCCTGCGGTCATCCACGGCCCCAGATGCTGTCTGAATCTAGCTGGTCTCACTGTTTGCTTTTTCATTCCTTCCAAGCCTCTTGTGACAAAGACTCATCTGAGTCCTCATCAAAGAACGAAGAAACAAAAGCCCGGCGAGGGCGGGTTCTCAGTGTGTGTCTGTTTCACGTTCCGGGCAGGTGAGAAGCTCGACAAGCTGAGCAACCCCCGAAACATCAAGTCCCCGGTGTCCAAGCTTGGCGGTGCCATGTCCGGGCTGCAGATGCTCCCTGAGTGCACCCGCTGCGGGAACGGCATCGTGTAAGTGTCACATCCCAACGGAGCCTCGGGTTCGGTAGGGATGGGAGCGCAGCTGGATGAGGTCCTACCAGATGTGTGGGTCAGAGTTTGAAGCAGAATACCTTACATTTATAGCAGAATATCTTGAATCCCTTTCTGCTCTTTGCTAACCATTTATAAACCTGGAATTGAGGAATATGGTTTGGCATGTCCCTTTTAAGGGAATCTTGCAGCAATACAGGGATGATTCATGGGATGGTTTCTGCCCTGCTTATCCCAGTAACTGCCCAGGGACTATGAATAGTGCTGGCACTCTTTCACTGCCTTATGGAGGGAGAAACGCTTTGAGGGTCAAGTCGAAGAGGTCTGCGGATGATTTCTGTCTATTGAAGAGTCATTCTCCGATGGATTGATGCTGGGTCTGATTTCGGAGCATACAGGCATTTCCCTGCTTCATTGTGTTGTAATTTATGTTCTGTTGTAATTTACTGCTCAAGCCAGATTCGCTGGCTGGGAGCCTGCTCTGCAAATGCTGTAACCATGTTCTCGCTGGTGCTGTGAGCTGAGTAGAGATGCTGCAAAAGCCACAGTGCCTGCATGTGCGCATCCCCAGCCCTGCCAGCAGTGCCTGGAGTGTGTTCAGATGCTGGCTCCTGATGCTCAGATCCAGCCTGAGTGTAGATGTTGAAGGCTCCGCTTTGCATCACATCCTGGAGCGATGCGGGCAGATGGGAATGGAGCATCCCTTCCCACAGAAACATGATGGAGCTGTGCCTGGAGCGGGATGGCAGCTTTGGGTGGGCTGAGATGCTGGGATGGGAACCCACGATAACACCCGCACGTGTCCCTGCATGCTGCTTGCCTTCACTTACTCCATTTTACTGGAGGGTGCTGAGGCGCTGGCACAGGGTGCCCAGAGAAGCTGTGGCTGCCCCATCCCTGGCAGTGCTCAAGGCCAGGTTGGACACAGGGGCTTGGAGCAGGGGTTGGGGCTGGAGGAGCTTTAAGGTCCCTTCAACCCAACCCATTCTATGGCTCTATGAATGTTTGTGCTCTTTGCTTCTCCACCTCACCCCAGCTCTCCCCATCCCTCCCTAGGGGCACAATCGTCAAAGCTCGGGACAAGCTCTACCACCCCGAGTGCTTCATGTGCGACGACTGCGGCCTCAACCTGAAGCAGAGGGGGTATTTCTTCATCGAAGAGCAGCTGTACTGCGAGACGCACGCCAAGGAGAGGGTTAAGCCCCCCGAGGGCTATGACGTGGTCGCTGTTTATCCCAACGCCAAGGTTGAACTTGTCTAAACGCGGGCTGAGCTGTGCAGAGGGCGGGCGCCCACCCACCGCCACCGGCTGCGCTGGGGCTGGAATCAACCCCGGTTACCAGAGCCCGAGCTCCAGTGCCTTTTCCTAGATAAAACCGTTTACACTTGGGATCTCCGGGGGCTGGTGTTGAAAGCATACGAACAGGTTTTTCCCTTCTTTTTGACACTCTGCTTTTCGGGTTGCTGCGGTGGGGTATTAGTCTGTGCCATAACCTTATCCAAGATCTGTGTAAATATTGATTAATTCTCTACTCTGTTTCCTATGAAACCAGTATTCCCCCTTTTCTGTCCCCCCCTCCCTTCTGAAAAAGCAAGGAAGATGTTTTAGAAGCTCATAGAAAATAAGGCACTTTAACAAATGAAGCTGACTCCGACATCCTGACATTTATCTCCTGCCTTCTGGCTGCCCCAGGGATTAAAACCCGACCTCCTGAGGAGCCTGGGATGCGGTACCAGCGGGTTGGAGCTCCTGGCTCATCCCAGCAGATGTGCTGAGGAAGGGTGGTCTCTTAGAATAGCAACTGCTGCGGAATTCCCTGGATCAGGGCACTGCAGTGTGAGGCTGACACGGACCGATCCGAGTTCCCCAGGAGATCTCCACACTCGTAATGCAAGGAGGCTTTTGTCTCCCTTCTTTCAGTCTTTATTCAGTTGTTCTCTCTCATCCAATCCCCCAGCACACCTTAAAGGACACTGAAATAGCACGGAGCCCACCTTGGCTGTTCCGGCTCCCTTGCTCCAGCCCCATCACTGTCATTGCTTTGCCTGTCCTGACTCTTCCCCATCATTTGCTATAGTTTTGTAGCCCCTTATTTCTAGATCCCATCCGCGTCTGCCTCCCAGCGGGGAGGTGCTGATCAAATCCCTCCTGGCACTTAGGAAGTAACTGGAGCTGGTGAGCCCCGATCCACCGGCAGCAGGATTGCATTTATACCCATATCCCAAGGCTCTGCTTTCAGCCAGGTCCATCATCCGCTTTGGTTAATGGGGAGGAGTTTTTGAGGATCTTGGAATGATGCTTTGTTAGAGAAATGGGGCTGTTTTCATACTGGTTCTTGGAGGAGGGAGAGTTGAGTCTCCCAGATTAGTCTCCCAGCTGCTGGGTGCCTACAGGAGCTGTGTGTTTGGTACCACAAGGTTACTTCTGCTTTGCAACAGCCTCCTTCCTCCTCCTCATTTGAGAGCAGGAAGATGTGGGGGAGAGAAAGGAATGTCTGTGCTTGCTTCTCATACATGGAAAAGGAAAATAAGAGATGGGGCAATGGCCAAAGCACTCCTTCTCCTGGCTCTCCATAACTCAGAAATCTGGGACTGGAGAAGGGTTGGGAGCACTACCGCAGCTGAGGCTGAGCACACAACCTCTTCCTACAGGTTCTGCATCCCAGAAGGGAGAAGGGATGTTAGGGTGGTACTGGGCTATATCTAGACTGCTTCATGCAGTGCCTGATAGGGACTGAAGCTGCTCCAGCTCTGTTCCTGGGCATGCAGCTCCCCTCAGCTGGGTACCACCTCACAGCCACAGGGATGCTGGCCCTGCACCTCCCTGCCAGCAGCAGAGCATCCACCTCCCCTCTCTCTGCCATCAGGATTTGCAACTGTTAAAGTACAGGAACATGTGGGAATTGTTATCATAGCACTATGCTCCTTGCCTGCAGGGGCGTGCTCGGTGGGGTGGAAGGGAAATACTTGGGACAACTGTAAATGATGAGGAGGCTGACAGTCATCGGGTGGGAAGCATCTCTGCCCTGTTTGCAGGGCTCCGCTTGGAGCCGTTTGCCACTGTCAGAAGCAGTTGTTCGGAGTTCCCCATCCCCAGGCACGCTGATTCCTGACTTCAGGCCGCCTCATTCATGTTATGGGGTTTGTAGGAGCCGCCACAGGCAAGGCTGCCGTCTCCCCAGGGAATGCCACTAAACTGTAACAGAGGGGCAGGGCACCGTTTGTATGGAATACAAAATAAAGCTGTACCGATGGCTTTGTGTCTCGTGTCACTCTGCTCGGCCTTTTCCTTGTCCCTGATAGCTTTCCGGTGGCCGTGCCCTTATGTGTGGAGGTCCCTCAGCATCTGGGTAAGGAGGATACTGGATAAACTGTATAATCTTGGTGACAGCTGCGCTTCTTATAGCATTATGCATTGAGAGCCTTGCTTGAGGCTTGGCCTGTGTTCCTGGCAGGGTTTGGTTGGGGGGGGGGTTCACTTATGAGACCTTGAGACCCTGCATCCCATCAGGTCCAGAGATGGGATGGGTCGTTGTGTCTCTGCCCATTACCTGGAATTGCAGCCTGGTTTGTGCTGGAAGGGACCTTAAAGCTCCTCCAGCTCCAACCCCTGCCCCGGGCAGGGACCCCTTCCACTGGAGCAGCTTGCTCCAAGCCCCTGTGTCCAACCTGGCCTTGAGCACTGCCAGGGATGGGGCAGCCACAGCTTCTCTGGGCACCCTGTGCCAGCGCCTCAGCACCCTCACAGGGAAGAGCTTCTGCCTAAGAGCTCAGCTCAGTCTCCCCTCGGGCAGGTTCAAGCCATTCCCCTTGGCCTGTCCCTGCATCCCTTGTGAAGAAAGGCAAGAGGGGCTTGTGAAAGCTCTGTCCCACCTTGAATCATGGAAACCCACTGGGCTGTAGGAGCCAGAGGAGCAGGAGGGTGAGCACAGGCTCACTGGGGTTTAGCTGCCATATCCTTGAGGGACTTAAAAAGACAAAGCCTCTGAGGCTCTGCTTGTGGAGGATTTCCATGTAGTGTGGGTCTGTGTAACCCCATGTCTAATTAGTGCATGTATGCAAATAATTAACATGCTTGTGGCTTTCCAGTTAGTGATTTTTCTGTTCACCCCTTGAATGCAGATGTGTGTTGGATGTGTTTATATATTACAGTCACAGGGACCCATGGCACTGCTGCCCCATAGGGAGATGCCCAGGGGTGACGCTGATGGGGACACAGGGTGCTTGGCTGGACCCTCACTGACCCCAGGAGCCTCCTCCAGGCTCCTCATGCCATGGAAATGAAGGCACATAAGATCAAAACCGATGAAGGGCGTCGTTATTAACTCCGTGAGGTGGGACCAGTGCCAGAGGATCCAATTGTTTTAACTTTTTCCATGTATCATCACTCGAGTTTCCCACTTAGCCGGGCATTATTTCCACCACCACACCCCCTTTCTGCCGCTGCTGCTCTTTGGAGTTGTTTAACTTTGCTTTTGTTACTGGGTGGCTGCGCCCGGAGACCTCAAAGCAAAAATCTCAGCTGGCCCATTTGTATGAGGATGAAAGCCCTTGTGCCGTAAGAGGGGAGGGAAAGAGGCTGCTTGGAAAACTTCCCTCTCCTCCCTTTCTCCTATGTGAAAGAGGCTCTTTTAATTACGTCAGGGGAAAAATCTCCCTATGTACGTAATAAAGCACAGAAAAGGGCTCCTCAGTGTGAGGGAACTGATCCAGGAGCTGTTTCGCCTCTCTGTGTCTCCCTAGGAAGGCGCAGGCTGTCAGGAAGCACCCACGGAGCTGCCCCAGGCCGGGAGCAGCTCCTCGCACCCGGACACGTAAACATGTGGAGTTTTTATGGAGCCCTGAAGCAGTTCTTTGTGCAGGGAGAGCTGGTGGGGAGGGCCTGGGCTGCGGCCAGCGCCACTGCTCTGCGGGGTTGACAGGCACAGGGTCGCTGTCTTGCTGTGCGAGGACACGCTTCAGGCTTCCAGCTTTACTAATGGAAACAGCCAGGGTGTGTTTTGCTGGGGGGGGGTCTGCAGGAGCACCTCAGCCCTCCGAAGGGCAGGATCAGCAAACACACAACAGGGTGCCCAGAGAAGCTGTGGCTGCCCCATCCCTGGCAGTGCTCAAGGCCAGGTTGGACACAGGGGCTTGGAGCAAGCTGCTCCAGTGGAAGGGGTCCCTGCCCGTGGCAGGGGTTGGAGCTGGAGGAGCTTTAAGGTCCCTCCAACCCAAACCGGGCTGGGATTCTGTGACTTTCCTTTGCCCCATCAATAAGGTTCTGCCTGATCCCAGTGCTACACAAACAACACAATTAGAAGTCTATAAAAGATCATGTGCTTTCTCAATTCCCAGCTCCTGAGATGGCTGCTGGGAGGGTGGCCCATTAGTCCCACCAAGGCAGAGGATCCCTTGAGAGCGGCCTTGCCCAGGCAGAAGAGAAAGAGCCAGCGCAGGCAGCAGCCCAGGAGCCCTGGTGATGGCCGCGCCGGGTGGCAGTGTCACACAGGGTGAGGTGATGTGCCTGCACACACACACGGGATGGGGCTGCTCCTCCATTGCTGGGCAGCCTGCAGCAGCACAGCATCCCATCGGTACTGCATCCTCCTCCAGCCCCTTGCCTGCCTGGTTTGGACCACCTTAGACAATGTGTTTGCACAAGACACTTGCACAAGAGGAGCCTCCTCAGCTCCTCAAGGTCCTCTCCATCTCCCCCTTGTGACAGAGCTGCTCCTCCTCAGCATCTGATTTCCCTTTACAGGAATCTCAGACCTCGCTTCCCCTGCACTGCTCTTCATCTAACAGCCAAAGCGTGGTTTAGGAGGCTGCAGTGAACCGCACCGGCTGCTTGCAGAGGGGTCACTGGGGAGAACCAGGACCAGCCCTTCCTCCATAGGGAATTTGCTCCTCGCCTGCTCCAGTCAGCTCCCGGACGCTAATTCCGTGTGGTCTTCACAATCTCCATGCCTGAGGTTGGATCCCCCGTCTGGGTCTGAAATGATGGTCTGCAGGCGCTGGTGGTGCTGTGGCAGAGCTGGCTGGAACACGAGGTGTTAATAGGACTGCCAATTCACGTAGATTCACAGTGTAAGAGAAAACCTCACGGTGTTTTCATTTTAAAGATTCATCTGCAAAACAGATAAGCCTGAGCGTGCCCTACACGGCTTCCCTTTTCTTTAGGTACGCTAAATGTGCAGCCCAACCACAGTCACTTAGGACTGCAAATTGTTCCTCTGTAAACTCTTGCTGTTGACTGAATTAAGATTGCATTAGCATTAATGCTTAAGACAATACCCTCCCGATTCCTTATTTCCTGGCGGAGCAGGCATGCATTGCCTGGTGTTAGGTGGTTCCTGCACAGCCGCAGGGCAGGGCAGGCTGAGAGCTGCTGCCTGCGAGGCCCTGATCACCTAAATCAGCCCCTGCCCTGCTCTTATCACTGGGGCCAGCTCCAGCTCTGGGCTGAATCGGCTGGGCTGGAAAAGACCTTTAATTTCATCCAGTCCAACGGTTCCCCAGCACTGCCAAGGCCTCATCTACACAGTGTGTGAGCACTTCCAGGGATGGTGGCGCCTGGGCAGCCTGTTCCAATGCCTGAGCACCCTCTGGGGCAGGAATTGTTCCTCAGCTCCATCTAAACCTGCCCTGGTGCAGCTTGAGGCCGGTTCCTCTTGTCCCATCCCTTGTTCCCTGGGAGCAGAGCCCAGCCCTTCCTGGCTCCATCCTCCTGTCAGGCACTTGCAGGGACCCATCAGGTCCCCCCTGAGCCTTCTCTTCTCCATCTGAACCCCCCAGGTCCCTCAGCCGTTCCCCATCACACTTGGGCTCCAGGCCCTGCTCCAGCTCCATTGCCCTTCTCTGGCCCTACTCCAGCCCCTCAATGTCTCTCCTCTAGTGAGGGGCCAGAACTGAACCCAGGATTCGAGGTGCGGCCTCACCAGTGCCCAGCACATGTGAGCATCTGCCACTTCCAGCCTCTCTCCAAGCAGGAGGTATCCAGACCTTCCCCATTTACTGCATGACGTGGGCTCTCCATCCCTTATCCCAAGCAGCAGCAGATATCTGCATGGCTCGGATAAATGCTGCCATCTGCTTCTGCTTCCCAGGCATTGCCGCAGTCATCGCTTCTCGCTCTGCTCCTCCACCTTCCATACACACACACAACCTTGCATCATCTCTGCTGGAGAGATGCTTCCCAGCCTGCCCTCATCCTCAGCTCCGCACACGCAAACTGCCCCATTCCCGAGCAGGCACCGTGGGGAATGACACTGCTCCAAGGAGCCGCATCTTCCGGTGATGCAGGAACAGCGCGCGTGTCTGAGTGCCCCTTGAGTTGTTTCAGACGCCAGTCTTGTCTCATGTCTGAGATGTCTCTGAGTCCATGCAAAGCCCGGAGTCATGTGCAAAGCAGTAACCGTTAACGGATAGGGAACCGGAACAGAAAAACCTCCTCCGCCGAGACCGGCGCCGCCGCAGCCGCCGCTGACCTTGTCTGCAGTGCAAGCACGGCGGGGAAACAACACCGGGAGCGGATAACGCCGGGTTTCCAGCCCTGGGTCCGGTGCCCGGTGCTCCCCGTGCCCGCGGGCGTTCATCTCCCACCGGCCGCAGCACGGCGGGGCCGGGCACGGTGCGGAGCTTCCGGTACCGGCCGCGGGTCCCGGAGCCGCCGGCAATAAATCCGTGCCACGTTCTCACGGCCCCAACGCCTCCGTGAGCAGCCGGGGGGCAACCGGGGACCTGCGGGGCCGGGAGTCCCCCCCCCAGCACCAGCCGGACGCCCCGCCCGGCGGGGCCTGTCCGGGGCGGAGCAAGGAGCTGGGGTGTCCGCGGGCGCGCAGAGCCGCGGAGGGTCCGCGTTGTGCCCGCGTTGTGCCATGCGTGACTACGATGCGGCCACTGCCTTCCTGGGCGAATGGGGCCGCTTCCAGCGTCTCGTCTTCTTCCTGCTCAGCGCCAGTACCATTCCCAATGGCTTCAATGGGATGTCGGTCGTGTTCCTGGCCGGCACCCCCGAGCACCGCTGCGTCGTGCCCAGCGGGGCCAACCTGAGCGCGGAGTGGCTGAACGCCAGCATCCCGCTGGAGCTGCGGGGCGGGCGGGCCGTGCCGAGCCGCTGCCGCCGCTACCGCCTGGCCGCGCTCACCAACTTGTCCGCGCTGGGGCTGCGGCCCGGCTCCGACGTGGAGCTGGAGTCGCTGGAGCAGGAGCCGTGCCGGGACGGCTGGGAGTACAGCCGAGACGTCTACCGCTCCACCATCGTCACCGAGGTGCGCGGCCGCGGAGACCCCCAACCCCCGGTCCCCCCCGCCCCAACCCCCGGTGCTCACCACCCTTCTCCTGGTACCCTCCATCCACCCCCTGTTGCTCCCGGGTATGTCCGGCCGGGCTCTGCCGGGGCTTTGGGGGGCTCGTTCTGCCTTGGGAGGGGGCGAACAGGGAGCAGCTACCAGCGGGTGAAGTGCCCGTGGGAGAGGGTCCGGATGGATGGGTCCGCGATGCAGCGGGGTGAAGGGGGGTACATGGGGTGCAGGCCCCCAGGAGGAGCCACCGGTCTCTCGTGCTGTACTGTCCATTGAAACCGCAGCTTGTTTGTCTGGGGAGGGCTTTTCTGCACAGGGGGAGGCCAAGGCTTTAAATAGAAGCCCGGTCATTTCCTTTGCTGGCATGCTGACTGCCCCGGTAAACTTTCCACCTGATGGAATCACTGGTTCCCAGTTGCACTTTGCAAAGGGACATCCAGGCTTTTCCATCACCACAGCAGCAGCCTGGCTGCATCCGGGGCAGCGATGGGCCCTTGCTGGCCCCAGCACCCTGTGCCAGAGCTGCCAGCCATGGTGACATGGTCACCAGGAGCTGGGTGAGACAAGATGTGCAAGGCAGGCGTTGTGGTCGCTGTCTGCAGCACATGGGGCTTGTTGTGAGCCTGGTCCTGGCCAAGCCATCAGCTTGGTGTATAAGTCTGTACAGTGGCCTCAATTGTACAGAGCATCTGTGGAATGGTGATGGGTCGGTCAGGTTCAGCTTGTTTGGGTTTCCTGGCTGTGCAGCAGCAGGGATGTGTGTCTGTCTCTGCCTGTGCTGGTGAGGAGCCTGGAGCTCTGGTAGAGAAGGAAAACACGGCTCCACTGAAGCTGCTGCTGCTTAGTGTTGTGTGAAAGGGTTTAAAAATAAAGCAGCTCATCCTCAATGCCAGGCAGCATTTGGGTCTGGTGGCTGGCAGGCACGAGCAGCGTGCTGCAGGTTGCTGATGGATGCGCTGATGGCTCACTCTTGGGGTGCGCGGCACTGGTGGGAGCAGTTGTGTGGCCCTTCTCTGGGATCCCTGTAAATCAGCACCAACATCTGCCACCAAAACACAGGGGCACAGGTCCTGGCTGGGGGGTGTGCGGCTGCAGGGCTGTGCCCTGGGGATGTGGTCAGGGTCTGTACTGGGGTGTGTGGACACGGACTGGGCTGCACTGAAGCATGCGGAGAAGGGAGGCAGCAGAGAACAGCGGCAGGGTAGGGGAGGGCAGGGATGCAGCCTCCTCTCACATGCCCAGAGCGATGCCATTGGCATGTGTGACACTTGCGTGTGCCTATCTCCTGGCATTTGTGCTGGCAGCAGCGCTCGGTCACCGGGGAGCCCTCACAACATCAAATCAAGGCTTGGGAAGCTCCTGGCCTTGGGTGAACCATAGCAGCAGCTCACTGCTGCACATGGACATGCCCGGTGTATCTGGGCAGTGCCGTGGTGCTCAGTGCCAGAGCACAGCCAGGTTATCCCATGGTGGCTGTGAACTTGGAATCTCTGGTTTGGAGTCAGTCGTTCTGAGGGAGGCTGCAAGGGAAGGAAAAGAGGAGAAACGCTTTTCCTTCTTACCAAGCAGCAAACAGTTCGGTTGGTAGATGCCAAACAAGAGGCGTTCATGCCAGACTTGATGGGATGCAGCAGTGAGGTTTGCCATGGGACCTGCGGCATGCCATAGAGCAAATAGCGCATTCAGGGATGGAAGCCGAGTGCCAGGTTCCCATCTGCGAGCCAGATGGAAAAGAAGGATACTTGTTTTGTTTTCGGATTGCCATGGACGTTTGGAAAACACACAGAATTTGGTTTCAAAAGCAGGAAAACAAGGCGCCGATGAAACCCTGTGGAGAAGCAGCTCTGTTAAAGTTGAGCTCATTATTTCTGTGCCCAACATTTTTCTCTGCATTAGGGCAGACAGGCCAGGACATGCTGTCAGAAAAGCTCAGTGAAAAAGCATCTTCAGTTGAAGAACTCAATGGAGGGGCAAAACCTGATGGCACAAGATTAAGCTCTGGGAGTTTTGAGCTGTGCAGTTGCGTCAAATCCTGTTATTACGGCTGCTTGAGGGGAACAGGCTGGGAGATGCCAGATCCGAGGTATTTGGTGTGCAGGGACGTGCTAAACCCTGGGAACGGAGGATCCCAGACTCAGTCATCTGCTTGGTCTTAAAAATGCAGATGGGGGCTGAAAAGAGCCGGGGCAGAGGGTGACGGAGCTGCTGCGAGGGCTGGAGCAGCTCTGCCCTGGAGCCAGGCTAAGAGAGCTGGGCTGGGGCAGCCTGGAGAAGAGAAGGCTCCTGAAGGGGAGACCTGAGAGCAGCTCCAGTGCCTGAAGGGGCTGCAGGGAACCTGGAGAGGGGCTTGGGACAAGGGCCTGTAGGGACAGGCCAAGGGGAACAGCTTGAACCTGCCCGAGGGGAGGCTGAGCTGAGCTCTTAGGCAGAAGCTCTTCCCTGTGAGGGTGCTGAGGCGCTGGCACAGGGTGCCCAGAGAAGCTGTGGCTGCCCCATCCCTGGCAGTGCTCAAGGCCAGGTTGGACACAGGGGTTTGGAGCAAGCTGCTCCAGTGGAAGGGGTTGGAGCTGGAGGAGCTTTAAGGTTGAGCAGGTCCACACCCCTGGTGTGGTGGTGGCCTCAGAGCTGAGTATGGAACTGCAGGGGGGACAAGTTTCACAATGCCTTAATAGTGCTGTTCTTGAGCAGCTCTTATTCCTCGTGTTCAAAGCACTTCCTTGGAAGCTCACATGCACTTTGCTCCCCTGTATGCTTAGGCAGGGACATGACAGAATTACTTATTTTCTGGTTAATGAGTAATTAGTCCAGTACAGACAGTTTGGAGGTTGTAGCTATAGATGCTGTAGCTGTGGCTGGGCTGCAGCTCCGGGGTCATGGTGTGCTCTGCACCGGCTGTGATGGATGCAGCCTCTAAGGAAGAGTGAAGTTAAATTTCCCTTTCCCCCATGTACTGCTGGCAAGGAGTCAGTGTGCAGTGAGTAACTGAAAGCCCTGTACATGGAAGCACAAGTGAAGTCTTCCCATGTTGACACATGCTCCATCACCGTGCAGTGCTAGGGCATGAGCCTTCGTGACAGCGAGTGCCTCTGGGGTGGGAGGCTGGTACTTTGGGAGAAGACAAGGTGTACCTATGGAGTAGGGCTGGATACATCCCTGTGTACTGTGGGTGGCATTGGATCTAACATAGGAGGTGTGGTTTCTTCACTCAGCAGATTGAGGTATATGTGGAATCAGCTGGATTTGATGTGTTCATGTGTTTTCTGGTCAAAGACAGTGAGTTCCTGCACACAGCTCTTCCTTTGTCCTGGGAAAAGGCAAAGGGAACAGCTGGGTGGGAGGCAGTTGGCACCAAGGAAGCACAAGAAGCAGTTATTATTTAGCTGGGTTTATTTTGCAGCCAAAGTGCCTTTGGCACAGTGGAGGCATTTTAAAGCACTGACCCTTCACCATGAGCGACTGAAGCCTGAGGGTCCAGAAGCAGGAGCTGCGCTGGCAGCCCTAGAGCAAGGTGCTCAGCACCCCAAGAATGGTCTGTATCGGTCCCCAATTCTGCCACCACCTTGTCACCAGCTTTCCCAGAGCAGGGAAAGGGAAGTGCAGCAGGATGGGTTTTCTTTGCCATGTGAAGCGCATCCCTGTGTGTGTTTTTCACTGTGAGCATCCTTGGCCATATCGAGTGTTCCTGACCCACGTGCTCACATCCATGCAAGCAAATAGAGTGGAGATAAGCACCGGTGTGCACCCAGGTGGGCTCATGGCAGCATCTCTTCCTTCCCAGCAGGGATGAGGAACCATCTTCCAGAAACGGCTGCCATAGGTCTTAATGATGCTGTTGTTATTATTAACACTGTATTAGTAACGTTTTGTTATTGATAGAATCACAGAATGGTTTGGGTTGGAAGGGAGCTTCCCAAGATCTCATCTGTATCTCCCCTCTGGCAGCTTAAAGCCATGATTAATCAGATTTCATTCTTGGAGGCACATTTTAGTCCTCAAATCTCCATGTTCCCAAATTAAAGCCCCTGTGTGTGTTTCCCAGGAAGAGGCATGGGCTATGTGCTTAAACCCGCTTCATCTCTCTGTCGTGTAGCTGGTGCTACTCTGCAAGCTGGGCACAGGTACCCAGCTTCCCTCCGCTGGCAGGGTCCATTCATTCTGCCTGAAAACAGGCACCGATTGCGGCTCATTCCTGAATTATAGTCCAGAGCAAACTGGAGGAACCACCGCATCCCTCCCTGCTTGGGGGTTTCCTTCTCCTTGTTCTGCAGCAGAAGCAAAGCCCGGCCATCACCCCATTGATGGTTTGGTTATGGCAGGACCCCCAGTGCTGTCAGATGGCACCTGCATCTCTTTGCAGCCCAAAAGCTGCTCATTCTTGTTGCCTGTTGCTGAGCTGAGGATCCTGAGCAGCCCTGAGGGGAGGTTTCTGCTCCATTGCCCATGCCTTGCCCAGGCTCCGTTGCCGCTTGCTGCGATGGCTCAGCCCATCCATGCCGCCAGCACTGGTGCGTGCCATGTCCCGCTCTCTGACAGCATGGCTAATTATTAAAATGATGCTATACTTTGATCTGTGATCTGATTAGCTTCCTTCTGTGGTAGAATTATCTAATCCCACACTAACATGTTTGAAGTCTATCCATGAGCGCTCCCAGCAGGCATGCCTTGGCTGGCAGATTAGTCACTGGGATGGAGCAAGCCACGGCTCCAGCTTCAGCAGGCAGAGACTCATGATGCTGCTATTATTTGTCTTGCCCGGGGTTATGAGCGGCCTGAGGTGGAAGTTTCCATGTTGGCTCCTGTCCTAAACCTCCAGCCGCAGCCAGGGCCAGTTGTGAGGCTGAGCGATGGGCAGTGAGTGAGCCCTGCAGTTTATGGGGATGGAAAGGAAGTTGGAAACACATTAGGGCAGGAGGAGAAATTTCATTCTGTGCATTGTCTGCGTATGGTTTGTCAACCCCTGAAGATACAGGATTGCAGCAGGTGAACTGAAAACTGTCCCTAGCCAGGGATAGCGCAGTCCTTCACCCCTTCCATCACCCTGCTTTCCTGATAGGGAGCATCTCGGGACATGAGGAGCCATGTCCTAGGTGTTGGGGGTCTGATGTGGCAGTTGGGGTGTGTGGTGAGGAGATGGTGCTGGAAATGGGGTCAGGACAGCCCCCGGGCTGCAAACACCAACTGCCCATCAGGTTTGGCATTCAGAGGCGATGGGGTCCCATCAGATGGCTGCCAGCGTTTTGGCCTGATGGGGCTTGCCTGTTCTTTAACAGGGCATTGAGCGGTGACTTTCACTGTGGAAACGAGTGCTGGTGCCAGGGACGGGTGGAAATGTGGGTGTGGGGAAATGGAATTAAATTATGTGGAAAAGTGCCTGTCTCCAGCCCATAACCCCTGTGCCTGGATGAGCG
The DNA here is from genome assembly GCF_037157495.1 of Lathamus discolor. Lineage (NCBI taxonomy): Eukaryota > Metazoa > Chordata > Aves > Psittaciformes > Psittacidae > Lathamus > Lathamus discolor. The sequence continues at coordinate 19,632,417 of NC_088893.1, forward strand.
TTATGGCTGTGTCTGAGCACAGCCTCTTCTCTTGCAGTGGAACCTGGTGTGTGAGGATGACTGGAAAGCCCCGCTGACCACATCCCTGTTCTTCATGGGAGTCCTCATCGGCTCCTTCATCTCAGGGCAGCTCTCAGACAGGTAACACAGGCCTGTTGATGAGGAAGCCATAAAAGCCACTGTGCTCCCCTGGGTATTCAGCAGAGAGGCTTCCAAACTCGATGGGAATCTTAATCCTAAAGCCACCAGCATTAAGTTCCATGTGATCTGAATTTAGTCTCCTGACTCCTGCCCCGGTGCCGAAGTCAGTCGGTGTTACTGTTTGAAAGGGAGACGAGATAATCACTAAATCCCACTGGTGCCATGTGCCCGCTGGGAGCATCAGACAAGGCGTGTGTGCCCCGTCAGCATCCCCCAGAGCCCAGCACCTTCTCTGTGAGCTGTTCACTGAGTTGCTTTGGAAGTGTTTTGTCAGTGAAGGGAATGTTCTGAGCCTGCAGCTGAGGGGTTTCCCTCTGCTGCTGCAGAAACCTCTCCTAAGTCAAGGGCTGCTGCTGGTGGGGTACCCTGGGCAGCATCAATGCACAGGGCAGCAGCCCTGGGTGTGCAAACCTGAACATAACCTTGCTTTTGCTCTTACCTTCCCATAAGGCAATGCTGTGGAATCCTAATGCAGAGGGGTAGGTGAGAGAAAGGGTACAATGACTACTCAGACCGAAACCCATTGGTAAAGCCATTTAATACATCCAGAGCATAATGGTGTTGCAATGTATAGATGCCAGTAGCCTAGAAGCCATCGCTTCCTAACTTTCAGCTGTGTGGCTTGAAATCTTCACGTGTCTCACCTATGTAGTGTAGTCTGGGCTCTGTCTAGTGGCTCCCTGAAGTTTCCTTTTTCTTCTTGGTTGTTTTCCTGCATCTTGGAAATGAAAACATTTTTAGTGCTTATGAAACTAATAACCAGAATTCTTTATGACAAACCAAACCTCAGGTCGTGCCGAGCTGCATTGCTTGAGGTTGGCTGCTTGTGCTCCCTCCTGCTCTCTCACGCAGCCCCTCTCCACCACTACATGCTGTTTCAGTAGCAATCTCTCTTTTCCAACAGGTTTGGCAGGAAGAACATCCTCTTTCTGACCATGGCCGTGCAGACTGCCTTCAGCTTCCTGCAGATCTTCTCCATCAGCTGGGAGATGTTCACAGTGCTCTTTCTCATAGTGGGAATGGGGCAGATCTCAAACTACGTGGTGGCCTTCATACTGGGTATGAACATGTCTGCACTGGATTCAATACTTGCTTCATGTACCGTCATTTTCTTTTCCCCTCTGAGCATTTATTTAGACAGCGGTGAAGCCTCATTGGTACAATTCCTAATTTAGGCCCGTGTGAACTATTTGCTCAAGCCTGTATTTCCTATAGGTTTAGAGGAAAGGAAGAGAGCAAGAAGACCCTAAAGAAAGATCTATTTCTTTCTTCTTTGGAGAAGAAGTTCAAGGCAGTGTTCAGGGTTTGTTATCAGCAGAAGCAGGTCTGAGATAGAGAAGGCATTCGGGTTCCTCCCTGTCGGAGGGAATTATGGGGATGACTGATGCAGGCCTCGGGTGGGAGCTGCGATTTGTAAGAGCTGTCTTGTGTGTATGTATGTGTTTGTGTCAGGTTTTGATACCACAGAGCCCCAGCCTGGTTTGGATTGGAGGGACCTTAAAGCTCCTCCAGCTCCAGCCCCTGCCACAGGCAGGGACCCCTTCCACTGGAGCAGCTTGCTCCAAGCCCCTGTGTCCAACCTGGCCTTGAGCACTGCCAGGGATGGGGCAGCCACAGCTTCTCTGGGCACCCTGTGCCAGCGCCTCAGCACCCTCACAGGGAAGAGCTTCTGCCTAAGAGCTCAGCTCAGTCTCCCCTCGGGCAGGTTCAAGCCATTCCCCTTGGCCTGTCCCTACAGGCCCTTGTCCAAAGCCCCTCTCCAGGTTTCTTGTTGGCCCCTTTAGGTATTGGTAGCCAATTTAGGTATTTTAAATGTAGGTATTTTCAACCAGTTGCATTAGTATTACAATTTGTACTTCTTAATATGAGCTAGTCTAAATGAAAACCCAATAGTTAATGCTGTTCTTTCCTACCCCATGAAGCTTTAATGCTGGGGGGGGAAACAGAGCAGAAGAACATGATGTGAAATCGGTGCTGTGGAGGGGATGCACCATCATGTCCCCGGGGCAGCCGTGAGTCACTGCTGCCAGTGGTGGAGGGAGGATTAAGTAGGTCAGGCTGTCAGCAGCAGGGAGATCACTTGCCGTTGCTATTGCCATCCCAATGCCACTGCTCCCCCTGTCCTGGAAGTTAACTCCTGTGTGGAGCTGATGGAGCCAGAGCGAGTGCCCGCCATGGGAAAGCAGTGACACGGGCACATATAATTGATGCTGGCTGTGCTGCAGCCCTGGCACCCACCATCACCAAGTGTTTGCCTTTTCAAGGGGCCACCTCAGCACAGGGTTCTCCTGTCATTCCAGCTTCCAGCATCCAAACCTGGGTTGCTGCCCTATGCATAACACAGACCCTGCTCCAGCCTCCAGGGCTCTTCCTGCCCTTAGCACTATTGCTTCCATCTTCATGAGAATAGTTTCCTCCCAGAGATGGTGGCAAAAGTCTATAGAGAAGTTTTTTAACCGCATCCTGTACATGACGCAATGGCTGTAGGATGCTTTCATGGGCTGCTACCTGGCTACTGCAGCAGGAGCATTGTTAGATGATGGCATCTTCCCTGGTGGTATCCTACAGCCTGTGTTGTGCCGGTCCACCATTCAGCCTTCTGTTCCAAACAATAAACATTAAGTTTGTTTCCATCTCGCTGTAATTCACATCCTTTCATCCCACGTCACACCTGAAGCACTCAGCAGTGAACTTAACATCTTAGATCCCAATGGGTTCAGTGCAGGAGCAGGTTATGTCCTAGACAAGCATGTGGGAAAGGCTCCTGAAAGGCTGCTGACCATTCCCTGCCTGCTCCTCTCCATCTCGGACAGTGCATTAACCAAAGCAAACAGAAGTCACTCCTTCATCTGAAGGTCCCCAATACTCCCAGCAGCTTTTCTGTACTGGGTGGGTTGTGTTGTGCTGCTCCTTCCTAAGACTGTTTAGCTTAACTTTCTCATAAATGCAGTAAAGTATCGAGTGATGCTAATCCACCCTCCCTTGTTTTGAACAGGAACAGAAATCCTGGGCAAATCAGTTCGTATTATATTCTCTACATTAGGAATTTGCATATTTTTTGCAATTGGCTACATGTTGCTGCCACTGTTTGCTTACTTCATCAGAGACTGGCGGATGCTGCTGCTGGCACTCACGATCCCCGGGCTGTTCTGCATCCCGCTCTGGTGGTGAGTACCGCTTTTCAGTGAAGTTAACTACCTGCAGAGCCCTGCTGGTGCTGGCCCTGTGCTTGAAGCCACTTGTGCATTGGCTTTCCAGAGCACTTGGGAATGCTGTGTTTGATTTGTAGCTCTGGACGCTGCTAACCACCTCTAGGTTTACCCCTGTAGTACCACTGTGTGATTTGTTCTAACTTTGCTTCCTTCCTGTTTTAATATAAGCTGTTTTTTAGTGTGGATTCTCTTGCTGATTGGTACTAAAATCCCAGCCTGGTTTGGGTTGAAGGGACCTTAAATCCCATCCGGTCCCAACCCCCTGCCACGGGCAGGGACACCTTCCACTAGAGCAGCTTGCTCCAAGCCCCATCCAACCTGGCCTTAGCATCCACAGCTTCTCGGGCACCTCAGTGACAGGCTGAGCCCATTCTCTTGCACGCAGCAGTTTATGGCACCTGCTATCATTAAGCAGTTCATTGCACTCAATGTCATTAAGTCGCAGGCCAGCCCTCTCCCACAGGCTCTCCCAGCCTTGGCTTTGGCTGCTGGAGCAGGACCTTGATTTGTGAGCTCCTTCAGCCTATATAAGCATCTGGTTAAGCCAAAGGTTGGCTCTTCCTTCCCCTGCTCCTCTCAGCCATCCCACGCTGTCCTCTTGGTAGCTGAGTCCATGTTTCCTTTCGTCTTTCCACTGCACTCACCCCTCCCTGCTCTGGAGCACTGGTGACGGGTAGGTGCACCCTCACTCGCCCATCGCTGCTATGGTAAACTGTGAGGTTTGTATAGAAGGTTCCCATGACACAGAGCCTTTGCATATACCCTGTGCATAGCTGGAGCATTTCCACATTGTGTGTGCTTCCCTAGGAACATTTTTGCTCACCAATGGCTAAGGTACCCCCACCTTTGCTTTCTGCCTGGTGACATCTGGGGTTTGTCTGCTGGGCATCAATTACCCCTTAAAAACCAACCACCCAGGACAAGGGCAAGCGTGCATCTACTTCAGCGCGAGGATAAACACATCCCATAGACCGGAATTCTCCCATTGATCCCGGTGGGACAAATCCATGAATTACATTGCCCATGTGCTTCTGTGCTGACTGCCTTCTGCTGCAAGCAATCTGTGAGCTGAGCGTGGAACTCATAGAGACGATACATGTGGTTTTAATAACTCTGTGTGAGAAACGTTGAGTCGTTTATTGTGAAACCCATTGCAGGATCATTCCTGAATCCCCTCGGTGGCTGATCTCCCAGGGAAGGTACAAGGAGGCAGAAGTTATTATCCGAAAGGCTGCAAAGATAAATGGTGTGCCAGCCCCAGAAGTGCTTTTTGACACTGCAGAGGTATGTTTCACATGTCCTGGTGCTTTACCTCACCAGAACCTTCCCCCTGTGGCCCGTTCACTTGTGGGGAGATGCCAGCACAGAAATGGTTTGCACCGGCAGCTCTTCCGGGCTGGCAGTGACTGTTGGTGCGAGGTAAGTGCTGGGTTAGGGAGTTCAAAATGAGAAGCCAGAGGGGCTTTTATTTGTCTGTTTTTTACGGTGAAATTCTCCTCCTCAGCAGTGCTTGGTTGTGATTTTCAGAGCAAGGGTGACCCAGGTTGCTTCAGCCTTTGGTGCTGGGAAGACCCGAGGAGGATGTGTTTGTCCCCCTTTCAGCTTGGTTGTGGTGTTAGGGATTTGCACCTTAACAGCCACCCTTTGTAGGCTGTGCAGGGGACCCTAAATCAGCACCCACACGTGCTGCGGCTGGGTGGCACAAACCAAAGCACCCCAGTGCTACACGGGCACATGAAAACCACAAGCAGCGATGGTGGTGAAGAAGATCAAGCTCTTCAGGTCTGTTTTTCTGCTGTGTTTCACACGTATTGGTTAAGAGGAGAAAGCCCAGCACAGCCCCAGCAAGCCGGGGAGCTGCTCAGCAGCAGCACGATGGCTAGTTCTTGGGCTCATCTCCCCCTCTAGTGGCTCTGCCCTGGCTGGAGCTCCTGAAGAAGCACAAACCTTTCTCCTGTGCAAAGAAACCAGTCACGCATCAGTAATACCCGTGTGTCTGTATGTGAGATCTCACTTCACTGCATTTTGGGCCGCCTGATGTCCCCTGATGGAGCAGAAAACAAAGCACTGTGTGCTCCTTTGCAAGGAAGATGCTGCGTGCTGCACCTCCCATGGGCCGGATCCATCCCTTCAATGTCATGTTCACACTTTGGCTGAGCTGCTGAAGATCCCTTTTCCAAGTGTATGCTCGAGTGTAAACCGAAGTGCATATTCCAGCGATGGGAAGCTCATCCTACAGAAACCATGGGAAAGCATTTTCCTTACTTCACAGCCAGAGGTCAGATGTCTTTCGTGCTGGACATGACTTTCCAGGCTCCAGTAAGTGCTTTGCTTTCCATCACTCCTGTGTATTTGTGAGAGCAAGCAGCAGCTTCTCTGTCCTTTACTGCATGGGAATCTTGTGTGCCAAAGCACCTGTCCACCAAAGCCTGAGGATGATGTCTGCACATGAAGTCCTCCGTTGGAAGTATTTCTCAAACGCTGCTATAAAGACATTCCTTGGAAGCCATCCTCTCTTCCTAGGAAAGGAAATCCACTGGGTAGCCCCATAGGGAGGACCAGGGTGGTTCCTTCTTTGGGCTCGGGGGGAAGCCTGGCTTTGTCTCAGCAAGGACTCTCCATGCAGGCAGAAGAGCTCCCTAATGCCACCCAGAAGATTTCAGCTTGAAGCCTTAAACTGGACCCTCTGTCTCCAATGATGCCGCTGTGCTGAGCGCTGGCATCCATCCTCCCCACAGGCAGCAGAGCTGGGTGGTTTTCTGCATTGATTTCCCGTTGTTTGTGAAGGTTGAGCGGAAGAGTCGAGTGGACAGTGCACAGACAGTGCCTTTGGTAATGAGGTTACTCCTGGAAGCTCTATGTTAGATCCGTAAGGAAATGTTGATGTGTCTGTCTTGTCAGCTGGCACCTTTTTCATTAGTCAGCAGGAGCAGTGGTCTCAGTGCTACCTTTCTTATAACAAAAACCTGGAAACTACCACGAGTACAGTGGGTGCACACAAGCTTTACCTAAGGACTGCCCTCCCTGGTGCAGAAGCAGCGCTTGGGCTCACTGGTTATCCCCTGATAGAGTCATAACATCGTAACTGCCCAGGCCTGTGGGTGGCAGAGGTTGCTTTGCTCTCAGGTGTGTGGGAATGTTTTGGTCTTGTTTTCCTCTTTCCTTCAGATGCAGGATTGGAAGCCTCAGCAGCAGCAGAAGGCTATCCTTCTGGACCTATTTCGAACCCGAAACATTGCAACTATTACTATTATGTCATTACTTTTGTGGTAAGGAAATGTGTATTCCTACAGTACCCAGGCAATAGAACGCTTTCTGATTTGAGGGCACATGCCACAGGTTTAGATAATAAGTCTAAGCCTCAGAACCCATCCACATGGTCCTTGGCCCTCAGTGTCCTTGCACCCACACTGCACTAATCCACAAGAGTATGGAGAGAACAGCATCGACTTAGATGTAAAATAGTTAGGAAACGATAGGTAACAGCTCGCGTATTGCAAATTTTGTTGCTTTGGTTTCTTTAAAGAAGCTCCCAACTCTGTAATCACTGTTTGAAGAGAAATGTCCTCCTTGAAGCAAAGGCAGCAACTCAGTAGCATAACAAGAAGCAGACCCATGGCCGGTGGTTTTGTTTGGTTTCTGTACACTGCCCGTCTCAGTGAGATCCTGGTCCCTGTCTGGGCAGCCACAAGGAATGAGGACCCAATAATACCATATAGACAAACGAGGACCCTTTCCTGTACATACTTCCCCCAGCAGAAAGGAACTGGCTAGCACACTTGGCATGCCAGAGTAAGGCATTCCTGAGATTTGAAACCTGAACATCCAGCTCTCATGAAGATTAAATAAGATGTAACGGAACTGCTGAGGGTGGGAGATCCTGTCACTGGAGTTGGCTACAAGTAGGAATGTAGTTGGCATGGGAAGCTTTCCAGAGTTACTTCACTGTGCCATTAATGACTCCATTGTAGTGAAAAGCCTTTGTGAGCGACCTGCACAAAGCCTTTTACTTGGTATATTGTATGCAGGAAGGACAGAGAAATCAGAGGTCTCTTCCAGCCGCTGTGGATATGGTCACTGGAAGGGATGGCAGAATTAGAAAGATGGGGATGCCGCGATGCCCATGGCTTAGTGGCGCATCCTATTTTTGTCACAACATCTGAGGCAACACTGGAGGCGTTCAGAGACCGGTGTTTCTGGAATCATTTGGGTTTACTGCTTTCCTCAGGTTCTTCACATCAGTTGGTTACTTTGGCCTGTCCCTCAGCACTCCAAACTGGCATGGAAATGCCTACATCAACTGCTTCCTCTCGGCTGTGATTGAAGTTCCAGCTTACGTGATTGCCTGGCTCCTCCTCCGCTGCCTCCCCCGGCGCTACTCCTTAGCTGGCATCTTCTTTTTAGGGGGAGGTGTTGTCCTCTTCATTCAGCTGGTTCCTGCAGGTACAAGGTTCAATACATGACTTGAGCACATAAGATGTTACAAATGGTTTATGGCACTAATAGTTCTGTAAAATTGCTGGAAACCGTCATCACATTTAGGATTTGAAGTCAAGTTTGTGCTGATCACTTGCAGCCGTGATGTGGTTTTATGAAGATGCTGACTCATGCACGGCTGTCATTTATTGTGTCAAATTACTGAGCTTTTTATAGCCCAGGGGAACCTGGAATTGTAAAATGAGAGCCAAAAGTGTCCTGTGATTTATCTGGTTGTGCATAGAGGCTAAAAAACCCTGCAAGTCTTCCAGATTTCACTGTGTGTAAATCTCTGCAGGATTTGATGGAAAAGGGTGGATTTAAGCTTGTCTTTTACTGCTGTGTAATCCAGTTTTGTTCCATTTCAAGAATGCTGTTTTACTTGGAAACAACCAAAATCTGAACAGTACAAAATAACCTGAGCATCTACATTGTGTTCAGTGGGAAGTTTGGAGCCAAGTCATCTAGGGATGGGGCTAATACACAGTACAATTTTCTATATACACACATACATATATATATATGCAAAATGTATAATGCATTCAATAATTAAACCAAAACCACCACCACTTGGGAAAACCCAGTGATCTGATCTTTGGGATATGGAAGAAATACAAGTAGTAAGCGCAGGATGTTGTTTATTCACCTTGGTTTTATTTTTTCTCCTCCAGATTTTAATGTCCTGTCTGTGGGCCTGGTGATGCTTGGGAAATTTGGCATCACAGCTGCGTTTTCAATGCTTTACGTCTACAATGTGGAGCTGTACCCAACGCTAGTGCGAAACATGGCAGTGGGAGCTACTTCCACCGCTTCCAGGCTGGGCAGCATCATTGCTCCTTACTTTGTTTACCTGGGTGAGACATGTTGTGTTCCTTGCTTTGTGCTGCACAACTGCCCAGAGAAATTATCTGAGCTTCTTTAGTGCAGGTTCAGCTTTAAGTCCCTTCACTTGTTGTCTCTTAAGTCCCTTCTCTCACCTGGGGTCTGTACATGGAAATGATCCATATGTTGTAGGCAGGAAGAGGTAACAGAGATTAGGAGATTAAGGGTGGAAGTATCTGCTGACTCTAGCAGAATATTGCTGGTGTCCTGCTAAGGGGGTTTTGCTGGTTCACCATGGCAGGAAAGGGGAGAGGAGACTACCTGCTATCTGTAACTCACCTGTGTTGTCTCAGGTCTACATCCCAGTATGAGTGTAACAAACTGCACCAAAAATAATGAGAATACGTGGTCTTTATTTCATACTTGTACAGTGCAAATGTGAAGTAAAAGGGACAGCAGGACTGTGGTGTGCCTTAGGGTCTTCAGTCTCTATTGCAGCACAGGTAACAATAACAGTTTTTAAACCAAACTGTTGGTTGGTTTCTGAGGTTATTTTTATCCCAGGTTTCCATAGGCTCAGCCTTTCAAAGAACTCATGTTCCAAAGCCCTCTTGTTCCAGTCATCAGAATAGTTTCCTAAACCTTAGGAGGTTTTAGGAGAAACTCGTCAGCTGCTGATCTTTGCTACAGCTAAATTAGGACCTTGCAGTTCATCCAGCTCATGAACACAGAAGAGATCAAATCACAAACTTTGACTCTGTGTGCGATACCCAGAGGTCTTCACTTTGCTGCTAGTTTATTCCATACATCATAAAGCATGTTGCTCTAAACCAACTTAAAGCTGGCCAAGTCCAGTTTGGTATTTCCTATACCATAAATACTTTAACTCCTAGCTAATCCCTTTTCCTTGCCATGCTATTGTGACTTGAAGATCTTGCATCCTGCCCAAACACTTGTGCGCTGGCTTCAGGCTCCTGGCAGGGGCCGCTGCCTTCTAGTCCAAAATAATATTCTGGGTAAAGCAAGGTCAGAGCCTCTTGTCTGTCGTGGGAGGCCTGATGCTCTCCCCCTGTGCAGTCAGGAAGGTAACCAAGGATTCCCCTGTTAGCTGCCCATTAGTCTGTAATTGCCCTGTTCTTTTGCACAAGCCCAGCAGGAAGCACAGTCCCAGGCAGCTGATGAGTGCTGGGTTGTTTGAGCACTTCTCCTCCCTCATGTTGAATTATTTCACGGAGGATTTGGTTCCTGATGACAGAGGAGTATTGAAGGCTCCAGCAATGATCCCAGCAGAGCTGTTACCTTGCAGAGATGTTGGCTATCCCAGCTGGAAGTGTACAAAAATCCTATTAGCTGCTACCCAGACATGGGGGATGGCATGAAACCAATGGTGGGTGTTGATTATCCTCGAGTGCACGCTGTAGTTTTAAAACTGAAAACGTCTCCAGACAGATAACAGAAGTAAATTGCTTTTGGATTCACCTTTGATATTTATGAAGAGTTCAGCTAATAATTCCCAATTAATTCTGCATTCCAGCAATAATTCGGAATATAAATTTTACCCATGGGGTTGTTGGTTGTGCACATCAAGTACTACTGTCGTGTCCTATGTTCTTACAGATGCCTATGACAAATATCTCCCATATATCCTGATGGGAAGCCTGACTGTGCTGATTGGGATTCTTACCCTGTTTCTCCCGGAGAGCTACGGCAATTCCCTGCCTGAGAGCTTTGAGCAGATGCTGAAGGTGAAGTGGTAAGGTGGTTTTCCTTCATCCCATCATCACGAGAATTCAGCACCTCTTTCTGCATAGTCCCTTTTCACAATCAGTAAAGATGTAAATCAGTAAACAAGGCCAGATTGAATGGGGCTCGGAGCAAGCTGCTCCAGTGGAAGGTGTCCCTGCCTGTGGCAGGGTGTTGGAACTGGATGAGCTTTAAGGTCCCTTCTAACCTGAAGCATTCCGTGTGTCTATGATTCTGTTTCATCAGATCCACTTCAAAACATCAGATCTTTCAAAGTGAACCTGAGAGCTGCTGTGCTTGAAAGTGGGCACCCGGAAAGCAAGGCTGACCCTCACATCACCTTCAGGCTGCTGCTTTCTATCTCCCAACACTTTCAATCCTTTTCTAGCACTCGCTCTCCTTGACTTTTCATTTAAGCTATTCATTTAGTGGGATGTCGTACATTCCGAAGCGCTTCACTCTTTCAGTGTAAGTTCATTAGGTACCACTCCAAATTAAACACAGGATTGCAGTTCTCTAGCCTCTTTCATTTGGGAGGCTACCAGTTTACCAGTTCCCATCGGGGAGGGAAATTCTTGGGAGCAGCAGGCATCTTGCATAAATAGATTGAAGCAGCTGAATTACAGTGAATTATGTTCAAGTTCCCAGTGTTGTTTTGCTGCACTACTTCTGCCATCCAGAAAGGTGTCATTTACAGAGCATTCCATTTTCCCTAATGCTTCTATTGGTGGTGTAACATGGTTATTTTAGTGGTAGGAGGGGGAAGTGTCTGATGACACCCTGTAAAATGTTCTCTGGCTTCTCAGTCTTTTACTTGATTTCAGTTTCAGAAACGGGCAACAAACCACCGGCATTAGGAATGCAAAGGAGAGTCCTAAGGTTCTGGTAACACCCTTGTGAAGAAGGACACACGCTCAGAGGGGCTGAAAGAAGAACAACATCTTCTCAGCATGCATCTTCTGCCAGAGGAAAACCCAACAGTCAATGCTACTGCACCATAGTTGTTATCCCTTGTACTACTCTACCCAAATACATAGTTTACTAACAGATGCTGTCTAGTCCTGTAGGACTCTCAGTCTGTAATTCAGAAACTGGGGGCTTCTCCCTTGCTGAGATATGGAGGCCTGCATGTGCTAAACACAATTCAAGGAGTAAGCTAGAAATGAGTGTTAGGAATAGTATAGCAATGACTCCAGTTAGCTGGGTACTCAATGAAAGCTGCTTAAAGGAAAGAAAGGGTAGTGAACGTAATGCTCCTGGTTTTTCTCACTGTGTGTGTTGACTGGATGAAGGGGAGCTGCGGTCTGTCTCTGAATACCTCAGCACGTGCCCCCAAAGGGATGATCTTCCTTTGAAATCTGGGACCAAAGCCTAATAGACTAAGTAGGATCAGGATTTAGTTGTAGCAAGGCAGACATGCACTTCAGTGTAAGGATGTGGGATTCGTACAAGACATCAGAGTCTCTTTTGATGTCGCTTGCCTTCCTCAGGAGCTGGGATCCACTTGTCCCTGTAAAAGCTGATGCTTGTTCATAAAGCCTGAGCCCACTGAAATCCTTGGGCTTCATGAAACATTTGGTATCCTTGGGGATGGAGGGGGAATCTTTAACAGTGAGTAAGGACTACAGCTTGCTGACCACCTGAGGGGCTGTGCCTTCTTTCGGAACACACATGGGCTTAAGCAAGTCAGTGATCCCATCCAAACAGCTTTTAGCTTTCAGGTGTTTCATGGTATATGGGCATAAGCAGGGTTTTTAGATCTTTTGGTGTTGTGTTTTTTCCGAAGCATTTCATTTGAAGATATACCACATCATTCTGTACCTTCACAGGAAGTACAAAGACAGTTTTAAAAGCCTCTGCACAATCTTTGTACCATTTACAGATTTAAAAGGGATTTGATGCTCACAAAAATCTGATGTTCTGTTCTGGAGATGTTCACCTATGAAAAACCACAGAAGGGCTAATTTGGGACCACAGTTTTTTTCACACCAAAAAACACCCAGCAAACCACCACCAAGTCCAGTGTTTTGTTCTTCAGATCCTGCAGGTTATGGATGTATTTAAGTTCAGCAACACTAGGCTGGATGAAAACAAATGGAGAGCTTAGAGTTGTGCTACTACTGTTTAATGAACACTACATAACAGAATACCTTTTATTTTCCTATTTATTGGCAGTGCATGCTGTTCTTGGGCACATAAAGTCGATCAGACCTGGTAGACTGATTTTTATACCCTATGAGTATCAATTAGCCATGATTTGACTTCTGTAAGGGCCAACAAAATCATTCTGTCTTGCCTCTAATGGGAGAGTTTGTGGCAAGTTGGTCTTGTGCTGGCACTGGGCATAGGAAGGAGGCTCTCCCTCCCAAGTTCAAGCACAAATATAAAGCTTTATAACATGTACAAGGAATTTGTGCAATTACTTTAAGCTGCCCTTTGGGATGCAGAAATACCATTTACTTTCACATTAGTTTGCTGCAGTTAGGCTTTTGCCATGAATGTAACGCGAGGCAACCATTATCCTGTAACCGCTGATGTTCTCATCCCTTCTCAAGCTGGAATTTCTGCGATATCAGCAGTATTTAATCTTGGGTTTACTTACTACAAAGTTAATCTATAGAACAGCAGTTTAGCCACGACTACATTTGTCAGCGAAGCCTTTGTATCAGCGTGGGACAGGTTTGACTTGATTAAATAGAGGTGGCCATATCTTTATGAAGATTTTCATATCAAGTTGATACTTACTTTGTGCGATTGTAGGCTTGGGTGTTTCTAAAAAGTAAATATTTTTGTACTCTTGAACTCTGTGGGAATTTAAAAACCCTGTTTTTCCTTTTTTAAATAAGAAAAAGGGTTGTGTTGGGGTTTGGTTTAAATACCTTGTTTTAATCGGTCTCCTTTTTCGTACTCGATCTCAAGCCGGGGTCACATTTCAGTGTTTTCAATGGCACATTTAAACAAAGACAAATCTCTCCCAGCTGTGGAATAACTGAAAAGTACATGATGTTGTCACAAGGCCTCACGGTGCCTGAGGATGGTGAAAAACAAGGGGATTGCTTCAGCTCATAAAGCGTTTGCAAGGAGAATTTTTGTCCTCTGCCAGTGGCTTCCCCAGGCTCGCAAGCCCCAAAGAGCGATGGTCTGTGGAAGAACCCAACAGCGATGAATCTGAAGTGCCGGTTTCTGGCCAGTTACTGTTCTCTTGATCATAAAGCTGAAGCAAACAGCACTGGTTTAGTAGCCGCTGGCAGAAGTTAAATGTGTTGCTATGAGCTATTTAAGCCTCTCCCTGCGATCTTCAGTGGGAAAGGCAGGAGGGAAGCACCAGCGGGATCGTTCTCACTGACTGCAGGGGCTGTTGGCTGTGCCTCAACTGTCACCACTGTCACCTCTACCTGGGTCTCTCTGTGCAGCCTTTGCTCCTGGGCTGGTTCACTGGATGTGCTAAAGCATGTATGAAACTGTAGCAATTGCCACTCGCTTATGTCTTCATGGTAATAAAACGTGCGTTGGCTTTGTACAACCTGCTTTCTGTGTGGAGTGCAATTGAAGAGGAAGTCTCCTCGCTTTAACGCTTTGGGCAAAGAGGTGTAAAAAGGTAGTTTAAAATGTACTTAGCGTGGATAACGTGCGAAATGTATGAAACTCCTATTTTGTCCATTTCACACTTCGGAGATTTTTCACAGCTGTGGAAAGCATGATTCCAACAGGGAATGAAAGCTCTTTTGAAACAGAAGCATTCAAAAACGCTGTAAAAGGTGTACAGGTGGCTTCTATCAATCAGAGGTGAAGATACCATCCACAAAAGGCTGCTCGGAAATGCGGATTGGCCCCAGGGTGGCAGGCAGGGAGCAGCGTGAGGACCGGCAGCGCTCCCGCCCGCAGGGCTCTCTGCATCCCCCCGCGCATCGAGCTCGCCCCTTCGGCCCTCGCTGCCAGCACAAGCCCAGGCGCTGCTCGCAGCCAGCCCCGGGCTCTCCCTCGGGCCCAGCTCCCCCGGCCGCGGCCGGCCTCAGAGCACCGGAACCGGAGCCGAGCCCCCGCCGCGCCTCCGTGCGGGCGCAGGGCACGCCGGGAGCCGCCTGCCCCCGCCGAGGCTGCTGCGCCGGGCCGGGCCGGGCAGGGCGGCGGCGGCAGCGAGCGGCCCCACCTGAGGGGCCTCCGCCTGCAAACCCCACCCCCGGCCGCTCCCCCGCCGCCGAGGCCCGGCCCATGGCGAGGCGCTCCGCGGCGGCTCGGGGTGGCCGCTTCCTGCCCGCGCCAGACCGGCCCGCAGGTAGCGGCGGCCGCAGCTCGCCATGCGCGACTACGACGAGGTGGCCGCCTTCCTGGGCGAGTGGGGCCGCTTCCAGCGCCTCATCTTCTTCCTGCTCAGCGCCAGCATCATCCCCAACGGCTTCAACGGCCTCTCCATCGTGTTCCTGGCCGGCACCCCCGAGCACCGCTGCGTCGTGCCCAGCGGGGCCAACCTGAGCGCGGAGTGGCTGAACGCCAGCATCCCGCTGGAGCTGCGGGGCGGGCGGGCCGTGCCGAGCCGCTGCCGCCGCTACCGCCTGGCCGCGCTCACCAACTTGTCCGCGCTGGGGCTGCGGCCCGGCTCCGACGTGGAGCTGGAGTCGCTGGAGCAGGAGCCGTGCCGGGACGGCTGGGAGTACAGCCGAGACGTCTACCGCTCCACCATCGTCACCGAGGTGCGCGGGGCCGGGGCTGCGGGGGGAGCGCGGGGTTATCCTGATGCCGGTCTGTTCGCTTTCCCTGCTAAAAGGAGCCTCTGAGCGCAGCGCGTTTAGTGCGTGTGCGGCGGCGGCTGAATGGGCTTCATGCGGTCCCTGTATCGCGGCTTGGAGCAGGGCTCAGTGCGGGGATAGCGGGTGGGTGCGCCCGCCTCGAGGTTCAGAGAGGTCTCGTTGGGCTCGGGAGATCAAAAGGGTTTTGCTGTGCACGATGCAGCAGTCGGGAAGCCCTGGCGTGATGCTGGGTCCTGAAGGACGCTGAACTGTTCAGCCCGCGATGCCTCTGCTTTGACCGTGCCCGCTGCTTTGATGTCCCCGTTCACCTGCAGGGGCAGGTCATGTTTTCCTCTGCTCTTAAGCACCCCATGAGCCAAGCCTGTGGTCAGGGCAGACAACACAGTTGAAGCTGTACCAATGGTCCCTCTTGTTTTAGGTGAAAGCTGAAGTGATCCACAGGTGCTGATTGACTTTAAAGCGCAAGGAAATAGACTTTGAGGAGTATTTGAATTTCCAAACGTAAATAGTTTGTTGGGGTTTATTTCAGAAGGCTTATAAAGAGTTTGTGCGGTTCCATTGCCTGTTTGTGCCTGTGGACAAATTTTACAGAGATGGAACTATAATTGCTGTTATTCCTTGCTTTGCAAAATGGGGTGTTTGGATAGTGATGGGTGTGAGTATTTAATGAACATAAGCATTAAGTGCAGAGCACAGTTTTCCTCAGGAGGACTGTGGTGAGGAAGGGAGTGTGGGAGAGGAGCTGTGGCAGCACAGGCAATCATGGAATGGTGGTACTGGAGCTGTTGGAAACTTCCATCCAACACACTTAGCAGCAGGGCCTTGAGTGATGCACAGGGCATCACCTCGCCTATTTCTAAAGAGCCGCTTGAGAGCAAAGCTGCTCTGAATCTCTAAGCCCTGCTCCTTGCTGAAATGCACTGTTGTGTGAGGCCGAGCTGCTCTCAGGGCAGCGTAAGGCAGTTGGCATCTTCTCATGGCAGTCCCATTCACAGCTGAAATGCAGGTTTTGTTCCAGTGCCTTACTATAATGTTTCACTTGGCTTAGACATGGTTTCAGCTTTGTCTCTGGAGCTTCTTCCCTGAGCTTTGCCTTGGTGTAAATTAAAACATCCTGAGCTATCGGGGTATCGTCCAGGAGTCCTATAATCTATGAGAAGCAGGAGCTAACATCTTACTGCGCCTCCCCAGCAGCTCTGGTTTTGGCAGATGTTCCGTGCCTGTGGGAGGTAATGTCTGTCTGCCCAGACATCGTGCACCGAGGCAGGCTTGGGGTTGGGTTTTTTCTCCCTTTATTAATACCTCCAAGGGAGTTTTGCAAGAGCTGTGGCCTTTCACATACTCGCAGGTTTTTGGTGTTAAACTCGTTGCGTTTCTTGGCGTGCTGCTGCTGCTGCTTTCATGATTGACCAATCTTGTGTTTTGTTGCATATCTCGCACTCATTGAATAATCATGGGGACCTTTGTCCCAGATTTCCGCAGCCAAGGGAGGGGGAAGGGAGAATTGTTTTAAAGACAGCTTTTTGCTGAATCTCTCCTGCCTCTGGATAAAGTCCTCGTTTATAGCTCTGCTTTTCAGAGGTTTAAACCATTCAGTTCCCCCTCCCTTGCAGAGACACTTCCTTTTCTCCCACAGACTAACAACAGAAGGTTGTTATTAGCCCGTCTGCAGTACTTAACCAGTTCCCATGTAACAAAATCCCTTTCTGTCTTTTACTTCTTGAAATGCTGTAGCTCGGGGGATAAGAAAAGCTTTGTCTTGGCTCAAGAAGCCATCTGTGTCACTCTTACTCCTCCGTAAGTCCCATAAAAAAAAAGAATGTAGGAGTAATAAAAGTTCCTATGTGGTAATAAAAGGAATAAAACCTGGGGTAATTAAGGGAAAAGGCTAACTTCTGCCAGTCTGACCTGTTATGGGGTTATACCGAATAACTGGGAATACAATTGAGCAGTGGAGTTAAGAGCATTGAGTGGACTAGAAATATCAGAAGATGTTAGATGATACAGCAGTCAAAGCACTTTAGTCCACATGGGAGTAATTCTAACATACTGAAACATAAACAGGCACATTTGGTGTACATGTATTCATCCTCTGCTTCTGTGTTGTGTTGTTCATAGGTTTGAAATCGGTTCAGGGCAGGAGGTGTGCTCCAGGCCTGTGTGGTTTATGCCTGTTGTGCTCTTATAAGCTTCAGGCACTGGCTTTGGCGAAGGAAGGATGCATGTGGTAGGTACTGCCGAGAGTCCTGAGGCTTGCGCAGGGCTGGTGCTTTGTCCTGTATGGACATGCAGGGAGAGAAGGTTCTGGGCAGATGTGAGGGCCCAGAGGTTTACATTCCCTGCCCACCAGGGATTTAAGTGCCCTGCTGTGCTACCAGACCTGCTGGAGATCGGCAGGTTATGCCAGACCTTCAGGAAGGAAGTGGAGACGGCAGTGGTGACATCTGGAATGACAGAAATGGGCACTGTGGTACAGCTGTGGGACCAGAGGTTTCCACGTTCACCCTTTGGAAGGCGGAGGGATGTATTGTTTTGCTTTACCAAAATAGCCCTGGGTCATGGTAGACATTGTCCTTTTTCTCCAGCCCCGCTCAAAAATGGGATGTATGAGGAGTAGTTCAGTTTCTGCACTGGCGTTGTAAGATATTTGTCACTTCCCTTCCTGTTCTATGCAGGTTTTCTCTCTGTAGCAGTTGAAAACAACAACAAGGGGAGAAATCCAGCAGAATGTATGTTTTGTGCATACAGACTTCTGTTTGTATTTGGATAATGAGCTTTAATGTCACATTTAGAGCTTCCAAGTATTTGAAATACACAAGTGTATTGTCAGAGGAAAGGGTGTTTAATAACACTCATAGCTCTCGAGTAAGCAGAGTATGTTTATATAGGTAGAAACAAGACCAGATTCCGAATCGGAGCTCCTGAGTCCTCAGTTGTGAGGCTGCGAGATTGTTTTTGAAGAGCCTGCCTCTACTTGCAGGGAGAAGCAAGTGGTAGGAGAGAGAGTACAGGAGATTGGATTGGCTTCAAAAACTCTTGCTAACATGTTGACTTTATAAAGAAAATATTGGCACATGGGACCATCCCTCTTCGGTTTTCAACTGTTCATTATTCTCTGCTAGAGGAAGACAGCTTAAAAAGAAACAAATAAAGGAGTGGGAGGACACCAGGTATTGTTGCTGTAAAAGTTCCTGTTCCTATTGAGCTTTTCCTTTTATAACAGGGGTGTAACCAAGTGAGGCTCTTGAAGTTGTTGTATTTGTCACAGTTGGTCTTTGTTCAGGGTTGTAGTAATGCTGTTGGGGAAGTGGGAGTGTATCTGCGGTGGAACAGTTCTCTCTCATCTGAGAAGCACCCTTCTGTCAAATGAAGTCCTAAGTTCTGTTGGTGGTGGCCTTGCAACTACTTGTAACTTTCAAAACATATTTGGTAGTGGTCTGTATTTGGTATATATTTGTTGGCTGTGATGCTATTGCAAGGCCTTGACAGTGTTTTGAGAGCTCCTCTATAATTAGACTTACAATTTCCATGTTATGATGCATTGAAAATATTGGGCAAATTTTATCCTTGCGTAGGGTGGCATCTTGTTATTAGCAGCTAGAATTCTGTTATTTCCTCTTTTGCCATCTCTTACAAGGTGATATAATTGCAGTGAAAGGGAAGCAGGATGAGGGAGCTGCATCAGTGTCTGGATGAGAGCCACTGTGGGATTTAGTGTTAGTAATTCATGAGGTGCCAGCTCTCCTTTCAAGGCATGGGGTACTTTGCAAGTGCAGTGGATGCAGAGCCTGCACACAGGAAATTACCCCTTCAGGTTTGGAAGTGTCTGGAGAACACAGAGGAACAATGTTTTTCACCTGTGGTACAGCAGTATCTTCAGCTGGACTTGTGGCATCCTGTCTGCCTGAACTTGCCGTGCGGTTTTAGTGTGATGCTGTTATTTGGGGCTGTGAAGGCTGTTCACAGTTTGCAATTTAAAGAACTCAAAGTATTTAATCTTGGAGTCTGCATTTTGATTGTGGTTTGTGTGAAAACTGTAGGGAAGTTTTCTGTTTTGATAGAAGTTATATTAGTGTTCAGTTGCATGTTGGAAAGGTGTAGGAAATGCTAGTCAAGCAAGACTGATGCAGTTCTACAGCTGCTGCTTAGTGTAATCCTAGCTGAACCTGCCATAATACTTCTTGTTCAGGTCTTCTACCAGTCCCTTCCTCGCACGCACCCTCATCAGCAGCTGATATCAGCCAGGAATCTTACAGAGGTGAATACCACACTGCACATCTCTACTCCGATGCATAAGTAATTCTTGCTGGTAGGTGTGAGGATACTGACAGGCATCACCCCAGCCTGGTCATTGTTCAGGAAGAAGCTACAGCGCAAGCTGCCCGAGTAAGAAGATAAGATTAAACTGCAACAGAAGGTGTCCCCTTCTAAAGTTGTGATAAAATGTAGTGAGGATGCTCCATGCCATGCTTAGAGCATTGAGTACCAGTGTTCAGCAGCTCAGTGCTTTGCAACAGCAGCAGCTGGTCTTTGAAACAAAGCTGAAGCGGTTTTCTCCTGTTTGGAGCCCCCCCCCATATCTTGCTGGGGTTAATCTTATCTCATTCACTAGGGCAAAGGCTGTTAGAGCTGGCAGGCCAGCTCAAAGGATACTAAGAAATGAAAAAAGCGCATGTTTTTAGAGCACTGGGTCACGCTATACCGTGTCCAAACAGCACTGCCAGCAGCAGGATTCAGTCGGTAACTACTGGGACACTCACTGTTTGTGATGTTGGTCTTCTATCAGTGATGCTCCAGTGACTTCTTGGGCAACATACAGCTGAGGGAAGGGTACGGTTGTGGAATGGTTCTGGAAGGCTGATGCCACCATCACTGACAAGCAATAGTTTAGACCTTGTTGGGCAGTTTTTAAAAAGTTGAAGACTTCAACATTCATTTACTGGGGCGAGAGGTAACAGACCTTAAAACCCCTTTGTTCTGATGCTTTTGCATCTGTGGAGTCTGTAAATAACTGGTATTGCACAACCAAGGCAGTTTTTCCTTGGAAATTTGGTGTTGAAGTTCACTTTGGTGCCTGGTTCAAGTGATCTTCAGCATAACAGCTCCTAACATTGCTTTAGTAGAGTGGAGAGGAAAACAAGCGGGTAATCATTGCCACATTTAAAGAACCACTATGATCCCAGCTGCCAATGCAAGGAGCTTTTGGCAGAACAGCGCAAAACATGTTACTACCATGAACTCTTCCAAGCAGGTCTCTCCTCAGTGGTCTGAAGAAGGTGTTTGTTAATGGGCACAAGCACATCAGTGCCTGGAAAGCCAAGTGGGCCACAGCTTCGTGCCAAAGTACAGGGGGATGCCAACTCACAGGGACAAGGTGGTCAGCTGGAACATAATGACTTATTTAGTAATGACTATAAATCACTGAGCTAGAGTTTTGGCTAGGTAGATTTTAGTTCTGTGATTGAAGATGACTGACTCCAGTAGCTGGTGCAAAGATGGCTCTTTGTGAGTAGGCAAGGTTTTAGTAATGCAGGACTTGTATTCATGGTGTTTGGTTTCCTGGTAAGTATCATCATGTGTAGGCTTGTGATAACCACTGAAACCTTTGACCTATATGAGTTTGGTAATGATCATTCACTGCGTAGTTCCAGCCATGAAGATTCAGTAAAATGGATCTGGCAACTTGGATTAGCCTCTGGGGTCATCACAGGATTACTCGAACGTTCTTTAATCTATAATGAAGTACAGCTTTTATGGAATAAATGCAGAGTTAATTATAAATGTTAACTGCAGGTTTTAATCCAGATGATATTGATAACTATAGCAAGTTAAATCCCTTATGTGAGTGCTATGAATTTGTTATTAGAAAGCCACAGTTCTGAGAGGAGCTTCTGTAATGACGTAGAACTGATGGTGTTGCAGGGTTTATCGGAGCAGTGCTTGGAAGGCTGGTGCCTGTGCCTCAGATGGTGGGAGGCTGGAATGGTTTGGGGAGTAAGTGTGAGAATGATTGAGAGTTATGAAGTGTGAAATAAGGAGAGATTTTTCAGACATAGCAGCCCAGCATCCCTTCCCATTGCTTTCATGGAGCTGCATCTCTGCAGCAGGTTACTCATTCCTCCTGTGGAGGTTTTCTGTCCAAAGAGTGCATTTTCATCCAGGCTCAGCCAAGGCGTTTCAAAGGGAAGGAAGTCTTGTTTACCAGAAGACTTTCATGTTCTCTTCTCTCTGCAGTGGAACCTTGTGTGTGACAACGACTGGAAGGGACCCCTCAGCACCTCCCTGTTCTTTGTGGGCGTCCTGCTTGGATCTTTCGTATCGGGACAGCTCTCAGACAAGTAAAGTATATACACCAGAGCTGCTGGCTCTGTTTGATGCTGTTTTGTAAGCAATTCTGTATGTGAAGTTTCTTGTATCTGTCTGCAACTACTAACACATCTTTGTTCTGTGACTGTCTAATCTGAATGTACACAGTGTGTAGGGAGCACGTCCTGAACTAGAACAGAATGGTAAGTAGATTGTTAGTGGGGGTTATCTCTATCTCTGTATTTTTTCAGCAAAACCACTTCTGCAGCAAACTGGCTTTATGCCAGGAGCAGGTGTAGGAGATAAGTTTTGTCTGGAAACATCAGATTGGGGATATTCTCTTCTAATTACTTTGGACCATGATCAGAGGGATTCCTGAGGCTTGTTTTCCCTTTTTTGAGGTCAAATTTGAAACTCTTTATATAAACAGCCGCAGCTTCTTTCCACATCATCAAATGCAGCATTCAAATCCAATGATCTGCATGTGTGGGAGCTCAAAGCGTGAGTGCTGCTCAGCTGTACTCCAGGGAAGCAAGGCTTTCTCATCAATCAGTACAAACCTTAATGAACTGGAAGAAACTATTAGTTTTTGTGGAGTCAAAAGTCATCTGGTTTGTTTTTCAAAGCTCAGTTTTCCCTATTCTCTCCCTGAGATTTGCTGTGCAGAACAATGTGTGCTGTCTTCCTAATTGTCAGAGAACAGTATGTGGTCCTCTAACTTGCTGATTCACTTGCAGGGTTTAGATTTCTTTGAAACACAATCCCTGTGCCATGAATCTTGTAGCATCGTTCAGGGCCAGTGCGTGGTTGCCTGCTCACTGGGTTGGACCAACCTTGAGCTTGGAGGCAGTGATCCTTGAAAACCAAGCGGCTCTCCTGGACTTCTCTCCAGAGCAATATGGCATGGATTTTTCCAAGCAGATCCCTAATGAGGCCAGTGTTTGCTCTCCCAGTGATCCTCCCTTCTGCCTTGTTTCTCCCCTCATGATCCTGCACTTCACCGTGGCACAGCCAGCAGCCACGACAGCCTCCAACCCTTCCATCCCCAGACAGCTCTCCTTGTTTGCAAGCTTGAGGTCCAGCAGTGTCTCCTTTTGTCAGCTCCTAAGTCATCTGCATTAGGAAGTTATCATGAATGCATGCCAGAAACTTCCTGGGTCTTGTCCTTCAAATCCCCCATAATGGCCAGTGCCTTTGAACACAAAGCTTCCCGTGGTTGTCTGAAGTTGGCCTTCTTCTTGCTGACCAGGTGGACTGCAGTGGACACCCACAGCAATGCCAGTGTTGGTCTACTTGCTAATCCTGACCCGTAAGCTCTCAGCTGGCTCTTCATCCGTCCCCAGACAGAGTTCTGTGCCTTCTGGCTGCTCTCACATTTCCACTCTTCACTATGAGGTGTCTCCCACCATTTCATCCTGGTGTTGCTGCAGGGCTTGGGTGCTTCGTTCAAAAGAGTTCCCAGCCCTTTGTCTGCTACAAGGATGCCACGTGTTTTTCATGGTAACTGCCCAACAGGTGAAGCAGGAACAGTTCTGGTGGCAAAAGCCATGAGCTTCCCACTTTCAGAGTCACAGGAGTCTCCTCCTGCAGGTCCTTCACGTGGTGACACAGCTCCTCAGCAGGCACAGTCAAGGAGACCATTGGTGCAGCTCATCCAGTTACTCTCACAGGACATTGGCACTGACTCCTACGACAGCTTTATGGGTTGGGTTGAGTTTAATTTCCTGTTATCTTTAATACTTCATCAGTAGAACTGCTGGACTCCCTTAAATTGGTTTGTTTTTTACCAAGAGGAACAAAGATTGCAGCATGGGATCACTCTACTGATAACAGCATCTTACCCACCTCAGGTTTACCTCTCTTTTAGAAGCTTTCCTTCTTTGTGTTTTACCATGCTGCTCTATGTCATGAAGTATGCGCTCCTTAGAAAAGGAGCATCTCATGCTCCTGCATTTTAAATAATTTGATGATTTTATTCCCTCTTCATCCTATCAGTAAATAAAAAAGTGTCCCAACATATACTTAAAGGCAACTGAAGTAGCAGCCCTTGGAATGTTGCTTTCTCTTGGCCAGTGGATGTTTTAATGTATTTAGAACAGTTGTGCCTGTGTCATGTTTCCTGAACCTCTGCTTTCTGCAGATCTTTTGTATCTCCTTGAGAATTCATAGGAGTAATCTTATTTTTCTGTGTCTCAAGATTTCATTTGTGCTGTTGCGTAATAATCTCTTTTCTTCTTTCTTTAATCTGTCCATGGAAGGTTCGGCAGGAAGAAAGTGCTGTTTGCAACTCTGGCGATGCAGACTGGCTTCAGCTTCATACAGGTCTTCTCTACCAGCTGGGAGATGTTTTCAGTGTTATTCTTGCTGGTCGGCATGGGGCAGATCTCCAACTACGTGGCAGCGTTTGTTCTTGGTATGAAAGTCCTGCTGGGCACAGTATGTGTTCTCTCAACTTACGCTTTTCCTGCTCCTTTTCAGTACTGGCTTAGGGTTGATTTGTTTGCCAGGCAGCACTGTTAAAAGCGTCCTCACCACATGTGGATAACTTGTTTTCTCCTTAGAAGTTTCCAGTCGATAGAGGTGCAATCTGAATTAATTCTGTGGCTTAGCATCCTAAAAAGGCAAAAAATCTATTATTTGGAATAAAGTCCATCTTCTAGTTGGAGAGATAAGACACGTAAGACATGAATTCTCAGGGATTTCAGTTCATTTTGGAGCCTGAATGCCATTTTGATTAAAAATGTGTACGTCAAAAGATTGCAGTGCTTTTTGGGCTAATAACAAAATAGTCTTTCAGGTGGTACAGGTCAGTGACCTAACTCAGGCATCTCTGAATTACTCTATAAAGAAGCTGTTTTCTCTCCATGAGCTGGAGAGAACCCTATAGAGATCAAGCTGAGGCTAACTGTTGTGAGTGTTTTGCAGTATGCCAGGTAGGTTTAGTTTCTCAAGTAAAATGTGAGATTCTGAGATGATAAAAACAGAGAAGTATTAGCTACTGTGAGCCACAGAAATACCTAATGGCCCAGCTCTCTGCCTGTTTTATATATAATTACCTGGGTTGATGAAGGATCACTGCCTGAAGCAGATCTGTGGTGCCTCTAAAACCAGACAGCACACTGCACTAAATGCTATAACTATCCCATATAGTGTATTTCAAAGCCAGTTATTAGAGGTGGGTTTGGTAGGTTATGTGGTTGCTGTTAAGTTAAATACTGCCCTTCCCTCTGCTGTTTTGACCAGGCACAGAAATCCTTGGCAAGTCAATCCGGGTGCTGTTCTGCACACTGGGCGTCTGCATCTTTTATGCATTTGGCTACATGTTGCTGCCGCTGTTTGCTTACTTCATCAGGGACTGGCGGATGCTGCTGCTGGCGCTCACTTTACCTGGGCTGCTCTGCATCCCGCTCTGGTGGTGAGTATAAGTTAAAAGACTTCAGTCTTTAATAGGTCCTGTCTGCAGGTTTTTAAGGTCCAGACTCCAACGAGCCTTTACCAATGAAATTCAGGAATGGGCAGGTGAAGAATGGACATTGTGTCCTTTACTCTTCCCAGCTGCAAGCCCTTAGCTTTGTGGGTGATGTGACTCATGCCCGAGAAGCCTACTTTTCATTTTCTTTAGGCTTCTGTAAAATGAACCGATGCACATGCATAGAAAATAAAGTCAGTAGCGCTCATCCTTCTGCACCAGCTGAAATCCATGAGTAGGCCTGAACTAAGGGCAGAAGGAGAAACCAGTTGTTTTGGGAAGCTGGGCAATGCTCGGGTGATGTAGATATGGCAAGCTACAAATTGGTACTTGCACATCTGAGACTTCCGTGTTTTCCTCCATAGTCAAATACCACTTTTAGGTGGCATGTAACATTCAAATAGTCCACACGGTGGTGGTGTTCCCTCGCTAGCGTTTGTAGCTCCCTCCAGTTTCTCGTGGAATTGAATGACTGGTGATTTCTGCTTTCCGACTTGCCTTTATGTGACAGTATTTACAGTTACTAATTGTATGTGTGTTATCCTTCAAGGATGCACCTCTTCACGTACGGAATGCTACTTGTGTAGTCACGTTTCTGAATTCCTTTAGCTGTTTCCCAGACTCTGAAGGTTTAGATTGCTCTTTTTTTCTCTGAGTCATTGCTGATTTCTTTAGTACTTCTAAAACCCACAAACACATTTTGGTCTGTTCTTGTCCAACGTGCTAGTCTGCTCTTGTAAACATGATTTCTGTTGTCATTGCTTGAATTTCTGCAAGATGTGGCAGGTTTTGAGATCTTCATATCTGGATCAATGTGGATTAATGCCTGCGGCAGTGCTTGTTACTCTGAACCTTTTATACAGGGTCATTCCGGAGTCTCCTCGGTGGCTGATATCCCAGGGAAGGTTTCAGGAGGCAGAAGACATCATCCGAAAGGCTGCAAAAACTAATGGCATTACAGCTCCAGATGTGATACTTCACCCGAGTGATGTAAGATTGATTTAGCATCCATTGGACCTATTAATGACCATGTGAAGTGACTGATTTCCAGGCATAAGAACTGAGTTATGCCTGCAGTGTTATTACATACTTCTCAGATGGGTAAAAGGTCATCCTTTTCCTGAAAAGCAGACTACCCTTTC
Organism: Lathamus discolor; assembly: GCF_037157495.1. Taxonomy (NCBI): domain Eukaryota; kingdom Metazoa; phylum Chordata; class Aves; order Psittaciformes; family Psittacidae; genus Lathamus; species Lathamus discolor. The sequence goes on from NC_088893.1 coordinate 19,658,536, forward strand.
CTGCTTCATGAAGATTTGCAAAGCCCTTGCTGTCCCATTCCCATGGGAACGCTAGCATGCATTCTTTTTGATCCAGTTTACAGCCACCTTTTCCCTTTTAAACTCTAGATTTGGGGGAGGAGGTTATGAACTTGAGGTACCTATTGCTTTGTGATCTGAATACCAGGGCTGAACAGATTTTGTACTTGCACATTCTAGTATAGTTCTATAAATCTTAACACAAGACTAATCCTGATGAGTGGCACTGGAATTAATGTCATTCTAGTTCATATTCAATTCCAATTTTTACTCCATGCTAAGGAAAGCAAGACTTGAGCCCTGTTAGTGTGGAGTAGGTAGCAGTATCTTTTCTTCCCACCTATTTCTTGCAACATGTTCTTGTTTCCTGTAGGCATCTCCCCTTTGTCTGATCTGTTTGGTGACCTTAAGGTGTAAAAGCAGTTGCACACTCATTCAGACATGACCTCCAAAGGTCAGACAGACAGTGTTTGCATAATCCAGAATGGCACCTTTCTAGGCACATGTGTAGAACCTGTCTGGGCAGTTGCCTCGTTGTGTTCTGATTGACAATTGATATTATCTTGTCATTTATGGGACAATCCCTTGTATGCTCACTTGCTTTTCAAGGCCTCTGTCCCAGGCTAAGGCAGATGGTTACACATTAAGTTTCTGAGTGTTTGCTGTTGACATTGAAAAGGCTTTGCTTGGGTTGAAGTTAGCTGAGGAGCAAACAAACTGCTTGTCCAGACTTATTCGTAGATAGTAGGGCAGACATCCTGGCCTTGCTGGGACAGAGAGAGAATGCCAGGAGGACGCAGACCTTCTGAGGAGAACTTTTTCCCCGGTTAGTCATCAGGACATGGGTTTTTGTCCTTTTTTATTCCTCTTTTCATGCTGTAGCCAGGAAAACTCGCCCATTGTGAGCAGCAGGAGAACAGCAATTTAGCTCTGGCTGCAACATCTGCTTAGGGTCACTGTCCCTGGAATCCTCCATCTCCTGTTCTTAGAAAGAAACATTGATTTGTTTGCCATCTAAGAATGGGGTTAGATTACAAAGAAGCAGAAGGCAGGGGCAAGGAAACACTGGACAAGGGGAAATGCTGGCTTCTGCAGCAGGATGGGCTGGCATTCAGGGTGCTTGTTTGCAGATAAGTCATTGCACATTAACTTTAGGAAACGCAGATTAACATTCGGGCACTCAAAGGGAAATGAGCTCGATGAGCAGGCACTGTTTAAATGCAAAACTCCTGCCCATCTTTTTACTTTTCAAGGTCAAAGTAATGGCCTGGCCAAAAAAAATCGGTGCAGAGCTTCTCGCCATCAGCGGTCTGTTTGCCCTGTTCCCGTGTCTGCTTTCTGCAGAGCTGTGAAGCAGGAGGCTCACCGCCTCTTGGGTTTTCAGGAAGCTTATTCACACTGCAGAGAGGTTCTTGGGAATCTGGCTGCCTCTCAGCCCTCCTGCCTTTGGAACGTGAGTTCTTTGGAACTCTCCTCCTTTGGAGGAGCGACGCCAGCTCGTGTTTGGAGTATTCCTCAGGCCCAGGCAGCTAGGGAGCAGCACCTGCAGCATTCAGGCTCCAGAGGCTTCAAAACCAGTTAGGATCCCGCAGGTGACTGGTTGCAGACAAGCTGCAGAGCCCAGACAGAGGCTGCTTGATTGAGTTATCCCATATGAGGAGAGTAGAAATGCTTGGGTTACAGGTTTCATTTCAAACCATCGTTTTGCCCTTCCTGCTCTTCTCTTAGCTTCTTGTTCTAGCCTGTCCTGTCAGGGATTGTGTTGTCCATTTATCCAGCTCCTAAAAGCCATGCTTATTCTTTTTCTCATCAGCTGTGGCTGAGTTTTGCTGTTCCTGGTTTTGTTTTGTGGTTGGTTTGGTTGGGGGGGGTTTCCCTCCTTTTTTGTTTCCTGTTTGCTGGTTTCTTGGCAACAAATAGTGGCAAAACTGGAGAGTGCTTAGGAAAGATCATGTGATTTATGAGAAAGGCTGGGAGCTGCAGAGCTGACTAAAGCTGAGTGGTAGGAGGTTTGGCTTCAGGCAGAGGGAAAGCTATCAAACATGAAGAACTTTGCTTTTCTCAGACAACAAAGATTTATGAAGGCAAATACACCGCAACTGGGTGTGCACAAGCATCAGACCCTCCAGGTTTACCCTCCAGGTCAGAGCGAAATAGCACTCAAAGAATTTTCACCTGACTGCAGGGATTACGTAAACTTCATGTTCCCATTATTAGCTCTGATACAGTTTACGAGACATGGAGAAGATAATGTATGTTTTGAGTTGAGGGACAAGAGATAAGGGCCACAAATCAGTGTCCAGCAACTACCCTGCCAAAAGAAACATCACTAACTGAATATGGAAGACAGGTTGATGAGGAATGAAGTTAAACTAATGGTTGCTTTTGTCTCTTTATTGGTGTGTGGTGTCCTGCAATACATCCAGCTACTTCTGCTGAACCAGCCTGATGTTTTAGGGGAAAAAAGCATTGTAAGCTGAACTAATAGAGGAGAGGATGGTATGTTAGACCAGGTGGAAAGAGTTAAGTTTAAAGTCAAGTGTAATTGCACTCTACTGTAGCTACAACGATAGTTCATTTCTGTAGGTAACTTATTTGTACATACCACAAAGGAGTACCCGGTGCCAACAAAAGGCAGTTCAATCTTTAAGCATATTGGAATTTAATTTGACATCCTCAGGTCACGCTGACTTAAAAAATCAAGGGAGGAAGTGATGTCTATATACAGTTTATTGTGCTTGTACTTCATAGAGGTCTGTCAGGCAAGAGTGAGTCTTCTAGTTGTGGAAAGGGAAGTCTTCAGTATTGTGAGGTGTTGGCTTGGCAGCTTACAATTCAAAAGGTGCCAAAATGCTTCTGTATTGCCTTTCTTCATTTCAGTTCTGAGGTGGATAAAGTGCTAAGGATGCTTGGGTGAATGTGTGGTTTTTTTTCTTGTTAATGTTCTTGCTCTGAGACTGTTAGAGATACCATTGAGCTGATCAGTGAGCAGCTGTGATAAATCCTGAAAACTTACCATCTTTTGTGATAGCAAAATATGACCTGGCTAGAAAACTGTGATTCTTCTTCTGCTTTATCAGAGTTGATAGTTTAAATCAATGGAACTTGTCTTCTTAAATCAGCTTTTATATATTCTGAAAAGCCTGTCCCTGTTACTTCTAGTTAAGAGTCTGAATCTGAGGAGTCTAAAAAAGCCTTAAATTCTTTCCATTTTTACAATCTTACTGAGCCCCAAACTTGTTCACATGCTTCATGGACAAGCATCTTTGCATTGTTTATATGGAAGTGGTTTTATACTGAGGAGCTGGAAAGTATCATGGGGAAAGGAGAAGTTTGTTGCCTTTCTTTGTTTATATTCTTAGAAGATCATCTCAAAACCAGGCTAGATAATGGTGAGGACTCTTCAATTCGTTAGCCAGTTTGTCTCGGTTTAAATGCATTGCTGTTGATGCAGCATGAGGGTTCATTTACCGAATCTGCCCTGCTGCAGTTTAATCTTGTTATTTCTTGCCTGGTCCTCCAGGTCCACTGCAGACATTTTATCACTTCTTTTGCTGGTTTTTGAAGACCGTTCTTGGTCTTTGCTCTTCCGGCCCTAAATAAACCCTGTGCTTTTACAGATCATGTTTTTCAAGTGTCTTCTCATCCTTGTTGCATTCTTGTCAGGGTGCAGTGATTTGCATGGTCCTCAAGGTGCAGAGCTCAAAACTGGATGTAAGACCCTACCAGCAATGACATACAAATCATGAATTAATGCTGTTGCTTTATGATTCACGTATAAAAGTAACAATAAGCAGTTGCTTTGTGGAGCCTCAAGCAGAAGAAATCATTACTAATGTCAGCCTAAATTTTAAGTGTCTTTACATGAGAGAGGAGCAAGTACTTTCACAGGTAGTTGGCTCTTATGGCTTGTATGGGTTTGGGTAAAAAGCGAGGCACCTGTTTCGGCCCTGCAGCTTATGCTATGGGAGGGAGTTACTTTCACGGTAATTCTGCTTGCAGGAAGTTAATGATCCCATGTTTGTTGTTGTTATTTCCAGCTGCAAGACCTGGATTCCCAGAAGCAGCAGACATACACCATTTTGGATCTAGTGAGAACCCGAAATATCCTCACTGTCACGATTATGTCAGTGATTATTTGGTAAGCAAGCGTGGTTCAGGAGTATATAAGCACAAAAGCAGCAAACCAGTTAAAACCTGCTCTTTGAACACAAAGGTGTTCTGAAGAGATTCATACAAAACCAGCTCAAAAGCCAACAACCTGCTGGCTGAAGCAACAGAAATCTGGTTATGTAGGTTCTTAATCTCAGTAGCAGTCTAGAAACACATCTGGATTGTTATTCCTTTTTGAAGCAGTCAGGCATATCCTGAACTGAGCCAGAATCAGATGAGCTGGTGATGATGTGTGGGAATCCTGCCTTATATTGGGCCTTGGGGAATGCTTTTCTGACTGTAACAAAGTCTTCAAAGAAGAATAAGTCATGCCCTGTTCTCCGGTCAGAGAACTACAGGGGTCTGAACACATCCATGCTTGACTTAGGGGGGAGAATCTTCCTATCACTTTTGTGTTGTCTCTTAAAGGGATAAAGCTGCCTTTGACGTTTTAATCTGAGATTTCCCTAGACTTTCCTGCTGGCTGCTCTGTCTCCCTGCCGTCTTCAGCTGGGTTTTGCACTCGCTGAAGCCATCCTTTGACTGAACAGTTGTCATTTGCCTTTACTGGAAATCTCAGTGAAGCTGTAATTGCTCAGAGAAAACAGAGAGGGTAACTTACAGCCTGCCAGAGGCTATAAAAGTGAGGTTTAATTAGTGCATGTACCTGCAGTGTCCTAACCAAGAAGGTCTCTCAAGTGCTTTGGGGCTAACTAAGTTTATTTGCCACCTTTTTGAACAATGTTCCTGTGCTTTAGTGGGGCAAAGCTTTGGAGGTCAGTTCACAGAGCTGCCAGCACGTACAAGCTGATGTGGCTTTTTGGGTCAAAGGATGACTTGGCTAATATTTAAACCAGATTCCATTGCCCATCACCAAGAATATCAATTCAGTTTCCATATATTCTGCATTATGAACCAGAAGAGCTCTGGTAAAAGAGGGTAGTTGCAGGTTGCAGTGTTGCAGGTTGTTGCAGGTAGTTGCAGGTAGCAGTGTATCACCTTTACATATTGCCAAGTGTTTTGTTCATTTTGAGTACGTAGCAACCTTTACACTAATCCCTTTGTTGGGTTTGCATCAGGGAGGAGGAAGTTTGGCTTCTTCTCACCCTGGGGTGTGTAAATACCTCTAGAGGTTTTCTACAAAATGTAGAACTGTGTCAAGATCTGCCAATGTGATAAACTGAGACAAACTGCTGCTGTTCCAGCAAGCACAGCTTATTGTGTGTAGAAATAACTGCTAGGAGCACAGTGTTGTGGGAAACACCGAGTAACTACCTCTGAGAAGAATAGCTGTAGCTGGCAGGGCACACTCAGCAGCGGGGGGTCACCCTCAGCTGTATGACTTCATACTTCCCCAGGTACAATGCAACTTATTTTAAGCAATTGGACCATGGAGGCTCTTCCATGTGAAGTGAGGCAGAGGAAGAACTTACCTTTTGTCAGTGATTCACGTTGTGCTGTGCAGTGATTTTGCTCCAGTTCTGTTCTAACACACATGCTGAAGGAGATGAAGTGCTGAGTGCTTTGTACACACCATTGCACCTGGACATGTCCTGAGCCAGTGCCCATTATTTCCTTGTTTATTGTGTGTTGCTGGTGAAGCATGACCTTCTCTTCCCAGCATCTCCTAAGACACGACAGGGTTTGTCTCTCAGGCCAGTTGTGTGTTTCTGTTGCTCGTGTGGGAGCCAGCTCTCCTCTGGCAGCAGCACAATTAAGGTGGCAGTGTTCCTGGCCCCCAGGCTCTGTCCTGCTGCACTGACCAGCCCAGGCACCAAGCCATGCAGATGTGGCTTGGATACTGCTCTGCCAGCCTGGGGCATGGCAGAGAGAATCCCCGATTGTTTGGGTCTGCTGTGATGGTGTATTCCTTCTCTCTGACTTTATACACAAAGCATGGAGGGTAACGACCCAGAAACAATGTTCTTCACCCAGAGCTTCCTGGTAAACATAATGAAGAGCTATGGTACACCACAGCAGCAGTAAAATTCGGTAGTCCAGACTTTCAGTTTAAGACTATAACTACTAGTAACAGGAACCGCTGTATCCCCACATTAGGAATGATCATCATCTGTCTCTCGGGGTATGGAATATATGATACTGATATATGGAGGAATACATGAGAAGTAGTCAGCCCCTCTCCATCAGCACAGTAAGCAGAGACAAATGAGATAGATAAAAGTGGTAAGTGCCCAGAGCTTCCTCGCGGGGTCTGAGCAAGAATGTGATGGACAGTTGCACAGTCATGCAATGGCATCAGAAAAGATGTTATGACCTCTCTAGCTGAAGGACCATGCAGCACCTATGACTGTGGGCTCATAGACCTGTGCCTCAGCAAGGCTAGCAACAGCTCTGGAGTTACCTCATTGTGGTAATGCTGAATAGGATATTTTTAATCTTTGTAAATATATTTCATTCTTTGAGTTCAAGAGCAACTTGGAAGATAAAAAGCATCAGCACTATTAAATTGCTGTCTTGCTCTTTCTGAAGTTGGCACTTCAGCTGCTTCAGAGGTGAAAGAATCTGGCACATGCTGAATTTGCCTTCCGGAGTGGTTTCTGTGCTTAACAGATGTAACAGAGGTTCACAGCAGCCTCAGGAAGAAGAGAGATTAGTGTGATCCTGTTATTCTGCTTCTTTCAGGATGATCATCTCTGTTGGTTATTTTGGACTGTCTCTTGACACACCTAACCTGCACGGAGATGTCTATGTGAACTGCTTCCTCTCGGCAGTGATTGAAGTTCCAGCCTACATTATTTCCTGGCTGCTGCTTCGAAATCTCCCGCGACGGTACTCAATGGCTGCTGCGTTATTCTTGGGAGGCTGTGTTCTTCTCTTCATTCAGCTCGTGCCTTCACGTATGGAATCGTTAGTTGATCTCAAATATGTATGGTAGATGAAGTGCAGTACCCTGCGCTAGGCAGATGTGGAGGAAAAGTGTCCTGAGGGGGACTAAATACAGATGTTCATTTCCTGTCTTTGTCCCTTGGTTCTCCGTGCTGCTGCACAAGGAGCTCACACAACATGTCAATTCAAATACATTTTGAAAGGTGGGTCATTGGCTTTGTGGTCTGTTGGGATTAGCATTGTAGTCCAGATTTGCCCTTCATGCACATCCCTCACAAGGTGCCCTGGTATGGTCCAAGTGTAAAACCAGGACTAGACAAACCAGACTTTGATAGGAGATTACCAAGGGGCTGCAGGACTTACTTCCCAAGCAGCTGTCAATGACTGTGTCTTTATGGCTTGTTTCAAGAGTTATATTCAAGGGAGTCATTGTGGAAGCATTTTTGCTTGGCGAAGATGCTTGTACTGAATTGGTGTCAATAACTAAGATAATGTTTGGCAACTGGAAAGGACAAAATCACATGTACTGGATATCAAACCATATGTATCTTCAGGACAGTTAGATTAATAGGGTTATGCACTCATTACTGATAATGATATGGAATATGATGGGGGTTGCTGTTGCTTAGCACTTGTTTATGCTTTGATATTTGTAAACAAGAGAATGCGCAAGAGCTGCCTTGCTTATGTTATACAGGTAATAGATGTGTTGTGAATCAATTGCACACTAATACGATCTGTTTTCATTTTCAACTCTGTCCCAGTTAAAGGCAACCCAGCTTCCTATAATTAAATTATTGACTTGCAGCTGAGAATGTTAATGAGAAACCAGAGCAGGAAACCAAAAATAACTTCTTTCAAATGTTTAACTTGGTTCACTTTATTAAAAAGGGGTAGAGAGCAATAGCAAGGATCTGAAATCTGAGAGGACCTCTCCCATTATTGCTCTGTTCTCCTTATTCTTTGCTTGGCAGGAAGCCCCATGCCCAAGAGGAAGTTAAAATGTTGAGTCCTAAGAATTAAGAATTAAAACATAAGAACATTGCCCATGTTTGTAGAGATCTACAGGGGAAAAAAGATGCCAGACACTGTGATGAATTAGGCAGGAGTTACACAAACGTAACGGAGTTGAGAGATGCCATGAATTGTCAGAGCTTTATTGAAGTTCTTACTGCGTTTCGATTTCAGATATTCGTGCACTATCTATTCTGCTGGTGATGTTGGGGAAATTTGGGATCACATCTGCCTTTTCAATAGTTTATGTTTACACGGCTGAGCTCTACCCAACAGTAGTGAGAAACATGGGAGTTGGAGCGAGTTCTATGGCCTCTAGATTGGGCAGCATCCTCTCGCCTTACTTCGTTTACCTCGGTAGGTAATCTCCTGTGGGGGGGGGAGATGCTGGTGGATGGAAAGCAGTACTTTCTGCCCACATCAGTGTCTTGCCTCTGCAGGTCATTGGGCTTTTCTCCTGCTCAAGAAATGCTTTGAAGACTCACAATCTGACTGAACAGGGACAGCTCTTACAGCTGTTGTTTCCTGGTCTCTTGAGTTCCTTAACCCACATTTATAACAAGAATGCTTTGAACACCAGACTATGAGGGGGGCTGGTTGGGTTGTTTTCTACTGAAGGCATAAGTCTTGCATGGATAAAGCCCTGTACCTAGGTACAAACATCACCAGCGACTTGGAACTGATACTAGCTTGCTTGTTTGTTTAATGTATTCTGCTAGGTGCCTATGACCGATTCCTGCCTTACATCTTGATGGGGAGCCTTACTGTGCTATCAGGAATTCTGACTTTATTTCTGCCAGAAAGCTATGGAATGCCTCTTCCAGACACCATTGATCAAATGCTGTTGGTGAAAGGGTAAGTATCACCGTGTCACTTTCTGATCTTAACACATCTGTTCTCTATATGGAGAAGGGGAATGGACTTCCCCAAGTATTGCCATATTCCTCTTCCCAAGTGTGTATGTTTTGGACATCTCAGCTCCAAGTTTATCATTTTACTCTGAAGGCTGAAGAGAAGTCCATGAATGCACTTAAGTGTGTTGCTTTGTAGGGACACTTTGTGGGTTATAATCTATCTTCCTAGGTTCTAAAAGTACTGGGGAAGGGCTGAAGTCTTCCGGTTTAGTTAAACTGACCTAAAAATGCATTGAGAGCCTTTGACCTTTTGCCACTGCTCTGAAGGTGGCACATGAGCATACACCTGGTGTAGGAAAGGGACCTGTCCAACTGAAGCCAACAGGACGGTGAAATCAGGAGGCTGTAATATCAAATAGGGCTCAGGGTATCAAAGATTTTTTTTCTTCTGTTCCCCATCTATTTTTTAAGTGATTTTTCTTTCTTTTTTTTCTGTATTTCCTTTTCTTTTTTTTCCCAGATTAGAATACAGACCTGCCTCTAGAAACAAAAGGGATTCCAAGGAGGAAGAAGAAAATCCGGATATCTTTAAAAGCACAGCTTTTTGATGGAACTCCTGTGTGCTTCCCTGGTGGAGTGGAAGTTAAATGGACTTTTTCTTCTAAAATGCATTCTAGAAAGGGCTAGTGGCAACACTTCCTGTAATTTTAACCTTATTTATTAATTTAAACACCGTGTTCCATACATTCTCTTTTTATATGAGCAGCAGTAGTGTGTAGCCTTCAGTGAGGTTTGTCAGCCACAGCTGGTTTAATAGAGCAGTACCATGAACAGTATCTGAGCAATCCTGTGTGTAGTTCAGCTGAAAGATGCTTGAAAATGAGTTCAGGGGCTGGCAGGTACCTGGATCCCTCAGTGAACCTTCCCCATAGCTAATGCCCATCAAGAAGTCAAAATTGCCAGACAAAGCTGCTAATCGGGTTTGATTCCTGACCTTCTGTCTCTGGACAGGAAACTTATTTATTAAGTGGAGGTGACGAGAACATGCCCCTGATCTCACTCAAATGACTTTGCACATGCTGAGTTTGTTACCAAATTCAGGAAGATGCAGAGAAAGATTTTGAGAGTGAACTGGAACTTGGTGTGTTCTCACTCGACACAGATGGGAAGGGCTGTCTTGCACAAACTCTTTGTAAGCACTGAAGCTTTGCTCACGAAATTCACTTGATTCCAATGCTGGTTTTTGACTCTACCTGCATGGTGAATCTGTTTACATCTGGCCCTGCCTGTGGCCTGCTTCCAGGCCAGACTTACTTTAAATGATGCAGGTTTTGTCTGTGTGTGGAGGGAGCGGTGGTAGTTGGTTGTTCCGCTTTGATGGGTGGTGGACGTTTTGTGCCTGTTGTTTTAACGTCTTCTGTGCAATTTGGATGATGGAAACAATTCTCCTGTCCTTGCTCTGTGCTTTTCACACACGTGCACATTGACACGCACACAATTAATATGTTTAGAGCTATGTTTTGTGTTAATCTATGGCACTGTATTCGCCTCATGGTGGAACGTACTGAGAACAAACTTCAGAACATGGTTCTGAGCACTCGTGATTCTCAGGTGCCAGCACTACAGCTACTGTGAGGTCTGTTATTTCACTCAGCTCTCATGTAATCACTGAATTGTTCTCAGCCTGTTTAAAGAAAGAGATCTTGTTGACAATCTGCCAAGAAATTGTTCATTGAGTCATGGGAGCACCTTTGGCATTACTTGTGTTTCTTTAAATACATGCAATGTATCTGTACACCCCATCTCGTTTGTGCTGTTCTGATTATACTTTGACAGATGTGAATGGTGAAAGATTTCTCTCTTATGGCACTTGTCTGTATTTTGTTCTGTCTTGTTGAGACTTAATAAACAGAGCCTAAACCTTTGTAGCCAAAGCTTTTAAGGGCCTTACTTTGCTGCGGGACCTGGCTGCGGGAGGTGTCATAGAACCCCAGCCTGGTTTGGGTTGAAGGGACCTTAAAGCTCCTCCAGCTCCAGCCCCTGCCACGGGCAGGGACCCCTTCCACTGGAGCAGCTTGCTCCAAGCCCCTGTGTCCAACCTGGCCTTGAGCACTGCCAGGGATGGGGCAGCCACAGCTTCTCTGGGCACCCTGTGCCAGCGCCTCAGCACCCTCACAAGTCACAGACACGACCAGACTGGTTCTGTCTTCTGAATACAATAGGCATTGGCTGATTCCCGTCTCTCATTAACCAGGACTTTGATTCCAGCAGGCAGACTGATGTGTGCCCTTGGGATTGCTTGTTGCAGAAACAAGAAAGCTGAAAACACTGTATATAGTGGTTTGTTTGCTTAAACTTCCTACCAGTGTCTTGAGCTACAGGGTTTGCTCCCCTTTCCCTGCGTTTTCTCCCCTACTTGTTCAGTACTTTGGTTTCTGGATACAGCAGGAAGTTGCCCGGTGGTACCAGCTCATACCCTCAGCTCTCCCAAGGAGAGAAATCCAAACGCTTGGGCAGGTTCAGTGTCGCTTCTGTTCAAGTTGACAGGTTTAAGATGCAGCGCGGGGGTTTGAAGCTAGTGCAGAAATACAGGATGGATTTTGCAAGCCTCGCTGCACATCATGCAGTTACATGGCGGGAGAGTGCATTAACAGCCGGTCTCCCTTGCCCAAAAGACATGATGCGATTTCTCAGGCCTAGCAGCTTCTTTGAAATACTCATTGCAAACCTGAAAGAGCCTGTTTTAAACCCTAAAACGAGGTTCTCAAACCGTATTTCTAGAGGCAGGAACATTAAGAAGCTGCTGCTTTTCTGTGTGTTGCAGGAGAGTTATCTGATAACCGCAGGAATCTGATGCAAAGCGCATTGAGCTCCGACTTCCTTGTAATGGATGCACTTGCCAGTGTAAACAACTGGGGCCTGTGAGCCTCTTCCTGTAAACTGCTTCAGAAAACAATCCTGAAATGGAAGATCCCCGCTTCCCTGAGACAGGAGCGAGTATGGGAATTCCTGTCCTAAGGCACAGAGCCCATTTAAGGTCCAATTGAGCTCTTGATTCTTATCCACTGTTCTCTCCAGGTATGTGCCTTGACAGAGGGACTTTTGTTCTTGCATATTTAAGTATTGTGATGTTTACTAAAGAGGGAGAGGGGAAGGAATTGGGTTTTTTTCTGGCAAAAAGGGGAATTTCCTGGGTATGACTAATGCCACCAGCACAATGAAAAAATATGGTGGGATTTTCCTTGCTTATGTTTTGAAAAGTATGAGTCCGAAACATGAGCTGTATTTAATGTGGCATCATGGATACCTCTGTAATTCCTTTTCTATCCTGCTCTTTTCATGTTTATCTCTAAAACAAGGGTCTTGTTCTCCTGAGTAGGCACAATCTGGCTCATAGGTATCGCCGAAAAGTTGAAGGAACTTAGGTGGGCGATCTGTGTGCAGATGAAAGGTCCGGATCGTGCCACTGGCAAATGTGAGTGGCATCAGTGCTGGCAAGAGGTAAGGCTTGTAGCACTAAGCATGGTGGTACCTGCAGAATGAAGTCCTGGTGCTGCACCGTGCCTTGAATCCCGATGGGAGTCACACACATTGTCCCTTTGGTAAAGAGCTGATGGGGTTTGGTACCGGTATCTGATTGCTCCCGAACACTGGTCTTGCCTGGTGTGTGCTGGCTGAGGCAGAGGGGCTGCCCTCTGGGGAAGTCAATGCTTTTGCTGCTGTTATCCTCAAAGAAGCAGCGAGTGATGCCTTGTAAGGGGAGAGGGACAGGATTTACCTTTGCAAGAGGCTTTGTGATAAATCTGTGAGCTGCTGCTGCTGTGGAGGAAGGGAGTTCTGCTTCACAGGCTCACCACAGAGACTTCCCTTTAACGCTCTGCGGGGCCCTGAGCGCAGTAAGCACGCGGGGACACTGATGCTCTGTGCAAATAAACACCCATTTCAGGATCTGTAGAATAGAACCTTGATCCTGGCAGTTGTAAATGGTTTATTAAAGCCTAGAATGGGCTCAGGCATCACAATGCCTTACTTACAAATGCCCTCGGGGTACTTCAAACTAGGGGCATCCACAGCCTTGTGTATCGAAAGATGTAGAAATGTCTTTAAGAATGTAAATGTTCCTACCTGTAACTAGACTGATTCTTGAGGGTTTTGTAGAAAAATTACTGTTATTTGTAAAACTCAGAATAAAATCCTCTGGAATTATCTTAAAATGGAGCGTTCTCATATGGGGTATTTTACATCTTCATGTTTTTGGGGTGTTTTACATCTTCATGTTTTAGGACATTTTGCATAGCAGAGCTGCTTCATTTTTGGTGATCTTGCAGGCTTTACCTTCCTTGCTCTTGTATGATTTATAATGACTGCTTTCCAGAATTCTTTTGTTGAATACTTCTCTAAGCCAAGCGATGGCCTGAGACAACCCGGCTGGTGACAAAGTCCCACATAGGCACTGCCTCGTTGCCCCCATGGTGGGATGGGGAGAGGAATCAGGGAAAAGGTAAAGCCTGTGGGTTGAGATAAGATCAGTTTAATAACTCAGATAACATCCTCTATTGTGGGATGCCCCTTTGGCTGGCTCAGGTCAGGGGTCCCGGCTCTGCTCCCTCCTGGCTTCTTGTGCTCTTCCTCACTGGTAGTGTTCAAGGCCAGGTTGGATGAAGCCTTGGGTGGGATGGTTTAGTGTGAGGTGTCCCTGCCCATGGCAGGGGGTTGGAACTGAATGATCTTAAGGTCCTTTCTAACCCAAACCATTCTATGGAGGACTGGAAGTCCTTGATCAGGGTAAAAGCTACTTAGCAACAGCTAAACCATGGGTGCATTATCAGCATTGTTCTCAGACTAAAGCCAAAACACAGCACTGCACCAGCTACTGGGAAGAAAATTCACTCTATCTTAAGGTCCTTCCCAACCCTAACGGTGCTACGATTCTGTGATCCCAGATGAAACAAGCACACAAGCTGTGCAGACATCACTGCTCCATTCAGTCTGGGGGGTTCCCCTCCACGTGCAGCATTCAGCTGTGTGCCCGTGGAGAAGCAGCAGTACCACCAGCACGGTCAGCTCAGTTTGGTGCATTGGATGTTTAAGAAACAAGTTGGGGGTTCTCCCCCTCTGCTGCTCTCTGTGAGACCCCCCCCCTGCAGTCCCGATCCAGCGCTGGGGCAGCAGCACAAGAGGGACGTGGAGCTGCTGGAGCGAGGCCAGAGGAGGCCATGGAGCTGCTGCGAGGGCTGGAGCAGCTCTGCTCTGGAGCCAGGCTGAGGGAGCTGGGCTGGGGCAGCCTGGACAAGAGCAGCCCCACGGGGAGCTGCCAGCAGCGCTTGTGCAATCCCTACCGGCCACTGGCATCCAGGGCTCAGCCCCTCCTTGCTCTTCCCCTTGCAAACCACCCCAGGAATGTGACATCCCCGCAGCCTGCAGCAGCCTGTGTGCTGCGGGGCTGCTTGGATTTGGGGTCATTCTTCTGTGGGGGGGGCTGTGAGGTGCATTCTGCACAGCCCTGTGTGGAAACGAGTGCTCCTGTGAAGAGAACCGTGGAATCCCAGGTTGGAAGGGACAATAGGGGTCATCTGGTCCAACCTTTCGAGGCAAAGCACAACCTAGGTGAGGCATCCCAGCGCCATGTCCAGCCAAATCTTAACAGCGTCCAATGCTGGGGAATCCACCACTTCCCTGAGGGGATTATTCCCATGGCTGATTGTTCTCACTGTGAACAATTTCCCCCTTGTGTCCAGTGGGAAAACACCCCAAAACAGGGGCTGTGCTCAGAACCCCCTGCGCTACCTGCTGCTGGCTGCTTGGTACAGCTTTACTTCGAGGCAAGGTAAATAACAGGAGTGATAAGCAGGAAATGCCAAGATGAGGGATTACATTCCTGGAAAAACCAGCCCTGAAGCATGCAGTCATTCCCTGGAGCGTGCAGAAGGACTAGAGCACAACATCTGGGGAGGATCTCTCCAGCTGTGTTGGATGGGGAAGCTCTTTCACTGTTGGCTCCCTGCTTCTGAGGCACCTTAATTGTGACCACCTGGAGGGCTTTTTGGCCCTGGGGTGAATTGACTTGATTCCCTTTTGATTTATCTATTAATTGTCCTCAGCCATCAGAAATCTTGTGGCTCGGGTAGTTCTTTCCAAGCTTCCAGTGTTCTTACAGCTCCTGCTGACACTTGCAGTCAGGGCTGGCTCAAAGGAGTTCTCCTGTTGGGAGGCCGCTGTTTTCCCATGTTGCTCCCCACATCCCAAGCACCCCACATCCCAAGCACCCCATCTCCCGGTCCCAAATCAACGCCCCTCACCCTCAGGCGCCGGCTCTTTCGCATCTCGAGGGGTGCTGGGCTGCGGTCCCTCTGCCTGCTGCGGGTCATGGCGAGCACCGGGATGCAACGGCCTCGGTCGGAGCCAGGCGGGCGAGGGGAGGCTCTGACCCAGCGCCCACCGCGGTGCCGCCGCTCCGGGTTCCGCCCCGGCCAGAGCCGAGCCGCCCGCAGCCCCTTCCCCTGAGGGCGGCCGCGGCCGGGCCCGGCCCCTCTGCGCAGGGAAAGGGAAAGCGAAAGGAGCCCGGGGCCGTTGCGGAGCGGGGCCGGGCAGCGGGAGGTAAGCGGCGGACCCCGCGCAAGCCGCGCTGCGGGGAGCAGCGGGACCGGGCTGCGGGAGCCCGGGGGAGCATCGCGGACGGAGCTGGATGCTGGAGCGGGCGCCGGGCTGCGGGGTCAGGGGAGATGCGGCCCCGGCTCCCGTCGTGGCTCCGCGGTTCCCTCCTCCTCCCCCGCCGCGGGTGAGTGTGAGCGCGGCTGAAATCAGCGCTGCTTCTGCCGGTCAGGCGGTGCTAACGCTTCCTCCGTCCCTGCCCGCTGCTCTGCCCGGCGCTGCCGGGGCTCCTCGGGGCTGGAGCTGTCCTTCATGTACGTGCCCCCGGAGCTAGCAGGGCTGCAGGGAGCCGGGCACTGCTGCCCCGTGCTCAGGGAGGTTCGGTTCATCCCACTCCAGGTGCCTGGGTTTGAGTTTCTCGTTGCTTTTAACTCTGCCAGTGTCAGTTGTTTGAGCTGAAAGTGTTCCGTCCTGGATGCGCGCCTCAGCTTGGCTTCCATTGCTGCATCTATTGATCCTAGCCCAGCCAAGAGGGGAGGCAAGGGCTGACCCTTGTGACTCAGGCGGCCGTGGTGGTGGTGATCTCTCCTTGGAGCAGCGCTGCCTGCCCCGCTTTCCTCTGCTCCGAGCGAGGAATGTGCCTTTGGGAAGGAAGAACAGATTTTGTTGCCCAAGTGTAAGATGATTTGCACATCCTATGAGCTTTAATTCCTCCGGTTTATGTCAGGTCAAGTAATGATTGTAGCTCTGGTGCCTTCCGCTGGGGACTGCAGAGGGCAGTGGCACCCGCAAGACACCCGTGGCCCCGGGTGCTGCTGCAGGAGCTGCCCAGAGCAGCGCCTATCGGCTGGGGAGAGCCCTGGGCAGCAGCGTGTGGGTCACTGCGGCCCTCACTGGGGCTGCCTTGCTCTAAGGGAGGTCTCTGCGGGTTATTGTGTGTGCTGGGGGCTGTCCCGGTGTCCTCTGTGCTGCCACTGCCTGGCTGTGGCATTGGGAATGTCCCTTCCAGACAAGACACAAATGAGGGTGCTGAAGCGCTGGCACAGGGTGCCCAGAGAAGCTGTGGCTGCCCCATCCCTGGCAGTGCTCAAGGCTCGGTTGGACACAGGGGCTTGGAGCAAGCTGCTCCAGTGGAAGGGGTCCCTGCCCGTGGCAGGGGTTGGAGCTGGAGGAGCTTTAAGGTCCCTTCCAACCCAAACCAGGCTGGGATCCTATGATTCTGACACCCACCGTGATGCTTCCCTTACACTGCCCTGATGGCAAACACCATCAGCTGTCCAGCAGTGCAAAACAACCTCGGTCAGGCCCAGCACTGCTCAAAAGCTGGTATGAGCCAAGCGCAGTGCGCTTCTGCCTTGGTGTGAATTAAAAAGGCTGCAGGGCACCCTGAAGAGCTTCCAGGTCCTGAGGAGTCCTGGAAGAAGAGCAGCAGCTCTGAGAGGTCTTTGAGGAGCAGCTCAGGTTGAGGATATGGGGCTGCTGGTCCTATTGCAGCTGCCAGGAGAAACGAATGCACTGAGTTCAGCTTTACCAGTCTGATCAAAGTCTTGTGCCAGAGCATTGCCCTGAGCACTTGGAAGCGTGCGTGGTTTATGTCCAGCCTCTTTGCCTTCCTCCGCACTTCATTTTGCTCAGCTCCTTTTCCCTCACCGGCTGGAAGTGCAGCTTGCGCTTGTCCCTTTTCCTCCATGGGCTGTTCCTCTGTTGTTGTTTAAGCCCAGTGCTGGCTGTACCCGATCGCTGTGCTGTGTGACACATAGCCCTTGCCAAGCTTGTGCCCACCGTGACTGCCTTAGCCTTGGGGCCCAGACCTCCAGTGCCATCACGCATCTCACAAAGCCTGGGCATGGATCCTTGTTGTTTCTGCCCATTTCTTTTCCCTCTGGAAGCCAAAGGCAGCCTCAGGCAGTGGCTTTGAGATGTTGGGCGGCAGCCACATCTCTTCCTTGTCCTGTGACCCTTGCACAGAGCCCATTGACTTCACCCTTGTGTTGGGTTTATCCCCAGGGCTAGAGGTCAAGTTCAGGCTGAGGAGAGGAAGAGCAGGTTCTTCCATCTAGAGCTCAGGTATGCCAGCCCTGCAGTCGTTCTTCAGCAGATTAATGAAGATTAGTCCAGCTAGATACCATGCTGTTACTTGCCAGGCGCTGCTGTGATGTGACAGCAAAGAGCTTTAACATAGGCTGCAGCATGGAAACACATGAAAACACAACTGGCTTTGGTTCTGTGCCACTCTTGGCCCCATAACGTATGTCGGCAGCATCACGGGGCTTCCTTTCCTTGGTGACTCGGGGGGTTGTGGTCGCCTTTTCGTCACGTGTGGTAGGTCAGGAGCTTCAGCCTCCTGCCCCATGTTTGTCACGGCTTGTTCAAGAGCTGACACCCGTCCCACCCTTTCCTGTCTCATCTCAAGCTGCCGTCGCAGCCCCACTTATCGCTGCACAGCAGCCGTGGATGTGTGCCAAATACAGCCCCAGCCTGGGCCAGCTCCGCTACAACAGCTTAAAATAAACCAAATAGAGTTGTTCCTATTAAATGCTCCAGGCTTTTCAGTGGAAGGTGCTGTGGAGCACTGCCGGGTGCCAAATGCAGAGCTGCGAGACGGGAGGAAGCCTGGAAGGGCGGTTGTGTGTATAAGAGATGGAGAAGAGAGGTTTGCAGAAGTGGGCCAGGTCGGGTGGGGAAAGCACGGGTGGGTTTGATTGAAGAAACAAGCAGAGATGATGTCAAGAGCACTCTGCCCTCGCTAGGCTGTGGTTGAGGGAGGGAAGAGCAGGTTCTTCCCCCCCGAGCTCAGACACACTCGCCCTGCAGTCATTCTTTAGCAGATTAGTAAAGATCAGCCCGGTTTGATACCGTGCTATTACTTGCCTGGCGCTGTTGTGCCTTGCAGAGGTCCAGCGGAGCCAGCGCCTGCTGCTGTGGGATCACTCCTCCCGTATCTCCCCGCTGGGTCGGTGTCTGAGGGCAGCCAAAGGAGCCTCTGTTTACACATGAGATGAGTTTATCGCGATACACAGCTCCTGTAGCCACATTTCGCTGCCCAGTTCATGCTGTGCAGGACGGAAGTTGCATTCATGAGTGCAGTCACTTGCTCTGCTCATGAGCCCGTCAATCCGCACTAATCCATCGATGTATCTTCTATTCCTCCTCCAGCAATGCCACCCTTGCGGAGGTCCCTTCCAACCCAAACCACTCTAGGACTTTAGCAAAGTATATAGAATCATAGAATCATAGAACAGTTGGGGTTGGAAAGGACCTTAAGATCATCCAGTTCCAACCCCCTGCCATGGGCAGGGGCACCTCACACTAAACCATGGCACCCAAGGCTTTGCCCAACCTGGCCTTGAACACTGCCAGGGATGGAGCACTCACAACCTCCCTGGGCAACCCATTCCAGTGCCTCAGCACCCTAACAATATCCCCAACTTATCCTTGTGCTGCTAAGGTTAAGAGCCCAAATAACTCTCTGCCCGTTAAGACTGTGCCCCTGCAGGAAGGGGAGTGCCTTGTGTGACTTTACTGACCTTAGTGGTCCAGAGAAAAGCCTCAGGGCAGCTTCTGCTCTCTTCTTTACCAGCTGTTGGAGGCGATGGTTTCATGGGTGAGATGCTCTTGTTTCAAGTGAACCCTACTGAAGGAGGTTTTACACAAGTTACACAGCTTCAGCGGTGTTCCTCTGGTGCACAATTCATTAACCCGGTGATTAAGCTGAATCAAGCTCGCTTGCCACTTGCTTTCCCTTACAAGTGCCTTGTTTTCTGTCAGCAAACTGGCATGACCCAAGGGCTGCAAAACCAGTTCTGCCACTCGTTTACGGGAAAGGGTTCATCTCATTTACGGTAGATGTTCTCTTAACTTCACTGTGTGAAGCAGAGGTGCCTGCTGGCACCTCGATGTGAATCAGCAGCTTTGCTCCTGACTCTACAGATGAAACAGCTTTTGCCTCATCCGATGGTGGAAGGTGCAGAGCGGGGAAATCCGGCCTCCCTTGTGCATCTGGACCAAACCCCTGGGAGATGCTGCAGCAATGTGTCCACGTCCCACTGTGTCCACAGGCAGGTCCCACAGTTTAGGAGTTACCAAGGTGCATGAAAGGTGACCACACCATTGGGCTTTTGAGAGTGAGAGTACACCAGAAGCCTGAAAACAGAATTTGGTTTTAATCTGGAGAAAATGGAGTTTTATTGGTCTCCATTTATCACATTTCTGTCTGTGCAGACTTTTGGAGTTAATGATTTCCAGAGGATATTGGCCCCCAGATGGGATGCACAGTGGAAAGGTTGCATTAGTGTTTACTGTCACTAGAGCAGCAGCGTGTGTGCTGGCTCCTTTATGCAGCCGCTGCTTTCTGCTCCCCGCTTGCCTCGGCCCCTGACTTTCTGCTGCTGAGGAAGTGGCTTTGCGGAGCAGCCCCATTGCAGGTCGAGTGATGTGATTTTGCTTCTAGTGATCTGTTATTAGATCGAGTGGATGTGCAGCAGCAAGATGGCACTGGAAGTGTTCAGGGTTGGACAGAGCTTGGAGCAACCTGCTCCAATGGAAGGTGTCCCTGCCCGTGGCAAGGGTTAGAACCAGATGAGCTTTAAGGTCCCTTTTGAAACAAACCAGTCCATGACTCTGTGATACCCATCTGCTTTTAACGCACATTGATAAGTTGCTGTTTATCACCTGTATCTGGTTTTGTCAATGTATTATGCTGTGGTTTAAGTCTTTTTGTTGCTGATGGATGACGAAACATGCCTGGATGCAGCAGGCTCTTGTGAGGTTAGTGATGATGGAGATGGCTGGAGCTGGTGTAACTGAACTGATTGTATGCCCCTTATGAGGGAAGGGTGACTGAAAACGACATAAAACAGGCAGGCATTGGAATTCCACGTGTGGTATTTGCATGGATCAAGGTTCCCTTCTGTGAGCCTTTCCTGGGGGAGCAATGCCACCTCTGCTCCTTGGCAAGGATGGACCAGCTCCCCCAGCCCCATTTGCAGCCCAGGCAGTGCCACGGCTGCTGCTGCTGAGAGGGTTTAACTGAGCAGTGGAGAAAACAACCTGTGTTTGGGCTGAGATAATGGGGCAGAGAAGAGATTAGATAGAGAGAAAGGATTGTTCTATCCATTCAACCCTTGGAGTTCAGCCCCCAGGCGAAGCCAGAGTGGGTGCAGGGAGGAGGATCCCGGGGCAGGAGCAGTGCTGCTGCTGCTGCTCCATTTCTCTTCCTCACTAACATGCACTAATTTTTGCGCCCTGACATTTTGGCCTCCCTTTCAGGAGGAAAAGGCACAGCCAAAAGCCTTTTGAGGAGGTCAGGAGCCGCAGCAGCAACCATTCTATTTTGAGAGTCTTTTCTGGCACAATAAACAGCATTGTATGAAATAGCCCATACTTCCCATGTAGCCGTTGCATCACCTTCCTCTGCACAAGCACTGTGGGTAATAAAAGTTGAGTGTGTGACAACCTGCCCATAACAGCATAAATACAGCACAGGAAGGTGCTCTGAAAGAGCTGCCTCTAAAAGAGCTTTAACTTGTATTACCCACCGCTGTAACTGGTTGTATTGGTTCCAGTAGATGAAGAACAGTGCACTGTAATAGTGTGGGAGTGTCCCACAGGTACTTTAAGCTGGAATCGCCTGCAGAAAAGCCCTTCCTCTCTGCCCTTCCTAAGAGCTCCTGCCAGCCCTGGGCATCCCTCTCCAGCTGGCACATATTGGATGGGGCTTGGAGCAAGCTGCTCTAGTGGAAGGTGTCCTGCCCATGGCAGGGGTTGGAACTGGAGGAGCTTTAAGATCCTTTCCAACCCAAACCAGTCTGGGATCCATTGAGCTTACATTAGTTAAGTGAAAGTGAGGAAACAGAAGCAGAGTGTGCACTCGCAGCCCGGAAACCAACCGTATCCTGGGCTGCATCAAAAGGAGCGTGACCAGCAGGTCCAAGGAGGTGATCCTGCCCCTCTGCTCTGCTCTTGTGAGACCTCACCTGGAGCATTGTGTGCAGTTCTGGTGTCCTCAGCATAAAAAGGACATGGAACTGTTGGAACAAGTCCAGAGGAGGCCACGAGGATGATCAGGGGACTGGAGCACCTCCCGTATGAAGACAGGCTGAGGAAGTTGGGGTTGTTCAGCCTGGAGAAGAGAAGGCTGCGTGGGGACCTCAGAGCAGCTTCCAGTACCTGAAGGGGGCCTATAGGGATGCTGGGGAGGGACTCTTCGTCAGGGACTGCAGTGACAGGACAAGGGGTAACGGGTTCAAACTGAAACAGGGGAAGTTTAGATTGGATCTAAGGAGGAAATTCTTTCCTGTGAGGGTGCTGAGGCACTGGAATGGGTTGCCCAGGGAGGTTGTGAGTGCTCCATCCCTGGCAGTGTTCAAGGCCAGGCTGGATGAAGCCTTGTGTGGGATGGTTTAGTGTGAGGTGTCCCTGCCCATGGCAGGGGTTTGGAACTGGGTTATCTTGAGGTCCTTTCCAACCCAAACTATTCTGTGAGTCTATGATTCAATCCAACAGTCTGTGATTCTGCATTTTCCAAGCAGCTGTAGCGCAAACTCCCACTCCTCTCCATCCACATCCCGAGCTGTCCCGCCTGAGCTGCTGAGCCTTATTGCCAGCACTCAGTTCAAAGCCAGTTTGGTTTCTTCTCTATCAAGCAAACAACAGACTTATGAGCTGAAGCAGGTTTTCTTGTGTCAACAACCCAACATGCAAGTCCTCCTTATGCTGAGTTCCTTGTTTAGAGAGAACCCTCTGTTTGCCATAGTGTGCATCCCTTGTGTGCAGGGAGCGGCTGCTGTTTGCCATGGTGGAGTCACCGCTGCTATTTTAAGGCACTGATGCCCCAGGTGAGTTTCTCAGCTGGGAAATGACTCTCGTGTTTGCAGGGGTTGAGCAGTGAGCCCTCCCTCCTCTTTCTGAACTACCCTCCTCCCTGCTTGGGTATAGCCCCAGATGGAGAGGAGCTTTGCCATTGACTTCAGCAGATCACGGCTCACCCTGCAGCTTCCTTTAGATGCAGCACTCCAGCGGACCCTCAAGCTTTCCAACTTCGCTCTTTCCTTTGGAGAGGAAAGCATTCCCAAAGCGCTTTTCCTCCCGATAAGCAAACTCTTGCAGCTTCTTGATACTCAGCCCGTTTTAGATGAAGTTTAAATGAGTCCTGCGCTGGGTATAACGCTCGGCTGCACACCAGCAAACCCAGGCTTGTGACCTTGATTACAGGACTCACGCCATTAGCTCGGGTTTTGTTTGGTGTGTTTGAGAGGAATGGAGGATGCTGTCTCCCAGCCAGCATCAACAGAACGGAGACAGTTTTAGGGGGGAAAAATGGTATATCTATCTGTTGGAGCCCCATGGCTGTGTTACAGTGAGCCCCATGACTGTGTTATGGTAAGCCCCATGACTGTTTTATGGTGAGCCCCATGGCTGTGTTACAGTGAGCCCCATGGCTGTGTTACGGTGAGCCCCATGACTGTGTTACGGTGAGCCCCATGAGTGTGTTATGGTGAGCCCCATGGCTGTGTCACGGTGAGCCCCATGGCTGTGTCACAGTGAGCCCCATGGCTGTGTTATGGTGAGCCCCATGAGTGTGTTACGGTGAGCCCCATGGCTGTGTTACGGTGAGCCCCATGGCTGTGTTATGGTGAGCCCCATGAGTGTGTTATGGTGAGCCCCATGGCTGTGTTACAGTGAGCCCCATGGCTGTGTTACGGTGAGCCCCATGAGTGTGTTATGGTGAGCCCCGTGGCTGTGTTAGGGTGAGCCCCATGGCTGTGTTATGGCCTTGAGCAGGAAGGATTGTAGCTTCCAAGTGAGCTTTCTGTTTGTTCGGGCTTGCAGCGTTGCTGTGTTTGATTTGGATGTGTTTTTGTGTACGTGTCTGGTTTCCTCTTGGCACTGCTGTTTCTGAGAGCAGAGTGCATGGCAGTGCAGAAACAGCCCTGATGGCTGAGGCCGTGCTAGCAGGAGCTTTCCTCTGTTGCTGGTATAATGTTGGAAAGAACATCCTGCTCCTCCAGCTCCAACCCCTGCCGTGCCAGGGACCCCCTCCACTGGAGCAGCTTGCTCCAAGCCCCTGTGTCCAACCTGGCCTTGAGCACTGCCAGGGATGGGGCAGCCACAGCTTCTCTGGGCACCCTGTGCCAGCGCCTCAGCACCCTCACAAGGAAGAATTCTGTGGGTGCCTCTACCACAGTGGGTACAGCCCCACACTGCCCTGGTCACAGGTGGGAGAGGCTGAATTAGCAGGAATTAGACGCCCTGAGAGTAAATCCTGTGGTTTGAGGGAACAAACCCAATCACGATGATCAGGGTTCCTGTGGTGAGGAGTGGCCATGGTTGCTTTAAGCCTGGCAGGGTAGGTAGTGCCAGGTACCCTTGGAGCCAGGTGAAGGGTCACTATGCCATAAATAAGAAGTTGTGATGTGCTGCATGAACCTTGAGTCACCAGGATGGGAAATACTGCTTCTTGTAAATCAGTGGGAAGCGGAGCTGAGCAGCAAACAGCCGGGCAGAGGCTGTTTTGGGTTGGTCTGGACAAAGGGAGCAGCCAAGCCCATAGCGGGGTACCAGTGCAAACCCTTTTGCCGGAAAACTGGCAAAGCAAAACTGTCTCGGCTTTTTTGGATGGCGCTTGGAGCAAGCTGCTCCAGTGGAAGGGGTCCCTGCCCGTGGCAGGGGTTGGAGCTGGGTGAGCTTTAAGATCCCTTCCACCCCAAACCATTCTGTGATTCTATGATGATGCTGCAGGAGCATTTTAACCTACTGGAAATTAAAAGCATCATTGAGGGAGCTTCCTTGGAAATCGCACAATGACTGCAAGCAAAGCGCTTTGTCAAACCAAGCAGATTGACGGAACAGGTTTGTCTCATCCTCGGGCTTACGCAGTGAAGTGGGCAGTGTGCTGCATACCCAGTGGGTTGCGGCCTAATAGCAGAGGTAATTTTGGCTGCTGGGCTGTACACAGAAAACTGCTCTCACGTCCGGGTGTTGTAAAACTCACTCATAAAAAAATGGAACTCTCTTGCTGAATTAATCCTGCTCTGCAGCATCACAAGTTGCTGATGGAGACCTCTTAGCTTTAATCAGGGCTGTTTAACAAACGCAGCCAGCGCTTCGGAGCTGTGTTACAACCCGCATTTCCTGACTTATTTGTGTAATTTCGTTTCATTTTAGCCTTGCTAGGCTCACCCTGAAATAACCCTTCCAGCTGCCATGGGAAGAATCTTTTCTTGTCCAGCAACAGGAAGAAACGGTCCAAGTCAGCCTGACTTTTGGGCAGTGAGGGGGAAATAAAGCCTTCCCGTTATGGATCTCTGACAGCCTTGCAACATAATAGGTTTGAAAAAGAATATTCAGTTGGGACGCTTCCCAAGGTCCTTAGCCATAGCTTTTAGCCTTGTCTCCTTTGCTTCCAGACCACTGCCCTGCCCTGGTTTGGTCCTTGCAGAGCAATCCTGCAGCCCTGGGGCACTGGCGCATGTGAAGCATTTGCAGCCTTTTGCGGTTTCATATCTTCAGCCCTTTTCATCTGAACCTCTCTGATTGCCCCATAAACATCAATGAATTGTTTTAGTATGCATCACTAGGCTAGCAAGAGTGTCGGTATTCCTGTTTTATAGATGATGAAAGTACAGAATAGAGAGGAAAAGCAAATAGCAGCAGGTTTCCTGATGCTAATCTTCAGCTTCGAGCGTTGCTTCATGCTTCCTGTTGATGTAGAGAGTTCCCACCATGAACTTCATTGCAGCGTTGGTTCACGGGATTAAGGTGAATGAAATTATCAGTTACTTATCTAGGCAGGCAGCTTAGGTTTTCCATACTCCTGCGTTTGCTTTCTTGTTTTAATTTAATTGCTAGAATGAATTAAGGCTTGATTAAGGTGATAGAAGCAGAAGATGTTCGGATGCTCCCGAGATGAAGCATTCTTCCTTCAGGAATGAGCCGTTGCCCAAGCACTGATTCTCCAACTCTCCCTCTGGCGCTTGCAGTGCTGGCAGGTAGCTCCAAAGGCATGTTCCTGTGGTTACCTCCCTTGGCGTGTGCTATTTCCCATCTCTGATTAATTGTTCTCAAGTAATTGCCTTTGAATTGCCTCCTGCTTTCTTCTATGCAGGCAGGAGTGCGGGGCTGAGGTCCCCCTGCACGCAGGGCGCTCTGTCTGCCAGAGCTGTGAACGATGGCTTTAGCTCATCCTCATTGACGTCGTATCCTCACCAGGTATCCGGGCTCTTGGGAGCCTTAGGAATTGCACTTACCATTGAGAAATGCTGCACTGAACGTTTTAAGGGAAGGAGGGAATAAGGGAGGGGGGCGCACAGGAAAGCCTGGAATCACGTGAATTCCCAACAGATGC
Organism: Lathamus discolor; assembly: GCF_037157495.1. Classification (NCBI taxonomy): domain Eukaryota; kingdom Metazoa; phylum Chordata; class Aves; order Psittaciformes; family Psittacidae; genus Lathamus; species Lathamus discolor. The sequence continues at coordinate 19,684,357 of NC_088893.1, forward strand.
ATTTTGATTGAAACCATCACAACAAGCCAACAGTTCATCCCGTGCAAGGCTGACTCGGCTGTTCCTCAGGGCTGCAGTAGTTGCCCGCAGTGCCCCATCCCTCCTGCAGCCCTGCTCTGCCTCTTGCACTTGCAGGTGTGTGATGCCCGATTAACATGGATGAAGGTGGAGCTGAGTGTTGCAGGATCAGCTGAGAATTCAGCATGGTCTATCCTCGTGCCTCATCCACACCTCTGCTGCTGCACCAGAGGCTGGGCCGGGTTGGATCAGGAGCTGAGGGTGCGTATGGACTCTCTCTTCCTCGGCATTACCGCGTCTTTCAGGTTTCAAAGCTTTTGGGTGATTTTGCTGTGAGAAAGCTGCCTGCATTCACCTGACATGAGAACAGGAAGAGCTTGAGGGAGCATTTGCATGTCAAGCAGGAAAAAAGTTGAAGAATCAAAGCAGCGATTGATAAGAGGAAGAAAAACACTTGAGTACATCGAATGGGACATCTAATCTAGGTCTTGCTTTGCCTAGAAAGGTTGGAGCGGATGATCTTTGAGGTTGCTTCCAACCTGGGATTCTAGGATTGAATGTCTTCTGGTGTTTGATGCTCTGAACGTTTCAGCCTGGTGGCTTCCATCACACAAGTATGCTCACCCGCTCCTCCCGTGGTGCGTTGTATTCATACCTACACGCTGAGCTCTGCATGCAGGGAGCTGCAGCCCTCCCAGACCTTGGGGACCCAAGAGGGTGAATGAGCAAAGCCCCGGGAGCAGCTTCTCTCTGTGGCTGTTGGGACTTGGAGCTGGTTTTGGAGCCTGAGTTCAGCAGAACCCAGCACCTCCAAACCTACTTGCTGTGCTTTATTAACAGATGAGAGCAGGGGATTAAAGAGGTCAATTCTCTGCTGTTGTAAGCTGGCATGTGCAAGCTTCTTATCTGCACTCGATGTGCATCCAAGAGTCTTGCGTGGACCTTGTGTACCACAGGGTTGGAGCTGGGGATCTGTCAGAAAACAGAGCTCCTGCCCTTGGCAGGATGTTGGTAGCAACCACTGGAGCATGTGTCTGCTCACGACACTTCTGCACTTATACCCCACCAATGTCATTTCCTCTGCTTTCCTTTCTGCCTTCAAGCAGGGCAATAACTCAGAGCTTTGGCATGTAACAGCACTCAGTGAAGTCCTCAGCAGGATGGGGAACTCAATGCAGGCCCCACAGTGGGCATTAAAATGGAAGAAAAGCAGCACTACCTTCAGTCTGCAAAGCATGTACCCAGCTGGAAGCTGCCTGGGAATGGCCTTCCCATGAGGAAGCACCCAAATCCTTACCCTTTTAGCTCTGAAGGGGCTGGATCTGCTCTACAGAGATAGTTTTTGATGGGCTCTTAGTAAATAAGTGGGGTCCCCGCTCCTCAGCCTTTTCCACCCTATCCCAGGAGCTGGCACCCACCATAAGAACTGTGGCGACTGGAGCACGCAGATAGGCACGACGCCAAGGCAAAGATGCCTTTTGGTTGACCTAGGAAGAGCAAAAATGTTGAGTATGGAAAAAAAAGAGACACTCGGAGGAAGTTCTGAAAAATCACATAAATAAGTCTGTGAACTTGGCCGCTGTACAGCGGCAGGGCTGGAAATAGCTGCACAACCCAGGCTGAGCCGTGGTGAGCAGAGCTTCAGAGAGCTGCGGCTTCTGCTGAAGCGTGAGGAGCAGGGTGAGGGGAGGAAGGTGATGCCACAGCTCATGGCGAGGGCTCGCTCTGGTTTGGTGAAGTTGCCTCCTTTATCATCTCCCACATTTGAAGGTCAACTTCAAGCTTGTGTTTCTTGGCTTGGTTTTAGATGGGCTCAAAGGGTGCTTGCTTGAGCTTGGACAAGAAAAGCCATATGCAAACGAAACAGTCCCTGCAGGAAACTTTGACATAAGTTCTGTGACTCAACCTACTGATATTAGTGGTATTATGTAAGTCGGTCTTGATGTTTTCTTCTTGTCTTGTCAGTGTGTTAATGGGTGTTAATGGAGATAAAAGAATTTGCCAGGTGTGAAGCTGAAAATCCATATTGTCAGGGGTTTCAGTCACCCTTTCTAAATACAGCATAGGAAGGGTCTCCAGTGAGCCCCTCTTTGGGGGCAGTCACTCGCTGTGGGGCTCCTTAGTATCAAAACAGGGCAGGGTGCATCAGGAAACAGGGCTGCATCCCCTGGGAACAGTCTTGTTTGTGGCCATGAGCATCTGTGGGATAGCACCAAGGTTAAGTTAAAGCTTAAATACATCGTGTTGTGAGTGGTGCAGGTTGGCTGAGGACTCTGACCACAGAAATGAGGTCAGGAGGTGCAAAAGGTCCTTCGAAACTTCATGGGTTGATGGTGGCTCAGGTGGACCCAGGTCAGAGGCTGAGGAAACCCCAAGTATTTCAGCTCATTTCCACAGGGCAGCTGCTCTTGGTGGGGTTTCTTGTTATAATAGACACAACTGAAACACTTTATTGTGATTTCGTATTTATATGGGGTGATTTATGCTGGTGGGAAATTCCCTTTTGATCTAAATCACGTTTCCTGAGACAAAAGCGCGGTGATGTGCAAGTTCCAAACAACTCAGATTTCAACATTGGTTTTAGTTGTTTGAGACAAACAATGCTCTGCACATTGAAGTATTTGATTTCGTCTTGTTTCATGATGTAGTTGAGTCATCCCTTTATGTTCATGTGCTTTTTATTGCTAACCAGTGCTGGCTGTGTACAAGGCGCAGGTGACGGATGCTGTGGGAGTGATGCCAGCTCATATGGCTTTCCACTGACTCCATAAAAAAGTAGGACTGCCACCAGCCCTCGCTGTTGTGCAGGGAAATTCAGCCGAAACATTCTTGGAAGCCCTGTAAATGCAGGATACAACCACAGCTGCTTCCCAGGATGATGCCTGAGTCCATCCTACCTGAACAGAAATGGCTGAGAAGTGATGAAGCTTCTGCAAAGGGCTTGTCCTGGGGTTTGCGCCAGCTATTTCCAAACTTCTTTTGAGTGGTTGATGGTTGTTGCTTATTAATATTGGTCAAGGAATTTTACATCATCCGGCGGGTGTGTTTTAGGTTAGCATTAAGCAGGAAAGCATTAAGCAGTGCCTTTGCATGTATGAAAGAAAATAATCTGAAACACACACCAAGTACAATGTTTTAGAGCACCAGAACAATCTGATCTACCACTTATTTACGTTCCCTTTTCCAGAAGCTAAAATGATGGAAATAAAGCTGAAGGCTGGAGCTTAGCCCCATGCCAGAGCCATCTCTTGGCTCTTCAGCAGCACAGAATTCCTTGTCTTGGTTCGCAGTTCTCACTGTATGCAATGTACTTGAGTTTCATTGCTTGGGTAGCCATAAACTCCAGAGCTTCAGATACCTCCTTGCTCTATTCCTAGCCAGCAGCAAGCCCTGCATTAGTCATTGTGATGCACAGGACAAGGCATGGAAAGCCTGCAAGTCCCAGCACGGCCGGACACCTCCAGCTCGTTCCTGGTACAAGCTGGATGTTGTTACATCCAAGTGTCTAAGCGTTATCTCGGGTCATGCAGAAAGCAGATCTTAGACAGTAAAAGCACCTTTAGACAGCACAGGAGGTGAGGAATATGTGGAGTTGCTTTTCACAGTGAGCTGGGTAGGCAGAAATGGGTAAACCCTGGGGAAGCAGAGGCTCTGCGAGGACCCCCACAGCTCTTGGTGGAGGGTTACAGAAGTTTTAGACTTCCCAGTTCAGGTTTTCACCTTCCAGCTGGACCGTGAGGGGAGGATCTTTGTCTTGGAAGTGACCTCAGGGTAGGAGCATTAGAAAATGCAGTTCTCCATCTTCACGTCAGAAGGTGATGCCTTCTGCAGGGCAGGCCCTGCTGTCCACTGAAGGTAACACTGTCAGCTGGTTTGGTACCAGTGTGGTAAAAATGTGTGTGTGTAAATATATATATGTATATATGTATATATGTGTGTATATATATATGTCTATATGTATATATATGTCTATATGTATATATAAATTAAACATTTTCAGGGAGAATGGGTATTGGCATGTAAAGAAATTAATACATTTTGGCAAAGAAAGAATACTTTTTATCAGCTGATCTCGGAATACAGTAATATTCAATATGTTAATGTTGTCCCTTTCTTTACAGCTCCTGATACACGGTTTATAGCCAAAAGAGGCACGGGATGAAGCCAGAGCTGGGAAACCTCCCCACTGGAAGCAGGGATGTGGATGCTCATGGAGCCGCAGTTGATGGGCTGCACACCCGGAGGCTGGGCAATGGCCATCGGGAAGCTTTCACCATGCAGCGGCTGTTGGGTGGCTGTTGTGACATGGGGACACGGCAGGGAAAAGTGGAAGAAAGTCGGCTGAGTCAATCCTGATCCTGCATCCAGGCTCTCAGCCATGTGCTTTGCAACTGGGAGAGATTAAGATCTTAATTCTGGCATCTCTCATGCCTCCTGCAGCCAGAACACAGCCCGTGCCTGCTCTTTGTGGGAGCTTTGGGAATGCTGGCATTCCAGCTGTGCGGTTTTAGGTCACTTCCAGAGAAGTGGATTCATTCTGATGGAACCAGCCAACTGCCTCGGCATGCAGCCGTGTTGTGAGGCAATGGAGGACAGTTCCCACCTCACATCGCGTTGCTGTCGGAGGTTTTGACCTTGTCTGTGTCTGTTACTGCTGGATTTACCTTCGCTGACGTTCAGACTCTGACCCTACCAAGGTCGTTAGCAGGTATCTGGATTGCAGTGGCCAAATGACCAAAACCAGGGATCCCAGCAAGGGCTTCCCCTGCCTAGTGCAAAACAAAGACCAACCTCGGCTGAACGAACTCATCCCACTTCAATCCCTCTCTTCAGGAGCACGCTTCGCCTTCCTGGAACTATTTAGTTCATTAGTAATTGGCCTTTGAATGTATCAGGAATGTAAAGCTCACATTCCCACAGGCACATGGGGACATGGTGGAATGAATGTGTATATTGCATCTCGACAGTATAATCCTCTGGGGTTGTCACACTATTTGAAGGAGGTTTGAAACAGGGACTTCACTGACTGAGCAACTATACGTAGGTTTCTTGTCCTAAAATACAGTGCTATACCTACTCAGATATTATTTAGAAAGTATTTGATAAGTAGCACCATCTGCACTGAAAATTAAATTAAGGATGTTAAAGAGGAGTTTAATAAAACAGGTTTTGGGAAAAAAAAAACTTTGAAGATTCACGTTTTAGTTCAGATTTCAGATGCAGATTTCCTCAAGGATGCTGGCAGGATTCATTTCTCCTTTGTATATGTAACATTTGTCCATATAGGCCATTATACAGCTCCTTTCAAGCTGAGTCTTATACTGGAATACAGCAAAAGCCAGATTTAAGATATGAAACTGGAGATGACCACATTTCATACTGCATAAAATGCACCTCTGGAATTTTCAGTTCTGCTTTTTTGATGTATTACAAATGTATTTATAAAGTATGGTGGCTGATGAGCTAAAAAATGGGGGGGGGGGGTGGAGGGGGGAGGAAAAAAGAGGCAAAACCCCTGTGGCTTTGGATATATTCACTTCAAGTTTGTGGTTACTGTTTCCCAGGCTGCTTAGAGGTGAGTGTAAGTTCAGTCATCGTATTGCTGCTTCACCGGTCCCTGCTGGTGTTTCTGAATGACTCTGATAGAAGATGGTGAACAACAGACCTGTAGTGAATTGCATCGTCTCTGTTATGCGTTTTAAGATGGGGACACAACACAGAACCCGTGTGGCTGGGTCACACTCATTCCTTGCCCTCCTCCATCCCTGCAGGCTGCGGTGGGCGCAAACCCCCTGCATTCTGCTCTGAATTAATTGTGTTACCCTGTGCTTCCAGCCATGCGGGTTTCCTCCTTTGCACTAGAAATCCTGCGTTAGGTGGTGGCGGTGGAGACACCAGATTCCCCTTTGATGGAAGGTAAAGAGCTGCTCGGGGTGGAAGCCGCAGCCACTGTGCGCAGGACCCCCATCAGCTACAAGCAGCACTTCCCTTTCTCACTGCTGTTATCTGTGCACCCACTCTTTAAACCCTTCTTTTCAAAATCCAAACAGCTTTTTCCTTCTTAATCTGTGAGAGATTTTACTTTAACCTCGTTAAACTTCGCTGCCAAATTCCAAAGCAGATTGAGATGAAGCAGCTGATAGGTGAGAATGTAAGTTACAAACTGGTACTGAAGAAACACCTGCAATAAAACAGCCTCTCCAAATGTGTTTTTAGGCAGCATACAACACCCTGAGTTACAATAGGAAGAAGCAGGAAGTCCCTGTTTGGCAGAGTTATGTTAGGAATTAAACCAAGCCCAGTCTCTGGGTACAGCCAAGGAAGGCTGTTGTCTGTTGGCTCATGCAGTTGGTTGCTGCGGTGCTGGGGTGTATTTATGTGGTTTATGATGTAAATATAAGTAAGCAGAAACATAAACCTGCCCCTGTACTTGGGTCTTCTAAAATAAACCCACACAACTACAGATCTGGAGGGAGGTGATGCAGGTGCTACAGCCAGAACAAGTGCAAGTGTCCCTACTCGCAGCCTTCTGTGCTGGCCTGTGCTGGCCCCATGGGCACAAGTCGGGGGTTACTTTATTCTGGGGGTGTCTTGTGATCCCCATGTACGAGACCAGTATGAACCCATATCCCAGAGCAACTTCTGGTGCTTCAGCCAGGGAGTTCTGCTGCTGCATAGGAGCTCAGTGCTAATTTGCCCCAGCACTTCTGTAACTCTTCCTGGCATCCATCCGCATTTGGGTACCAAGCTGCAATGTGTCCTATACGCCTGCAATGCTCTTTACTCTGCATCTTACTCCTATCACTTACACATTCATTTAGTAAGCCAAAATAGTCCTTAATACCAACATAAGCAACAATCCTTTTGGTTTTAATGTTTTCTCCCTTGGGTAGAAAACAATTCAAGCGTGCCAGCAGGAAGCCAGACTTTGCAACTGAGGGGTTATTCTCCCTATTGCGGCTTTTGAATAAGAGGGAAAATGGTGTCTTCAATATGAAGTGCTCCATGAATCATTCCCACCCGATGATGGTGTTTCCATTGGCATCCTTATACCCTTGGTGACGTAGAGCCTGGCTCAGACCTCTCGCTTTCCCACTTACTATAAAGCAGGAGTGACTGTGCATGGGAGGTGCCTGGATGTGAAACCAGCTGAGAAATATCCTGGCCACTTCTCTTTTCCCACCAGCAGATATTGCTTCAGTTCCCATTGCCTCATATTGCCTCTTTCATCGACTTCAAGCCCTTTTCACCACTTGCTTGCCAAGGATCTCTCAGCCTGGGACCAAGACATACTTCAGCTATTTCAAATTAAGTCCCTGCTATTCCTATTGCATTTTGTCTTCAAATGGGCATTTATCATCCTTTCTATATTTCTATGACTACAAGCAATGCAAGCTAGAGTAAAATACTTACACCGTGCTATCTGGCCATGGGGATAATCCCTCTCCTTCGCACCTGACTTTCCCTACTGTTTTTAGCTAGACCCTTCTTTCTTTTCTCTTTCACCAAACTTTGGGCCACTTCCCTGACCTTTAACATTTAAGCGGACACCAACTGGTATCTCAAATACCCTGTACAGTGTGTGTCAGATCATTAGGAAGCTGCTGGGATCCTTGCAGTGAACCAGGCCGGAGCTGGCCAAGTGATAGGTGCAGTCACACTCCCACCAGCTCACCCCTGCCTTGCTGTTTGTGTCTTTTCGGTGTATTTAACTAGTGCTGGTCCCACCACAGTGCCCAGGGGCCTCATTTGCCACCAGGGATGGTGCTGCCAGTTGGGGGTCACAATGCACAATGGTGAGGAGGGGGAGGAAGGTGGTTCTGGTGATGGTGCAAAACACGGGGTCTGGGTGATAATTTTTACTCCTGCTTTGTGTGTCCTTTCCCCGAGGCTGTTAGACCAAGCACACCTCAGTATCTGTACAGAAACTCGCACAGTTCAATGCTGGTTTTAGCCAGGAGCCTTGGTGCTGCTTCAACAGAAAAAAATCAGTTGGAATTTGGTTGTTTCCAAGAGACGCTCCATCAGGCATCACCAGAGAAGAGCTGATTCAGACCCAAAGCTGCCTTTGGGCTCTGGCAGCCCCATGCTGCATCACTGAGCTGGTCCCTCCTGCCCCAGGCATCCCTATGCTGCATCACTGAGCTGGTCCCTCCTGCCCCAGGCATCCCTAGATCCCACCACCAAAGGACTGCTGTCACCAAAGCTCCTCTCATAAATCACCTTCTGCTCTGCAGTGCTTTGCACCTGATGGTACTCCAGGTAGGAAATCAGTAGGAAGGATCAGGTTGGAAATGGTGGGGGCTTGAGACCTGGCTCCTGAGTGTTCTTTGATACCTGTTTGCAATCAACTGTCCCCAAAGCCCCTGACCTTTGCAGCTATTATTTTCAGAGCTCTAAGGAAAAGGAAATGGGAAGTAGAGCTGCTGCAGTGCATTTTTGTATGGGTTCTGGTGTGCTCCCATGTGTTGCTGCTTATCTTGTGAGTGGGTTTTGTTGTCGTTTGCATTTAAATATTGTGACCAGCACCTGCAGCTCTTTGCCTCAGCTCAGCTCCCTGCTGTGCTCTGGGTTTTCCATGGAGCAGCTTAGCCAGGGGCATGTCTCAGTGGCTGTATCCTGCTTATTAGTAAGGGCTTTGTAGTGATGCTTTTCAGCACAGGGACAAAGAAAAGCGGCCAGTGGGTCTGTTTATCTGAAAGCGGAGCTCCTGGGGTGGCACATCACAAAGTGGTGAGCAGCAGAGCCAGGCTGGGAGCTGGCATTGCATCGCCTCCTCCTTGCACCAGGTACTTTGATATTGTTTGATGTTTTTCTTGCTTGTTACCCAAGGATAGAAGTGCTTGACATAAGCTAGGAGTGCAGTCCTGCTGGGGGGGATGTGTTGGGGTTGGGGAGGAGACCTCCAACTGATATACTGGGGCACTAGGATGAGAAATAAGGGCAGGTAAACCGCAGGGTCTGGGGTTTAATAACTCTTGATCTGGGGTGTTTAATGCCTTAGAAACATACCTAAGGAAGCTTTCATATTGTTGTTGAAACTATGTGTGGCTTAAAAAGGCTGCAGTCGTCCTTGGGCTTAATTCCCTGTTACCCTCAGATTAGAATCTTGTCTGCAGGCAATGCTGCCTGCTGGGCACTTGTTGGGTATGGACCTGGTGGGATGACGAATGAATAGCTGCAGGGATAAGAGCAAAACCAAACGTTTATGCAGCAATCGGCCTGCCAGACCTTCGGGGTCATGACTAATGATAGAGTCACTTCCCACCCCATGGGTGAGGTGTGGAGTGGAAGGAAAGGATATTAGCTGCAGGGAAATGACAGTATACCAGGAAGCAAGTCCTTAGTCCTTCAGGTATGGCCTCACCTGATGCCCACAGGTGCTTCTGGCAGCGCTGCTGCAGCAGCACCAGGCTGCACTCTCCAGCTAGGCATGCTATAGAAATGCTTTGGTAGAAAGTGGCTTAGACTAAAGCCACCCTGCCTAGAGAGGCACTTCTACAGCCACCACCCCGAGCGAAACCAGGGAGCTCTCAACTGCAGAATCTCAAACAGCCTCACAGGACGCACCCTGATTTATGCACCAAATACCAGGAAAGGCTCCAGTTCTGTTTGTCACTCTGCAGGCAGTGACGGTTGCTCCAGCATGTGCAATATGTCATGCCTGACACCTCCGTTCAGGAAATAGTGGTTTGCTCAGCAGAGGTGCGGGGGGGCAGCGAGTTGTTATCATGCATAACATGAGCCTTTCTCATGGCTGCTCTCCATTCACTGGGCTGGTTTCAGAGCAGGAGGGCTCTGCACAGAGGGCACTGGTGATACGTGCAGCACAGGACATGTCCTGAGTGCAAGCTCCGGAGTGTTCTGTCGGGTTTTGACACCGTAGTGAGTTGGTTTTCCTGCAGGGCTGGGCTCCCATCCTGCAGACCTCAAGGTTCCTGTTCCTCCCTCACGATGTGCCTCAGGTCTGCTGAATGCAGAGCGTTCACTGCGAAACTGCCACTGCAGTGGCTGCAGTCACACCCGGGTTGTTACTGTGTGAAGTGTTGAAAGCCCCTTCCAGCCCCTTACCAAGAGGGCAGGGCTGTGCCGAGCTGATGCTGCGCCCATTCCATGGGTGGGAAGGCAGCAGTGGGTTTCCTGCTCCGTCCTGTTGCCTTTAAGGAGATAGACCCACTGCTTCGCTTGGGTCATTCCCTTGCTGAGCTGCTTGTCAGGGGTGGGGATGAGGGGGCTCTGCCTGTGCTTCCAGCAAAGCTCTTCACACCTCTCCATGAGGAATCGTTTTGAGGGAGGGAAAGTTTCCTGAAGATAGGAATTGCTTTCAAGCTTTGCTATCAGCACATGCTCATGGCTTTCATGTGCTGCTGCTCACATCAGAGCAGAGATTCTGGAGTGTTGGGATGAACCCAGCAGCAAACAGGATCTGGGAATTAAGGCCCACATCAGTCAGCTCTGGTATGGCTGAGTAGGGATATTACCTAGGTAGGTCCAAGCCTTTTTAAGTCAATAGGGAACACTTCTGGTGCCTTAGCTGTAAGGGACAATAAGGTTAAATCAGCTAAGAAAGGGCAGTTTAGTAATAGTGCCTGAATTAAACACACCCCAACCTGCGATACGGTCAGTCACAAGATGCAAATCTGAAATAGGTTCAAGAACATAACTTGTCATTCCTGTAGGGTTTTTAACTCCTCTTCCTCTTCTCAATGATAGTTTTCGTCTCCCTGGCTCCTGGGGAAAAATCAATGTCAGTGAGAGACTGATCATCCATGCGTGGACTGTGCATGTCGCATCAGTGAGCTATGCTGGTTTGGACCACTCCCCTTGTCTAGCTGGATAGCATTAAGCACAGCAGCTGGGAAGCAGCTGGTCCTTGTGGAACTTTTGCAACCCTTGTGGTTCCAATCATATTCTGTAGGCAACATCTAGGATGCTTTTGGTACGGCTCAGATGCAGCTGCTGACTGTTGGTGTGAGCTTGACGGATGCTGCATGTTAGCACATATAAACTACATGAGATGTCTTGATGTGATGCAGCTTGTGCTGGGATGTTTGGCATGCAGGCTGAGATGATACAGCTGTTCCATGAGCATGAGGCAGATGAAGTACAGCTTTGCTGTGGACCCAGCCTGCACTGGGTGAGCTGAGACCTCACTATGGAGCATGTGGAGCTATGGGACAGAGGAAACGATGGCATGAATCACTCGGTCACCCTGGTACACCCCTGGGAAAGTCGGGTGTGGGCTTCCAGAAGCATGCATGCACAGAAGATGCTTCCAAAAGAAGCTCCAGAGAGGGTGCTGCATGGGGAGCAGGAGAAGGCATCGTGAGGCTCCTCCAAAGGCAAAGGATTGCTCTGGGCAGGACCGGCAGCTGCTGGATATAACACTCGGTTATTATTTGTGTGCAATGTGTATGTGCTAGCGTGGTTCACTTGATGCATTTAAACGATACCCCAGGTTATCTATGCCATCTCCCTCCAGATCTTTAATAATATCCTAAAAACCAGCCACAAGCCTGGGATCAAGCCAGCATAGTCCACGCTTCACTCCCTGCTCCCTCTGCTTTCCTCAGCAGTGATGCTGGTGAAAACAAAGTCCTGCCTGTCTGGACTTGGCTCCACAATTAGTTTCTTCAGCCTAAAGACTGTTGGTGAAATGTTTATTGGTTTTAGCTCATGACAGAACAAACTCAGTGAAACATAATCTTGTAATGCAGATATCGGAACTGGGCATGTTCAGTGTCAGTGCCTGTGGTTAGTCTGGGTCTTGTTATTTAATAGCCCTGCTTGCAAATAGCTAATGTGTAATGGTTGTGCTGGGTTTATTCTGAACTAAGGCCAGCATCTTTATGCTGTTTTCCATCCTCCATTCCCTGTGCTATCATTGCTGCACCACCACATGCTTTGAAAGGAATAAGACCTCCACTACTTTCCGGTTGCCCAGAGCTCCTTTACCCATCCTCCTCCCAGTGAAACCTGCCCCTTAACCGCACCCTTGCTCTTGTATTTTTAACCACTGCCGCACGCAGTCAAAGTCCTTCCCTTTGCCAGGGGCAGCCACTTCTGTTCAGGCACTGGTGCGGAGCTGCTGAGGCTGAATTCCCCTGGAAGATCCCCAGAAGTTGCTGCAGCAGCATCTCCGCTTGCCCCAGCGTCTCTGTGCGCTGGTGCTGTGGCCATGCGCCTGCAGCGTAGCGTGTCTCACCGTGCAGGGGGAGCGATGCACAACAGGCAGGCGCTTAGTTGAAGTGTGAAATTTCCTATCCCAAAATAGACGATGAGTTCATCCGCAATAGCCGAGCATCCTCCATGCAGGCAGTCACATCATCGTTTGGGATGCCCGTGTTGGGTGAGCAATGCGCACTGCTGCTGTTCTGGACCAGGAGCTAGTGCTGCTTTCCAGGGAAGGGCTGCCAGCAGCTGGATGTGCCCCCAGCTCAGCCTTCTCCTCCTCACTGGGTTTTTGGTGACTGAGATGAGATCTGCCCTCTTTGCTGTCATCTACACCCATGGCTATAGATCCCCTTGGGTACCCCATCCTCCTTGTCGCTCCTGTTGTGCTGTCTGTGATTTGGCCACACACAGCCTGATGCAGCAGGGAACCGCTCGGATCTGCATCCTGACGTGGGCAGAGCAGGGAAGACCGAAGGTTAGAGGGGAACGACATAGTGTGCAAGCAGCTTGAGCTGCACGTGTTGTGCTGCCTGCTCAAACGTGCTTTTATTATTGCCTTGTTTCTTTTGCACATGGGAAGGATGGGGAGGGATGGGGTGATTTCAACAGGAGACAAAAAGTAACGGGGATGGAAAAATGTGGGAGGAAAAGGAGCTCTGAAGTGCAGCACTGCAGGAAGTGGTCTGAAGGACTTGGTATGGGGGAAAACACAACTTAGGAACAGTGCATTAAAATATGAGTTGCCTCCCTTTGTCACTTTCTAGGGAAGACTTTTCCCCCATCTAAGCTCTAAACCTGACTTTTCTACACACAATATTTCTCCCCTTGGCATTCCCTAGGGAGAGGTTTCTGCCCTGCAGAACTTTGTCCTCCTTGTGCTGTGTGTACAAATGTGAAGGGGGAAAAATGGACCCTTGGGGAACTGGAGTGGAGGAAAGATCCAGCACAACAGCAGAGAAATGATGTTTGCAGCCCGAGACACTCGGTGGCAATCTAAGCAGCAGTTTGCCTTTGCACCACAAACGTCCCACTACTTTCTGCAGTTATAAATTCATACCTTTGGTCTGAAACCTGCTTCCCTTCATAGGTGTGATACTGTAAACCCTGTGACTGCCTGGAAATGGGTCCCGTTATCAGGATTCAATCGCCTCAGCAAATAAAGGTGAAACCATAATTGCAGGCTCTGCTGCTGGCAAGGAGAGCTCATGCAAGGTGCCATCACTCCAGGCAACCAGGAGCTAAAGGCTCCTTTAGAAAGTGCTCGCAGATCGCTACTAAGGAGTGATTAAATGATGAGCAATGCGCTAAGTGGACAGTGTAGGAAGCTGTGTTCCTTTCTAATTATGGAAGGGCATTTTAACAATCCATTTGGACAAAGATCAGGGGAAAAGCAACAGCCCTTTACTTATAGGGCAAGAGTTTTCACTAGGAAAAGCTGCGATTAACAGATGAGTGATATCCTTCCCTCTGCAGCACTGAAAAGCCTATTGGCAGGAGCCAAGGTCTTCTGCCACCTTTGTACAATCACAGAAGGGTTTGGATTGAAGGGACATTTAAGCTTATGCAGCTCCAACCCCCTGCCACGGGCAGGGACACCTTCCACTGGAGCAGCTTGCTCCAAGCCCCATCCAACCTGGGTTTGATGCAGGATGCTGCAGCAGCCAAATCGGTGCCTGAGTCACTGCAGGGCTTTCCCAGGTTCAGGCTGCGGGACTGTTTCTGAGATGGTTGTGTTATTTTCACAAGGTTTTGTCCTGTTGACATCCTAAAGCTCTAAAATAAAATAAGGAGAATTTGGGATGTTTTAAAACCCTTTAAAGGTTTGCAAGTAAGCAGCAACCAATGATGGTTGAAGTGTGGTGTAAGTGGTGGAGAGCCTCTGCTCAAGCAGCCTTTGGAGCCTGCAGCATTAGCCCCATTCATTTCCTAAGTGACCAATGACATACAAGGACTCCTCTTGGTTTTCCAGCACAGAAAGGTGAGCTCTCTGTATTTTTACAACAGTTGCATTGCCCGTAGATCTTTCTCACCGTCATGCAAGGTTCATAGCATAAGAAAGAGCTGCTTGCTCTTAAAGCCCTAGCCAGAAAAGCTTTCCTTTTATTGCTCTATCTGGGTTTGGCAGGGATGAGCTCTCTCCAGTGACCTGCTCTCCTGGTATGTGATTGCTTCCCAGCTGAATGTAGCTGTGTGCACAGTAAAGGTGAAAACAGGAAAGCCAGCTGAGGTTTGCTGGGTTTATGAAGGGCTTGGTTAGGATAGGCAAGTTCAGGAGAATCCAGTGTCAAGGTTTCAAAACTGTTTTCATCTCGTAGCCTGTGCAGGAGGTTACCCTGAAGCCCTCACGATGCTCTTCTGGGTGCAAGCAGCCTAAAGGTCTCCTTAGTGTGCACTGAGTGAAGAAATGTAGGTTCTAAGAATCATCTGGAGGTGATGGAGGAGCCAGCCAGGCATCCATGGCACCAAAGCCTCCAAGTCTGAGCATGTCCTACCCCTCCTGAGCTGCAGAACACGACTTTGCTTTTTGCTTCCCTCCCGGAGAGTTCAAACCAACAAAACCAACAGTGAAATACTTTGAGTTTGGCAGTTATTCAGCCAGTGAAGCAACCGGATGGATAAATTCCACCCCGTCACTGGCAAAATACCTGATGTGCTGTTGGTCACACAGGTAGCTTGGCACGAGGGAAGCATCTCCTCTGTCCTCGCAGCGGTTCTCTGGGCTCAGTGGGAGGCACTGACTGCTGTTTTCTTCTGTCCTCAGATCTTGGTCGAAGCCATAACCTGTGAAAACTGAAGTGCTGGGTTTTCTGTATCTGAGCATAACTGAAAATCTTGCTCCTTTCGATGCATGAATGGGCAAATTAATCTCTACCTTATTTTTAGCACTGTTCACATCATAGAAAGTTTCCCTTCTCTCTCCCACACCTCCCCCTGTGTGTAACAAACTTGCAGCGGTTTCTAGACAAAACCAGCTTCCAGTGGTTATGTGGATGCCACCCAGGTGATGTCCCTTCCTGGGGGCACAGGGGCGGCTCCAGGTCCAGCAGCCCCATGTGCCCTCCCTGGCTGTGGCCCGGGTCTGATCTCTTGGATCACTTCTTTGCCTGCCCTAGACCTGTGCTGGGCAGTGGTGCAGGGTCTGAGGCGGGGGTGACCCAAGGCAGCAGCCCTGGTACCCAGGGGGTTCCTGGGTGGATGGATCCCTCCCGGGGAGGTGGACCTTTGAGCCAGGCACTACGGTGCAGGGACAGCCAGGTCATCACCCTCCAAGCCATGGCCCTGCAGAGCTGGGATGAGACCATAGGAAGCTGCTCTCTGCCTGCAGCTGCCTGCTTTGGGTTGTCTCAGACAAGGCCAGTTAATGACTAACTGGTGCTGCACAACCCTGCCCGACGGCTCCCTGCCCTCACTGCCCATCCACCTTGATGTGCTGGCTTTGAGACCCACCACCACCACCTGCTTCTCATGATGTGTGTTTTTCCCCTTCTTCCCTGGGTAAACCCCACATCTGTCCCTGTGTGCCTGCAGGTTGAGTCACAGCAGAGCCTGTGCTTGTTCCAGCCCTTTGGGCTGGATCTTCCTCTCCTGCAGCCTGGTGTTCTCCTCAGCCCACTGTTGCTCTTGCTCAGTGACTGAAGCTATTCCCCAGAGGCCAGCACAGGGGGTTTTCCAGGCAGTATCAGATGCTGGTTGCTGCAGCTGGAGATGTGCTGCCTCAGCCTCACTGGGCTCTTGCCTCCCACCCCGAATGATGCAATACCATGTCAAGCCCTTCCAGCCTGGAAGTATGGCAAATGAGTGAAATATGCAGGGGAAAACCAGTTGCTTTCCCCCTTGCCTTCTGTTGTGCATGTGCTTTCTTTTTAGGCAAACGTGAGTTATTTAGTCAAGGTCTTTGCTGCTGATCTTATCATAGGAGGTGATGGCGTCACTGATGAGGACATCCACAGCAGGGACTTGGTGTGTAGGTTTGTTTAACAGCAGAACCCATCACCCAGCTCTGACTTGCAGATGTTGGCAGACAAAAATCAACCACCCCACATGTGTACAGGACCCAGGACAAGCAGGATTCCACCCATCAGCTGCACTGGGATGAGGGGGAGTGGAGAATGGGATCAAACTAGTGAATTCCATGTGCTTCCATGACTCATGAAAAACCCCCTCTGACTGTCTCTCAACAGCACGGCTGTGTGGGTATTTTTAAGGAATCTGGAATTCATTCCTGGAGCTCTCCCATGAGAAAAAGTAAACATACCGTATATAAAACCTCTTTATTAAAACAAATATACAGCACTTTATATACAAAAATAAAATGTACAAGAAAATAGACCATTACAGCTTAGTGATTCGATTCCTAGGTATAACACACACACACTGGAACCTCTCCCAGCCACGCTCCCCTGCTCGTGCTGGCGCAGGGGCTGTTGGTGCTGCCGCTAGAAGGGATCCCAGGAAGACATGGAATAAATAAAGAGCTCTGCCCCTATCAGTGCAAAAGTTGTCATGCAGCAGCTCTTCAACTACTATTGGAAGTACATATGGCATGCCTACCAGCAGATAGCATCCTATGAGTGGACCCGGGTAAGTGTACTATGTAGAAGCAAAGCCTAAATTGGGTTTTCACATCTTATTTACGCAGCTGAAAGATGAACTATGTGATGGAGTAAATCAAAGAAGAGAGCCAATTAGTGCAATTTTCCTGACTAAGTGTATGACAGTCGTTAAGCCCAATGTCACCAGTGTTGCACAGGTAAGCAGCAACCAAAACTAACGGGTCAGAGTCCCATTTGCAGCTTGTCTCCTAAGCACCCCGTGGGTAAAGTGTCCATCGCACCTTGCACAGGGAGTCAATGTCTCCTCCCCAGACCTCCAGCACACTCAGTGGTACCCCACCAGGTCACATCCATCAGCAGAAGCTTCACCTCCAAAGCAATGTACAAGGTGTGTATTGCTGCTGAGCATCTCCGGAGCCAGGAGTCCTGCTAGTGATGGGATTCCTTTCCCCTTTCTAATCGATAATGGAGTTTTCCTTGCTAACCTTTTCAGGCCTAAAAGTTAAACGGAATAGAAAAGCTACTTTCTTCAGTCAGTAACAAACAATTTCTTCCATTCTCTTCAGGCTTGTCCAAGTTTCTACCCAAGAGCAGTTTGTGGTCAGAGGAAGCCAGGGGTTTACAAGCCACAGGGAATGACTTGCATGGGAGCTCTCACTGTCTCCAGCCAGGGAGACAACAACTCGAGGCTGTTTTTCTGGTCAAAGAACCTGAACTCCAGCTCTCCTAGAGGAAAGCAAACACAGGTGAGTACTGACTCGCGTGCAGCAAGAGCAAAGCAGTGTATGTGTGTGTATACATGAATGTATCTAAAATGGAAAGGTTGCTCTAATGTGAGTAAATACCCTAGACTGATGTTTTGCTACAATACTCCAAACACTCTACTGAACTGTCCCCTTTCAGCTAAGTGGAAATACTTCAGTTACATTGCAAGGAGTTCCTGAAAGCTGACACAATCTACACACAACCCTAAGACAAAGCTGTAGAATACTCCTACTAGAAGTCGTTTCTCTTTCTACCAACAAATTCCGTACAGCCTTCCAACAGGCTCCTTGGAAATCTCGCAACACAGGGAGGTGTGGACTCCTCCATCTGCATTGCTCCCTCCCAATTAGTGCCCTGCCTGAAACCCGTGCTCTGCATCAGCCCATGGCCTTGCCCTTCGGTGACAACTGAGGAGTCGGTACCTGAAGTTGTGTCGATCTCCCCATCCTGCTCCTTGTAGCTGTAAGTGTTGCACATGGTCTGTGTGCCCAGCTCGTTGGTGAGGAAGCCTTTCCCCCCAACGCTGGTGGTGTGCCAGTCTTGGGCTGGTTCGAACAGCTGTAAGAGAGAAAGGAGATGGTAAAACCCACTTCTTCCCATGGGTGCAATGGTCTATTTCTTTCCCTTAAGTAGGAGACAGGTCAGCAAAAGAGATCCCATTGCATTTGCTTGTGCTAAGTTATATGAAATTTGGTTTACTCCCAGCCTAAAAAAAAAAGCTAATGCAAACCAGTGATGAACCCCCCATGTTATCAGAGGGATGAACATGACACATCTGGAAACACAGATTAAGCTCCATGTGTGTCAGAGGTGCAGGGAAGAGCAAGATAAAGTCTTGAGGACTTCGGCAGACTCTAATACTACTTTGAGCAGAGCTTCCTCTGACTTTCACATCAGAGTAAATAGCTCCCTGGATGTGTCCTCTCCACGTCTGCAAAGCAGCTTTCCTTTAGTATTTACTTTTTCAGGCTCCCTCATTAAACAAGGGTCCTGGATTACAAGTGCAGCTCTCTTAGGACTGATCAGATAGCTCCTTCCCTTCCTCTCTTGGTGCAAACAACAATTTTAGCCAATTTTATCCAGACCAGACAGGCGGGTTTTACCTTAAAAATATCCGAATTCATTTCCTCTTCATCTTCGTCTGTGACTGTTTTGTAAGTACATAAAAAAAAAAAAGAGAAGAAAACAGACAGAGATGTCAACTTTTTGCATGTTATCCCTTGCACTTCTGCTTCTTCACCACACAACCCACTTCATATTCTCTTGTCACACATCACCACAACCTTTTACTTCCCCCCCAGGGACAACACTGAGGAGAGGCTCTCCTGGGTTGGAGGTGCAGTGGCCCATCAGCACCTCCATCCCCACAGCCCTTCATCTCAAATGCTCTTCAACAACCCGAGACTCGCCAAAGCAGAACCTGCTTGGTAGACAGGAGGGAAGATGATTTGCACCCTGAGTGAAGAACCACTCTGGTACATCCATATCTATTATGGTTTTCCCTATTGGGAAGCATGGCTACCTCTACCGTTGCTACTGTACCCAACTCTTGTTTTTCCTGATGCCCACTCCTTCATCCCGCTGCCTTGCTTCCAAATCTGTCTCCAGTAGACCACTGAAAGACAGGGGTAAGGATAAAAGAAGTACCTACCTTCTGAGGATGAAGCCAGGGGAGACACCTGGAGCTGGTAGATGTCATTGGTGCTGTCAGCCATGGTGACCTCCATCGGTGACCTCCAGTTGGTCAGGGAGCTGCTCGCCTCACATGGGGAGAGGTCTGCGGGATGCACCAGGAGTTGGCACTCAGCAGAGACACAACCACCTCTATTTCCTCCCTGCCCATCTGATGGCCCAGCCCCAAGAGCCATCTTTGTCTTTTGGTGCAGAGATTATGGGTTACACACAAACAGCACTTCCCACTCTGCTCAGAGAGCTAAAAACTGAGTCTCACCTAAGGTGATGGACGTGCTCTCAACCTCCACTTCCTGCCCCATGTAGTCGTGGACGGTGCAGCCGCTGTGGTCATCTGCCAGAGCAGTGTTGGTTAGCCTTTCTGCTGACTCCTCTGTCCTCGTATCTTCATGGGACTACAGAAATAAGGGCAGAGCATGAAAAACTTGCCTAAGAACGTGCAAGTTCCTATATGAACGAAAAAAAGCATGAAAACCACCAAAACCTCTAGCTTCTTCAGCAGCCTCCACAGACACATACCTTTCTCTTGCTCCTGTTTCTGGCTTCTCTTGAAGACTTTGACTTCCTTTCTGTTAAGCAAAAACAAGATGAACGTTGAGAAAGGGCTGGTATTTTGGGTGAGGGCTGAGCTCTTGCACCTTTGAGCCCTACTTAGCAAGCTCTGCCGCTACTGTCAGCAGCGAGCCCTGATCACTTCTGATGATGCCTTTAGGCTTGTTCAAAGAATCCGGGATAAAATGTATGTACAAACTGGACACAAGAGGAAAACTTCCCAGTGAGAGCAATCAGCCACTGGAATAATCTCAGGGAAGTGGTGGAATCCCCAACACTGGGCCCTGTTAAGATTCAGCTGGACAGGGTGCTGGGATATCTTGTCTAGGCCAGGCTTTGTCAAGAAAGGTGGGACCAGATGATCCTTGAGATCCCTTCCAACCTGCTATTCTAGGATTCTATGACCTGCTACCATTGGCAAGAACCAGTGCCAAACACCAGTGGTACCAACAGCAGCTGGATTGCTGAGGACTTACCTTTCTTCTGATCCTTTGTCAAGGGTGGCAGCATCCTGTAGACCCTGACGGCACTGGAGCCTTTGTTGATGCTTTTATCCTTCACTTCTTCAATGTCGGGCAGCGAATTCATAGCGCAGCGGAAATTTGCCTTCCAGGTTTTTGGATCAGGGTCTTTTTCACCTACTTTGTATCTTCCTATAAATAAGAGATGGGGGGAGTGTTCAGACTTCTCAGTGCTAGCTCTTCCCACCGCAAAACCAAATTATTTCTCTATTTTCTGACACACACGATAGTGGTTATAAATTATAACTACCTGAGGTGCAACTCAAGACAAAAAAATGCCTTTGAGACATGGATGTGACTGAGGGGCACGTAAAGCCAGCACACACCTGTATGAATGGCCCAGCTCCGGAAGAGGCAGGCATCTTTCTCCATGTCCCAGCCATGCTTAGCTGCATGTTTCCATGGGATTTGAAACATCATCTTGTCCTGAAGGAAAACCCATAGAGATTTGAATTACAAAGTGACAAGTGCTAGCTTGGAGCAATGGATTTCACCCAAGAATTCTCAGTAGAAGCTCAGAAATTTTATAAACCCTCTGCTCTGTATCTTAATTGAGCATCCATCCTTCCATCTATGTTGTTCAAGGAATTTAAGGCTTTTAATGGCTTCTAAAACTGGGGAAAACCCCATGTGTAGTACAGTAGAAGTAAGCAATACTGTTAAGTTTACCACATAATCATTTAAATACATCCAAAATTCACTTATATTGCACCTAATCTATTAGTATGTCATGAGCTACAGTATATTTTCTAGGTATACTTTGGTAGAACACCCCTTTTTAAAGCTGCTCATAATATCCTGCAGGAATCCTAAGGAAAACATGTCCCAGCTTAGAGATCACCTTGGGATGGATATGGAGACTTCAGAGAAAGCTGGCTCCATAAGCCCTGTGTTACAGGTACAGGGATGTGGCTTTGGATCAAAATATACAGCATTTCTTTCAGGCCAAATCTTAAACCTGGGAGTCAAAGAGAAGGTCCTGAGCTGGGGCAGGAGGTGTTACAAGAGATCTTGGAGTTTTCTTGGTTCTGCACCATATTCAGCCTGCTTTTATTGTAATTCTTTCCTTCCTAGGAGTTTTCCCAGGAAAAACAGAGCTACCAACCCGTGTACCAACCAGAGCTACGTTTTCTGCAAACAAAGGTAGTTGGTTTTTAAACACAATGCAAATTTTCTCCATGTTTTTCTCTCCTTTATGATCTTTACTCCCGTTTAGCGTCATCTAAGAACAAGCATGGCTAATGACACAGAAGCAATACTGATAACTGTAATAAACCACCCTCACCTTGTTAATCCATATCAGTCCCGGTATTTTATTGGAATTAATCTGCATTTCCAACCAGGGCCTCATGCGCATTCTTGACACCGGCATCTTGCCTGAGGAAGAAGTACCAGGTCAGCGAAGTCCGCCTGCCGTCTGGGACATTCTGCAGCGTCACCCCCCCACCCCGTACCCTTTGTACCGCCATGGATGGAACCGAAGCTGCTTCTCGAGTCTCGGTACGCGGTACCCAGCACCCCCCGGCCGGGCGCTGCCCCCGCCGTCGAGCGCCGGAAACGCGCCCAATGTCCCCAAACCGGGAACGGGATTGGTTGGAGCGGGCGGTGCTGCAAGAGGGGAGCCCGGCCGGGGGGAGAGCCCCGGCCCCTGGAAGGAGCTCACCGGCAGCGGGTGCGCGGACGGGGACGGGACCTCCCTCCGCGTCCCCCGACAGGCACCAACTGCACGGTCGTAGTTTAAGAAGCTTGCTATTAGTTAAGCTGCCCCCCGGGGCAGGCGGGGGGAGCCCTGCTGCGGGGGATTCCGCGGTGGTAACGGCGACGGCCCCCGGAGAGCTGCGCCCGGCGCTCCAGCGGCGCAGCCGGGGCGGGCGGCAGGGCCCTCCCTCCCTCTGCAGAACGAATTTCCTGTTTGCGGCGTTTGTTCGAGACACACGGGGCAAAACTTCCCAAACAGCACAGAACAACGCGCTGCCAGCTTGCCCGGCGCGGCGCGGGCCTGCCGAGCGCCGGCCCCGGCGGGGATGGAGGCTGCCGGAGCTGCCCCGCGGGGAGCGCGGCTCGGGCCGCGGCGCTGGCACCCGCTCAACAGCGGAGCGGAGCCTCCGGCTGAGCCCGCAAAGCCGCAGCAGCGCCCAGGCATGCCCGACCCCGCAGGCCCGGGGGGGGGACATCCCGCCCCGTCCAACCCGCCGCGTCCCGTGGGGCTGTGTGAGGAGTCGCTGCTCCCCGGAGGGATGCTCAGTGCCCCGAAACGGCTTCCGCATGGCAGAGCCCGGCGCTGACCCGCCGAGCCGAGCCGAGCCGTGCCCCCGGGACCGCTCCCAAGGACTTCGCCTTGAGCCCCGGTGCCGTGCAAAGAGAGGGGGCGAGCGACGGGACGGGGAGCACCGCGACCCACCTCGTTGTGCCGTGCGGTGCAAGCTTGTGCAAGAGATGAGGTGAGGTGAAGCGAGCCGAGCCGAGCTGTGCTGTGCAGGGCCGAGCCGAGCCGAGCCGATCCCTCCTCGCCCGCCGCCCGACCCGCCTCTGCCGCCTGCGGGGCGCGCCCTCGGGTATAACGCGGCGGCGTCCGGGATTCCCCGCCGCCCCGGGCTCGGCCGCTTACCGGCCAATCAGCGCCGCCGCAGGGGGCGGCCGCGCCTCCCATTGGCTCCCGTTGCCGGGCATCACTTCGGGGAAATCACGCCGTTGTAGCACCAGCGGCCCGGGGCAGCCCCCCCCCCCCCCCCCGCCAACAGCCCCGGCCCGACGGGGGTCGAGGTCCCCGCGGGATCCAGCCCCGGTGCACACCGAGAGCCACGGCCCCTGTCCCATGGAAGGGGCCCGCCCCCGTCCCCCCCGAGGGATCCGGCCCCCGTTACCACCAGCGGACCCAGACCCATCCTACGGAGGGATTCGGTCCCCCTCCCACATAGGGATGCGGCCCCCGTCCCCACCCAGAGACCCCATCCAGCGGAGGGATCCAGCCCCTGTCCAAGGGATGGGTACAGTCCTGGTCCCTACTGAAGGATTCAGCGCCAGTGTTCGCAAGATATCCAATCCCCATCCCTGGAACACAGCCTCTGTCCCCCCCGACATACCCATCCCCAATGAGGGCTCCAGCTGCAGTCTCCCAAGGGATCCAACCCCCATCTCCCCAACAGATCCAGCCCCAGCCCATCCTCCCTGTGTGCAGCTGCTCCTCATGTGCATCCCCTGCAGCTGGAGATGGCACAGAAATCCCGATGCTTAGACACGCAGACTTGCCACCAGCCCATGGCAACCTTCATAGGTTAGGAAAGGAAATGGATGAAAAGCCAGGTCTGGATGAGGCCGTTGCTGGGTGGGAGCTGCTCCAGCTGTTTCCCGATCAACTTGCTGTGGGGTGCCGAGGAACTGGCCCCGGTGCTGGCTCTGAGCAGACCGGTTCCTTCCACACTGCCGCAGGACTCTGGGTTGGCACCGGCTCCATGAGACACGCTTTTGCTATTGACAGCAGGAGTAATGAAAAAGGAGGGCAGAAAACACATACAGGTTTTGTTACTCGGTGTTAGCAAGCTGCAGAAGGGATGTGGTAGGGCCTGGAGTAATGGGAACAGTCATGGTTGTAGATAGGTAGGGCAATAGCAAAGGAAAATATGTGAAGATCGTGAGGGATGCTCCGGACTGTCTCCTCCGCGTTCATGCTTTCCTGGCATGTAGCAGACAGCACGAAATGAGCCATGCAGTGCCAGCGTCAGTCAGCCCAGTGGTGCAGGGAGAGGGACAGGAATGTGCTGTTGCATTCCAGTGTTGCACACTCATTAAATGCACAGCTCAATGAAACAGGTCTGTGGAGTCACCAAGGTCATTCTGGCTCACATCAAGGTGCACCCAAGCCAGGGGAGTGGTGTGTGACACGATCCCCTGCCTGGCCTCAGCAGACCACAGTTCCAGTGGGAAGCTGTATTATGGACCCTGCCTGAAGCTGCTCTGTCACTGGTTTGAAAGCCTCTGCAGTTGGACAGGAGGGGCTTCTGACAAGGGCCTGTAGGGACAGGCCAAGGGGAATGGCTTAAACCTGCCCAAGGGGAGACTGAGCTGAGCTCTTAGGCAGAAGCTCTTCCCTGTGAGGGTGCTGAGGCGCTGGCACAGGGTGCCCAGAGAAGCTGCGGCTGACCCATCCCTGGCAGTGCTCAAGGCCAGGTTGGACACAGGGGCTTGGAGCAGTGTGGTCTGGTGGAAAAGCCCAGACCTGGGTTTAAGCGCAGAAAAACGCCCCGTAGGTGTGTGTGCGTCCCTAAACTGATTTGTTTTTCTCTGCTTGACTTTTTTACCTTGTGATAGGATCCTCGGCTGGGTCTTTGTGCTGGGTGAGGCACCAGTGAGCTTTCCTCACAGGTGAAGATACAACATGTTACGTAAATTAAATAATCAAAGCAGGGCAGTGGTGCATAGACAAGGTGTGTGGCACTGGGACATCTATAGTTTATGGTCTGCGAGAGGGCACAGGTTCACTCCTTAGCACAAGATGTCTGGAGATCTAGAGGTAATAGAAAGTACCCTGAAAAAGAGAGGACAGAAGGTATTTGAGGTTCCAGTGCAGGTATCATCTACAAAAATAGCCACAGCACCATACAACCTAACATTATAGACATTATACCACCTAAATACCGATGATAAAGATCATGCTGTCCTCCCTTTCAGCCTCCCATGGTTTGTTTTCACCCCTCAGCCAGCTCTAAGAAAACCGAATCCTGAGCTCCCTGCTCTGCCAGGTTAATGCGTGCACACGCTCAGTGTATCTCACACACTTGAATGAATATTGGGGAGTGACTTGTCCCATACATGACTTTGGTGCTGTTATGATCCTTACTGGCTATTTTTAGTCTGTCCCATCAGGAGCTGGCGCCAGGCACCAAACAGAACAGGAATAGAAATGCATGAAGGAAGGTTAACGGTCTCAGCCTTAAATCTCCCCTTTCCCTGCTTTAAGCCCATACAGATCCTACTCAGTGGAACTGAACTGACCTTTCTGTCTGTGCTCTCTCCCGTATCTGCATGACAAGTCTCCATGGAGCACGACCTGCCCAAGCTGGGATGCCTTAGGTTTGTTTGCTGGGCTGTTATCTCTCAGCTGAAACTAGGAAATAACAACTTGTCTCTCCCGATGTTACTGTGTGTCAGGATGTCCTTGCACTGCCTTACAAAGCTTGCTCCTCACAAAACCAGCTCCTTCTCCCATGTGCACCCCTACGCTAACAATCCTCTCAGCAGCTTGCTTAACGTAGCAAGAACACACACTTGGACTTGACACGTACGTGTATGAAAGTGTGACCAAGGGGTAACACCTGCACCACGAGGAGTCGATAAATGATTGGTCATAAAACCCTCCTGCTCCACCCCATTTATCGCTCAGCAAGAATTTCTGTACAACACGGAATCATTTAGGTTGAAAAAGACCTTTATGACTGTCGAGTTCAACCGTTAACCTGGCACTGCCATATCTCTGACTCGCTGCAGAGCTGCAGCCCCACTCCAGCTCCACTTCACATCAGTCTTATCTCAGACGCCCGCTTGGCCCTTTGGCTCCGAACAACCTCTGGCATTCCCCCTTTTCATATTTGCCAGTGCTCTTGTTTCAATGGTAAACTGAGACACAGAGAAACAGATTGCTAAACCATTCCGTCACATTTACCCAATCCAGGGAGATCCCATGTCTGGGATTGTTTTCCCAATGCAGAGGAAATATTTGATGATAGTTTTATCTAAGACCAAATCAAATCCCTGACTGATGCAACTCCAGCAAGTGGTATTTGTTATTCTGTAATGGGTACCTCTCTGTCTCGGTCAGCAGTGCCCTGAAATAAGCTGCTCCTAGAAAGATGGGTAATGCTAAACCCCACAAACTATGTGGCATCAACCCCAGATCTCCTGGTGTAGCCTAAAAGGAGAGTGGCGAATCGGGTATATGGGCTTTAAGGTCGTTCTTTGTTCCCCGCTTTGCTTGGTTAAGCAGCTCAGGATGACTTCATTCCTGGCCTACATGCACAGTGGTTAATGTAGAACCCCCTGTGCTGTGGAACGGCCAGGTCCCAGCCAGCAGCACTGTGCACCAGCCTCCCAAACCTGCCATCTTCAGAGCGCAGCCTGGCTCCCTATTCCCTAGGGCACCCATGGGCGCCCAGCCTGGTGCGGGGCTGCCCGGAGCACGTTGGTTTTCCAGCAGTGCAAAAGAAGCATCTTTCCTACCTTATCTCAGCTCTTCCTTCCTTCTGAGGCTACCTTCAGTGGGGATGAGACCCCCCCGTGCTTTCCCCCAGCCAAACCCAGCAGGCTCTGAACATCCAGAAACATGTTTTGGGATGCTGGGGGATGAAGGGGAGAAAAGAGGCCAGGTTGGACGAAGCCTTGGGTGGGATGGTTTAGTTGAGGTGTCCCTGCCCATGGCAGGGGGGTTGGAACTGGATGATCTTGAGGTCCTTTCCAACCCCAACTATTCTATGATTCTAAATGAGCACACTCCAGCACGCACACAGCCGCAGGAGTCAGGGCACACTCCAGAGCCACGCTGACCTCCAGGTAAGTGGAGCACTGGTGTAGAAGTCCATCAGCTTTCTGGTAACTGCCCATCCCAGGCTCCCTTCCAAGCTCAGCAAGAGGTAGGTGCCCTTTCCTCATGGAAGGTGATGCTGCAGGAGCCCTCATGTGTGCAGCAGGACAGGGCTACCCCATAGCACCTCGTTTAGTGCAGGTACCACGCAGCAGTCAGTGCACTGGCCCTGTGCTCTCCCAGTGCTATACATGAGGTATGGATGGGGCCGATGTCCCTTGGGTGTTAAATCCTTAAGGTGCCCTGGGGAGAAAGATCTGGAGTATTTCACCTTGTGCTGATGGCAGTCTCCCTTCCCAGGACTCTGAATCCAGCCAAGGGAGAAGCTCTTTAGTGGGGAATCCCTGCTTTGGCAATGAGGAGATGGGGAGAGGTGGGGATGGGAAGATGGAGACATGGAGAGGTGGAGACAGGGATTGTCGCAGGAAGCTGCTCTGGGGACTGGCAGTGAGCCCCGGGAGAGAGCAGAGCGCAAGTTCTGCGTGCCCAGGTGGTATCTGGGTG
The DNA here is from genome assembly GCF_037157495.1 of Lathamus discolor. NCBI lineage: Eukaryota > Metazoa > Chordata > Aves > Psittaciformes > Psittacidae > Lathamus > Lathamus discolor. The sequence goes on from NC_088893.1 coordinate 19,711,710, forward strand.
CAGGGAGTGAAGAAACACAGGATGCAGGAGGGGCTCGTGGAGGGGAAGAGTGGGAGCACGGCGGGAGAGAGCCTCTTATCTGCTTCCTCATGGCCCTGGCTGCTTCCTCCCATGGCTGCATGGCAGCATGCGTCCTCATGCCCACCAGCCCTCAACTGTCCTCTCAAACCCCCTCTGCGGGGGCTGTTCCTCCTTTCTACCTGTGGTAACAGAAACCCGCTCTGATGCAAATTCTCTCTCATTTCCCCCACTTGCCTTCCTCCCTTTTCCCTGTCAAACTCGGAAACAATTCCTTCTGGAGCTGCTAAGCGGAGCACACAAAACGGGCATGGAGCCTTATAGAATCATGGTTTGGGGTGGAAAGGACCTTAAGACCATGCAGTTCCAACCCCCTGCCATGGGCAGTCCTGAACACTAGACCATGCTGCCCAAAGTTGTGTCCAACCCAGCCCCAAACACTGCCATGGATGCCAGGGTCGCCTGAAGAGTGCCGCGGTTCCCTGCTAAGGGACAGTCACGGTACCATGCCCCAGGTCAGCTCCAGGCAGGCAGCACGAGAGGGGTTAATGCAGAGCAGATGTTGAAGGAGCAGGGGTGAAGTGTCAGCCTTCAAACCTGCATTGGCAAACAGCACAAACCGGCTGCTGCTGGGTGAGTGGCCCCGAGAGCACAGGGCTCACAGCAGGGCTTGCTGCAAGCTCTTTCCATTTCTTATAAATGCCTCTGTTAGAAAAAGGAAGCTCGGATGAAGCACATGCAGGGGAATAAATAATGTCAGAAATGTTGAAAGCCTGCCCAGACGCATGATGTAATAGCAGCGAGCGCTCTGATCCACAGGCTACAATAAATATATCCTGGGATGGGCCGCTTACAGTTTCCTGGAATTGGAAGGACCCATCTCAGGACCCCAGATCACCGCAGTTCTCCCCACTGAGGGCACGGTGCGGGTTTAGACTGAACCCAAGTGAGATTTTGCGCTTGGTTTGGTGGGAGAGAAAGGAAATCCTAAGAACTTGACTCATGGCCCCGGAATTCCCCAGCCCCTCACGGCTCTCTCGGCCTTGCAGGAGCACATAGAACCGATTGCCAAGGAAAACCCTGGGAGCTGCAGGCACCTGGCAGCTGTGGGGAGTTTGCCTGATGAGGGTGCAGCCCTGCAGCAGCCTGAGCCTCCTGGTAAAGGTCAGACTCAGGCATTCCTGGGAGCTTATGGGAGGCATGGGAGCCAGTGCTTACATCATGGTCCTCTTCCTCCTCCTCTTCCTGCCCTCCCAGTGGGGCCATGCTGACCCATGGTGTCCCAGGATCCTGGCATCCCTGCAGCTGACCCATGTGAAGCTGAATGAACGGTCCATTCATTTTCCAGCACTGAAATCCCACCACTGCATCTGGGGTTCACATCAGTACAAGAAAGGTGAGTTGTGTATTAAAAGTTATGTATGTGTATCTATGCGCCTTTAGAGCACCCCTCTGAAGGTCTCCGTGAACGCACGTGCCCAACCAGCCGCCTGAAGAGCAGGCATTAAACCGAAGGGAGCTGCAGCCTGCAGGAAGGCTGCTTGTGCCTCGTGTCCGGCTCCCTGCTGGGTGGGATTCTGGACTGATGGGAAAAGGTGCTGCAATTCCCAGGGGAAGAACAGGGGCCGCTCATAGGAGCGTGGTGCTGAGCCTCCAGCAAGCTCCAGCTTGCCCAGGCTGGAGGTCAGTGAGGGTTCTGCATGTTTCTGCCTGCACGTAGCTCCTGCCTGCACCCTGCTCTTGCCTACCAGGCAAACCTGGCAGCTCCAGCAGACCAGAGTACCTGGAGCATGGAGGCAGGGAGACCTTGGGGGAAATACTGTAGTTCTCCAGGAAAAGGTGACCTGGGAGTGTTTCACCTCTGCTCCACCTCAGGAAGAACATCAATAGCCCTGCTTTGTTTGGAATGCTCCATCCCATCCTCCGGCAACGGGGCTGCCAAAAAGGAAGCTCTTACAGACGCTGCAGAGCGTTGTTGGGTTTGTCACGGTAGCACCATTAGGAGCAGAGGGATGGGACAGCAAAGGTGCGATGTGCTGGGAAGAGAGCTCGGTGTCACACCAACCGACCAGGACAGGGATGGGAGCACCGGCTGTGCTGTTCCAGGCTCTGGGGGGGACCAGGTGGGTCCCAAGTACCTCATACGATGGCAACAGCAATAGTGCCAATGATGTGCTGCAAGCAATAGATGTCAGACCAGCCCACTCTTATTCCCTAGGCTTGTTATTTATTGGCCATTAACCTTGATGCAGCTGCAGCCACCTCTGTGCAGACACAGCCTGTAAGAAGCAAGCCCAGCAGCTTGGCTTCATAGCAATAATAACTTACATCAGCAAGAGCCAAGCCTGGGGCCTGGAAAATCTTTTTCTCTTTTTCTTCACTTTTTTTTTTTTTTTTATTTCTTTCCCATTTTTCTCCCCCTTCCCCAGCTTTTTTCTTCCCACACCCTTTTTTTTTTTTCTTTTTTCCTCACTTTTTTATTTATTCCTCTTTTTCCCCTGCTTTTCCCCCATTTTTCCTTCCCTTCCCCCTCCCCGTTCGGGCTCTGCTCACACCTCACCTCCCGCCGCCCGGTTTCGGTTTCCCGCAGGAGGAGCGGCGCGGGCGGTTTGAGACGCTTCCGGGAATCCGCAGTGCCGGCCGCGGCCGCGAGGGGGAGCTCCCCACCCCCTCCGGGACGCGCGGAGAGCCAAAACCACCCCAAAACAACCCAAAACCGGCAGCAGGCTGTGAGGGTGGCGGGGCGCTGGCACAGGGTGCCCAGAGAAGCTGAGGCTGCCCCATCCCTGGCAGTGCTCAAGGCCAGGTTGGACACAGGGGCTTGGAGCAAGCTGCTCCAGTGGAAGGGGTCCCTGCCCGGGGCAGGGGTTGGAGCTGGATGGGCTTTGAGGTCTCTTCCAACACAAACCAGGCTGTGAACCCCGGTCTTTGCTTCACAACGTGAAATCACCTTTTGAATCACCGTGAAGCCATCAGCCGGTGCTGGAGCGGGGTTCCAGGAAGGCAAACCCAAGTGGGTTGAGGGGCTCGTAGCTGAGAGGGCATCAGGGGCACAGGGACTGCCAGGCAGCGTTAACATTGAAAAGTTCCTTTATTTTTGATGGCACCGAACTGGTCCTGCTTTGATTTATGGAGGTGATGGGCAGGGGGTTGTTTTCGCCATCACAGGCAGGTTTAGCACAACCCTTTTGGTTCCTCACCCATTTCTCATTGCCATCCCTGTGGTGTTCTCCATAACCTTGTCCCACTGGCACTGGTCAGACCTTGCCTGTTCTCCACCTTTGGGCCCTTTTGAAGTGCAGGCACTGAACCCATGCAATCTGAGCTGGGATCTTTACCGTAAGTGTTCCTGGGCCCGTATTTAGCTGTCAGGCTGTGATTGCAGCCAGCGGTTGTACTCATTATGCTGATGGCTGCTTGTTTCCTAGTCAGTGACTCCTTCCTGCTCCAATTACACCTGAGGCAAAAGGCTCACCCAGTTTGGAGTTCAAAGCCTGTCTGAAGGAAAAGGCTGACTCCCGAGGAGCAGCCAGGGAGAGGGTTTCGGGGTGTGTATCTTCTATCTCCGGTCTCTTATTGCCCCCTGCTGTCAGCCTTCCTCCCGTTCCGCTATGGGAGGATGCTCTGGCTGGAGCAGGCAGAGCCAAAGTCTTTTACAGGTCATGGTCTGCACAAATAACTTTAACAGTTTTGCCAATTAGCCCTTTTTTTCACCAGCATCTGCCCATTCTCCCCGCCCCCCCCCCTTGCCCCCCGTCTTTTTTCCTTCATAAAAGTTGGGAAGTTTAGATTGGATCTAAGGAGGAAATTCTTTCCTGTGAGGGTGCTGAGGCACTGGAATGGGTTGCCCAGGGAGGTTGTGAGTGCTCCATCCCTGGCAGTGTTCAAGTCCAGGTTGGATGAAGCCTTGTGTGGGATGGTTTAGTGTGAGGTGTCCCTGCCCGTGGCAGGGGGTTGGAACTGGACGATCTTGAGGTCCTTTCCAACCCCAACTATTCTATGATTCTATGATAACTCTTGTTATCATGTACTGATGTGGCAAGAAAGTGTTTTACTCCTGCATATGTGTTCCGGTAGCACGGGATTCTCACCCGTGCTTCAGTGAGGGTTTCTGGGATACCCCATGAAAATGAACTAGGAATGGTCCTTACCAGGAGCTGTCATGCCCAGGCATTCCAAACAAAGGAAATCAGATGCCTGGGAACACTGGGAACTGTTGAAAAGGAGGGAGAGAAACCAGTAAGCTTTTCTATAGCCAGCCCCTTGAGTCTCCGTGGCCCCATGTTCCAGCAGGGGCTCCCCAACAGCTCTGTTAATGTCCCAGCTCAGCTCCGTCACAGGGATGTGCACCTCAGTGGTCTCTGGTTTTTAGTTTGTGCATCACTGGGATTAGCTTCCAGCAATACACTTCTCACCTCAAGGATCTAATTCCTTTGACCATCAGAGATTTTACAATAACTAGGTTTGCTTAAGTGTGGGAATAGCTTGGAAGCAATTCATGGGGAGAAAAGAAAAGAAAAGGCAGAGACATTTATTCACTTTATTAAAATTAGTAAAAATACAGAATAAATATTTTCTCAAAAATATATATCTATAAAATTTACTATAATTTAAACGACACCATAGAAATAAATTCATATTTATCTAAACACTCCTATAGTTATTGTTAGCTTTAGAAGACCCATTAATTCTCTAAGTAAGTGGCATGCGCCCAGATCCTCACACATCTTTAGCTGCCGGATTTCCACTGGTCCACCAGAACTGCAGGTAGAGTGAAATCAGTGCTTCTCAGTGCTTGGGGAAGATTTTGGGCAGAGTGCAAAGCATCCACCAAGGTATCATCTCTATTCATTACCCTTGTGACTGTTCAGAAATTAATGTGACCTCTTCATGAGAAACCCGATGGTTTTGTGCCTAGGTCCTTCCGTACCCCCCGCACAATCTGCTTTATCAAGCATTTAGACTTCCATCTAGAAATACAAATGACGCTTCGCCATCGATGCTTTCGGAGATTACATGCGAAACACTAACCAGCGCAGCACCACTGAAACCAGAGACGTGCTCTGCCTCATTGTAACGTGAAGGAGGAGTGCTTTTAAAACAATAACCATTGGACTGCTTGTCTAAACCTACAGCAATTCTAGAAACCTGTAATTCTACGCTCTTGCATTTCTTAATGCTGCTTTTCGGATGAACGTCATCAGCTTCCCCATGAACGCTGTTGCACTCTTCCTTTCCGTATCACATTTCTCCTGAAAAGTTAATCAAGAAAATGATTTTATTTAGTATTTAACCATGCTTTTGCACCTTGAAATACTTTTATAAATTATATGGTTCTCTTTAAACCTTAAATACGCTGATCATGCATGGGAGTCCTTATTTTAGAGGCGGACAAGGGGACAAGAAGCAAGTTCCTACCTCTCTTCCCAGGCTTGGTGTGAGTGACTGCTTCAGTCTTTCAAACTTCTGGAAAAACCCACTGAACTTCTTCATGGCTGCATTAGTTTTCAGCTGTTCTGTTCCTTCAAAGATGATGCTGATGCAGTTCACATCCTGAGATGGAAGAAACAGCAAAGCTGAGATACAAGGGTTTGTAACCATCGACCACAGTAAGTCTATTGGAAATCATCACGAGTTTCCTCCAGCTGCCTGGTGGCAAATAAATTGTCACTGACTTTTGGACTCGTATTTGCAAACGACTGAGGCAAACAGGCTTGACTGATGTGTACGTGTTTACTCTGCAGACAGACACAGGGCAAATGATAGTTCTGTGAGGGTAAAGCCCAGATGAGCCATGTAATTATTTGAAGACTTTGTCCTGTCTCCTCTGCAGCCATCTGAGGACCAGTTTGATTTCTCACATGTGTTCATGTCAGCAGATAATTCTGGTTTATGTGTCCAGTTTGGATGCAAGATGCTTTCTGCCCCAGGAGCTGGAGCTGTCTGAACAGGAGAGAAAGAAAACAACCGAACCTGAAGCTACTCCAGACATCAGCCTCTGCAACATCTGTGTGCTGAGAGAGAGGGGGACAATGGCCACACTCGCATGTCACAGCCCTGTTTGCCTTGTCCCATCCCAAGCATGGCCATGCCCTGGGAATCCTGGTCTTCTTCCCTAAAGTGGTAGCTGGCATTTGTCTCTGAGACCTCAGGGTTTGGGCAAGGTGACAAAAAAGGCTTGAAGGATAGAGAACAGAAGCAGAGCAAAGAGTGGTGATGGTCACAGTTGACAGTGTGGGGTTGCTTTGGAAGAGATCAGTTAAACTCATGAAGAAGGCAAAAAGGAGAAGACACAACCATCAGTGGCAGGAGCAGAATGAGGTGTAATGGGAGAACAAAGTGATGAAAGATGAAAAGCTAATCAGTGAAGATGGGAGGAAACACAGACAGCATCGTGCATTGGTCAAGAACATCATGGCACGATGCTGTCTGCATATGCATTTAAAGTCATTGCTCTTAAATACAAAGCATTTTAGGCATAATACAGAGGTAGCAATTTTAAAGCTGTCTCAATTTCCAGTGGTTAAATTTATGAAAAAAGTTAATTTTCTTTAAAATAGAAAAGGAGGTTTACTTACATTTATGTCATCTGGAGTTTCAATCCTCAGATTCTGAAAAAGAACATAGTAATGAAGCCTTTTAAATATCATCTTCATTACATGAGTATAAACAAAATGTCATATAAATAGACTCAAAAAGGTTAACTAGTCAAGAACAGGAGGATTCAGTATGTCAGATTTTAGATGAGAATCATGGACATTGAACCTACCTGACTGTCCTTAGCCATTGATTCGCTCATTTGCTGCAATAAGGTCAGTAATTCAGCCGTGTTGCTCATGTGGGGAGCGGCAGAGATGCCTGCAGCCAGCAGAAGAAGGTAGAGATGGGTCTTCATCCTGATGTGCTCAGAGAACCCTGAAGTGGCTCTGGACCGCTCCTCTCCCATTTTATGGTCTCTCTACAGGGAAATAACCGTTTTGGCTGATTTTTGAAGCTGATAGGGAAAAGGCCATTTGTTGAGATTTTCTGGAAGAGACAGGTTCCGGTAAATTTGGGGTTTAACCTTGGGGCACGCTCCTTACCCCATCAGCGTTTCCACAGAAGTAGGTAATAAACATATAAGGATGTGGCCTTTCCATTTTCAAACACTAATATATAGAAAGACCCCAAGCACGACCAAGCACTTGTCATCTCTAGATGACTTCTCTAGAACTCAGAGTTTCTCTGATAACAGTATCTGATCTTCTGATAGGCAATAGGAAAAAGGCTGTGGCGTAAGCACTCCACGGAGAACATGCGGACCACTGCCTAGAAAGGGAACGTGACGTTTACGTAACACTTGTGTCAAAGTGTGGTCAAAATGCAGGTATTCCATAAGAATTAGTTCATTTTCAGCAGGATAACCTAGTGCCCTGGAGCATGTGCTGGAGTGGGAGGGTGGCCCTGGTGATGGGCATGGTGAAGGGGCTCCTTTTGAGTGCGAAGGAGGAATGTAGGATGCCCTGAGTGTGTCAGCCCGGATCCCGTGGGCACGGCGGGGGCCAGGGAGTTGATTTTGTGCTAGGAAGGCGGAAGCCCATCGGGTTCACAAGGGTCACATCTAAGATCTTAATTCATCCAAAGAGTTACGATGTTATCTGACCAAATTAGCTAACTGCGTGACTCAGGTTTGCCTCCTTCCTGGAAGATGGAAGAAGTCCTTTTTGATGTCTTTTCAAGGAGAATAGTGTCACTGACCAAAAAGCGCTATCCTGGCTTTCTGCTGCTGCGTTCCTGTGAGGGCAGCACGGAATCCAGCCCCGTTTCTCCTGGGAAGGAGCGGACCCACTGGCTCCATTCTGCATGGCTCGGTGCCCCACAGCCTCATGCCACAAAAGTGATGAGTAAGCTCCTCAATATCTCAATACTTTGAATTAGGGCAGTCAAAGGTCAGTAGTGGTTGTGTGGTTTAGCTCAAGCTAACTTGAAAGCTGATTGCTGCCTCCTTCACCATATGCAGTTGTCATCCCTAAGAGGAACAGGGTTTTGGTTACCACTGCATGCTTATTTGTAGGGGTCTCCTATCATGTGGTACCAGCAAGGACCGTATCCTTGCAGGAACACTGACTCTGCACCAGGGCATTGTTGGGAGCTCTGCAGAGAACCTGCCTGGCACCCTCAGGCTGAATTTGTAAGTCAGAATCATCATAGAATCATAGAATCATAGAACAGTTTGGGTTGGAAAGGACCTCAAGATCATCCAGTTCCAACCCTCCTGCCATGGGCAGGGACACCTCACACTAAACCATCCCACCCAAGGCTTCATCCAACCTGGCCTTGAACACTGCCAGGGATGGAGCACTCACAACCTCCCTGGGCAACCCATTCCAGTGCCTCAGCACCCTCACAGGAAAGAATTTCCTCCTTAGATCCAAGCTAAACTTCTCCTGTTTCAGTTTTAACCCGTTACCCCTTGTCCTGTCACTACAGTCCCTGATGAAGAGTCCCTCCCCAGCACCCCTATAGGCCCCCTTCAGGTACTGGGAGGCTGCTATGAGGTCCCCACGCAGCCTTCTCTTCTCCAGGCTGAACAGCCCCAACTTCCTCAGCCTGTCTTCATACGGGAGATGCTTCAGTCCCCTGATCATCCTCGTGGCCTCCTCTGGACTTGTTCCAACAGTTCCATGTCCTTTGTATGCTGAGGACACCAGAACTGCACACAATGCTCCAGGTGAGGTCTCACAAGAGCAGAGTAGAGGGGCAGGATCACGTCTTTCGACCTGCTGGTCACACTGCTTTTGATGCAGCCCAGGATACGGTTGGCTTTCTGGGCTGCGAGCGCACACTGAAGCTGGCTCACGTTCATTTTCTCATCGACCAGCACCCCCAAGTCCTTCTCTGCAGGGCCTAAGGTCTTCATTCTCACAGTCCCTGCGTCTGCCTTCTAAGACCTGGGTGGTGCAGTCAGAGCCTTTGCCAGTGAAGACCGAGGCAAAGAAGTCGTTCAGAACCTCAGCCTTCTCCAAATCCTGTGTAGCCAATTCTCCTGAGAGCTTCCTCAGGGGGCCTATGTTGTCCCTAGTCTGTTTTTTGTTTGCTACGTACCTGTAGAATCCCTTCCTGTTATCCTTAACATCCCTGGCTAGGTTTAATTCTAACTGGGCTTTAGCCTTCCTAACCTGGTCCCGAGCTTCCCGGACAACATCCCTGTATTCTACCCAGGTCACCTGTCCTTGCTTCCACTTTTTATAAGCCTGTTTTTTCCTTTGAATTTTCCTCAGCAGCTCCTTATCCATCCAAGGAGGTCTCCTGGCGCTTCTGCTGCACTTCCTTCTAGTTGGGATGCAGCACTCCTGAGCTTGTATCAGGTGATCCTTGAATATCAACCAAGAGTCTTGGGCCCCCCTGCCCTCCAGGGCTATATCCCATGGCACCTTACTAAGCAGGCTCCTGAAGAGGCCAGAGTCTGCTCTTTTGAAGTCCAGGGCAGTGAGCTTGCTACACGCTCTTCTCACTGTCCTGAGGATCTCAAATTCAACCATCTCGTGATCACTGTATCCAAGGCTGCCCTGGAGTACCACATTCTCAGCAAGCCCTTCCCTGTTGGTGAGCACAAGGTCAAGCATGGCACCTTTCCTTGTCGGCTCCTCTATTACTTGCAGAAGGAAGTTGTCTTCCACACAATCGAGGAACCTCCTGGATTGCTTGTGCCGTGCAGTGCCATCGTTCCAACAGATGTCAGGGTGGTTGAAATACCCCATGAGAACAAGGGCCTGCGAGCGTGAGGCTTTTCCTGTCTGTCTGTAGAGTGCTTCATCCACAGATTCTCCTTGATCAGGCGGCCTGTAACAGATCCCCACAGTAATGTCTCCCACGGCTGTTCTCCCTTTAACCCTGACCCACAAACTCTCTGTAAACTGCTCACCTGCGCCCAGACAGAGTTCCATACTCTCCAGCCTATCCCTAACATAAAGGGCAACTCCCCCTCCCCGCCTGCCAGGCCTGTCCTTTCTGAAGAGCCTGTAACCTTGCATTCCAACACTCCGGTCATAGGAGCCATCCCACCATGTTTCTGTGATGCCTGTTATATCATACCCCCGTAGATGTGCACACATCTCTAATTCCTCTTGTTTGCTCCCCATGCTATGGGCGTTTGTATAGAGGCATCTGAGCCGAGCTCCAATTGAAGCCGGCTCGTCGGCTGGAGCAGCTGGAATATATCTACATTGTTCTGAGCATTTATTATAGGTGTTGGCAACTGACTGGGTGTGTTGGGATGGAATGATGCCCCTCTCCCCCAGCACATCTAGTTTAAAGCCTCCTTGACCAGTCTGGCTAGCCTCCTACCAAAACTGTTCTTCCCCTTCTTTACCAGACCAGCTCCACCAGCCCCCAGTAGACCTGGCCTACTAACTTCAGTCTTATGTTCAAGACACCCAAACCCCTGACTATGACACCACCCTTTTAACCATTTATTAACCTGGCCAATCCTCCTAGCTTTTTCTTGGTCCTCCCCTGTGTCCTGGAGAATTGATGAAAAGACTATCTGAGCTCCAGAGCCCCTAACCACCTCTCCCAGAGCTCTGTAGTCCTTCTTTATGTTCTCTAGACTACTGCTATCTATATCCCTAGCACCTACTTGGATCACCAGGAGCGGGTAATAGTCCGTGGAACTTACTAGAGCAGGCAGCCTCTCTGTAACATCCCTGATCTGTGCTCCCGGTAGGCAGCACACCTCCTTCGAGACGGGGTCAGGCCGACAGACGAGTGCTTCCGTCCCTTTCAAAGTAGAGTCCCCTATGACTACGACCCGCCGCTTTTTCTTTGTAGCACCAGTAGAGATCTTTACCCGTGCATCATCCGGCTGTTTGTGGTGCAAGTGCGTTTCCTCGTTAGTCTCCTGCAGGACAGCAAAGCGGTTCTGCGTGGGGACAACAGATTTAGGAGGAAGCCCCTTGCCTTTAATTGTCCTTTTCCTCCTTCTTTTGTTATTTTTCTTTGTCACCAATTCCCAACTTCCTGGGTTGGTGGCCTCCTTCTTTCCTTCATGAGCTGGAGGGGAAGCTTGAGGCCCCCGCACAGTATGGGGCTGGAGCAAGCAGCCCCACTTCCTCTCAGCTACCCTGACATCTTGAAGCCTGCTAATAGCATCCCGCAGCTCAGCCCCTGCTGCAGGAGGACCTGCACCAGGGAGCACTGAGTGCAGCCCTGCCCATCCTGCACCTTTCCCTCCCCAGACCAGTGCAGGCACCCTCTACACTCCGAGCTCTGCGCTGCAGCCTCCCCTCTCCTCGGCTCTGTCTGGGTGCCTACGCTGGGCACCGCCGGGGCAGCCAGAGCAGAGCTCCCAGAGCGGGCACTGGCCATACGACGGGTGCTCCCCATCCCGCTCTGTTTGCCTGCTCTAACTGCTTTGTCCCGCTCTGTTTGCCCGCTCTGTTCGGCTCCTGGGCAGGTCCTGTTGAGGACCTGAGGCTCCCTCAGTAGCTCTGGCCTCTCCGAGTTGGAGCTCCTGGATGCTGATCTCTCCCCAGCTCCGGTGTTAAAGGCGTCCTCTCTCGAGTTGGAAGGGACCTTAAAGCTCATCTGATTCCAAGCCCTGCCATGTGCAGGGACACCTTCCACCAGAGCAGCTTGCTCCAAGCCATGCAGCTCTAAATATTATGCTCCCTTCTCAGTCCACTGTGGGTTTGGTGTTTTACTGCTTGTGTCTTTTGGTCTCCTACAAACTCATATTGACCTCAGCAAAGCCTCCTCTCCCCTTTGGCTGGCCCTGGGCTGTACCTGCCAGCCAGGCTGAGGTGTGACCCCATCACTGCAGACCTCCATGGACAGCTTGGTTTTGAAGCGCTGCAGGACCTCAGCCAGCACTGGGGAAGCTGTGGGAGCTGCTCAGTGCTTCCTGCCCAGCACAGCATTGATCCCCAGCTGTTGCAGCGCCATGAAGCCCCTGCATAAACCACAGCAGCTCAAAGCACTGTGGTGCCCAAAGGAGGTGACCTGCAGTAGTCCACAGGAACCAGTGAGATATCGTTTGCTGCTGCTGCCTTCATATCTGTTTGCTGGCATCATTAGCTGGAAGCTGCAACTGTTTGCAGTAGCTGGTTTTGCTCCTTCATCTAGATAAGAATGAAGTCCCGATGGTCAGATAAGGTTTCTTTACCGGTGCGAGTACGAAGCGCAGCATGGATGTGGTGCAGTAGCTTGTGCCTCTCCAGCTGCCAGGAGCAAGAAAATGGGCATTTCTGGAAATCAGGGAACAGGCTTCATTTCCCACTGTCTTATCCCTGCAGACAGCTCGGAGCTGCCTGTGCCCTTCTGCTGGGGCAGGTCCCAGGGGAGGTGAAGGACTCATCCAGAGCCACACTGCAGGGAGCAGGGAACACTGCGGTGCTGCAGGATGAGGAGCACTCTGTGGTCCCAACCCCTTTCCCTCTCTGTTCTGAGGTCTAAGGAGCAAGAGGAGGTCCAAAACTTGTCAAAGGGAGGGTCTGAGGGGGGTCCAAGGAGAACCCTCTGGTGCCCCAGCGCTGCTGACCAGGGTGTGCAGCCCATGGGTGCTGCTGAGGGGACACCCATGAAACAGTGTGTGGGTGGTTTGGTGGTAAATGGGGGGGTAAATTCAGCCCTAGGGCAGAGTGACGTTCGTGTCCTTTTCCTCCCTTATCTGAAAGGGCAGGGTAGATGTATGAGGAGATCATGCAGCTTTGGAGGCCGTATCTTGGTTTTTAATCCTCCCTAATAAATGGGCAGCTTTTGACTAAAGCAAGCTCACACATGGAAACTCCATGTCATCAGTTAACATCAGCAGTAAATGTTACATCTCCTTAACCATAAGTGTTTCCTGAGCACCTCTGAAGTGGCTGCAATGTCCCACCTGAGCACCCGCATCCCAGCTGCAGCAGATGCCGCATACTTGGCCACATAAAAAGCTGCAACCATGGTTTGGGGGAACCCCTCCTCACCGGCTCTTCTCTTTGCTCCTAGGAAAGCAGAGCTGCTCAGGACTGCTGGGCTTGCTTCCTCCTGAGCCGGATCCAGCCCAGTGCCCAGAGACATGCAGGTGACCTGATGGAGCCACCAGCCCTTGTTTCTATTCCAGTATGAATAGAAGGTTACACTGCCAGCCTCCTAACTTTCTCTGCCCTCAGATGTGCAGCCTTTTCCTTCCTCCCAGCACTCCTAAGAACCTCATTCACGTGCCTTGATGACTCTGGTTTGATACAGCACCTTTCCTTTCTCTTCTGAAATGACTTTTCCCTAGGTTGGCCAGGTGGCAAACATGATGCACCACATTGGCAGCACATCAAGAACTCATTTCTCCCACTCAGGGTGTTTCCAAATGCTCACAAGGACTCTAAATTGTCTTACAGTCCTGGCACTAGTCCTCCTGAGGAGCTGATAGCTTGAAATGAGAATTACAGGCGCTCCAAACTGTGCTAACCTGTACTAATGCAGAAAGGAAAATGCTTCCAGAAGAGCAAAACTGAAAGAAAACCGATTTCCCTGCGCTCTGCTCTGCAGGGGTGGACCCACTGCCAGGTAATCAGAGAATCCCAGCCTGGTTTGGGTTGGAAGGGACCTTAAAGCTCCTCCAGTTCCAACCCCTGCCACGGGCAGGGACCCCTTCCACTGGAGCAGCTTGCTCCAAGCCCCTGTGTCCAACCTGGCCTTGAGCACTGCCAGGGATGGGCATCCAAAGGAACAGTGAAAGAATACACTTGTAGGTGTGAATTGACCTTACACAAGGCTGCATTTAAATATGCTGTAATTAGAGATCTCTTCTGCTTAATTACTTAATTCAGCTCCAGTGTGGTCTCCTCGGCAGTCAGCAGCATTTGTCTCTGCTCACCTCCTGAGGCTTAGCTTGCCATGCGGGAGCAATATCCTCCCCACCCATAGGTACATCATATTATTGAAGACACTTGTAATGTGGTTTACACAGGCTGAGAGAGCTGGGCTGGGTCAGCCTGGAGAAGAGAAGGCTCCTTAAGGGGATACCTTAGAGCTGCTCCAGTGCCTAAAGGGGATACAGGAAAGCTGGAAAGGGGCTTTGGACAAGGGCCTGTAGGGACAGGCCAAGGGGAATGGCTTTAACCTGCCAGAGGGGAGACTGAGATGAGCTCTTAGCAGGAAGCTCTAAACAAAAAGTTCTAAATAAATAAATGTATTTAATCTTTGATCATAAATACGATATTGTGATAGATTAAATAGATATTTCATCTTTTTATCTTAGCTATTTAATCTTGATATCATATACATAAATAAATAATGTGCCTCAGGCAGGAGCTGCTGCAGCTATGCCACAGAACTTCAGGAAAACACCCCGATTTCAAACTGAATTCTGCTCATATTTAAAAAGTTTTTTTCTCTTTTTTTTTCTCTCCTACCTTCAGAAAATGAAGATTCTGCCAATTCCCTAAACGTCTGCAGGAGAGCAATGGACCTGCCTTCCAATCCGTACGTCTTCATTTCACTCACATAGTTTTATTCAAGCCTTGACATATGCTCTCATCATTATAGCGCACGAAACCCACGCTGGAATAATTTGAAGTTCTTTTATTAATGGTCAGTTTGAACATCCGAGCTCTGTACAAATATAAAAGCTCTCTATAAATTAAATAAATACATTAACACCTGCAATAAGACATAAATAGCTGATGAGACACACATAAAACATTCACATTGACGTTGGGCCGTCAGTGCTCGGTGGCAGCTTTGCAGGATTCCAGCAGAACTGGCTCTAGTGTTGGGTACAAGGCTTCTCGGACCTGCTGAGATGGCATCACCCATCAGCAGGGCTTCTAGCAGTGCTCATGAAACCTCTGGAAGAACCTCTCATAGTCCCACAGGGCCTTGTACAGGGTCACCTCTTTTATCGCACAGTCATCATCCCTCTCGGGTTTCTAGAAGCGTAATAATACCAACAGGTAATAGTGGTTATAAAGGAGAGAATAAAAAGAGCATATAGCTGCGGAGCTGTGGCTGTATTATTCAAGCACAGCTAGGTGATATTTCATCAGAAGGAATGAGAGATCTTCACGAATGAACAGAGAGAAGACTTTTGAGTAGTGGGAATACCGCTTCCTGGCTGACTCTGCTTACCGAGATGTGGCTTAGGGCCTTTTCTTATTCATCCCCTGGCTAATGGCAAGTTAGGACTTGTTGAAGGGTGATGCATCTTTTAGAAATCCGTAACTTCCATCCAGACTCTATACAGGCAAGGGTTTGCTATAAAACCATTGCAAAATGAAGAGCGTACGGAAACAGCACCACAATTTTGCCGTTGGCTTTAGTTGACCAGGCTGTTGAGTTGTTTAGTTTCATGTTTTGAAAACGAATAAGCCGTTCATTCATGATAACGTCAGATTTTTACCTATTTAATTACTACAAATAACAGACAAAGAACTTACTGTATGTGATTTACTTAAAGCTGATATTATGGCGTCCTTGTTTTTCTCCATCAGAGAAAAGTATGTTCTCATTTGATCATTATTAACGTAACGCTTCAGCTGTTTCATGGTTCTGTTAAGGTGACAGGGAACGTGGTTGCACTAAAAAACAAATATACCAAGCAAAATGATTTGCAGAAGCAGATGAGTTATATTTTATCTTTCATTCAGTTCAATAACTAACTGCATGCACAGCAGAAACAGCAGTTACTCAGTGTCTACTCTAATTCTGCACAATTAGGGAAAATGGTACTTGAAGCAACCTGTTCTAGTGGAACATGTCCCTGCCCATGGTAGGGAGTGGAACTGGATGAGCTGCAAGCCCCTTCCAACCCAAACCTGCCTGATTCTATGATTTCTATGATTTTCCTGTGTTTCCTGGAATTTGATAAAAATTCTATAGCAGGAGAGAAAAATGCATGTAGCATCAAAAAACCACCCCAAAAAATAGAAAGGAAAAACAGGGCAACGAGTTGTAAAATAGTGCTAAAATCCATTGGGGTTGCAGTGATTCATCAAAATCACACTGAGGAGCCTGAAAAGATTACATCTGCTAATTGCCTTTCACAGCTACTGTCTCCATGCAGAAGGACAGAAACTCTGTACTCTTCTGTCTCTAAAGTCTGTTCTTCACCTTCTTTAAAGCTGCAAACTCTAAACATTCCTCCAAAGAGAAAGCCCCCCAACAACAGAGTGCTTGTTCTTCATTATTCTTCATGAACCCTTTCTCACTTCACAGAGCCTGAGAAATCTGCAGACCACAGGCTGAAACCCACTGATCAACAGGGCTCTGTGTGACAACTTGCCTGCAAATTGCTCCCTTCAATCTCCACCATGCTCTATAACAACTCCACTTGGCTGTTTGCCGAGAGGTAAGAACATGTCGGTATTTGCAGCACCAACCGTATTCACTGTCTCTGTTCTAAATGACAGCAGGTCATACTCAGGGTCTTCACCTCATATAGTGATGTCAAGAACAGCCTCAGTATTAAGCTCTCTGCAAGAGCTCCTGAGCTTGCATTCAGTAGGAGCATGACCAGGTCTCAGAATTGGTTATTTATCTCCGTAACTTTTTACATACAAGGAAATTCACTCAATTTGGCAGAATGATGAATATACTGATGAAAATACTCTTAGCACGTGTATTCCCTTGTCGCGAGATTCGGTCTCTTTTAGTAGCCTAACTCATTCGTTCTCTCAAGTTCTGCAAAGCATCACCATTTTCCACAGGG
This sequence comes from Lathamus discolor, assembly GCF_037157495.1. Classification (NCBI taxonomy): domain Eukaryota; kingdom Metazoa; phylum Chordata; class Aves; order Psittaciformes; family Psittacidae; genus Lathamus; species Lathamus discolor. The sequence continues at coordinate 19,728,391 of NC_088893.1, forward strand.
TTAACAACAAAAGTAATAAAGAAGCTTTAAAAGTCTTACCTGAAATTTCTTGGCAGGTACTGGAAGAAAGCTCTAAGATCGTAAAGCAGAAAACAGTGTTAGAATGTAATTCTCTTCGAAGTGACTGCCGCATTGTTAAGCATCTCTACCTAACTACATATCGTCTCCATCAGGTTTTCTATTTCTGAACTTCCTTTGGGGAAACAATTGCAGCACCAGCTTCTGAGGAGAGGCTGACACGCAGTGCCTTCAGCATCTCAAGTTGAACAAACCAAACAGGACATGCAACCTAAGCCGAAACTAGCCCAGGCTTGATTTTGGGCTTCCATTAAAAACACAGTAGAAAATGAAGAAGAAAAGGCAATGACCCACCTTCTTGTCTGCCAGATCCACTAAATCCTTGAAGTTCACTAGAAATTCTTCTGTTGCACTTCCCATTGAGCCAGAGAAGCAGCTACTCAACAAGAAGATACAGAGCAACAGCATTTTCGCTTCTTGGAAAGCTAGCTTTGATTTATGCCAGCTTAGCATCACAAGGTGCCTATATATACCCATGTACACCTTGAATATTAAATCAATGGGAAAGTTTTCTCATATAGGAAAAGGCACAAGAGCACAGTGTGAATTACTACGGGCACTGTGGGATGGATGCCTCAGTGGGGACAGGTTGGGGGTTTCCTTCCCTCTGACATCAAATAAGGGAAAACACCTCTGTAGATAAGAGATGTCATTTTTTTACATGGTATCAAAAGCTCATCACAGGAAATAGGAGCATTCCTTCTATAACACACATCCTTATGTGGTTCTGTTCTTATTTCTGCATCACACAATCAGGTAGATGGAGATCTGGAAACCTAAATAGTTCTTACATTCCACTCAGTAATAGGACATCCTTTGTTCAAAAGGATTTTCTAACATAAACTGTGGTTCTAGGTATAGTAAAAAATAATAGCAAGCTCTTAAGCATCACAGACCCTAACACTGCTTAACCAGCCTGACTCCTTTAGCCTTCCTCCTTCAGCCTCACTCTTCTGTGAAATTCAGTATATAATATAGAGCTGAGGAAAACATAGGTTTAACTAGTCATAGCCAAATAGCAAAAGTATGATGGGCACTAATGGCAGAAATTAGCAGTCCTGGCATCCGGACTTGTCCTTTAACATCAGCGGAAAATATCTACTGAAAAATACTGAAGTGGTTGTAAATGGTTAAAAACTCCCTTCGGAGGCCTGGAAAGGGCTTGTGAGAGGGCAACGGTTGCTCATTAAAAGGTTATAATTTTCCAGCAAAATCAGACCAACCATTCAGTAGGGTGAGAAGAGTCATCTGGTTTTCCATGGCCATCTGCTTGAGAATAAGAAGCACAGGAGACCTTGTGCAAGCGGTTGCAGAATGTTGCAAATAATCTTATGCAATCAAATAATTAATTGCTCAGTACATAATTTTATGACTAGATCCCTATCAGTCTTGTTAAAACCACTGCTAAACAGTTAGATATTCCTTTACTATTCAAATACCTATTCTTGTCCTAATTCAACCAGAGGAGAATCATAGAATCATAGAATAGTTCGGGTTGGAAAGGACCTCAAGATCATCCAGTTCCAACCCCCCTGCCATGGGCAGGGACACCTCACACTAAACCATCCCACCCAAGGCTTCATCCAACCTGGCCTTGAACACTGCCAGGGATGGAGCACTCACAACCTCCCTGGGCAACCCATTCCAGTGCCTCACCACCCTCACAGGAAAGAATTTCCTCCTTAGATCGAAGCTAAATTTCCCCTGTTTAAGTTTGAACCCGTTACCCCTTGTCCTATGCCTACATGTTAAGAAAACCTTTTTTTTATTGAACCATTAGATATATTCTAACTGAAAAAGCCCCTCAAAAAGCCTTTAACACGAGACTGATAGAGCGTCTATTGACAGAGCATATCCAGAGAAACACAAGAGGCCCCCAGCTGAAAACGTCTGCATACTGGAAGAGCACAAGGAATAACACAACACAAACTGGCATTCCTCCATAGAAATCAGCGTTTGACTACTCTTAGTGACAGGATGCTGAGCAAGAGAGACTTTTGCCTGACCATGTATGGAGAGGGATAAAAAGAACCTGTGATAAACCAGGCAGAAGAAACGCAGGTCTTCTAAAAGGTTTCCCTTTCCCACATGGAAAATGCTTGTTTTATAGCCAAACAAGCATTGCCATGTTTCATAGCATGGCTACAAAGCATTTTGTTACATTTCACAAACAGTGGAATTTTTATTACAAAGTATTATAGACATTAGTTTATCTCATATCTAGTTCATATCATATGATACTCCAACAGAGTTTATATGTTGTTCTATTTAACAAGAATTGAAGGAGCAAACGTTTCTTGCTATATTTGGCAGATAACCTAATCTCTCAGGGCTGTCACCAGCACGTGAATCACCAACACCCTCTTACCCAGTTTTGAAATGATGACAGATTTTGCCCCAAACTCATCACGCCCATGGTGACATCACTTGGCATGACCTGGGAGAGAAGCAAGAGGCAGGTGGTTTTTAATAACAGAAGACTCCTGTCCATCACCCATGGGTAGAGCCGTGGCGGTTCTTTGTATGACATTGCCGACGAGGCTGGCCGAATCTGAATAAAGAAAGAGCTGTGACATCATGGGAGGCACGTGGGAGTAGAATGGGAAAAATGCATGAAGGGAGCACAGGATAAGTGTCTCCCAGTAAAGTGCCATGTGCCCAGCTGCAGCAGAGACAAACGAGATCGATACGTCAGGTTTCACCTCCCGGATGAGTGCAAGTATCTTGTCTGTCAGACACGGAACTTCAACTCCGTTACTGAGCAGTCTCCCTTCAGATGCACATAGGAGGCATTTCTGAACGCTTTCTGATTTTGTTCTAATTTAATCAGGAAACTGAGTTTTTCTTTGGCTTCTTTTCCAGCCTGTAGCAATTGCTGGGATCGCTCACCTGGAAGCACGCAGTGGCTTTTGGTCAGCTGCCGCTGAGCCATCTGTGGAACAACAGAAGCTGATTGCATTTCATGTGAAAAGCTGCTGTGATTTATTTTCACATCTAAGTCCAACACCGTTCCCCTCTGTGCATGGCAACTCTCAGTCCACAAGAGACATTGACAGAGCAAATAGAAAGAAGGCAATATTGTTTCTTTACAAACAGCTTATATTCCATTTCCAACAACCTTTGTAGGCAGGTGGAAAACATGGAAAAGAATACTATATGCCACGAAGTAAAACATTTCTGCTTGATGGGAGGCCACATGGCTGGGTTGAACACTCCATGCATCAGAATGGTATCTGAGTGGTCACAGCGGCCCATATTAATTGCTACAATAGGAAGCTGAAGCACAATGCTTGTGCCTCACAACCGCTGCGAGGGCGATGTGGCAGAGGGTCCTCACACATCTCATATATTCTAACAACACTTCTTGAGTCCTGCTATTCAAAGATACCTTATACCACTTGGTTAGTCATTCTTTCCCTATTTTTCATATGGATTAAAGGGAAAGTTCCCCTCAAATGAAACCTAAGTGGAGGAATCATACAGATACATGACTACATTCTCTTCCTGCACTGAGACTGATGTGGAATTTCTACAGTTTGGGTTGTAGATTTCCTACCGAGGAAGGTGAATTACCAGATCAAAAAGCACCTCAGGTTTGTAAACCATTTCCTGACTCTCATCTGCCACTGTGAGAGGGATGTATCACACTTACACTACCAACAGCGTCATGGTGAACCACCGCTAACCCACAGCCCCAAGGACTCATCCTATCGCTGGAAAAACTAGAGCACACACCGCTGCCAACAGCACTGGCATTGCCAGGGCCCACCAGGTAGCTGTGGCAGCTCCGATGATGCTGTGCCACCTTTTTGCATGAGGGTCATCAGTCCCATTCTGGCTCTGATTCAGGGCACATTGTGGTTCAGGGCAGAATGAGTGGACATCAAAGCCAGCATCGGAAATGTGGTTTCTGAGGCAGAAGCAGTGAGCTGGGGATCTACAGATTTGCCTTGAAAGTGGGGCTCAGTGGCACAGCCTCATGCTCCCCACAACACAGTTGCCGCCAGGTCTCTTCATCCCTTAATCGAACAAGAGGCCTTGTCTGGGTGACAATACTCTGATGATGGGGCTGTGGGATTTGTCTTCTAACAGGCAACCTGTCTGCTCCGAGGGGGAGGGATGGAGCTGAAGCCAGCTGGAGTTTTCCAGCGCCGCAGCTGCAGTACCTGCACTGCGGGAACACGGAGCCACAGCAGCAGCCTGAAAACATTGGTTTTAAATCCTCTTGAATGATAATTTTATAATTGTTTTGTGGTTTTAATTAAAGTGCTTGCTGCTGGAGCGAGTCCAGAGGAGGCCACGGAGCTGCTGCGAGGGCTGGAGCAGCTCTGCTCTGGAGCCAGGCTGAGAGAGCTGGGCTGGGGCAGCCTGGAGAAGAGAAGGCTCCTGAAGGGGAGACCTGAGAGCAGCTCCAGTGCCTAAAGGGGCTGCAGGGAACCTGGAGAGGGGCTTGGGACAAGGGCCTGTAGGGACAGGCCAAGGGGAATGGCTTGAACCTGCCCGAGGGGAGACTGAGCTGAGCTCTTAGGCAGAAGCTCTTCCCTGTGAGGGTGCTGAGGCGCTGGCACAGGGTGCCCAGAGAAGCTGTGGCTGCCCCATCCCTGGCAGTGCTCAAGGCCAGGTTGGACACAGGGGCTTGGAGCAAGCTGCTCCAGTGGAAGGGGTCCCTGCCGGGGGCTGGACCTGGAGGAGCTTTAAGGCCCCTTCAACCCGAGCCACGCCGCGCTTCTGGGAGCAGAGGGACCGAGGTTTCTCCGCCCTCCCTCGCCAACACGAGCGCTCCGCGGAGCGCGGCCGCGGCACCCGCAGCGAGGGGCGGTCTCGAACCGGGGCGGAGCGGCGGCGGCCGCGGTGGCTGCTGGGGAGCGCGGGACGGCGGCGGCGAGCGGAGGTGCCGGGGCTGGGGGCGTTAGGGGGGTATTAAAGGGCTCGGGGAGGGGGGAGCGGCCCCCGCCGCGGCGGTGCCATCGCCGCTCCCTGCGGAACGTCCCGTCCCGTTCCCCCCGACCCGCGCTGCAGCGGGCTCCGGGCGGGGAGCCCCCGCTGCCTCCTCTGCCCGCCGCGGGCTCCAGGAAGTGCCCGTTTCCGCCCGGTGCCTCCGACCGCAGCCGTGGCCTGGCGGGGGCTCGGGAGGATGCGGGGCCGGGGCAGGACCGGGGGAGCCGTCGGGGCGCAGCGTGGGCGCCGACCCGCGTGCAGGCGGGCTTGGAATGCACTTGTGCGCCTCGGCCAGGGGCGGCTTTAGGGGGGGGCTGGCCAGGGGCGGCGGCTGCGCTGTCTCCTGGGTTTTATCCCCCCCCCCCTTGTCGGGCCAGAGTTAATCTGGGTGTCCCGTGAGCGTTTGAATGCGGCCCTGTGGGGAGCTGCGGCGGGGGTGAAGCTCTCGCAGTGTTGCGGTGCTGCAGTGGAGTTTTAAAGAGAATAAATACTGGGGCCTCTGATGGATTTGGGGCATTCTGAAAGCACGTGTGAGGCTTTTGTGGTGTGGAATAATGGCTTAATTTTGGCCACTGTTCTCGATTCGGTGATAGATAGTTTGACACTGCTCATAACTTAGGAGTTGGTTAGCTTTCCGGGTTAAAACAAATCACAGAACCCCAGCCTGGTTTGGGTTGGAAGGGACCTTAAAGCTCCTCCAGCTCCAACCCCTGCCCCGGGCAGGGACCCCTTCCACTGGAGCAGCTTGCTCCAAGCCCCTGTGTCCAACCTGGCCTTGAGCACTGCCAGGGATGGGGCAGCCACAGCTTCTCTGGTTAAAACCCAGGAGTTTTGCCTTATCTGCTCTGTTACTTGAGCCATTACTGCAGAGTCTTAGCTGTGATTTTAAAAACAGCTATAATATTTCATGCTTGCATAAGATGCCTTGTCCGCTTTCAGTGAGGCGCTGTGATTTTTGCCTTCTGCACTTCTCATAAGGTTTTATTTTGCAGGCTTTTTAACGTTCACCCTGGAGGAGAGGAAGTGCTGTAGAAATGTCGCGGATCGAGAAAATGAGTATCCTTGGAGTGAGGAGTTTTGGTGTGGAGGATAAGGACAAACAAATTATCAGCTTTTTTAATCCATTAACTATTTTAGTGGGACCAAATGGTGCAGGGAAAACGGTGAGGCTTGGCATATGTATGGGTTTGAACTGTAAATAGGTCTAAAAGGCCTCAAAATGCAAATAGTGATCTTTACAGCAAGATATTAATGGTACTGCAAAAATCTTGCTGTTCACTGCAAATACTGTGTTTAGCATTATTAGAGATTTGCTTTCGTGCCTGGGTTTTGCAGACACTGGTTGATATTTTCGTAGAGTCATAGAATCATAGAATAGTTCGGGTTGGAAAGGACCTCAAGATCATCCAGTTCCAACCCTCCTGCCATGGGCAGGGACACCTCACACTAAACCATCCCACCCAAGGCTTCATCCAGCCTGGCCTTGAACACTGCCAGGGATGGAGCACTCACAGCCTCCCTGGGCAACCCATTCCAGTGCCTCAGCACCCTCACAGGAAAGAATTTCCTCCTTAGATCCAATCTAAACTTCCCCTGTTTCAGTTTGAACCCGTTACCCCTTGTCCTGTCACTACAGTCCCTGACGAAGAGTCCTTCCCCAGCATCCCTATAGGCCCCCTTCAGGTACTGGAAGCTGCTATTAGGTCTCCACGCAGCCTTCTCTTCTCCAGGCTGAACAGCCCCAACTTCCTCAGCCTAAAAAATTGACCCAGATCCAGGTTAAAACCAAGTTTGCAAAGGACCATATTCTCATGAGACTCAAGAAATAGAATGTTGTTCCATATTTCTCTCTCCTCTCATATTTAACCCATTTGTAAATATTTGGGTGGGCTTGCCTGCAGTCCAGCTTGTTCACTCTAAATTGCCATTATAACTCTATACTTATTTCTGTTTTCACAGACTATCATTGAATGTCTTAAATACATATCCACTGGAGATTTTCCTCCTGGCACCAAAGGAAGCTCATTTGTTCACGATCCGAAGGTAAAAGTCACAGTGATTGGATTGAATGTGTGTATATTTCTGGGTAAAATATTTCACTGCGCTCAGGTTTGTGATGGAAACAGGGATGCTCAAGTTCTAAGTAGACATGAGCTGACTGTGTTGCTTCAGGAAAAACAGGGAGCTGGGGGACATCGGAACATTATCCACACATGGAATGTCCATTTGCATGTGAGCATTGACAAGAATTCCCCTTACTCAGTATTTTGTTTCTACTGAAGGTTGCCAATGAAACAGATGTTCGAGCTCAGATTCGATTGCAGTTTCGAGATGTAAATGGAGAGCTCGTAGCTGTCCAGCGATCCTTGGTTTGTTCCCAGAAAAGCAAGAAACCAGAATTTAAAACCCTTGAATCTGTCATTACTAGAACAAAGTAAGTTGTCAAGGTTTGCTTCCTTACTTTGGCATGGAGATCAGTTTGGGGTTAGTGTGTTTTTGTGTATAAGACAAGAGTATTGTATGTAGTATATATAGTAGTATGTAGTGTGTATATATGTACAAGATGTAGTTATATCCCTTTATTAGTTGATTAAGAAATTCCCCCATTTGATAGCCACTACTTTAGGAAATACTTATCTGCTCACTTGCATTTCTTTGAAAATGATGTTAATAATGATCATTATTAATAATGATACAGCTTGAAGGTAGCATTGTGTGCTATATGTAGGCATTGCTTCCTTCAGCACCATTTGCAGTTTCAGATCATTGTGGGCCCACGTTTAACTCTGCCCTCCACTCTCTGACAAGTGTGTTCCCTGCATTCAAGATCTTTTCTATTCCCTCTGGTGGTTCTGTGGAGCTATAAAATGTCTAATGATAGCCTTGGGTACAGACTCCGACAGTGTTAAATGCATGGGCTGAAAATGGTAATTACATGCTTAAAAATGGTAGCTTGTTAAGATTTTTAATCAGTACGTTCCAATGAGATTACACTGTTTCAAATGCACTTCATTGCTTTTACAAGAGCTTGCTAGTAACTGCTTTGGGGGTTTTCTTTACCTGTGCTACATAGGCACGGGGAGAAGGTCAGCCTGAGCTCCAAGTGTGCTGAAATCGATCGAGAGATGATCAGCGCCCTTGGTGTTTCCAAATCAGTGATCAACAATGTCATTTTCTGCCACCAAGAAGAATCCAACTGGCCATTAAGTGAAGGGAAGGCCCTGAAGCAGAAGTTTGATGAGATCTTCTCAGCAACAAGGTTTTTCTCTTTCCTGTAACTAAATAACACCTAAGTAAGAAATTGTCTTCCCTAATAATGTAGCTGCTGATGAAGATGCCTAAGGTGGTGTTTTGTGCACTGTTACTGATGGCCCATAGGATCTGAGATGCTGTCTGGTTTACAGGTATATTAAAGCACTCGAAACTCTCCGTCAGGTCCGGCAGAAACAAAGCTTGAAAGTAAAGGAGTGTCAGACAGAGCTGAAATACCTGAAACAGAATCAAGAGAAAGCACAGGAAATCCAGGATCATCTGAGCAACAGAGAGGCTCAGCTGGCTGCTTCTAAGGAGAACGTAAAAGCAATTGAGAGTCAGCTTGATCCTCTCAAGGTAGTTTCCATGATGATTCCGTTAAGACTTTGATACAAAGCAGCACATAAGTACTAAAGAACACAGAAAAGTGGGAAAGCTCGATGAATTTCTTGATTGAGATCGTAGGCTTTTATATTGCGCTATCTAATCCTTTGCTCTGAGGCAGAATCGAGCCTGCCTCAACAGCCCTGGCAGGTGCTGGTCTAGTCTGTAAACAGTCAGTGGAGGTTTAAGAGCATCCTTTGGGAAATTTCTGTAGCAGCGTTGGGGTTTTATAGCTTAATTTAAAACCTCTCCTTCTCTGATTTAGCTGGTAACTAAAACCCTGATAACCTATAACTAAAATGAAAACTAAACGAAAACTTAAACCCCCTGCTCTTAAAAATACTTCATAAGGTGAAAGTTTCTCATGTAGACTGCTGTGTAGAGCAATAGACTGTGGGATTCACCAGCTGTGGGATGTTTTACTTGGAGCATTCTTCCCTTTGCAGAGTTCTCTGGCAGCAGTCGAACAGAATCTCACCAAGGTCATGAGGATAGACAACGACGTCAAAGCCCTGGAGAGCAGGAGGCGGCAGATGGAGAAGGATAATCAGGATTTGCAACAGAAGATGGAGAAGGTTGCCTCTGAAATTCCATGCTGTCATCCCTTCTGCTGTGCAATCAGTCTGTCTTTTGCTATCCAGTGAACTAAGTAGAGGCACAGAATGGTTTGGGTTGGAAAGGAGCTTAAGATGATCTAGTTCCAAGCCCTCTGCCATGGGCAGGGATGCCTCGCTCTAAGCGTTAATGTTCTGTTGTGCATCAGATGTTGGTGAGGAATATTTCCATAGCCCATGTAACTCACTTGATGTTATCAGATACTGCAAATACAGCTCAGTAAAGCTGTATTAGTGTCTGTGGCATTTGGGTTAAATGGCTTTTTGTAACTTTTTCTTTCTCCATCATCTGGCTTGTCAGGAAATACTATAAAGTTTTCATAAAAGTGGTTATTATTGGTAACAATGCCCTGTGGTGGGTAACAGCATATTTCTCTCTCACAATATGTTGATGACAGCCAGATTGACCATTATGGGATGTCTCCTGACATGAATATTGCTCATTTCCCTGGAGATTTTTTCTTTCTTTCTCTTAAAATAAGAAATAATGATCAGTCTTTTGTTGAGATTGTGCTGGGGCATTTAGAACCATTTGGCTAAATGGGAAGAAATCCTTCGGTGGTAAGAATTTAGGTGAATTTGTTTTACCAGGCTAAGAAAAATAGATCTTTTCCCAGTTCTGCTTGTAGCACATTCAGGTTTTCCCAGTGTATGTCTTCATATGGAACTTCTGGATGGGAGGCGTTTATTTCCTATTTCTTGAATTGCGTTATGGTAAAAATGATAAGTTTTCTAAAGCATCGATAACTGGCTTATAAATGTAGTTAATACAGAATCAAGTTAACTTTTTGTATTCATTGTACAGGTGTTTCAAGGAACAGATGAACAACTAAGGGATAGGTACCAGAGCCACCAGAAGACAGTGAAGGAGAAGGAGAAGAGATTATTAGACTGTAAGCGGGAATTAGATCGAGCCACTAAAGAATGCCAGAGGTTTAACAGTGAGAAATCAGAGCTCCTTATTGAACGAGGTATTTTAGACTTCATCTCTAACCTTTTTGTGGTGTTTAAAACATATTCCAGTTTCAAAAGCTTACCGAAAATGGGTCACGACTGACTTTAAATCCTCAGTGTATTTCTTCTGCCTCGGTATTTGAGCGTTTGTGTCATGTTGTCTTGTGAAGGTCGTCTTCAGCTGGAAGCAGATCGTCACCAAGAGCACATGTCCATGAGGGATTCATTAATTCAGTCCTTGGCAGCACAGCTGGAACTAGATGGTTTTGAGCAGACACCTTTTAATGAATGGCACATTACCAGTTTTCACACCTTGTTGAAGGAGAGGCAGAGAAGAGATACAGAAGCTGCGCAGCATCTGGTGGTAAGAATTTTGTTGGTTTAGTAGTGGAGTTAGTATTGGTTAGCAGTGTGATATTGGTCTGTAGATGTCTTCATGGTGCTGGGAGGAAGAATGGTGGGAGGGAAATGAAGCTGGTTTTCCTTCTAGAGTTCTTTGTTATGGGTGAATGGGTGAATCTTTCCTTGGAAATGAGTTTTGGAACTCGGTGTGGTCATCAAGTGACCTGATGGCAGTTCTTCGGATAGGTTTTTCTTAGCAGCCCTCTCGGGCACGTGGATCGCTGACAAGCTAAAAAAGCCTGAGGATGAATTACAGTGGACAGCCGGTTTAAAAACGAGCAACTGTTTGTTGAAGTCATCTTCAGAATGGAGCTGCTCTCCCAGGACACTGCACTGTGATGCATCTGCATCTTCCTATGGAGACATTTCAGCAGAAAATCCCTGACAAGTTCTAGTTATCTGCGTATTTCAATGTCTGGTATTACAGTGGTGACTATTCACACGCTTGTGTGAAGAAGTGTGTTTAAATGGTGTTTCCCTGTGAAAAAATGAGTATATTGTTGCTGACTTCTTTCAGAGAGAATTTACACGAAAAGAAGCCATGAAACAGAAGGAGATAGATGAAAAAAGAGACCAGAAAACTGGATTAGAAAAAACCATTGACCTGAAATCGGGCATTAAAGAGAAGAAACAAGTTGAGCTGAAGAATGTGAAATATGAATTGCAGCAGTTGGAGGGGTTTTCAGACAGAATTCTGGAGCTGGAGCAGGAGATTGCCAGGACAGTAAGTTCATCTTTGTGAAGCTTTTATAGGAGTTTGAAGTAAAACCTTTTGGCTTTATCACTAAAACAAACAAAAACCTCTTGATGTAGTGACAGGACAAGGGGTAACGGGTTAAAACTTAAACAGGGGAAGTTTAGCTTGGATCTAAGGAGGAAATTGTGTGAGGGTGCTGAGGCACTGGAATGGGTTGCCCAGGGAGGTTGTGAGTGCTCCATCCCTGGCAGTGTTCAAGGCCAGGCTGGATGAAGCCTTGGGTGGGATGGTTTAGTGTGAGGTGTCCCTGCCCATGGCAGGGGGGTTGGAACTGGATGATCTTAAGGTCCTTTCCTACCCTAACTGTTTTATGATTCTATGTTTACTCCATCTGCTGCATTCTTGCCCTTTTAATCCCCTCTGTTATGCTTTGTCTGTTAAGATGGTGTGCCGTCTGGGACAGGGACTGTTCCCTACTTCGTTTTTCTATACTGCATACATAGGATAGAGTGATGCTGCTTGGTATAAGTAGGGTAATAGCCACAGCTGGGGAGTGTCGTAAGATCAGCCAGTCTTAGATTACTGGGCCCGAAAAATATGCCAGCATCACAGCCTTTGTCCTTTTTCATCTATTCTGTACAAATCTTGTGTCATTCCTGTAACAGCCAATGACACTGCTGCCAGGCAGCTTGAGAGCTCTCTTCTGTTACCTTCAGTTAGGACTTCATTGACTGTGTAAGTCTTCTGGGCTTTTGTTTAGGAAAAGGAGCTGGAGAAGACTGAGAGGAGCAGCAATGTAGAGCAACTGGAACTGGAAGTAAGGACTCTGCAGAATGAGAAAATAAACCTGGACAAAGCTCTTAGGAAGCTGGATCAAGAGATGGAACAATTGAATCTACATACCACAACGATTACCCAAATGGAGATGCTGAAGAAAGACAAAGTAATTTTTCTATCATGATCTCATGAGACAGGGACATAAAATTAATACAGGGCCTCAAGATTTGTGTGTTTTTCAGGTGTTTAGCAACAATCATATGTAAAGCTTCTGTCTGACTGTAGAGAAGCCATTAACTGCATGAGCACATTGAGTGACATGAGCCTGAAGATACCAAAAACCTAACTCAAAATGCTTCATTTCCCCAGGCAGACAAAGAAGAGCAGATCAGAAAAGTAAAAGCAAGACATTCTGAGGAACTGACGTCCCTGCTGGGATACTTTCCAAATAAAAACCAACTTGAAGACTGGCTTCACAGTAAAAATAGGAAGATTAATCAGACGAGGGATAATCTTGCCAGCCTTAAGTACGTATTAGTTTCATTGATTATGACCCATAAGTGAACTTAAATGTTGGGAAGTTTAATATGCTTAATATACTTGTTACTTTATGATTGCTTATTTAGCTATCTGCAGAAATCAAGGAAAGCATCCTGCCGAATTTGTGCAACGTAGGGCTGCCGCAGGTTGTGCTAGTTAATAAATCACATTTGTAGCATGTCAGAGGCAGCACTAAAAGCAGATAGTGGAGACTGCTGATCTTCTGACCTTCTTGTAAGTCACAGTACTTGGTGAGTGTATGACAAGTTCACGTGTGATTACGTTGTCCTGATTTCATTTGATTATGTAGAGGAGTTTGCTAGAAAGAAGAGATCACCACAGTGTGTAATGATGCACGTTACACTGCCACAACACAAACCCCCAAGATTTTAAGTACGAGAAGATGGCATAATTAGGAAGTGGGGAACATGCATAGAAGGGTGCTAGCATTCTTTGCTTAAGAGGTTCAGTAGTATCTCATAAGCAGTAATTGTTCTAGGGGGCAAAAAAGCTGATACTGTATTACTCTGTGAAGTTTTGTATAGCTTTGTTGCTAGAAATGAGCTTCTCATCAGTAAGCAGCAATAAAACAAAAGAGAATTAAAATGAAGCACTTTATGCTGTACTTCGGTTAATAAAACATTGATGCTATGGATTCCCTGCAACGTCACTAAAGAAGAGCTGGTGAACAGCTCTGTGGTATCAATTTCAGATCAACTTCCCAGGTCTTTGTTTTGGCTTAAGCAGTTTGAAATCGCTGGGGTCTTGTAACAAAAGCATTTGTGCATCGATTGATGTTTCAGCAAGCGACTGGTGTCAGTAGAGTATCACAAAACTTACGTCAGCAGTGAGCTGCGAAACAAGGAAGAGCAGTTGTCCCTTCATGAAGCGAAACTCTTTGAAGTGTGTGGAAGCCAAGACTTCGACAGTGATCTGAACAAGCTTCAGGATGAAATTGAGAAAAACTCAAAACAGCGAGGTACCTCCGTATATAGCTACTTCCTTTCCTAAAGCTTGTTTCGAGTGTAAGCCACGGGTGCTGAGATGATCTATTGCTTGTGCAGGGCAAACAGTAGGCACAGAAACTGACTGGAGAAAGAGTTTTACTGCATCTTGCTGGGTTTTCCTAAATCACTTCCGCTGTTGATCACAGAGGGATGAGCATGGTTTAATAAAACACTCATAGAAGAATTCAGGTTGATGAGGACTTGAGGTGATTCAGGACAGCCTGCTGAAAGCAGCGGCAGCACAGAATTCCAACCGGGTCGCTTAGAGCCATTTCAGTTCCCTGCCTGTGTGATTCATGGGTTATAATTTTGTCTTCTTTTATGGTAAGTACAGATTGGATCTGATTATGCCCTGTTTAGTCAACATAAAGCCTTTTCTTCTTAACCCAGCCGTGCTTGCGGGAGCCACTGCCGTTTATTCCCAGTTCATCACGCAGCTGACGGAAGAGAACCAGTCGTGTTGTCCGGTTTGCCAGAGAGGGTTTGAAACAGAGGCCGAGCTGCAAGATGTCATCAGTGATCTGCAGTCTAAGCTGCGTCTTGCTCCAGACAAACTGAAGTCAACAGAGGCTGAGCTTAAAAGGAAAGAGAAGAAACGCGATGAAATGATGAGTCTGAAACCACTCAGGTAAAGTCCTTAGCGCCCCGGATTGGTGCAAGCTGTTTCCTTTCAAATCCTTGGGTTTTATTATTAAAAGTAATGCAGACATCGAGGAGGATTGGTTTTAGTGCTTGTTAATGCATCAGAAACTCTCAGTTGTCAAGTATCTTCCTAGCGTTTGTCCTCCACTCATTTGGACTTGAATGTTAAACTCTTTTATATTCCTGGTATTTCTGGTCGTTTGGGGCTTCTCATGAGAGTTGGACAGAAAAAGTAGTTCTGTGCTCATTTTCTACTGATTATTTACACTATAGAGGCACAGTTCCCCTCCTTGTTGCTTGTCCTTGTAATTCGAAATGGACAGACTGGTTTCGTCATTACTGAAATGTGTTTTATACCACGTCACCTTAAATATATGTCTTAACAAAGCTGAAATGGAAGTCTGTAGAGCCAGAATGGGAGCTGAACCTGTGTTAAACACCCTTGAATAATATCTTGATTTGTATCTCCCTTAGCAGTAGTTTTATATGCACTGGCAGTTTTATATGAACTACCCTGTTTCAGAAAGGCATCTCTGGATTTCATAGTGGATTTCCCTAACGCCATTAAAACATAAATGCCATTTACGTTTCTTTGAGGTTCACTCTGCTGCAGCTCCATTATTTGGGAATGAATGTCTGCCTCCGATACAGACAATCCATAGATGGGAGTGAATTCTGTTATTGTAGTTACTTAACCTTTTTATGTTGGGTTTGGGTGGTTTTGTGGGGGGTTGTTTTGAACACGCAGGGTAACACAAAGCGTAGGTAACATTAACAAGCGCAGGAAAGGTGCCTGCGGTATTTCCCAGTTTCCAGGCTGAATTAGTCTGTATTTTTAAAGCTATGGAAATACTGACAGGCTCCAAAGCATCAACAAATAACACTTGGCCTAAAGAGTTTTGGTCGGAGTCCTGGTTTTCTCTTCTCTTAGCATACAGACAGCATTCAGAGTAAGGGCAGAGTCTGCAGGTTTCCTGCCAGGAAGTGAGGATGCTCCAGCCTCAAGAAATCTTTTCCTTCACAAGAGGGCACCCTTGCACTTGGGATTTCATCCCTCTCTTGGGCCCTTGCTGCAGTTAAGTTAAAAACCAAGAGATTTTGTTTGCTTATTTCCCCTCATTTACCCAAAATGGGGGATGTGTTACCTTAGCTGGGTGTTTAACGTCAGCTGCATCAAATACGGGCGAGGTTAAGGGAATTATATTGGCTAAATTTAGTCTTCCGCTGTTAAATCCTACCACAGACTTTGTGATCTTGAGTGTCTTGAACTTGCGCTGCTATTTTGACAAAGGAAACTTGATGGGTTTGTGTTTTATTCAAGGCAAACTGTGGTTGAACTCCAAGCGAGGGACATACCGGACCTGAGGAACAAGATACAGAATGCAAACAGGGATTTGACAGGCCTGAAGGGTGAGATAGAAGAACAGGAATCGCTCTTGCAGACAGCTTTGTCTGAGGAGGAAGGTGCTAAGGCACGTTTACAGGATATAACTCTAATGGAAAGGTACCAGGTATGTTTGGTAATTCCTTTTACTATATCGAATGCTATTCACTAATGTAGTTATTCAATAATGTGACAAAACTTTGAGGTTTTGGCTTTTGAAGCAAAGTAAAAATACTTTCAAAGACAGCATAGGAGAGGTGAGCTTGGTGCTAATAAAGCTTCAAGCTTTATGCAATGATTTTTTCTTCTGAGGACCACAATGTCCCTTGAGTTCTGATTCAATTCTGTGCTATAGTAACTGGGAAGAAAGGCATAATCCAGAATTGGAGCATGACTGGAAGTACACCAAAGTGTGTTTCAGTCCTCGCAGTCGTTATAGTTCAGTGTATTCTCAGCTTTTACTCTATGTACTTTCTGAGATCATGTCACATCTTCCTCATTCCGTGCCATATGAGGAAGGGGAATGGATGATCCTACACTGTTATTATTCTGACAGTCTGCATGCCTGTATTACCAACACAAAATCTTGGCTTCACCAAGAACCATGAGAGAGCCTGGAGCCAGGCAAAGGACTGAGAGCACTTCACAAGTGGCAGCAGCTCCTGAGGCTCCAATGGTTCTCTTGTCACAGGGATGGGTAGCCCATGTAACTGTTCTGTGGTGGACTTGGGGTGTCTAAAGCCTGCCCATCCACACTGGCTGTTTTCCTCCCACAAATCGGAATTCCAGATACCAGCAGCCTGTGGCTGACAGAACCTTCCTGATACTGATGTGATACTGCTCCAGCAGCAGGGATAAATGTGAACACGTTGAGTCCTGTGCCTCACCCCCAATCATGTTGTTGTGTGCCAGAGATGAAAAATACATTGTTGAATACTACTACAATAGTAATAGTGCTTTTCCTCATACTTTCAGACTGATATTAGGGATGTTGAACGTAAAATTGCTCAGCAGGAGGCTAAGCTGCTAGGGGTCGATTTAAGTAGAACTGTTCTACAAGTAAGCCAAGAAAAACAAGAGAAAAAGCACTTGTGGGATACAGGTAGGTCCTACAAGACTGGTATTTTATTTTCGCATTGAAAAGAACGTTCCAAGCTTCCTGCCATTAACATTTTAGTTTAATGCTTGCTTTGGCTTGATTTAGGCTCGACTTTTGATGAGGAAGATGTTTGTAATAACAGATTGTTTCTCTCGGTGTCTGTTTTCGTCTGCAGTTACTGGTAAAATTGAGTTAAACCAGAAGCTGAAGCAAGACCAACAAAATCAGATCCAGCAGCTGAAGAGCGCCGTTAATGAGCTTAAAGCAGAGAAGCTTCAGATTTCCAGCAACATGCAGCGTCGTCACCAGCTGGAGGAGCAAACAGTGGAGTTAAGCACCGAGGTTCAGGCCTTATGCAGAGAGATCAAGGTAGGAAATAGTCATCATTTACCTCTTAGCGTTGTTGTTCTGGGAGAAAACTTGGAATCCTGTTACATTTAACATTGTAATCCTAGAAAATAAGATGCATTTTTAAGGTGCTGCTATTGCGTATCTTTACGAATGTCCAGAATTTAGTAATACGTATTTTCACATGTATTATAACACACACAAAAAGAACTCAGTAACCACATGAATTTTTTTACCACTTGGAAAACTTATGGATCTTTAATGGAATAAGAAAATAAAAAGGATTTTCTCCAACTCCTTTGCAGGAAGCAAAAGAACAGGTACTTCCCTTGGATACAACTTTAGAAAAGCTGCAGCAGGAGAAGGAGGATCTAGTGAATAAAAGGACTACGAGTAATAAAGAAACACAGGATAAGGTTTGTTTGCTCTTGGCTTAACTGGAAGATAAGGTTATATGTTGGTTTTCAGGCATGGATGGAAGCTGTGGTGACAAGTTTGCTTTTAGGACACAGTAACTTTAGGGAGTGCTTTAGACTGGTGGAGCTTTTGGGGAAGAAAAAGAACATAACTAGGTCAGGAGATGAACTCAATTGTAATTAACCTTTGGCTGTCTTGTCAAAAGGACATTTGACAATATTTAGTGACCGCTGCTATTAAGAAGCCCTTCCTAATAGACCTAAGAGGAATAGGAAGGATGACTCTAACCTGTGCTTGCTAAAAGGCAGACATGTTTTCCGTAGGTGAAGTGGCTCTTGTATAATCTCAGATGGGTGATTTACCATTTGTTTTGGAAGACATTTGCATGGTGATAAGGAGCATCTGGGTTTCAGAAGCTGAAGGCTTTATACGTAAATTAAAGGGAATTATGATAAGGAATTGTATTTTGACAGTGGCGTTATCTTATATTTGATACAGGGGGTGTCAGTTCTTGAACAAAAGACTGCATTTCATTTGAAATCTTTTCCCTGCAGATGAATGGCATAAATGAGAAAGTTAAAGATATCAACAAGTACGTGAAAGAAATCGAAAACTATATTCAAAAAGGAAGAGATGACTATAAAAAGGTAACCTCAACCCCAGTCAATGAAGGGTTGACATCAGAAATACTTCTGAGTTTAAACTGTCCGCTGTTTTATTTCTTTAGCAAAAGGAGTCTGAACTTAATGAAGTGAATTCCCAGTTAGCTGACTGGGAGAAACAGAAGGAAAAGATAAGTAAAGAGATGGAAACGATTCGACAGGATATTGACACTCAAAAGGTAGATGCGTTGGTTTAGAGTAAATGTATTTTTGCATAGTTTGAACTAATTTCTGGGTTTGGTTTAAGTCTGCCTAGGTCCGTGGTGGTGCAAAGTTTGTCTTCTCTTGATTTACTTGATCAGGTCTTAGAATAGCTGCTCTCTGTGCATTAGGCTGGAAAAAGGCTTGGGATTTGTATATACAAAAGCAGATGCATTTTAAAAACCTTTATGTGGAGGATGCCTGCCCTCTGAAGTGAGGTATTGAACTGCAGGTACCACAAGCTGCTACTTCCTCCCGGTTTTGTCATGTACTTGAAGTTCTTGTGTATGTATTTCAAATGCTGTTTACATTCTTTACAGGAAAGATGTCTTTCCCCGTTCTACCCCACCTCTTACTGTCTGCCTTAACAGAACCGACATGGGGGACTAAATTACTGCCCCGTTTGAAACATTGAGTAATAGTCACACACAGGATCACTCTGTGACAGTAAATCCGTTAACCTTTGACAATAAATACTGTTATGTGAGATTGAAATATGAAATAATACTGCTAGTTTCCTTTCTACCGTATTTCCAGCACAAGGTGAGTTCTCACTCCAATAATTTTTGTTGTCACCGGTTAGTCTATGCTTGCAGCATGCTTTAGAGTTGTGCAGAACTCATATTGTGTAATTGAGAATCAATTTACTGAAGCATCATACAACTTCTTGCTTTCTGTGGAGACAGATACAGGAAAGGTGGCTGCAGGATAATCTTACCTTGAGGAAACGGAATGAAGAGCTCAAAGATGTTGAAGACAATATAAAGCAACTTGTGAGGGAGATGGGAGAAATGAAAGTCCCGGAAATGAAAAAGTAAGTGTCTTCAAAAGAACAAGGCATGCTCAGCACAAGAATTCACTGGGTGTCTGAATGTGATGTTCACTGTGTTTTTAGTGGGTTTCCTGGTCCACTTCTCTCCCCATTCATGTAGAGCACTTCCTCCTTCAAATTCACATTTGTGTAATACCCCCATGAGGACAACATAAATGAGTGAACTACATAGTACTTCTGGCTAGCAATGCACGTAAGTGCACGTATGTCCATACCTGTTCCAATCTAAGCCATCTTTTTAACGAATTCCATTGCTAAATCCACATGTAAAAGTAACTCATGTCTCTGGATCAGAATATTTAGTTGTCATTTGCAGTCTGCTTGTGTAGGTCTCAGCAGAAAAGCTTGTATTTACTTCAGTAGTTTAATACTAATTGCTTTGATAATAAACACTTTTGAAAAGGAATTAGGCCTCTGCTGGTGCTTCCATGTGAACTATTTATTTAGCTTTCTAGGGGTTACTCAATTAATTCATCTTATTTTGTTCAGCATCCTAATTTACTTCCATCTCTGAAATGAATTATTTGTATGTTTCTACATACAGCACTTTGGCATCTGAGCTTTGTAACTTCTCCCACTCACAATAGTGATTTGAATGTTCTTCCCAAAGTTAAAAATGCCTTTATTTCAATGATGTCTTCATTTCAGTGACCTTAGTACTGTAATTTTAACTGTCACAGACTTTATAGATACAATAAAATGAGCCACCTGCATCAACTCCAACTTAGACCCCTGACTGATAAATTGTGAAACACTCAATACAAAAGACTTACATGTCAGTTATGGTTTCACAGTGAACAGAAACACCTAGAGGAGAAAATCGAATCTCTGAAAAGAAACCATCATGTTGCCCTTGGTCGACAACGTGGATTTGAGGAGGAGATTGTCCGGTTTAAAAAGGAACTTCAAGAGCCACAATTCAAAGATGCAGAGGAAAAATACAGGGACATGATGATTGTCATGAGAACAACAGAGCTAGTGAACAAAGACCTGGACCTTTATTACAAGGCTCTTGATAAGTAAGTCTTGTCATCTGAGGGCGATTCTTCAACGTTTTCATCTTTATTACTAATGATAACCTTGATCCAAAAGCAGCTTCAGTGTTGGACTTCCATGGGTAACTTAGAAACAGGAAATCAGTACAAGTTTTGGAGATATTTAATGATTTCTCTTTATAAAATCTGGCACTTAAATATTAACATAACGTAACACGGTACAACTTTTAAAGCAAATTAATGAGAATATGCTACAAACTGGACAGGATTGGTAGGATGCAGGAAAATTGTAAGCTAATGTATCTAATGTACATATAGTAAATGTGTTGATGTCAGTAATTGGAGTGTAATAGAGTAGTAGATAAGTCTAGTGATCATTATGAATTTACTCTCAGTTCTCTGTAGGACCTATTTTGAGTTATGGCTGTACGTGTTAGGACTCATATTTGAGTGGTGGTTAGAGAGCATCCAGACAATAAACCATTCAAATTCAGTTTTCATATGGAAGAGGCAGTGGAGCCGGTGTCTATTCCTCTGTCCCTATTCCTCTGTAGCTTTTTGAAGGCATTTTTAGGACACTTTTGTGTGTCTCTCAGAATTGCTGGTGCTTTTCCTTTCCGCCTGTGCTTTTGGTGGGTTTTGGTTGTGAGGGAAGTAAAGTGTTACAGGATTTGTGATGGCTAATGGGGAGAATGTGTTCTTAAAAGTCTGTCTTACGTTATCTCAGAATGCTCCACAGTACGAGTTAAGGCAAGGTGGAATCTGGGTTTAAATCCTTCATTATTAACCCATGTCTTTCTTGCATAGTCTCTCATACTCTTCCATTTCTATAGCAGTATATTTTAGCATCTTCTGGTCCTATCTTGACACAAATGAGATGCACCAGGTAGATTTTTTGTCCCCCGTGGTCTTCTGAGGTAAACAATTGTGTTTGCATGAAAGAATATTACAATATAGAGGTGGCTTTCCCCTGTTTCCGCTGTGGGTGGTTCTGTGCTTGTATTAGAGAAGGCAAGATCAAAGGCAGCAGGTCTTGCATTTGATGGAAAGAGTAGTCAGCTTTGTGATTGTTTCTGCTTCCTCTGGAAGCTGGTTTTCTAGTCTTTGGCTGAGTGGCCAAAAATAGCATCTCCTCAGTTGTAAACATATACAAAGTAAAAGATACGGCTCCCTAAACCCCCCTGAATGTTCAATTACAATGGAATTGCAGTGAGGTGCTGCAGCTTGGTGGGCAATGGGGAAGGATATTGGAGTCAGTGGATACGCTTTAGGGAATACAAAACTGGTTCTCAGTGACAGAAAGATGAAGTAAATACTAGGAACAAAAATGAGAAAAGAAAGGAAAGAAGCATTTGGGCACTGTATGAATTCCCAGCACACCCTTGCCTTGAACAGAGCATGGAATTTTGGCCTCCTGTATTAAAAAGGGTCCAGAAAGAGAAGCACGGAAGAGCAGTAGTGTGGTTGAGCATACAGCATGATGGTTATGAAGAGAAACTAAGCAGATGAGAACTTCCCAAGTTGAAAAGATGGTCTAGAGGAATCCTGTTTTGAGCAGTTTTAATGATTAGATAAGATTAGACATAGAATTAAAATGTAAGCTAAGCCATAATGTATTTTGTGAAGATCTAAATTGTTCAGAGCTTGCATAATTCTTCCCTTTCAGCTTAAATGGAAATGCACTCCAAGAACTTCCCTTTTAGAATTCAGAATCTTTCTGTATGGTATCACATCATCTATTGTTCCTATTTAAGGCAAAACAGGAAACCAGTCTGGTAATTTCAAGAAGAATAGATAAGCATCACTTATTGGTAATCGTCTCAAAGATCGGTGAGACGAAATGTTAACTCTAATGGCCAGAGATTGAAAGCTGTCTCTGTAGCTGGGAAAACTGACTTTTCGGGTGTTCTGTGCTATCACTTGATCATCTTTATTGACTTTATATTTAGAGATTTATGATAAATATTGATGAGGAATGCATTCTTTGACTTAATATTTAGAGGTTTATGATAAATATTGATGAGGAATGCATTCTTGGGTTTGACAAAGTAAACAGTTGAAAACACGGTCTTCTTTCTTCGGACTTAACAAATCCTATTGGAGTTGATTCTTCAGTATTCCCCAGAAGAGGCAGAAATATTTCCTGTAAGAGGGCAAGTAGGAAAAGCCTATGTAAAAGTCCATTTCAGAAGTATATTTTGTTTCCACCATATTTTTTCATTACAGAGTACTTTTGGCTTTAAATAGCCAAGTTAGGAATGTGGCATCCTGTCCTTTATTGAATGCTTTCATAAGGAGTTTGTCTATCATTGAACTAAAGTCATGTTGATACATTAAGCAGGGGAATTAAACTGGTAATAGTGACTTCCTATGTTCCTCTTGCTGCTGAAGAGAAAGGCAGCTCTAGTCAGAATGTCTCTTTGGGTGATTATAAGTTACAGTCTCAAGAATTCTCCACTCTCCTTTCCTATGGAGACCCAGTTATTTGCATTGCTGGGAGACTGCACCAAGGAGGAACAGTGCTGCTGTTTTGGAAGCTTAAACATCAGATTCATCTCCCTGGTGTCAGTCTTAAATATACCTCATAAATTATCTCTTGGAAATGCAGGTAAAGCTGCTCTCTGTTGAGTGACTGCAAATCTTTTTGTCTTCATGACGCTGCTGCTTCTTGAGACTGAGCTGGTTGTGAGAGCAGAGTTATTTATGCAGTTGTGTGTTAGTCTTTAGGTACTTCTGCATTCAAATTGAACTCGTATTTATTGTATTTTTAGTGCAAGTATTTAGGGATTGGAAAGGGAGCTGCTGCCTTCCTTAAGGTGCCTCCCGTCCCTGGCAGCCCATGGTCACAGCTTTAACAGTTTGCATTTGTTGTTGTTGTTGTTTTAGAGCAATAATGACATTTCACAGCATGAAGATGGAAGAAATCAACAAAATAATCCGTGAACTTTGGCGAAACACCTACAGAGGACAAGGTACGTGCGGTTCTGACTGTGTTAGCTTTGCCCATAGGTGTCTCTTTGATACTGAGCACTGCAGGTGGAAGAGAGTTTTCAAAACATGGAAAATCCAGGATCTAAACCCAGTTGGTTTCATTCTAAAGGCTGCGTCTGTTGTTCACCACTGTAATCTTTTTATTACACATGTGCAAGTTACAGGATAAGTAGGGTTGATTTTCCCTTTCCCATGTTTTCTAAAGGTAAAGTTCCGTTGAAGCAGAGGAACTGCACAAGTTTGTTCTTTCAATTTAGGAAAAACTCCTTTCAGAGATGTAGCTATTGGTGGGAGTTCTGAATCGAGCTTTTGTGGTTGCTGCATATTGGACCTCTCACCTCCTGGTAACCTGGGGTGTTTTTAATAATGTGAAAACTGTCTCCTTCCCGTTTTCAGATATTGAGTACATAGAAATTCGCTCTGATGCCGATGAGAATGCCTCAGCCTCTGATAAAAGAAGAAATTACAATTACAGAGTGGTAATGGTAAAGGGAGGTACAGCGCTGGATATGCGAGGAAGGTGTAGTGCTGGGCAGAAGGTAATAGCATTTGCTTTTCAATATGAAGTAAAAACTTGCAGGTGAATGCAGGAGAGGAATGTGTTCTGAGTGACCCTGGAGAGCAAGTGGCTCCAACTGTAACTTACAGTTCTGTGCAGCTTCCCTTCACCGTGTCTGGATTTTACTCACTATGCAATATATGAGTCTGAACCTCTGAACCCTATTTTGGGGTGCCAGAATCTGTTGTTTCAGTTGAGAACCGGTCTAAGTCCTGCAGGAGTGAAGAGTTCAACTTCCCTCTCCTCAAGTTCAAATCCTCCCAGTCTGTCTCTTGCTAGTTACCACTGAGGTTCCCATAGCTTCAGGTTTGTTGACTTGCTCCTTTATTTTTGATGTCCTGAGGGCTGCCCTTGGTCTTCTTTTCACAGCTGCATCTACCTCTAAGGGTGGTAAAACCTCTTCTTCTCCAAGTTATGCTGCTGTCTCCTGCTGCTCAACGTAACTTTTCAGTTCATGTCACCAAATAGCACACCATACCCACTGCTGGGTCATGTTAAGCTCCTTGTCAGTCAGCACCCCCAAGTCTTCTTCCTTAGTCTGCTCTCCCTCCATTCTCTGCCCAGTCCGTTTCTTGGGAGCCAGGCCTTTTCCATGACCAGATGGTAGAGGCAGTAGTAGAAAATGAAATCGAGGAATGAAACAAAATTATACACAATACCTTTAAGTGCACACAGCAGTAGAGTCATGAAAGGATGTTTCATCAGAAGGTGAATAATGTATGGTTGCTTGAATATGACAGATGCTGTCAAATTAAATCCCACATGAGTGTAGGTACTTACTTGGGTTTGAAAATTCCATACAAATTCTAGGGGAAATCCAAACCTTCTAAAACAGCACTATAGGCAAAAAATGTGTCCTCTCCTGAAGTATTCTAGGATGTTACGTTAGAGTCCTATGTAAATGAGAGTGAAACTTGTTCACAGTTTCTTAGCTTATATTCTGAGAATTCTTTGATCGTGAAGTGTGATGCCAGCAGTTGTGATCATTGGAAAGTATTTTTGAGAGCACAGTTTCCATCGAGGGTTCTGTAGTTTTCACTAGTTCAGGAGATCTCGTAGCAGTGTGATTTAGGTATGATAACACAAAGCTAACGTGTAAGGTGGTAAATCCTCCTGTGTTCAGGTTTAGGACGTCGGCAGGTCAGTAGCTCAAACCTAGTGCCACCCGTACGAATTTCCCCTGTCCCTGATGTGTTATGGTGGGGCTTGAATAGAGCAAGGTGGTGATGGGGCATCGTTACCTCAGGTTGGAATCCTCACTTCCAGTATCTCTCCAATTTTGACTGCTCTGGTATTTTTTCCAACACACTTCGCAGACCAGATCTTTCAATTCAAGCTTGAAGTTTTAATGTAGTTTTTCAGTCACTAATTACTGACATTTTATGAACTATCAGCACATCGTTATGGAAACTTCACCCGTGGTTTGTAATGGCATTAAGAAGAGTATGTTACATGTAGATCCTCTGCAAACACTTTGAAGAGTGAGATTTTGGTGTTGATTTGGTGTTGATTTTTTTCCCCTTAGGTGCTCGCTTCTCTTATTATCCGCCTAGCTCTGGCAGAAACATTCTGCCTCAACTGCGGCATATTGGCACTTGATGAGCCTACTACCAACCTTGATCGAGAAAACATCGAGTCTCTTGCGCATGCCCTCACGGAGTAAGTGATCTCTTCTTGAGAACATTAAGGATGGGTATTTTTTAAGCGTTACTAGCAGTTGGCAGAAGTTAATTACAGTTTAAGCTGGTGTTATCTCCCTTAGCATCTGCAAATACACATGCAGAGCAGTGGGTTTAGGTTCCCTCTCCTTTATCTGGAAAGGAAAAGGGGTTTCTTAAATAATTTAAGGATTTTTATGTGGGTAAAAAAGTTGCTCGATGGTCCTCGTCATTCATTGCCAATACTTAAACATTTTGATCCCCAGATATTTTTATCAATAGTTAAATACTGTCGTTCTGTTTTTACAAGTCCTCTAAACCTAGGACTAGTAATTAATCACTAGCACCTAATTAATTTATTTATTAAATACTAAATAAATACTAAACAATAAATACTATTAAATAAATACTAAACAATATCTCTTTGTAGGATAATAAGAAGCCGCTCCCAACAGCGTAACTTTCAGCTTCTGGTGATAACTCACGATGAGGATTTTGTTGAACTCCTGGTCCGTTCTGAATGCGTGGAAGCTTTCTACAGGATAAGGAAGAGCGTGGACCAGTGCTCTGAGATCATAAAATGCAGTGCGAGCTCGCTGGGCTCGTACGTTCATTAGGAATTTATGTAATTACATGTTACAGACTGGCTTGGCTGCCTGACTCTGTAAGGGGTCATACGAAGGCACCTGAAAATATAGTTCCTTCGTATGATATGTTATTGAGGGTTTGTAACAATTTTAGCTGAAACCTGAAACTATTAAACTTCCAAGCTTTTGCATAAATCTGTGTCTGGGTTCTAAGGATCACCACAATCTGGACCCGTTAAGCACCACGGACAGAGGCAGCCGCAGGACCAGCTTGTGCTGAACCCCTCACTTTCGTGGTACCGTCACCGACACCTAAAGGGTCTGGGCATCTGCTCCAAAAGAGACAAAACCCAGCAACAGCAGAGGTCTGATTCTGCATCTCAATAGCTGATGTTTTTCAGTGCCCCCGTGGCCAGAGAGTTAGGTGGACCTAGGGAAAGGTGCCTTAAAGGGTAATGACACAAACTGAGCATTTGGACTTTGGATGATTTCCAGCTGAGTTTTCTGAAACTGCAAGTCACTAGAACCAGGGTGGCCCCGTCACTGGGAAACCACTTATGTAAGCAAATGAATGGGACTTCCTATCAATTACGCTCTTTCACCAGTCTCCTGATAAAGCAATTAACACCAGACCAGGAGGAGGGGGAGGAGAAGGCAGAGGAAAATGCTGCACCATGCATTACAGGTGCAGTTTTAACTAAGAATCTTCACTGACTCTAGCACTACTTCCTGAAGGGGAATTTTCTTACAGATGCAATCAACAGGAAAAAAAAATGACTTTGAATTTTCAATTTTTCCTGTCCTACCAGTTTGTTTTAGCGTGACACATACATCCCAGCTCATGAGCATCGCGTCAGCTTCAGAAGCAACTCCTCAGCCTTTGTGAATTCCGTGCCTTTTCCCCCTGGCCCCAGGTTAAAGCCATGGCTGGCAATCCTTCCATAAAGTAGTTTGAGCCACAGGAAGCTGGGCTGCGGATGGGCAGAGTCAGCCACCCCCAGCGCCACGTCAAGGGGATCCCTGCTCCACCACCACGCTTCCTGCCTCAGCACACAGTGAGGGTTGCTGCAGCAGCTGCCTGTGCTCCCAGCTCGGTCTCCTCCAGCCTCGTCCTGCAGGTAAAGGACTGAAGGTGAGGGGGCAAGAGGAGCAGGCTATCAGGGAGAAGGGGTTGTTGCCCTTACGTGATGCTGCTATACAAAGTTCAACACTGTTTGTAGTGCGGAACCAAGCAGAGGTGTTTTAAGGCAAGCAAGGCACAGATTTGTTGCGACAGCTCATTGTGCAGGTGGCAAAGTGGTGAAGAAACTGGCTCTGCACTTACCCTTGTGGTTTGGCTGGATTTCCAGCAGAGAAACCCCGGCACAAGGGTGGCTCTGTTCTCCACATGAAAGCATCACAGAATGACAGACTGGTTTGTGTTGGAAGGGAGCTTAAAGCTCACTCAGTTCCAAGCCCCTGCCACAGGCAGGGACACCTTCCACTAGAGAAGGTTGCTCCAAGCCCCGTCCAGCCTGGCCTTGAACACTGCCAGGGATGGACAGCCACAACTCTGTACAACGCAGGCACACACCTTCACAAGGAGGGCACAGCCGCAGGCAGACACAGCTCGGAGGTACCACAATTGAAGAGCCAAAAATACCAACTAAAACCACCTTTCCATGCTGTCACAGAAACATCACTGAGTACAACTGCAGCAGGCCCAGGAGCCAGGAGTCCAACCTGGCACAGTGATTTCAGAGCCAGGGAGGCACCCAGCACCCATCCGCATGGACAGGGGTTGACAGGGAAGGGTTGTTTGGGTATAAATCCCTTCCAAAGGATGCAGGGCTGATGCAGCCTCAGCTGCGGCCAATACTGTCAGAGCCAGGGATCTGCAGCACCTGGAGGGCTGCAGCATGCACCAATGCACCACTCAATTGAGTGACTTCCCTCTCACAGCCCCCACAGCATTGATTTCTTCACTAACATCACATTTTCGGTTTACCTGCGCTTAGCAGGTTGGCAGCTGCTTTCAACAAAAGGAAGCTTCAGGACACCCCTGTCTGAGCAGTCTCCTTTCTAAGTGGAATTGATGCTGTTTAAATTAAACGTATCTTTACAGTTAGTGGAAAACCAACACTTTGATTTGCTGATGTTTCTTTCACTATTACTTGTGCAGCACAGCACTGCTGCCTGCTTACCTCCTGCCGCAAAGACAAACACGGCCCAAAGCGCTTCAGGTACTTAAAGCTCCAGGGAAGATGGATTTGTGCCTTCTTTTCCCAACCAAAACTGCTTTCTGACCTGCTTGAAGTAAACAGTGACTTACAGAACACATAACTTGCTATTCCCTGCAGCAAACTCTGTCCAGCTTCCAGTGGCGAGGTCCAGTTCAGGCAAGCACAGCTCTTGCATGCCCTAAAAGCTACAACTAACGATACCAATGCAGTTATCTGCAAACAACCACCACAAACCAAAGCAGCAAACAGAGATGATGCTTCCAAAAGCTTCATCATTTCTCTTTGATAGCATTTAAATGTCACATTAAATATCATTTCTAATCTATTTCACTATGACAGTTTGTTTACTCCCCTACCCCAGAGACACTGCCAGGGGCCAGCACATGCTGTCTGCTTACTGCAAGCTTACACCTTCGGGAAATGGGATGCAATTTCCAGTTCTCCTCCATCACCTTCCTCCTACTTCTTGTAATCTGGTTTCTGCAGAACAAAACCCCATGGCTGTCGCTGCAGCGCTGGCTCCATGTCCTGGCGCTGAAACGCGCGTCTGCAAAGTCAGCCGCTGATTCAAGAGATACCACGTTGCTGTAGGCACTACACAGTGACCCACATTTGGGGTTTCTTCATGTTAGAAAATGCTGTGTTTAACTTCACCACCTTCTGAACGTTGTGTTGTGGCTTCTCCATGAGGATTTCATACCAGGCAAAGCTGGAAGAGTACTGGGAAGAAGGGAACAGGAGGGCTGTCCAAAATTAGGCCTTTGAAAATGATGGGGGAGACCTGGAGGTGTTTGTATCACCACAGTT
Organism: Lathamus discolor; assembly: GCF_037157495.1. NCBI lineage: Eukaryota > Metazoa > Chordata > Aves > Psittaciformes > Psittacidae > Lathamus > Lathamus discolor. Next base: position 19,757,438 of record NC_088893.1, read on the forward strand.
AAAGCGTCCACTGGACCATGTGAGTTCTGACACTGGTTCTTAATGTCATGATCCCATTCTCTCCTCCACAAAACCCATGGCTCGGTGCAGCCAGGACTGCCATAGGGGTGAACTTGGCCTCCCATTGCCAGCACGAGGCATGCTGAGTGCGGCTGTGAGCTGGGAATCACCCAGGAGACGTGGGGTACGTGGTGCCAGGGGTGGACAAACGCAGCCGGGTGGGAAACCTTCCGCTCCTCCTGCCTGCCTCCGCAATGGTGCTGAGGCAGAGCTGTTGCCTGTGTACTTGGGAAGGCACAAATTCGGCCCATCTGGAAGCACAGACCATGGTTCCCCTTTCCTACAGCGCCAGGAAAGAGAAGGGGACGCTGCCACAGGGAGCTGCAGGCCCTGTAAGTCTGGGTTACAGCAGTCGTCTATCCCACGCCACCGAGGTGGAACTGGGTGATCTTTAAGGTCTGTTCCAACCCAAACCATTCTCTGATTATAGCCATCAGCCATACCTGTTTCCATTGATTCCATCCATGTCCACCGGTACCATCCTATGGTGGCCACGGTTCCAGCCTGTCCCATTGCTTTGCGTGTGCTGCTTGTGGGCAACCAGCCTTAGCTCACTGCTAGGAAAGGAGGAGACAAAGAGGACAAAGCCATGGCTTTGGGTGCAGAAACGTGCAGTTTGGTTCTCCCTGGGGCTGTGCAACACGTTGACTTCGCTGAGAATTAGAAATAGCAATTAAAACAAGGCTAGAATTCAAATTCCTACATTTGCTAAAGGAATTTAACAGTTCACAACTAGTTACAAGCCTCTGATGGGGTACAGGGGGAGGTCTGGGGCTTGGTTTGCCCAAGCCAGGGCAGCCGTGCGGGGTGTTGGTGTGAGCAGAGCCATGGGGTACCCCAAGCAGTGTCACCTCTGCTTGCAGCACTGCTTGGAAAAGGCATTTAGGAATCTGGGGGAGAAAAGAGCGATTTTAGGAAGTTAACTTTTCCCCTGTGGAATTCCTACTAATTACACACTTCAGCCATGGCGCTAATTGTCCGCTCAAGGATGAGGTGGTTATTGCTGGTTTTCTGATGTCCTGTCATGGTTCAACATGTGGGACAGCATGGGATGACATGGAACAGCATGGGACTGGATGGGACAGGATGGGATGGCAAGGGGACAGTGTGGGGGACTGGATGGGACAGGATGGGATGGCAAGGGGACAGTGTGGGGGACAGGATGGGACAGGATGGGATGGCAAGGGGACAGCGTGGGGGACAGGATGGGACAGGATGGGATGGCAAGGGGACAGTGGGGGACTGGATGGGACAGGATGGGATGGCAAGGGGACAGCGTGGGACTGGATGGGACAGCACGGGATGGCAAGGGGACAGTGGGGGACTGGATGGGACAGGATGGGATGGCAAGGGGACAGTGTGGGGGACAGGATGGGACAGGATGGGATGGCAAGGGGACAGCGTGGGGGACAGGATGGGACAGGATGGGATGGCAAGGGGACAGCGTGGGGTGCCATGGCCCACGGGCACAGCCCTGCGTGGGGCTGGAAGGCGCCCCGCCGGGTGCTGCAGGAGCCGTCCCCACAGGCTGGGATACATGCTACAGAGCTGAGCAAGTCCTAGCTGAACCCACACACCCACACGGCAGAAAACCCCCTCAGCCGCGTCTTCCTTTACATGCAAGAGGGTTTTTTTCTTGTCTCTGCAGATGTTCAGGATCTTGATAAAAGTTTTGAGGTTTTTCTTTTCTCTCGGGTCTGCCTTTGGCGACCGGAGCTCGCCGGAGCTGCTGCTGCTATGGCCGAACAGGGCGCAGTTCTGCTGCTGCCCTCCAGCAGCAGCCTGCTCCTTCCCCAGAGCGCTGCCACCACCCGGGATGCCCTCTCCCAGCCGAGCAGTGGCACAGGGGACTGTGGTCCTGTCCTGCCCCTGAGCAGAAGGAGCGACAAGGGAGGAGAGGTCCTCCAGATCAGGAGGTGGTTGGGGTGCCCTGGACAGCAGCACCAGGGTACTCCTACCCGCATCCCGTGATGGTGGAATCCACAGTGCGAAAGCAAATCCCTGCTTCGGTGTCACTTCATCCCCTGGGTTTCTAACCTGAGCATGATCCCTGAGCTGCAGCCACCAGACACAGACCCACCTGCATGACAAGGCTGGTCTGGCTCCTGGTGCTCAGCTCCAAACTCAACCATGGGGTCATGTCATCCCCTACAAGTCACTGACATCCAGGGCAGGAGCCCAGCAGACATCCAGCCACACACATCCCAAGGTCAGTCCTTCTGTCTAACTGCTTGTCTTTTCCCTTGTGGAGACAAGGAAAGCTTTGCAGACACTCATCTGCTCATGGCTTGGCTTTGCCCATGCGATGTGCACGGTTGAGTCGTGCACATTCACGGCTTTCTACAGGCAGCACGTTACAAACACTCAATAGTAAATAGATCCTCAAACATCAAAGAGCAATTCTCAACTTCTCATGCCGGTATCTCTCCATCTATCAATTAGGTGATTAAGATCTGCATGGTCGCTGACACAGATAGCACTGGTGAAGCAAAGGCGAGAAGCCTTTGCCATCATTACATAATGCCCTTCTTTGGGGCAAGGGCACTTCCCACTGTCTCGCCCCATCAGCACAGGAAGACACCTATATTTGGCAGCCCATGGAGATGCTGGTCCTTCTCCGCTCTATAAAACCCGTGCTGTGCCCAGCAGCGAGGCAGAGGGGCCCCGGCCAGCCCAGCACACAGCAGCAGGATGCTCCCCTGGCTGAAGGCTGCTCTCGCTGTCCTCTCCCTGCTCCAGCTCGTTTCTTCCAGACCACTGATGAATACCTGTCCCAAGCGCAAGCTCTCAGAGATCACCAAGCGCATCAACATGCTCAACACCAGAGTGCAGGTAAACGCTGCTATGCCTCCTGGCTTGGCTTTGCTTTGCTTACAGAGCAGAGGAACATTATTGACCATGATAATGGTGATGTTCCTTGGTGCTCAAGGCACTGCCAACACAGGGACCAGTGCCCACCCCTGGCTCAGTCGGCTGCATCCCACCTCCAGCTTTGGGCGCTGGTTTCAGCCTGGACTTTGGGTACGTGGTGGTACAAGAGGCTGCTGATACAGAGTGTATCAGGGTGACAGGGACATGGTGTCCTGGTGCAATGTGAGCAATGTCTCTGCTCTGCTCTGGTCCGCAGCACCCACTGAGCACCCGGGCACCCTCCTGCCCCTTCCCCTTTAAGTGCTTGCAAGTGCTGAGCAAACCCAGGTCCCACCTTCCCAGGAGCCTGCTTTGAGACAACTTGATGCAAGATGCATCTCGGTGGCAGTACCCAGGGTGCAGCCACACTGTGTCCTGCAGACAGGGATGGGGACGTGGTACCTCTTCCTGGTGCATGGCACAGCTCCTCAGGGATGGTCTCATAATGGTGATCTCGTAATGATGGTCTTGTAATGATGGCCTCCTAATGCCAGTCTCTTAACGATGGCTTTCCCTTGCATTGCCTCCCCAGGTCCCCTGCAATGACACCCGAGTGGCACAGGTCGCCTTCACGGACCGCAAGGTAAAAGATGCTGGAGAGGCGGAAAACGCAGTTGTAATCAACACAGACGTACCCAGCACCGTCCTCAGCGTGGTGCACAGCCCACGTAGCAGGGGTGCTTGTTTTAGTCACTGAGCAAGAGCTGCTCAAGTGCAGTCACTGGGGGTGATGCCGGCTGCACCCCAGGACCTGTCTCTATCCCCAGCTCCCCCCTTTGGGCCCGAGTCACCCCCCAGGGCTGTGATTGCAGCCATATAATGGAAGAGCCTAGGGAATCACTGCGAAACCTCCCCCCCAGCCATGGCCACCCCTCAGTGGCATTGACTTAACTGAACTACACGGTGCTGATGATTACCCTGGTTTACAGCTGTCAGAGCAGGAGCTGCTGTGCCAGGCTGCCGCGGCGCTCAACAGCATCACGCGGTGCAGGAAGGACTATGAGCCACTCATCATCAACCTGCAGAGCCTGCACGGAGACACGGTAAGCAGGACCTGCAGCCCCCAGCCCCTGGTGCCTGTGTCCCCCTTCACCCAGCACAGCCCCAGTTCAGTGCCAGCCCCCCATATGCACCCCAGGACTGATCAAGCCCATGTTGGTTATCTATCATGGGGCCAGACCTGGGTATTGCAGTGCCGCAGGGTAATTTGCCTCCATGGGAAGAGGGTGAATGTCCCCACCAGCCCCGGCCATCCCCACACCAGTGACCATGGGGGTCAAATGCTGAGCAGAGGGGCCAGGCACTTGTCCTGAGTGAAGGACAAATTCCCAACCTCCTGGGGCAGCATCTCCCAGTATCTCAGAGCAGCTTCCAGTATCTGAAGGGGGCTACAAGGATGCTGGAAGGGGGCTCTTCATCAGGGACTGTAGTGACAGGACAAGGGGTGATGGGTTCAGACTGAAACAGGGGAGATTTAGGTTAGATACAAAGAAGAAGCTCTTCCCTGTGAGGGTGCTGAGGCGCTGGCACAGGGTGCCCAGAGAAGCTGTGGCTGCCCCATCCCTGGCAGTGCTCAAGGCCAGGTTGGACAAAGGGGCTTGGAGCAAGCTGCTCCAGTGGAAGGGGTCTCTGCCTGTGGCAGGGGTTGGAGCTGGAGGAGCTTTAAGGTCCCTTCAGCCCAAACCAGGCTGGGGCTCTGTGTCTACAGTTCTCTATTATTCACTGCATTGTTCATACGGAGGCAGAGGCACTGGGAACAAGCCATGCGCATGGGCTGCTAGCCCGGCTAAGCTGCTACATCCTGCTGGCAGCTCTGCAGTGACTCTTTTCCCTCCCCAGAGCTGCTCCCTGAATGATGAAAACGAGATCTACCTGCGCAACTTCTTACCGGAGCTGGGCAACTTCACCCAGGGGATGTACAGGCACCTGGCCACGTTGGCTACACCGTGATACAGGAGCCCACCGCTGCCAGCCCCGAGCACAGGGACCGTGCTGCTGGCAGCTCTGAAATAGGGTTTGCAGAGGTTTTTTGCTCCTCACTGCATGCACGTCCTCAGCTCTGCCCCAGCCCTCCTAAACCCAATGCAATCCTAACAGCAAGTCCCAGTGGGAATGGCAGGGACCCGGGATCACACAGCTCTGGTGGGAAATGCTCCCTTCCTGGCAGGCGCTGGGCATCTCCCAAGCTTTCCACCCAGTCCTGTGTGTTAGACCTTAGCGAAGCTCTGCAGGGCAGGTCTTGTCTGGATAAGGCTGCCCTTGGTGCTCCCTTCGCAGCCCTGCGGCTCTTCCAGCTGACACCCGGAGGGATGAGAGCCCTCGGGAGGGCTCCCATTCCCTGGATAAGACTCCCCTGGGAAGGCTTTGCCCAGCCGGGGAGGGATCTGAGCATCATGCCTGGATGGGGCATCACAGGAGGCTGAGCTTCTAACTCGTTCACCTTCTCCTGCAGCAGCTACCAAAACCAAAACCAAGTTATCTGCTTCCTGTTCCTCCTAATGAAGAGAGGTTCTTCACAATCACCATCTCTTCCTAAAGAGATCGAAATCTAAGGCTGAAATGAGGCGTTTTTCACTAACAAGTTACTACAGCACGCAGGGGGGTGGCTCCTCGTGGGAGCAGAGCTGGGGAAGGGCAGCATCCGAGAGCAAGAGCCAGGAGGGGACCAGGAGGGGGCTGCCAGGGCTGTGCACTCAGCCTTGAATGGATCTTCTACATCACTGACGGGCATTTAGGATCATAGAGTTTAAGTTATTACAAGTGAAGGCTGGGAAAGGCTGTGGGACAGCTCTGGACCTACCGGGTGCTCATTGGCGTCCCACTTGTGGGGTTTATTTATTGTTCTATTTTATTTAAATAACTTATTTTTATACTGCATAATCTGAAGATTAAAGGCCAGAAAAGTCCTGGCTGGTGAAATCTGTTCTTCACTTGGGACCCACAACGTAAAGGAAAAGCCACTCTTCAGGTCGCTTAAGTTATACGAAGGCAGGTCTGTGGAATAGTTGTATTTGAAATACTGCTACCTCATCCTTAGGGAACTCTTACTGCCCGATTGCCTTTCCACGACAAGTGATTCGTAATTTATTGTTCTTCCCTCTATTTAAAGTATTTGTATTATGACAGAGTTAATATATTCAAATTGCATGTATTTGGATGCTTCATTTCAACCTTGCACTGACGTTATTAAAGTGTCTCAGGGCTTAAGCAATAAACTACTGACAAACGAGCTCTTGCTTTACGCTGTTCGTTCCCCTCTTCTCACCCTCAGCAGCTAATGGAGAGCACCATGGGATGCTGCCTCCTTGTCCGGTTGGCACAGGGTGGGAATGGGGTGGGAAAGGCTGGCATTTTTCATAGGATCATAGAATCGCAGGCGGGCTTGGGTTGAAGGGGTCTTAAAGCTCATTCAGTTCCAACCCCTGCCATTGGGAGGGACACCTTCCACTAGAGCAGCTTGCTCCAAGCGCCGTCCAGGTTTTGGGGTGTTAAACAGCAAATCTACCCTGTTTGCCACCGAAAGCAAGCTTTCAAGAAAGCAAAAGGCACCAATGAACCTACCTGTTTTGTGGTGTAGGAAAATACAGGGGGAAAGGAAGGGCTGGAGGAGAGGGGATGAGCTGCAGCGGGTACAGGGGCAGAAAATAAAGGGACAAAAGAGCTGTTGGAAAGTGCTGTGAATGTAAATGTAAATGTAAACCACAATAAATGCACATGATGGGGTGTTAATCGCAGCCTTTGGATTTGCTCTGGATACTCCCGAGCCCTGTCAGCACCAGCGCCAGGCATGGTGGGCAACAGAAAGGTACGAAATCAACGGCACATCCCTGCTCCTGCAGCCCAAACTTACCTGGGCACAAGCGATGCCCTCTCACGCTGCCTGCCCTGGGATGCTCCAGTTCTGGACATGGAACGCTGAGCTGGTGGTGGCAGCTTCCAGCGGAGCCCAGGGTCGGTGGCTGCAGGGACACCGGCAGGATCCTCTGTGATGGGAGATGCTTCAGTCCACAGAGCACAAAGGGAGGGAGGGAAACAGAGAACGCGTTTCTGCAACAAGCACCTTCCTTTAGCAGGGGAAATGGCAGCAGCTTCATCCGTGAAGGACGGCTGAGAGGAAGGCAAAGCCGGGGCTCTGGAAACATCCCTCCCATCCCTCCTGGGCAGAGACGGGGACCACATGGAGCTGGGCCCATCGCCACTGCCAGCAGTGGAGCCATTGCTGCATCAGCTGCATCCCACCCTCGGGAAAGGATGTGGGAAGAGAAGGCTGCTCTGTTGCTGTCCCCTTTGACTGGACACGGGAGAGAAAACACAGCAAGAGGCTGGTGGGTCAAGATAAGGGCAGGGAGAGATCACTCGGCAGTTACCATCACAGGGAAAACGTGAGCTGGGGATATCAGCTTATTACCATCAAATCACTGCAGGATAATGCGAAATAAACCCAAACCTTAGAACACTTCCCCCCACCATCCCTGCTTCCCAGGCTCAGCTTCACTCCCTCCTTCCACACCGACCCTGAGGTCTGCGGGGCTCTTGCTCTCATATATTCTGTCCTCCCTTTGGCTGCTGCTCCGCAGGGTTTTTCCCCTCTTTCTTACTGTTATCCCATAGGTGCTGCTACAGCTGATGGGCTCAGCTGTGGGTCCGTGTTAGAGCTGCTGGCTGTAGCTCTATTGGACATGGGGACACTTCAAGCAGCTTCTCACAGAAGCCACCCCTGTATCCCCTTTGCCACCAAACCCAACACAACCGGTGGCTTCCCCATCACCAGTGATGCGGTTTTCCACCATGATTCAGCCCGAGTAGCTCAAAGGTTACTTTTTTCTGTTAATTTAGCATTTTCTGCTCATTTACTCCGGTTTTAGAGCTTTACACCACGATCACTGGGGAAATCACTACGTCTGCAGGATGGGACCACACATCCATTCCCTCTTCCAACATCCACCAGGGAGCCTCCCACCCACCCACCGCCAGTGCAGTGGGGCCGCTCTGGGCATCCCAGCGGGGAGCCCGGCCCCATGGCCACCATCCACGGAGGCCACCACCTCCGGTGCTTATCTGCTGCCCATCGAGATGGTGCAGGTAGGAAACGTCAGCCCTCCGCCGGCAAATCCCTCACAAAGGTCTTTCTGAGTCAGTGGCACCAGCTCCATCAGGGGCATTTCGCAGTTAGACAAACACAATCACTCTCAGTCTGGCTGCTCCCGGATCAGTCGAGCACTCGCAGGCTCTTATCAAGCATCTGATGGCAAGTTGCTATTTGAGTTACAAAAATACCTATTAGTTATTACAAAACTCCAAAGTTTCCCAGCTCAGCTCGTGTCTCAGCATGATTTCCTGCAGTGGTGCTGGTCGGTGGAGGAGCAGAGCCCATGGCCTGAACCTCGCTCCCGAGCGGGGCAGGATGGGATGATGGGGAATGAGGTTCAGGCCATGGAGTGATGCTGCTGCTCACAGGGACGCCGGGTGCTGGAGCAGAGGCACAAAACCCGTTTTCCCACATGAGCACCAGCATCAGTGGCACAGGACCACGCTGCACCAGCTCCCTGCCCATCACCACATTGTCCCATGTAGCGTCACGCTGTTGCGGGGTCCCATTTGGCCAGGAGGGCCCCCAACTCTTTATGACCCCCAGCCTCAGCGATGCCCTGCTCCTGCCCAGGAGGTGTTTGTGCCCCGGGCCCCTGCAGCCTCTGCTGCGCTTTCTGTTTCTCCCCAGCGCAAGGTAAGATAAGCAGAGACAGAAAATCACACGCAGATGAAGGATGCTTTGCATGATCTGGAGATAGTCAAATGAAACACAAGGTGGAAGAGCTCACAGGATGGATAGAGAGGAAGAAAAGGCAAAGCTCCGCTATTGGAGCGTGGTCAGATTCTGTTCGGCTGCTTTCACCTCACGGCGTAGAGAAAGTGTTGGGATACCTAGAAATGAAGAATCCCCAAACCTGAGAGCTTACACACTTGTCTCGTACGTGACCTGACTCCTACCAGCGTTATCTTAGGGTGGAAATTTCCTACGTTGAAACGTAATGCAAGATCAGAAGAAAAGCTTGACTTTTACACCAAAGACCTGTTGTCCTAATTGGATGGGAGCAGCCTTGGAAAGTGCAGGTCAGAGAAAAATGAGATTTTTCCTACAGGTTCAGCAATTTCACAGCCATAAATTGAGATGGTTCTTCCAGAAAAGCACACCCAGGTGTCGGGCACCAAAATATCCAGAACCTGCAGCACAGGGTTCAGTGCACACAGGCCATGAGCATCCTGGTGCCCCTGCTGCTCACCTTGCTGGTGCTGTCAGGCTGCCACACAGCCGCTCTGCTCCACACCTCCACCTTCCTGAAGGAGAGCATCAGGCTGCTGGACGAGCTCCTGGAGGCGAAGGTAGGGCTCGTCCTCATGGATCAGCTTTAGGGATGAGTTGTTGCATTGGGCTGGGTGAGAGCGATGCTGAGGCAAAGGCAGGCTCGGAGCAAGCGGTTCACAGCACACTGGGGCACGGATGGATGGATAGATGGATGCATGGATGGACGGATGGACAGACGGGTGTCTGCTCACGTCAGGATGGATCCGTGTTAGCCCTTTCCCTGGCCTGATCTCTGCTCTCCTCTCCTTTCTGTCTCCATAAAGGTTTCCTGTGACAAGATGAATGTGACAAATGTTTTTGCAGGCGATAAGGTAAGAGAGGAAAAGAGGAACTTGTCCTTGTTTGACAACAATCGTACGGCTACGATGGGCACCAGGAGAGGATGCTGGGGCAGAGGACAGCATGGGATAGCCAGGATGGAGGTGCGAAGCCCTCGGAGTCCTGCAGCACTGCATGGGAGTAAGGAGCCCAGCAGTGCAACACTGGTGCCCTCATCCATCTCCATCCTGGACATCCCGGAGGCACAGGGGAGGCCAGAGGGACGGGCAGGAACGGGCAGCATGGGTCTGAGCAGCACTCAGGGGCCCTCAAGCTTTTCAGAAAGGAGGAGAGGAACTTCTTCCCTTGCCTTGGAGCAGTGTGCCACCACCTCAGAGACACCCACACGTGCCTATCGCACACGCTGGTTACACACTATCCCTCTTTAGCCCTTATCTGGGGAAGGCTCCTCACTTAGCAGATTTAATAGCAGATAGTGAAGCCTAGCTCTGCTCTGAAAACGCTGCCTAAGCTGAGCTCCCCGGCCCCAGAGTTCCTGTTTTCACAGAAAGCCGATGCCCTCACGCCGAGCTGCACCAACAGGCACCAGCCCAGGGCTGCAGCAGCCTCCCTTTGTGGGGCTGAGCATCCCCCGGGGGTCCCTGCACCCTCCTGCCATAGGGAAGGGCCCTGGGAGCAAGGAGAGGTGCTCAGGGTGACCCAGCGCGTGCAGACCTGTGCTCATGGGGACAGGGTGGTCACTTACCTGGCGGTGTCACTTGGTTTAAAGCTGAGGAGATCTGAGCAAGCAGGGCTCAGTGACCTTCTCTGTGCTGGGAACATTCCCCAGGGAAGACAAAATAGTTCCTTATTGCCAGCACTTCATTTACCAGCTCCTCATCTTTCATGTGTCTCTGCTATGGGGCTTTATCCCCCCAAAGCAAATGCTGGAGGCAACATCTCCTCTTCCCAGGGGCTTTTGTAATTCCCAAAGAGCCTCTGCCCCCCCAAATCAGCCCCATTCCCATAGAACCCACAGGGAGCAGCTCCCTGAGCGCCAGGCCCCATGTTCATGCTTGCAACAGGAGCACGATGCTCTAAACATGAGGGTGCTCACCACTGTGCCGAGCTCTGCCAGGACTTGTCACCACCAGGACAGCAGCAGACTGGGGAGCCTCAGGGGGGCTTTGACATCTCCTGCTGTACCTTGTACCTGCCCTTAGGGACAGAAATGTGTTATTGTCCCTGCCTGTGTGTGGCAGGGGTTGGAACTGGATGAGCTTTAAGGTCCCTTCAACCCAAACCAGGCCAGGGTTATTTGCTCTGGTTTAATCTGCTGTGGATGAAGCCGTGACTGCACACAAAGGGTGTCCCAAACACCACACGTGTCTCTTTCCAGCAAGGCAAGGACCTGGAGACCTTATGCAAAGCCACCACAGTTGCCGGGGAGGGCCGGAGCTGCCATAGGCACCTGGAGGGCATCTACCTCAACCTGCTCAGCCTGCTCCGAAGGAAGAGCAGAGTCTACAAGGTACCCTCCCTGCTCACGGCATCAGCTTCTCCCTCAGTCACTGCTTCTGCTTTCACCCCTTCACCCCCAGCAGCCAGGACCATGCTGCAGAAGCAGGTCCCCCCTTAGCAAACACCCTAATGACCCTTTTGCCCTCTCACAGGCCCCGTGCCCCGTGGCAGGAGGCAGCACTACCTCCCTGAGTGATTTCCTACTGGACCTGCGCAGAGCCCTCCAACGACTAGTAAAAGGGCAGAGCCTGAAGTGAGCCCCACTTTGGTCTATGTGTAACTATAATGCTGTATTTGTCAGAGATTATTTATAATAACTTCTTTAAATAAATGTATTTTTGCACTAAACTTGCTGCCATTGTGGAAGATGCCTCCGGGCTAGAAACTGGAGAGCTCAGCAGCATGCTCGAGAGCTTGAAGGTGCCAGGCAGAGCGTAGAGAACCGCCCCCCGGCTCCTGGTGATATCAATCCCAGCAGAGATGCTGAGGGACACAAGGAGAGGCTATGGCTAGGACAGAGGAGAATGGCAGAGCAGGGAAGAATGGGTATTTTCTATCCATGATGTCAAAGGGCCAACAAGGGCCTGGAGGGGCAGTGCTGGCTCCAGCACACTAGATGGAATGGGACTTTACAAATAAGGGCGTTTATAGCCATTAAGTCCACTGTTTTGTAACTTACTTTGGCAGTTGGGAAAGCCCCAGGATGGTGCAGGGTTTGCTTTGGGCCAAGTCACTACACAGCAGAGCTGCAGCATTACCAGAGCACAACCAACTTATTACCTAGTGCATGAGCAGGCTGGAGGGTCTTCCAGAGGAAACCAAGCTGAACGTTTCCAGTGGCTGCAGGCGAATTCAGAGCATCTGCAGGAATCCAGGGCAACAGGCTCAGGGTGTAGCACAGAGACGCTTTGAGGCAGAACAGTGTGAAAAGCATCTCCACATCAGCTGTACCACCTATGCCATGTAGGTGGGCAGGAAGAGGCAGAACACAGGCAGCACCAGTGGACAAGCTGCTGCTCCCGCAGTGCTCTGGCTCAGCTGAGCTCTCCTCCTCCTCAGGAGAGGATGAGTTTGAACAGGGGCTCACCAGCTTCTTGGGGCATCCCACTGATCTCCAGAGTCTTGCAAAGCATCTCCTAAGTCCTGCCTTTTCCATCTCTTCCACAAGAGCTGCATGCCCATGCTACAGGCCTTGGCAATGGGGTTCCCACACCCAAACTCCCTTCTCCAACTTCTCCAGTGAGTACTGTGCATCACAGAGACACACAGACTGGTTTACCCTTCCCGATGCATCTTCTGACATAGAAAGCTGCTGTATGTGTAAAGGTGTTTCAGAAACATGCACAGAGGTGCAACTAGGAATCCAGAGTTTTATTTCATGGTATGGACATGCTCCAGGGACACAATACTGATATATACAGTGTAATGAATGAAGTTTAATCATAAACCAAAGAATAACCAGAAATAAACAGTTAGAAAACCAATAAATAGGAAGACAAATCATAAAGACAGATTAGTGGTTTATCCTATTTACAGGACTGGCAAAGCAGAACCGTTGAGAAGGTGAAAGCTGGACACGTGCAGTGTAGTCAGTGAAAGGCACTAAGGACCATCTTCCCCTCCTCTCAAAGAAAGGATCAGGAACAAGTTAAATACAAAATAACTCATTTACACAACATTAAACAACATAATGTGCCAAAACCCTCAATGTTAAGGTCAACGGTCTGGAATGAGGGGAATCTTCTGGTAGCAAGATGCAAGGATGAGCACACACTGTGTATATTATGGTAATCTGGTTTTTGGTAAATACTCTAGAGCATGTACTGACCTGGGATGAGAAAGGCTGCGTGAAGCTCTTAGAAAACCCCACACGAACCAAACTCCTTCTGCATTAAAACCCATCATGGACCCATTAGACATTCACAGCCCAGGGCTAGAGAGGGCCCATGTGCTAACCCTGCAAAGCAGACTCCCTGGTTTCAAAAGAGTGCCCAGAATTGCAACAGGTCGCACCAGTTAAAGGTGAGCCAAGCTGATAGACCCTAACTGTGATAAGAGTTCCACTTTAAATAAAGCCCTCTTGTAAGAGCAGATAATCTGTTCTCCAAGCCCCTGTAACAGGAGTTTATAACTAGTTTCTGCCAATTAAAGGTGTGCAAGCAGTTATTGTATTCTCTGGCCCGAGGCTCACTTAACTATGTGGAATACTATTGTTCTCAGCAGCAGGACTGTAACTTGATTAAATTGTAAAGCATAGGCCTTTATAGTTGTAAATATTTTAACTGCAGCGCCATGGTTCACAGTGGCATCTTTAAGCCACAGATGCCTGTCAGACTTCTTAATGGTCCTTTTGAAAGCACAGTTCAGCAGAAACTCCCTTATAAACAGATCACTTAAAGCTTAGCACAGCAAGATGTAACACAAGGGGAATACAACAATTAGCCCTGGTTCTGAGAACTAGTACAGGCCCAAACCACGCATCTGTCTGCTTGGACTCAGAACTGACACAAAGCCTAAGACAAAACAGCATTTAAGCTGTTTGATCTTGTTTGATGGGAAGTGTGTTACATGAGAGCCCAAGTGTATCTAAGCACCCTCAAAGTAAGGTCAGGTCTTCAAAAGCCAAGCCAAATACAGCTGCAGTCCACAAAACTTGCAAGTATTTACCTCTTTCAGTGCTAGGCTAGAGAAAACAAATGCCAGGGTTTGTATCTCTAACTTGTATGAATTCAGGCAACAAAGCCAGATCTTGTATGAACTTTGGTGACATTGCCCCCCAAAACAGGGCAGTTCTTCTACGTCATTGTCCTGAAACACACAGCTAAAACACAACAGGGAAGAGCTTACAACTCATTTAGAATAGGACTGAATACATCTCTAGAGCAAAATGTGCCCTTACAAGACCAGTTTTAACTAGTACAGATCCTGCTACAGACCTGTCACAGAGCCACAAGGTACATCTAGTTAAGCATCATGACCACAAGAAAGGGCTATTGACTTTTACCTACTCTAAGTACTTCACAAGAACACTCTGGTAATTGCAAACGTGGCTATGCAAGAACTTAGGACACCTAAGGAGCTGTCTTGTGCTTTCTGTCATGCTTGAGGACTCTATTTCTCCTATTAGTGATCACAGCTCTCTAAATCTCTAGGTAACATGAAGATCACAAGAAATTACAGCTGACCATCCCCACCCTGGCACAGGAGCCACTCCAGTGCCTGCAGCTCAGAATGCCTTTTCTGTGACACAAAAGCAACGTATTAAAGTGATACGTGTCTGTTAGCAGCATAAATATCAAAGAAAAGAGCAGCCACCACAAAGAAATGGTTGTTATCAGAAACCAGGATTTGCTTCCTCTCATCATAGCCAGGAACCAGAGATGACACAGGAACACAAACAGCATCAGCTACTTCAGGGGATGTTACTGTTCTGGGTAATTCATGCCTGTTTTAATACAGGAGAGTCAAATTCACCCTCAGTGCAGAGCACCGGTCCAGTACCCTTGGAGCCTGGGATGGGAGAATGGAGCCATAATGCTCAGTCCCATGGCTGAAGCCAAGTCCTAGTGTCACAGCATTCCCCTTAAATAATCTCTGCTGCTGCGATTCCAAAACAATTCACATACATGTAAAAAATTCCAGATTAACAGCATAAAAAGCAGCCAAAGCAACGCTGCCACACAGCCTTAACAGGAGAGTAAACCCAAGAGAGCTCCTTTGCCTTCGCATCAGAGGCCCCATTCCCCACAGTGCCAGATCATGGGCATACAAAGATAAAAGCACTACTTAGACATATTTGTTTTCTGTTGCACTTAAACAGAGAATGGTCCCTTCCCAGAAGCCACAGACTTTTGTAGTTCATGTTTCCCCTATGCAACTACTTTCTTTGTACAGCAAGACAGCAAAGGAAGGGGAAAGGACTGTGTATTCCATACACAACACAATCAGGTTAATAGCCACAGTGAGGGGTATTTAAATAAAAGGGTTTGATGCTCCTAAAGGTTTGCAGCAACCACATACAAACACAGATCAGTGCAACAGAGGACAAGAGTGAAAGCTGCCAGTTATGTGCAAAGCAGGGCATAAATCAGATTTACCTGCCTCTAACTGTAGGATTTCATCAACTGTTTTGAGCTAACATGTCTACAGCACTTAAACACACATCTAGAACCCTTATTTTCTACATCTCAACAAGGACTGCCAACAACAGTTTCCCTGCACAACACGGTAACACATGGAATTTCACAACCATCATATATACCAGTTTAATATTATGTTAATATAACATACAATATACGGGCAACTAAGGAAAAATACATTTCTTTAAAATAAAGCTCCATACCACCAAGGTATGGATTTTATAGCCAAACTGTGCCACCTCTTGAACTCCATATTCTGGCCCAATCTTACACACTCACTGATTTATACGGCAATTCTGAACAGGTCACACCTACTGCAGCAGAGAGTCAATGACAGCTCCTGGCTTTGCCGAACGTTTTCTGTTTGGAGAGCAGAAAGGAAAGGGAAAAATAGCACCATACACACATCATGACGCTGTCTAGGAAAGACAGGGAGCAGCCACATCTCAAGTTAAAACTACACAACGTTACTCTTCCAAGTATTTGTCAAAACCAAAAATAACCAAGGAAATCCATGCTGAAATCTCCCCCAACAGCACGCAACTTTCCAGTAACATCAGTCAATGAGTCAGGTGTTGAATTGAACCACAGAACACAGCAAAATAAAGCAAGGAGCCAGAAGACAGGAATAAAGCAAAAAGGCATCAGAAAAATACCCAGACAAGTCTTCCTGGACAAGATTCTGCTGTGGTAAAGAGATTTCAGCTTGGTTCTGTCATACTCAGCACAGATAAACTTTATACCGCGCAAAATGTTAGCATTGTGTCTTCTCACTAAGCAACCGTTTGAAGATCTATGGTCAGTTTGCATGCACAGACTTAAGCTTTCCCCTGGGTAAATCCCCCACATAGATACTCCAAAGTTCTTCACCTTCTACCCGTCTTGGGCCTGGATCTTCCTTTTGAAGTCCTTGGCCTCTCCAGCTTCATCAGCGATTGCCTCAAGCTTTCTTCAGTGTAGGCTAAGTAAACATGGGAAAGGTCCACTTCAAAGGGCTAAAAAGGCAAAACACCCACAAAACAGGAACATCAGAATGACTTTATGCCCTGATCCACAGTGCTTTTCTAACACTAGGAAGACTCCTCTCTTCAAAAGAGAAGAAGTTGGGCAGTTTTTCTATCAATACACAGGCACAGGTAGCAGAACTTGGTCACACACAGTTTAACACATGCTTAGAAAGAGTCACTCACATCTTTTTCTTTCTTATCCAGGACAGGAGTCTGTTTCCTCATGTTGTTCCCTGTATATGCAACACATTTCTTAAAGAAAGAAAGAAGGTCTGTTAGCAGAGCCTGCTGTGCACAGCAAAAGTGACTACAGCTTTAGCAGTTTACTTCTGGGCTCAATTAAACTCCTTAGAAGCTCCTGCTAACACTGGCTTCTACAGCCAGCAAACTTACCAGCTGCCATTCTCCGATGTCTTCATTCCAGTGAACGTAGTTTTCAATCATTTCCTAGAAAGAAATTGGAACAGTAATTGTTCTAGACTGGCACAATCCACTCTTCAGATGCATTCTCCAGAAGATACATCCCTAAAGGCCTGGACAAGCTGCTTAACAACAGTTTTGACCATTGCAAGTTGTCTTTAATCAAGACAGCCATATCCTGTTCAAACACACCTATTTATACTTTAAAGCCTACAGAAGAGAAAAACACCACTCTCAGATTGGGAGTTCCCACTAAAGCATGGGCTTCCCATTAAGCCAGTGCCATCAGGGTAGTAATAAACTTCACTTGGAAACCCATCAGGTTGCAAGAGTCACTTGTCAGCAGCATCTTTTCTTACTTCAGCATCACCTGGTTCTAACAACCCAGATAATGACACCAACACATGAATGCCACCAAGTTGCTTAGCTGAGCCACAGCAAAGGAAAGGTCACAGCAGCATACACCAAGTCATCTGTGCCACAGATGTGCCTAACAGACAAGTGTCCACCAGTGCACTGTGACTACCTCATGAAAAGACAAGAACCAACTCATTCCATTCAGTGGACAGAATAAAAGCTGGAGGGCTCAGCACGCACAGCACAATCTTATGTCACAGGCTTTGGTTCTCTGTCTTTACCTGGTAGTCCTGAGGAATGAAGTTGTCTATGATAAGCATCTGAAGACGAAGTTCTCTGCTCAGCTGCCGAATATTCTCTAGTAATCCTTCAATCTCTCTCTGATGCTCTTGCTGGAGATCTGCCATCTGAATAAACCAGAGAGCATTTGAGAGGATCAGAGCTAGCTTAAGACATGGTAAAAGCCTAAATGAGTCTTCAGCCTATAGGAAAATTTCAGGAAACAAAGCAAACTCTGGTTATAAGTACAAGAATATTTTATCTCTGAAGAATAAACCCTCTGGAACGTTCCAGCTCAGATGGCTGAGAGCAACATTAAGTTCTCAGCTTCATAAAACTGAAGCTGACTTTCTGCCAACCCAAGCTCTGCACCAGCTAAGAGCAGATGAAGAGTGTGAGCCAAGTTATATCCCTGGCAAGATTTCAAGGAAAACCTCTGATACCAAAGACAAAAAGCAATTTTGTGAAACAGGAGCTCAGGATACCAACCAAAGGACACACTCATCCAGTGACTGAGCAAGAGATAACAAGGGCAACAGGGAGAATAGACAGACAGCTAAGAGCAGAGCAGCACTGGGCTGCTGCAAAGCAGGAGATTTGGAAAGCTGTTGCCTGGCAGCTCAAACAAAACACCCAGTGTTTTTCCTTCTCTATGTATGTGTGTATCTGTCTCACACATCCTTCCTTTCAGCCTGGGTTGGGGAATGCTCTACAACATGCCCCTGTGAAGCTCTGACACCAGACTTCATTAGATCTTTGTGTTACACAGCTGATAGATTACCCCTCTCCCAGCTGTAGTCCCTCACATGATCCCAGGCTGAGAACCTCAGACACTAACCTCTGATTTTGCAGCCATAAGCATGGTCCAAACTTTCTTCAGCTTTTTGGTTTTCCCCTGTGCTTCTTCCTGGAGACTGGTGTACTTCTCCTCGATGTCCAAGCGTTCTTGCTGTGTGCAAGATTCAACACAGACATCCATACATTAACTTAATCAAAGAAACTATCTGCAATACTATGAACAAGAGGAGAAACTACTTGAACAAACGAAAGCATTTGCCAAGGGCCTGGAGCCCTGGCTATGCCCCACAGCGATTGCAGTGCCATTGTGTGGCCTCTGAAGCAATTCACTTCTGCTACACTTTTCAGAGCAGACCCATGTTTCATGCACAGAGGCAATGCCAAGGCACAACACTGTGTCCTGCCACTGCTGTATTCAGACAGCTACAGCATATAACCTCACCTCCTTCTCCTCAAGCTCCTTGCGAAGCTGTTCTGCTCTCTTCCTTCGTTCTTCCAGTTCCATATTTGATTCTTCTAGAAGCTTCTCTTGCTCCTCTGCTTTTGCCAGCAGGTCCACTCCTCCTACAATCACTTTCTTCTCCAGTGCAGACAGTTTCTCCAAGAGGGACTGGTGCTCTTGTCTAGAGACAGGTAAGTGTAAAACTTTCTCACAAGGCAGCAGGTCCAGCTCAGTTTTACAGCCCAGACGGCATTTGCAGGGCTGGAAAAACTTGTCTTGCTGTCAAGGGTTTAAGTGGGGGTGAGGCAGTGCAAGTGAATGCAGGGAGTTCCCTGAGCCCCAGCTTTCCCACAAGCAAATCAGGTCAGCAGAGAAGTCTCCCTAGCTAAAGTCCCCGCTGTGAGGGGCTGGGAGTCCACAGTGACATTGCCTGGATGCCCAAGGCACCCCCTCCCCAAGGGCCCTGCCAGCACAGCAGTGCCCAGAGGCAGCTGCAGAATGGAAGTGAATGAACAGAGATCAAGGCAGGGCAGCTGAGATGCCAACCAGGAATGCTGGCTGCTGCTGGAGCAGCCTCTGGCAGCAGGACTGCCCTATTTGCATGGGCCACTGTGATCTCAGTGGCTTTTCAGCTGTTCAGTTTATACAAAGGCACCTCACCAGGCATTTCCAGATATCCAGAACTGAGTTGCAGGTTAAAGA
Source organism: Lathamus discolor (assembly GCF_037157495.1). Taxonomy (NCBI): domain Eukaryota; kingdom Metazoa; phylum Chordata; class Aves; order Psittaciformes; family Psittacidae; genus Lathamus; species Lathamus discolor. The sequence continues at coordinate 19,776,695 of NC_088893.1, forward strand.
AGGAAAACCCCAAACTGCCCAGAGAGGCATACTTACTGAGCTTTAAGCAAGTCTTTTTCTCTCTTCTCCAGCTCAGCTCTGGCTTTATTTCTTTCTTCTTCTTCCATATCAAGCTTAGTTTCAAGAGCTTTTCTCTCCTCTTCAATCTTTGCTTGCATCTCTACCATCTTATCAGGGGAAACTTTCTTTTTGCCTTTAGAAAGAGACAGGGAAAACAAATCAGTTCACAGACAAATAAGACAGTTTATACAACATGGCTTTTTTTTTCCAGGTTCAGATTCAATACTTGCATTTAACATATTTAATTAGATGTCAGCTCCAAGCCAGGCACAACTCAGTCTTTCAAATCCCATTTTAACATTGACCAGTTGTCACCAGTTCCTATAGAGAAGGAATGCTGCATAACTAAAACATAATGACCTCAAAATAGACAACACAGAACACTTGGAGAAGGACCACTGCCCAAAGTCTGAGCTGGAAACTCACATGTTCTAACTGGGTAGATTAGGCTGAATAAAGGAAAACCAAAAGCTGCCTTGACCTACAGCTACAAGACCCAAGCTATCAAAAGTTACATACTCAAGTTTCAGATTGGCATCCCCAAGGCAGGAAGGTTTGCTGGGATTTATCAACTGTCTTTACAACATTACTACTACTTCACTGCTACAGCAAACCAGGTACATTCCATGGAGGGTTCCAAAGGAAGTGGCCAGAGCAGCTCATTGAGCCCATCAGCCTGAAGGGCTGGTCTCAAACACCCCATTTAGAAACAAAGTGTGAGGCTGCTCTTGGAAGTTACTCTGCAAGTCCTTGGTCAGCTTTCATCGTAATCCCAGAGGAACACCAAGACCCAACCTACAAGCGTTCCTCAAATCCACAGGTCTCTCTGAAATCCTATATCTCCCATTAGTCACTACAAGCAAATTCTTTGTTTTCTGGTTTTGTTCTTCTCCAGCCATGAAAAAAACCCGTAGAATCCAGATGCCTAGAAACTAAGAAGAAGCCATTGACTGTCAAGGGAATGTTTTTGCATGACATAATATGTATGCTTAGAACATGCTCAAGAAGTTGTTCCCAGAATAGGAGAAAAAGGTGAACTAAACCAAGCTGTAAGGCACTTTCTCAAGCTCTACAAGGGTATTCTGAGGAGGTGGAAATCCATTACACCAACCTGCTTGATCTTGCATTAAGAGGAAGTAGAAAGCAAATCGTGGAGAGGCAGCGTACCATAAAAAGAGGAGGAAAGAAAATATATTACTGCTTTGATCATTTTGGACAGAGATCATCAGCATCAGAACAAACATAATTTGCTTATGCATGTTTCTAGAGTAGAAAACACAGGTTCATCATCACTTTAAAGAACTCTATTAGAGCCAACATGAACGCATCGTGATTTTATGCTAAAGCAGAGAAAGTTTCTGTACATCAGAGTGCTTTGCATACCCAGGATAATCTTCAGCTCACTCTTGCATTCTCCTGCCCATTCAATGCAATGCAGAATCTAAGTGTAACATTAGGAGCCTGCCGCAAAGATCATGCCCTAAGAAACAATTAGAGGGTGGATTTCTTCAACAAGAGACTTAATGCTTTCCCTCCTACTCAAGACAGCCAATTCTGTTATATTACCTGTAAAATATTAGCATTCAGCAGACACCTTCAAAGTTTTAACCAAGGTTTCAAGCCAATTCTTTGCAAGATACATGGCAGTTGCACATAGGGAGTCTCAGCACAAGATTTCTCCATTTAATTACACAGGGTATTAGTAGGTTAATTTGCAGTAACTGATGCTTCCATAGAGGTATATAGGCAGGTTTGGTTATTCAAGCAAGTACAACAAAAAACGGCAGGACAGGAAGGGGACAGTGAAAGACACCACATGCAAAGGGGTCACACTGGAGGACAGTTAATATCTCAAACCACATATAGCCACACTGATCCTAAGCACCAAAAGCCCAGCACGACTTCCACAACAAAGCTCTCTCCAAACCCGCAGGAGATGGACTCATCTCATAGCAGCAGTTTGCTATTAACTGTCCTCACGCAAGTAAAATACTCAGGTTTCAAGCAAGCTTTGAAAGAGCAAGTTTGAAGCAAGCAGATTCCAAGCCAACCACTGCAGACCTACCAAGGGTCTCCCTTAGGTTGTGATCCTTCCTAACCTGCTACCATGTTTTCTCTGAGCTGATGCTTTCCACTAATGTAACTAGGGTAAGTGCAATTGAATTACACAGCAATACTTTCCAGACTCTCCACACAGCGGGGAGAAGGGACTGCATCTATTCAGGATAGCCACAAAAGTGGGTGAAGTCTCTACAAGCAGAGTCCTAAGACGTGATTTATTTCTTCAGCCATCACTGACTGTAAGGGTTTTAAAGGCACAGAGCCCTCTCTCTGGCCAGGAGCAGGCCAGACTTGCCTCACTTCTAGACCAAAATGTAGATCCTTGTTCCTCTGAACTAAGTTCCACAATGACCAATAACTTGATGCTGTGGGGCAGTTAAACCTCAACCACCACCAAGCCAATCAACCAAGCATTAGTTGTTTTCTTTGCATGTATAAACCTAAACCTCATGTTGTTTGTTCACAGCTCCATTTGCCTCCTCAAAAACTAAATTTGAGCAGGCAGAGTGCAATATAACATAGCACAACCCATGTCACCTGTCTAGCTGTCCTTTTTATGAACTCATATTGGAGCAGCTCCCATAAAGTTAGCTCAGACTTTCCTGATATTTTAGAAGGATCATTTAACACAAGTTGCAAACTGGGTTGTGTTTTTTTAACCTATTATTTCTTCATTGTCTTTAAATCTTGCTCAAGCAGTGTACCCAATTGCTTCCTATTCTCTCACATAGCTGGCTAACAATGTGCACACTGAACAACTGTTTCAAGCATGGAAGCAGCAAAGGAAAGGCATGCTTTAGCAGAGCTGAAGGTTCAGGTTCATCTTTCCAACAGACACAGCAGGAAGTACGCAGCATTGCGAAATGGAGTGTGCAGATTATGAAGAGGCCAAAGCTTAAAGGACTTAAGAGCTCCCACTCACTAGTGAAGGACTTATCCAGAGGTTTCTCTATGACAGAGCATGTAGAGTCTGAACTACTGCTGCTGCTACTGCCTGGAAAACAGAAATGCGTCCCACAGAAAGACCCAGAGAGGAAGAAACATGCAGATGGGAAGTTAGTTCTAAAGGAAAGAAACCCAGAAGGGCCAGCAACCTAGTTCAGAAAGGCACAAGTTCCCATTAGGAAGCATTTGCTAGGATCCCTCCCAGATTCAGCTTGCAAAGCCACCATTTCCCAGCACAAAATAGCATGCTCAAAAAGACACTTCAGTTAAAACCCATCTTAACCAGCCTACAGCTTGAATCAACATGCCAAGGCAGCTTCCATCTCAGGCAACAACAGCACAGAAAACCAGATCACAGTGGAGAAGGCTGTGGATATCTGCAGCAGCAGAGGATTCTGTGACCAAGAGTCCTTTCCAGTCTTATGTACATGGCAATGTGCATGTTTCCCTCTAGAAGGCAGAATCAGCTTACACAGGGACAGCTACTGTGTGTACTCCTAAGCAGCACCCTTACATAGGGAACTTAACTAGAGCAGCTTGTTTGGAAGTCAGTTATTTGCCCTGCTAAGCCAAGCAGGATTTTGAAGGTGTCCTCCTCTTGGGAGGACATCTGGGCAGGGTTTGGTTCTTGATAGAGACAGTGCTCCACCTTTTTGTTTCTAGAAATTACCAAAAGGTGAAAAATGAAGTTGTTACAACTATCACCAAAAGCATTAGCACCAAAATAGCAAAGGGCATTTACAACTCTACTTGGGCAGACACCAAAATGAAGACAGTGCATCTGAAGCAGGAATGCTTTAACAGCAATTATTTAAGATATGCAAGCACTTCAGGACAGGAAGGGAGTTTGAATGTCAAAGTTAGTTTACTAGAGAAGCTGCAAGTTGAGCTGTAGCACTGGACTTTTCTATTCCCTGTGAAGGTTTTAGGGGCATAGCAAGCTCCCTGGAAGCCACAGCATCCCATGGGACACTGTGACCTACAGTTCTAAGTTCAGCAATATCCCCTGGGGTTTAGATGTTACACAGTAGTTCAGCACTGATGCAGGACAAAGTCCACTTCACCACAGGATTTCCAAAGTGCTCCCAAACAAGGGATGCGCAGTTCCCATTCAGCTTTTCAGCTTGCAGAGATACCCAAAGGTCAGGTTTTTCCTCTATCAACATAAAACAGGACACCAGAAGAGTCAGTTACTGAACATCCATAAGACAGATGAATCCTTTGCCTAAACCACAGCCAAAATTCCCCTCCAACCATTCCCTTGGTTATAAAAACCACATCTGCCTACCACTGATGCTCGGTGCCTTCTTCCTCCCACCTCCACGACGAGCAGGGGAAGTTCCACACCACCAATCACAAGCCATACACAGCCACCTTGCGGCAACCAAGGAGCCACCACAAAGGAGATGTTACCACAAGCACAGCTACCCAAGTGGAAGCAGATTCTATACATGTCCAGAGCTGTCCATCTACAGAGACAGCACCAAACAGCTTGGTTTCTAGGAGAGGCATGATAATTGCAGCGGCAGTAGGGCAGCTTTATACCTCCACTTTTCCCCACCTGGCTCCAGCTACAGTTCCTGGCTCCAGCTCCTAGACAAGAGGAGGCTGGTGGCACTGACGGGAATCTCTACTGCCTTACCCCGCCGTTTCTTCCTTTTCTCCCCATCCTCTCCAATCTCTCCTTCATCATCTTCATCCTCCTCTTCAGATTCACTGCTCTCAGAACCAGATATCTCTTCCCCTAGAACAGAAGAAGGTGCTTTTTGATGCGCTTTCCTTCACCTCATTCAGCTTTTTACTGTGACAGCAGCATCTGTCCAAACCCCGCAGTGTCCAACATCACCTGCAGAAGTCATTCAGTGTTGAACACAGACAGCTTGCCACAGCTCAGGAACTTCAGGGAAAAAAAAAAATCAAGATAAGCAGTCAATGTGTATATGTTAAAGCTCAAGTGGGTGTTTTTTTATAGGAAATAAATAACATTTGCACTGCTAAAGTGTTAGGCTACGAAGTCTTTCTAGCAGGATCTCCCTATACCCAAGATGGAAGGGAAAACATTCAGGGGAACAAAGTTCACACAGACCTACAACTTAATCAGACACTTGTACACATGAAGTTCAGTGGCTGTTAACTGAGAAACATAACCAGGTCACAAATGTTTGTCACTGTTGCCATTGCAGACATGATGTTCAGATGTTTCAGGCCGAGTCTGGAAACCAAACTGAATAGAATCCAGTATTTAACATCACAGAATCCCAGCCTGGTTTGTGTTGGAAGGGACCTTAAAGCTCATCCAGTTCCAATCCCTGCCACAGGCAGGGATGCCTTCCACTAGAGCAGGTTACTCCAAGCCCCATTGAACCTGGCCTTGAACACTGCATTGTGGGCACCCAAGATAGCTGCTCTGGAAATGTTAGTTATATGCTCAGCTACAGCATCTGTCACTGAGGGCAGCATCTTAAACCTGAAGCCCATTTGATCTAGCTAAGTCTATGTGTCACCCTTCTTCTCCAGGAACCCAGCAGGGCCAACAGAACCAGGACACTGCACTGCACCAGCTACCAAACTCCTGTACTCCTGTGACATATCTTCCACTAGCAGAGAATGTTCACACTCAAGCAGAATGAGCACTGCCATGAAGAGATACACCAGAAGGAAGGAGAAACTCACCTTCCTCTAGTTTCCTCTTAAGCTCTTCGATTTCTTTCTGAAACTGGCGAAGCAGAGCATCCTTAGGATCCTCATTGATCCTGGCTTTGTTCTTGATGTTCTTGGCTCGGTTTGCATACCTGAGAGTGCTGATAGTCTCATCATAGTTGTAGTCAGCTGGGCCAATGTTTGCACACTGTGACACAGGGAAGACCGAGTTAGCAGAGGGCAGAGCCCAGAATAGGTAATTTCAGAGACCTATCCCCAACCCTGCCAATCTCACACTGCTACTCTTCCCCAAGCTTTCCTACACCAAAGCTGCTTTTGGCTACCCAAGCACAGCTTCTATTAGATCTTACAAATGCGTACACATTTGCACTGCGGTTTGAACCTCATCTGTACAGAGGCAAAGAGAAAAAATAGAAAAGGATGCACAGAATGATCTCTAAGCTGAACCCAGCTCTAAATCAAGAGGTAAATGCCATGCTGTCCTCATGGCAAAGTCAGTATGCTATGCCTGTACAACTTGCACCTCTCAGCTTACCATCATGGTTTTGGAGTTGCCGCCCAGAGAATCCTGAAGGAGCCGTGTAAGTTTGGAGTTACGGTAGGGCACGTGGGTGCTCTTGCCATCCACCAGTGCAGAGATAACATTCCCCAGTGTGGAAAGAGAGAGGTTGATCTTGGTAGCTTCCTTCAGGCGCTGCCCTGTGGCTCCAGTTTTTGCCTGTCTTTCAGAACCCTGGAAAAGGAACAGGAGCACGAGTTACAACAGATCATTTCCCTCCAAATAGGATCAACTACACCTGAAGTGTTGCCAGCAGCCATGTCACTAACTACCTCCTCCATTATTAGAGGACCTGGCTAAGCACCTCACACATTGTTAAAGAGACAAGTTAAACAGATCTTAGATGAAGCCTCAGTGCCAGAAAATTCTGGATTGCTCAAATTAATGCAGATTTTGTCTCCACGAACAGAAACATTATGAGAAGCAAGGCAGCAGTTATGAGGCACCTCAGGTGGAGCTGCCAGGCACTACCTCCAGACTTTAACAGCAGATCAAGGGCTAAAAGCCCCACTGCAATTATTTTTGGAGAGTTTCCTAGAGCAACCTAAATATATACTATGTAAATAAGGTTAATATGTAGACATTGAATGCCTGTAGCCTCCAATTTCTGCATCTGCTCCAAGGAAAAATACTCCAGTATAAAGCTGGGGCTAAAGACATATTGTACCAGCACAATCACACTGGTTCAAAGTGAGTGGCAGAGGGAGGGAACCTGCAAGTGATGAACTGCACGCTCACAACCCTCTTACAAGAAAACCCCCACTCTTGCAAAGCACCAGCTCTGCTGCCCAGAGCAATTTCTAATGTAGTTTACCCATTCAATGATTCATTTCCAGAAGCAAGAGAACCCTTTTACTGAGACAGGCTTTAGCTACACTAGAGACTCTTCCTGGTACACCTCTAATTTAAGGCCTCAAATGAATACTTCACAGAAGTCGAGCATCAAACAAGTTAGGCTTTAGCTGTGAACCCTTTCCTGTGCCTTCAGCAAGGCACACACAAGCAGCCATACCCACCACACATTATGGCAGACCCAGCTGGTCCTACTCACCGCGAGGTCTACGAGGTGCAGCTTGCCCATGCGCACGTGCATGTTACCATCAACCCCCTTCTCGCTGCACTCGATCGTGATAGTGAAGATGGCGTGTGAGCGAGAGCTGTGCTCATTCATGTTTGTGGCACCAACAGAACCTTTCAACAGAGAGAAAAAGCAATGACGCCTTCAGAATTAGTCACATGCTCCTGGAACACTTCCTGCTCTCTAAGGAGACTTATCTCCACCTCTTTACCCAACCCTGGTTTTTCATAAGAGGGATGCTCAGAGTCAGCAACAAACCATATCCTTGGGCACATCTCCAATCTGGACTAGCAGAAATGTTACAGCCTGCTGTAACTCAACACCCACCACAGACTCCCATCCCAAGAGCAGCAGCAGTTCTCATCTGTTTAAGGCTATAAAGATCAGTAGCCTAAAGGTACTCACAGCTGATCCCTGAGCAATAAGAACACAGCAATCCATGCCAAGAGCAACAGTAGTCAGAATTAGGTCATAGAAGGATCTGAGCCTAATTAAGAAGTCTTCCAGAAAACATAAATCACCTCCCACTGACAGCACAGTGATAGCTCATCCTGACCAGAACTGAAGAGGATAAAGGACAAGGACACACACTAGCAACCCTGACATCACTGACTGCACTCGCTGCATCCTCCCCTTTGCCACTGCCACTGGCCAATGTGAGAGGCATGGCCTTCTTTACCTGCCCCTGCATGAAAGAGCTTTGGGGGCAGATGTCCTTTTTGCTGTGCTCAGCTGACCAAGCTTTCAAGCATCAGGACTTGGATCTCTTACTGCAGTCTCATAACCAGACTCCATTCTGCCCAAGCTATAAACCTGCCCACAGCAAGGCTACGTACGGTTCTTGTGGCCCAGAGTCATGATTCTGTCCATATCATCTGCATTGTTTACGACATAAGCTGAAAGGTCTTTGATATAAACTCCCACATCAGGTCTCTCTTTAACCTAAGAGAGAAACAGTTTAGACTGAGCCTGCTTCGGAGATCCCCAACAGCAGTTTCCCATGGTACAGTGGTTTTTAAACCTAATCGCATTCAGTGATTGAAAATTGACATCACACTCCGAACTACAGCTCACCTCTAATCTCTGTGTCTGGTCTTTTCCTAGCAGGTCCCTCACTTCTTCGTTGTAAATTTCCAGGTAAGAGACACGAACTAAAAACCTGAGGACAAAGAGTTGGGCAGCTTTCTTAGTGAGATAGCTGCTAAAGTCCAACAAACACAATCACAGAGCGCAAAGAAAATGCAGTAATATAAACCACAACCCTACTTCCCCATCGAGAACTGCTTAAGTAGCACTCTTTCAGTTAGGGTCAGAGGCACCATTTCAGTTGACATTGTTAAGGTCAGGCTCCTGCTATAGACAGACACTCAAGACTGAAGCAGGGAAGAGAAGCTGCTTACCTTGTATCCCCTTCTGCTTTGGCAATGTGACCAAATATATGGGCAAAGGAATTGGGAATGATGCCTCGAAGCTCAGGAACTGCTCGGACCCCTTCCATGGTGAAGGTTTTGCCTGTTCCAGTCTGCCCATATGCAAAAATAGTACCTGAAGGATAAGAAGATATACAAACAAACTCTAAGAAGTTGCTAACTGCAGTTTTACTCCATTCCTTCTTAGCCTGACAGCACTAAAACCTCTGCTGTTAAGGAGTTGAAGTTTTCCACCAACTCCAGTAGATGCTGTACAAGGCCAGGAGCAAAACAAGTGCTGGCCAACCACCACAAACAGGGCTGAGCCACTGGCCTATAGAGCCTGCAAGACACCCAAGAAAAAGCCAGCTTGGTTTACCTCTGCAAAGTTATTAGAGCATGGAGTGCAAGCACTCTTAGGTCTCGCACGCAAGTAATTAAGGCAAGCCCGATTAATAACATGGCCAATTAGAGGGAAATCATTATATACCAACTGAAAACCCAACTACTGCTAGCATCTTAGCCACAGCAGAAACAGCACAAGGCTTTTACACCAAAGGCCACAGCTTAAGCCCAGTTCTAAACCTACAAATGCAGCTATACTTTGGACTAGAGAATCAGCCTGCACAGGAAGACAGACAGAAACCTTCCTGAGAACCCAGACTCTGGTACTGCAGAAATACACTGGACCTTAAGTTCTGCCTAGCCCTGCTGAAAACTCCAGTTTTCATTGTCAAGCTACTGATGCTGCAGTTCAGAAAAGCTGCATGGATTAGTTCAGTTGGAAGAGACCTACAACTCATCTCCAGTCCAACTGCTTGACCAGTTCAGAGCTGACCAGAAGTTAAAACATGTTTTTAAGGGCATCATCCAAACACCTCTTAAATACTGACAAGTTTGGGGCATCAACCACCTCTCTAAGAAGCCTGTGCCAGTGTTTAACCACCCTCTCATAAAGAAATACTTCCTGATGTCTAGTGTAAACCTCCCCTGGTGCAGCTTTGAACCATGACATTTTGAGCCATGAATTTTCATCAGCTGAAACCCGGGTGTGTTAGCACAAGAGCTTATTAGGCATTCACAGACCTTTAAGAACTTTGTAATGTGTTGTTGTTTATAGCATACTGTTATGGAAAGCAGTAATTTGCTTCCTTACTAGCATGTGCCTTCCTTTACATACTACATTTACATGCATAACGACACGCACGCATACTCTTCCCAGCTCTAGGAAGTAAAAGACTATCTGTGCGTAGAGCAGATGTGTTTTACTAGTCATCTTAGTTTAAAACAGCAAAGTTCAGAGAAGAGGCAGCAGTTACGTGCACAAGCCTGGTATGCATACCTGGTCACTGCAAGACCCTGGCAGCTGACTGAGGACTGAAACTGTACAGTGAAGAATCACTGAGAATTCTGATAATGAGAAAAAGTGCAGATCCTTTGCAAACAGAAGACACAGAATAAAACCACAGAGCTACCTGACATCAGCTGAGTCTTGGTCATCATTGAACTCCCACTGTTAAATGATCATAGTAGGCACAATGGCTGAGTAATGAGAACAGCAAGTACCTTCAGGCTATTTTAAGTTAGAGGCAACAACAGAAACAAGGCAGGGCTATAGCCTTCAGGAGGTGAAACTCCATTAAATAAGATCAACAGGAACTCTAACAATGCAGAGAATAGCAGGTGGGATCCTTGACAACAAGGGACTTACCATTATATCCTTCTAGGACAAAGTCAATTATAGGTCTTGCAGTTAAATTATAAACATCCAGCTGTTTACTCTCTGGTCCAAACACCGTGTCAAATGTAAATGTCTTGGGAGGCTCATTGGATGAGTCTGTTTTATGAACAGTTATAGTTCCTCTCATTTCATCCACATTCACTGCCATTTTGTAGCCTGTAGCTTTCTCTCGTTCATTAAGAGGCCGGCACCGAACCACAACCTTGACATTATCACAGCTCTCTGGCTTGTCCAGCTTCTCAGGCTTGTTGATCTGTAATTATTAAAAGAGAAAAGGAAATACACAGGCTGTAACACTGCTGTTAACATACCTGGGTGATTCAACAGTGCTTGTGCTTGATTAGACGCATGCATCTCCTTAGGATCATGAATCTGGGGACTTAAAACCAGAACTGGTTTATAATTACAGCTGAAAGAATAATGTACACTTAGTGCAATCTTCTTCTGCTTCCTCACGTGGAAAATGACTGAGTAAAACTTGAGGCTTTCACAGTCAGCGTAACTTAAGATTTTCTTCAAGGAACAATTTCATGCTTGTAAACAATGGGCAAGCAGTTGGCTGGAAGTCAAGCACAGCCATGCTGTTCTCTGACATTAACACTGACTGTGCTCTCTCACTGGAGCACACAAGTCCCAGACCTTACAGATGGCATGAACAGATACCAGTGAGCACTGCCTGAAGGGAATTCACTTAAGTGACAAGCTTCACTGTACCTGCTGAATCTGCACACAAACCTTTGCTTTTATGAAGTAGCTACAAATTTTTAAGCACCACTGAGTAATTTCACCCTAGAACTGTTTGGGTTGGAAAGGACCTTAAAGCTCCTCCAGTTCCAACCCCGGCCATGGGCAGGGACCCCTTCCACTGGAGCAGCTTGCTCCAAGCCCCTGCGTCCAACCTGGCCTTGAGCACTGCCAGGGATGGGGCAGCCACAGCTTCTCTGGGCACCCTGTGCCAGCGCCTCAGCACCCTCACAGTAAGGGTGTCACATGCTTCTCCTGATTAACTAAGCCCCAAACCGATTTGATCTAGTCTAAGGCACTACTGGCGACAGACGCTGCAGTTCAGTTCTAACTCCTTCCAGAGCAGCCAGCTTGGGTGCCCACAGGAAACAAACCGCGTTTCCAAGCGCCTCTCCCACCAGCTGCCACCCGCCTGGACTCCTCCCAGGCCTTGGCAGAGGCCAGGAACGCTTCTGCTGCTGTGCTGGAAGCAGGGGCTGGTTGGGCTCAGCCCGGCGGAGGCGGGATCCTGCTGCCCCCCTGCTCCACCTCCGCGGTGAGAGCCCCCGGCACGGGGCACTCAGGATGGGCCGCCCGCCGCCGCCCAGTCACCGCCGCCTCCGCTCCGCACCCGGCCCACCCGCCCCGCCGCCCGCCTGCGCGCCGGGGGCAGCCGGGGCCGCCACCGCCCCGCCCCACCCAGCCTGACAGGAGGGCGCACGCCCGAGCCGGGACCGGCATCGGTGGGGCCTGCGAACCGCGCGGCTCCCGTCAGCGACCGCCCGAGGAACGCGGCGACCGGACGGCACCGGACGGCACCGGACGGCAGCTCCCCCCCCCCCCCCGCAGCCCCGGAGCTCACCGGCATGGCGGCGGCAACGGCGGCGGCACCGGGCGCAAGCACCCGCCGTGCGGCACAGCGGGACAATAACAGCACCGCGCCTGCGCCCGCCCCGCGCCGCCGCGACCCGCAGCCAATCCCCGCGCGCTGCGGAGGCCGCGCACCCAATGCCTGGCGAGGAAAGGAGGGGCCCGGCCTGCCCCTCACGGTCATTGGTGGCAGAAGGCAGCCAATGACCGGGACGGAGCGGCCGGGATGGGCGGGGCGTCGCCATGGGAACGGCGGAGGGCGAGGGGCGGGGCTGGAGGCACTGCGGCGCAATGGCGGCGCTCGGGGCGGGGACGGGCGGTGGCGGCAGCGGGGCTCCGGTAGCGGCTGGAGCCCGAGGGGCTGGCCCGGCCCCAGTGCCCCTGACCCGGCTCCAGTGCCCCTGGCCCGGCCCCGGTGCCCCTGACCCCGCTCCAATGCCTCTGGCCCGGCTCCAGTGCCCCTGACCCGGCTCCAGTGCCCCTGACCCGGCTCCAGTGCCCCTGACCCGGCTCCAGTGCCTCTGGCCCGGCTCCAGTGCCCCTGACCCGGCTCCAATGCCTCTGGCCCGGCTCCAATGCCTCTGGCCCGGCCCCGGTGCCTCTGGCACGGCCCCAGTGGCGCTTTGCAACGCATCAAACTGAGCAGATGAATCCGGCTCTCCCTTTGCTCAAATACCCTGGGAAGTCGGGTTCGGATGCTCTGACATCCGGCGGCAGCAGAAGCCAAAGTCAGGCGCCGTTCCTGCTTCCAGGAACACACACATCCCAGAGTTTCAGCTTTAGAGCAGTTTCCAGAGGGTTCATGCCGCGCCGGGGTTTTTAATGGAGATAATGGTGCGAGCCTCCAGAAAGCACTGATGCGGAGCCCCCATCCATCACTGCTTACAGAGAGCAGCAGACCTTTTATCACTATAATGTCCTCTTTCTGCTGTCAGAGACACCAGAACATAAGCACTGAAATGATCTCTTTCAGGCTGAGGTGGTCTCGCTGTGTGGTTCTTACAGGGTTTGGAGATGGTTATTTCATACAAACACCTGCCTAGCCTGGCCAGTGGCATTTCCAGTGCTGTCATATGCCCCTGACAGCAAGATTGAACTGATTTAGGGAGAACTGCTAATAAGAATTAATAAACCTCCTAAGAACAGTCATCTCTGAGCTGTTGTGCAGAAACAATAGACCCCTGCTCGCCAGAAACTGGCAATGAGGTGATAACAAATTGCAGTTTAACAGCTCTGCAAATGGAGAGCTGAGTGTGCGGAACGAGATAAACAGCAACAGGTACTGCTCGCCCCAAGGTTACTCAAGCAAGGCTTCGGACAGACTGGGAGGGGAAAGCTGGGCTGCAGCGTGTGTAGCAATGGGATGGCTTTCATCATGAGCTGCCCCTCGGGGAAAACGGGGGACGGGATCGCTCTGTGTGCAGAAACACGTCTGTGGCTGCTCCCGACTCTGAAAGGCACCGTGAGAGGCAATCACACTGAGTGCGAGGAGCTGGGCATTGCTTTATCGTTCCTCCCTTGGTTTGACAGCGGCTGCCACCACGGAAGCTGGCTCAGGGAGCTGCTGTGAAGCGCCCTGGACCTCCAGAGAGCCGAAGGCTCTCACCCTGAAGGTGTCTCCCTGTCCTTTTGGAAGTCCCTAAGGGACCGCAGGGATGCAGTGCTGGTCCTGCCATCTCATCCACCTGAAAACAAAAGTCATCCTCCCTGGCCTAAGCTTAAGGAATGGAGGGGAGGAGGGTTTGTGTTTGTCCTGCTGTACATCTGTCTTTTTAACGCTCTGTATAAACCAGGTGCTTTATGTTTTGGTTTGACTCCCACGGTTTGGGAGATGTGGTGGGGCAAGTAAGAACAGCAAATCAATGGTAAATACATAAATACGACCCGTTATTAATTGTGCTTGAATGAAACTGAAGGGCTGTTGAATCAAAACCTGCTCCTGACTCCAGGGGGCTTCTGGAGGGGGAAACAAGAAGCACGCTCAGCACCTTGTCTGTAAGAGCTCAGTTTGGGGTTCGCATGCGCTGTGCAGGGGGAGGGCTGGGTGCTTCCCCATTCAGTGCTCCAGTACAGCCCAGCACCAAGCCCCTGTGAGCACAGGTAGAGCCCGACTGGGTGGGCAACACCACTGAATGTGCTGAGCTGCTCCAAGCCTTGCCCTTGCCCTCGCTCTGTAGACACAGCCAACAGCTTTCTTCATTCCATGCCTGCAGACATCTGAACTGGTAATTAGAGCGCTTGGAATGAGCCGAGCCTTCCTTTGGAGATTTGTTAACAAAATCATCAAAGCACTAACTGTGTTTTCCTGCTGACTTCTTCCCCTCAGGGCACAGATATCTCTCTGGCATGGTACAGGAAAGCAGCTCTGTGGATTGCAGAAGTGAGCTCTCAGTTCTATTTCTACCCCAAAACCTTTGCCTTGGCTACCAGCATCCTTAACCGGTTCCTGGCATCAGTAAAGGTAGAGAATCCCTGTCCCCTTTTCCCTGGCTAGGTTACTGACTGGGGATGTAAAGAGCCCATAATGAGTTTATACACAAAGCAGGCGCTATGTTTGGCAGCAGATTTAGGGAGCAGGCAGGGGCTTTGCTGGGCAGGCTTTGAAGCATGTATATTTATATATGAACTGAGTGTTTAATGAGGTTTCACTGATGTGCAGTCCTCGGTAGGAGTGTTTGTGTGAACTGCAGTCCAAACGCTGGGCTAAGCACAAAGAACCCTCCGCTGGCTGCCTCTGCTCGACAGAAAACATTTGCATCATCACTTTCAGTGTTTTAGTTTGGAAACCACTATTTTTAACTGATGAGGCCAACTTTTCCTGCCAATGAAACAAGAGCAAAGTTAGGAGTTGAGCTGAGCCTTGCAGCTCCCAGTTCTATTCAGATCAATACTGAATATTAATAGCATATTAATTAGTATCTCAGCTGAGGAGGAACACTGCATTGCAAGAACTGTGGCACGGCATAGTGAGACACATGAATAAAACTTGCAGCAAGAAGAGGACTTGTTTCACCTTGGATTTCTTCACTCTGTTTCCAGCTTCTAATGAAGCTTTCTGCAGCTAAACTAAGTCAGAAGCAACTGTAACTGAAATGAAGGTTTGAAACCTGTGCATCTATTGTAGGATGGCAATCACTTCCCCCTACACTGTCACCTTCCTTAGTCAGTGTTCTCTTCTTCTTCCTTCAGGCCCAATTAAATTATCTTCAGTGCATGGCAATTTCCTGCCTTATCCTTACAGCAAAAACCAGTGAAGAAGATGAGGTCTGTATGTTCAGTTTTAAGCACACTAAACTCATCTCTTGTGTTCAATGTGTTCATGTTTCCAGGTCTTCCAGCAGCTTGGGCATAACGAAGTGCTGTTTACCCCAAGTAGTCCTTAAGGGCTGACAGTAACATTTTCAGGCCTGTTTCATCCCTGTTTGGAAGAATCGTGACCTTTAGGGATGAAGGACTTGTGTTTGCTTTTATAATGGATGTGTTTCCCTCCTCCTGCCCTTAAAGCTCTCCCCTCTCTTCAGAATGCACAGCTCACAGTAAGGCTTAGTCTGGGGGGAACAGTCAGGATGCAGATGCACAGCTTTGTGTGCACAACATCAGAGTGCTGCAATTCTGCTGCTCTAGGTCCTGGCGGGTAAGGTAGGCACAACAGAGCAGAGGCTCTTCAGAGGAAGCTTAAAACAGATGAGTTTGCTGGGAGTCAAAAGTAGTTTCTGAACCTAGGGAGGAAATGACTCAGGTCTGCGCCTCGAGGTGAGCATGTAAAATTAGCACCTAGCCCTGTGTGAGATTACACAGGCTAACCTCTCATGGCAGCAGTGCACTGCAGACTCCTTCAGTTACGACCACTAGCCACAAGCATTTCAGAGTGTGTTGCCTGTTCATTCTGTTTCGGAAAAGAACAGGAAACCCAGGGGTTAGTGTCAGACATGCACAAACCACCACCCAGGTGAAATGCTCCTCGGAGCCTTGCTTAGCACGTGTCTTGCTGAGGTTACTCTTCCTCTCACCTAAGAAGCAGCTGTGTCAATGACCACAGGAGACAAGACAACCACCAAGGGCCCATGGAACAGGCCAGCAGGAAGCCTCCTCTTGGCTTGTCAGAGGAGCAAACCCAATGACACTGGTAGTAGGGACCGTGCTTCACTGATGCAGTGTTAAGGGAGCTCATGGGATAAGCCATCACCTGTGGGGTGATGGGCATGGTTCATGGCGAACCATGGTTCATTTAGAACAGGAGTTACCTAGGAAATGCTGCATGAGCTTAGCACTCTGGAGGTGTATAAACTTATAAGATACAGAGAAACACACAGATGTAGGACACTGGCTTCTTTATTATTTGTCATGATTTCTTTTTACAGGTAATACCATCGGTGAAGATGCTCGCGGTGCAGAGGGCTTGCAAACGCTCTCCAGCTGAGATCTTGCGAATGGAAAGAGTTATACTAGGTAAGCTTCACTGGGACCTTTACACAGCAACACCAATGGATTTCTTACACATTGTAAGCACTAAGGTTTGCAAATTGGTTTTCTCCAAAGAAACAGCTCCTTATCAAAGAAGACTAGAAAACACAGAGGCACACACATACACACCCCACACGTCCACGCCAAGGTGCTCTGCAAGCTCCCTGTCCTTAGCTATCTGCAAGCCTTTTGAAGAATGGTACAGTGAGGTTTATTTTCTTAATTTATATTTAAAAGTTTCTACTATTTAAAACCTTTAATTCTACTCAGAAAATGACTCCCCTCATAGAATCACAGAACGGTTTGGGTTGGAAAAGACCTTAAGATCAGCAAGTTCCAACCCCCTGCCATGGGCAGGGACTCCTTAACACTAGACCAGGTTGCCCAAGTCCAGCCTGGCCTTGAACACTGCAAGGGATGGGCCATTTACCACTTCTTTGGGCAACCTGTTCCAGTGCCTCACCACCCTCACAGGGAAGAACTTCTTCCTTATAAAGAACATCTTCCTTCTTTAAAGGACAACTGAAACGGACATTAAAAAGATTCTCGTATGCACCACTATATGCCATTTTTATTTTCTTAAATACACACTGCAAAAATATTTCTACCTATTTCCCTCTATTAATACTGTACATAGAAAGCGGTCAGAGTTTTGCTACATTTCACACACAGGTTTTTCTTAAACCATTTTCCTTTTCATCCCGCTGATGATCCACCCCTGGTTCAGGCAATGAGACTACCCCAATCTGGCACTTAGTTCACATTGCAGGTACTAAACGTTTGATAGAAACAATTAAATTTTGTCTTCAAGAAACGATCATGTGCAAGTAAGGCAAAAATTATGTGATACAAACACATCCTGGATCCCTTTTCTTAAGGTTATGTGCAAATATTAAGCCATCTCAGGCTGCTGATTGTGAAAATTGCCTTTTTAGGTGCTTGTTTCCTTGGTAAATTCAGAGTGCAGTCGCTGTTATAGGTTCTATATCTGCTTCTATTCATATCTGCTGGCCTGAATTTAATCTTCTGGATAGCAATCTGGAGAACGTAGACACTTCAGGAATCGTTAGGAAACACAGACCTTGTACATTCATTTTAAGCTCAAAAAAACCCAGTTCAATGGTTGGCAAGTACAAACACAAAACACCCAAAAAAGTAAGGTGTGGGGGGAAACCCTTTAGGTTTCCTGATATGAAATGAAATTAGTCTGTACTTCTGATTGATAACATAGGAAAACATACAAAGTCCACTGACCTCAGGGGGGGGTAATATATATACTTTCTCTTCTCTCCAGTTCCATGCCATGGTGATGTCCAACTGGCCCCATCTACTACATGGGCTGCCTCAGAGAAATCCTTCCCTCCACGTCGCGCTCTTGACCAGACAGCTACAGCACTGTATGGCGTGCCACCAGCTATTGCAGTTTAAGGGCTCCACATTGGCCTTGGTGATCATCACCTTGGAGCTGGAGAGGCAGACTCCTGATTGGCTTCCTGTTATTACTGATCTGCTAAAGAAAGCACAGGTAGGAATCAAAATGGCCTTTGGTCACAAATCCTGAGACCGGGACACTGATAAATTAAAGCACAGGTGTATTTACAACCAACATTGCACTGTAACAGCCTCCTGAGCATCATGTGCCCATGTTTTGTTGCTGCAGACCTCACCAGTGCTAACAAAAGATGGAACGAAACGGCAGTTAAGGGGTGGAAATGGGAGAAGGCCCTCCCTTTGGTAGGGAAGGGAGGCTTCCAAACTGTTTGGCCACAGGTAGCCCCCGACACCCATTCTCCTGCAGTGGAGGTGTCTGAGAGCATCTATAAAGCTGCCCACCCTGCACCAGCCTCCCACTGAGCACAGCAGAAACCTCTAAGTACAGTTACGTGGCTTTCACAATACAATCAGTCTGGCTTCTGATGATCCACATTAGAAGCAAACTCTAGGCTTTGGTCTTTTAAAGCTGTTCTCCAGCTTCATCAGACACGTGCCTGTTGAGGCACGGTGCCTCAAAGGCTGAAGACCCAGGCTGTCGGTTTTATATCCACCCATTTGTGGTCTTGAATTTGCCTGAAGTAACCCAGCCTCCTGCTGCCCTCCTGACCAATGGCACCTCCTAAAAGGAGGCAGAGCGTACCCACCTTCTGTGCAGTGCTTCCGGAGCTCCTGGTTACGTGCTCTGCATCAGGGTCAATATGCATATTGCTGATATGAGGCATGAACGCAGCCTGTCCCTACCCTCCCCATAATTACAGAGTTACAGGAGCAGCAGCCAGGAGACAGCCTGAACTTCCACACAGCCTGCACCTTTCCTTACAGGTTAACAGCACTGAGTCCATCAGCTGCAGAGAGCGTGTGGATCAAGAGCTCATGTGCCTGCAGCCACTCAACACTGTTGGCATTGTTTACCCCATCAGCCAAGCCACCCAGGGCCATCCCAAGGCAAGGCCACCGCACCACAACCCTTCCGGACTGAAGAATTCCCATCGAGCACGGCTGAGGGTTGCTGCAAACCACCCGGGTTTCGCACCTTGCACACCTCCTACAGCCCAAATTCCTGATGACACCACGGGGACCGATGGATGCTGCGATGGATTCGGACCCCTGCACAGTGAGGATGTGGGAGCGAGTGATGGGTGGGTGCACATGGGTGGCCTCAGTGGAGGGCTGGGAGGAAGCTCCCCACATCCTCTCCTGAGAGGGACCAGTGGGGAGGTACTGCCTCGGAAGCAGCAACTGCAGAACCTGTCCCAGAGAACAGAGCAGACAACACAACACAGTGGAAGTGCTGCTGTGTCTCAGAGGATAATGACACCTTGGTATCACCTCTCTATTTCTTACGTCCTTCCTGAGCAGTGTGTGCTGCCTCTTGGTTTTATCGTGTAAATTCAGAGAGCTGGGGGAGGGACTTGGTCACGATCCTGCACCTCAGGGATCAAGTTGGCAGAAGGCTGAGAACTGCACCAGAGAGAATCAAAGGAACCAGAGACTGTTTTGGAAGCAGCTGTGATGAAGTGTGACAGGCTGAGCCTTTCATCCAGCTCACTGCATTGTCCTCTTATCAGAGCTAATCTCACTTGCCCCATGGGAGAGCCACAGGAGCTGCTTTCGAGGAAGGGGGAGCTCCCAGTGCTGCTCTGAGAGCAGCTCTCAGGTGGAACCGAGGTTTTCATTCAGCAGCGAGAAGGCTGAGAATCAAACCTCCCCTTTTCACAGAATCACAGAATCACAGAATCCCTTTTCCTTAAGGCTTCCCCTGAAATGCAGGGCTCTGAGGTCTGTGCCCCTCCTGGTGAAGCCATTGAAGACCCAGTCCCAGTGCCTACAAGGTGTGGGAATTGTTTCTTGGCCACAGGCACCGTTACCTCGGGCCCTCGCCAACCAGCACATGCTGCTCAGGGATTGTTTGAGCCATCCTGGTTTACCATGCAATGCAAAAAGTCTTTGGAATTCCAGCTCAGAACCCATGGCCCCTCAGACCCAGCCCGGCCAGGCCCTGCCTGCTTCTCACCTGGTCCTGCTTCCACTGCAGCCTTCCTCACCCACTGCAGGGATGAGTGATGTGGGATGAATGTGCTCATCACAGGGTTCAGTCCCTGCTGCCTGCAAGGGGTGGGAGTCTCCGGAACACCCCCAAGTGCCCAGTTTGGTTAGTTCACCCCACGTACCTGTTTGATGCTGAGATGTATTTCCCAGTTCTAGTCTATGTCGAGGGCATCCAGAGGTTTCGGTGACTGCCACGTGCAGCACACCCAGGGGACAAGAGCTCAGTGCCTGTGGCTGTCAGTGCCTCGACACCATCCTCTCCATCCCAGCTCACTCCTGGGTGGTTACAGCCCAGCCTGCTCAGGGGGGAACCTTGTGGGGGTCCTGGTGCAGCCCGCTCCAGTCACCCCATCCTGCTTCTGTCACCCTGTCCCACACAGGGCAGGGGCACAGGGTGCAAGCTGCCCTCAAGCATCCTACTAAGGGCTGGTTTTCTGCTGGTCCAAGGCAGGAGCAGCTGGAGAAGGGAAAAGAAGCTGCTGGCCTCAGCTGTGTGGGGGGTACATAGGGCAAGGGGTTATACAGGGCAAGGGGGTTACAACAGAAGGAATCTGGATTAACTTTGAGGGTGGGGAATTTGGCCACAGCACTCTGCCATTGCAGGGACTGTAACTGATGTACAAAACGTGGTTTTAACAGGTATTTGTTAAACAAGTCAGTTTTGTTTTTATTAAACCCAACTTTGGTACAAGCAGGTCATTCCTGAGATTCATTTACAAGGTTTGGTTTAAGACAAAGAGGAACTGGGGCCTCTCCCTGCTCTGTGTGGAGTCAGACTGGGGCACAGACGTCACGCTTCGGTTTAACCTGTTGGGGTTTTTAAACAGGTATGTGTGTAAGGGGAAGTCAGTCTGTTACAGACACAGCTCACAGCCAGGAACACCCGCTCTCCAGCTTTAAACCATTGCCCTCTGTTAACACAGAACCTTTAGTTGTCCTTTGAAACAGTTCCCTCCTCACCCACCGCATCCCACCGGTGTTACCCATCCCGAAGCAGCGGTGGGAGGTGGGCAGGGTTAAGGTGTGAGGCACAGCTCTGCAGCCCTAGAACAAAGGCTGGTGTGGTTATAAACCTGTGAGTCCAAGGAGAAAAGCTACACGGAAGAGTTATTGCCAAGAAACATGAGAATGCAGCGGGAAGGGACGTTAGGAGGTGCTCCAGATCCATCCCAAACCAGAGAGAGGGAGGACACACAGAACCCCCACTGCAGCAGCAGCAAAGCCGAATGCTCCCCTCGCACTATCCCGCTTTGTCCCCCGTCCCCATGGAAGCTGGGTCAGTGTTAACTGCTCTGTGCCCTCACCCGGAGACCAGAGCTGTGGGTTTAGTGCAAGCCATGCAGCAGGCTCCATTAGCAGGTTTATCTTTGGGCAAGTTATCTTAGATTTCAACTTCATCAAGAAACCTGATGGAGCAAACTGTTCCCAATCAGCAGGCACGGTGCATCTTAGTCCTTGCTATAAAATCTCTTCAGGGCAATATAGTGCAAGCTTAAAGGTGAAAGCACCAATTAACTTCTTCTGCATGAGATGTTTTGGCCTTAATAAATCTTCTAATTAACATATCTTCCCGTTGCAATGGAGCACGCACTGGGCAGACTAAAAAAGCTACAGAAAGAACAAGAAGAGAATCAGTGTTTGAGTTTCAGTCACTTACATTAAGACAGCATGAAGGGTCAACGTACGGATCTAACGTGTGGGGCCGCGTGCAGGCATTTGGATTTAAACCCTCAGAACTCAGAGGAGCTCTCACAGCTGCCAAGACCTTGTTTGGAGCCAGTACGCAGAGGATGGACTGGAAGCTGGAATGAGGAGCGGCTGCTGGAGCGAACGTCTGAGGAGCTGTGTGCTGTGATGGGGTGGGAGAAGGACAGAGCTGTCCCAGCCTGGCCAGGACACACAGCCTGGGCCAGTGGCTTTGTGCTTGTCCTATAGAACAGCCAAGGGCAAGGAGACCAGGTTGGGTTTTGGGTTGTCTCCTGAAGGGAAAGCATTGTCCTGGGGCCTCAGTCACTGGCCTTCAGCTCTGGAGCTGCAAAACATGGTCAAGACCTACCTTGCTGCTGAGCTTAACACCCTCTGCATTCCTCACTCTGTTGCAAGCATTTCTAGGGGCTTTGCATGGATATTAATGAATCACCTTAACAGTGCTCCTATGGAAGATCATTTGCCAGTGCCCATCATCCTGCATCACCAGGTGGCCCAGCTTTAAAATGACTGGTCTCTACCACTTTAATTCCCCAACTGATTCACTGGGTCAGTGATGGCTACACAGGCAATGTCCCACCAGCTCCAGCCACCGCTTCTGGTCACCTCAGTACCAGAGCCTGGCCTGGTACAAGGGCAGGATTCCAACAGGCAGCACACAGGACATCCAGAACTGCCTGATGCTTTTAAAGTGAGCTGCGTATTAAATGCAGACAGCAGAGGTCTCACACACCAGCCAATTCCTGCAGCAACAGCACATCCCACCTGCACATTCCTAAGATGATCTTGGAAGCAGCCAGGATCCAGCCAGGATGCAGCCAAGATCACTGACTTGCTTTTGTGCTTGAAACTGGAGCTGCAGAAAATGCTCATTCAGAAGCAGCCCTTCAGCAAACACTGTGCAGCAGCCAGCTCCACTTGTTAGCTTGGTCTGAACTGCGGCATTGATCTCAGTCCAATAACAAATAAAACCCAGAGAGACCCTAAATTACCCCAAAATAACTTCATATGTAGCGATAACACAGAACAGACTCCAGGGACAGGCCTTAGGGTAAAGCTTCAGCAGCAGCACTCTGAAAAGGAGCCCCTAGCCTAAAGCTGTGCTTAGTTTTGGCTTTCACCTAAGTGTACTATGTGGAAAAAGCATCCGGCTTTGGAAGTACCACTGGGAAACCCTCCACCTCTCTCCCCTTTCATCCCACCCTTTGGGCAGCATCACATCAGCCAACCTGCTAGTACATCTAAGGTACCCAGATCTCCCATCTACCCAGTCACCAGATCCCACAGGAGATGTGCCGATGAGCTTGAAGGCTCCTTTTGCCCAATTAGGGATGGCATTTGAATTAATAGCATCAAATCTCTCCCCAGTTCCAGATGAGGCGCCTTTCCGCACACTGCATGATTAACTAACTGTTAATGAGCTAGCTAATTTCAGTTTGGAATGCTCCCAAGAGTCACAAGACACCCTGTGCCTGGTGACACTTCCAGTCACGCCACGTTGTCGTTTCAACAGAGACCCACAGGAAATGCGCCACTAAATAAACGACACCACAAGAACTCAAAATACACGTGATTTAATAACAGAAAACAACGTACAAAGTGAGTGGAAAGAAATGAAAGTCAAAAAAAAAACCACCCCAAAACCAACCAACAACCCCCACATTCGGATGGCAAAGGGAAGGGATGCTGCAGGTCCCCAAGGCTCTGAGCCAGCCTCTCCAGCTCCACCCTGGGGCATCCACCATAGCCAGACATGAAGCCTACAGAGCTCAGCGCCCCACAAAACACGTTTTAAATTAGAAAGCAGACAACATACATGATGGTAAATGGTTAAATGATAAAAAACAATGGATAGTTTTTCCTGTTAATACCAACCTTTTACAGATAAATGTATAAACCAACTGCAAGATGCTTAACCGAACAGTTCCAGTCAGTTCTGAAGGGGTTTTCTTTCACTTCTTTTAGCCTACAAGATGTAAGTCTTGGGACTGGGTTGAGATTAGCATCACCTTGTATTTGTAAGTTGTTAAATAAAAGTAAGATCAGAACTGCCCTACATACCCCATTGTGAGACCTTGTCCCAGCCAAAGGGAAAACCAAGTACTAGAGGAAAAGGTATGACTGAGTCCCATTGGGGATATTATGGTGTTGAGTGCTCTAAAGAACAAGGAACTACAAGGAAAAGGGATGTCTGTCACAACAGAAAGTCAATGTAATATAATAAACATTGTCATTAAAATATTGTTACATACATTCTGAATGTCTTCATCAGAAAAAGCTGGGAATTTCTCCACAATGCCCATGGATTTGAAGGTTTTTACTCTTTCGTCATTGCTCTACATACCCTAATTTCCTAACTCTAGGACAAAAGGATCGATCTCTGATGAGCCAGGGCAGTTAAAATCATTTGCATAGATCTTGCTGGCTGCAGCATGGGATCAGGAGAGAACGATTGACTGGAAAAGGCTCTTTGCACACCCAGGATCATCGGATGTGCTTTCATCCCGGCCTGCACAGCAGCAGCCTTGAGAAGTAAAACCAACGGTAAACCAAACAGTGCTGCTCCCTCGTGCAATTACTGCACCAGAGCTCCTCTCACCAGCAAAGCACCAACCTCCTGCCCATCATTCGCTGTGTGGTTGGACTGTGGTCAGCGTGAGCTGGAATTGTCTCCTTGCATGTAACAATAGGTTGGGTTCCTCTGAGAACAAGACATGAACCCTCCCTACTTTTGACTCTTTAAAACACCCACCTGGAGGCACAGCCTTAAACATTAATGCTCAGCTTTCGGCAGACTCCTAATGAGCACACACAACTCTTCCTCTTTGACAAGCAGCCTGTTCCGGAGGGTACCCGTGAGATCTTTGTGAGGCTCTTTCTCACCAGCATCCGGTAACACTGATTTGCAGTATATCCCAATGAAAGGCCGTATGAAAAGAGTTTAACACCTGAGCATGTATTGAGAACGCAAAATGAACAAGAAACAAACCCCTGCTCTACTGGGATATGCAAGTTAGAGAACCCCATCTTAGAATCCAGCAAGGGCTGCCCTCACACAGGCCGTAACAGCTGAGGAGCAAGGCTGTTCTGTACCTTGAAGAAGGAATCTGCTGACAGCTTAAAGACAAGCCTTTAAGGGAGAAAGCACTGGAAAAGCCCTGTAACATGGATAACTAGATGAAAACACACACCCTCACAACTAACACTTTGCCAGCCAGTGCTCTCATAAACCCTAAAGACACTATGTGGGGGTTAATATAAAAGATTTGCTTTCTTTTAGCCGGTTACCTGTTGGATGGATGGAATTGGGTCCAACTATTTTTCCATGACAACAGAGCCAGTAAGCCTCTGTTCAGCTATTGTCCTGCCTGATCACAGAATGGTTTGAGTGGAAAAAACTAACATTGATCCTAATTATTCCTCTGAGCTGAGCTGCCCAGGAAAACCAGGCTGTGATTTCCAGGCATGAGGAGTGTTAAGGGAAGCACCTTCCAAGAGGAATAACGCCTATCCATATAAATAAGGTGCATACAAGATTAGGGGAGTTTCCTTATTAGGCACATAACAAGTTTAAGGTTAAAGCATAAAAGATGACTGCTTAAATAGCTTTGACGCACAGTAAAGTCCATTGGTAAATGACAAGTGCTGCGCAAATCCTGCAGCTGCACATTATACAACACACTCTTATGAAAAGTCTTTCTCTATAAATGCTCTACTTTAGCAGTAAACTCAAAACATTGTCCCATGAATTTTATAACCACTCTCCTTATATATATATATATATTTCTTATAAATGATGTAGGAAGTGTTTAGAGTAATTCAGGGGTAAAATACAGACCTACTGGATTGAGGGTTACTCTGAGCAGGGCTCCCAGGGCAAGAAGTCTGAGCGCTGTGTTTGAACTGACTCAAATGGAGAGCTTTGTTAGAAAAATAAAGGTTTGAGCATCCTTCACACCACTCCTCCCGTTTGTGCACGTACGGGGGGGCCGATGAGCCTCGAGCAGTCACCGAGTGAATTACAAAGGAAAAACAAAGCTAGAAAGCAATGATTTAGCTGGTGGGTAAGATGAGTTCAGGCAAACAGTTGCGGTCGCTGTATGCACGGCTGCTCGACCACTGGGTTTAGAACAAAGCATCTTACTTTAGGGATTAGTTGCCTTTGTTTAACAAAATGTACATGGTTACTTCCTCAAAGCCTCCTGCCACACTCTGCACGGATAACAGGGAGTCCTTACACCGCCAGCACTGAAGATGCTCATTTTCTCTTTCACTTTGGTCCACTCACACAATGTTATGAGAAGGGTCACAGGGTGGGAAACTCAAGCAACTTAACACATGAAAGCACCAAGTCCACTCTTGGCCTGAAAGTCTGTGTGTGATTAACTGAAAGAAACAAAGCATAAAAAACAAAAGCATAAATTAAAGTTATGAAAACGAAACAAAAAGCAAAACGTAGCGAAATATGTTAAAAACGAAACAAGGGAAGGGCAAAGGCTGCTCAGGCACCTGAAGACCAATGGGAGAGAGCAAATTCCACACTGGAGCGCAACCTGCCTGGCACAGGGAAGCACAAGGGGGAACCTCAGCACAAACACTTGTATTTCCCCTTGACACCTGCAGTTCATCTTCATTCCTCACTGATTAAAGCCACTAAAAGCACTGTGTTGAAACAGGAGATGATAAAAGCTTTGACCAGCTCTCCTGAACATAGAAACAAAACCACCCCCTCTCCAAACTCCCGATATACTCCCAGCTCCTGCAAGCTCCCAACGTCTTGCCCATAAACCCAGGATACTCCTCCAGCTCCATCGCATCCATACAGCACTCACTGCACAAAGCCACAGCACAGCCCGCACCGTGCGCTCGGCCGGGTGAAGCCTCACAGGCTCCACAGGACCCCCTGCTCCTTTAGATGCCTCCCAGATGAAGCCAAAAAACACCCACCCAAAAAAGCTAAAAACCCAAACGACCCAAACCCCGTTAAAACCACATCTCCCTAAGTTATCAGTTTTATTCCTGGTGATGGTGCACCCCCTCCAGCCATGCTCTGGAGAGGAAGAGAGCCCCAGCACCAGGCAGGGTCCCACCATGCTGTGGGTGCCCCTTGGTCCTCTGTACAGCGCCCAAGCTGCCTTCTCCCAGCCTGACCTTCTCCTGACCATGGCCGGCTCCTATTCACCATCAGAAGAGGGTGTCCAGACTCGCATCTCAGGTGGGATAAAGCCAGCAAAGCCCAGGAAACCCATTTCTGTCACAGGCAGATGGAGCAGAGGGGAAGCTGCAGTATTCCAGCCTGGCCAGTGCACAGCACAGCATCCCCAGAGCATCCCAGCACCGGCATCGCTCTCCCAAGGTACCAGCGTGCAGCTCAACGTGCTTGCCTCTTTCAAAGCAAGCCCAGCCCCAGCCTGGCCCAGGGTTCAACCCCTAATTCGTGTGTAAATTCAGATGGATTAAACCCTGTTTTCAGGAACGTATTTTACAAACTGTTTTGGATTCTGAGTGTGACGTGGGCCATGCCCAGAGGATGCTGAGAGGTCTGCAGAAAAGAGTGGGTTTGTGTCGTTTGAACACCAACACACATTCCCAAGGAAATAGGTTAAAGAATACACACTCATCTTCCATGGGAAGAGGCAAATTGCCAGCATGCCAGTGCCCAGAACGAGCTCCTCTAGTGCTGCAGCTCACAGCAGAGAAGTGTCAGAGCACAAGATCAGCAACATGAAGCTGAACGTGCTGGCGAGAGCACCTCGGGTGTTGCTACTCTCGATGGTCTTGGTTTAGTTTCCATCACTAGAAGGCTCAGGAGCACTGCCACCAGCCTGTGCTGGCTTTGACAGGATGCAGCTCAGACTCTTAAGCTCCTTCACACAAGAGGAAGTAACAAAAGGTGCTGGAAGAACAGAATTCCCAGCTTGCGTGGTGGTGCTTCTCGTTTTGCTCCCTGGCCAGTGTTCCTTGAAGACTGGTTTGAATGGAAGCAGGATCACACACACCTCTTTTCTCTTTAAACCTGTTTGCCCATTCCTGCTCTATCTTTACACCTTCAGGTGCCTGAAGGAGCATTATTTACATGCCCTCCTCCACACCCCTGCTGCCCTCAGCAATGTGCATTAACTTGCAGCAAGCTGAGATAAGAATTCTGCCTGTAGGGGAAAAGATCTTTCTCGTGAGCAGAGCTGTGTCCGGGAGCCCTGCTTCACACAGAGCCCTCATGAATTCCCAATGCATCTTCTCTCTAAGCTGCTGTTTCCTTCTTTACAACTCTGCCCCTAAAAACAACTCTTCAGGGGGCCCCAAGCCTACAGATGACAGGGACCACATCTGAGAGACGTTACAACCCTGCCAAGATCATCCCACACTGGGGAGAAGACGCAGCTTGCGCTGGTCCCCAGGAGCAGAGGAGCTGCCTGCCACAGAGGCAAGGGCAAATCCTCCGGGACTCTCAGCCTTCAGAGAACAGCCCCAGAGTGCAAACCCCTCTCCCCTGCAGCCACCACTTCCCCAGGACCCCGTCTCTTGAAGCAGAGTCAGAAGAGCAGGAATTACGACACCAAAATCCCCTTTTCCATTCGCTGCCTAAAGCACTGACCAACATGAAAGCATCCCAGCAGACGCTGACCCTCCCGGCAGCACAGGAGAAAGACTCGAGCTCAGTCACTTACTTTTTCTTGTCTTTGTCCTTCTTCAGCGGCTGCTGTGAGGTAGCCTGCAAGGATTGGGACTGCAAGGTTTCCACCGCTACTTTCCGCCGGTTGAAGGCGTTCATCTCCTCCTCCAGCTCCCTCCTCTTCTCCTCCACCTTCCGTTTCTCCTCCTGGTGTATCCTCTTTAAGTGCTCAAACTTCTCGTGCAGCTGAGGGGAGACAAACCCTCTGAGCATCGCACCCAGCACAGCCACGGGGCTGTGACCCCCCTGCCCTGCTTCACCCCACACGAATCCCCACCACCCCACAGACAACGGCTGGATGGGGGGGTCCAGCAGTGCCCCCGCACCATGCCAGCCCCCAGCAGAGCTGGCCTTCACCAAAAGCAGTGAAGACGCAATGAATTCGGGTCTGCTGTGAGCTGAATTATCACATACATCAAACCAGGAGAGAGCCTGAGCCCTGGTATGTGCACTGAGGCTCCCTGCTCCATGGACCCTGTGGGCTCTTTATTCCTCGCTAGTTTTGAAGATGATCCATTTATCTCCTCCCCAGTCCTGATGGCTGCCCGGGGCCTCACAACACTGACCTGGGGATTCCAGCTCCCCCCTTTACTCTGCTGCCCAGTGAGCCATCCGACACAGATGCTCACCAAACCATCCTGCACTGCCCTTCACTCACCAAGCAGCACCCGAGTCTCCTACACACAGCACAGGATGGGGAGAGCTGCTGTTCCTGAGGCGCTTCAACCAGGGATGCTGTTCTGACAACATTACCCCGTGTCCCCTTCGCCGAGCGGGGGGACGCGTGTGTGTGTTTGTGCTTTGGCTGCTCGGCTCCAGAGCTGCACGTGCTCTCCAGGATTCACGTTGCCCAGTCCCAGCTCCTACGCTGGCTGCATTTTGGGCTCCTCTCCCGGGTTTTTGGCACACCCACCTCTCTCTCCTTCTCCTTCAGCTCTGCCTCCGTCTCCTTGACTTTGTTAACAAACATTTGTCTCATTTCTTCCTCTTTCCTCTGGAGCTCTCCCAAGAACTCTTTCCTTTTGGTCTCGTACGTTTCTTGGAGGCTGGGGAAGAAAGCAAACAAAATCCAGACTCTTTGGACACCGGTGAGTTAGGGATGGGAAATGCACACCTGCATTGCCTCAAGACAAACAGGGAAGGGAATGCTCAAGTCAGCTGCAAAGTTCAACCCCAGTGCTAGCTCCTGCCAGCCCAGCATTGAGGATATTACCTACAAGCCTTCCTGTTTGGAGTGTCAGTAGCAAACTACTGCTCGGTAGGGATGCTGTAGACATGAAGGGCGCTCACCTGAAGGGCTGGCTGTCAGGATCTGTGTCCTTGAAGCCCATCTCCTCCAGCTTGCACCTCCTGTAGAGCTCATAGTGGCGGGTGTGAGTCTGCTCCCGGAGATCCTCCATGTTGACCCGGATCAGCATCTCCCGCAGCTTCACGAAGTCGCAGTGACTTTCATTCTCAACTGATGGAGGCAAAGGGAGGACTCAGCAAACCGCACGCACAGCAGAGCACAGACGCAGATTGACTACAGGCATTCCCCTCCCAAGGACTTCCAGGTGTTGTCCCACACAGAGCACAACACAGCCCCTTGGAGGCAGGGATTCCCATCGACCATTACTGCCTGCTGGCAGGAATGCAATGGGAATTCAAAGGGAAGACTGGCCAACCCACAGAAGGCTGCACAGGACGTTTCTGCAGTGCTCAGCACAGGGCACCTCCACGCACATGTGTTGGCAGGAGGGCAGAGCTGGATGGAGAGGGTGCCCTGCACGCACAAGGCAGGTCTGCGGTGGGTGCCTGGCAGGCAGCACCTTACCTTGCACCACTCCCCACGGGTACTGCCGAGCTCTCACCAGCTTGTTCCCAACCTTCACCTCCTCCGTGCTGCCGACCACAGCAAAGGGCAGATGAGCCTGAAACAGAGCCAAGGAGAGACCGAGTGCGTGAGCCCAGAGATGAGCCTGACCACTGGATCCCCCTCACCCAGGATCTACTCCAAAAGTCCTTCCTCTGAATCTAACCTCCAACACTCAGAGCAGTCCCTACTATGAACTGGGATACTGCAACAGAGAGCAGCATAAGGCTGCAGCACAGCTTATTGGCACTGCTGGCTGGACTGGATGGGGAAATATTGTAGGAACACCATGATCATCACTGATGTCCCTGTATCCATTTGTCAGGTTGTTCTCGCAGCTCTTTCCCCACGCCAAGAGCGGGGCACTCCCTGCCTTGCAGAAAGCACAAGCAGAGACATCCGTAAACAGGCCTTGGCAGAGCAGTTTGTGTGTGGGCACTGGAAGGGACGTGAGCAGGATACAACATGTGCTCGCTGCTCCCCAAGCCTGCAAAGCACGGAGCACAGCGAGGGAACAGGGCACTGTCCTCAGCGCCGCAGGAGCCATGGAGCCGGCGCTTCAGTTGGATGAGGCTGACAAAACCCTTCATGTTTAGGAAGAAAGGGATCCACAAGTGTGGAATCAGTAGAGAAGTGGCCAAGAATATTTTCACTGGGGCACGGACCAAGCAGCCCCATCTCCCCTTTCAATCCCCAGCGCACACAGCTTGCGATCGCTTTAGAAAGACTGTTGTAGCCTCCAATTTCTTATGAATTCAGCGAAAAAAGAGCTATTCTGGTGAAAACACCCATCTACTTGACCCAGAAATCAACTGGCTATTGAGATTTAAAGTAAATTTTAAAAGGGGGGCAGGGATAAAAGACAAAGCATTTAATCAGAAACAGCCATGCAGGAAGATGCTCATTCTGATGGAAAAGCTGCTTTTTAGTTAAAAAATCAACGTGGAGGCAATGTCAGCTGTTCCGACTGCAATAGCCACACTGTGGTCTGGGAGATGGGAAACCTGAAGGTGTTTTGCACTTGTTCTGAAGCTGATCTTTGAATCCCCAAAAGACAAAATAGAGTCAAATCATTTTTGTTCTTTACTTTAAACCCGGGTTTCTCTGCTCGGCCTCAAGGGAGGAATAACATACATTTTAACTGTAAGAGTTTCATTCCCAGTCTCCCCCTCCTCATGTGAGGGGCAGCCTCAATGGCAGAGAGAATGAATGTTAACGAGGGTGTT
Organism: Lathamus discolor; assembly: GCF_037157495.1. Lineage (NCBI taxonomy): Eukaryota > Metazoa > Chordata > Aves > Psittaciformes > Psittacidae > Lathamus > Lathamus discolor. Next base: position 19,808,267 of record NC_088893.1, read on the forward strand.
CTTCAAACAGTCAATAAAACAAATTTCGGAGCAGTTTCTCCAGAGAGCCCCCAGGTTCAATCAGAGCCACGCTGTGATTAACTCCGCACGCAACAGCCCTGGGCATCTCTCGCATCCTCAGCTCAACTCTCAAACGGATTCAGTGCCCGGACAACCCCGGTGGCACTTGCCTTTTAAATACTGGTTTGTGCAGCAGTTCAATCTGTCACAGCTTTTGGTGCCTTCAGCGTGACTGGAACCAGTACTCACGTTCATCACCGAGTTGATCTCAGCGACCGCTTCATCGTCCGTGGGGAACTGGTAGATCTGCACCCCATTGCTGACCAGCTCGCTCATCACCTTGATCTTGAACTTGTGCAGCTCGCTCTTAGAGATGGTGTCTGCTTTGGCAATGATGGGGATGATGTTCACCTGCAGCAGGAGGAAGGAAGGAAGGAGAAACAAGCCAGGTGAGCAGCAGCGGGGTGAGCAGCTCAGTGGTGCCCATGGGTGACCCAGGTCCTGCCGCGCTGGCTGCTTTGCCTTTCACACAGCCACAGAGGAGCTGTGTTTTGCATGCACTGCAGCACGAACGCAGCTGAACACTAGAGGGAAGAGTTTTCCAGGCCTGATTTGGCTACAGGATTCCAGATAAAGCGAAGACAAACATCCTGCAATAAATACACGAGGAGCAGATCAAAGCCTCTGCTCGTGCCTATGCATTTTGTTGTTACACGCTTCGAGGGAGGCAGAGGCAGCGTAACTGTCACATCTCCAGTTATCACCTATCACTTCTGGCTGTGCTGACAAGCTGGTTTAGAAGACAGGCACAAGGATGACAATGCTGCAGTGAGCTGGTGGAGCCCTTCCCATGCCTCAGCAGGAGGAGCAGAGGCTCCTCAGATGCTTTTACAGCAGCTACAGAACCTTTCCAAGGACTCCCTGAGCCTCTCCACGTGGATCACAAGTCAGGCGTGCTGTGTGGATGACACAGACCCCCTGGCAGAGGTGCAGGGTGCAGCACACAGAAGGTTCGGGGTCCTGCTGCTGTTGCTCAGCTTTGGTTTGACATCGCACTCACCAGCACAACACCCCATAGGGCTTCATCAGCCCAGGGTTCAAAGCCACCCACAAGCTGCAGCGTGGGGAGGTCCCCACCGTGCCTGGTACCCATCAAGGTCAAGAGCAAACAAGGGCCACATCTGCCATGCTTCAGGAGGGATGTGGTTCACTGTGTGGCCTCACGCTTGAGAGAGCTGCAGCAGGGCAGGACTGTCACAGGAACCTCTATTAGATTATGCTGCGATGCCCAGAGAAGCCAAGTGCCACACTGCAACCCGCTGCTTAAACAAACGCCACAAGTCCTCTGTCTGAACAGCAGCCGAATTCATGGCAGCGACACGCAAGGACTGAGACAATGGAGGGGCAAGTCTGATTTGCCATTTCACAGATCCCAGCAGCCAAGGGTTTTTGTCCTACAGAGCACAAATTCAGAGCAGCCATTCGGGCTCCAGTGGGTGCCATTCATATAAATAACCTTGCTTTCCCAGCTTAAGCTGTCTTTGTGGCTCAGTGGTTTTTTCCATACTTTGTGTTCCTCCCCCCTCCCTCTGGTTTAGCACCCACTAAATACAAGAGCATTTACTTGCTCCAAAAGAAAATTGTCTTAATTTGCTCATTGCAAATACATCTAAGGGGATAAATTCCTTCTTTTTCTCAGCCACTGACCTGGCCTCTTTACCAAGGGCCACAAACCCACACAGAGCAAGGTCTATTGCTCCTCAGCAGGTCAGTGTCCTCATTACCGATGTGAAAAGGGCCATGACCACAGCTGGGTGCCTCACTGACCTGCTAAGAGCAGGGCAGCCACAGCTTCTCTGGGCACCCTGTGCCAGCGCCTCAGCACCCTCACAGGGAAGAGCTTCTGCCTAAGAGCTCATCTCAGTCTCCCCTCGGGCAGGTTCAAGCCATTCCCCTTGGCCTGGAATTATGACCTGAGGAAATCTGTGCTTCGGACCAGACAGTGAACTCAAATGCACACCCATAAAACCCACCTCCTTCTCAAGTCACGACGGGCAGGCAATTATCTACAGCTCCTAAACAGCACTGGAAACCATCCAGGACAACAACAGGGAGCCCCGGGATGCCCACAGCAGTACGCAGCTGGGCACCACTTCCCAGGGCAGGGCTGTTTCACACCAATACATCACCTCCTCATCTGATACAAGGGCAACTTCACCTATCTCCTTTGCCCAGGTTAAACCCAATGGAAAGCCAACCCCTGCCAGGTCCTACGTGCTTCCCACCCAGCAGCCATTCCATCGACCCAGAACCACTTCTGAAGACGCTTCCAGCCCTCTGGCTGTAACTGAATACCCTGAGAGCAGCTGGCCATGAGCTCAGCCAAACAGATGATGTAGCACAGCACAATGGAAGGTTCTGTTTACGAACCAGCTTTACTCAGAAGGGACTTTGTAAACTTGACACTAAAGGCAAGGTCTGTTATTGAAATCATCACCCAGATTCAGAGGCTTGCCCAGCACCTGGTGCCGTGCCACGGCGTGCTAGAGCGAAGGTGGAACCGAGCCTCAAAGCCCTCGTTAAACTAGCCCCAGAAGCTGAGTCAGCAGAGCACACCACAAAGCCCTGCCCCTGATGCACCTTTTGTCCCCATGGGCTCCATTCTCCACCAGCCACCCGCAGCTTCCCAAGGGGAAAGCCAGGTTCAGGTGTGCTGCCAGGGCTGCAGACCCGAGGCAGAGCACGTCACCTCCCTGCTGTCACCACTCGCTGTTACCGGTGTGGAGCGGACAGAAAGCTGCCTGGGGCTTGCTGACACCCACTGCACTCTGCCCCATGCGCAACCATTCAGGTGCACTGGGAAGGGGGCTCAGCGCTGTCATGCACAAATCCTGGAGTGCCTGGACAGCACCTTGATGGCCTGGGATGACACAGATGCAGAAATGCAATGTAAATCCCTGACACCCGGGAAACATCAATGGTCTTGGGTCGCTTATTCATGTCCATGTGCCTCCTTGCGCAAAGCCACCACGCCACCAAACCCAAGATGTTCTCACACTGTGGTAAGAAGGGAAATGAGAGCAAAGGGATAAAAGGACTCCAGGGAGGACAATTTAAGTGGAAGTTTAGAAATATAAAAAGCCTGCGTGCGCACAAAGTCCTCATCTCTGCACAAGTACAAAGGATTTATTTTGGTACTACCCAAGGACCACATGAAAGGCAGCCACAGGGAGATGTGAAAAGAAGGGAATGCAGAAGGAAGGGAAGGGAAGAGCTTTGTGGGACCACCAGCACCAAGGGGAATCGTGCAAAAGCTTTCCTCCAAGCATATTTCTGGGGATGTGTAATGCTGGCAGCACACCAGGAGACAAGAGTTTATTGAGGGAAAGTTTCTGGATGCCTGATGAAGTCAGTGTGACAGCCACCAGGGTTACAACAGCCACTGCAACGGGAGGGCAGTGCCTGCTCTGCACTGGGGCCAAGGGAAAGCAGCCCTGGGTGGGAGGGCAAACAGCAGGGACCCTGCAAGGGGGACTCTACCCAGGGCCCCCCTGTTACTGCAGGGTCCCAGCACCTTGCCTGTCCCCTCTGCGGGCTCATCAGCATCTGCCCCCCTTGCTGCCAAAACACTGCTCTGAAAGATAGGAAACGCTTGCAAAGAGGAGATGCTGCTGGCACTTGTGACCTTTGAAGCCTCCTGCAGCTCCCTGGAAGCCAGAAGTGTGTCAGAAACCTCCTCTGAGCTGCAGGAGCATCAGTGGCAGCCGGTTAAGTAACCCACTGCTGCCTTAGGCAGAACAGCCTCTGCACAGAGAATCAGCCCCAGGGCAGACCCTCTCACAACCCACTTTTCAGGTTCCATGACCTTGAGGATCTCTCCCCATGCTGACATCTTCAGGAGATACTGTGATCTCCTGTGAGGACCAGCTGGCACTCAGAACACATCCTTACCTGCACACGTGTAAAGAGCAGGTAAGGAAGTTGCAGCTGATGGCTTTGGTAAATACGAGCTAACGTGGGTAAGATTCTTATAGTGAGGGACACTCCAGATGGCTGGGAAACAGGTTTTGCACCTGATGTTCTTCAGGCAAGGCAGTGAGAAAACAAGCACAAGACCTCAGCAACCACCAGGACAGATGAAGTTTGACCAGAGTCCTGTAAATGCCCCAGCTATCAGGCAGGAAGGGGTCCAGCACTGACGCAGAAGCAATGAACACTCCCAGGAAGACGGACCCTGGTGTCCAGCCCCTCACCTTGCTATCGAGCTTCTTCATCGTGACCAGGTCCAGGGACTTGAGGGAGTGGCCGGTGGGGGTGATGAAGTAGAGGCAGACGTGGATCCTGGTGTCGTGGTAGTTGAAGAGGGAGCGCCGGATCTTCAGCTCCTCTTGTAAGTAATTTTCAAACTGCGTGTCAATGTACTCAACTATCGGCCTGTAACTAAAACCAGACCATTAGCAAGCCAGGCCTGGGGCACAGGCACTGCAAAGGCTTCAGGGGTTCCACCACTATAAAAGCAAGCACGAGACTCAAACGATGTAGCCTCACAACAGGAGTGTGGCATTTACACACAGACCTTGTAATCCAAAGGAGTCTCCTGAGGCTGCACTGGAAAATAAGGACACTGGAGCATGGAAAGACAGCTCCCTCCCCGGATCTAACTCTGCCCAGGTCTCGGGGCTGAGCCATCTGGCTGCAGCAATGCAGCGTGACCAAGGAGGGACCTTGGACTCCCAGAATGCCTTTACCTTGGGCTTGAACAAGATGTCTGTGCACTCAAACGAGACAGGTCCAGCGACACTGGTCACTGTCAGAACAGATCATTCCCAACCCTGCACCGAGGGCAGCTTGTCAACTGCTGGCGCTCCTGGAGGACACCATTCTCTGCTGGACAAACCTCCTATGACCCCTCTTTTTGGCTCCTCACCCAATTCACTCAGTCCCCAGAACCAGCGCCACTGCAGGGAGCTACTCCATTAACAGAAACACGGACACGCAGGGCTGCAGGCACTTTGTGTCTAAAGCACCAGAGGCAAGCCCAGGAAAGCCAAGCAGATGGCACGGAACCTGCCTTTCATCCTTATTTATCTGGTCCCCGAAGCCGACGGCATCCACGATCGTCAGCTTCAGGTGCACGTTGCTCTCCTGCAGGTCGTAGGTGCGTGGCCGCAGGCGGACCGCGCTCTCGTAGTGACTGGCCTCCTCCGTCTCGAAGGTGGTGTTGAAGAGGGTGTTCATTAGTGTGGATTTCCCAATGCCGGTCTCACCTGGGAAGGAGAAACCATCAGCTCCCTGCAGCAGGAGCCTGCCGCAGGTACTTCAAAGGACGTTAATTACAGAGCAGCGTAAATTACACTGTGAGAGGTTACTACAAATTGCTGCGCACGGACGTGTAATTCTCACACCGGTAACTGCATTCTTGAAGGCCTCCCATGCCTAATGCAAAGCTAACACAGAGCACTCTGCCCTCATGTCCCCAGCGAGCATCACGCAGCACAGCAAAACACTGTTTTCCTTTGGAGAAAATGCTCCTTGGAGAACCAGTAAGGGCACGATCAGGACAAGTTTCCCATCTGCAGCCCCGCTGTTCCAACAGCCACTGAAGGACACCTGGGATGCATCACAAACCAAGCTCTATCCCCGGATATTTGGCTCAAAGTCATCTGTGATGCAGAAAGGCTTTGAACTGCTGCTCCTGGTAACTAAACTAGACTGATGCCTTCCAGATTGGCCTACAGGAGGCTCCATTTAAACTCCTCATTCACTACACGCAGCCCTATTGGCCAAGGGAGTGAAAAGAGGCAAAATCCCAGGCAATAACCTCCTCCTTGCTCATTCCCAGGCAGTCTCCTGTGCTACGCCTTCAGCAGAGGCAGCCACTGCTCCCTGAACCTGCGAGGAGCCCTAAGGTGCACGTGGCAGAGCACAAGGGTGAGCAAGCATCTGCTCAAAGGAGATGCAGTGCCTGCCTCCCAGGGGCTGGGGCTTTTTGCTTCTCCAAGCACTGGACTGTGCTCTCCACTGCAGGATGAACACCCCGTGGTGCTCAGAACAGGGCAGGGGCACGCGCTGCATCCTACCCGCTGTGGCCAAGAGCTGTGCAGGGCAATAAAGCAGCCTGGTGCTCCAGACTGAGCTGAAAGGAGTCATGCGGAAAGCTCACTACTGACATAAGCCACATTCTCCAGAGCCATATTCTCTTTGGGCAGATTGAGGGCCAGGCAGGGAGCTGCTGTCTCTGGATGCATTTCTGCTGTTCTAGCAGGTTACAATACTGCAGATTCATACACAAGATCCAGCCAAAGTAAAACTAATGCTCATCTCATCTTGGAAGGAATTGGTTCCTAGTGCTCCAGCAGCATCGCCGGCTCACGTCAATACCGGAGTTAAAAACCAAGCACATAATGAGGTTATTTCTTCTCACAACTGCTCTCAAGCTTCCAGACAAATACTTTACAATCAATAAAAGACAGGAACACTCCCTCTCCCTTTCCTAGCATGGGGGGGGGGTCACGCTTCCAGCCCTTTGACTCACCTGGGACAGCATCAGCCAGGCACAAGCCTCGTGCCAGCCACCCAAGTGCGCAAACATTTAACTTGCCGTTTCTCTTAATCCTTCCTACTACAGAGCTGCTGCAGCAGAGATGAGCAACACCTTGCTGATGATGGGACTCTTCTGGTTTCAAGGCTCAGCCCTTGGACCTCCCTGCCACCCTGCAGCTTCTGCACCAGCAGCTCAGCTCAATGCACACCCGGACGGCCCCACACCCGCTTCCTCCCCCACTTCCTCACCAAAGCACAAAGTTGATGTGCTTAAGCTTTTCCCCACATTCTCCCTGATCTGGGGCAATGGGTCTCCAACAGCCACGTGCGAAAGTCCAAACTCGGAAGCACCAAGCTCCAGAGAGCTCAAGTTCACTACAATTAAACCCCATTTTTAAAGACTTGGGCATCTCGGCTTTGCTCGAAGTCAGCGCCGAGGCTGCGGCACAGCACAAGGAACGAAGCCCGGTCCCAGCCCGTGTCTGTGTGCAGGGGCCAGCGCTCACCCACGCAGAGGATGTTGAAGCTGAAGCCCTGGGTGACGGACTTGCTGACCAGCTGATCCGGGAGACTGTCGAAGCCGACATGGCCCCCCAGGGAAAGGTTCCTCTTCTCTTCATTCTGCGAGGGACAAGAAGCCGGGTTAGCCAAGTGTGCCGGAATGGCAAATCAGACCGGGGCGAGGGACCACCAAGGCCAAGAAGCACCCACCCCCCTGTGCACAAACCCCGGTGCTGCCCGCAAGAGCTTGTGTTTTGGCACAGCACAAACCCCGACAGCCACCAACAAAGAGGAGAGAGGGGAAATACTGATCTTAGCAGGGAGCTGGGAGAGCTGAGCTAACAGGCTACAGAGGAAAGAAAACACGAGGGTACGAGCTCCAACTGCGTGCAGCTGGGAGAGATTAGCAAAGGAAACCCCACCAGCCCGTGTCTGAGCACTCGTTTCTTCTCCTCCTTTTGCCTTGTGTTTTGTTAAACCTCCAGCACTGAGCTGGGCTCCACAGATCGCATCCCCCCAAGTGCTTGATCATTTCCCTTTGCTATTGCCGTGAGCAGCGTGGGGTTGTTCGCTCGGGCATTCAGGGGTGCTGCTCGCACAGGCAGGACAAGGAACCCTCTTGCTTTGCCATCTGTGGCCGCAGCTTTCCACCTTTCCTCTGCTGTTCCTCTTCCTGTCTCCCCCCATGCACTTGATTCTTCCTTCTGTCTCCTCCCTCCCCCAGAGGAAGCCATCACCTGTAGGAAGCTTTGCTTGGAACCCAAGGCAATAAACATCAGAGGAGACAATAACAGGTCTGTGCCCTGTGTTGTAGAGCAAAGCAGCCCAGGTCAGCTGCAAAGCGCAAAGAGAGGAGCTCACAGAAGGGCAATTTCTGCTTCTGGTGGTTAAGAACAGGGGAATTTGGATTTCCAGAGACATTGCCACCTCTCTGCAAAACGAAGCAACACCTCAGGGGTGCAGCCCCTCAAGACCTCCCATCCTTCCACGGGGAAGCAGAGATTTCAGAGCACGGTTCAGTCACCCGCACAGGTTCCTTGCTAAATGACTCTTTTTTTCTTAATCCCCAGCACACAGCGGAAGATGGGGATGGGAAAAGTGTCTGCCCTTTGCCTGGCTTTGGTTCTTCTCTTTGTCCCTGACAGTTTGCACTTAAAGACTGCGAGACAAGAGCCTAAGCTGGGTGTCAGACTTTAACTCGAGAGGGAAATAAAAGTCAGGCCATGATCAGCCTCGTGCATCGCTCTATGCCTGCAGCAAGAAGCTCAACAAAACACAAACCTCTGTTCATCTGCATCTCCACTCAAAGCCTGCCTCAGTTCTGCCGCTGGGAGAGCAAATATTGTCAGCTCTGTAAAATAAACCACTTAAATCACAAGGACAACACGTGAGCAGCTGAGGCAGCTCCGAGGCCCCATGCACAAACCTCCCTGGTTAGCATTTGTTACCAGCTTCCAGCTGATTCCAGCCCTGTGCTCTCCCCCAAGGGGCTCCCTGGACGCAGACAGAGCCGAAGCCCAGCTGGGTCCCTACAATCAATTCTGCTTCATCCCATCAGGATCGATCGTGCTAAGAGGAAATCGCAATCATGTAAAGTTTTCCTATGGGAGAGCCGGCATCAAGTAAGGCTTTATGGTGGCCAAGAGTTGAGGTGCATTAAAAGGGGCCCCGAGGACAGGGAGGCCTCAAAGTTAAGCTTTCTCCCAATCATCTGTCACCACACGGCGATGTTAAATCTCAGACCGATGCCTCTGCAGGGATGGAACCCAAGGGCAGGGCGAGCCTGTGCTGATCCGGGCAGCCCAATGCTGGCCCATGGATCCGGCACAGGATGGTGCAGCCACGCAGGGATAGGGAGTTAGGACACACGGGGGGTCAGCATTGTTCAGGTTTGCTTTTCCTTTTAGGAGGAGCCACTTCAGGGCTGGGGGGGCTTCCTCAGCCCCCACTTGTCCTCCTCTCCCCTCTCCAAGCCAGCACATGGGGAGCTCAGCACACCGGTTCCCGGCCCCGCGCAGCCGGGGACAGCCAAGCTGTTCCCATAGAAAGCCACCGAGTTTGACAGTGACACTTTTGTGTCTTTTCACTGTAAATAACAAACAAACCCAAGCAAACAAAAGCGAAGCGGAGAGCCCGCGATGACATTCTGGAGGGGAAATAAACCAAGGCTGCCGGTGGCTATGATTAGGCTGCGAGAGCCCGAGGCTGGGAGGAGGTTTCCAGGCAACAGGCAGCATCGCTGCTCCGCAGTTTAAAATAGGCTCCAGCTCGGCAGGGCTGCATTGAGAACTCAGTCATGCCTCGGCCGGAGGAAACCCAAATGTGTTCACACAGGGCTCGCTTTTCTCCTCTCTCCTGGCGTTTGGCTGCTGCTGGGTCAGGACAAGAATACCCTGAACTCCGAACGGCTCCGCTGCTCTTAGAGCTGCTGAGGCAACCAGGCAGCTCCAGGGCCAGTCTTTGACAGTGACCTTGAAACGCAGTTGCCTTTTATTTCTCTGAGCAGCAATAATGACCTGGTTCAAGTTCAAGATGCTGCCGATACCAAAGCAGAGAAGCAGTTGCTGTGCTTGCAGTGCCTTCTGCTGCCACTCAGCTCCGAAGGATTTTGCTGTTGTTGCTGTGTTAGGACAAACAACTGCTGGGAAAGAGCGAGGCCAACAAAAGAAGCCTTAAAACCCAGGTTTTGCTGGTTTATTCCTTCCCTCCAATCCATCGAGCTTGCAGACTGGGCAGCCCTGTGAATACAACCAATGCTTCTGCTCCCTTGTGCTGTTAGGTGCTTTCCTGGAGCAGAACCTCCCCACCACCCTGGTGGCACTTATCCCTGCACTGAACTGCAGCCAATCCGAGTCTCACCCCCAATGACCAACCCTTTAGGGTAGCTCCAGGACAGCTTAACATGGTTCACGTGCTAGTGAAGACATCAAGGTCACACTCAAAACTGAATTCCTTCCAGCAGCAGCAGCCAGGCTGCAACGCTCAGCATGAACAATCAACCCAGAACACGGATGCTGCAATACATGAGGGCAGCAATCATGCAGCAGTGTAGGGCTTGGTTTAGACAAAGAATTTCATCAGGACTCTTCCCTGTCTGGTGTCCTGCAGGACAGGAGCAGGCAGGTACGTGGCAGAGCTGGATGGTATCAGCCATGGCGAGAGCACAAACACAGCCCTGCCCTTTCCAGTTGCACTGGTCTCTGCCACGCTCCCACAATGCCCAATGAGATTCAGGTCTCTCACAGCCTGGAGAGAGGAATCTCCTGCTTCTCTCCAGGCAAGACCCCATCCTGGGGCTGCAAACAGCCCCGAGGCAGCCGAGGCTCCACGAAGCCCATTTGATCATCTCACAGCACGGTAATTAGAAGCTTGTGATGGCTCCAAGTGCCAGCTCCCATCATAAACAACCACTGCAGCCCTGATCATCACTTCTTGGGTCCCTAATGATCACCATATGATGGGCAGCTACCAGGGTATCACTTCACAGGGAGGCTTTCTACATGCTCTTTAAAGATCTTTTGTGCCTTGAGCTGACCTTCAGGGCTTAAGGCAGAGAGACAAGGGGACAATTTGTATTTTAAACCTGGAATTTCATGGGGAAACCAAAGACTCATCCAAAGGCCAGAGCAGAATTTGTTAAGTTCCAAAGGCAAAGCCCTTTTAAGTATTTCACCGATGCTCTGGGTGGAGAAGCAGAGGCTGTGAAGGCAACAGGCACACAAATGGCACGGCCACGGGAACAGCCGCCATCCCAGAGGGAAATCGATCTTTGGCTCTGTTTGACAGCCACGTCACAGGACCCTTCTCCTGGCACGCAGCAGAGCCGCAGCCGTGCCCTTGCAGGCACAGATGGCCACACTCAGCTGAGCACCATGGAACCAAGGAGAAACCTCCAAACACAGTGCTGCAAACCTGCTCCGAGGCACCAGCCACCCCGGCTCCGGGATGCGCTCCACCAGAGGCTGGGATGCTTTGGGGATGCACAACGTCACCTGGCCCATTCTGGCCACACCAGCACAAAGACACCCAGGGAACTGAAACCAGCACTTCAAGCCCACACCAGCTTCCTAAGCCCATCCACAGCAGGGTCCCACGGACCATGCTGTGCAGTGGGACCGTGGGGTGGGAGAAAGCGGAGGCAGCATCGCTGCGGGCAGCTGGCCACAAACCATATCCATAGAAGATTATGTGTTATTTGGCCCTTTATTGCAAGCGAGACAAGGCATCAGAGAAACACAAGAGACACCAAATCCAGACCCCTATAAGAGGGGCAACTCGGTATTCACACATCCGTTAGGCTCTTCCTAGTAGACAGAAGGATTAAAGAACCCTGTGAGGCTGCAGCATCGAGCACTGTGCCTACGATCCTTTAAAAGCCAGCAGTCTGATCACAGCTTCTCTTCATGCCTCACCTCCAAATTAGCATCGGTTTCACTTTGCGTCATTACATTTTCAGCAACTTCTCCCTGCAGAAGTGGCTCTGTCACTTGTGCAAGCCATGGGGGATGGCAGCAGCGAGGACACCAGCTCCATACCCAGCTCTAGATCTGGCCTGGCTGGGGCTCCTGGTGCGGAGCGGAGCAGCTCGCTCTGCTTTCAGATGAGCTGCCCCTGTTGTCCTCCCTCTCACACCAGGAGCAGCATGAACAGACCATGACATCAGTTGTTAAAATATAGACATTGGGAAGTGCCATCTTCCAACTGAGCTCCACAAGAAATGCTCCTGCTGACGTGTGCCTGTGCTCTGTGCTCCAGACAACCTCAGCTTCGCTTTCCTGAGCTTCTTCCATAGCGTTTTACACACGCACTTGTAAGAGAGCAAGAGGCAACAACACAACCTGTGCACAGCACTCTCCCACGGTGCCTCAATTCCCACTGCTGAGGCACAATCCTGCATATAAATTCCTCCGTCCTGGATGACATCTTGACCTTTAATACCAGATCCTCCAGGACTTTGCCGTGTGAATCCCATTCCAACCTGGGAACAGTCCGTTACCTCCCCAGCGATGCCCGGACACAGCACGGGCACATCACTTCGCACTGCAGGGGCACGGGCAGCCATGGAGTCAGGGCGCACAGAGCCAGGCTCCCTGCGAAGTGCAGAGCACAGAGATCCCCTCCCCTCCAGTTCACAACCAAACCAAACACAGACAGAAGCCAGAGCTCCCGGCCAGGCTGCAGCTCCGGCTCGGCGCGACTCAGGGAGCAGCACGAGGAAGGGCAGGGAAGGCTCCCATGGGCCCCGCGTGCCGTTGGCAGCGCTCCCGTGGTGGGATGGAGCAGCCCGGGCTCTGCAGGGGCCAGCTCGGCACCCGGCACCGCTGGGGACTGCTGCTGCTCACAAACAATGACTTCACCTTCTTGACTGCCCGTCCGCAATCACAGCAGTGCCAACAACGCAGAGATTGACACATACACCAGCGGCGTTTGTGGGATGCTCTTCCCTTGGCTCCTGAACGGGAACGCATGGAATCGGGGAATTGTTCGATCTGGATGCAAGGAGTTTCATTTGTAACTGAGCAGAGAAAGGACTGAATGAGATCTGGCTGTTAAACCCAAGCGGAGCAAGCTGGTCCCATGTCAGGGCTCACGCATGCTGGCATGCACGGCATTGCCTGACCCCTCAGAGCGGGCAGTTCAGGCAACAGGGCAAGACAAACTGCCCACAGACCATGGACAGAGAGACGTGCTTTGGGGTACAGCACACACAGGGTACCAACCCCAACCCCACAACTGTGGGTGCTGAGGGCACCCAAACACCCATCACTGCAGGATTCCTTACAGAGGCGCTGGTGGTTTCACTGTCATTTCACAAGTAAACTGAGTCACGGAGCAGTTGAGTACTTGCTTAGAGACCTTTGGGCAAATAGTGTTGGGAGCCAAATCCAGCTTCTTTGTCCAAGGCGGCACTCCCTGGGGCTTGGCCCAGTTTCTGGATCAATGCAGAATGCTCCGGCGAGTCACCTCTCTCAGGAGATCCCACCCCAGCTCCAAACACCGGCTCAACAAAAGGCACTTGACATCTGCAAGGGACCAGCAGCAAGAACGGGCTCAAGTTTCCATGAAGGAAACCTTCCCCTTGCCAGGCTCTGCAGCTGAGGGACTGTAACAGCAACACCTCCTCTGGCATCTGAAAAGCACCTTCGTGGTGCTGGCAACGTTCAAAGCAGCCACTAGCACACAGCAAAATGCTCTTGTACACACAGAAACAGGGTTATTAGATGTATGACAGCATCAGCGGCTGAGCTTGCACTCTGCAGTCTACACAGCAGAAAGAGGTGGCCCAAGACAGGTAAGGAGACCAGATTTGAGGTTGTCTGACAACAGCCAGGGGATGCAGAGCATAAGAAGTCTTAGCAAAAAGCTTAGGTGTTGTAAGCCTGTCCTCATGGGTGCCTCTGGCACTGGAGATGAAGGGGAGCACACTGAGCTGGGGCTGGCCAGTGGAGATCTCAGCACCTCTCAGGCTAAAGCTGTCACATCTAAACACCACCTAATCTCAAGCAGATTCCCCAGTGCAGGCACAGACTCAGCCGAAGGTTTCAGATAATCTTAAGCGTGTGCTTAAAATTCCCCATCCCCATTGTGGAGCACTTCATAACAGGCTGGGGGAAGGAGAGAGGGAGTGAAAATAAGGCCACGGAGGAAATCTTAGCGGTGGGGTTTATGCTGGTTTACCACTTGTCCTACAACAGCAACCTGCTGTGGTGGTACACAGCCAGTCCCACACATCTGAGATGGCGTGAGCCCCTCTGCCATCGCTATGCAGGGAGGGCAATGGTGTTTTCCGTGCTGTGGCAGCCCTAAAGAACTGTAAATGGTGACACTGTGATGCCTAACACTGCTCTTCCCCCCCACAACAGCACGGCACAGCCCCAGTGGCCTTCATTCACCCCCTTCCCTTCTCCAGCACAGCCCACCGGAGCGCATCCCTCCACATCACCCCCTCATCTCCAGTTGCTGCATGCTCCCAGCCCACACTGACGTCCCCCAACAAAAACCTCACACTGCACCAACACAATTCCCAGCCCCCCTTTAAACCGCTCTCCTAAGAATGCCAGGAATTTTCCCAGACACTCGAGCCTTTATTCACATCCCTCCGGCTCCCAGCTGCACTCCAGGCAGGCAGAAACATCGCTGAAGAAACCAGATATGGAGTCACCAGCAAGACCACGCCAAATACAAATGAAAGCCTCTTTACACTGCAGAGGCGAGAGGACTCAAAGCTGAGGTTCTCTCCTTTGGGGCTAACTAAAGGTTATGCTGCCTGAAGTGATGCTTTTCTTGACAGCTTTTGGACCTCTCTCTAAGAGCAATTCATAAAGCCCGAGAGCAGAGAGGGCATTGAGAAGAGCAACACTCTCCATCCTGGGAGAAGAAGCCAACATCCCACATGCCCAATGCAATCACTCTGGGGCGCACCTGCAAACATCCTAAACACGCACCGCAGTCACCAGCCCATAGGAAGGTGTTTGGGGATTCAAGTGAGAAACTCCTTTGAAGGGAGAAACTCCTTGGGCAAACTCCTTAACTGCTTCCCTGAACCGGAGCTGCTGGTGCCAAAGTGGGGCTTGATTCCTGTGGCACACCTTGGACTGATATCCCAGCAATGCACCGGACATAGGATGCTCCCCGGAGCAGGGATGTGCACATTGGACATATCCCCCCCCTGCACCAGCTTGCTCACTGCAGCCTCTGTGAGGGAAGGGCTGAACCTCAGGGGCTGCCTTCAGCTTTGCTTCAGCCTTCCCTCCTTTAAAACCAAAACAACCACCCAGGGAACAGCATCATCCTACACACGTCTCCAGCACCCAGTGAACTGGCACAGGCTTGAAACAGGAGGTTCCAGTGATGTTCCGCGCCGAGTCTGATGGGAGAGTAAAGTCTCTCATCACTTCCTATACAACATGCATCCAAGATGATACATTCACAACCTGTGAATGCAACATCAGCTTTAGTGTTCTGCAAGCAAACTGTTTCTGGCTTAAATTCCTCTCTTTCTACACTGAAAGCAGAATTCCCACAGGCTTCCTTCCCTGAAGCTGCTATTCAGAGATTTCCCTATAACATTTATGGAGCTTAATTAATTAATAGTGAGGTCTTTCTCCATTAAGAAAGGATGCATTTTGTCCCGCTCACAAGTCCTGGAGGAGAGCTCACAAAGGAGCAAAGCAGGATTTGCCGGGCATTATGCACAGAGTGTTTTGCAAACATGAACGTTGCCTTTGAGAATAGGGGAAGTTGGTTAAAACAGAGAAAACTCTGGAACCAAAAATGAGAGACATTTCCTCCAAAGTGACCTCAAAGGATGAGAAAGTTCAGCTTTTCATCAGCCCAAGAATTCCAGCCCCCAGAAGCTCTTCAAAACCAAGAAAGCAAAGCCCAAAACACAAACACAACTTTTCCTGCAGTCTGTTCCAAAAGAGCCCGAAGTGCAGACCAACTCCACCGCACCAGAGTGCCCGAGCCCCATTCTTTGCCAAGTTACTTATTCAGAAGATGCTGAGGCTTTTGATTTAATGGAACTTCCCAACGAACCCTGACAGGATTAATCTTATCACCTTAAGATAAGCAAGAGACTTTCCCAAGTTCACCCAAGGCAGCAGATGCTTCCCAGCTTGCACTCCACTGATCCCATCAGTGGATCCCTTCCCATCCCCATGCTACCAGGAGGAAGAGGAGGAGACACTTGGTAAAGACAACTTCTGTGGCATGAAGCCGAGAGGGCAGCTCAGTGCCTGCCCCTCAGGAGTGCCATGGAAAAGGATTGGAGCAGTTGGAAAGAAGCACTGAAGAAGGGCCTGGATCCCCACCGTGCCGAAGGAGCCGTGCTGGACACCAGCCACCACGATTGCTTGTTTTAGTTACCACTTAAAATAAACATGGCTAATTCCCACAAACGTGTCCAGAATTTATTGCCTGATTACAATACATGCTATTACTCTGGGTATTTTTAGATGAGGGAACAGGGATGTAGTGGGAACCCAAGAGTTCTGATCACCACTGATGCTCTCCCCAGTTTGCCTTATGCCATAAGCAGCCCCACAAAGAGCTCTTCCAGCTCCTGGACAAGTCTCCCTGTGCTACTGCCTGGGAGACACCAGAAAGAGAAGTTTTACACATTACAGCCACCAGCTCCATGAGCTTTAGCAGAGCCATCGTGCTAATAAGCCGATTGCTATGTATCCACACGCCTCCAGAAAGCCTCACAGTGTATTAGCACAGAACAGCTTTAATGTGAAGACTTGAGGCAATAGAAAGCAAGAAGAAAAACTATCTGAGAAACACACACAGCAAAGAGATAAACCCAAAGGGCTCTTCATTCTGTATGAAAATACAGAATTAAGTCTACGTTCACAAATAGGAGCTGGAAACACCTTTGCTGCAGAAGATGGGGGAAGGACAGCGTTACGGGGAGGCTGGCGCTGGCAGCTCCTCCACTGTGGCAGAGCTGAAAGCTGCGATCAATTGGATTAGGATCCAAAGCCTGCAGCAGCCTCTTGGAAGCAGGGTCTGGACCAGAGGCCCAGCAATGTGCCTCTGCCCCGGGATCACAGCCTCACACAGCCTGGGCACCAGGAGGACCACACAGCAGCGTCGTGGGTCTCCTCTCCCACCAACGGGCTGGAGAGCCCTGGATGCTGCTGCGGGAATGCTGGACTTCCCGGTGAGCCCCAGCATCCCCGGGCACACGCTTCCCACCAGCGGCAGTTGCAGACGTGCCTGTGCAGTGCTGCACGGGGGCTGAGGGATGAGTCCTG
Organism: Lathamus discolor; assembly: GCF_037157495.1. Taxonomy (NCBI): domain Eukaryota; kingdom Metazoa; phylum Chordata; class Aves; order Psittaciformes; family Psittacidae; genus Lathamus; species Lathamus discolor. Next base: position 19,825,072 of record NC_088893.1, read on the forward strand.
CCCCGCTGTCACAGCCAGAACCAGATGGAACGTGCGGTGCCCGCGGTGCATTCCCCTCATGTTTCCCTGCACACGTCACGCAGCGGTGACGGGCTCTTGGCAGCACCTCATGCACAGGATGGGAGCAGCCCCAGGTCCCTCCAGGAAATCCATCCAGGCTCTCTTGCTTCCACAACAATGTGGGCTGGAGGCTGCGGGAGCCGGAGAGGGCAAGAGCCCCGAGGCAGTGTGCTCCATGGGAACCTTCTCCGGCTCCGACATCTCTGGAATTCCGTGTGTGTGGGAGACAGACACTTCCTGGCTTCACAAAGGAATCTGAACGTCCAAACAGAGCGGTGCCTCCACAGGGCTGACCCCGCGGGCCCTGCTCAGCCCGCAAGCAGAGCTGTGACTGGGGATGTACCCAAGGAGCCTGCAGCTCTCATTGATACTGTTCTGCCCCAGCCCACCGGAAATCCCCACTGGCACCCCATTGGGGATGGGGCCAATTCCAACTGGCTCCGCCTTTTGTACCCAAATGTCACAAGTTGGAGGTGAGCACAAGCGCTTACACCAGAGAAGATGCTCTGGAAGGAAAGGACATGGCTGGGACTGAGAAGAAGCAGCACCTTCCGGATTCTTTCCTCGCTTGAGCTGCTCTGGGATGGGATCTCTTACCACCCATCTGATGCTTTTACGTTACATGAATACAAACGCAAAGCTTCAGATGTAAACCCAGAGCTCGCTCCAGCCACGTGGATGGGGAGAAGGGGAGAAGCAAGCAGACGGTGCAGGAGCACACAGGCCCCACCTCGTCAAAACACAGCATGGGACAGGACAACATTTCTAAGGGTTGCAGCAAACCCGAACCAAGCAGAGCAGCTTCTCCCATCCACGGCCTCAATGTGCCCGGGACATGTACTGAGTAATCCCAGTTAACGCCATAAACGCGCCCCTGCCCCACGCGGGCGGGTGGAAGCAGCGTTGCCCACACCCTGCTCGCCTCCCTCTGCCCTGTCGCCTCCCAGATCCCTCCTGATTGCACAACCCGGGAAGAGCTCATTCAGCATCGCGCTGCCTCCCCTCCCGAGCTGCGAGCCGCGGCAGCGCAGGGAGCACAAACAGCCCCGAGCCCTGGGCCCGGGGCCGGCAGCCGCCCGCACAGCCCCGCCGCGGCTGCCTCCTGCGAGGGCAGCGCTGCCGAGGGCCCGCAGCGCCCGGGGCTCCCGTCCTCGCACCCACCGCTGCCGCTCCGCGCGGCCGGGAGCAGCGCCCAGGCTCCCCCGCCCAGCACCGCGGTGCGCCCCTGCTGCCGGGGGAGCCGCCGGCACCCAGGGGCGCAGCCCCAAGACAAACCCGTTTCTGGGCAGCGCCTGCTCCCGGCGCGTACAGCGAGAGGAGCGCGGAGCCGCGACGGGCTGCGGCTGTGCTAATCGCTGCTGCGGTCGAAACAGGCAGAGCCGGCTTCCTGCGCCGGCCTCCCGGGGAGGGATTGCAGGGCTCGAGAGGCAACCACCAATTGGTCTCCTCCCGTGGAAGAGCGTTTTCCCCATTCCTCCTTCCCAGAAAAGCAGGCGCTACAGGCAGGAGGCGGCCGGGCCAGAGGGAAAGGGCTGCTCCCGCTGGGCTCGCTTCCTGAGCCTGTGACCAGCTTGGAGAAAAATCTGTCACTTCTGTTCCACGCTGCATGGGGCATCGCCGGGTTTTCCAGGCTAAGGTAGAAAAACTGAATGGCAAAAACAGGCGAGGAAATTTAACCCTGGAGCTTCCGAACGGTGCCACTGGCTGGGAAAGGGAGAACAGGGCAAGGGGATGGCTGGATCCAAACAAACCCCAGCTTCCACTGGAATTGAGCCATGGAAATGTTTTCCTTGAGAGTCTGATTAAAAGAAAATGTAAGCCTGTGCTAAGTGTGAGTCTTCTGCAATAGCTCTGGTTCACAGAGCTGTTCTCAGCCCGCTCCTCGTGCCCATCTTTCACGGACTAAGGTGTAACACGGCCCCTTCTCACAGAGGAGCAGATTTAGGCTGCACACACAGCAAACAGCAGCAGAAACGCATGGAGTTTATCAGAGCCCTGCAGCTATGGCAGGAACAGGGTTCAAAGGTCCCTCTGCTCCCACAGGGCTGGGAGCAGGCTGTAAGAAGGCAGTGGTGTGAGAACAGGTAACGCTCACCCCAAGCTGCAAAGTGGCCAGCTCCCCCCAGCTCAGCAGCTCACAGAGAACCACAGCACCGCCTGCTCCCGGTGAGGAAGATGGGGCTCAGCTTTCCCTGTGCAAAGTGGTGCTTTTCTGGCAAGATCTTCCAAGGAGCACTAATTTACAGTAACGCTACCAGTAAAAGCCTAGCCGTCAATCACTGACACAAAGGGATGTCTTCTCAGGGCTGTGTGCAGACAACCACCCGCAACCACAGCTCACACAAAGCTACGTGTGTGCATCTGGCACCCGCTTCACTGGGTGTCATGGTTCACAAGTCCCTGCCCCTGCTCACAGTCACTGTGTGAGCACAAAGCGATCAGCTACGGCACCTTCACAACGCAGGGCATCGTGTTGAGTTCCTATCTCAGCCCAACCTTCAGGCTGAGGACTGAAGCTCCTCCCCATAGGTACTGGGCTAAGAGCCCCAACAACTGCCTTTGCACCTCCAAGTCAGGCAATCACAGAGCCCCAGCCTGGTTTGGGTTGAAGGGACCTTAAAGCTCCTCCAGCTCCAACCCCTGCCACGGGCAGGGACCCCTTCCACTGGAGCAGCTTGCTCCAAGCCCCTGTGTCCAACCTGGCCTTGAGCACTGCCAGGGATGGGGCAGCCACAGCTTCTCTGGGCACCCTGTGCCAGCGCCTCAGCACCCTCACAGGGAAGAGCTTCTGCCTAAGAGCTCAGCTCAGGCTCCCCTCGGGCAGGTTCAAGCCATTCCCCTTGGCCTGTCCCTACAGGCCCTTGCGCAAAGCCCCTCAGTGTGTTAACGCAGACAGTTAAGCAGGTCAATGGGGTTTACCTAAGAAGAGAAAGGAATCGATCTTGGGGGGGATTGAAAAACATTCTCAAAAGCAAAACAGTTTTCGAGCCTCAGTCTCACGTCTCATCCCGTTTATTCACCTGCACACCTCCGGTCGCCTCTCCTTCAGCCTTTCCAGCTCCCCCCACAGCTTCTGCATTTCCCCGATGCATTTAATGCACTTTCTGCCTTCCTCTTGCACGCGTTGGTTGGGCTGGTTCCCACTCAATGTACCAACACCCAGCTACTGCTGCCAGCGTCTGCTCCAGCACAGAGCCGCATGTGCCAGCTCAGCACCAGCCAGACCAGGCCACGGAGAAGCTCCGAGTTTGACGACAGATTCAAGTACTTCATAACATAACCTCATAACTGGAGAAGGCCGATGCCCTCCTTCCACCCTGGTTGTAACTGTGATGACAACAACTGGCCTGGGGGTCTAGAAGCAATACTTGCAGACCAAGCCCTGAACACAGCACTGGTGAGCCAGGTTCTCAGTGCAGCGCAGCAGAAACCTTCGGTCTCCAGGGTCTCTCACAAGCACTACATTCACAAAAACAAAGGTTCGGGGGTGATTTTGCTGCCTTAGAGGCAGTTTTCTATGGGTGAGCTTCCTTTCATTTGCTTTTGTTGGTCATTTCCAACAGCAGTACTTCAAGGGAACTGCATTGTGCTGGAGACAGAAGCACTCTGGAGGACTGCACAAGGGGAGCATGCATCTGGGGAGTTCTGAAAACACATTATCCAGACCTAAGGGTCATCACATTCCAGGATGTCAGTGTCAGCTGGACACTTAAAAATAGCTTCACCCATCTGAACAGCATGACCTATTGTGTACCAGAGCCCTCCTTCAGAGGCTGTTTCATCACTGCTTCCTACTGTAGGTACAATCAGCTGGTAAAAATAAATCAGTTTCTCATCACCTCTTGTTGGCAGCATCGAGCTGTTCCCACACAGGAAACTGAGGCACGGTGACATGAAGTGGCACCAAGAGAGCTGCGAGCCCTGCGGAGAGCAACCCGGAACACCTGAATCATGAGGGTCTGTGACGGAGGAGCAGCATCAGAGCAGAGAACATGCACCAAGGATAAAGGAGGCAGCAGCTGGGACCATCCTGATTCCAGATCAAATGGAATCGAGATGCTGCTCTCCCACCCACCTCTGCCAGATCCCAGGTTCCATGAGCCGATCACCACATCCCCTGGCCCTGCAGGTCCCTATGAACTCACCCAGCTCCTGCACAAAGCAAGCAGGTTTTCTCCTAATGGAGTTGGGCACTAAAGTCACGTTGGAGCCTGACCACTGGTGCCCAAATGAGAGCCAAGCACCTTCGGGAACTGCCCTCCTCCCTTCTGTTGTAACTAAAGTGATAGAGCATTGACACAAGCACAGCAAGTGCTCAAGTACGCACCAAAGGACAGAAGATGAGGTTTAAGTTTCTCCTAGGGCATGGCAGTATTTTAGGTTCCTCAACACCTCTGAAAGCCTGCACACACCCCAAACTAACACTAAAACTATTTATTATACAGGATGCAAATGCAGAGAATCGCAGTGAGGCAGTTCCTATTCCCTGCCACCAAGGCTTCCCCTCGATCCCCTCTCCCAGAGCCTGGAAGCGTTTGCTCTCCTAAATGAGAGCCACCACTCAATTTTCCTTTCTGCAAGCTCTCAGTCAGTCACAGTCTTGCAAATTCATTCTCGAGCTGGAAACTTTTGGGCCAGGATTCAAGGAAATGAAGCAGAGTTTGAGATTCTTGGCAAAAAGTAGTTTACAGAGAAAAGAGCAGCAGGGGCTTGTTTGTGCTCCAGTGGCACGTCCATAACCCAGACAACCAGCGCTGCTGTGCCCAGTTTGTTCAGCAACATCACACCAGACATTTCTGACTTTTGAGAGCTCTGCTGTTCAATGTGGGGAAACGCTTTTAGCTCCGAAAGGCTGCAGGATGCATCTCCGAGCTGTTTAATTACAACAGCCCCTCCAACAACAACAAAACAACCAAGCTGTAGACAAAGAAGAGTTTTGAGCCGACACAGATTTTGGGCAGATTGACTTCCGATAGCAGTTATACAACATGTGAGCTGCAGAGGCGGCGGTGCAGGGGTCACGCTCCATGTTTGCTGTACAGCCTTCTTCATACACCGGCTCAGAGAGCAGCTCGCCTCAAGAGTTTGCTTTGCCCGTGTCTGAACCGCCGTGTCCCTCGCAGTATTACACATACACGCACGCCCCGTTAAGTTACTCGCTGTTCCAGAGTGTTTGCATACCGGCGGTATGTAAATAATTCTTATTGAGGAAGCTCCGACCCCATTTCTGCCCGCCCCGCTTTGCGGGCTGCTCCGTGCCTGCAGACACACGGCTATCGGATACCCTTCCCGAGCATCCTGGGCAGCCAGGGCGGACTCGCCACAGGCTTTCGGTACCGGCTGCAGCATCAGACCGCGCACCGAGGCCTCGGAGCCTCCCTGCCCATGTACCCTCCAGCCCTCCTTCCCGCAGGACCCTCCCCGCGCCCTGCCGAGGGCACCGGCAGCGCCCCGCTCCCGAGAGCCTCCTGCAGCCGGGTCCGCGTCCCGACATCCCGCAGCCGGGTCCGGCTCCCCCCATCCGCAGCCGGGTCCGTGATTGCGGGCGCTGGCGGGCAGCGGCCGCGCACACGGGTCCAGCGCCCGGCGCATCCCCCCGGCTGCCCCGGCCCCGCCATCGGCCGGGTTTGTTCCCCACCACCCCCAAAGGAGAAACCCCCCGAGTCCGTGCGAGAGGGGCCGGGTGCTGCTCACCGAGAAGCGCTCCAGGTCGGTGGCGGCCATGGCCGGGGCTGGCGCGGCTCCGGCGGCGGGAGCGCGGCTGTCCCCGCCGCGGGTGGATGCGGCTGAATGGATCCAATATGGCCACTTCCTGGAAACTCCCCTCCGCCCGCCACAGGCGCCGCCCGACGGGACCGGGGGGAACCGGGGGCCGGGCACCGGCACCGGCCGGGGGCGGGAAGGGGCGGGGGCAGCCCGAGCCCGGCCCCGGAGCCGGGCGGCGGAAGGCCCCGGCGGTCCCCTCCGTGCCCGCGGCAGGGTCCGCGGCGGGCGGCGGGTGCGGGGACATCGCGCTGAGCGCGGCCCGCGGCCGGGAGAGCGCGAGTGGGGCCGTGGAAGCGCCGGCAGCATCCTCGGCTGGGCGCGGGGGATGCGCGCAGGGCTGCGGGGACCCCTCTCCCCCTGTTGCCAAGCGTTCGGCAGGCTGGGAGGCCGAGAGACACCAGCAGCGCCTGTCGCACACGGGGGTTACACCGAAGTTGCAGCCACGGTGTGGGTTTGAGCCTGGGTGCCAACAGCTTGCAGCCATCACGCTGCCTGTGTAAGCTAACACACGCAGCAGAGGACCGTCGAGTCTTTCTTCATCATCGCTTCCCACGTAAAGCGCAAAGCCAATCCCGGCACCAGCACCCACAAAGGCGCTGGTATTTTACCAGCTGCTAGCGCAAAGTTTCTCTTGCTTTCTGGTGCCCTCTGCTGCAGTGCACCTATGAATGAACAGCTCTCCGGAGCCGTTCTCCTCTCGGGCACACAGCTGAGTCACTAGAGCGAACCTACAGCCCGCATCCATCCCCTGCCCCGCAAATGCAAGTGCTTTGGTGGATCAGAGGTTAGGAAGAAGGTTGTATCCTCCCTTTAAGCAGTTCCAAGGCGTTTTCTGAGAAGGTGTTACCCAAGTGATCTGCTTCCTGCAGTGACAGACCCACTGCAGGTCACACGAGGTGTTTTTCTGTCCTCCCAGTGGACAGCCTGTAACCAAGATAATTCTGCTAATGCATGCATTAGTTCTGCCCAGAGATAGGTTGCAAAAATACCGCATTTCTATAAACAGGCTATTGCTGAACACCAGCTCTTCATTTATTTCCTTAGGCCACCCGAAATGACCAAACCCCCCCCAACCTTCTTCCTGTCACAGCCCCTGCTCTTTGTGCTACTTTTTCCCTCCTTTCTTTACAGGCAAGCTTGGGAGTCCTGATTGAAGACAATGTAAAAGTCTTGTTTAACACACATTTAAATGCCATTACGGCAGGTGCTTTGGGAGAAGTGATTGACTTCTACTCATTAAAAGCTCTTTTGCTGCCAATGAAGTGCAGAATGTAACGACAGGAGGCTCACAGAGCTGATTCCCAGGCAGCTACCGGCTTCTGGGAGCAGATGCAAAGATCCATGGCATAACGGGAATTCTGAGCCATTGCAAAGGCTCAGAGGCCAGCATTGATGCCCCTGGCTGGGCTGAGCTGTGCAGCTGAGAGCTTCTCCTCCCTGTGTCCCCCAGCACGGGGCAGGACCGCCCCGTGTAGAAGCTCGCAGGTATCTTCCAACAGCTCCTTACTTCAGAAAGCACAATGCTAATGCAAATTCAAGAGGAACCTGCCACTTTCAAAAGCTTCGCATGCATTGAAACAGCTGCTTCCAGGGGAGGGAATTTGATTTGGTGGCTCCTTTAACTGCTAAGGCATCAGTTGTTATGTAAATTATTCCTAATGGCTCAATGTAATAGACATGTATTACAGTGATGGATGCTCCTGCAAGGATTTTAACACTGTGGAATATTAAACCTGCTAAATGCACAGCGAATGTAGGATAAACTGCTAATTTTCTATAAGTAAAGAGCTGGGGCAGAGAGTACAAAGGACTGGAGAGGCACAAATGTGTCCCTGGAACCTCTTTGTCCTGAGGAGAGGAAGGAAAATGCCCCTCGCTGTGTAGCTTTGCAGTAGTTGTGATGATGATCAGTGTGATGTGATCAGCTTTATCCCTTCATGTTGTGACCCTGGGTACGGGCAATGAAGGTAGAGAGAAATAAACGTTCTCGCAGCCCCTCTTCCTTCACACACAGCCACAGGGATTGAGTGATCATCATACCTGCCACATGAATGCAGCATCAAGCCCAGGGCCTTGTGAAGCTGCCGCATCCTTCAGGGCTGAGCAGAATCCTTGATCTTCAAACCAGGTAGTGCAGATCGACAGAGTCCTTCATGTTTTCAGTGCAGGCTGGAGGAAGCAGCTTGTTGATAACTATTCATTTCTTGCAATGTGTCCTCCTGGGGTTTATTCACAATCAAACGGTGATCGAATGGTTTCATAGCTGCTCTTTCAGCAGCCCTCCCACCAAACACCTTATTAAACTTTCATCGGTTATACTGACGATGTATGACACTTAACAGGTGTCTACAGGAGAACTGGAAGTCAATAGGAGCTGTGGGTCCATTTTCCCTGTGCACACTGAGCATCCCAGTGAGTGTAAATGGGATGGCTGGAAACAGGTTCTTGACTTCCCTGCTTCCCAATGCTAAGGGGCAGCATCACCACGCTGTACCTCATGCCAGGTTTGCATTGTTCTGCTAGAACCCTATCAAGCTTTCAGGCACCACTGAAAACCGGGGGATGCTTGGGATGGGTCCTTGCCTCATCCATGTGGAATGAGCAGGATTTAATAAATACAGAGTCTGAGACGCGTGGAAAAGTGCAGCTGAGTGGTTGCTGTTGAGGAACATCGTCCGAGCCACTTACTGAGGTCCTTGAGTCAGAGCTGAACCTTGCTCATGTATGAGAAATGCCTCTTATCTGCAAATAACCTTCCCCCCCTCCTCCCTGCCCCTTCTCAGACTTGCTCGATTGTTTCTCTATGGAAGGTTACTGCATTCCTCCGTGGAACAAAGGAAGAGCTATTTCCCTTCACAATGCGTGCCCTTTGTTTCACATGAAAATATCAACAAGGAAAGTGGAAAATCCTGGGCTTTGTCATCCTATTTGTTCTGGGACCCCTGATTTCAGCTCGGAGGAAAGTAAGTTTTCCTTGAGGAACAAATGCTCTGTAGTCAACAGCACCTCAGTTTCACCTTTCTGCAAAGCAGGCACACCCCCTCTGACGGAGACTATTCCCCAGATTCCCTTTTCTTCCTCCGTCACTTCCATCCTGGCACCTCACCTTCCCTGTGGCTCAGGGAATATAACACAGGAAGGAGCAGGACCGCGGCTACCATCTCCTTCAGTTCTGAAGTGTCACTAGAAACTTCTCCACTCTGACTGGATGCTTTCCTTGAGCTCCCACTTGATTTCCTGGTTGTGTGCGCTGTGAATAATTACTCACTTAACCTTTACCTCCCTCCCTGAGGGGGTGGGAGAAGGCTGCAGGCTCTGCGCCGTTTACTACACTGGGATGTTGATAGTCTGCAAGTTTGTGGCACTTCTTCACCACCAAAGCATCTCTCTCCAGTGCCACGGTTATAAATAGGGGCCTGCAGCTCCCTGCAGCCTGTGACGCAGAGCCAGCACCCTGCCTTATTTGTGTTCAAAACCCTAGTAGTAAATGAATTCAATCACGGGCTTCTGTGCATTGTTTGTGCCCCAGCCAGGAGATTAAAAATACCAAGGCAGTTGGCTTGAAATCTCCCCCAAAGCAGCCCACAGCGTTCTGCAAATAGCCCGACAAGAAATACTCTGTAGGTTTTGGTGATACCGAAAAACTTCTGCTTTCTCAGGCTGGAAATCTCAGGTGACGGACGAGCACCGCACCGGGGATGCTCCAGGGTTTTATTGTCTATGTTAGTAAAATTCATTCAAACAGCTTAATTTCTGCTGCACAATCTGATCCGAAAGCGACCGATGCTCAGTAAACCGAAAAGAGCTCACTAGGATCTGGTTCCTTGGTGCTTGACACTTGGCTGAAAGGTAGGCAACCAAAAGGCATCAATTATACCATTCATGGTCTAGTGTGAGGTGTCCCTGTCCATGGCAGGGGGGTTGGAACTGGATGATCTTGAGGTCCTTTCCAACCCAAACCATTCTATGACCCTATGATTAACAAAGGCAAAGGCTGGCAAACAGGACACGCTGGAGGATTAGCCACAATGGTGCTTTCTAACTGGTTACAGAAAGCACAGGCCTAACCTAGCACCCACTGACAGCAAGACTGCGCAGAGGAACACAACCACATGGCACAGGCTGCACACAAAGGATGAAGTGAGTGCACGTGGGGCAGGCGGGTGGGGAAAGAGCTCCTTGGTCAGGCAGTAAAACAAGAGCAACCAGTTTGTGGTCAGCACGGCACGAGGAGCACATGCAGACATCCTGTCTCCTCTCCTATGGCCTCCCAGGCCTGCATCCTTCTGCTCTGGGGCCATGAGGAACACCAGGACCTGCAGTGGGGAACAGTGTCAGTAACACCCCTCCTTTGGGTTCTTGACCCAGCACAAGCCCTTGGAGGGGCGATGGGATGCCCGTGCAGGCAGGGAGGGAGCACAACACCTCTCCACAAGCACCCACAGAAACACCCTCAGCATAGCGGTGAGCCCAAGGACATACCCTGCCGTGCTTGAACCAACTCAAGCAACAGGAGCAACTTGTCCCTTAACATTTGTAACGTAAGAAAACATTTTCTGTAAGAGCCTATTCTTCTGTTTCCCTCCTCCTGGCACTGATTTGCAGACACAAACTATAATCCTAGGGTACAGTCAAAAGTTTGCACTGCAGCAATCACAGACTGCTGAGATTCTCTTATGCCTGCAACAGATTCCAGTAAGGAAAAGAAATCAACAGCAAAACCAAAGCATAGCAATTAATGTTTGGATGCTCTGCATTAGCTCTCTACAGCAGGCCAGGCAGAACCATGGTGATGCCACGAGCGAGAAGGCGTTGCTAGCACAGAACACTCGCCACCAGCGGGTGCCTGAGCAGAGGGTGAGGCTGCTGCATATGCGTGTCAAAAGGCAGTAATAAGAGGTGTAGAAATCCATAGAAATACTGAATTGCTACACGCAGCATGAAGATTACACACTATTATGTGACAGAACATTACAGCAGCAAAGTGGTTTTGAGGAACTGGCTCAGCACCAGGTTGTTAGCAAGAGATAAAATGGCTTTTCAGAGGGTTGCACAAAGATGGAGAGAGAAGGGGAAGGGCCTCCAAAGGAACGCTCTGAGCAGTGTGTGGGAAGAGCCTCTTCCACCACCAGCACGAGGTGTGAGGAGGCAGAAGGGAGGTCAGCATCAGCGAGGAGGGAGATGCACTGCTTTGGGGATTGATGTGCCTCCAGCTGCCTTCAAAACAGAGACCGAGCACAGGCTGATAGTTCATTTTATTCGAGTTCTAAGACAGTGAAACTGAAAACGAATCTATTTTCTGGATTCTTACCCACCCTTGTAGAGAGAGCCACTTTTATCTGCCTTCACACCACGCTGATGTTCATTCTGCACTCAGTCTCTCTCGCTGCTTTCCTAGACAAGCTGTTCAGCCACTCAGGAATCAATGTAGTGATCTCAGCCGCAACACTCTGTGTAGGAGAGCACAAGTTTGCAGGCTGAACGTCATCCCTCGGAGAGGTCCTCAGCCCCACTCCTCCGCCTGGGGAAAGGCACTTGCCTGGGTTTTCTTTTTACTCCCTGTAGAAGAGAGAACAATAATCCTGTTGAGTGCTTAAGCAGAAGTAATTGATATGGCAGCAGAGACAGCTTCTCTCTTTTAAACAGTGAAGCTCTCTCTTCTCCAGGTGTACATGAATAGATGCAGGGATGTCGTTAATCATCTATACAGATACATGTATGCACATTGTAAATACAATATAGGTCATAAATATATAGGTAAATGTAGGGAATAGAACTGCAGCTCCTGCAGAGCACAGTAACAAGGGATGGGACAAGAGGAACCGGCCTCAAGCTGCACCAGGGCAGGTTTAGATGGAGCTGAGGAACAATTCCTGCCCCAGAGGGTGCTCAGGCATTGGAACGGGCTGCCCAGGGCAGGGCTGCAGGCACCGGCCCTGCAAGGGTTCACACACCGTGGAGGCGAGGCCTCAGCGCCATGGGTCAGTGGTGGCCTCGGCAGTGCTGGGGAACGGTTGGACTGGCTGAGCTTAAAGGTCTTGTCCAACCAGGCTGATTCCACGATTCTGCAGAGGCTGCTCAGAGAACGGACCCCTGACTTTGCAGAATGATTTCTACCCAGAGCTCATTCGCTACCACTGAAACAAACACACAGTCACTTTAGGGAGCCGCCAGAGGACTGAATCAACGCAGCGACTGCCGCTGCTGCGGAGGCTCCGAGCGCTGCTTTAAGGGCGCCCTCACCGACGTCCGGCTCCCCGAGGGAGGAGGCACCAGCGCGGCGGGGCCGGGCCAGGCGGGTGCGCTCCCTGCTCCCCGGAGCCGCGGGGCAGGTGCGTGCTCCGGGCGGGTCCCTGCCGGCAGCACCGCCCCGCGGGTGGAGAGCGGCGCCGGTGCCGCTCCGCTCCCTCGGGGAGGCGGCGGCACGGGCAGGGCCGGCCCGATCCGATCCCATCCCATCCCCTCCGCGGGGGACGCGCTCGCTGCCGCCGCCGCAGGTGCCTCCTGCTGCGGATCGCGGCCAGCCCCGAGGCCGGGCTCAGCTCCGGGCCGGGCCGGCGGCGGCTCCATCAGCACCACCTGTAGCGGCGGGATGGAGGAGCTGGACCTCAGCGCGGCGGCCGTGCTGGGCTTCCTGCGGGAGCGCGGCGGGCGGGTGCGCAACACCGAGCTGGTGAGCGCCTTCCGGCCGCTGCTGGAGGCCGGCGGGGACGCGGCGGCGCGGCGGGAGCGGTTCAAGGCGGCCGTGAACGCCGTGGCCGTGGTGAAGGAGCGCGACGGAGCCAAGTTCGTGGTCCTGCGGCGGGAGCTGCGCCGGGACCCTCCGGCGGGGGCCGCGCTGGCGCCGGGGGGCGATGGCGGCGGCCCCGAGCCCAGCGCCGAGCCCGTCCCCAGCGGGCGGCTGTCGCCGGCGCCCCCCGAGGGGCTGCCGGGGCCGCGGGCAGTGTCCGAGCTGCGGGGCCTGTTCCAGGGCGGCGGGGGCGGGGTGCCGCTGCCCGGCGGCGCGGCGGGGGCCCGGCGGGAGCCGCTGCCCAAGCCCTGCATGCTGCCGGTGCGCTGCGTGCCGGCCCCCGCCGCCGCGCCGGGGCTGCCGGAGGCGCTGGGGTCCCCTTTGTCACCCCCGGAGGTGGAGACCGGGTCCCGCTCGCCTTACCTGCGGCGGGCGCCCAAGAACCACCGGGCCAGCGAGGAGACGTCAGCGGTGCCCCTGGAGCAGGCGGAGCACCAGTGGCTGGTGATGGCTGCGGACGGGCAGTGGACGCAGCAGCTCCACGGGCTGCTGCTGGGCGACGCCAGCTTGGCGGACAGGAGGGACTTCATCTCGGGCTTCACCGCCCTGCACTGGGCCGCCAAGAGCGGCAACTGCGACATGGTGACAAACATCATCAGAGCGGCCGAGAAGGGGGGGACCCGCGTCAACGTGGATGCGAGGTCGCACGGCGGCTACACAGCCCTTCACCTGGCCGCCATCCATGGCCAGGAGAAGATCATCACCATGCTGGTGTACAGCTACCACGCCAAGACCGACCTGCGGGACTACAGCGGGAAGAAGCCGCATCAGTACTTAAAGGAAGGGGCGTCCTCCGTGGTCAGGCGCTTGCTGGGGGACCCCAGCCTTCCCCACAGCACAGAGCCCTCCGTGCCCATCAAGAAGAGCACAAAGCTTGCGGCTTCCATCTTGAGCTCCACGAGCACTTTCCTGGGGGTGATATCCGATGACATGGCTTTCTACGATCTCACCAAAGGTTTAAGGAAGCCTTCGTCTTTAAACAAGCTCCTGGCTGCCACTACGGGCCCAAGGAGGAAGCCAAAGACCAGAGGGGGCTTCCCTTCATATTCCTCCCTCTCCGAGGTAACGGAGGAGGAGGAGGAGGAGGTGGTTGTGAAGCGCAGACCTGTTTCTGAGCTGTTCTTTGGCCACTAGCCTCTGCCTTCTTGGGATCCAAATTGTTTAATAACGTGACCAGGGCCTCGATTTCCTCTCCCAGAAGCAGCTTGGATTTCTTCTCTCCTGTCTGTCTCTTCGGAGGTTGGACTAAGCCAGTGATAGAGGCCCCAGAGGCCACTGGCTGAAACCTAACTCACAGCCACCCATGGAGAGGGAGCTACCCTGGGAGCACTGCAGATGCTGTGTGTGCCATCCTGCTGATGTGTCGGTGGAGGCTGCAAACCTTATACTTAATGGTTGAAAACCTAACCCTCTGTGTGTAGACAGGTTAAAATGCTTAAGGTACAGCCTTCTCCAGCCTTGCTGGAGAGCAAAAGTAAGGTAAAGGACTGCATATTTTACACTGTGAACAGCAAGCTGGTAGCTGGCTACTTGTATATGGCTTGTTACACAGGCTTAAATTCTTAGAGGAAAGATGCATAGTTTTCTATGATGTTTCTGACTATTTTGGTAACAGAAGAGGAATATTTCTATTTAGAAACAAATTGTGTACTTTTTCAAAGCAAAGTTTCTCACTATCACCAATGCTAACGTAACAATCTCAGTTATTGCCTAAGGTGTTTTAGTAGATGAACTACTTTACAAAACTAAAACCCCACCATCAGCACCATGACCTGTCTACCTCAGCCTGGAAGCAAGGTTAGCATTGTAATTGTGGCTTTTCCTCTTCCTGAAAGCCTTTCTGACCGGGTGGTACTAATCTTTGATGATACTGTGAATGCTTAAACTTGACTGGAGTTCAGTCACTTAATCTGAATAAAACCCTTGTGGATACTTGATAGTGAAAAACTGAACTGAAAAACTGGGAATTGGATCCTGCAGTTTCCGAGCAGCCAACTGGAAACAAAGGCTCCTGTGTCTGATTCTTCTTATTTAAAGCTTGGCCTTTGATTTTGACCTACTTACAATAAATGTTTATAATGTTTGGGCTTTATGTTATGTTAGGTGTTTCGTGATGCAATGTCTGCATGACCTCTTAAAGCACAACTTGTCTCAGCAGCATGAATCATGGACCTAAAACTAACTCTTATATTAGAAACAGAATTGTTCCATCTATAGAGCTCCATGTAGGTCCCCAAAGCATGCTAACTGCAGGTTAATACACTGCAGTGAGGTGGTTATTCTTTTAATTGCTGTTTGCTTAAAGGTAATGCAAAGGGGCAGAGCTAAGAACAGAAACTGCCCAGCTCCTGGGGCCAGCCTGCCAAACCATCACCTAGACATGTAACTGAAACCCCTGTGTGTTTCAGAGGTGATGAAGGGGATGGTGGTACTGTGCTCGCTTTGCTTTTCAGCCCCATCAGGTGCTCCGGTCCCCATACTGAAACACTTGGTTGCATGCTTTGCCTTTCTTTCCAAGCCAATGACTTCAGGAATGTTTGTTTTTTCAGCCTTGAATTAAGCCTCCTACTTCTAATTGGCTGTAATTGGCTTCTCCTGAATGCTCCTACAGCAAGGAATGCTGTAGGACAGTGCTGAGGGGACCACTGCCCCCTTTTACTTTCCAGTGTTCTCCCTGAAGTTGATGACATTGGAGTGGTTGGGAGCCTACCCAAGACTGCAGAGGGGCTGCTCCACCTGCTCCCGTAGGAGCCTGGGTTCCACTGCACTGCTCTGCTTCCACGTTGAACTGCTTAAGCTGCCAAGTGAGCGCCGGTGCTCCAGCACCTCCCGACTTCTATATCTGGAGTAGGGTTTAAAGAGAAATAAAATCCTATTTGCTGCATAGCTGTCGCTGTGACCAGTGCCCAGCGTGCTCATTTGAAACCTGGATTTGTGCTGCACTGGGTCAGCTCACAGGCTTCCAGGGGAAAAAAAAAGGCTTTCCAAGTTTGCTGGCATTAAACCCTTTTCCCCCTGTGCTTTCTGAAACCACAGCAGCGTGTGTGTGTTCACATTGCCTCTGAGGGCACCGGCAGGACTGGTAAAATCACTGTGTTTCTGCGTGAACTGGAAACACTCCCCAGTTTGACTCAGCCTCATGGGGAAGTCTGCCCATTGGTTGTAGCTCTGAGCTTGGTACCTGTTCAAATAGCTGAGATTTTAGTGCTAATTCAGAGCGAAGCCTATTTGCGTCAGAGGTGAGGGTCAAGGATGGAGGCTTTCCTGGTTAAAAAACAACCAACCAACCTGTAAAGCGTGGCTGTGACTTCACCATAAGGAAATGAGGGAGAAGGCCGTGTTGCTCCTGTATTGTGTCGAAGGAAAAGCAAGAAATTACAGCCGAGATAAGACTTCATTGCAACAGGTAGCATCAGGGAAAACTCTGTGCTCCTCCTTCCTGGGAGGCAGGGGAGAGATAAGGTGCTGTGATAGATCCAGCAACACCAGCCCTGTCCTGCAGCATTCCCAGGCAGTGCTCAGGGGCCTGGCAGGAAGGTTGCAACACCGAGGTGTGGAGCTGGCAAGGTCGGTGCTGCGATGGGGTGCACCCAGCTCTGCCAACACGCTTGTGCAGTGACTCAGCTCCTGCCTCCTCCTTGTTGAGCAGACCGAGGATAAGTGAGGGCTTAGGCAGGCGGTGATGAGTGTACCCCGTGCTGTACAACCTCAGGGGCAAACACACACTGAGAGGTACAGAGAACAGGGCTGCAGTCTCAGGAAGCACGCATTACCTTTGGTTAGAGGTTGAACCGCTCCCTCGGCTTGCGGGGTTTGGGTTTCTGTGTTGCATTTGGGCTCCAGAGGGGACACTGAAGGACGATCGGGGGAGCGTTTTGCTGGCAGAGACAAAGGCTGTCACTGGTTTAATGGTGGGTCCTCATTAATTTCACTGCATCAAGCCCAGATCTGGCCGGACACGGGACGATTTGCATGTGCATGAATGAGCTGTGCTTTCGACAGCACCAGAGCCGAGAACCGCAGCTCCCAGCCATGCTGGCCCGGGGCAGGGGCTGTACCACAGCGAGTGCCATGGCTGGGCAAGCAGCCTTCTGAACCTCTGGCACGGGCCAGAGCTGGAACCTGCCTGCTGTGTCATCACAGCTGCTTGCAGGAAAGGGGAAAACCCAAAACCCTCCACGCCTGCCCTGTGGACATGGCTTGTGTGGTGGGGGAAGGCTGGGAGCTGCAGATGGAAGCTACAGATAAGGCACAGGCCAGGACGCAGGAGTTTGAGGTTGTATTTTCAGGCCTAAGGGGAATGGCTTTAACCTGCCCGAGGGGAGACTGAGCTGAGCTCTTAGGCAGAAGCTCTTCCCTGTGAGGGTGCTGAGGCGCTGGCACAGGGTGCCCAGAGAAGCTGTGGCTGCCCCATCCCTGGCAGTGCTCAAGGCCAGGTTGGACACAGGGGCTTGGAGCAAGCTGCTCCAGTGGAAGGGGTCCCTGCCCGGGGCAGGGGTTGGAGCTGGAGGAGCTTTAAGGTCCCTTCAACCCAAACCATTCCGTGATTCTATGATTTTACCTGGTTACTGCCTGCCTGCTTGCCACATCTCAGTTTTCCTGCTATAAAATACAATCACTTTGGTCACTTCTTCAAAGCACACAGTATTGATATTGCACATCAAGAGAGTGTTTTCAGACCTGGCGGCAGCACCAGCAGCGTCTCCAAGCTGTGAATGCTGCACACTCAGGGGAGTGCCTACACAAACAAAACTGGCTGGGATTGTAGCTCAGCAGCATCGGAGATGAGCAAAGCTAATGTTTGTCTGACCCTGGCTCAGGCCTTGCTAAAGATAACTCAGCTCATCCATTCCTCGGCACCATTTGTTCTGAGGGATATCAGCTCATAAACCTGTGCTGACGAGGGCTGCAAACAAGCTTCAAGCCATGGTTCTACACAAAGGGATAGACTTTGTCCTCTCAGCTGCGGCTGCTGAAGCAGCACGAGGTCCTGCAGCGATGGACAGGCTCAGATGCCTTGGGTACCTCCATTCCCTTGTGAGTGCCACACAGAAGCCCCTGGTCTGTGAAAGCCCCGGGACACGCCGCTCCTGCCCTGCCTTGGAGCCCTTTACAAGGTTCTGGCTTCATCACAAAACCAAGGTGCAGCAGAAGAGTCACTGAACAACTCCAGCGGACCCATGGGAGTTCCAGCCACCGGCTGAAGGTAGAGGAGGCGTTTCGAGAGTCTCCTAACTCCCCATTGCTCGTCCCTTCTCCTGTCCCGTGCATTTCCACTGTGACCTACATTCCTTGGATGCATTTGCCTCCTGATTTGCATATTAATCTGAATAAAATGGCAACGTGGCAGCTTTTGAGTCATTTGGACTAATGTGGGACCCCCCAGATTCAGAGGTTGTTAACAGGGACTTGGCCAGCACACAGCACAGGCATCAACAGCGCGGTGGGTGGTTGTTGGAGGGGGAGAACAGGGGCACGGCAGGTCACACAGATCAAAAGCTCTGCATTGTAATGAGGAACATTCATTTCCTAACCCAGTTCCAAGGTTTAGTTCACTGATTTGTAACAGAAAGCAAATAACTGCTCCCATCTCACCCTTACACCATGTGTGCAACCCTGAATGAAGCATCGCCAGTGGCTGGGCACCTACCACTCCTTTTGGTGTGCATTGCCAAGAAAGTCCCATCAGGAAACACTTTCTCATGGCGATGTGGCTGCCTGCAGCAAGAGTGTCTGCGCCAGGTAACCTAGAGCAGGTCAAAAAAGGCATTTAGAGAGAGATAAAGTGCTCTGCCCGGCTCGTTCCACTGATCAACACCATTAGACCTGCAGGGATTTCTAGAACAGAGCTGCTGCACAAGCACGTGGTGCAGCCCCATCGGAAGCAGCGTGGTCCTACTGGCTGCCCTGAAAAAGTGATAGATCCAAGTGCACCACAAAGCATTTTAGGTTAAACCTGTCTCAACAAACTCTGCTGGTAGCAATGCAGGTCATACAGATAAAGGGAAAACTGTGCAGAACTCTCACTGCTCCTCAAGGGACATAAAGTATAGCAGCAACACAGACCTGGCCAATCCACCTACCCAGGGCAGGGCTAGGACAGGATGTACTGCAGCAGCTCTACCAGTAATACCCCTCGAGGCAAGCCCCAGCCTTGGCGACTGCTCTGAAACCACACAGGACACATGGAGCTGTACCCAACCAACCGCTGGTCTTCAGCTCAGATGACCAAAAAAAAGCTCTGATCTTACATTACAACAGTGATCTGCCCCTAAGCCCGGGCAAAACAGACCCCTACTGTTAATATTGGTGCAGCTTCAGTATCTCCTTCCCTTTCTGTGAAGGAAAAATGCTGGATGCGCACAACAAAAGCAATGCTGACACCTCTCAACTTCCTTTTCCTAGGTAGGAGCTCTGCTCAGTGTTGCCTCAGGTAGAGAGTTACACTGGTAAGGTGATAGAATGGTTTGTGTTGGAAGGGACCTCAAAGCTCATTCAGCTCCAACCCCTGCCCTGGGCAGGGACCCCTTCCACTGGAGCAGCTTGCTCCAAGCCCCTGTGTCCAACCTGGCCTTGAGCACTGCCAGGGATGGGGCAGCCACAGCTCCTCTGGGCACGGTGCCCCAATACGGGCACCAATACGGGCACGATGACAAACCCCCCGGGGGCACACAGACTTTCTCACCGTGCTTTTGTGTTACATTTCCTCCCACCGCTCTCCTGCGGCACTTTCCCCCTTTGCAGCAAAGCACAACAGCCCTGCTCCAGGCTCAGGGCTGGACCAGCTCGCTCCTCCCTACGTGGCCATCTGCCCACACGCTCTGCACTCACCTACGGACTTGTGCCCATCAGCAAGAATTGCTCAGGCTTCTCTTTGGGGATGCTCTTTTCATGTGCCATGGGCTGAAGGCCATTAGGAAGATCTCTGGCTGCCCCTGCACATCCTATTCTCTAAATCAAGACTATCAGCTCAGCCCATATTTTCTCTCCATGGATTTATCTACGAGATGACTCAGCTCCAAGGCTCATGCGGTATTTTAGAGTCACTCTGATAACCTTTAATGCCTCTTCATTCAGCAGTGGATTTCATGTGCTGCTTCTTGAGCACGCTTAGTGAAACCCAGAGGTTGCATGATTCTTAGAGCCTGATGCTTCTTCAGTGCCCACGTGGGCTCCCCAGGCACAGATCTGCTCTGCAGTGCTGCTCGCAGTTTATTTTTAAGGTTTGATTCAGATGGTTGCCATGAATCCCCAGAGCAGAGAACATCCTTGCACTTATTACATGCAGCTCTCTCAGCCACCAGATAGAGCTTTGGCAAAGTACATTTACATTAACTCCTCCACGCCTAACTTAGCTCCACATGAGAAGTCCCACAGGATAACGCCCCAGCGAAGGAAACGGGACTGGGGTTTAACAAAAAGGGATCAAAATCCTTCCATTTAGTGCCTGAGGCTGGAAGAGCAGCTCCGGATCCAGCAGCTCCGGATCCAGCAGCGACTCCCACACATTGCAGTGGGTGCTAAATTGTAAATGAGCTGCCAAGTCCAAAATCCCCGCAATCACTGCCAAGGCACTGCCAGACGTGATGCACTGCCTGCTTCCCCTGACCCACACCGGTAACGCTTGCTCATCGCCCTGGCTCAAGGCAATAAAAGGGGTCTTTGAATCGTGCAGTCAGGCCCACCAGCTTTTTCTTAGCAGAACAGAAGCTACTGCAGCATCTTCCCCCACACTGCTGGTGCGTGGATGGCCACAGGAGTTACAGAGACTGTTCGTGGAGTCCCAACAGCCTCCCACGGGTACCCCACAGGGGAGATCCAGGCTCTTGCATTGTGCCTCTTTCACCTCCTCCTCCTCGCGCTCCTCTGCATTCTCCTGGGTGTAGCTGTAATTAATGCACACAGACAGCTCCTGCAGGTCTCTGATAGCAGTCCTCTCATAGTGGTGGGGTCACGTTACCTTTACCTGGGGCGATAAGAAGGCATTAGGCTTGCAGGCTGCAACAGGAGGAAGCATTCCACTGCCTGCGGCTGGGCAGTGCCGAGGGTTTCCTGCCTGCTCTCCCAGAGGTCAGGTACCAGGAGCTCCCTCATTCCTTACATTCCCCCAGCACACACACCTGACTTCCCTTAAGCAGCGCTCAGCAGGTCTCAGCACCGGTGAAATGCCAAAGCCTTGGAAGCCAACAGCTTTTTAGGGCCGTGGGCAGCAGTTGGGAAGCTGTGGCTGCCCCATCCCTGGCAGTGCTCAAGGCCAGGTTGGACACAGGGGCTTGGAGCAAGCTGCTCCAGTGGAAGGGGTCCCTGCCTGTGGCAGGGGTTGGAGCTCGAGGAGCTTTAAGGTCCCTTCAACACAAACCATCCTATGATTCTCCCCTGATCAGAAAGCAGATTCAAGCCCACCTCTAAGAGCAGTCAGTATCTCTTCCTCACTCTCCCGTACATAACAGCTGCAATTTTGAGCAACCCAGTCCCAGAGGTACCCAGGGCTGCTCCTCACCTCTGGTATCAGATTATGGTTTAACCTGATTTAATTAAGATTTAATCTCAGTAATCAGAATTAATTATGATTTAATCATGATTTAATCCAAGTAATGATTTTACTTGCATTTACACATCAGACTGTGATTTTAAAAGCCCACATCTCAGCATGTCGGTGTGCCAGGGAATGTTGCCCAGGTCCGGTGGGAGATACCACCGTTACCTTGGGCTTGGCCCTGGTAACACATTGATAACAAATGATCAGTATCAGAATCAAGACCCACCTGACAATCCTGACCTGCTGGTGCTTTGGGAAGAGAGCTGCTGCTGTCAGCAAAGAGGTTTACTGACCCTTGGTGCACATCATAATAACACGGCTGACAGCAAGTCCTCGCAGCTTCACGCAGGGTACTCTCTTGTTTGTCTTGAAATGAGAGCAGGGCTCTGGACACGAGTCCTTCTGCACAAACATAGAGACTTAGAACAGAACCATGCTTCCTTGTCTGCCTGTGGGCAGCACCTGATGATCCTCTCCTTTGTTCCTTTAGTTTGAAGACAAATAGAGAGCAGCTGACAACCTGGGAGCCTGGCAAGCTGCTTGTGCTTTATTGCACTGGCATAGGAACTCCCGGGCCATGTCCGGATGCGCTCCTGGGCAGAGGCAGCACACCGTGCTCTCTCTGGTGCCCTCTTCCAGCAGGCAGAGCTTTGGCAAGTTATCCTTACACACTGCTTGTGCAGAACACACACAGGGGTCTCCTTTTTGTATGCTGTCATTTCTTAACCAGTCCATTCCTGTTGCCCAACGGGTAAGCTCAGATAAAGAGTATGATCTGAGGTAAAATGAACACAAGCCATCCGTTTAAGCTTACATCAATTCCCCATTCCGGGTGTTTATTGAAAGCTCTGCCCAAGGAGAAGGTGCCTCAGGAACAGGACAGCTTCTCTCAGTGGTCATCCCATGCCATTGGCAGAACATTTCTTGGTAAAGCCTAACATCATGGAACAATGAACATCCCTTCTGTCTGCGGAAGGAACCTGAGTTCCATTAGTAGCCGCCTTATTCATGGTCTCGGTATGCAGCCCAGACACAATAATCCCCTCACTGAATACTTAGAAACAAACAAGAAACCACACTCAGATTTTCAATACGGCAACATCACTGGTTTGACTCAACACACAACATTGGTTTAAAAGAGTTTTGCCAAGGGATTTATATAAAGCCTCATTGAAAGAGAATAATCTCCTCCAGCCGTCCCACCTACCTCACAGCAGCAGCTTTCCCACGTTCAGCACTTCTTGTTCATGCTGACGATGGAAAACTACCTAAACCCAACCCCCTGAAGGTGCTGCTCGAAAAACAAACACTTCGAAAGCATAACCAGGACTTGGCAAACGGCTGTGCAGGACCAAGGTCAGAGTTTATCACTCCCCAAAGTGCTCATTTAGAATCATAGAATGGTTCGGGTTGGAAAGGACCTCAAGATCATCCAGTTCCAACCCCCCTGCCATGGGCAGGGACACCTCACACTAAACCATCCCACCCAAGGCTTCATCCAACCTGGCCTTGAGCACTGCCAGGGATGGAGCACTCACAACCTCCCTGGGCAACCCATTCCAGTGCCTCAGCACCCTCACAGGAAAGAATTTCCTCCTTAGATCCAAGCTAAAACTTAATCTATAATTTAAGCTGGCTTCAACACTGAGCGGCTCTTTTTGATGCCCGTGAGGACCGCTCCTAAGACTGAACAGCCTATCAGGGTTACACAGAGCCAGGAAAGACTCATGGATGGCAGCTGCCAAGGAAGGAAATCGTTATATTCTTCCATTACAGTGTATTTTCACTGGGTCATAAACAGTAGAAATGAGTGCAGGAGCTTCGCTGAAATGGTCCGTAACGTTCCCTATGGCTTCGTGCCTTCCCCAGTCCAAATCCGAACACCCACAGCATTTTTCATGTTAAACACTCAACCCACCCACAGCAGGAAAATATTTGTACCGTTCTTTTATTGAGATTATGTCAATCTGGAAGCAGATGGACAGACGACAAGAAGGGGAAATACACACCAAGTGAATAGGAGCAAACATCCTCTCAGTCATTTCCAACGCGACGTGCTGTACACTGCTGGCAGTTGGCCTGTCCAAGGGGAAGGCACATCCAGTGCGTGCCTAGAGCATCCCTGCCGCATCTAAGCACTTGTCAACACCACGGCACTACCGGGATTGCAAGAATCCACCAAACCCAGCCTGCGGAATTCCAGGGATAGGTCCCACGTCAGGGTGTTGCAGCGGGTGGGCTGTTGGTGGGTGCTACAGCCGGATGCTTCTCTCAAGACTTTCTAATTGCTCTTCAAAAAACTTGATCTGCTCTTCAAGGTCCTTCTGCTCAATGAGCAAAGAGGTCTTGTCCTGAACAAAGCACCGGTAGTCCTGGAGCTGCTGGGCACTCAGGTACTTGGCAAGGATGCCAGAGACCACCCTCTCCCTGCGATCCAGGTTCTCTTTCAGGTCTTTTGCATCTTCCCGCTGTCTAGACAAGAGCTTGTGCCGTTCGTGGAGCGATTGCTGATAGAACGAGAGAACAAAGCAGCACACTATGAAAACTCATCATTCCTGGCAGGCTCTACATCTTCATTTGGAAGCCACAGTCAATTTAGTTTAATTACTTCCTCTTGTGGGCTTTGTGTTCCACATGAGCTTTTGCTCGATTGAATTACTCATTCTTGGGGCTTGTTAGGTAAAGACACCCAGTGAAGCCCATCAGGGCTCACTTCCTTCCATGCTGCCCTCAGGAGAAAAATCAATACATTTAACATGCTGGGAATTTTAAAGTATCCTGTATCCATCTTCATTCAATTAGAAGCTCTTTAAGACACGTACCTTTGTATTTTGTGTGTGGCCGCAGTACCAATGTCACATCAAAAAGACATCTTCTATTAAAGCTCCTATTAAGCTGGTAACTGTCCAAAGGCTTCTTTTTAACAAACCCACCAGAGTCAAGCCTTGCCTGTTCTACAGCATTTTAGCACACTCACATTTTAGCTAACTCTCTTCCAGCTGTGATGATGCTCACAGGGAGAGCACTGCTGGGAGATGTCCAGTTCCAGACAGTGTCCAGCACAGAGCAGTGCTCACCAGCAGCACCCTCAAACAGAGTCAAAGGTCCAGCCTGCTGGTTGTGCTGACACTGGGGCAATGGCAGCACCTGGGAGGTGGTTGTGAAGATGCAGGCACATAACCAAGTCTTTATGATGCTATTCAAATACTTGGATATTTTAACACATTTACTATGAAGAGCATAAACATAACACTAGAGAAGTGCCCACCACAAAGCCAAAGTCAGTGTGAAATACAGCATCAAAGTTATTCCTGTTCATGTGAGTGACATTCCGGAGCGGGCAGATCCTGATCTCCATGTCACACTGCATGGCAGGACCCTTTTAGGGCTGTTCTGCATGAGAACTATGATAAACCTCTTTGCAGCCCAGCTCCAGGAAATCCCAGTTTTTCCAACTCTGTGCTTTTCGAGTTTCCATATGAGAGAGAACAGCAGGTATTGTATAGATAACATGTCTAAAAGCAACAAGAGCAGCAGGACAGCATCATTCCTGCGATAAACCTGGCTCGTCTCCTCTAACAAAAAGGAGACTTTTCAGACTTGAAAGGATTTCCTGGTGACATGAGACAATTCCTAGTTTTCCAGTTAAACTGGCTAGTTGAGTTAAACTGCAGGGAATTTTGTCTCAGGTTACGACCACATCTTCCTGCTCCCTACAAGCCCATTAAGCGAAGCAGAAATTCAAAGGCAGCAATTACCACATTGCAACGACCAGGGGAAAAACCCCAAACGGCAAACAGCCCCCTGAAGCCCCGGCTTAGAGCTACCCCCAGGGTTCAAAGGCCATCCCCCAGCACAAACCATCTCCTTGTGTGGCACTAACCCTGCCGGGACAGCGGCTGGTGTCATGTATAATTTAGTTTCATGTATAATTTAATCTCCTTATAACAGCAGCTGGGATTCATGTGTAGCTTACAACTCTTGTTTAGAGCTGTAAGACAATGCCACAGGATCAGCCCCACCTGGGAAGGAGTGACCCAAACAAGTAACCCCCCTCCATTCACTTGTCACTCACCTTCTCCTCAGCATCCGTGTTGCCATCGATCCTCCTCATGGCATTCTGGACTCGGGCCAGGCGGCTGGACAAACAGAGCAGGAGGCTCACCACCTTCTCCAGGTCGCCGATGAACATCAGGTAGCGCTCAAACTCATTGTGCCTGCAGACATCCTGCACCAGCGCCTCCAGCTCTGTGCCTCGCACGGCGCACGCCCGGGCGTCGGAGAGGACGAGCTCCCTTTCCCCGTACAGGGTCTGCAGCTTGGACCGGAGCCTGGACATGAGTTCCAGCTGCAAAGGGAGAAAGATAATCCTAGAAAGCTGTTATGGCCAAAGAGGATCCCGATCATTTCTAGAGGATGGATTTTCCTCGCATCGTCTGTGGCAGATTTTTGACTTTCAAAATGATTTTAAGCTCGAGGAAAGGAGGAAAAATCGAGTATTTTTCTAAGCTGTACTTAATTGTCAAACTCTGAAAAGCAAATCACTGGTAATCACCTTAACTGGTGATATAATCCCTAGCTCAGAGAGCTTCCCATCAGTCACAAGTCAACTGCAATAAGGATTACAACATGGTTACACGAGGTTATGCTCCAAGACATGAGCATCAAGTCACAGCTCCATTACCAAGCTTTACAAGGGCTGGAATTTCATTTATAATACGCACACAAAGTCAGTTCCTGGGGTGATTCAAGCAAGCTGCAGGGCCTGGGTAGTGAAGCGAGAGGCTGTTGGATAGGGAAATGTTGATGGGGAAAAAGACCCTGAGACCAGAGCAGAAGAACCCTATCAGCTATTTTGGAAGTCATCTGATGCCACCGCGAGCAGGAGCAGCAATTAGACAGTGGGTGACGAGGAGTATCACCACGTGCACAGCAGGAGGAGTTTCAGGAAGGCAGATTGTCATTACCTGAGATGGAGCATGGCCAGGTTCCTACACGGGATAAAAACCAGCTCATTCTCTGAAGCTACACATTGCCCTTCCAAGCTGCCTTAGTGCTATCTCAGTCCGTACATACTGTATGAAGTAAGAACTGCCAGTTATCTCAGACTGAAAAATACTTCTTATTCAGGCTGCCAGTTGTAATGAATTTTGAAGATTCTGAGGCCAGATTTGAGTGTTAAATTGAGATTCAGCTGCTGCGGGAGCTGGCCTTGCAAGGAAAGGTATAACCCACCCTACGTGCTTGTTCCAGGTACAACCCATCCCCAGTGACCTGCTCAGGAGAAGTATGTGGGGGAGAGATCTGAATCAAACCAGGACTTAAACAGCACCATTTATGATCAATATGCCAATTTGCCAGGACTCCATTTACCAGGACAAATGCATTCAAAGTTATCTGTGAAACATTATTATTGGGATAAAAGTCATGAATACGAATGCCCCCAGTGAAATATATAACATTAATAACAACTTATTTGTCATGGTGAATAAACTGGGTTCCTCTGATGGTCATGTACACACTTTCTTAGCCGTGATGTCATCCAGGTCATTTGGGCTGTCTCTGCTCCTGTTCAGGACTTGGCTTCCCTCAGAGGTAGGATCTCCACGCTTCTGCTTGGCGCCGTGTTCAGGCTCAGGACATTCTGCTGGTGCATCTCTGCTACTTCTGCTGTTGGAACAGAAAATAAATACCCATGGCAAGCACTTCGGAGTTTAATTCTCAAACGCTGCGTTCATGCTTTAATCCATCCTGACTTCAGAATCAATCTAAGTTCTTAAAAGATCTAAAGCAAAAGATTTGCTGTCTGGATTTGTCACAGTCCCGCGTAATAAGGTATCACTGAACCATATTTCTGGTCATACGCCCATAGCCTCAGACGTTTCTTGATCCCTAAACCATTTGCTAATGAAGCCAAAATAAAGCAATATGCTCAGGTCACCTTACTACCAGAGCATGTGATATTCATACAGTAAATTAGCTTAAAATACTAGATCATATGTCTACTCACTCATTCTCCTGCGCGTGCTGTACATCTCCCTTTTTCCTGTGTGATTTATCCAGCATGGAAATGTTAACAGGAAACAGACCCTCCATCAGGTCTAAAGCAGTTCTTCTATCAGGGTGAGGCATGAGAATATCCACCAGAGAACTGTCTTTGGCAATGATCTCCAGAGCAAGTTCTTCGTATCGCTGGTCTTCAGGAGACGGCAGCCTCCTTTTTGCCTCTCCCTTGAGGTGAGCATCGCTTTGGCTGTTGTACGTGGATGTCTCCTTTGCTGTATTCCCGTCCCCGTGGTGGGGCTGAGCTAACACTGTGTGGCAGCAAATTACTTGCTCTGGAGAAGCTGCAGGCTGCTGCTCTGGACTCTCTGCTAAAGCGTTGCTGCTCAGAGACTCAGTTCTGCATTCCTCCTCTGCTTGAGCATCTCCCTTGCCTCTGCTCCTTGGTATGGGAATAGGGGCTTCAGGAGTGAGCTCCGTGGTACCCTGACAACACAGACTTCCACTTATGTCGTTGTCTTTATGTTCACAATTCTCACATCCATCTTTCTCAGGATCATGGAGTCTAGAAGAAAGAAGACACTTCCTTTTGAGACACTTCCTCTACCACAGGTATTTTGCAGCCTCTTTAAGCAGCTACAGGATAATTGCCGTTATCTTTCCAGCTTCCTCTTGAATTCAGATTCCAGATCACCTATTCATTTTTCTTGCCAAAAAAGCAAGTCTGCTGCACCAGCCTAAGTTGTTTGAATCCCCATTTTCTAATCATGACCAACAAATATGTTTTCTGAAACAAACCCATGGTAAAAAGTGCCAACTCTGTCCCAAAGAGGAGAACCTAAATTACTGACTAATGAAACCAATTCTGGATTTCTCTTTTAATCTACTTAGTACATATTACAGAGCTATGTTCAAATGCATTTTGATGTTACTGTTCTTGCTCTTGTGAGACCTCACCTGGAGCATTGTGTGCAGTTCTGGTGTCCTCAACATAAAAAGGACATGGAACTGCTGGGACAAGTCCAGAGGAGGCCACGAGGATGATCAGGGACTGGAGCACCTCCCGTATGAAGACAGGCTGAGGAAGTTGGGGCTGTTCAGCCTGGAGAAGAGAAGGCTGCGTGGGGACCTCAGAGCAGCCTTCCAGTACCTGAAGGGGGCCTATAGGGATGCTGGGGAGGGACTCTTCATCAGGGACTGTAGTGACAGGACAAGGGGTAACGGGTTCAAACTGAAACAGGGGAAGTTTAGATTGGATCTAAGGAGGAAATTCTTTCCTGTGAGGGTGCTGAGGCACTGGAATGGGTTGCCCAGGGAGGTTGTGAGTGCTCCATCCCTGGCAGCGTTCAAGGCCAGGTTGGATGAAGCCTTGGGTGGGATGGTTTAGTGTGAGGTGTCCCTGCCCATGGCAGGGGGGTTGGAACTGGATGATCTTGAGGTCCTTTCCAACCCAAACTGTTCTATGATTCTATGATTCTATGATTATAAAATCTCACTGGAAACACAACTGTTTTTCCAAGATAATCAAGCCTCCAGAAACCATCGGCATCTTTCTGAGTGACTGAAACAGTGGAAATTCTATGACTACACAAGCGTCAGCATCACTGCCTCAGTGAGACAGAGCTCGGATGTTTTTCCTTCCTGATGCTCAAAGCAGCAAGACAGGCATGGAGAGTTCACACACACACACGTACACCCCTCAAGTCAGCTGTGTGCAAACAGTACAGTACTTTTTCCCTTTGAACCACCCCCCCAAGCCCCTGTCACACACCGCTCTCATCACACGTTTTCCAGCCTGGTACACCGTGCTGTTGCAGATGCTGTGTTTGCCAGAGCTCGGATGAGGGAGCTGTGATCTCAGGCATGTGCAGGCGAGCGGGTGCCGCAGGAGCGCAGCTCAGGTAGTCACTGCCTGCTCCACCTGGCTCCGCGCAGCAGAAATGACTGTAAAGACTGTCCCAAAGTGAAGCAAATAGTGCAGCAGATGAGTATTCCCATTTGGACCACGCAGGGTCCCAAGACAGCGGCAGACAACCACAGCTGCTGCTGGAGTTCCTGTGGCTTGGACATGGGCTCTACCCAGGCAGAGCCTTCACAGCCTTACCTGGGGGTGCCAAGAGAGCTCTGGCAGCGCCGAGAAGATGCCACTTGTCCGTGAGTGTCCTGGAAGCAAAAACACCACACTAGGACAACGAGCACCTTCACGCTAGGCAGCTGTTTCAGTTCACCCCCATGTTTGCCATCCCCAGAACAAAAGCTGACACCAGACCTCTGAGCAGGTTCACCGAGGTTCTGTGCTTGTTTGTGTGGGGCTTTTGGGGGGGTTGTTGTGTCTATCTGGTTTTATTAATGGAATTCCTGTCATGCTCTCCCCATGTAGCATCCACCTTTTCCACCTAGAAAACCAAGGAACATCTGACAACAAAATACGTGCTCTGCTCCCATAACAATTCAAAAAGTAGGTAGCACTGGGGTTCGTTCGTCAGCCTCTTCAGTGGGCTAATTTGAGTAGTACGTTGGATTATTTCCTGACCCTTTATCTTTTTTATTCTCCTTGACAACAACATTGACAGCTACTGTCCTTCAAATTCAGGACCTAAAACGGTTGGGCATTAATAAAAATCTCTCCACAAAAGCCATTCCTGGGACACTGTTCTAATGAAGTTGCTCTAGTTACAACAGTGACAGCAGAAACACAACCAGCATCACCCTGCACGCAGCACGTATGTGCGTGGAGTGCCAGACCCCATGCACACCTTGTCCCCTTCAAGAGACACGTGGTGCATCCCCCCTGCCCTCGCCTCTGCACTTGTTCATGATGCTTTTCATGTGAGCAGTCCCACAGTTCTCTGAACCAGGTGGATGGTCCCAAGTTATTCCCAAACAATAATGACTCTGTTAACATCGGTCTCACCTGTGTGGAAGGAGGAGTGGATTTTGGCCTCTCCTGAGCTCTCCCAGCTGGATCACCCGCCTGCAGGAGGCTATCAGCCAACGCACATTTGCTGGGGTAGTCCCTGCCTGCTTCCCTGGGCAATGGGCCGAGCTTTGAGGTCTCTGTACCAGCAGAGCTGGGGTTGTACCTGCTGCTCATACTCAGCGGCGGAACAGAAGCCAAATGAGGAACGACATCCGGTGATTTCTCTTTAGAGAGAACTTGGCAGAAAACCTCGTCGTTTTGCATCTTCCTGCTCCCGCTGGCATTGGAAGTCTTGCTAGGAGGCCATTTGGGATGTGACAGCCTCTTCTGCAGGGGTGGCTTATGCAGTGGGAGGTGCTGTGAACTACCTGGTCTCTGGTTAATCTTCCGTTCCATGTACTGGATAAGTGCAGTGTGCTGGATCTGCTTCAGCTCTGTCCTGGAGATACTTGAGCTGGAAAGTGCCCTCCCTCTGCTCTCCAGAGTCTTCCTCCTTGCTGCTCCTGTACCTTCCTCAGTGATTTCACCCCTGACTTGACTCCACAACACCTCCTTATCTGCTAGCTGATCGAGTTTCTCAGGTTCAGAATAACACAGGTTCTTCTGCTCTTTGGTGACCCTTTTCCTCCCCCCCATCCGACCTGTTTGTGGCTTCTTAATTTCTTCATCTCTATTGAAACATTCCAAGGATTCTAGAGGAGAAGGGGAACAAGCAACCGGTTTGGCATCCTCACTTGAACCGGATAATGAGAAGGACCTAAGGTGTTCAACTGATGGCCTTTTAGAGGGCTTATGCCTCAGTCTAACTGGCAAACTCATCTGCAAGTCTTTTCTTTTAAAGGAGGTTTCTCTCAGAACCTTCTTCTGAGCCACTTTAAGTTTCTCTCTGTAGTCATTCTTGAAACTCTCATCCATGAGAATGAGATCTTCAGTCTCAAGCAGGTCATCACCGCACTGATGGTGGTGGTTGGTCCTTTGACTGCTTTCCCTCTGTAGCTCTAGATACCGTGCTGAGCAGCTGCTTGCTGGGGATTCCTTCAGTGAGGTCCCCAAGTCCTCTTTACCCTGGGTGAGCTGGTTGTGGCTCAGGATATCGGTGGGTTTCCCTCCAGACAGATAGTAAAGCATGGGAGTTGTCTGCCTGCTTATTTGTTCACCAGCAAGAGCATCCCGAGGCTGCCTCAAGAGCTGCTTTTGAAATCCAGGCTGGCATTTCTGAACAGGAGGCTCCTCTCGTTCCAGCCGTACGCTGAGGTCAGGACTGCTGGTATTGACCTCTTTTTCTTTCTTGGCTTCATGTGAAAAGTGAGATGGGGGCTTTTCCTTAGGACTGATCAAAGACGTTTGGCCACTATTACCATGGCAGCGCCTATCACCCTGATCCCACTCCTCACAGCGTGGAGGCTGCGCTTCAGCAGGACCGTAACCACAGGACAGTGCTGACCTCTGCATTTTGGCTGGCTCATTCAATGGTTCCCTGATATCACTTCCAAGTGTTCCTTCAGAGTCACAGCACTGATTTTTGCCTGTACAACCGTTCAGCTTCCTGGAAGCGTGCTCCATATATTTTAAGTCACAACTGTTCTCAAACCCACCTTGATCCACACCTGAACGCAGCTCGGCATGGGGAGGGCATTGAGGGCAGGGCAAACATCCTCTTCCTTGGCTGGGCTCTGTCACTGTGCTCTGCACATCTCTGAGAGCTGGCTGATGTACACTGCAGGGACACTGTTTGTCTTCTTGTGTATCATTAACAGTGTTAGGGTGGGTATGCACGGGGTGACAGGACTTGGAACTCTTCTCTTCAGGATCTTCATAAGCATGAACTGAATTGTAAGCAGAAAGTATGTGGGGGATATTGGCCACAGAGTCAGTCTTTAAATATTCCTGAAAAATGGCTGAAGAAGGTCTGCTGAAGATGTGTGGATTGCTTCTCCTCACAGGCTGCTGGGATGGGCTCCACTCTCCATTTTCCTCCATCTTTAACCCCTGACTTTTTGATGTAGATAGCTCATTTGCAGAGTCCGAGGAAAGGCCCTTGTTTTCCGGAGTCTTTTCCTTAGCAGCCACTATATCTTGCTCCGTTACTTCATCCCTGTGCCGACCCCATGGTACATCCCTATCCACCAGCTGACCGTCCTGCATGCAAGGAGCTGGCTGCACACTCCAGTCACCATGACTTCCAGAGCTGTGTCTTCCTCTTGAGTTTTCCAGGTGTCTGGTGACTTCATAGCTATCGAGTCGCATGGGAGGAGAAGGTGGAGGTGCTGCTGGAGGAGGAGGTCCCTGATGCGAAGTCCCCCGGGTAGGAGCGCTTCCAGAGTGCTCGGTGAGACCAGTGCTGCGAGAGTTGTGGCCGCTCGGGCCTGGTGCTCTGCAGGGATGCAGGCACCCGTGGTCAGAGTTTGCTGCACTGAGATTATAAATACCTCGTACATATTCCGAGTCCATGTAAGGTGCCTGCTCCGGAGGCCAACAGCAGTTTTCACCATAGCACGGTGTGATGGGATACTCTGGAGCATTTGATCCCCCCGAGAAAGAGCTGTAAGCAGAGTCCACTCTTCCAGGGAGCTGCAGGAGATGCTCTGCACTGCTGACCGACTTCACTGGTGAAAGGCCGCGGCTGCTTCCAGGAGAGGACAGAGGCTCTGCCAGCTCTCCAGTTCTGCCACGCTGCCTCTGAGTCCATCTTTCGATCCCCTTCCCAGACGAAGTCATGTTGTAGCATTTCCAGAAATCAAAGGCTGGTTAAATATCCACAACAGTTGTCAGAAAAGCACATTTTCCTCTGTATGCACATGCCGATAATACCTAGAGGATCCTAAAAACAAAGAGAAACGTGAAAACCTGAGTGGGAGGATTCTCATTGCACCTGGGGACATCAGAGAGCATCACACACACGTGCTCCAGATGAGAGCTTGGAAATAGCATTTGGAGTAACAGTTAAATTTCTGCCTTCAGTAATTACCAGGATCTTGGAATAGTCATTTCCTCTATCACAAATGGAGCAACCAAGTCTTTAATGACAAGAGTTCTCCAGACCTTTATTAAGTCTAAGACTATACATACAATTGGAAGATGCCCTCTCATTATGACTGCCAAACATCAAGGGGCAGAATCAAAACACAGCTGGAACTGGATGAGCTTTAAGGTCCCTCGCAACCCAAACAAGGCTGTGATTCTGTGATCAAAAGAAAGCAAAGCCTTGAAACCCTTCAGTGACACACTGCCCCAGTAACACGCTCCTGAGGAGACAGAACTGTCTCCAAATCCTACCAGGATAACACGTACCTGATTTCCCCAAAAACGCTGATCTCACCAGACCTGAAGCCCTCATTCCCAACCTGAACCTCTGCAGCAGGGCCTCAAAGCTGGCACAGAGAGAGGCTTGAGGGGTGACGGTGCTGTTTAATCAGAAACCTCACATTCCTGCTTTGTTTCAAAGACAGTCCTGGTATCATTCATGTTGATCCAAAGGAAGAGATGGACAGGAGCCAAACCGCACGAGTTAATCTATAAAGGGAACTTGGCCTGGTGGGACACAGTAAATAAATGAACTGGTTTCTGGGAAAGGAAAACAGAAGGAATTTCTGCTGGGCTTTTTTGGACATCACAGTAAGAAACGGACTCAAGGACACCTGGAGAAGCTCTTTAGGGATGATCTAAAAGGCAGCTGTGAAATCTCGTTCTCTATCCCTGAATAACAGGGAGGCAGAGGGAACGCGAAGCATCGCCGGCTGATGACGACATCCCACATCCTTCTCACCAGGCTCTCTAGTGAAGAGTTTAAAGAAATAGAAACCTTGTATGAAGGTGAAAGGGAAGCCTTGGGCTGTTTGAAGCTACAGAGACAGAAAAGCAGCAGAGAGAATGACTGCAGTGACACTAAATGCAGGATCAGGCTGTACCACAGTCCCTATCGCACTGCTGTTATGTTACCTCGGTGAACAGCCTGCACCTGGGAGCCTGGACCGCCACAGTGAGTGTGAGCATCGTGTACTTGAGGGTGCTGGGAGCGCACAGGATCAGACCCTACGGGAGCCACATTCCACAGGAGACCCAGGAGGCAGATCCCTCTGCCATTCTTATCTCCATTTTCTAAGCCTGAATTTTCTCGCAGTGGAACCACTCCAAGCAGCCCTATTGCTCTGTTGCTATTAACGGACAGGGCCAAGTCTTCGTCTGGGACACGCTGGCGCAGTTCCATTAAGTTACTGGAGCCGCTCAGATTTACAATGAGAATTTGGCTCTAACTTCTCACAGCTACGTATAGAATCTACATAACAGTTGTGGTTTGGTTTATGTATGCCATCGAAAGCGCTCTCTTGGTTCCCTACACCGCTGCTTCCCAACATCTCTTTTCCTCCTTTATTTCAAGCTATCTCTTCGGGATGCACAGGGAGGTCAGCGACTGAGCAGCTGTCCTCCAGACACCTCTGCTGAAATGCAAATAAATGGTACCGAAACGCATCCTAGGAGAAACCTGACATATTGCTTTTGGAGGAGATGCTTCCTAAACTCTGGAAGCAGGACTGTTGATCTCAACGTGTTTAAAGAGCTATGTGAGAACTTTGTCACGCAAGAGGAAAACATTACTGTTCTGACCTGCTGAAGCCCCCAGCCCCTCACCGACTGCTGCTACAAGAGCAGTCGCCACCTCAGCCTCCTCGCTCCGGGGAAAGGTGGTTTGTATTGCACAACCCTGAATTCCTTGCAACCAACTCAGTGGGTCAAAGCCTCGAGTCTCTGGCAAATTAACTCTGTACAGAGGAAACTCAGTGCCTCCAAGCTGCAGTCACAAGTTCCCTGTTTTCCAAGGCCAAGCTCTCTTTACCAACACTGCCTATTTCTAGTCCATTTCTGTAAAACCGCCGTTTTTAAATAAGTGGGTCCATGGAGCTGAAGGGGAAGCCCACAGCTCTTCATGTGCATCGGGCTACAACACGCAACTGCTCCCCAAGCAACGCGCGTGGCCTGTGTGTGAAACGCAAAGCAAACACCGTGACCAACCTCCCCACATTATGTCATGTACATGCTTGCGAGTGACCCGTTTGTTATCAGCGAGCAAACACCTGATGTAAATATTAGCCAGAATTCCTCAGATTCCAATGAGCTGCACACTGCACAGCACCCGACCCACCTGCTTCACAGCCCAGCACACGTAACCGCTACCAAAGCATCACCTCTGAGGCTCAGGCGAGCCTTGGGAAGCCTTGAGAGTCTGAAATCCTGGGGAAGCAAGTGCAGAGCCTGTGGAATCGCATCACCTGCAGCAGGTCACCTGCTGACCATCAAGCTGTGCACACGCGCATTACAGAATCATAGAATAGTTCGGGTTGGAAAGGACCTCAAGATCATCCGGTTCCAAGCCCCCTGCCATGGGCAGGGACACCTCACACTAAACCATCCCACCCAAGGCTTCATCCAACCTGGCCTTGAACACTGCCAGGGATGGAGCACTCACAACCTCCCTGGGCAACCCATTCCAGTGCCTCAGCACCCTCACAGGAAAGAATTTCCTCCTTAGATCCAATCCAAACTTCCCCTGTTTGAGTTTGAACCCGTTACCCCTTGTCCTGTCACTGCAGTCCCTGATGAAGAGTCCCTCCCCAGCATCCCTATAGGCCCCCTTCAGGTACTGGAAGGCTGCTCTGAGGTCCCCACGCAGCTTCTCTTCCCCAGGCTGAACAGCCCCAACTTCCTCAGCCTGTCTTCATACGGGAGGTGCTCCAGTCCCCCGATCATCCATATGGATGCATTCTCAGTGACTCCAAGATGCGAGATGTCTGGAAATAAGAGCTGCTCTTTTGACCAGACTATGAAATATCCAGAAATTCCAGACAAATGTCTGAAGTCTTTAAATTCCATCACTTTCACATGACTGAAATGTGAGGATACCACATGCAGGAAAGCGTGGCTGCTGATATCCTTGTGCCCAGCCACTGAAAGCCTGTTCCTCTCTTTTTCCCTTTATTATTATTTTTTCTAGCCTATAATCAACCATTTTACCTCCTAGGGCTTCCAGCTTCAGGTTTCAAAGAGGCAGGCAAGCATATCAGATGACATCCCCTTTAGATGACTGGAAAACACATTCTGCTGCTCTGCATTTTCCTTGCAAAGACTTCTGAGGACTCTAAACCCCAGATTTCCCATCTATTTCCAGCACTATCATGCAGTAGCCAACACTTGCCAAGGGTATCTTACATCTAAAACCAAGGACAAGCTTTCAAGTTTGGCTTATACAGGCCCAGTGGGAAACTTACCCTGCTACTGGGAGCCAGGGAAAGTCACAGTATCAGACATCCTCAAAGCAGAGCCTAAACGGGGTTTAGATGAGGGTTAAGCCTTGTGCGCACAGAAGTAAATCTCAGCACAGGTTGAGGAATGTAAACTGTTCCAGTAAAAGCCACAGATAGAGACGTGAGGGTCTCCGGAGCAATGGAAGTGTCTTGAGTAATTTAAAGGAGGATGAAAACAAGAATAACGCGTCTCAATATCCCCTTTTCCTAGTGGGGAAGGTGGCAGTGGGGACATGAATCTTCCTGAACTTCCCTACCCAGCTATGCCTTGTTCTCCACAGATGGAAGAGATTCCTACTGTCGAGTGCAGGAG
This sequence comes from Lathamus discolor, assembly GCF_037157495.1. NCBI lineage: Eukaryota > Metazoa > Chordata > Aves > Psittaciformes > Psittacidae > Lathamus > Lathamus discolor. The sequence goes on from NC_088893.1 coordinate 19,861,762, forward strand.
CTTTGCTTGAACCACAGTGCCAGTACGGGTCCATCTCCACCTTCCCCAGAGTCACTTCCCACCCAGGGATGGCATCTCACTGTTGGACTTGACCGCTGGCATTGCAGTACCATGCAAACATGGCCAATGTAAAGCTGTGGCCCAAATACAATGCTTTTGGACCAGAGACCCACGGTCCCATCTCTGGCCAAGGGTTTAATGAGGAAGATGAGGCTTGGCAATTGGTCACAGCCCTGCGAGAGGCCTTTCCTGAGCACCAGCAGAGTCTGACCTTTTAATGAGAGCAGTCACCCGCCACATACTTCCCATTGTCCTTGAATTCCCTGACTTCCCTTATTCAGCCTCAGAAATTGCTCTCGGCCTCTATCGTCATCGCTCCCTCATCTGCTGAGCACCAAGCACTTGTTTTGGTTTCTATCTCTGAAAGCACGCCTCAAAACGCACTTCTGCCCCAAATCACAGCTTCCGCCCAAGCGCACACGTTCCCCTCCAATCATTTCCACTTCATCCCTTCTTACTTCAGCACAATTTTTCTCCCTTTTTAGGGCCTAATCAAGTTCCTTTAATGCCATAAATTTCCCATCCACATTGCTGCAAGAACAGACCCAGAAATAGTCAAGAGCATTAAAGAATTACAGGCTTCCAAAGTCAAAACGCCAGAAAGAAAAAGCCTGATGACACTGCTGCTTTTAGAATCAGTACACATTATCCTGTATCCTAGAGAACTCCCATGCCTAAAGCTGCTTTCCACCCCAGGTTAAACATTTCAAATACGGTTTTAACATTTTCCAGGCTGTATCCTGCTTCTTCATCTGTTTTCCTGCTGACTTTACAGAAGGGATGGGAGCAGATGGACTTTGGCAGCAGATGCTCTGAAAAGAAACCCAAGAGCCCTTGCTGGGGAGAAAGGATCAATAGAAAACACGACACTTCCACACATTACGCTTTCCCTCCTGCCACCTCCACTAGCTCATGCCTGGGTCAGGATGTGCTCTTGCACCATCTCTAATGGTCCCATCTCCTTCGTGGCCCTGTGAGGACCGGTGTGATCCTCCAGCTGCTCTGGGACACGGCCACTGTCCAGATGAAGGAAAGTCTGCTCACATGGGGAGAGCCATGAGACCACCCGGCCGGCAGCATGGACACAGACACTGCGGCCCTCGGAGGTCTGCACTCAGGGTTTCAGGGAGCTGCTTTCCCTCCCCAAGCACACACTTGCATAGAGATGAAGGAGCAGTTACTTAGACTATGGACCAGCAGAATCCCCTTCCCACCACATTTACAGCAAGTGTGATACAAGCAACACTGAGTAGCCAGAACGTGCACTCTTCTCTTGCATAAAGCAAATATCCAGATAGGCATCACAGCAACCACAGAGAGACAATATAGACCACATACAGCCATCTAAAATATATGCACTCACTCTGAAACGATGCTTGGGTTAGTTACCTCTAGACACCTGAAGGCATATCCATGGTAAGTGCAGCTGGAACAAGTTTTCTACCTCCAGTTTTCTTCTTAGGAAACAAAAGCCGATGCTTTGGTTCCACATTCCAGCCACGTCTGCAGAACAGATCTTCCAAACACCAGACCCTGAAGTGTTTTCAGTGCAACTCACACAGATTCAGAGGTGGTTTTTCCGGTGCCTCACCTGGTCCATCACACCACAGGGATGTGTCCAAGCTGCTCCACGCACAGCGCCAGCATCAACCTGCACCAGTGACTTCCACATACACCCCTCTACCCCTCTGCTGGAAAGTGCCCCGTGCCGTGCCCAGCGCTGCAGTGCACAGGGAGGGAAGCAAGCCACGGGCTCGGCCGTTTTGCTGTTGCACCAGTCAATTATTAACAATGGTGCTTTTCGTGCCCAAGCTGTTGGCAGCGGCCAGGACTCCCATTTGGCACAATGGAGAAACTCCACAAAGATGCTGCTGAGGCCCCCAGCACCCAACACACTCCCTCCTGTGCATCCCGCCAGGACAGCATGGCCCGAACAGCATCCTTCACTCTGCCGCACCTCGGCCTTTGCTGTCCCCAGCTCTGGCTCTGAGGCAGCCAAGAAGCATTGCTACCAATTAAACCCAACTAAAAGCGGATTAACTCCAACAAAGTAGCTGCACTTGGTTCTCTTACAAAGTTAAGTTCCGCTTTCAGAGGGGGAGAGCAAAAGGAGCATACCATAAAGGTTAACGCAGTCCAAGGAAACACTGGGGCTGGGCTTGATGTGCTGCAGGCTTCGTGGTGGGGTTTATCAAGTGTTCTGCTCATAAGACAGCACAGAAGGCACAGAGATCGAGGCTTTCACCTCTCCTGTGCCACTCTGAATCAACTCAAACACCCACAATAAATTCTGTCCTGCCTCCAGCCCTATGCAACAGAGCCTGATACTAAAGACCCTCATAGGGGGAGATGAATTCCCACAGGCTTCCAGCTGGGATTAAAAAAGTAAGCCGATTTTATGCCACTGTATTTTTCCCCCTCAGTCTAAGCTCCCAACTGGATAACGCCACGCGGGCAACAGCTTCTGTTCTCGTGCATCATCTCTCAAGGGAAAACTGGGGGTTCTGTCCGCATCCTGCTCACCTGTGGCACGTTCAGTGTGTGCATGGTGGGATGCCGGGACACGGATTCAGCTTCTGCTTCTTGCCTGGCTTCACCATGGTCCCCAAGCCAGGCACTACTGAAGCCATCACAGAGCTCCAAATCCATCCCTGGTTCACTGCACGGAAGGAGGAGAGGATGGGGATAATTCTGCTGGAAAAGCTCAACTCCACGTACCCTGTGTATGGGGGAACACGGGAGCCTCTGGAATACAGTTCACTGATTCATTCAGCCCATGTTTGAGGTTGTTCTGCAAGCAAACACCCCGGCTCCTCCTCACTATCCCGTCCCAAACAGGCCAGCCCTAAGCCTGACTTACTTTCCAGTACACGATGTGCCCAGTAACTCCTGGAGTATGCAGAAGGGCTCCTGGGAAGTTACTCAGTAACTAGCTCGCTGTTTAGTCATCCCATTAAATACCGCTTCCACAAAGCAGCAACGAGGTAGCTGATGGAGCTGTGATCTGCAGCAGGAGGCCAAGGGACCATTCCCAGAGGCCCCAGAAACGAGAAGTAAAACACCTCACACTGCGGGATAGCAGCTTGGAGGGAAGAACTCAAACCGGAGCAGCTCCTCCTGCCAGGCCATGAGCAAGGCTCCCACATGGGGACAGAGCCACTGACACAGCGCTGGTTGTGCCCTCCCTGTGCCGGAGCTTCGTGCATGCCCTGGGAGGGTGCTGAGGCGCTGGCACAGGGTGCCCAGAGAAGCTGTGGCTGCCCCATCCCTGGCAGTGCTCAAGGCCAGGTTGGACACAGGGGCTTGGAGCAAGCTGCTCCAGTGGAAGGGGTCCCTGCCCGGGGCAGGGGTTGGAGCTGGGTGGGCTTTAAGGTCCCTTCAACCCAAACCAGGCTGGGGTTCTATGGTTCTATACATTCTACGAGTGCTACTCCTAAACTACAAACCATTTGCCTTGTAAAGAAGTCACTACATACTACATGTGCCCTGCAGCTCTAATGGTGAATTGGTCCAAGGCTGGATCCAGCAGCACTGCCATCAGGGAGGACCCCAGCCACATTCACCTGGGGAGACCACAGGCCTGCGAGACACTGGCAGAGCCAACAGGGAGGCAGGGTAGAGCTCCCTGGGGGTCCTGACTGCCACAGGAGATCCATGTTATACAGACACCAACAACTAAACCTTCCCTTTGCATGAAGCGCTGTGGATTTGGGCTCAGTAATTGCCCTTTGCTCCATCCCCAGAGTCAAGCTCAGAACAGTTACCCCTGGGAGATGGGGGTAACCACAGCCCTGCCGCAGCTGAACCACAGTAATATGCTTGAGGACCAGTAAGGACCGAATGAGATGTGATGGAGAGATCCCGAAACAGAGAACTTGCAGCTGCCTGTGGCAATTCAAACCACCACAACACACTGGAGTCAGAGAACATGACTGCACCAAAGCAGAACCTTACTCTCGTATCGGGCACGAGCACGGCAGCCATTCATTCAGCACCACTAGGAAATAACCAGGGTATCCCCAGGAGATGGCCAAGTCCTGGAAAAGCCGCTTAGGTTTGGTAGCTAGGAACGTACGTGGTAACAACAATAAACAGGGCCAGGAGGAAAAACAGTCAAAGGGGTTTGTAAAAACAACAGAGCCGAGGCTCATTTCATTTGTCCCTGGGTTCCTGAACGTTTGAGCGCATTGACATCATGTTGGCAAACCCTTCACAACCAGATATATTGCTGTACAGGGCAGGTCCCCTAACTGAGAGCTACGGCTTTCAGGGAAGCCTTGAACCTCTACAGCCACTGCTTTCGGTGGTGTACAAAATCTCATGACGCTCCTGATACAGATGTCAGGGGTTACCATCAATACCCCTGTTGTTTCTGAATGCTGCAAGGGGTTAGGAAGTGAAATCCCAAAGGGGAAGCAACACAAACAGCAAATGTTGGCCATAAACCCCTCCAATCACCCAGTGGGCTGTCACCTTTTGATGTTACTGTCATGGCTTGGCATCGGCTGGGATACAGATGGCTGCTGGGGGTTACTGGCTTCCAAAACTAGGTCAATGGTAGCACAGATATGAAGCAAACATCCTGGGTTTTACCCACCCAAACCAAGTAGCAGCAGCCTAACAGACAAAATAACATCTGAGACCTGTCATCAACCCCAGCCTTGCAGGTGTGGCCGCCCTACCCAGTGACCAAACCAGCTAGCAGGGCAGAGCACTGAGACAGACGCGCATTCGCTGCTTTTTCACTAGAATCCAGTAATTCAAAGGGCAGGAAATCCTTCTGCAGGATATTACAGCAAACCTGATGGTTTTTATCATTTCTTAATAGTTAATTGTTCGGTAATAATTTCTAGAAGAAAGGCAACACAAAGCCACTGCTATTGTTCCAAGTCATACCTATGTACCAGCTATCAAAGGCAGGTCCCCGTGTTCCTTCGGTCCCTGCTTGGTACAACACGTTCTGCACCCAAAGGCACTTACACCCGTTTCCTCTGCTCATGCTCCTCTGGAGGAGGATTTCCCATTCACAGCCATGTAAGAAGCTGCAAGGAGCAGGAGTTTCTGGGCAGTGTGGAGCAGCGGCAAGTGCTGCGTGCTGGGGAGAGCTCAGCTGCCAAGAGTTCCCTTCGGCTGGTGCCACTGCCAGGCAGCACGGCCGTGCTGTTAGTCCTGTAAAGCTTCACTGCGAGCTTTGGGTGAGTGAGGTTACAGGCTCTGTCCCTGGCAAAATATAGAATGGCTTTGTACATATAGGTGAGAACAATCGGCTACTACTCGAAAGCCTCATTTAGACAAGTAAAACAGCATTTAGTCAAACAAGGCTCTGGCTGCAGCCATGCTGTAAGCACATTTCAACATAGACCACCAGAGTCTGAGCTCTTCCAACCCAGAGAAGCATCTTTAGGTGATATCGCACAATACTGAGACATTTTAGTTTTGGGATCGAGGGGCTGTACCAGCCTGGATAAGAGGGTTTAATTTTACTGTTCAATATAGTTTCTTGAACCAGCTGAACTTCATCTCATGTCGCTCATGGTTTCTCAGTGATCCCTGGGCCTCGGGATGGAATCTGCTCAAAGCATTTAAATGGAAACGTGGCTGAGTCAGTGTTGCTGCTGACGGGAGCGACTGCCATCTCCCCTTCTCACTTCCTTCTTTCCTGTCCCCAACACTGGCCCTGCTGTGACTCTCGGACCCGTTGGACTCAGCTGAGTTCACTCGGTTTGCTAACCTGGCAGAAGCTGTTCAGGGGTTATTGAGCTGGAAGAGCTCACAGAGGAACAGGGCGAACGTGGAGTCGATGCCAGGGGAGCGGAGCGTGCTGCCGGGCAGGACACCGCGCCTCAGCAGCACCGCAGCTCGAGCTGCGACACAGGAACGCATCCCAAACCAGGTCAGGGTTAGGCTGTGCCAAGCTCCCTTCGATGTTAAACCCAGTCTCGGTGTGAAACACAAGCAGCTTTAGGGCCCGAAGTATGAAGGTGCATCTATCACTCAGCCCGCAAACACAGGCTCACCAGAAACCCACTTGGAGTCTGACACTGATTCCATGGGTATCTGTGGCAAAACTCTTTATATTGGCTAAATGAAAGGGCATTCAAAAATGAAACAGGGTGTTCCGTGCCAGGAATGTGGCACTCCTGTGCTTTCTTCCACACATAATTAGAAAAACAGAATTTAAATGCAACTTGTCACTGCCCTCCAATTGAGGAATCACACTCGTAGCTAAGTGTGAAAGAGCAGCACAGGATGGCAATAAACAACTCCCAAAGAAACTGTGATCTATTTGTTTAAGCACTGTAAAATGTGAGTAAAGGAGAGAGGGATGTGATGGTTCCCCGGGGACCAGGCTGAAGAGCAAAGTGCCAGCTGCTGCCTGCCTCTGTCATCAGAGTGCGAGCTCCCCTCTCTGCACTTACATACACAGCGAGTGCTCCTGCTGGTGCATCGATCCAGTTACAAGGCAGAGGCTCCCTGCTCCCCCTCACAACACTCGAGTACAGCCGGTTCTTTGCTCTGGGGGCCTAAATAAATGATGTAGCCATCAGGTGTCATAGGGAAAAGGAGCATTACACGATTAACTTCCAGGCCCAGAGCAGGATTATTACACTCCCAAATAAACGGATGGACAGCAAGGAAAGCCATGGACTCTGCCAGCAGCCTGGTCCTGCAGTGTGTGGGGTAAGGGAGAAATTACACAGGGTCAACAGATACAGACCACAAAGGTCTGGGCATTAAGTACAGTTCAGCTCAGAATAATGACTGGCAATAGGTATGTCTTTCTTATATGCCTTTGTTTGCTGTCATGGAGCTTATAAATGTATAAGCCCAGCAGGACTGAACTAATGTCTTCTGATAAAACCCCAGTGTGTCTCACAGGGTGACTTGTGCACACACTTTCACAAGTAAAAGCAGTATTATTCTGATAATCGAACAGTAAAAAGAGTTTCAGAGGCCTCCAAGCAAACCTGGCTCATTCATCACACTCATTTGGCCTATAGTCTGGAAATGCCAGTGCATCATTTTAGTTTTGGAGCCTCTCTGGACTTCAGAAGGCATTGGGATGTCAGAATAACATATAAACCCATTTAAGATTAGTGTGTTAAGCAGTACACCTTTCCCTTTCCATGAGCCATAGAATCATAGAATAGTTCGGGTTGGAAAGGACCTCAAGATCATCCAGTTCCAACCCCCCTGCCATGGGCAGGGACACCTCACACTAAACCATCCCACCCAAGGCTTCATCCAACCTGGCCTTGAGCACTGCCAGGGATGGAGCACTCACAACCTCCCTGGGCAACCGATTCCAGTGCCTCAGCACCCTCACAGGAAAGAATTTCCTCCTTAGATCCAATCTAAACTTCCCCTGTTTCAGTTTGAACCCATTACCCCTTGTCCTGTCACTGCAGTCCCTGATGAAGAGTCCCTCCCCAGCATCCCTATAGGCCCCCTTCAGGTACTGCTAATAAGGACCGTATCCTGCAAGCTGTGCACAACGGACGCGTCACAAGAGTTTCCACTACGGAAAAAGCTCAGGAGCACACATCAAGATGTTTTAATGTGGTAAAGCTGTAAGGCGTCATTAACAGAGAACAGGCAGCAGAGAAGGTGTCTGTTGTGGAAATTGCTGTAAGTGGCTGGACAAGATGCTGCAATTCATCTGGGCTTTTTAAATTTGATTTTAACCATCAAAAGAAGCCGTTTCCTCAGACACGCCACATGAAATCCTGTTCTAGCGCCCGACAGCTCACTAGCAAACGCCACAAACCTGGAAAGGGCTTCTTTAATAGGGGCAAATCCTTCTTGTTTTACCAGTCCGGTTTATGTAATCTGGGCAAAATTACTTGCACTACACATCTATATAGATAGAGAGAGAGGGGCTTTGAACTCAGCACATCTCAGACAGAGCTGACTGAAGCTATTCAATGGAGAGATTTAGGGCTACACAGAATTTAGCCACATTCATGCAGTAAGTTAATGGCTGAAGCGGAAAGAACAAATCTGTTTTCCAGTGCCTTGCTCCACTGACCGGACCAGGTTTCCCATGTTGGATGGCCACACAGCAGCCAAGCTTTGTGGGTGCATTTCCAGAGGTGAGCTCAGGTTATGGCCTCAGCTCCTTAATCCCAAGGCACCCAAGAGTACATGTGCAAGCTCATAAACACATCAGAACTGGTTCCACTGACCCTCCTGACCTGCCACCCAGCCACCTCTGGAACAGCACAGGGGCAGTTCTACAAACCACATCACTTACCATGGGCCCTAACAGGGCTTTGTGCATCTCCTCTCCATTAGCCCGTGAGATCTGCCACAGGGAAAAGGAGAGCAGCTGGTGAAGGTCAGGCAGGGACCGACACATCCCAGAGTCGCTCTCACCCATGGAATTCTAAGCTCGGATAGGGTTTGGCACCTGCCAGATACACGGGGCTCTGCGCCCTCGCTGGAAAACACCACATGGCAGGAGCAGAAGCTTGGCCTGCCCAGGACAGATGCTGCTTCCAGAGGGAATCGTATTCGTCCCTTATTTCAACTTACTTCAGCCAAGGGTTTGCAGGGAATTCTCATGAGGCTGGGGCTGGAAACTCAGCTTCACATGGGTCAAAGCGTCAGAGACGCGATCCGTGCCACGGAGATGTGCCAGGAGCAGCCTCCTGCCATTGCCCCATTGCAGATATCTTCAGTTTGACAACCAAATTGTTGTGGTTCACATCAAAAATCACGCCTTCAGCTTGTCTACAAAAACCTTAAAAGCTGTTGTTTTGTGCCAAATACGCTCTTCCAATTTCACCCAGAATTAAACAACGTCTTTCAAGGCACTCGGGCCATGCAAAACTACCGAAGAAGCCCCAGAGTGTGGCCATGGTCAGCAGGCACTGACCTGAGTGTAACCTGTGAGGCACCTCAAAAGAGAGAGCAGTAAGAACCTAGATGAGCTTTACAGTGACCAGTCGCAGTACAACAGACCCTTGGGTCAAACCTTGACGTTTTATAGGCTCTAAGGTTACCACAAAACTCAGCTCAGAGAGCGCATTCACCACCTAAACCGTTTGGTTCACGACTTGGGGGAAGGCTGTTGACAATTTCTAAATAAATGCTTCTTTGGAAGCTCAGTAACTTCCTGCAGAAAAAGCAGGCAAAATTCTGGCCGATTTATGTTTATTACCATAAAAAGAAAAGGAAGCTCCCTTGTGGCTGCCCCATCCCTGGCAGTGCTCAAGGCCAGGTTGGACACAGGGGCTTGGAGCAAGCTGCTCCAGTGGAAGGGGTCCCTGCCTGTGGCAGGGGTTGGAGCTGGGTGGGCTTTAAGGTCCCTTCCAGCTCTAAAAGCTTTCAAACCAGGCCCGAGGTTTCACTAAAGGCAGGCTCAGGACAGCCCAAGGCGCAATGACTCCCGGACAGATTCATAGCAGAAAGACATTCTTCTCTAATTCCAGTCATATTCCGTCCCCATTCCTAAAGCCAGAAGCCTCTGCAGTAACAGAGACAGGTGCAAGGAAGCCCCCGATCCAAGAAGCAATCTCATATAGCTCCATGCATGGAATGCTGCACCAAGAATAAACTCCCACAGAAGAGAGATTCATTTCATACTCCGGATGAAACCCAGGCAGGTTTGTGTCCTAGAAAGGCCCACGTGTATCAGCAGTGCTCACATCTCCTGCTCTAGGTACCTGTTGCAACAAATGCTCATCCATCTGACTGGAACATTGCAGCTGGAGCTCTGCTCATGGGATCTGGGGGCTCTCTTTTCAGGTTCCAGATGACGTGCTCCAGCTGTTTAAGGACAAGGCTCAGGGTAACACATCCTATTCTCGAGTTCCAAGAGATTCTGACAACCCTTTAGGAACCAGTAGCGCTTGTCCTTTGGAGTTCACACTGAAAACCTGGCAGGGAACAGCCACTGCACCAAGCACTTGGCTTTGATTCACTGGGAAATCAAAGAGATCTGAATTTGGGGCTGAATTTAAATCCCTCAACAATCACTCCGCATAAGTTCAGTGGAGACGGGGGGTATTAAAGTTTCCATGCAGTCGATCCATAGCTTACAAGGCTATTCCTGGAATTTCTTTTGGAAGCTCAGCATCACCCACAGCTGGGGAAACCTCCAAGCTCTGCTCTCATTGCGGTGCTGCTCGGATCAGTGAGGTGAAGCAAAGGAACCACCAAATTCAGTGAAGAGTTAGGATCAGGTGCCTACAGTAGAGTAAAAGCACGTTGAGGCTGGGCTGATAGGCCAGAGGGGAAAGGAGGAGCAAGGTTGTCCTAGCAAGGAGGCTTGAAATAGGAGCCAGGAAAGGAAACTGGGAGGTACCAAAACAAGCACCCAAACCCCACTGCGTTTATAGGGTGATGCAGCTCTGCGAGAGCAAGTTCAAGCCCTCCTGGAATTTACACACAAGAAAAGCCTCAAAATCCATTCCGAGCCATACAGCACGCAGCCATGCACACACCCAGGGCCCAGACTGGCAACTGCATCACTTGTGATGATGCCCAGGACTGGTGGGGCCTGGTTCCCATTCTGGCTTGATGTGCATTGTACAACCACAGTACAGGAAACCTGCTGAGTCAGCAGGAGCATCACTCTCATTTACCCAGCATTTTGGGGAAAAGGCAGCGAATCCTGTATTCCTACGCAGCAGCTTAGGGAAAAACTGATGCCCTGCCTCATTTCAACACTTCTGACCTGGCACTGAAAGACTTTGTTTCCCACGCCTTGCAGAAGGGAACTCAGTTCTGGTTTGCATGAATTTGCATCAGGATGTGCTCTTTGTTGTTCCCTCTGAAACTCTTCCCAAGCCTGGGAAATTAATGAGCCTGGAAAATGCTTTCATTTCTTTTTCAAGTAGCTTAGAGTTTGAAGATTCTGTTCTCAACTGCAATCTTCAGGAGCTCCCGGCTGTGGCTGGACCGACTCTGTGCCAGTCCCAAAGTGTAAGGCATAGAATCATGAAACAGTTTGGGTTGGAAGGGACCTTAAAGCTCCTCCAGCTCCAACCCCTGCCCCGGGCAGGGACCCCTTCCACTGGAGCAGCTTGCTCCAAGCCCCTGTGTCCAACCTGGCCTTGAGCACTGCCAGGGATGGGGCAGCCCACTCTTTCTCAGGATGCCTGGATGCAGTTTGCCATGTCCAGCCCCAGCCCCACTCACAGGAATCGGGCCCTCTGCATGTCGGGACCTGCACCTCAGCACTGCAGAAAGCCACACAGGAGACAGCAGCAGAGGTGCAAAACTACAAACCCGCCCAGGCAAACTCCTCACCAAATCCATTTGCATCTTCTCGCCCCATTTGTAAACAGCTGGAAAGGCTTTTGTGGCTCCCTCCCACACACACTCGAAAACACTTTGCTTTCTGTCACCTCCCCTCTTTATTCAGCCTGGATTTCTATCTCCTAAGCACACACTCAGGTTGCTTGCAGTTGTAACCTCACTATTTTCTCATTAGCTTTCCCACTACGTGCACGCCATTGGAGATGTTTCTGGTTTTTAAGCACACCACAAATATTCTGCAGAACTCGGAGCACTCGAGTTCGGAATTCTTTAGAGTACATTTCTCCACTGAAAGACACTCAGTTCCTACCCGACGCTGCCTCATTCTTGACATTAAACGCTGCTAAGGAGACCTTTCGTTGTGAGAGAAGGCTCCTGTTAACCGGTCTCTGCACAGCAGGGAAAGAGGGGTCTGGGCACTTACTGCCCCGGGATGTTTAGCAGGAAATAATTACGCAGCTGAGGTCTTTAGCAGGCAGATTGAAGCCCCTCCCGCTGAAGGCAGCCTAAATAAGGGGCATTGTTCCGCAGCACGGAGCTTGGCCCTGGAGCTCCACAGACTGCAAACTAGGAAAGAACCCCTGAAACACGCACCGGGCCTGACAAAGCCACTCTGAACTCCCCTGCTCCCGGCAGGCAGCGGTCGCTCCCGCGCCGTGCAGGCGGTTGGAAGCACGGGACCTAAGAGCAAACCCCCCCCGCCCCAGGCTCCCGTTTCCCGTCATTAGCACCAGGCACGAACTGATCCCAGCGCTCCAGGCTGCGGCTCCCTCCGCCCGGCCCCGAGCATCCCCCGCATCCCCGTTCTTACCGGGCGCATCCCCCGGCGCTCGGCAGCCGCCGCCGCGTCCCCGAGCGTGGCCAGGACAGAGCCCGCCGGGGGCCGGGGACGGCGCCGGGCAGGGACCTGCCCAGGGGGAGGCACGGAGGAGGGGTCAGGATAATGAACCTGAACCCAGCGCCGGGGAGAGGGGGGCAGAGCCCCGCAAGGATCCCAGCGCCGTCGGTAGGGAGGGACCTCAGGGACCATCTGGTCCGACTTTCCCAGTCAAAGCACGACTTAGGGGAGATGCCCCAGCATCCTGTCCAGCCAGATCTTAAGCGTCCAGGTGGGGAGATTATCCCAGGGGCTGATTGCTCTCATTAGGAAGAAATTTGCTCTTATGTCCAACCGGAATCTCCCCAGGAATAACTTGTGCCCATCAGCCCCATCTTTGCCATATGACTCCAGCCCATCCACATCTTTTTTGGGTGGTAAGGACCAACTGCACACATATTTCAGCTGTGGCCTGACATCTTTATCTCTGCTGGCAATGCCCTTGTAAACATAACCAACCATTCCACTGGTTTTGTTGGACCACGGAAAAGGAATCCCAGCCCAGCTCCCCACACCTCACAGACTGGATGGGATTCTGCTGCTGGCCAAGGCCTTCAGGACACAGGATCTATTCCCAGGACAGAGCCACTTCAGTTGGAAAAGACCCTTAAGAGCATCACCTTTAACCCAACACAGCCACGTACCAGCAGCACATCCACATAGGAAGCATAAGAACAGAGAGACTGGAAAAGAATATAATCCTGGGATTTATTTTCCTGCAATTTTAAGAAGCTCAATTGCACTTGAGCCCTTCTCTCACTCAGGGTCACATAAGGACTCACATTTCAACCCTGGCTGACAACCACAGAATAAATAAGACCCCTGAGCGGAAAACCACCATTTCCCAGCCCTAATGGAACCCCACAGCAGAGGCACTGCGACAACAGCCAGAGCTGAGAGTTATGTGGGAGCAGTCAGAACATCGCTGTAAAATGAAGACTCACAGCCAGGAGACAGCACCTTACCTGAGCTGAGGGAACAGCAGCAGGCGCTCTGTTGCTCGCTGTTATGAGTCTTCAGGGCTTTCTTTGCTCTCCAGCTTGCACACAAGAGCTCACCAGGCAGGAGAATGCACCAGGGAAGGTGGAAAGGGTAACAAGCAGCTTAGCAAACTCCACTCCCCAGCAACAGGTCACAGCAAGAGGCACAACATCCAGTATAAAAGACCCCAGTTTCCTGGTTTTAATATAGTTTGTTCCAAACACTTTCTTTCTGCCTTTCTGGGTAAAAGAGGAGGGAGAGAGCTGCAATCCTGCCTGCATGGCCATGAAGCGAAGGGAACAAACCAACCAACGCAAAAAACCCACCTAACGTCTACCAACTCCCATTTTCTCACTGAGCCTTTCTAGATACCTGTAGCATCCAATACATACCTGACTGTAGGATTGCATAACTTCACCTTGCACCTAAAGGAAGCAAACTATAAGATGCTCTCAAAGCAGCAAACGCCCACCTCCAGCCTTTCTCCTTAGCAAAGAACATGTACCAGGCTGCCCCACCCTTTATATAGAGCACGCAGCTGGGGATGGGTCATCACATCACAGAGCAGGTGAAAACTATTCACCCACACGTGGAGAAAGGCCAAAAGGCAAGGAGGGAATGGCAAAGCCCAGCCCTGACAGCAGCACCCATCAGCCTGGATTAAATGCAGTCACAAATTTGACCTGAAGGCCATGGTTTATAGATGTACACGCACAGCACCTCCCTGTAACAGCAACAGCAAAGAAACGACAGTTCTGTTCATTAACCTCAGTGGGCTTATTTCTATAAAATATTAACTATATTAAAAGGTTCCACGTGGGCAGTTGTATTTGGAAGTCTGCACAAAACCTGCCCTGTTAATGTCTCTTAAAAGACTTACATGAAATAAGTAAGAGAGTTTTCCATACACCTGCTAGATGCTGGACCACCTAAACCAACATAAATGGAGGGGTGCTCTGGGGAAGGGGCTTGCTCCGCCACCCGCAGTGGTGGTTATTTTTCATTATCTTTATTTTCTTCAGGAATATCTCGTTACAAGGAGAAACCTTCCAGTTTTCCATGTGATATCTGCTTAGGAGGTGAAACTGAGTGCCAGACTTCAGCACTGAATATAGAATCACAGAATAGTTAGGGCTGGAAAGGACCTCAAGATCATCCAGTTCCAACCCCTGCCATGGGCAGGGACACCTCACACTAAACCATCCCACCCAAGGCTTCCTCCAACCTGGCCTTGAACACTGCCAGGGATGGAGCACTCACAGCCTCCCTGGGCAACCCATTCCAGTGCCTCAGCACCCTCACAGGAAAGAATTTCCTCCTTAGATCCAAGCTAAAAACTAAACAATATCCACGTTCCTCCCCAGTCTTCACATGGATGATGAGAAGTGACACATGGATGAGTTGTAAATTAAACTCTTGATACAGGAGAGCTCTAAAAAGCACTCCAGCAGCAAGCACCATCCTGAGAGGAACACTGAAGAGGTTTGATGAAGATACTCAGTGGCCACCAGCAGCCTGGCAGCAAGCAAAACCAGGCTTGTTTTCCATGGCCAAGTGGGCCTGTCAGCTCATCAGTTGTTCTCATAACAGGGGAAGTACCAATGCACTCCCCTCTCTCATGGGCACAGCTTCCACTGCTAACCTGTTACGTTTTCAAACATCATCTCCGTGCTGCCCCTAATGCTACAGCAGCAATGATCTCCTGTAATCTTCTTTAAATCCCTAGAACTCCTTCTATCACGCTGTCAAAGATAACTGTTTGTGTGCCAAGTCCCTTCTCTTGTCCTCTACTGAGACTACAAACTCTCTGGGCAGTTTGGTCTGTGTTTATGCAGCACACAGGAAAATGGGCTCATGTCCATGCGGGGAATTTCTAGGTTCTATAAATAATGATAAGAGAGTGATGGTAAATTACAGCATAAGGAAAAGTGATACATGCAAAACCGCCTAGGTAGCAGGAGAAGCAGTCTGCAAGAAAGGGGGAATTCACAAACCATCCCTCGGTGCCCCAGCTTGTGTCTGTGTCTAGGACATTTCAGTTCCTTTCCAAGCTCTTCCAGAAGGCTGACATTTAAGCCTGGAAAGCGAGTCTTCCATGGGACAAATACAAGTATGATAAATGGGAATGAACCGCATCTACTGTGTCTGTGGAAAACAGCCGGAACGGTCAGTGGGACAGCACGGACTACGGAGGCTGCTGTAATCACAGGTAGAAGGCAGTGGTTAGGAACAGAGGTGCAAATGGTGCCTGATCTTCTGGCTCTCGTCAGTTTAAGGTATTGATGATGTTATCACCAAGGAGATTAATACAGGCTGACTTGAGCACAGGCTGCTATCGTCAGTGATAAAAAATATCTCTGTTTTACACTGCAGTCATAAAAATCAATGGTAGGTAGGTTTTCAGCTCTGATCCTGTCCAACGACGACATATGCATGCATGTGTGTGATCCTCCTGGTTTCCGGCAGGAAGAAGCTATTAGAAGTATTTCTTCTTCTCAAGCTGCTAGGGACCGCGCCAGCTCACATGTGCGGAGCAGACACGCAGCTCAGCTGTGCTCTGCATGGGCAGCTGGTGAAGTTTCTGCCCCATTATTAATGGGCCCTGCAGAGAGCACCTGATGCTTCTGGTATTTCAAAGTCCACTGAATCAGCTCAGCGGCCAAAATGAAACCACTGTGTTTATCGGGGCATAACAGCTATAGCCGTGATTAACGCTCCTGCTGCCTTGTGTGAACAAACAGATGTCATTAGCTAGCTAAGGGCAAAGCTACGCGTTCTTCACCTCTGCTTTACAGCAATGTAAAAATCAGTGTTCGTTTGAAGCTCAGTGTTTCCCCAGGGAAAAAAACCAGTTTCTACTGCAACAGCCTGATGATTAATGATGAATATTTAAGGGGACTGAAACATGAGACTATCAAACAATCCACTGATGGTCTGGATTCTGAAGAGGTTGATGAAACGAATCGACTAATCTCCTTGGACATTGTGCTTTACTGAACAGGTCTTTAACGTCTGAAATGCTTGTGCACATGCATCTGGCACATGTAGGTATGCCAGAACCTCACTCAAACGTAGCTGCTATTTATAACTCTTCAGCAAACGTGTCCAAGCCCCAAGGAAGCTGAAGTCCAGTAAAAAGGCACAGTTAGGGTGACAAACTGGCTTTGGCAGTGAGTGTGGCTTAAAGGGCTCTCTCTTTCCTCCTTCATTCCCTCCCCAGCTCCCCTGCAAGTCACAAGGCTTCAGTTCTGCGCACAGGGATTGTTGCGGCTGTGTTGGGTCAGTAAATCTGTCCAGGAGGACTGGGTTTCACAGCAAGACAATCGATGGCAGCACAAACTCCAGCTTTCTCCCTCTCTGTTACAGGCTACTGCAGAGCAAAGGAAGTCTGATTTATTAGAAGCTGCTCAAGAATATAAATACACCCATGGGAAGATTTTAAGCCTTTACTAACACTGAGAATCCCGGCATTTCTACAGCCATTCTCAGAGCATTTCAGTTCCTATTTATGCCCTGAAAATGATCCCATTTTCTAAAGGGTCCATCAGCCCACACACCAGAGTCAAACCAAGTAGATCCACTTCCACAGGTCTAGACCAACCAACTAAACCTTACCCATAACATCCTTTGAAAGCCTCCCCAGCATCTAACCCAGTCAGACACCAGGATGAAGGAAAATAAACTAAGCAGCACTATGCTTGACAATGAGATGAGGAGCAGTGGTGGTGGTGGTCCCCAGCCATCACCACAGCAGCTCCCAGCCCTGGCCAACAGAGCATGAGGCAGTTTGTGTTCGGTTTCTCCCTGTCATTACGGTTGGGAAAGGTGCCTGATAGACTGGCTCCAGCTGGATGTGTTTGGACTTTGACCTCTCTGCTTAGATTTCCAACAAGATGGCTAATAAATGCGGATGAGTTTTATGACCAGGCCACTAGACTTTGCAGGGATATCTCGGTCAGGGCTGGGTTTAAGCCTACAGTTAAATTGTGTCCTCTCATGAACTTCTCAGTCCACTTGATTTTCAAAAGCTACACGTTTAGCAATAGCCTCTTTAACCCAGCGTGTATACAGAAATACCTAAGGCTGTTCTGGCACTCACCACGCTGAATACTAGTTCAGGATTTGCTATGCCTTTAGCACCCACAAGTACCACTCCTGTCCTGTTGAGCCCTGAATTGTTCAAGATAGGCTTAATTGTTCTCAGCTTGTCCAGTGGTTTCAGCAAGGCAAAGCAAATACTTGCGTTTTGTTGGATTATTTTCCTACCATTTCAGCTCCCTGGACCCACCACGGGGTCTGACGACACCAAAAATCAGCGCAGGGGAGAGAGCAGGAAGGCACGTGTGGAAAAGGGCAGGGTTAGAGCAGCTTAAACCGTCGTGGAGCAGCAGAAACACATTTGAAACTAACACAAAGTGGCACTAACCCACAAGACTCTCAAACCAGCTCAGAAGCCTTAAAACGTGAAAGCTGGATGATGGGTGCCATTACACTGGCTCACTGAAAGCAGAGCTCTAATCAGAACCAACTGCCCCGAAAACACATTCCTAACGAAATAAAACTGAAGCCATCCTTTTAGTTATGCCCAGCTATAAGAGTTTATAGGATTTCTGATGCAACCACCATTGCTCTATTGGGAACACACTCCACAGATATATGACACTGAAAAAGCACTCTGCTTTCTGGATGCCTTGCCTCAGACTGGCAGCAAAGATGTGCTGGGATGACGGTGCTATCCTCATAGTTACTTCTCTCACAAGTGGATCTTGCAATCTATAGAGAAGGAAATGTGAGAAATACATTAACACAAAATGAAACCCAGATCTTCTGTTAGCTTAGTACTGCTAAAGCCAGTAATATCAACGTTATAAACTTCATCCCCAAACAAGCAGGGATTCAGTTAGACCAGCTGATGCTAACTTGTCTGCCCAGCTCCCTCTGGAGGCTGCCGCTCACTGTAGCTTTTTAACGTACCCTGTAAAAAGGTCAACTCGCCCAGTAAGGACTTTGATTGTAATGATGCTTTCATGGGCAAAGGCTTCAGCCTAAACGCAGCCAATACGGGGTTTAAGTGGCCAGCTGTAGATCTTTGTCTTTGGTTTCTAATCAGAAGGAAGCCCCCCTCCCAGTCTGCAGCTGCAACAGATAAAAGGGATCAGGCTCAGGAGCTCTTTTAACTTGAACGTTTTAGGGGAGGCACTGTTTTGGCTGTGGCCCTAAAGAGCATGGCAGGTACCTGGAGAATTTGTGTGTGCCTCTACTGCTGCTTTCCCTGGCTTTCTTTTGGCATCCGGGGCTCTCCTCGCTCCAGGGCACGCGTAGCCTCTGAGGACACCAGCAGCGAGCTCAATCCATTGCCGGGGCTGCCCAAAGGTGTGAGACGTGGCTATGCCCTCCTGCCTCCCCTCCTCAAGGTGCTGTCGGACCGGGAACAGCAGGTCTGGGAAAGCGAGGCCCCCAGGCTGCAGCCGGACTCCAGAGCCCTCCGGTACATGAAGAGGCTCTATAAAATGTCTGCTACCAAGGAGGGCATCCCAAAGGCTAACAAAAGCCACCTCTATAACACTGTCCGCCTTTTCACTCCGTGCTCTGAATGCAAGCAGCGCCCCAGGGACCTGATGAAAGGTAGGTGTGCAGGGACAGGAGCTGATGAGGTTTAAATGGGGGGTTCTCTGTGTTCTGTGCTTGCAGCGTAATGTAAAATGTCTTATTTTTAGAGCTGTTGATATTTTAATCCTGGGGGCTCTTCTCTTAAGCTGCAGGAGCTCCCCATAACCTGCTTCTTGCTGAATGGCATTAGACAGACAGTGGGCAACGCCACACCACTGGTGCTATGTTCCAGGTGATACCGATGTTTCAGGCTGACTCCTCTTGCTTTGAGTCAGAGCAAACTACAATCAGTTCTAATTAAAGTGAGCCAAGTAGGAAAGATGGTTAGGCACAATGGGCACCATGTTTCCTTCTGCTGCCCATCTCAGTTTTGGGTTACTCAAGGCCATAAAAACAGAGCACTGTAACCAAGTGCCAGAATCTCACTGCAAGATGACTTTTCTCCTTGCCTTGTATGTTTGCTGGGGAAGCATCTGCTGCTGAATCATTTCTGTTTCTCCATTCCATGCCAGTATCTGTGTCCAGGTGGATATTAAGACTCACTAACTCCCCAAGATTGCTGTTTCCCTTCTCAGGAGACATTCACCTCGTGGATTTACTCTTCAACCTGGATCGTGTCACTGGTCTCGAACACTTGCTCAAGTCTGTCCTGCTCTACTCCTTTGACACCTCCGTTCCTATCTCCTCTTCAGTTAAGTGCATGTGCCATTTGTTTGTCAAGGAGCATGATTTTGCTGGCCAAGTCTGTCCCAGCGTTTCACAGGCTGTAGCTTTCAGCCTGCACTTCGAAGTCAGAAAACGCAAGTGGGTTGAGATTGACGTGACTTCTTTCCTCCAGCCCCTGATCGCTACTAACAGGAGGAATATTCACATGGCTGTGAACTTCACTTGTCTGATGGGTGATCCGCAACAGAGCACGAACCTGGAAATGCCTGTTAACGTGGCGCTGGTTCCCCCTTCTCTTCTTCTTTACCTGAATGATACCAGTGAGCAAGCTTACCACAGGTGGAACTCACTCAGGCACAGAAGGAAAATCCCAGTGCGGCCCAGGCAAAGGAACGGTCTGCTTGTTGATCCTTCGGGTGACAAGGGAAAAGAGACTTCACAGGGCCAAAGGGCCTCTCGCCGGCGGAGAGACGGGAATGGGAGAGACACGCCAGCAACTTCGCCCTCTGATCTGAGCGAGTACTTCAAACAGTTCCTGTTCCCTCAAAACGAGTGTGAGCTTCACAACTTCCGCCTCAGCTTTAGCCAACTCAAATGGGACAAATGGATCATAGCACCACACAGGTACAGCCCCCAGTACTGCAAAGGTGACTGCCCAAGGGTGGTCGGGCACCGTTACGGCTCTCCCGTGCACACCATGGTACAGAACATCATCTATGAGAAACTGGACCCGTCTGTCCCGAAGCCCTCCTGTGTTCCTGCCGAATACAGCCCACTGAGCGTCCTAACCATAGAGCCCGACGGCTCCATCGTCTACAAAGAGTATGAAGACATGATAGCCACCAAGTGCACTTGTCGGTAGTGGGTGAACCTCGATGGGTTTTACTTGGGTTTTGGGTGTTTTGGCATTCTCAGAGTAGTTGCAGCTGTAATTAAGTGAATAGCGTTTGGGTAGTTCTAATAGCTCTACAGAATCCCTTAGGATTGAGTATGCAGTCAGTAGAAGGTATTTTCAACAGAGCACTTATTTTTGTAGCCACTCAGTCTTTCTGGAATGTGAACTGAAATGTAAGTAATACCTTTTATTGGAATAATTTTGCATTTAAAACGGGGAAAAGATTTCAACTACCAGATGTCTGTTGTAAGCTGTTTTCTTACAGATTCAAAAAGAGAAATAAATGCCTACCCTGCATACCACTTACATTCAATGCCTTTGAACTCTCATTTGCATTTGAACCCTCCCCACTGAGGGGATTCATAGAATCCACAGAATCCCAGGTTGGAAGGAACCTTAAGGCCCATCTGGTCCAACCTTTCCAGGGAAACGTGACTTAGACCAAATGTCCTGGCACCCTGTCCAGCTGGATCTTAACAATGTTCAGTGTTGGGGAATCCACCCCTTCCCTAAGTCGGAAGGGGGCGATCCAAGGGGTGATCATTTCAATGGCAGCTTGTTCTCACTGTGATGAAGTTTCCTCTTGTGTCCAGTTAGGACCTCTCCAAGAGTAACTTGTGCCCATCCTTTCCCAGATTCCTTGTAAAAACGGGGTCTCCCTCTGCTCTGTAATCACCCTTTAAATACTGGAACATAGCATCCCAGCCTGGTTTGGGTTGGAAAGGATCTTAAAGCTCATCTGGGCCTCCCCTCTGGCAGGTTAAAGCCATTCCCCTTGGCTTGTCCAAAGGCCCTCTCCAGGCTTCCTGCAGCCTCTTTAGGCACTGGAGCTGCTCTAAGGTCTCCCCTTAAGGAGCCTTCTCCAGGCTGCACACTCCCAGCCTTTAGATCATTCTTGTGGCCCTTCTCTGACCCGCTCCAGCCCGTCCCCAGCCTTCCTGTAGAGCAGGGACCAAAGCTGCCATGCTATTCCCCGCTCCGAGCAGACCGGGATAACGGCTCCTGTATGTGCGCTGGTGATGCCCCCCCTGCGGTACCCCAGCACGGCGCAGGCACCGCCACGCCGCGAGGGACCGACGGGAGAAGCATCCCCCGCCCCGGAAAGGGAAGCAGCATCCCCGCTTCCTCTTCCTCTGCGGCGGCGGAGCGGTGCCTCGGGGCGGCGGGGGAAGGTGACCCGGCGGTGCCATGGGGCTTCACTTCGGGAACCTGGCGCGGGTCCGCCACATCATCACCTACAGCCTGTCGCCGTTCGAGCAGCGCGCCTTCCCCAACGTCTTCTCGCACGGGGTGCCCAACATGTTGCGCCGGTTCAGCTCCCAGGTCTTCAAGGTGGTGCCCCGTGAGTACAGCGGCACCGGGGCCCTCCTTCAGTTATCCTTCCCCCCCCCCCAGCATCGGCGCTTTGGGGACGGGGCAGGCTCTGCGTGGCAGCAGCCTGGTGTAGTCACCGAAGGGCCGTGCTTATGGCAGCGCGGGTTGTGAGTGCCCCCCTTTCCTTCCCTTTGCAGCCTTCGCGGCAGCCTATCTCCTGTATTCCTGGGGAACCCAAGAGTTTGAGAGGCTGAAGAGGAAGAACCCCGCTGACTACGAAAACGACCAGTGATTCAGTGCGCACGGATGGCCTTCTCTCGCTGGGTTATCACTTTGGTGGTGTTAAGCTTCTCCACATGACCAGAAGGGCGTTAAGGAGGAGATAGGTCTTGTCTAATAAACTTTGCCCTGTGACTTTGCGTGAAATCTTGTGTGTCTTGGGATGCTTAAGGTGAGCAGCATCAAATCTGTGTCTGGTTTGCTCTGTCCAGGGAGATAATCAATCTGGCTGAAGTTCTGTATGCTCAGATGCTTTTATCTCAGAGCATGTCCAGCCTGTTTCTTTGCAGCATTTCTCAGTATAACTAACACAGCAAGGGGTGCCTTCAGCTGGAGATGGCTTGAAATAACACCTCCTACCTCCCTGCTGTTTGTCTTTCCATCCCTGGCTGCTGCTTCATCCCTTAGCCTTTAGATGAGTGAAAGGCAAACAGCCCGTAACTTGGTGCTGCCCTGCGCTGTGTGAGCTGGCTGTGGTCAGGGCTGAGCATGGACCTCGACCCCTGTGCAGGGGCTTGTTCTTCACCAGGAGCCCCATGCGGGGACAGCGGGTACAAGCTGCACCCCCAGCGGGTACCCAGGGCACGGGGAGCGGTTTCATCACGATGCAAGAAAGGGATTTTTCCTGCAGGAGACCAGGCGGTCACAGGAGCAGCCTCCCCAGGGCTGTCCTCAGCTGGGGGGTTTATGGATGGGACAGGACGTGGTGCCAGATGGCCTCAGCCGGGCCCCTTCCCATGGGAGACTGGACCAGACAATATTTCAAGGCCCTTTCCAAGCTGGGCTGTTCTGTGGCTGAAATTACCTGGTTATATTCATTGATTAACCGTAGTTCTGCTATTGATTACTATTAACAGAATCATAGAAACAAGGCCGGTTAGTACCTGAGGATGATTTAAGAACAACTGCTTGTAGTAAAGTGACTGAAGTATGGGACAAAGAAACTCACCCTGTGGCTTTAAGTGAACAAGCTTCACTGTTCGCAGTCCAAACACCTGACTGGTTCCCTTATCTTACTTTTCCCTTTCAGCTGACTGTCTCAGGCTCCTGCGCCACACAAAGCAATACGTTTATCTCCCTGTTGTGCTGTTCCTGCGGCTGGTACCGAGAATTTATCTTATCCAGTGTGGGAGTGACGTTTCTCTGGGTTCATTTCTTGGTGTGCTCAGTCCTGGGCTATCTGGAAGACAAGGATGCTCAGGCTCTTCCTGCAGGAAGATGGGGATTATGCAGTTTTTATAGCTGAATGCTTTATTCTTTTGGGGCTCTTAAGCGCACGGGACTAAGCTTAGTGTTAGGGCTGTTCCTCCTGCTCCTGTTTTTACTCCAAGCGCAGTGTGATGTTGGCATAAACGGGAGTAATACAAGTCCTAGAATGGTTGGGGTTGGAATGGACCTTCAACACCATCTAGTTCCGATGCCCCTGCATCCTGCTTATCTGCCACCCCCAGCAGTTGATGGGTAGCTGCAGGGGTGGCACGTGTGAGCTTTTCTGTCGGTAGCTTCCATAAACCCTCATTTTTCACCACATTGCACCTCAGCGGCTGCTGAAGGGCAGCAGCTCCGCTCCATCTCTGTCCCTGTCCACAGACGGCTGAACCGTGTCCAAACCAGCTGCTAGGCAAGTGCAAACACTGCAGCACGTTCCCAGCACCATCCCCTTAGCTGCAGTGTCAGCAGCGAGCAGGCTGCAGGCTGGGCCTCCTCACCCTTTGCTCCTGTCGCAACCGTGCCCAAACGCTGTCCTCTGTCCCTGCAGAGCCGTCCCCCGGTGCCGGTGTCCCCGTGCTCGCCGCAGGGGCTGGCCTGCCTGGCAGGGAGCCCGAGACGTGGCATTCGGGACAGCAGCCAGTGGGAAGGTCAGGGCTGAACAGGGTGTCTGGACATTTTGCTGTCATTTATTTCTGACCTCCCTTTGGTAAATATTAGAAGTGGCAACAGAGCAAGCGTGTGGCCGTTCCTGTTAGAACCTGTGGCTTTTTGCTGACAACCTGTGCTTGTCCATGTGGAAACACTTGGCTCAGTTTTCATCTTTCTTCCCCAGTTTCTTGCCCAGAGCGCACAGACTGCTGCCTGAGAGGGACATGCTGATGCTGTCGGTAACCCAGGACACACAAGGATTTTGATTTATTGGCACAGAGTACTGGTCTTACCTAGCCAAGAAAGCTGAGAAATGATGACATACAGAGGGCCTCGCTGTCAGAGTTGAAGCAGCTGTCACCTCAGATCCTGTGCTCCATGGATGAAGGCTCTTGCTGCTGCCTCTTGTCCTGTCTCTGTTCTATGCTAGTGCCAGGTGGAAACAGCAGGAATTAGAATGAATTCTCTTATATCAGTTGTAGACAGTAAGCTGGGAAGGGTTTTTATTTAATCCCAGTGAAGTTTGGGCTAAGGGGCAATCATCTGTAGACAGGAACCTGACAACATGGCATTACCTTAATCTAACCTGCTTTCCACGCTGGCACTTCTGCCCCCATGTTAAGCAATCACTGAAAATGGCAGCCTCTTATATACAGATTTGTATTTGCCATTCAGCAAAAGCAGACTTCACTGTTTTATGCAGTATCGTGACTTAGCTTAAAACACGGGGTGCTCCAAACCGCACAAACACCTGACACAAATAAGCTGCTGGCATTCTCTTCATGCTACCCTGCAACCTCAAACATCTTGTACCTGGCAGGTCGGGTGTAAGGGGGGAGCTGCGGGAGCCAGAGGCACAGCATCCGAGATGAGGAGCAGGAACCAGGGAGGTCCATGTACAGGGAGACACTGTACTCTTCTCACTCATACTCTTCTCACTCATACTCTTCTCCCACCTGTCCCAGTGCTCGTAAACTGAGGGGGTTGTTGAAGGCAAGAGGTAACACACAGCTGTTCTTCAGTGTTCTTTTCTCTGGGCTGTTGCAATCTCATTTCACAATGGGAAAAACTAACATTCCTCTTAATGACAAGCGGCTCACCCACATCAATGGGAGCGGAGGCACCCTTTGGGAGACTGATCGTGAGTTACACTCCAAGGTGCAGACTGTGGCAGTGACAGCCCATTGAAAGAAGCCACAGTCTTGCCACATGGAGCAACTCTGCTCCAGAAACCCTTGCAGCAATCTCTCCTTTTGGGATTCACCATTTAGAGGTTATCGTCTTCACCTGCACATCAGGATCCCTGGGAGAAGAGGTCTGTTATTTATCATCTACAACATACATTTTGCATTCCAACACCTATCTGACAAGTGTTCCTTCTGCTTTTTGAGTGCTGGGGCGGGCTGGGGGGGGGGGCAAGGCAGGTTAAGTAACTTCCTCATCATTCTTTCACGTACCAAGAATGAGAAGCAGAATCAAAAACATGATTCTCTGCTCCAAATAAGCTCACCAAGACAAAACTTCCCCCAGCTGACAAACTCAAAGCTGCACACACTGCAGCTCTCACAGAAGTTAAATAAGGTCATGGCTTTTGATCTTTACCCTAACACTTTGGGCCAGCCACCCTTTTTGCATTCGAATCCACCACAGGGTTCTGGTAATGCGCTAGGTAGGTTTTAAAGGAAGGAACAGTTGGCACAAATGGTAAGCTGAGCAGACAAAGTACAAGTGGAAGGAGGGTAAATCATTAGCCAGAGAGACAGGCCTTGAACCAGATCACTGCAGCAGATGCTAATTTAGTCATTCCCTCTCGCTCGGAATCGAACTTTGTTCCTGCAATGACTGACAGCTGATGCAACGATAAGAGAATGAAGTCTATAAAAATCTAGCTGAGGCTTGGGAAGTTCTATTTGGGGCTCTTCTACCTCCTCCGCCCGAGGCCGGTCCCGCGGTCCGAGTGACAGCCCACGCTGGGAAGATGCACTGTTGGAAAATGCTGGCGGTCGCCTTGCTCTGCTCACTGCTGCTCTGTCAGGTAAATAGAGACAAGGATTTACAGTGCTGATTCAAGCGCTCAGAGACTTACCAAAACCTGCTATGATTTGCATGAATAAGAATAGCCGGCAGAGGTTAGAGGTGACAGCAGAGCTCCTTCAGAGCATTCATGGTCACAAAAACCCTGCCTAGTGAATACTGCGTTCCTCTGAGATGTAACTTAGCAGTAGTTCTGCCTTTCCTCCCAAGGAGATTAAAAACCATTGTTGATTTTTATGCTTACTTCTGCGGGGGTAGGATACAAGCAATTACACTTCAACAGAGCGTGTTATGAGCTCAAAATGAGAAAGATTTCAAGGTCTTCGCTTAAGACTATTGAGCTCAGCAGCAGAACAACCAGCTGCTGCACGCTCTGACAGCCACCCCGACTCTCTTCCAGACACACTGTGCTTCCTTGAGCCAACCAGAGCCTCAGCTGGTGAGAGAGAGGAGGATGACACCCTTCTGGAGAGGCGTCTCGCTGAGACCTGTTGGAGCCTCGTGCAGGGACAACAGTGAATGCATTACAATGCTCTGCAGGTAACAGCCTCATTCCTGTTCAGGCTCAGTGTGACTCAGTATCATATGAGGTAGAGAAAGTTCCCACTTATTCTCCCTGAATGAGGTATGGAGTTAATTCTGTGCATTAAAAAAAAGATACCAGGAATAGGGATGGGGCAATAGATTCAGACCTCCTTTGTAAGCAACGCCAACAGAGCAGAGTCCAAGTGCCCCTGATGACAGCCCCTGGTCCTTTCATTGCCACCCCAGACAACCTGTCTTCTGAGAGAAGAGCACAGCTTTTGGGTAATCAGAGACCTTAAAATTAATCCTTCTTAAAGGCAGTTCTGTTCACTCTAAAGCATATTAATTAAAAGCAGTATCTTACCCTAAATGAATCACTTTAAGATGATTACTTATGCTCACAGTTTAAGGCAACTAAATATAAAAAGCCACTAGATGTGAGCAAATTGTCCAACTAGGTCTACTTAAATTGGTTAGTTACAATTACTGCCTGGTGACTGAAAGGTGATTTTGCATGGCCCCTCCTCTGCATATACCAGAAAGCAATTAGAGATGGGTAGAACAGAGCCAGTTTCTCCTCTACGTACAAGACAGGACAGCCGAATGCTACTCTGGGTGCATTTGCAATACATACTTGGTTCTACTGATTAACTGTAACAGCAGCTACTGGAAGATCTCAATGGAACAGGGTTTCAGCTGTGGGCAATTTCCACACCGCAGCCTGACCATACAGCTCTATGTAAGACACGTTGGAGCTGTAAGGTAAACCAGAGAACATAAAACGAATCAAGATGAACTGGATAAAGGGGGGAAGGCAACGTGCGCAGCCCGTGAGCAGAAGAGGAGCCCTGCTAAGGCCACGGCCAAGCTGGCAATGCCTGATGAGGTTTTCTTTTCCAGGAAGAACCGCTGCTTCCTGACAACAGCCGCCGAGTGACCCGTCCCCCTGAAGCCCACCCATCGCTGTTATCGCTAACAGTGAAGTATTTATTGACCCTTCAGAAGCGAGGACAGTGGAGCCAGCAATAAGTGTATTTAATGTTTCTGCCCCAGGAACTGACAAAGGACTTCAAAGAGCTTGAGAGCGTTTCCTACCCAGGGCCGTAGCTCTGCAGCACACCTCAGGATGGCTCTGGCCAAGCTCAATAAAAGGACCATGCATCCCCTGTTTGTTTGGGTTTTTTGTAATGGTTCATTACTGTTTTTTAAGGTGTGAATTAAAAACGTCTGTTCAGCAAAACTACCTCGGTTCTCCTTGTCTCCTGTGAGCAAAGTGTACAGGGAGTGCACAGCTGGCGTTTCAAGCGGGAGTGCTTAGCTCAAACTGGACTTTAGACACTTATCCTTCAAGCTGGCAAGTGCACAAAGCAGAGCACGCTTCTATCTCCTTTCCGTCTCAACAGCTGAACTCTTATCAGCAGCTCAGATAAAGGCCTGTTAGAAAGGGAGAGCAAACAAACTGATAATACTGATAGCATTTTAATATCCCAAATATATCCAGCGATAACTGGAAGGAAAAGTATTTACCTTTAATTACTTCTAATCAAATTTACTTTAATACATGTCCTAGCCTGACTTTTGCCACTGGAGTAGCTCCCGTTTTAAAATAAATGGATCGAAATCCAGTTTTGATCTGTCAGACGTTAACTCGCAGGGCTGAAAGAAACAAAACCACCTTTGATTAAGGCCAGTATCAACCAGTGCAGGACGCAAACACTGACTGCCGTTTCCCTTTTGCTATACGTAGAGCAGAGACCTTTGCTTAAGCACAGTACCAGGGAGGAGGAGAGCCACACACCAGACACGAGCGCAGTGGTTTTGAAGTTTAATACAGAAAATCTATTTGATATTTATTAAACTTAGTTTCTCCAGTTACAGTTTTGCATTGTACAAAGCATTTTAATGACACAGTAGTTAAAAAGATCTTTACAAATTGAAATGTGATACCCTTTTCTCCAAATATTTTAATTGCCATAAATTTGTTTAAAAATACACATTAAACGCATGTTTCAGACACTAAACTTTCTATAATCTCAATACCACAAAATACATAGAATATACTATACAGATGTGGAAAAAATCTAGTTAGTATATAATACTTTGCTCACCATTAACAGCTTTATTACGTGAAATGCACATACTGACTTAGAAATCCTAATTTTGAGCCCCGAAGTACCCTTTGAAATTTCAAATGTATTGCAACAAATAAAATCACAGTCTGTGTTTTCTTCTTTTAGGTTTTGGTTGAAGACAGATGCCTAAATACTCTGATAGAAAACAAAATGTAACACATGGACTCGTCATGTACAAAGCATAAAACAGAGACATCCCATTAGTTACTAACAGTACCTTTTCCGAGTGGTTAATAAGGGCTTCACTTATAAGTGACAGGTTCAAAGTGACCTTCCCCCACCCGCGAGCCCTCCCCCAAAAGAAAAACCCTTCTTCACCAAATAATAATTTCAAATAAGATAAAGGATTTGTTTTAATAAATATATAAGCACTTTATCCTCCATATACAAAATTTCTTAAAACAATTTTAAAAGGGGGGGGGGACCAGATACAAATGTCAGGAACTGTGCTTGCAAAAGTCATGCCTGGTCCTTAGAGTTGAGTCCTGGGGTGTGGGATGCCAGCGCAGCCCAGGGGGAACGCGGCACCAGCCATCGGGCTTGCATATAAAAACTGGAGACAGGAATGCCGCGTCCCAATCTGCCTGTATTGGCTCCATCAGCATGTGTGGAGTTACACCAGGAATGGGAACGCTTCCCTCAAGCTTCCAGATGGAATTAAACCAAGCGAAGCATTCACATTGGACATCCTGTGGGAAACTCCACACTGTGCCACCGCATCCACAACCCCTCCGAGCACCGGCCAGGAGCAGAGCTGAGGTTGCCCTCGGCCAGGGCAGAGCTGCTGCTCCACCGGGCTCCCACTGAGACCACAACATCCTGATGGCACAACCAGGCCTCACCTCCCACCCAGCACCGCTCACTTCCAAAAGCCATCCCTGGCGACATTCCAGGCCAGGCCAGATGTGGTTCTGGGCAACCTGATCTAGTGGAAGATGTCCCTGCTCATTGCAGGGGGGTTGGACTAGAAGACCCTTGAAGGTCCCTTCCAGCCCAAACTATCCTATGATTCTAAGAAACAGCACCCCGGCAGCGGAGCCCAGTTCCTTGCAAAGTAAGGGAACTGGACATAGATCGTGATTCCCCGATTGACTGAGTTTAACTTTCCTATTTAGGGGATTTGTCTCCTGGAACAGCTCTGGATTTGTCTGAGTTGGCTAGCAAAAGCTTTGGCTACTCTCACAGATGTCTAGCATTCGCTTTGTTGCTTGGAAACACAGGGTTTTCCATAACACTGATTCATCAGACAGAGAAACCGAAACCCCGACCACAGTATTTGTCAGAAATGTAAGAATTTGGAAGCTGCTGACTCCCCAGTGGGTAATTCAAACTGGACTTGCTCAGGCCCTTTCAATCCCTTAATATAAACACTGCAGTGACAGCAAATACCTGTTAGGTAAACTATTAAATACAGCAAAGGTAGTCTCTCTTCCTCCAGCAGCTTGCCACTTTGGCAAACCACCTCCTGATGTGCCTATGGCGTTAGTTTTACTTGCCCCAGGCAAGTGCTACATAATTCCTATGAAGTACTGACTCGGTGTGTTGGGGCCGTTCATAAATACAGTTGAGGGCATCTTTTTGTGATCACAGCAATCAAGCCTCAGCAATCTAAAGGAATATACATTGCACTCCTGTATAATATGCAATATTTATCACCAATAAGATGGTGATTCAGCACTCAATAAATAATATATCAATATAGTCAGTTGCACCATAATCTAAAAACAAGTATAACATATACTTTGGACAGACTGAGTTCATATATATATACATATATATTAAAAGACACATACAATACAAATTGCATACTGCCATCGAAAGCCAAGAAGAGCCACCCAGATGCTCTGCTTTATGGCTAATAGTTTTAAATCAAAAGAAAAGTCTAGGGCTGTTTCTCTCTGGTGTCCTGAATATTCATTTAGACTTATTGATGGTCGCACCTTATCACCCAGGACCCTGAAGTCTGAGAGCGGGTTCAGACAGCACTGATAGCTGAGCAAGCCTAGTCTGAGTAAGCCATTATTAAGATTCACCAACTAGGACCACAGTCAGCGAGGGAATTAAAATCACAGCATTGATATGTATTTAACAGACAAGTGTCTGGGGGATCATCTGGGAAGGCAGGAGTTCAGGATTCCCTCGTTTGTCACTAGTGCGACGCGTATTGGTACCCCAGTGACGTGTGTCACTGCTATGGAAGAACAGGGTGAGACCCATCGCCTGCACTAGGACAGAGGGATGGAAGCCTATTGAGCACTTAGCTACAGAATCTGACAGAGTACATCACTTTCCTCCCGGAAACAACAGTACATCCCAAAGTAAGGTGTGCTTTTGGAATGGGGAAGTTTATCCGTTTGAACTAGCCACAGATGCATAAGGCATTTCTTTTCAATTCATGAGGCCACCAATATCTCCCGTATGGCAGGCGGCCTGGGACAGTGCTCCTGGGATATTCCACCCTGAAAACCCACTGTCCAGGTGGGACACTTTCAACCAGTCAGGTCCACATTTTGACATGATGTACAGGGGCTGGTCTCTTCTCCCAAGTAACAAGTGACAGAACACAAGGAAACAGCCTCAAGCTGCACCAGGGGAGGTTTAGACTGGATATTAGGAACAATTCCTTCCCCAAAGGGTGGTCAGGCATTGAAACAGGCTGCCCAGGGCAGTGCTGGAGTCACTGTACCTGGAAATGTCCACAAACCATGCAGACAAGGCTCTTAGTTACACGGTTTAGTGGTGGCCTTGGCAGTGCTGGGGAACAGTTGGACTTGATGGTCTTAAAGGTCTTTTCCAACCTGGTTGATTCCTATGATAACATCTTGTGGTTGTTCAAAGACCATAAAGATCCACCGATCTAGGAATAAGCGATACATTTTTAAGAGACCAATTGAACGTGACACCAAAAGGTATTTGTGGGACTCTAGTTAAGGAAAAGAAAAATAATTCCCAGAGATGAGCCCATTCCCGCTACCAGGAATGGTACCTGTGCACAACGGAGCAAGCCAGAACGCAGCCATGCCGGCTAGTGCAGCACTACACAAAAAAGAAACGATGACTGCAACTTCTATGAAGGTATCTTTTATATAGCGTCAAAAGTGTGCTAGGCACTTTAGAGTGTGAAAGGAAAAGGAGTTGACAGTGTCCCATTAGCCAAGATGTGGAGTCTGAGGGTACAGATTCTGTCTCAAACAGCAAACGCTAACAGAAACGTGACCTTGCACAGTGATTCAAGGAAAAGGATGTTCCAACAGACCTGAAGAGGAAATTCAGCTGTCATGGGAAGAGTCACGGGTCTGTTGCCCATGTATCCATCCATTCGCACGTAGCAAAGCTTTTCTGGAAGTACAAAACACGCTGGAACGCAAAGGAAGCTCTACGAATATGCAGCTACCTTTAGTAGGTTACTAATTGCAAAACTTCTAAACTCTTAAAGCCCATAGGACATACTGCAGTACTGAGAGCGTAGAATTCTATTCCTTCTCGCGAGGTTGCCGTGAGTTTGGCACTTAACTACAACTACACACAAAATTTAGTGCAATCATTTTCCTGAACATGCACGTTCATATCTGGTATGGAAGAAAAGGTGAAGTGGGAGAGAAAACAAAGCAGCATTCCACAATCTCACTCCAAAGGATTCAGAGTTGGACTCTTCAGAAGGAGACCACCGCAATGAGAAGTCAGTTTGTGTGACGGACACTAGGACTTTTAGAAAGGAAATGGAATTTTACCAGAGTACTGCAGAAGACCACTGCATACAGTATATACCTGGTCCTGCTGTAAAACATCTTGTAAACAGTTCATAAAATCTTCATCTAAAAGTAAGGCATAAGGCACACCAGACATGGTAGGGGCACTAAGCGATACTGAAAGCAGTAGCAGTTTAAACCTTTAACTCAGACAAGCACCTCACGTGGAAAGGTACTTTGGTTTTCACTTTTTGAGAGCAGGCAACTGCAACTCCATCAACCACTTCTGTTGCACCAAGTCGCTCCCTCGCAAGTGAGTATTATGCTCCATCAAACATTAACAGGACCTTCATCAACACGGGGTAAATACAAGTTTTAAATCCATTCTGCATCACAACAGTCACTCTCCCTGTAATAGCAGGTGTGCTCCCACCCCACGACGGCTCTTGCACTGTCATCCTGTAGTGTCCAACACCTATCAGACCCTAAAAGGAAAAAATGGACCTCGGTTTCTAAAGATTCCTGGTTTCTCAGTCAATGGAAAAGATGCAAATGACAGTTCTGGTAGGAATCTAACTGCTGTTGGGTTTGTCCACCACAAAGTTCACCGACTCTGGAGGTGTCAGGAAACGACAAGCACGGAAACAAAAGGTATTTCAAATGAAGAGATGCAAAAAAGCACAAGATTGTCCTTTTCAGAAACCTTTCCTGTCTGCATCGCACCCGCCGGGCTGAAGCTCATTCCTACACCATTTCTTTGATCTCACATTGAACGCAAATCACTGTAATGTTTTGTGATTGTTATAGTGTTAATCCATGTTTGGAAACTGCCTGGAAAACCATCCAAGTCAGATCCAGCTAAATACTTTTCCATATAAATTTCTTTATAATTCATTTAAATGAAGTATCTT
This sequence comes from Lathamus discolor, assembly GCF_037157495.1. NCBI lineage: Eukaryota > Metazoa > Chordata > Aves > Psittaciformes > Psittacidae > Lathamus > Lathamus discolor. The sequence continues at coordinate 19,894,860 of NC_088893.1, forward strand.
AATACGTAGAAGAATATCTGGAACTTTTCTATTTAGTACAAATTCTGCAATAATAAATCTGTAGTTGTCATTTATTAGTTGACTCGTAGGCATTAGGCATGGAAAGTATGGTGTCCCTACACGTTAGAACCTAGCAACCCTACTTCCTTTACAGGCTCTACCACCACAAGACATTACAGAGTAACAAAGCTCACAAAGTACTTAAATAAAGTGTCTATGTTTAATTTCTGCTAAGTACTCGAAAGGGTAAATTTAGGGAATAACTAAGAACTGCCCCAAAACCGGGCTGTTCAAACTTAAAATTAAAAAAATTCAAATAAATAGGATTTAAATGGACTCTTCCTGTATTGTGACTGGAATTCCAGTGATCTGCCCACGACAGATCAGCAAAACTACTCCTTTCTATGTAGCAAATTATAAAATACTTAAATAACTTAAAACAGGAATACTGAAGCAGTCCAATAACCAAATGATTTGGGGTTAAAACACAAAACACAAATGAGGATGGGAGACGTGTGAAAGCATTCTTTGCTCTTAGTGTCAACTAAGCAATGTGTTATGGCAGTCTTCCTTATTGACATGACACAGTGTTGTGGAGATAAATCAGAGGCAGCGAGAAAAATGTGTTTGAGTTTCCATTCCTTCAGTTCCAAATATCACTTGGCATCCAGGCGCAACCAGTGTAATCCCTGACGGGTGTAACGCACTAGGTCTGTCATGATGCTCGAGTTAAAAACCAGAGGGCCCATAACTTTATCCAGTTCAGCAAAGAACTCTAAAAGAACAGAAACACAAGTTAAAGCTGTGCATGTACCTTTATATGGGAAATATTACATCCAACCTCCATCTTTAATGGCTGTAAACTGACACACAGCCAGCATGGGGTTTCACTGTAAACCAATGCACAACCTTCCACCTCACTTCTGCAGAGGACCTGGTTAAGCGTCCTGCACACCACTGACTGCAATGCTCCAGTTCAAAGCCCGTGAGCACGCTCTGGCACATCTGGTGTCCTCCGCCAGCTCTTACCTTTCTGTTCTTTAGACAGCTGTTCGGCTTGGTCCCATATTTCAGTGGCATAGAGGAAGTTGGATGTAACCTGGACGTAGCTGGCAGCCATTTGATGGATCCTCTGGGGGATCGTCACCGAGGACCCGCTTCCTGAAGGGTTGGCTGCCCCGGAAGAGTAATTTCCTGAATTCCCTGGAGACAGCTTTGGAGAGACTGGCGATGGCATACCCACGGGCTTGCTGCTTGTCCAAAGGAAGCATTCAATTGTAAAACACATATACACACATGTACTTTGAGCACATCATGCTGTAAGATGCCCTCTGAGAGCCCTCTTGCCACATCTAAAGCACTCCCACCTTGAACATCAAGAGGTCAGGATTCGCCCTACAACACATGAAGTGCATGAGCTGGGAACAACTGCCGAGGATCCTCCAATTCCCGTGTGTTAACTTCACAGCCAAAACCTAATTGCCAAACCTCATCATCTCCTCATCCAATCAAATATTAAATTCATTGTTTAAATAAATTGAACCCTAAAGAATAATAATGAAGACATTATAACTACATGGTAACTATTCAGCCATACAATAGTGACCTTCAGATAACAACGCAAATCTGAAATGCCCTCCCACAACTCACGGAGTAACGATCAACGGTCCAGCATTAGGCTTAAAAGAACAGAAGTAAATTGCTGTACTATGAAACAGGCAACTCTGAGAGTTCTTGTAACACTCTGGGCTTGCAGCATTAACAAAACCATTGTTTTGTAGGGAAAAAGCATTAAATACACCAACAAAAGTCACTGAGAGAAGTGACTTGTGTGTTAGTGACACACCGACCCTTAAGTCTTCCAAGCCTTTCTGCACGCAAACAACTGAATCAAAACCTACACCCTCAGAACCATCACCCAACACTTTAAAGAGTGAAAAGCCACTTCCTGAGCACCTCAGGCACAGAGCTTGTGTAGAAAACTAGCTATAGGTTGAGAAGCACAGGGAACAGCTTTGCCTACTCACCTTCCCATACCAGGTGACGGTGCTTGAGAATTATTATAGGAATTCTGTTTGGGGGAAAAAAAGAGATTTGTCACCTGATTCGTGTCCGTAGTTTCACCGGTCACACTTTATCTGCTTATTCAAGTGGCTATTTTTGGCCAAATTAGTTTTTGTTCTATTAAGCAATAACCACACTAACTAATGTCCCAGTGAATTAACATTTGGGTAAATATTCTCTTTTACTGATGACTAAGGCATAAATTAAGGGATTATTTTAGCAACACAAAGGCCACTAAATATACATGGGACTGGAGCAGTCCCCTGCTCAACCCGTTAGAGAACATCTTGCTTTTTTCAGCCCATTAATGGGAAGAAATCTGTTATTTCTGGCACTGAACAATTAAAGATGTCTCAAAAAAAATCTGAGAAGTCAGGCATGAGACAATCCCATTTCCTCTCATCTGGGAGCTACAGAGAAACCCAGTGACATGAGTCACCTATCCCCAAGTGCTCCTTTGGGAAAGCTCCTTACATTAAGGACTGAGTAACGCTACAGAAGCATCGTAACTGTTTTTCCTCATCTGCAACATCTTGATTTAAATAAGCACTTGGAGGACGTGCCTCTTCATCTCCTTTCCCTGAGTTCAGGTAAATTCATGGCAGGAGGCATAACAAAAATGCCAAACATCCCACTGCAAACACCACAATCGAAAGACCAATTTGGATTTGGTTTTCACAGTCTGAAAACCGGATTTAGGAATTCTAAGTGATGCAGAGCTTCAATGTGATTAGGGTTTAAGAACACACAATTACCTTCAGATGTTCAGTCAGAGTTTTAGAATATTTCAATGCACTTTCCTTCTTCAGCTTGAAAAGCCTTAGGTATAGCAGAGACTGGCACCGCAGACTGCCCAAAGACAGAAGAACACGACACAGTTCAAGTCAACTTTATCACAACCCAGTGAGTATCAAATAAATCTATATCAGTGAATATCAAAAATCTAATAGCTGTGTTTCTGACATGTTCTAAGCAGCTCCGACTGCCAGCTCTCTAAATTGCAACTCAACCAAGAATCCATGACCCCCTTCAAATTCCCAAGGACATAAACCCAGCTCTGTGCCTTAAGCTGAAACAGTAAATTTCAGTGATTTTACTGATATAATCAGTTTCCGGTGCTGAGCTTAGAAGACAACAGTCAGTTACTTCCCAAACAAAGGTTTCCTTTATTTCTTACTCCTTTCAGGCCATATAGAGTCTAATGCAACCCACCATGGTCTCCCTTTTCTGCCTGACTCCAACTGGTCCTGCTGAGGCCAATTCTTTACAGCCACTCCCAAGTTTGACTTATCACTGGCTGAGCACACAGGAAGGACCCTCATCCTTTCTGCAGTTACTCCTTAACAGCTCAAAGACTTGGCCTTCGTTGTCAACATCCCCTCAGCCCCAGCCTACAGTAATCACATACACAGCAGTAATCTTTGTGTACAGCCAAGTGGAAAACTCGTATTTGGTTCAAAACCACCTGAGAACTCAGTGTCGTACAGCATTTCATGTAGAGAAAACGCTTGATATCAATCCAGGCATTAAGGTCAGACGGTGTATTGTACTAAGTTCAGAAGACACGTACCAAAGCACTGCTAGCCTTTTATCTGCAGCCGTGGCATCCGGTGCCAAGTAATTCTTCAGCTTCATAGTGTATCTGCAAACAAAGACAGCAAGTAAGCAACAAAAACATGACAGTTATCATTTATCAATCACCAAACATTGGTGTTTTCATGAGTTTCTAGTTTTGCCTTCTCTTCACCAGTTCAGAAACTTCTCTCAGTCCCTAAACACAATGCCAGCTGGGCAGCAACTGCAATAGTTTTGCTTCTTGTGTTATGCCTTGTAGAGTGATTTCAAGAGCCTTAGCAGAAAACGTCTCAACCTTCATGAGAACACTTTAAGCCACAGTAACTGGAACGAACTGGGAAGTGATGCAGTAATACTGGAGAAAGAGATCTCAAAAGCTGGCACAACTTCAGTGCATCTAGCAGCTCTGGTTTCCAGCCATCTTTCCCACCCACTTGACTTTCGTATTTGCTTTGCAATGCTTACTTGATTAATTCCACAGTTTCTGAATACATAGGGAACGGGGACTTGGATTCCTGAGCATTTTTCTCCAATGCATTCCCACACTCAATGAACGACACTACAGCATCTAGGTAGTAGACAGCCTTCTCAAACCTGTCAGACTGAGCACATGGGAAAAGCTTTTAAGGACAAAACCCAGAGAGGAAGTACAAGAGAGCTGCAGTACAGCAGGGCAGCGAAATGGCAAGAGCAGGAAACAAACCCCAGTGTAACATGCAAACCCTGGGTGAGTATCGCAGATTCACTTACCAATGCATCAGCATTATGTTTTAGCTTCTTTGCTTCTTGCAAATAATGATCAGCTGAGTAAGTCCTGCAACAGAGGACACAAGGAATGAGCCCCGCAATAGAGGACACAAGGAATCAGCCGCAGCCATATCGCATTGCATTTTATGACTGCAGTTTCCTAATGTTGTCAAGTTTCCTATTTTCTCTGTTTAACTCAGGTTAGAGGAGCTACACTCTGATAACACAAGTGACCTGTATGGTTAGCTATAGTATTGTGAAAAATAGCTTAAAGTCAGTTCTCCAGTTTCAGGTAATTCAAAACAGTATTTCAAGCAAGTCAACAAATGTGACTTTGTTAAATTGATTGCATTTGACACTCAAGCAAACCAAACCCCTGACCAACAACAGGGGCAGGGAAGGAAAAACCACAAAACTTAAGGACAAATTCATCCAGTGCCTCCAGGACTGACATTACTGAGGCTGTGAAAGAGAAATTATGATAGTAGTACAGAATAGCTGCATTCAGGTGTTAACTGCTTTTGCTTAGCCACCCAAAGCAATCAAAGCTAAATGACTTCCACACCTAGATGAGCAGAAGACAATCATAAAAGTGTAATTATACATTTCAATATAATAGCGTATTACCTAGGAGATGACTCGAGTTTGAAATCAATTCTCCCATCCACACTATCTTACTTGTTAAAGAATGAAAGATATTTGAAATCAATGTTTTTAACAGTCCACTTACAGGAAACTGAGGGAATTAAAAAGCAACAGTTAACACTAAATATATTCTATACCTACAAAATCAGCTGCAATAGTTCTAGGCCCAAGAAATCCTAAAATGTCTCAGTCAAAACAATAAGGTTCTACCATGTCACCATTCCAAAGCACAATGACCATTCCTCGGAAGGTGCTCTCGTTAGCTCTTCCTATACTTCAGTACACATTCGGAATTCATTTTTTAAACGAGTTTGATCTTATCTCAATTTCTCATCCCTGTTTTGTCTTGGAATAATTGAAAAACCCCCATAAACTCTTTTGCCCTAAATGACTGACAGTGTAGCGCAAATCACCAAAGTCACTTAACTCCTTTCTTTTTCTTTCTGTAAGGAACAGCTATGAGGAGAAAACCACTGAGCAGCAGAGAGGTAGCAGCAGTGTCCTGGTAAGGTGAAAAGGACACATCAGCATTTAAACCGAGAAGAGCCCTGAGCTATTTAAGTCTATTGCATGGTCCTCTAATGCTCGGCAGGAATGTGCAGGGCAGGCTACAGTTCCTCCTCAAGGACTGTGCTGTCTGCCAAGGCACTGGCCCGGGGAGCGGGCAGACAAGCACAGCACTGCAGGAACAACACAGAGCTCCCCAGGGTAGGAGTGTGCACCTAAGGTCTTTGTGAAGCAAGACAACAGCTCTTCTCCACAGGGAGCTGGCCACACTCCACGCCTCAGCCCCACAAAGGGAGAGGCACCTTCTGCTGTTCTTACCTATCATCAAAAACAAGTTTTGCTCTTCTTGACTTGGAGCTCTCTGCAGACTGAGCAGACACGGGAGGGCAGCTGGATGAATTGTTCAGAATCTTTTCCTGAAAGGAAAAATCGGTGCCAAGGAATAAATGTAAATACCAGTTACATCTTCTTTGCCTTCAAGAACAGCATCTGTTGTATACATTCCTCCCACGATTTCATACATTATATGCAATAAGGTCAGTTTTGCAGCTGGTTCAGCTGCCATTCACCCCACACAGCAACACAGCTTCCACGGGGCTTTCACCTACTGCTGGCACAGAGGCTGTAACCAAGCTCCTCAGTCTAACACACCAGGGGATCTCCGTTAGAAAGAAGAACACAGCCAAGGCTTTCTAGATAAACCCAGGCCAGGAAATCCCTGCCTGAATCTCCCATGTCTCTGTTTCCAAGTCCTGGTTTTCCACTCTAACAAAGAGCTGATGATTATTATTTATGATTTCTCCTTTCTATCAATGATACACTCAGCTGAACGTCTTTGCCTTGGAAAAAGAGTATTTCAGAAGAATAAGCACCATCATCAGGGAGAAAAGTAGCTATCTTCACAACACACTGCCCTTGTTCCTCTAAATTATGGCTCAACGTGACATTTCAGGCCAAAGACTGGACACTAGGAACATGCTATGAATCAGAAGTGAACCCATTTTTATTTGCTAAATGATACAAAACAGCTCCCCAACTTCAAACGTGTTGTCTGCTCTCTTGATTTACTGTGACCAAAGGCCATCTATATAGACGTATTTCATAACTTACACTTATCAGATTATTGCTTATCAGAAGGATCCTGGAGTTACAAGGCACCAGACTGGCACAGCAATGTGCTATCTGCCATTGTAATGTAGAAACAGCAATGAAACATGCAGTGCAATGCAGGAGGAGTACTTACTACTTGACTAAGCAGGCATGACTAAGCAGGCATGACTAAGCATACGTGAAGAATAAAATGATAAACATCTCATACATTAACTGCTGGCTTCAGGACATCTTCTATGCTCACAAACAAAGGGCAAAGCCTCAGCTTGTAAAGTAAAGGCACTATCTGCAGCTCCTGGAAGTGCCTTACGCAGCCACTGATGTGCACAGCCCTGCCAGGCTTCTCCGATCCCACCGCACTGCCACTGGCACTAACACAGCATCTCCCAGTTCAGATATTCAAGAGCTCCACCCTGATGACTAAGTTGCTTTCTGCCATCACTAATGTCTATTTGCTGCTTCACTTCTCCCCAAATCAGTTCTCTTTCCTGAGCATTGTTAGATTTTGCTTCTGAGCTTCCCATTGCAAATCCAGCTACTGAGGTTTAGCAGCTCCTTCGGCTGCTGGAGTTTCTGCAGCTCATCAGAGGCCCTGGGCCTTTGCTGCAGAGAGCTTGGAGGCAGCCACACCAGCACCTGCAGCACACGCTGGAATCACACAGAAAGGTGAAATCCTCCCAGCTAAACACTGTGCTCAAAACTGGTTATACAACAGAAACTGCGCATCACAGGTATTCAGCAATACGCTCTCTCAGATGGCTTCACAAGCTAAATTCTATCCAGTTCTACACATTTATATACTGGCCAACAAGCACATGAAATTTAGTGACCTAAAAGTATAATTTGCCTATAATATTTTTTAATTCCATCACATTGAAATATCTCCCTAACCTAAATCTCTTAAAATCATTTTCTGCACCATCTTTATTTGTAACCACGTTTTCTCCACTCCAACCACAGCCGGTGCTGCGTATTCCCAACCTGGAGTTAAAGTAATCTTTCTGTGGTCCCACAGTGTCATGAAATGAGAGCTACAGCTTCACACCCTAGCACTGAGAGTGGACTGAGCTCTTGCCCTCCTTAAAAACCAGGACAAGCTCTGTATCTGCTCCAATGAAACAAGAGTAACCTCGTTCTTCCATTTGCTATTGTGTAAACAGCTTTCTGGTGATATTTCTTACTAACAGATTCAACAATACAGAAGCAGCATCAGTAATCAGAAGATGATTAAACACATTTGGTAGGAATAAGCATTAGTATTCCACAATCTCTCCCAAATTGTCTTCTAATTTATAGACTTCCAAAGTACTCAAGCACTAGGGCACGACACAATACAGATCCAAAACCAACTGCATTTAACTTGAACTGCAGATTGTTGTTTAGATCACACTGAGCATATCAAACTGCAATGCAAAGCAAGAGGCAAGTACAGGAAAGCCCTTTACCTTGGTTTCTTTAGCACTGCTAGAACCCTTGCCCTCTGTTTTCTTCTGTTTGGAAGACGAGCTGCCTTTATTGCCACCACTGCCCTCCTTGCCAAGGTTGCTGCTGGACTTCAGAGATGAGGACTGACTGACCGTCCTCTTCCGGGAGCCATGCTCTTGCTTGGCATCTTTCTGCAGGACTGGGGCAGCAGGAGACGGCAGCAAATCCTTTTCTTTAATAGCACTTGGCTTTGAGGACCTAGACCAAAGGAACAAATTCAGCTTTGGGGTTTCTTTCCTTAAAAAAAAAAAAAAAAACCCAAAATGAAACCAATCAACCACCAAAAACACCCCCCACCCCCCAAAAAACAACCAACAAACAACCAACCCCTCTTCTTTATTATTTTGAATATAACTATTACTTAAAACTGATACATTTTTTTAAACAAAGCAGATTTTTATTGCTCAACCTGGCAAAGCAGATATGGAGGGAAAGAAAGAAACTAATCATCCCAGTGAGTAGGTTCCTATGAAGCCAGAGTGAACTCGCTTTCCCCATCTCATTTGTTCTGACCTGAACACACAGCAGACAAGTTCTAACCATAAAACCACACCCCTCCAATAGCTCTCCATAAAACATCCACCCTGAACACTTGGGATGTAAGGAATGGATGCCAGCGTTAGCGCCAGGCTGTCTGTTCCCGACTCATCATCTAACAGCTCAGGGAGAAGATGGTCCAGATAAATGTTCTCTGGAACCCAAGCATCTGAAAAGCTTTCTCATTGCAGCCTTTCAGTACACTCTTACTTGGCTGCTGAGGGCTAATGTTGGCTATTCCAGGCTTCCCATAATAATTGTTTCTACCGATTACCTTTGTAAGATCATAGAGTTTCATTTCGTTCTATGTCCTTCAGATAACTGTACTGGCAGTCAAACAAGTATCAGAAGTAACAGGTAAAAAAGCATGATCAAGCTAGAAATGCATCCACTTATTCTACATCCATTTCCTAACAAATAGTAAGACACTGTTTAATTCAGAATGGGCAAACAAGCTTTCTAGCATCTGATGTGTTGCAGCTTCTCACATTATTTGTAATTTGGCCATTACTCACTATACATAAACATTTTCCATGACACAATTACACCAGTTTTCAGCCACTTGATCTGAAACAGCAGCTTGAAAAGGCAGTGGAAAAAAACCTTTACTTTTTCCTGTGGAGTAACACTGACCAAGAAACACACAGAACAACAGCTAGTCCAAAAAGCATGGGAATTCACAGAAATAGCAAACAACTGAAGGAGGATTAAACAAGGTTATTGAGTTGTTGATTCTGTGTTACTTCGCTTTTGTGTAACTCACACTTTCCTTAGCTAATCTCTCAAGCAAACGTGAGGCTAAATCCAAGGATCTAAATCTCAAAGCCATCAGCTTCCCATACAATGCAGTGTGCTGGTTTTAGCTTGGAAAGTTACTTTTCTTCCTAGGTGCTTTGGATTTAATATGGGAATAACACTGATAACACACGGGTATTTCAGCTGTTGCTAAGTACTGTTTACACCAAGTCAAGGACTTTGCAGCTTCTCATGCCCCAGCAGTGAGGAGGCTGCAGGCACAAGAGGCCAGGAGGGGATCCAGCCGGGACAGGAGGCCAAAGGAACATCCCAGACCACATCACACCATGCCCAGTCTAGAAACCAGGGAGAATTGTTTGGGGAGACCCCAATCACTGCTCGGGTATGAGCTGGGCATCAGTCAGCGGGTGGTGAGCTCCTTCTTGTGCATCCCTTAAGTTGGTTGTTTTTCCTTGAGTTTTATTTCTCTTTCCTTTCTGGTTATCTCTCTTTTCATTACAATTATTAGTATTTTACTTTATTTCAATTAATAAACTTCCCAATTCTCCTCCCCATCCCACTGGGGGATTGCAATGAACCAGCAGCTGCCTGGTACTTAGCTGCCAACTGGGGTTAAACCACATTTAAGCCAGTTAAGTAATTTATTTGCAGTTTACACTTGCTAAATGGGGAATTATCAGAGCGGCGTAATTTAAAAGCACAGATTTTGCCAGATCAAAAAGCTGGGTTTTGCTGGAAATCTGCAGAAACAGCTGATTTCTAAAACAAAATAACCTCCAGCTGTGTATTTGAGTAAAACTGGGAAGCACTGATTCCATAAGACACCAACCCTTCACATGAGCGGTTACCTCGCTTCTGTTAAGTAAAACAATTGCCTATGGTCAATGTTTTTGGTTATGGAAAATTATTTCCACCAACTACTAGGAGAAACTCTGACTTTTGTCCGAAGGGTAAGAAACAATGAAATGTTATCAACTGCTTCGCAATGTGGAAACACGTGGTGGGAGGAAGCAAGGAGGAGAGGGGAGAAGACAGGCACCTGTCTCCTTGATCTCCCTGAGCCCTCAATGGTGAAAACACAGCCGAGATACTCACTCCCTGCTGCTGGAAGTCTTGTGTCCTGATGGAGCTTTTTCTTCCAGTTTTGTTTTCTTGCTTTCACTGGCTCTGTTCTCATCCTCGTTCTGAGTAAAGCAAACAAGAAATAGATCCTGGCAAAGGTCCACAGTTACAGCTTCACTGACAGTGGCAATGTTGCATATACTTAATTTAGCGGGTGTTTTGCAGTGTACAAGATAGGTACAGATGACAAGGATATGCCCTACAGTATCTACTCCATATCAAATATTAGACCAGACCCCAATACTGGCACATAACTGAAAACTAAGTCTGGATTCTGAATTCCCACCCTGCATAAAAGAATGAGCAGTCAAGCTGTTCAATTTAGTACAAGCATGTTATCACCATAAACTACTGGAAGTACCAACACAGTGAATAAAGGTCTCCCTGAAAACACACATCCCAGTAAGTGGCCAAGTTTTCTTTGGTTGCTCAGTAGGAAAACTGGTTTAACTGAAATTATCCCTCTCCTCTGGAGACTCAAATGACTCTCTGAATGGTATCACAGAACCATGGAATCATGGAATGTTAGGCTTGGAAGGGACCTTACAGCCCATCCAGCTCCAACCCCCTGTCACGGGCAGGGACCCCTTCCACTGGAGCAGCTTGCTCCAAGCCCCTGTGTCCAACCTGGCCTTGAGCACTGCCAGGGATGGGGCAGCCACAGCTTCTCTGGGCACCCTGTGCCAGCGCCTCAGCACCCTCACAGGAAAGAACACAACCATGTAATCCTTTGATTCCAGAAGTCAACAGTTTTACAACCACTGACAAATCCCTGTAAAAATGAAATTTTCAGGATGAAATCCCATTTCTGACCCCTCGAGCCAGGCTGCACAGCGCTGACTGCATGGAAACCAGGAATCTGTAAACATTTATCGGCTCACTGAGTCCCTCTGACAGGTCTGCTCTTTATACAGACTGCCTCTATTCTGAGGTTTCTAAAAGCAGTTTAAGATGACACTGCCAACTTCTTCTCACCATTCCCCCCCTCTCAAGAGTATCACTCCTATTCAGCTCCCCATCGATTCCTGTCCATTCACTGCTCCCAGGCATCTCTATTTATTTATAGGTGAAAAGATGAAATGCTTTTCTGCAAAATATTAAGTATCATTATGGAGAGATCCCTCTGCTCCCAGTAGAGCAGCACCCCCGAGATCACAGTTTCTGCTGTGGCCATGCTCCAGGCCCATTTCTGCCCCATCCCTTGTCCTGGAACTATGCAGCTGCATGATTCACTGGCTCACGGAGCTGATCCAGCTTTCACCTTTTTCTTGGCCAGGTGAATTTTCCATTGGATCAGCTGCCTGAGGTGGCCTGCAGTACAACAGGGGCTGTGCCAGATCAAGTGGAGGCATGAGAGGGCAAGATGCAGTGCTCACAGGTACAGAAGCTGTGCTACCTCCATGAGCTCCAGCTGCAAGTGCAACCTTCTCCCTTCCCCTTTCCACTCCAAAGGAAAAATCCCAACAGTCTCTACCACCACAGGGATGATCCATGTGTTCTACACAATACAAAACCATCCCCTAAACTGCTCAGTCACCGCACTGAGGTACAAACTGCATCGCTAGGCTATGTGTGTGTGACACCAGCAGTGATGCCCTAAGGGGCTGAGGCACAGGCAAATCTCTCTCTACAAAATCATCACCTGCTTGTGTTTCCTTTTGCCTTTTGTAGAACTCTTGTCAGACGGCTGCTTCTGGGATTCTCTCGTGTGCTTCTCTGGCACGGGTTTCTTTTCCACTTTGGGTGCGTCAGCATCCTTGTAAGGCTTCCCTGGTATTCTTGATAAGAGGCTCAGGTCAATCTTCACAATGAGTGGGTACCTTTCATCAGGATCACTGAGTGGTGAAAGAAGCTCTTTCTCTTCCATAGGAGAGAACATTCTTTGCCGAAAAAAGCTGTCATCCTCCTCCATGGAAGATTTAACAGGAGTCCTATTGCTCTCAGAATATTTGGGTGTTTGTGAGGAAGGAGGCAGGCTCTCGTTTTCATCTGAATCAGAGGATGAGGTATCTGTTTCTATGAATTCCCTGGATTTCTGGGCAGATTTGCTTGAAGCCTTGTATTTCTTTTTCTCTGTTGTAGGCCGAGGGGAAGATTTGGGCTCTTTCTTTATATTGGGTTTTCTGGAGCCTTTTGTGGCTGCCTTATGCCTGTTGGAAGGGATGTTTGTTGCCATGTCTACTGGGGTTTCACTTTCTATTTTAAGACCTCCTCTAGGCTCTTCAACAGATGTCTTTTCTGCTTTCTTGGGCTGCTTTTTACCTACAGTCCTCCTCTGTGTGGAGCTGTCACTCTGGGCAGGTGATTTCTGCCTGCCACGACTGCCCTCCGAGCCCTTCTGGGTGGGTTTGGAATCTCGCCCCGGTGTAGAGGAAATGGAATCCTTGGATCCACTTTGATCAGTGTATCCGCTCCCTGTGCCCTGATCCCGTCCCTCCTTTTTATAGCCTTGGGAAGATGGAATATTGCTGTCCACGGAAGAAGCTGGTGATACTTTGTGTGAATTGACTTTGTTCAACCAGTTATCCAGTTGCCACTTGTTCGTTGGTGGTGGCTCTGGCTAAAAAACAAGTAAAAACCCCAGTGTTAAATAAAGTATTTCACATTTCTCCCATCTTTTCCATGGCACAGCTGTAAGATGCTGCAGGCCAAGCAAGAGGTACACCAGAATAACAGAGATAAACAAGGAATGAGATAGAGGTTGATGAATACAGGTACAAATAACAGCTCTTCTTTTCCCTTCCTCTGGAGCAGCTGCTAGCAACAAGCAGTATTTGCTGCCATGGCTTTCCACACTAAGAGCCTGCAGCTTCATAGGGTGCTGTTACCATATCTGACTTGGGCTCCCCAACAGGTAATTGGTGGCAGAAAGCACCTCAAATTCAAACCTCAAATGTGTGCTTGTGTAGAGAATTGTTACTATATCCAACCACAGGTACTTCAGCAAAAGAACAGTTCATCTTGAAAATGATCCCATGATTTTAGTACTCTTTTCTGCTTTTAAAACTCCAGATTAATGCCCAGCCAAATCCATGTCGAACCCTACCTCGGGGGATGCGCTCTGAGATGGTTCATTAGCTTCACTGTCACTGGAACTGCTTTCACTTTCAGAGTCAGATCCTGAACTGCTTTCAGATCCACTATGGCTGCTCGAGTCATCCCGTGAATTATCTGCTCCTTCACTGTTATGCTGTGAAGGTTCAGAGTTACTGAAACCAAAAATGAGGGAAAATGAACAAACACCACCCAAGGCACAAACAGATCCCAGAATCCTTCCATTAGAAACAATAAAATGTAGTATTTTAATCAACATTTATGAGAAAATTTAACATAACTGAACACAGCTCACGCTGGAACAAACAGCAGTCTTTGTTTCCCCCCTTCCCAAAGTGGTTAGCATAGTTAGCAGCATCTATGCTATTTAATCTCCGATTCAATTCTAATTGCCTTTTGCTTTAACACAAGATGAAACACAGACATGAATCTCAGAAGTCAGGAGTGCTGACAGTGCTGAACATCACCACTCTGCTCTCCCTGCGCAATGCAGCAGGAATGCCTACCTTCCAGGTGTGCTCCTTGGCACTGTCTTATCGCAGTCCTGCAATCAAGAAAAGGAGCATGAAACTTCCAGAAGTTATTTAGGATTGTACATACAGTTCAGTTGCAAAGCATCAAATTTAGAGCCTTTACAGCATCTTAATTCAGTGCTTGCTGCAGTGTAAATTTGTCTGCATTTTCCTTATACAGAAAACCAGTTATTTTCTCCAAGTTTTCATCACAAATCTATCATCTGGGAGTCCCATACATTCTGACTGCGGTTCTAAGAGCTCCTATTTCCACCACTCACTACGTTTTCATCTTTTTGAATGAGATGGTTCAACATATTACAACATAGCCCCAAATGCCAGAGTTGCAGGAATTAACCAACTGAACGTACTATCTCAGGGTCTTCCACATGAAGAAAATCAAGTACTAGAGCCGGGAACAGGCAGCAAAAGAGCAGGAGAGGAGTGCAGCTCACTGCAGGGTAGCGCAGACCCTTCAGGGACTTTTCATTTAGCTAAATGCCATTTCTGGCAGAAGCTGCACCAAGGTAATATTGACAAAGAGGAGAAAAGAGACTTTTCAACAAAATGAAGGTGCTGCTATATACTCCTGGTTACAGATACAGCATCCCTTGTTATCCCAAACACAGTCGCAAGCTACTAATGCGCAGAGAAGTTTATACCATGTACTCTTTAGCTGGAGTGGCAGAGCGTGAAAGGTTCTACCTTTAAATGGTGGGCCACCCCATCTGTTTAAAGCACACCATTGCCATTTTATGTTAAGAGAAAGCCCATCTGGAATCAGTAAACCAAGCTTTTCTAAATCCAAGCATACTGTTTCCACAAAACAGGTAATTTTCCCCAAGTTTACATTTAGGAGGTTTGTCTAAAAACATTCCATATAGCTTTTAATCATAAACCTCCTGTTAAGCCGCCCAGTTTACTAGTGGAATATTGAACACTGCTCTATTTCAGAGCTCTGATTGAAGGAACATACCTGCTCTCCATCGCTGTCTTCGCTACTGCTAAGTTTTAAGTCATCTTTCAGCATACTAAGTAAAAGGGAGAAAGTGAGACAAGTTTTTCCATGTACTTTAATTACTTTCAAAGCATTCTTCTATATTTCAACATGCTATTGTTTATACTACAGAGCAGGCTGCGTGGGTGAAATCCACAAGACACCATTCTAGTATTTAACGTTCAAGAATGGCGAGTTTAGTCATTCTTTGGAGAAGAATAAGGATTCTGGTACTGAGATTCCTTAGTCCATTCTGTTCAATTCAGAAAGGAAATTTGACACAATTTACTGATGCAGAAGGAGTTAACTTACAGACAATGGCCAGGAACACTGTTTTAAATAGAATGAAGAAAGCCAACACTAGGGGCTGTTTCCTGTCTCATGGCAACATTGCAACTGTTGTAAGCCATAATTACTGTTATTCAAAGCCATCATTATTGATGGTAGTCATACATGCACACACTGTTTCACAACACAAAATAGGTGAACGCACTGAAAACACCAAGCAAGACTACAGAGCTTTTGTACTTATTGAAAACCCCTTTGATTACAGAAACGAAACATCTTACTCTGTCTGGTTCGATTCGCATCTGGAAAAAGAAAAGGAGAAAGGATTAGAAGTGTAACACATCCGAGTTTCACAGCCCAGCTGCTCTACTGGTGATCTGAAAAGAACACCAGCCCCTAGCATCTAAGTTCTGAAATGTTTCGCTGCTATCCCTCTACAAAAGATGCATTTCTCCCCTTTTTAAAGTTCTTTTGACAACCACCGAGGAGGTTTTATTGATTTAAAACTGGATTGTCACAGTTAACATCATCTCAGCTTTATAGAATCATAGAATAGTTCGGGTTGGAAAGGACCTCAAGATCATCCAGTTCCAACCCCTGCCATGGGAAGGGACGCCTCACACTAAACCATCCCACCCAAGGCTTCTTCCTGTGCATCCCAATCCGACACCAATTCTTGTTCTCACAGCCCCCAGCTTTGGGAATAGCACAGTTCCTTCTTGGTCTATACTTCTGTGACAGAAGCAAAGCCAAATGGCAAACTTGTATTTCCACCACTCATTGAGCTGGCTGGAGGTGAGCATCTTAAACAAACTGTATGTCTGCAATAACTGAGGGAGGTTCTTTTTGTTCTATTCCCTCCTCATAGGCTTTTTAATCTTGCTAACACCGTAACATGCGCACAGACAAGCAGAACTAGACTGCATCTGTGGCTACATCACAACAGATGCTAACTCAGTTTTCAGAATCTACACTTTCCTTAAACACACAACCAGCTGCTACACATTGATTTTCTTTGCCATATTTGTCTGGAAACAATGTTTTAACAGCTTGTATTGATTTCCAGGTGTGAGAAAGGTGCACTACAGCCATCTAGAATATTCCACCTGCCTTTTTAATTCCAGCTCATGACGGACAAAGTAAAACGTTGGGTCTGTGTGTAACTAATGGAAATGTCTGTCAGTTCAGACACTGAGCAGAACAAACTCAACTAGATCCCAAACATACTTTACTGTCTCCTCCAGTACAAACCAGTTCCCACCCTGTCTATACGTGCTGTCACCACAAGCTGCTTCCAGCTGACAGCTCTGCAATGCACATGTTTGGGAAGTCCTGTCCCATCCTGCCCATTCCTATATGCTGACACCATTGCGGTTCCCAAGCTGACTCCAAGGTCCACACTCTCGCACATTTATCCTGACAACTGACAAGAAGCCAGGGGAATGGGGAGGCAGCACAGGGTGTGTGTTACGCACTCCAGTGAGCAATACTTGGCCTAATGTCCCAGAAAATGGCTGCTTAACCATGATCCCCTTTTTGTGCCAGTCAAGCAGAAGTATGTGAAAGTGTCTGTGCAAGAGCTGACACATCCTAGTGAAAGAAACTGCTATTGTCCAAGTCTCTTAAGATCCAACTACTGTTTGTGAAAGATTTTCTCAGCAGCCACTTACGCTTTGGACTGATGACCGTTGGATGTTTTCGATGAAGGATTATAACGTTCTAGAAGAAGAAAAAGAAGAAAGGCAAAGTGAAAACTCAGCCAGCAAAACAAGGCGCTCCAAAGCTGCCAAGAGGATACAGACAGAGAGAAACCAGGAAGAGCTGAGTAGACAGGAGAAAGTAGTAACTAACTGACACAAGGTACAATCTCCAACAGACCAAAAGGAACAGAGAAGTGAGTGGATACAGAGACAAAACACTAAACACAGCAAATGTGAATCAAGAAACTCCAGAAAATGATTTAAATCATTGTTGTCTGAACCAATACACAATTTGTTATTTATGGTGTGAAAGCTGTTCTGTTTCTATCAAGATTCATTTGTTGCCTCTGACATGTAGGATACAGGATATAAATCAGCGTGTCCCTGTGCAGCTTGTTAGTAAATGACCAAGCTTCACATTCAGAAATCCAATCATAGAATCATAGAATGGTTTGGGTTGGAAAGGACCTCAAGATCATCCAGTTCCAACCCCCTGCCATGGACAGGGACACCTCACACTAAACCATCCCACCCAAGGCTTCATCCAACCTGGCCTTGAACACTGCCAGGGATGGAGCACTCACAACCTCCCTGGGCAACCCATTCCAGTGCCTCACCACCCTAACAGGAAAGAATTTCCTCCTTAGATCCAATCTAAACTTCCCCTGTTTCAGTTTGAACCCGTTACCCCTTGTCCTGTCACTGCAGTCCCTGATGAAGAGTCCCTCCCCAGCATCCCTATAGGCCCCCTTCAGGTACTGGAAGGCTGCTATGAGGTCTCCACGCAGCCTTCTCTTCTCCAGGCTGAACAGCCCCAACTTCCTCAGCCTGTCTTCATACGGGAGGTGCTCCAGCCCCTGAGCATCCTCGTGGCCTCCTCTGGACTTGTTCCAGCAGTTCCATGTCCTTTTTATGTTGAGGACACCAGAACTGCACACAATGCTCCAGGTGAGGTCTCACAAGAGCAGAGTAGAGGGGCAGGATCACCTCTTTCGACCTGCTGGTCACACTGCTTTTGATGCCAAGTCAGAAGTCAATTCTTAAAGCAGGAATACATTTGGATGTGATCTGCTTTTTGGGTTGGGGCTTTTTTCCTTCCCTTTTCTTTCGTTCTGGCAAATAGCTAAGGGTAGAACAGAAACCAGAACTGGGGCTGTCAAAAGCTTCCCAGAGAATTCAAACAGGAGTTGAAAACTGGTGCTGGGTTTTGATTAACTTTGCCTTGTCACTCACAGCCCTAAAGACCAGTTGCTCCTCTAACAAAGTCTATGGTTTAGGATTCCGGATTCGAGTTATTTCCTTAATTTTCCACTGTACCAGGTGCTCAGGTTAAGCTGCATGGGCATATCTAAGAATAAACCATTCCTCTTTTACTATTTAATCTGTTTAATCACTTCAAGAGGAATTGGAAAGACTTTTGGAAGGGAACAGTGCAAATCTAATTCAATTTTACTTGGTAGTTACCAGTGCTGTTATTAACTCCAGTAATATTCGAAACAATGATAGAGAGAACGTAAAGCTTCTTTCGGCTGAAATCTCAAAGTGCATTTTGGGGCACGAAATTCAGCGTCATTACTGAGCCTATCACTGTGTGAGTTCCTCTCCAGTCCTCGCTTTTGCTTTTAAAACAACAGAGTGAAAACAAACAGCGAGGCTGCAATGTAAGCACGGGCCCTATCTCGGTTTCCAGCATATCTCCACGCAGGGAGCGGGGTTTTTTACAGGGTGTTTTGGTTTAGGACTCCACTATTTTCAGTCCAGTGAAGCACAGAGGGAGGCATTTTCTCCAGAATTAGAACAAACGACAAATTAAAACCACTATTTTTTTTCCCTAGAAGACAATAACAACCCTGCAACTCAGTTACAGCTTTCTAGATCACAACAGAACCGTGACACAGAAGCAAGCAATTGTTCAAGAGGTTAAAACCTGAGAAAGTAAAGAAACTCTTAACTTCGACTCCATCCCAACACCAGTCTGGAAAGTCTCATTCCCCAAAGAGCAGGAGGTGCTGAGAAAAGTGAATCACAACCGAAACATCGAACATATTACAGGAAGTTTCATATACTTACTCTGCTCCCCCGTGCCAAAACTGGGCTGCTGAGACTCCTAAGGGAATAAAAGATCACAAGTGGGTTTTCACTGGGAATTTTAACACATCAAAAGCCATGCTGGAAGCGAGCTGCTCCTTCAACTGAAAGGATGGCACCCAACCCCTATGGAAAACACCCAGCGATACAGGAGGGATTTGCTATCTGGGCCCCAGCACCTCTCACCAGCCCTCATGGGAAGGAGCACTTCCAACTCCTCTTCCTCAGCACAGCTTTTCCACTTGCTTAGCTTTAAGAAGGGCCACATGCAGTTGTATTAGATGATAGCTGAAATGCCAAAACCCCTACGTAACGTCCATAAGCCCCATCTTCATGTATGTTTGCACAGAGAGGAGCTGTTCGGTAGCTTTTTCTTTATCTTTCTTATACACAGACAAGCTTTGCTGCTGCTTTTATGGATTTTCACCTGAACTCCAAGCCAGTCCTGGCAAACACAGCCCAGCAGAGCTGGCTGCCATGTCATTCCTCCCTGCAAAGGCCACGTCTTCATGTGACTGGACAAGTCACTTGTACAGAAGCCAGTAAACAAGGACATGCAGCTTCCTTTGGTATATAATGAATCTGTTACCTGTAAATCAAGCCATGGAAGATAAAGCCTTGCAAATGTTAGCACTTGTGTAATTGCTTTCTGAAACCCTACAATACTGTTTCAACAAACAAATACGCAGAGGCTACCGAGTTACTAAAAACCTACTTCCAGGCTCGAGTGCCCTTTTAAAATAGGACCTTCCTGACCTCATTTGAAAATGAGGACAAATGCTGGCCCCATAAATCTAACTCGAAAATCTTTGGCTCAATTCATGATGTTATACACACACTTCTTGCTCAAATGCTCTGGCAGTGGCAAATCAGAACTGCACTTCAACAATGAATCCCAGGATTTGTGGTAAAGCTGTGACCCAGTTTTCCCAACCAGCCGAGGCAGTGACATGCAGCAGTTACGGGCACAGTTTACAAAATCTGCCCTTTTGAACACACAAAAGCTTTCCCCGCACAGCAAAGCTCCCTTGAGTATTTCTTATTTCCCTGGGCTTTTTATTTCAAGCGCGACAGCAGTTGCAATAATGCACTCAAGTAGTTTGTTGATAGGGAACTTGATTGGGAACTTTCCTTGTAATAAGGGGCTGCAAATGTCTCTAATCTTTACTAACTGAAAGGAAGGGGCAATGAAAGTAAAATCAACCTGCAAAGTGAAGCTGCTTGGAGAGAAGCCTTGGGACTTCAACGGAAAGCAACAGGTTTGCTTCCTTCAGAATAAAACCTGATTGTCACCCATTACATAGATACAAAGAGTGCAAGCACGATTCCCTGACTGCCTTTTTCCACTGTCACCTTTGAGAAGTTGACAAGCTCCAAGTCAAAAAAGAGGTTAAGACTACACAGTGGTCAAACCCCACATCTACGGAGCAACTGCACTGGCTGAGCACAGGAGGAGGAACGGGCCCTGCTCCTACCAGCACATGTATCACAAACCCTGCAGCAAACACCTGCCTAATTGCTCGCTGGAGTCAACTTCCCATTTCGAAGGCACAGAGCAGCCTTTCAGTGAAGTGCGCTTTAACGAGGTGTTATGTTGAGATGTGCAGCTTTTTCCAACTCTCGCGCCATCCATTTTGCCTTTGAATAAATATTTCTTTAAGAAACTCAGAGATTTTTAAAAAAAAGCTCTCCTTTCAACTCCAGTTATTTATAGCTGCACGTTCTAAAGGCCTGCTTCACAAAGAAGACATTAAAAACAACTTAAAGGAAGGAAACCCTTTTAACCAAAGTATAATAGACTGCTGAGGTTCAACAGGGAAGACACTTAAGCAGGAAACAAAAACTGACACAAGAACTGTGGAGAGAAAAGCATTGGCCAATGGGACAGGATGGCCGTGGGGTACCAAGCTCTCATTCGCAGGTTACCAGCTTGGCCGGAGCCCCAGTTTCCATTTAATGCTTGAAATCTGAGGTCAGGTCTCATTTCTGTTTCTCAGACGTTCCTGTATTGCAGCAGTTTGAGGCCTCTGCAGTAACTCCAACAAGAAGCAGGCGCTGAATAAACCTGGAGACAGGGTCCTCATCTCCAGAGATGCCTCCAAGTCACTGCTTGGGTCTGCAGGGACAAAACCTGCCAATCCTCTCACATTGCTTTGAAACAGATAACTTCCACCCTCTAACAAACAGCTGGGTTTAACCTACCTTACAAACATGCCCATGTCTCTGGAGGTTTTCACTGCGAGCCCATGGCTTAATAAAGTTGCACAGGACAAAATGATAGCGTTGGGGCACTGGTAACACTTTTTATCAAGACTCAGGAATCTCCATTTTCTGCATAAACCCTCCCCTGACCTATTTTCATGAAGTTTCATCTCCTGATTCAAAGACTTCCTGACAACTGTTAGATATATTTATAGTAACCAGAGAGGCCCCAGTCAGTTCCTTCAAGCTACTCACTATCTACACGTAGGGAAAACGATCCTATCCCAACAGTCTTAGCAGAAAATCGACTGCTTCACCAAAGGGAGCTGAATTCTATGCGTGCAGGCAAAACACACCAAACTTCTGCCCACAAGAGGAATGCTGTGAAATACTTGAGCACATTACTTGCCAATGAAGTGAGTGCAGTATCACAGAGAATGAGCTTGCCTCGAACAGTACGGCTTGATTAAAGCAAACCACTGTCCTGTTTTGCTTTCTGAATCCTGCTCTGGGTCCAGACTACACAAGCCTATGGCTCGCTAACTCACTGGAATCCTGCAAAGATGCTGCTGCCAAGAATGACAGAGGGGAAAGGCAGAGGAAATTATAGGCTTTGGATGCCGAGAGAGAATCTGACAGAGCTCCATGGCTAAGATGTGCAGCCACAAAATGAAAAAGCTGGCGCAAAGTCAGAAGACTCCGAGCAGCCATAAATGGAATTTCTTGCACACGGGGTGAAGCAGCACAATCCGGGTTGATTGCTTCAAAACCCCACAACCTACCTTTTTTGTTAAAACATTAACAACACCGTGCAATCTTAGGTAGCTTCCCTCTGCATCACAGAGACACATTTATCGCTGCACACCTCCTTTCTTCCCAAACTGAGGCAAATACCAGAGAAAAGTAGACAAAAGCAGTTCTAGCAAATGTACTGAAAAGAGAGTGAAGGGGAGCATTTCCCTGAGGGTTCAGGAATAAACATCCAAAGCAGTGAAGTACCTTTGTCGATGAGGAAAGATGTGGAATTTCTTTCTTTTACAATAAAGGTTAAGAACTATTTCAAGCGCAGTTTTATGTCACACAGCAACTAAGCCCTGCCTGAAGGTAATATATGCAAGATTAATATTGATTTACGGTTAAGAAAACAGACAAGGAGATTTATTTCTAGATACACCTTCAAAAGGAAGGCTGAGAACTCTATGGCTTGTTCTCCATTTTCAGTTCATTGGAGAGAAGCAAGGAAGACGCAGGGAGACAGAACATGCAATGCAAATGGTGATGACTCCAGGACTGCCCATAGCTCTGGGGTATTACCCAGCATAGGAACCTGAACTGTTTAACCGAGCACCAGCCTGCGGGAGTTTTGTGGGTGTGCACTTACAGTGTGAGACCTGGAACCTTTGGCTGAAAGAAGCTGGTGTCGAAGCACTCACATAAAACAATCGGTTCAGACAGATTACATTAAAGACATCAGTGAGAGAACCTTCCTAAAGTACCTTAGTGAACTGCTCTGTTTTGGGGAGTAATCTGCTTCCAAGAGGAAGCTGAGAGCAGCAAGCGATGCTCTAGAGCAGCAGTCTGGCCAGGGAAAGGGTAGTCTTAATTATTATGAAGACAAACAGTGTAATTTCTTCACTCTGAAGTTATGCCAAGTTAGGGGTGGAGTACCCCAATCCATCTCAGATATGTTGAGTCTGGAATTATTAAGTTTGTATTATTGAGTTCAATCCTGCTCTGGTAATCAGCAAATACAGGAAACAAACCATGAAGTCTTGGATGAGTCAGCTAGTGCAAGCTGAGCTGTGCTTGCAGAAGTCACTACCCCCAGCTATCTGCCCTGCCTACCCAGCAGCTTCCAGGCGCTGCAGACGGCAGAGCGGGATTTGAAGGCAAATCATTACCAGAGCCTGTCTGCTGGGAAACCCTGGAGCTGGGGCTGCTGACCCGGCCCCGGGGGAGGCAGCAAGCAGCCAGCAAGAGAACTCCTTCCTCAGAGGTGTCAGCTCCAGCAGGTCTCCTGGAAACGTGCCCTGTGCTGTCAACAGCAGCAAAGAACAACTGATTTCTCGTTAGAATTAATAGCTTAAACACATCGGTAGTTATTCGGTACATGGGAGGTTGGGGAGGTATCTTCTGGAAGAATCTGAACATTTCTTTAGCAAAACATCTGACTTTTAAACTGTTCTAGTCATATTCTTGGTAATTGAAAATGTAAGACCTAACAGCACTATTAAAGGACTTCAAAATGACGAGGAAAATTCAGTTTATGCGGAAAAGTACATTGAAATTTCTTAGCGTTTACTCTACCAGATGGAGACAAACATGCTTGCTTGGTTCTACACAAAATGGTGCAAAGATTCCCTACAGGCAAAAAGGCTCAATGGCATTTTCAAGCTTCACAAGTATCCTGAAGAAGGTCTGAACTTACAACACTAAAAACTGAAAGTTCTGTTACTGACATCCCTGCTCACTGCTCTGGGTGTGTGAAGCAGAGGAAAACCAATGGCATTCTTCATAAGGCTACTGCTGACCGATGTTGTTGTGAAGCAAGATAAAAGAGCTACAAAGCACTGAAACAAAGCCAGAACTATAAAGAATTGAACTTAAGAGAGTTCCAAAACCCTGCTCTTTAACAAGAGTTACTCTTTCAACAGCATTCAGCGTTTGGCTACAGCACTGACCTTTGTTGGAAAAGGAAATTTTGACGGTTCAGTTTTGCATGGTGTATGAATAGCAGTCAGTGGAGGAGGCCAAGAATGGGTCATCTCCTACAACCAGAACAAAAAAGGAAAGCTATTAACAAAAATTAAAGCAAAGATTTCAAGTTACAGTCTTGACTCAATTGGTAACCCTACCTCTCGATTTCCAGCTCACTGTCCACACTTCACTAAGCTTTATTTGCCAAAGGGGTAACAAGGATTCTGCACGTAAAGCTAAATTTTAAATTGCTATCTATGAGAACAGCGAGTCAAGACATAATAACAAGCAGAAAGCATAAATCAATAAAATGGATTGGCCTGAACATAAACTGCAGCAGAAGGCAGAGTCTGATCAATTCAGACTGTGAAGAGAACATGGAGGATGCAGGGGTAGAAAGAAGAATCCTAGGAAAGGGAAACCTATGAAGTTTGAGGAGAAAAGGGGAAAATCAAATGCCTGAAGCAGGAAAGTGCTCTCTCAGGGTGTCTCCAAGGACCATGGAGCAGACACATGACGTGAAGACTTGAGAAAATAACCCGGGTAGAAGAGAAGGGAAAGCTCTGCCATGGGGTACCAGAAGAATTACTATAATCTGAAAGATATGAGGACTGTATTTTGGGGGAAGAAATGGGCAACTCTGGTTAACAGGGAGGTGGCCTGCAAGAACAGGAATGCAGTGAGGATATCCAGGAGATGATGTGCACACCCAGCATTGCCCAGAGCCCAGCTCCGCTTTCAGTCTTCCCCAGCCAACCTATGTTAGAGGAGTAATTGAACAGCCCTCCTGTAACGACTTGCAGCCAAGTTGATTTAAAAGGCTCTACTCAACTGCTGAGTACTTTCCACCTCCTTAGGAACATTTGTATTCTGAACAAATAAGTTAGGAACAAAAGCACAGAGGACTTACTTTTAGAATCTCATCCACGCAGCTCACCTCACCAGATGCTGATGCCTACAAATCAAAAGTCAGGGTTAACATCTCCTAAAGCAAATCTTCCTTAAAAGACCCCAGGGGTTAGAAACAGTTAAAAATACACTTCAATCCTTGGCATGATTCATATGGACTCTAGATACAAACAGACCGTGCTAATTCTTTTCATCAACATTAATTTTAGTCTCAGATAGATCCATATTTTCATGGTATGAGTCACAGCCAGTTATGGAAATCAAATACATGAGATGTCGAAAGCTGTGACAATATTCTCTTGCTTTTCACTTGACAGTTAAAGAGATCACAGCCTGTCAGTGCTATTAAAAACTTGTGGAGAGAGAGGAAGGGGAATCATACAAAGCTTTCCATCATTTCCTGGAAGAAGCCAGGCGTAATATCTGAACTCAAATGCATGACCATGAACACACAGTCATGACGAACTGCATTACAAAGTGAAACAGAATCACAGCCTGAATCTAGAAACAGCAATAATTATGACACTATGAACCTCCTGCCCCCTGACTGCTACAAGCAGAAGGGAGCAAAGCAACGACACCATTCGCTGCACCAGCATTAGCACATCAAGTCTTCACAAGTAACAAAATCACTTCTTTTCCAATTCCCTTCCCCATGTCCTGGATCTTACTTCCCTATTTGTTGAAGTCCCAGGAAGGCTTTTCTCTAGCTCAATTCTCTACCGTAATTCAGGCAGTTAAACAGGAGAGGCAATGACACTTCTATTAAGAAAGGCACTTTCCTTGTCAGTGAGCTGCACTCAGTCTGTGCCTTAACCACTCAAGAATTCCCAAGCTGCTAAAAGCTGCCAATCCAATAGTATTTTGTATCCAGCATAACTGATAAACGTTCTGAACCCTCGTCAATTCAGTATGCTTCAGGGTTTGCTTGTTTTCCCTAGGTGAAGGTTAATGATCACATCCAGTAATTGTTACACACTTCAAGAGGAAACCTGATAGACACAGACAGTATCACCAGTCTAAGGCAACGTGGCTCCCAGAAACAACAACGTATGTATCTAACCTGGCAAAATAGGCATGGATATCCCACTGTTTCCCTACCTTCTGACTACAGAAATACTCCATGAAGGTTAGCCTCTCTGCTAAGTCAGCCTTTCTCAATGTCTCAGAGCCTCTACTGAATAAAAATCACAGTATCCACATGGAAGCAGCAGAAGGAAAATGCAGTTACTTTTGTGCATTCCCCTGTTAAAATCCAGTTCTTCACTGCCTAAGTTTAAGATGCTTCATGTAACAACAAACCCAGAGTTTACTAAAAACTAAATCTTAGTTATGCAGATTGGGATTTTAAAGGAGCTGCAAAATCCCAGCCCAAGGGGACTCACATTCAAGAAGACAGGAAACCAACAGCAACTTACCTCCAGTGGTTGAGAAGGGATTTTCAGCTTGGTTAGATGTGCTTTGCTGTTAGGCTTCAGCTCATTCACCCCGCTGCTGTGAGTCTGGCTACTGTAGTGTTCAGAAGATAACTTTGGTTCCATGGATTCCTGCCCATCCATTGGCCTTACGTACGCTGTGGGTTTCTGCAACATTGAACTGGACTTGGACATTAGTGAAGGTGGAAAAGACTGATTAGAGTGTTGTCCACTCGAAAATGAGGGTACACGAGAGGGAGAGTCCCAGTTGGCATCAGGATCCCGGGGAGACTTTGAACGTTGATGTTCTTTACTGTGGTGATCGCTTCCATGAGATCTCGAATGGCTGGAGCTCAACGAAGGAACAGCAGATGGTTTTCCAGGGCTGGAAGAACGTGGTTTGGAGTGTTCAGACCCATGCTGGCTTTTTTTGCGGCTGCTGCTGCTACTGTAGGAGTCACGGTCGTGCCTCTGGCCGCTGCTGCCACTGTTATTGCCACTGCCACGCTGAGCACTGTGCCCGCTCTGTAAACCTGAGGACCGTTTCTGGGATTGTGAGGAAGTGCTAGGTGCTGGTCCTACAGGAGTCCATTTGCTGCTCTGATGGGAGCTGGGATTATGTCTCTGATCACCAAAGTAACTTTGGTTTGCTTTGTCATCTGGTGCTGATGGTACGGTTGGTTTGGGGATTCCAACAAGCTTTTGTACTGAGCGGTCTCCTATAAGATCATCCATTTCATCATAATTACCAAGCATGCTCTGAATCCGACTAGACAACTTGTCTTCCTTGCTGGTCTGCAGAGAATTGGAACAAACAATGCTTTAAAAAAGTCACAGCTTCATGTTCAGTTCATTGATTCGACAGCTACTGCAGTTAAACTGAATCTCAGGGCTAAGAACATGGCTAATATCAGCCTTTTTCTGCCTTTCTTTCTAAATCCCCATTTTAGTTCTTAAAGCAATAATTTAACTCCCTAAAATGTAAGCAAAATACGTACTTCAGCAGCAGGAGCAGCTGAAACAGCACTGGTCACTGCTTCAAATACTGCACTGGTGAGCTGGATGCAAGTTTAGAAGCTGTAGGTGCCTCCTGTAGCCTTAAAGACTATTTCTCTATCAGAGAATGCAGCAGTCCTAAAAGCTTTTAATTAACAGTAAAATAAAATCGGCTTAACCTCAGCTCTGTATTTCATTTTTAATTGCTATTTATCCTGGCATAATTCTTGTTGCCAACAGTTGGAAGGGTTCTTTCTTACATAAGCAGTTCGGTTTCCAAATGAGGTACACTGCGCCACTACCCATGCATCCCAACCAGCTCCAGTTAACTTCATACGTGTGGGATTTGGTTATCAAGCACAGAATACCTAAATATAACGTGAAATGGTTCTTTTTTAGCTAGCCCCGATTTAGGCTATTTTTTCCAGCTCTGTTCAGCAAAGCAGGCCTGGGAGGAAACCCAGCACAGGCTTAAAGCTGTACAAGCTCAGAGTCGACTCCTTCAAAACAAACTGGAAAATCAGATACAAACTCCTGGCCTATAGTTACAGCTGATAACTCTGTCACACCAGGCATTTCAGCATCTAAAATTAACCTCCTATTTAAACATTCTCTTTCTGAACTTACCCAGCCCTGGGTTACATCACCTGAAGGTTAGAAAGTTTAGCAACAGGCTAACGCACCCCAAAAGCGGCAATTTGGTAGAACACAATGGACAGTTAAACTGTTCTGAATCACTGTGGCAAAAGCTGAAGAAAGGGGAAGAAATTTATGGGTTTATCATCCCTTTTCTCACTCCCTACAAAGCAGCCACCCCTTCGCAGATAAGACAGATACTAAATCTGCCAGCAGGGCTGGTTAGTAACCGTCCATCCTTGTTTTCAAGCCCTGCTTAAACACTTGGTTGATGTGAGAGCTGTGGATCTAAAGAGACAACAGGTAAAAATGAATTCAGAATACGAGGTTGCTCTAGGAGCTGTGCACAAACTCACAACTTTGTAGGGTTCAGCAAAGAGAGGAGAGTTGGGTGGGAAGGCTTCTTCACCCTGCTGAATCTCTTGATTTCGCCTTTCCCTTTCTTTCATTCGCAGCACATTCCGGTCTTCACGGTTCATGTTGCTGCGGACAAACAGAGAATCGCTGATCACTGAAGGGAAGGGGAGGGATGGGAGAGCACAAGTGAGCCCCAGGACCTGCTCTGCCCAGAGACTGGCCGCAGTGAGGAACCCCCACTGACCTCACTCCTCGAAACGTTAAAGGTGTCTGTCCAGGTTAAGGCACTTCACACTTAGCTGTAGCCCACAGCCTGCAGCTCACAACTGACAGGGAAAGTACATGCAGGAATAAAAAGAGTGAAAAAACCTCACAAAGTCCTCAGGCAAGAAGCTATTTCACCTGCTTGAATCATTTAGCGATTCCAGCCCACGCTCTACATCTCCCATTCATCTCCAAAACACTTCTGCTCCTCCACATCCCCCAGATGTTCTCAATTTTACTCTCTTCTCCCCCCACCCATCCAGTGCCTGATTTCTCCTGTAGATTTAGTTTATTTTTGCTGCTGACACACATTTATTGGCACCCATTCACCCACAGATCCTAACCTCAAGCTTTGATGCTGTTTCCAGGTCTCCCTTCCTCCCTAAAGACCTTTCCACCCAAAGCAATAATTTCCAGGGAGCTCTGGCAATCCTGCATATTCTGCCTTAGACCATACAGTGCTCTCCTACTGCAAAAATGCACATTAAAAACCTCCTTATCTCCCCTCTTATAAATCTTGCTCTGCAGTCTGGTCTTGCTGCTTAACAGAAACACGTCAAAGGGATGCACCACATTAAAAATAGAAAGCTGGAAAGGATTCCCTCTGAGCTTCACAAAGCACTGGGACTTAGAGGAGCAAACACGATGCTACATCAGGTGGTACTGACTCTTCTAGCATGTGCTGTACTTTGTATTGAGAGATTTATAAGTGTGCCTTTTACCAATCTGCAAGCACTACGGTAGGTGCTTCCAGGAAAGAAACAGATGTTCTTCCATAGAATTTGCAGTCTAAAAGGAAAATATCATCTGCTTAGAAAAGCACCACTCTGCGGTTTTAGGCAGCTGCCTGATTACTTAAAGATCTATCTCTTTGCTCCAGCACGCCTTGGAGAGCTGCACAAACCCAGTTATTCCATCCTGAACACCACTTCAGCCTATCAACCAGTTTCAAAACCATTAGTCTTGTCACCATAATAACATTTTAGCCTCTCGTTGTAATTCCTTACTCATTTCGCTTCATTTTATCTATTACTCTGAATAGAGTGGCATCTAAGAGGATGCCAAAAAGGATAAACTCACAATAACTCATGGAACTGCAAGTGAACATCAACGCTGCCTCCTGAGAAGGACCCCTGTGCTGGAACGGGGTAAGCAAACTGCCCGGATCACTCTGATGTTCAAGGCAAACTTGTTTCAGAACTTGGAGGCTTTACAAGCTTATTCTTCATACTGCAGCCCAGTTTCTCATACAGGTAGGATTTAAACAGAGAAAAGATGTGATTTAATTCCGGATACTGACCAGTTAAAGCCAAGTGGAACAGTCTGAATCAATCCATTTTACTACGAAAGGCAAAATACAAGGCAAGGAATAGGAGTAGCCCATCTTTGAGCAGCTCACTGACTTCAGCACACTGTGAACTGCAGGCAGCTATACACTGAGACTACAACATTAACCGAGAACTTTACACCTACATTTTACAAAGAGAGGGTTAAATATCAACAAAGACCTTCACTGTTCCTTACAGAGCCAAGCATCATCTTCCAAAATTCTATCAGCATTTACTGTAACTCTTGGGACTGAGGCAGAAACCATTTGTGCCAAAACTGTCACATGAAAGGAGCAAAGATCCACTTGAGATTGGAGCTGGAGTGAAACCAGACCTGATCTGGCTATACCTGCCAGGTCAATGTAAAATTAGTCATCAGAGCTCCACCAGTTAATCACTTTTTACCACTCCTCCCCACTCTTTTGTAACAGAGTAAATGATAAATACCTTTAAGGGCAGACATTTTGACTGTATGGGGATTGGGTTTAGATTTTTCCTATAATTCTTTTAGGGTTTTTATCAGTTTGAATGTGTTCAAGTTAGACTTGTTTGTATGTAATCTTCTAAACCCCTGCTCAGAGATCACTACTTTATATCACTTTTAAATCACTACTTTAAGTGCCTACAACAGGTACTAAGATACTGAAATCACACTAGCATTAAAGGTGTAAATAAGTGAAACTAGTGGGGCTTCCTTTACTCCATGCTTCAGACAAGCTCCCAGCCAAATCTGTATCTTCCACATCCATGAAACCCATCTGAGGACAAATGTGCCTGGGTTCAGAAGCAAGCAACAGATGCACTCTGTAAAGCACTAGACTGAGCTGCTGAACCAACACTGCTGGCGATTACCTTCAGCATAAAGGAAGCGGCAAACCCAAGTTTACAGACCACTGGTAACAAACCTTTCACATCCACTGTCTGACACTGACTGCGGATCACCGGTGCTATTTGCCAGTCCTCAGGTTTTATGACCAAATCAGAGCAGACCCCAGTCCCGCATCACAGCGGCATGAAAAGGAAGCTCCCCTGTGGCTGCCCCATCCCTGGCAGTGCTCAAGGCCAGGTTGGACACAGGGGCTTGGAGCAAGCTGCTCCAGTGGAAGGGGTCCCTGCCCGGGGCAGGGGTTGGAGCTGGAGGAGCTTTGAGGTCCCTTCAACCCAAACCAGGCTGGGGCTCTGTGGCTCCTGCCCGGTTTCGATGCTGACTGGTGGGAAGCTCTGCCCTGCTGCTGCTCCAGCACTGCTGCAGACACCGCCGGAGCTGCACGCAGGCAGAACTGCTGCTCCCTCTCCCACATCCACACCCACTCCCCGGATTTAAAGCTTTTCCCACAAGATAAAACAGCCGGGAGCAGCTCGGTGCAGGCGAGCTCCTGCCGCCCCTACCCCACCCTCTTGGCTGGGGAACAGCATCTCTGCTCCTCAATCCCTGCACACCAGGCCTCAGAGTGGAAGATGAATTTGTCACCTTGCACCAGCTCCTATCAAGAGGATCCTGTTATCATTATCTTATATCTTCCCAGGAAGCCCAAGTGGAAGTGTGACCACCTTTGAGGAGCGGAGCCAGGCTAAGCGAGACAAGGCTAACACCCCTGCAGCAAGGGCCAAAGTCACCTGAATTTCCACATCTGGGGAACAGCAAGTTCAAAACCTCACAGAAATCAGGACAGAAGCCCAAAGCCCAGCGCAGCATTTCCCCTTTTAGAGCCCGATTCTGTACTCTGCAAGGTCTGAGTCATGATTTGGGCAGAGCTGGCCCCGCTGCGCTCTGCACAGCCCTGTTACTACGTGACTTCACTACACAACTGACCCTGCTCAAACCTCATGCCTCTTCCCCAGCTCAATACAAAGAGTTGAAAGAACGCAGGAAATTCATCAGGAAGTTCACAGAAACTTCCGACACTAAATTCACTTGTGCATACCCCTTAACCACTGTTAACTGTGGCTCTAGATGTGCTGAGCACATGAACGAGTCGAGCGTCATTCGAGTCATCCATACCAGAAATGCAACTTTCCTTTCTCGTTCCAACATCTCACTAAATCCCATTTGGTATTTCTGTTCATCCCTAAGCCAAAAAGGGCATGGCTTTGGCTGCCGTTCACTAAAGCAATCAGCATTGTGTGTTATGAAATGGCAGCGCTGCCGCTGCCCTGCCTGCTGCTGCCTTCTCCCACATCCCACCTCCCGCTCCCTCGGCTCTGGGGCACATCCCAAGTACAGGTCTGCTGGACCACGCTTCCAGTTAAAACACCAAACCAACCAATACTGCCACATTGCCAAAGCTTTACTGGCAACACACAGGGGAATGCGGCCAGCTCCTTCTCATGCCTCTTGAACCACATCTTCCTTGCACAAGTTCACCAGCATCTCCCCCCCATCTTCCAAGACACCGTAAGGCAAAACCATCACAGGTGAAGGTCTGCCCAAGGAACCCTCCACTAGCAACCCATCAAAAAGGGACCTAAACCCGCTACTTTGCGAACAGATCATTAGTGGGTCTTCAAAGCGTGTTTCCAACACCTTCACTTCCTTCAAGCCATCCTCATTTAACTCAGGGGATTTTTCCTATCTGAGTTGGTTTCATAAGTAAAAGAAATCAAACAGATCATCTACCCAGGGCTAGTTCATTGGCTGTGATGAAACACAAATGCTGTTTCACAGCATTTGGCCATGAATGATAAAGCCTTCAGAGAGAACACACCAGTATCTAGAGCTCCGTGCAGGGCACACCCTGCTGCAGGAGGCACAGACAACACACACCATTTATTTACTTATTCATAAGCAGGGAATAAAACTGCTGGAAACCCTCTTGCATCAAGGAATGGTGCTTTCAGAAGGCATTTCAACATACCAGAAACTGCTCAGTGCTGCATCCAGCTCCTTCCCAGAGATACCTGTGACCTGTTCATAGTATTTTTCTTACTTTTTACCATGCACATCATGGAGCATCTAAACACAGAATCATAGCTACAGAATCCCAGACTGGTTTGGGCTGGAGGACCTTAAAACACCTCCAGCTCCAACCCCTGCCATGGGCAGGGACCCTTCCACTGGAGCAGCTTGCTCCAAGCCCCTGTGTCCAACCTGGCCTTGAGCACTGCCAGGGATGGGGCAGCCACAGCTTCTCTGGGCACCCTGTGCCAGCGCCTCAGCACCCTCACAGGGAAGAGCTGCTACCTTATAGCCAAGGAGCATGGCATGCCTCTCCCAACTTGTGCATCAACTATGGCATCACTACCAATCCTGACACTAGAAATCACATACACAAACCTAAAATGCTCCTCTGCCAGCTTCTACTGCAAATGCACTCGCATAGGAGCAGTTAAAAAAAGAGAAATTAAAAGATAACTGCCCCCCACCAACAAAATTAATAAAAGCCACCAGCACCCAACTCAGGACCGCACTGTGGTGTCACCAAGAACTAGTTAAATACTCCCCACATAACAGTGAATGTGTAGTGGAAACTTCTTACTTTCTCTTATGGGAGACAAAATGCAGAGAGAAATAAAACATTTCCTCCTAATATGATACAGCTTTGCACAAAGGAGTACAAACAGGATGCTGCTGAAGGACAGCCCCAGCGCTGCAAGAACAGAAGCACTGCGATCATTAGTTTTCATGGAGTCTTAGAACACTGAAATAAGGAACAAAACCAAGAAACAAGAGCTTACAGAGAACTCAAATAATACTTGTATGTGTCAAGAAACAGGAAAAAACAACTCCTCGAGAGGATGAGCTCTTCTGTTTTATTTCTCCCCCTCGTACCTTTTGACACAGAGGCTGCAGTTCGCTCTCTGCTCTGGTTAATACCGCAGAGGCTTTCTGTGCCAAGGGAGGGGTGTTTAGCTTGGGGTGGCTCCAGCTGCAAACGGCATCTGCTCCACCAAGGAAAAGGTTGGGAATACCAGTGCTACTCTTAAATTATACCCCAGCTTCAATCAACTCACTGCTGGGCACACTCATGCAGCAGGATTATGTACGTGAACATAAAGCAGCTTGAGCCATAATCTCGTTTCGATATTTTGATGAGGATGAACCCTTGCAGAGCTCCATGTCCAGAAGAGAGCTATCCCTCTTTCCAAGGCTTCATTAGAAGGTCTGAGCTATTGGGAATAACAACACAAACACGATTGTATTGGGAATACGACACAAACACAAGCCTGTGAGTCACATTAATATAAACGTTCCTCATTTCTGGAATATAAACATCAATGTTCCTATCCCACCCTTCCTGCCAGGGACTCCTTCTGCATGCTCCCAAGGTCCTGCAGGAGCTGGATGTGAGCACCTTTGTACGGACTGCGAGCGTGGGAGAGCTGTAAACCAAATAAACCAAAAGCAGCGAGTTGGCCTAGGTCAGGTTAATGTGTGCTGAGCGCTGCCAGGGAGGGCAGAGCTCCCAGGTCGCTGCAGGCACTCCTCCTTCCTACCCAGCTCCCAACCACCACAGAAATCCCCAGGATAGCACGATGTGCCTGGACTTGCCGCTGCCGTTCGGAGATGAGCACAAATCCTTCCCCACCGTTAGCTGGGAAAGAGCCCCCAGAAGTGTCTATGACAGCACATTGGTAATTCCAGCATCTCTGTCAAGCGACGATGCAACTGACTACATCCTGCCCTTCAGTTTAACTGCCACACTCCCCCTTCATCCCGCAGAACTGTATCGGGTTATCACGTACCAGCCAGCATCTTCTATGTGAGAAGCCACCGCACCACGATGATGGATAAAAGAACTATGGCCATCACCGGTAATTCAACACTGACTGCTGAAAAAGGACATGGGGAGCCTTTAGAACTAAAGAGGCTCTGTGAGTATAATGTTTCATGACACAGGTTCGGATGAGAAATGGGCGTATTATTCACCGTACAGGAGACTCGGCACACAGAAGCAAGGGCTGCATTGTGGCCAAGGTAAATGTTAACACCCAGCAACTGCATTTTGGAAGCCAAATTAAGGAGGCAGTGTCTAACTGCGGCAGTTGCAACCCAGCTCATTTAAAACCATGTCTGAAGTCCATTTCTAAAACATACTATTAAAATAGCTTAAACTGCTTACATCCAGGAGGAATTTGCAAGACTGCTTTGATGTCATTTACTTAAAGAGATCTTAAAAGGCCCCAAACCGCCCATTCTTTAAAATGTCATAACTCGGTGCAGAACTATTACATGGAAATGAAGCATCTGGTCCCCCCTGCCCCCGATAACCTCACACTGAAACGTTCCCAGCTCTTTTCCTTCATAGAGCAGATCTGTGAACATCAGCTTCAGTCCCTCCTTTTTGTCCTGTCTCTCCAGCAACAGTAGCGCAATGGGGAACTCCAGGAAGTCACAACCCCCTGCTCTTTTCTCCTCTCAGTCGATGCAAAGTTCATTCCCCCATCAGTTGCCACTGATGCAACTGCAGAGGCAGGTGGCACAGATCCCCCAGAGCAACGACCCAACAGTGGCACTACTGATGCTCAAAGGACAAAAGCATCTCTAAGACTGAAAGCTGTGACACAGCAAAGCCACAACCTACTAAAAGTGTCATCTTCTGCACCAATCACAACACCAAGTCGGGACCACGAGTCAAGTAAGACAGAGGAGCCTCCACATGCTCTTGTTACCTAAAACCAAGCCCACAGAGGGAAGTAAAGCTCATCTCTGCTGTTAAGAGAAGCAGATTTCAACACTGCCTTCCCAGTTTTTACATTTCTATTTGCTTCATCACCAAAACTGCCGTCAGGATATGAGGCTGTCTTAAAACCAAGGCCATGATACTCCTTTTGACATCATCTGAAGCTCAAGTCCTGACATCCTACAGCTCAGAAGATAATAAGACCAAAATCCCTACAGGCTCAACAGAGCCCTCCATTGGGGACACAACTGCGTTTCTCACTCAAATCTCAACTCAACAAACTTCAGCCCAATTCAATCTCACACTCAAACAAGATTCTCCTCATCCTTTCCATTCTCCATCACTGGTAGATTCCACAGCTTCTATAGTGCAACGATGGACCATCAAACACAAAACCTTTACATGCAATCACTTCATGTCCACACAGGCTAACGAAAGCAGGTTCCAATACTGTTTCCCAACCATATTCTGCAGTTTAATTGGGCAGAAAGTTAATAAAGGAATTCCTGTGCCTACTTGTTCTTCTGCTTAAACTTTGAAGCCAAGACAATTGGTGTTTAAGTCTTATTAAGCAATAGTTATTCAGACATCCAACATTAATCGGGCTATTATACTTCTGACTTCCTTACGTTAATTTACTTTCATGAAAGACATCATGACATTTGAGTACTATGAACTCTGTGGCATTAGGACCAAGAAAGGATTCACTTCACATAAGTTCTCTGATAAATATGCTCTGTGTAAGACTGGAAACAGCAGACTGTTCTAATGAGGTGCCATATAAACTCAAAGT
This sequence comes from Lathamus discolor, assembly GCF_037157495.1. Taxonomy (NCBI): domain Eukaryota; kingdom Metazoa; phylum Chordata; class Aves; order Psittaciformes; family Psittacidae; genus Lathamus; species Lathamus discolor. Next base: position 19,931,265 of record NC_088893.1, read on the forward strand.
GAAAAGGCAAAAGGCAAAAATCCCATTCATTTCAAGGTTCACCTCCTTCTTCTATCTTAACAGAACTATATTAAAAGCAAGGAGAGAAAGGTTATCAAATGCATTACCCAGGTTTAACTGCCCTTTCCTGCCTTACTGAACCATCACCTGCCTGCATTGCCCCACCAGACATTTACCTTGGGCATCCCGCCATAGGTGCAGGCATTCTGCTGCATAATGTACTCAAATGAACGTGAGGGGCTGAGATACATTCTGCCACTGCATAAACCACTTGGGTCCTTTGCACGTGTTCGCAGCAGGAAGGTCTCTTCCACATGACAGTGCCGTGTAAGCACCGATAGCATCTCTGCCTCTTCCCCTTGCTCTTTCAAGTGCAGCTTGTTTGCTAAACACAGCTTTTATGTGATGCATCTGCACCACGGGATCATCAGTAATGAAGTATTTTGGGGCTCTGAAACATCCTGTGCCCAGCTCTACCTGGCACTTAAAGCAAAGGCAGGTTTTAAAACTGGACTGTGTATTTCGGCTGTGGTTCCAAGTCCCTGGTCCAAAGCAGCTCCTGCGCCGCACCACTCTCCTGGTTGTGCTGACACAGCATTTCCTGGAGCTGGTTCAGCTGAATGGAGGAAATCTGTGCAGGTTCAAAATAGGTATTTTGGGGGCAGGGTTATTTTTAAGCACAGCTGAGTTTGAATGCCCCGTGGTCCCCAAACCAGTCATATCAGCAGGAATAAGTGACCTGCTTAAAGCAAAATAACAACAAAAAATCCAAACAAATACACGGAAAATACCAAAAATCCACAAAAGTCTCATGAAATTACAGCCTGTGTTTTTTGCATTGCTGTATCACAGGCAGACTTTGTCTGCAGCAAGCAATGTGGTTACAACTGATGAAACAAGAGGAGGAGGATGCTGAAGAGCAGGTCGGCAGAGTTAAGGAACCACATCTGATGATTTAACTCTTCAGAAACAGAGGAAAACACCTGATCCATGATTCTGAGTACCAGAAAAGAGAGAATAAGAATTTTAACCCCAATTCCCAGTTTTCAGCCCTTCCTGTATATAGGAATTTTACCAAATGCATCGCTATTGATCTGAAAAGCCCCACGAGCTCCAAGACGTGGATAACTTCCTGGTAACGTAAAACTCTCTTTTTAAATGCAAGTACAGTGAAGACAGGAGACATCCATGAGTTAAACTTTGGGAAAACCCACAGGGCAGAGGAGGATTTAAAATGTGCAGACAAAGCAAAATGAATTTGGAAGCGAGAGGAAGGGACCAGAACTATCTAGAGAGGCAGGCTGAAATGCAGCAGGAAAACCACAGCTTTGATGTGCACTGCTTCCAAACAAACACCAGTTAAAACAGCTGGAAAGTCTGAACCTTTCATCCTACCTATAAAATGCCACCTGCGTTTTATAATCCCTGGAAGCAGATTGAGGAAAACGTTACGACTCCAGCAACCACCGAGTATCAAGGCACTTAGTGAAATATCAGGAAAACAGTTGATAAATGTTAATTGAACTATATAAACCCTTTCGTTAAAATGTTACCTTTCTTTCCCTAAAGGCATTAAGATCTTTCTTGTTTCCCCCCAAAGTTCTTACAGCTTTTCCTCTTTTCTGGATATGGCCTTAAAACTAAAGTCGTGCTCTTCACAGGTCTACCAGGCTGAAGCACAAGAAGACCAAGCCCCCAGAGACACCCCAGACAGAACACGCCCCACACTGCTCCCTGTTCCCTGGGACCCCGTATCCCAGGCAGGGAAGCTGGGAATCAAATGGTGCCTACCCAGACCAAAACCTTAACTTCTACATTTAATAACCAGGAAAGGTGATGTGCAAGCTGGTTTTGAACTGCTGGTCCTCACACATTTTTAGCTATAAGCTAAAAGACTTGACAAACATGAAACCACAAAACATGGAATCGTAACAACGTATGTAGTTTAAAGGCAGCGAGAGTCAATGAATCGTGCCACCAGAGAAAGACGTTGAGCTTTGTGCTGGATGAACTTAACGAAAACCACAAGCAAGCTTGCAAAAGCCTTGTCAAAATTCAGTTGTATTTCAAAACACTCAATGGTTCCTAGGCAGGCTGTCAGCGTGTCAGTTTGTTGCAAAGTTAAACCCGATAATGTCTCTGTTAACAGATAAAGCTGTTTCCAGCTGCTACAGAACATGAAATGTTTCTCCATGCTGAAGCTTCCAGGGATATGGTGGACAAACTAGGTTCAACGAAAGGGTTCTGTTACCTTAGGCACCTGGCATGGATGGCAGCTCCTTGCTGTTGGCTGAATTAACTGAATTCTGCTAAGTACAAGCAGGGATTAATATTTTTAGCATATAATTCACTATTTACTTACACATACTAATGCAAAAAAGTATGTTAAGTTGTATAATGGATTAAAATAAATTGCATGAATACAGAGTACGTTCCTGCTAGCAAGAAATCACATTATACCAACCAGCAAGATCCCAATCCTGCACTCCTCTGAAATAGAAACCACACCAGGTTTTGGCCAACTTCAGTTTTAAATCACGGCTGAATGGATTTTAACATCCCCGGAATAAATACATGTGGGCATGTGCCATGAAGAGAGAGCGGGAGGAGCAATTATACGAGTCCCTGTCATCACCACTGCTTCCCTCAGCGTCGGCAGAGCAAATGGGGATTGCATTTAGCAAAAAAAACCCAAATTTACTAAAACAAAAAAAAATCAACGCAGCACAGATGCAGCAGAAGGATCTGGCTTCATGTGGCCATAAAAGAATGTAACTTTTTCCTTAAACAAAGAGAAAAATCAGAGAAAATCATGGAGGGGAAAAAAAGGGCACTTGTTAAAGCACTTGCCTGGTAAAACACGGCTAACATCATCACTGGCCAAGGATGTGTCACAGCACTGACTTCTTACCTGAATGTTTCCCCTTATTAAAAGTAATTGGTGCAGGTATCTCAGAGGAAGTCATCACTGCTCCAGGAGAACCTTTCCACCCTTTATCTACAGCAGAGTTTTCACTGTGTCAGATCAATGTTTTAACATGATGCTCTTTATCCTATCAGCATCATGAGGACAAAATTACATGCAGTGGTTCCCAAACTTCACCAGTCGATTTAGAGCACGGTATAAAGCAGGTCCAGTGGCCACAGGCAGCCTGGCTTGCACGTCCTGCACACCAGAGCCACTGACACAAACCACATGAGAACTGGAAGGTTTTAATGGTAAATCTCAAACAGAAACTGCCAGCTCCCACCCACCCAAATATAGAGAAACCTACTCAAAACACCCAAATAAACCCATCAGTGAGCTCTTCCCCATGCAGGACCAGCCAGCACATCAAAAAGAGACAGGAGAGAGGAAGAACATGAGTCCATTTTGTCTCTTTTTGGCCAATCTTTATGCTTCAAGGGCCCAGAAATCACACGAACAAAATAACCAGGAAAACTTTATCCAATCGAGTGCTTTTCAATCACAGCTCCTCCCATCAGGTTACTGCTCTTATGTATGCCCAAACACAGCACAGCTCGCTAAGTTTCATTTATAACATGCTGCTCCATTAAGTCCTTTAACCCGTTTCTCCATGTTCTGTTCTTCTGAAGTTCAATTTTCAGATCTGGACTTTGACCAAGCCAGTTTTTAATTACCCTTCACTAAGGAAATGCTTGTGCTAACGGCAATGGAAAATTACACTGGCAGATTGGGGATTACTCTTCTCTCCAGAAACTCTGGTTACTGCTCTGCCCACAGAATACAGCGCGTCACCCCCAAACTACAGCGCATCACCCCCAAACTACAGCTCATCACAAACTACAGCGCACCACCCCCAAGATACAGCTCATCACAAACTACAGTACATCACCCCCAAGATACAGCACATCACAAACTACAGCACATCACCCCCAAACTACATCGCCATTTTGATGTGGCTTTTTGGGTTTGCTTTTACCCTCTTTTATAGGGGGAAAAAAAATACCATAGAATCCTTCAGGTTGGAAAAGACCTTTTTGCTCATTGAATCCAACCTTTACCCCAGCACTGCCAAGGCCACCACCAACCCATGGCACTGAGGACCTCGTCTACACATCTTTTAAATACCCCCAGGGATGGTGCCTGCAGCCCTGCCCTGGGCAGCCCGTTCCAATGCCTGAGCACCCTCTGGGGCAGGAATTGTTCCTCAGCTCCATCTAAACCTGCCCTGGTGCAGCTTGAGGCCGGTTCCTCTCGTCCCATCCCTTGTTCCTTGGGAGCAGAGCCCAGCCCCTCCTGGCTCCATCCTCCTGTCAGGCACTTGTAGGGAGCCATCAGGTCCCCCCTGAGCCTTCTCTTCTCCATCTGAACCCCCCAGGTCCCTCAGCCGTTCCCCATCACACCTGGGCTCCAGGCCCCGAACCAGTTCTGCTGCCCTTCTCTGACCTCACTCCAGCCCCTCAATGTCTCTCCTGTAGTGAGGGACCCAGAGCTGAACACAGGATTCGAGGTGTGGCCTCACCAGTGCCCAGTGCAGGGGACGGTCACTGTCCTGGCCCTGCTGCCATACTGGTGCCCGTACAAGCCAGGGTACTCTTGGACTTCTTGGCCACGCTGCCGGCTCATCCACCGAGCAGGTCACCTTGTATAGAAGGAGATCAGGTTAGTCAAGCAGGACCTGCCTTGCACAAGCCCGTGCTGACTGGGCCTGATCGCCTGGTTGTCCTGTACGTGCCGCACGACGGCACTTGGGATGATCTGCTCCATGAGCTTCCCAGCACCGATGTTAGGCTGACAGATCCTCCTTCGGGATCCTCCTCCTTACCCTTCCTGTAGACAGGCACATTTGCTGACCTCCAGGCAACCAGGACCTCCCCTGTGAGCCAGGACTGGTGATGAGGATGGAAGAAGGCTCAGTGAGAGCTTCCATCAGCTTCCTCAACACCCCGGAGCGGATCCTATCCGGCCCCAGACACTTGTGTGTGTCTCAGTGGTGCAGCAGGTCACTGCCCATTCCCCCTTGGATTACTGACCTTGCTACCGACCTTCTTCCAAAGGTCATAAACTCTCCTTTGTTCCCTGAATCCCAGCCAAAGCTCCCTGTTTGCCAGGCCAGTCTCCCAGCACATGGACACAGCCTGATCCTGCACCTGGAAAAATTCCTTCTTAAGATTTCCTTCCCACTGCCATTAGCTCCCCTGGAACCAAACCATACGAAGATAACCGTGGACTCCCACCTCCTTATCCTACTCACGTTCATGACTTGTGCACATCAAAGCCTGATAAAAACCATTTAAGCACTTCCACCACCAAAACCTCCTTAATATCTTTTGGAAAGGAAATGAAATGCAGAAACCAAAGAATACAGGTGAAGCCACAAAGGTGTACAAACCAGCTCAGCCGCTGAGCCTTCACAGTAATGCCAGCACAGATGGTGACATACATGGGAGTCAATGGTTAGTATTTTGAAGCTTTTTTGAAGCTAATTTATATCCAAACGTTGCAGAGAACCAATATAAGTATAAATATTAACTGAAAAGCAGAACCTCGCAGCAGGATCGCAGTGAGGGAAGCTCACTCCGGGTGCCTGTTGTACACAGCCCTAAGGCACAAGAGGGTCAGAGCACTGAACACAAGTGCCTGTGGGGTCAGTACCACAACTTGCGTGCAGGTTCCGCGATGCTGGAGGCCCAGTTACGCTAACATTGCCTTTTATGGCTGCAGGGTGGTTGCACGTTTATCTGCGAGTCCGTGTCTATCCATGGGGAGGTGCCTGCAGCCTCGCTATCTCCGCACCGTGCGCAGCCAGAACAGCAACAAAACATCTGCTCTGTTCTCATATTTATCTGGGTTCTGGGTCTGAAGCACGTTTCCATTTCTCACCTTGCTGCCCGATGGCAGACTCGAGGCAAAGGTTCACGTGGACCTGCTGCACTTGAGTGAGAAAGGAGGAGAGAGAAAGGAGGAGAGAGACCCTTCGGTGGTGTGAAGCGTCGGCAGGAACCAAAACTGCTGAGGGAGTTATCTAATACGGAGCAATTTTCCTTGGAGAAACCTTCGAATGTGAGCTAAGGACAGGTTTAAACAATCCCTCCTCTCTGAAGGGTGCTTCCCAGCAAACCGCTGCTTAGAAACACCACGTTCCCAGTGTTCGCTTCTAAAACTTAAACATTCTGTTACGGCTTTTGTAAAGTTGGGAAGTGTTTGCAAATAAATCCATGTGTGATTCCACTACAGTGAGATAGCGAGGGCCCAGCTTGGTTTCCCAGAGATAACAAAGTTACAGCAAACCAGCCCGTGGTGCCTTCCCTTCACCACCACACGCAGTGGGAGTTACAGAGTTCGCAGAGCACTAAGCTAAGGGATCCGCATTGGTTTGACACATTCTCCACCGCTCTTCCCAACCCCAGCGGTCACCCCGAGAGCTCCAGAAGGGCACACACGTATCCAGGGATTGCTTCTGCCCCTCCATGAACTAAAACCCGAGGGAAGTTTTGAGTCCAGTCCAAAAGGCAAACATCTTGAAGCTGCTCACGGGAACTGCCAATAGCAGGGGACGCACCAACCCTCTGCAGGCAAACAAACACAGGGCCCACGCTGAGAACCTCACCATTGTTCTAGCCTGTTGTCTCGCTGTCTACTCCTCTGGCCCCAGTGGAGTACTGGGAATGAATAGCCAGAAAGCCTAGTGAGGCTGCAGGGGATTACACCTATCCACAGGGAGAGACTTGGGATGGTGGAACAGTCTCTCCTGAAAACACAACCGTGACAGGATTGCACTAAAAGTACTCTTTATCTGTGTCATTCCAAAGGATGGCAAACAACACGGTCCAAGTAAATAATCAGTAACTGTTATGACACAAACGCTAAGATGAGCTGTAGAAGAAGCTCACTAAAAGGGGGGGCAATGAGTGGTGCAGGGAGGTGTTGCTGGGACGGGGCAGCTCAACTGAAAAGTGCAGGAAAGCTTTTGCTAATGAGCTGTTAACAGAAGAAAATCAGTTCAGGACTTGAGGGCAGAACTCTTGTTCAGTGTTCGCACAGGACAGAGCACAAGGAGACACTTTTCTCCCTGTTGGTACCTGGTGCTGCTGCCAGTTAATAAACCAGGTTTTACATTCACCTCACTAAGGACTCGAGGAAGGACAAGAGACACAACAACTTGAAGCTAATGCCCCTGGGGAGAAAATACAGATCACTCCATTAGGGAAAAGCGAGGTTTGGAACACAAAGCTGGAGAAAGAAACCTGGGAAGTAGTCAGGATGTGGGAGCGTGGGGAGATGGCAGGCACCAGATCAGACACAAGTGCATGAAGCAACATCACAGCTCCAGGGAAATGGAATTCTGGACAGCACGTCCGAAGCTGGCACAGCCCCAGAGGAGGAGGCGAGCGCTGTGCTGCAGCGCTGCGCTGGGCACCCCTGCAGGACTCCAGAACAGCTTCAGCCTTTCGTTTCAGAGAGCTCTGGAATAAACCTGGATTCCCAGGGGAGAACACACACAGTAAGAGAGCAGAGCTACCTTAAACACCGAGGCTGACTAAACTGAGGCAAACAGCTTTATGACAGGAAGGAGCATGAGCCTGTGCAGTTATACTTCCCAAGCAGGGACAGAGACCCTATAATTTCACAAGCTGGAGAGCATCTCATTAGTCATTAGTAGCTGCAGAGAAGAATAATGGCCAGGTAAGTACTCCCATCTTTAGTTTTGCAATTCTATGAACCCGATTTCTTATTTTAACACATTTTAGCGAGATAATGTTACATACACCCAACCCTGCTCTGCAACTGTTACATCTAAACGTAACCTGTTAAGTTTCCTGACTCATCTCCAAACAGACCCTCTTCATCCTCCAGCCTCTCCATCTCCCCCAGACTGAGGTGTTCATTCCTCACTGCTTAGCAAAGATGACACCAACATTGCTCCTTTCTTGATACAAACTCCAAGACAGACATTAACATAGAATGACAAAGGGAGGTGGGCTTAAGTTCAGTTATTTCTTAGCCTCTGGTGAAGGTAACTGTGAGATTCTAGTAACATGGCAGAAAGGAAATGTGCCTGTAGAACAAACCATGCGCGAGTAACAATCTGAAATGATGTGGCCATGAACAGCTCTTGCAGCAGAAAAGAAACCTCAAAGTCTCCAAACTGTTCTTACATCCTCACCCAGGCAGACCCCAACCAGGACGAGCCTTCCCCACAGCTCTATACACACCTTGCTGCTGATGTGGAGCAAAGGGTAAGGGCAGCAGTGGTTACAAAACTCACAGAACAAGAGGATGAGGAGGAAGGAAAGCAGCAGAAGTGGTTATGAGCAGTTACAGCAACTTTCAGAAGCACTGAAAATACAAGGGTGGGGGACATGGACAGACCATCACTTGTTCACAGAGTCCCCTGTCTGCTTCAGAACACACTGTGACCCATGCTCTCGGTCAGTAACGCACAAGTCATGTCTGCCTTTAGTCATATCCGACATCTAGGAGCAACCACGGTGGAAAATAAAGTGCAGCAGCACATCCTTGCCAGCAGCCGTGAGCTAGAAAAGGAAGAAAGAACTAGTGCCAACTTATTATCTACCAACTGTGAAGTCAGAACAGATTTCTGCTGCAACTATTTATCTACAAAACCCGAGCTACACAAAGTGGATGGCTTCTGCAGATAAAAACACGTGGCATCTTCCCATTAGATAGCTGGGTCATAAGCACACAAAAGCATCTGTATCTTCCAGCTCACTAAAAAGACAACCTAAACATGCAAGTAATATTCCACGGAGGTTTTATCATGCTTTATCAAGTTCAGATCATTGTAACTGGGAAGTAAAACACACAAATATGAGCTCCTTTTTTTTCTGGTTGCTCTGTTCCTTCCTGCACAAAACCTACCCCAGGGGCTCAGTCTATGTCTGAGATACAGGAGAGAAGTCAGAAAACAAGAACTGCAGAGATGCTGAAAGGAAATAGCAGGGACCTGAACCTGCTTTTGAGATTAGAGTTGAAATGCACAGTTTTCTTTCATCACTGTCAAAAGTGTTCAACAGGGGAGAGCTTGCTTGTGCCCAAAGCTGCAAATCCACTGCAGAGCAGTTAGGAAGTCTTTAAGTCTTTACAATTAATAGTGATACATTAATAAAGCCAAGATACTAATAATGCCAAAGGGTAACATTTTCTTTCTTCTTTTCAACAAGAGCTGCACGATTACCATTACAAACCATTGTATAACTTCAGTATAACACCCCTACACAGCATCCATAGGGCTTCGCACATTGGGCTGCGCCAGGGCAGAGGACACAACAGTAGCACTATGGGTTTAATAATGTTTCTCTCGTTGGAGGTGATAACAAAATGTCAAACCCAGGGTACAACCAGTGCTCGGAATGTCGCAATCCTGCCCCGGGGGCCCAGAGCTCCGTGTTCCAGCCTCTTCACAGAAATTCCCACAAGTTCCAAAGAAACGCCAGGAACCAGAAGCTCGCCCGTGGGAAGCTCAGCAGCCGGAAGGGAGATGGCAATAAGGTGACAAATGACTGCACAGACTTGAGCAGAACAAGTTGATTTCAGACTGTGGATACTGAGGAAGCCCCTGTTCAGCTCACACGGAGGCAAAAGACTGACAGCAATGGGAACACAGGAACGGTTAAAACCCTCCGTCTTCATAACTAAATGATCAAAGAAGACCATAATAAGCCTTGTGAAACAGAGGGACCCACACCTTTTCAGGCTGTATTTGAGACACAGGTACAAGCATTCCGTTTTCCCCTGAAACAAAGTTAACCACTTTCTCATTTCAAGAGGCGAATGAAAGACACAGCAAGTGAAAGCACCAACACCTGCATCACCCCTCTCCACACTCTCCTGCTTTGTTCTGTTCATTGGAAAACTGGAAACCCCAAAGCACACGTCAGCCCCGGCTCCAGAAACGTTACGTGACGGCTCCTCTGACTACACAGCCCCACACGGTCCTCACCAGGGCCGGTGCTTTACGTAACTACATCTCGTCACTCCCAAGGAGGATGCGATGACGGTGTGTCAGGAACCCCGGGAGTCTCCCTTCTCCTGACCTCCGGCAGCACCTACCCAGAGCCATTTCCTATGGCCACCGCAGCACCCATCCCGCCCCGCTCCATCTCCCCAGAGTAGCTCAGGGCCTAAAACGCAGGGAGCAAAGGGGAAGGAACAAAGCCCTGACGTCAATTACTGGAAAAGGACCGAACCCAAGGGCCGGGAGCGGGGAGCGCACGGGCTCCACGAACCGCCCCGCACGCCCCTTTCCCCGGGGCCGCCCGGGATTTGCTCCCCAGCGGGAGGGACGCGGCGGCACCGGCACAGCCCCGCCGTGCGGGTAACTCCTGCGGCGTCTCACCCGCGGCGCGCGGGGAAGCCGCGGTGTGAGGCGGGGGGGGGGGGGGGATGCGCGGCGGAACGGGCGCTCCCGCCCGCACGGAGCCGCAGCCCGGGGGGGGGGGGGGGGGGGGGCGGCGCTTTGGGAGCCGGGCTGCGGCCGGGAGAGCTCCGAGCCCGGGGGTGGGGGGGAAGCGCGGGGTCCGACGGCGGCCGCTCCGCTCCGGGATCCCGCCCTCCATCCCCCCCGCCGGCGGGGCGCCGGTCGCGGCGGGCGGGCCTGTCCCCGCGCGTCCCCACCCCCGGCCGCGTCTCACCTCCGTTCGCCGCTCCGCTAGGCCCGGACCATTTCCTGGCTGCCGCCACCGGCCCGCCGGGCGGGGAGAAGGGGGGGGGGGGTGCGGGGGGGGACGGACGGACGTATGGAAGCGCAGAGGCCCGAGGGAACGGGGGCGCCGCCGCCGAGGCACCGACAGCCCGGGGAGCGCAGGGGCAGGCCCGGCCCCGGTGGGGAACGAGGCTCGGGGGAGGGGGAGCGGCTCACAGGCGGGAGGCGACGGCGGCTCCCCAGGGGTCCCGCCGCTCCATCGCGGGACGGGGCCGGGCTGGCGGCGCGGCGAGGTCGGCCTGGGCAGCCCTGCGCCCCTCGCCGGGTCCGGCCTCCGTCCCTGCGCCCGCGGGGCCGGGCCGCGGCTCCTCCCGCAGCCGGGCACTCGCGATACCCGGCAGCCCCCGCGCCACCGCAGCCCCGCCGCCGCTCACGTGACCTACCGACGGGGCGGGGGGAGGGAACGGTTGGGGTGTGTGTGTGTGGGGGGGGGGGGAATACACTCATTGAACACGTGACCCCCGCGGTGAGGGGGCGGGGCGTGCCGCAGCCACGCCTCCCGCGGCGTGCGTCACGTGGCGGCAGCGGGCTGAGGGGAGCGGGGCCCGGCAGTGATGGCTCCCGTTGCTGTTCCCCGCATCCCCGCTGCGGCCGCCGCCAGCGTCCGAGCCCATGGACAGGGACCGGGGGTACCTGAACGCGCCCGAACCCGGCTCACTGGGGATCCCGCAGCGGTACCGAGCTTCAGGAATGGGCTTTAAAGTCATCTCCAGGAGAGGCTCCTTTAAAATGAACATACAAGTGTGCTGTACGAACATTTAGATTAGATTAAAATCCAAACAAAAGCTACTTCTTCCACATAAACTGGTCTTGAAATGTACGGGAACACTGGGGTTATGCTTTCAAAAGAGCTCATTATTTGTTGGAAATGGTTCATTATTTGTTTGGAATACAAACAGCAGAATGGTGACAAACACCCCAAACGGCACTTTTCCTCTGGCGTAAGGAACTCCAGAACCAAAGTACAGCCTCTGATGCTACGGCTGCAGGGACCCTTCATGCTAAAAGCACTGTAAACTGACACAGCAACAGCTCAAACCCAGAGCCAGTCTGACACGGCTCCTAACTGGTCTACTGGCAGTGAAATCAAGTTTGTTGTGATGCTGAAATACAACCGGCACCGCAACAAAGAGCGATCAAACTGGGGGGGAACCCGGCCTACCTGGGTACCAAACACAGCTCTGACTCCCCCGCTTCACAGGGGCAGGGAGGGCAGAGGCAGCTCCTCTGGGGGGGTGACACTACTGCGAGCAACAGAACAGAGAGCAACGACGCTTCCTTCCTATCGGATTCAGTGGGGTCGATAAGGCCGTGTTCCGACACCGCATCTCAGCAGCCAAGTGTACTCTGCTATTATTTAACCTGCTCCACTGGAAGGTGTCCCTTGCCCCATGGCAGGTTTGGAATCAGATGGGCTCGAAGGTCCCCTCCAACCCAGACCCATCTGTGAATCTGTGGTTTGTATCGCAGACACACACATCTCAGTTAATGAAGATCTGCCTCTGACAACTGATGTCTCAGGGTCTGGTTAAAGGCAGAGCTCGGGCCAATACGATTTCATACAGCAAATTAAACCCATGGGGTTAAAATACGTGGAATCATCTCTTTATAAATCAAATCCACTTGATAGCAAAAGTCCAATTTATTAGAGCCCTCCCTAAGAAAATAATCAATCCACAAGAGACTGTGTAACACTGAGGGTCCTAAAACCTGTTTCGGACTGACAGATGTTTGATGTTACACAGACCTGGACTAGATCATCAGGTTGCCTCCCTCCCTCGCTCCAGTTCACAGCATTTCTCCTTGAAATGTGATGCCTTTTCCCGAGGCTGTTTTTCTGCCAGACTCCCATCAATTGCTTCCCTTCAATTAGCAAGGGCAGCTTTGCTTGTAATTGGAGGGATTAAACGGAGGCTCTTCAGAGCTATCCAGGTCTCATGTAACTGCTTAGTAAATATAACAATTTCTAGTAAGTGGGTTTTAAATCAAAACTAATGATCTTTTGTACTTGGCCTACAGCTCTGGAAGACAGTAATTAAAGAAATACCTTTCCCATTGAAAGATAAAAACTGAATCAAAGCATCCAGCAAGCTGCCAGGGTGTGATCACAGGGAAGATGATGGGGTAAGGCTCTTGATAGGCTGGGGGGGGGGGTTACTCTGTAAAATAAAGGTATATAGAGACAAAACAACCAGAAAAGGCAATTTTAAAGGAATGTTTGAAAGATCCGAGTACAGAGGGACTGATGGCCTCGGACTCAATCAGCAGCTGGTGGTGTGGGAGAGCCAGTGAAAGCAGTAAGCCATGTCTTTGAATCTCCATTTGTGACCCAACAGCAGACCAGAGGTTAAATTAAGCTCTCCATAGCCTCAGCTGTAATTAGGTGACCTTATCCTGGCTCCCGCTGACAGGACCTAACACACACAAGCACTTTCTTTTGTCTTTGTGAATGGACCCAATTTGTCCAAGGGAGACACAAACAAACAGATGCATAGAGAGCCCAACCCTCCAAATTTAGTGGCTGGCTTTAGGACTTGTGAGCTTCTAACTTCCCTTGGCAGAGAACTCAACATGGAGAAATGCTACGCGGTGTGAAGTGATGCATTTCCAACAAAACCATCTACATGAGACCAGCAGCAGCATTAAAGACATGAAATACAGCATGGACTTAACAGGGTGGTGAAGGCAGCTTTGACCTCATCCTCTCCTTCCCCAACCCACAGCCTGTTCCTCACTGCAGTCCTCCTGCATACCCATGCTGCTGCCATCCAGCACAGCATCAACCCAGCTACAGCCCAGGCTCTTGATAACATGTCCCCATACAATGAAGAGGTCACCACCAGTGAGCTTGCCACCATGCCAGTGTCAGTCACCACACATGGCTTACTGGAACAGGGAGATGGCCCTAAACCTGCACTATACACAGTCCAGCGCTCCAGAGAGCTTACACACACACACTTTACTATGGTATCACTCAATTTTGGCTTTGCAGTAAGCATGAACTTAGCAACTGCTGTTTAATAATTTATTAACTTTTCCCATTAAATGGTACATTCACTCAAGACAATAAACAATTTCCTGCTAATTTTATTTACAGTCTGCAGAGTGCTCTGTGAAACGGGAACGATTACAGACGAACACAACGTACATATCAAACATTTAAATAAGCACGCTTTATTCCAAAGGAACTCTACACACTACTTAGTCCATAAAAATATTAAAAATACTTTAGTTACTATATTTTACCTAAACAAGAGATTTAAGAATTCTTCCACGTGTGACGCCCCCTCCCCAAAAAAGGGCACTGCAACAATAAGAAATTCAGGAGACTGCATCACAAACGCTTAACGCCAATTGCTTCAAACCACCAGAAGAACAAATAACTCTCACTGTGGAACCAGCACTACTTGTTCCGCAGTACAGGACGTTTGGGGGTTGCTTTTGTTTGGTTTGGTTTTGCACTAACTTGCTTCTCCCACGCCAGATTTTCACAGACACGTGCACACTATCACATGAAGATAACGGACTGATGACACCGCAGACTAACACCAGTCACCACGTGCCCAACAACACGACCGGTCATCTTGCATCACGTAACAGGTTTTTGTAAAACTATCAAAAGGGAACACGTTCCTTTGGGAAGCTATTTAAAGGCGACTCCTTTTTACTGGGCATCCAGTGAAAACAGCCTTTTTCTTACCTCCTTGAAAATAGTGCCTGGTTTTGTTTGCCACTACTGTTTCTCTGGTTTTACTGACCCTATTTCCATATAGAAAGCCAGTGGAGTTGTGAAAAACACCCACTGAAGCCCTTCTCTCACTGGGATACATTTAGTTTACAAAAAAAGGCACAAAGATGAAACTCCTAAGCAGCATCAGTCCTAACTCTCCCACTGTGCGCTGCTCCTTTCCTCACACACCCCCTGCTGCAATAGACACTTTGGGTCTCACAAATTACTACAAACACATGAGCTAAGGAAAGAGGCGAGTTGAAAAGACTAAAAGCTCTGTACAGTGAGTAGCATACTGATCATTAACACATGAACACTAGTTTTATGTTGCAGTTAAGACTCAACCTGGAAGCCTCAGGAAAAGCTCAGCGGTGTCTAACACGTTTGTTACCAGCGAGATGAAAGCCCTCTGTGTGCAACACTCAAGTTTCCACAACAACAGTGCTCTACAGCCAGCAGCATGAAACTCCTGCTCTGAATAGTCTAGAGGGTTTTCTACCTGTCAGTGAAGCTGTCATGAACAGAGTAGTAGTGGATGATGCACAGCATGATGTGCAGTTAAAAGCTTTTGCTTTCCAGCATGTAAACATCCAGGTGACTGGACCTTAGCTCATATAAACAAATCTGATGATAGATTTTTCAACTAAAAAAGTAGAATCTTCCATAAAAGGATAAACCACAAAAATACTCTTTCAGGAAGTCTCACGTGCCATCTAACACCTCCCATGGCCTATGAACAGCTACGCAAAACACTTAGAAAGGTTCAGCAGTAGAAATGTTGACAGGTTAAACTGTTTGGCAGCTGTGTGCTGAAGACATCTTGGCAGTGTTGCCACTCACTAACCATCAGGTCCACCCTGCACCACGCTATTTCTTCTTCCTTTTCTTTGGTGGCTCGTCTTCAGAACTACTGTCTGTGCTGCTGCTGCTACTGCTGGAGGAACTAGAATCCGATTCGAACTCTGAAGAGGAGGAGGAACTACTCGAGGATGGAGAAGATGAGGAAGTAGAGGAGCTCTCGTCACTGTCACTATCATCATCAGAAGAGGAGGTAGAAGAATCTTCACTGTCTGATGAGGAATCGCTGGCTGAGCTGGTGCTGCTGCTGCTGCTGGAGCTGGTCACGCTTTTAGATCTGAAAGCGAGCAAACACACAGATGAGAACAGGCCTGCTGGAGACAGCATCGTTACACAGCGTTCTTTAGACTCGGTTGTAACCCAAAGACCAATTACGTGGCCTGAAAATTTCCAGGCCTGACAATCTACGACAAATCCCCGCGCCTCCCGCTCCCCTTTTCCCATGACACCACGTGCATGAATTAAGCCACCACAGGACTACACAAAAGGTGAGGTTTGAAAGCTGGCAAGGATCTTGTTGATAGTACTGAGGAGTGTCTTTACAGGCTTGGCTAGAGAAGGCAGAAGCTGCAGGGGAAGTATGGAAGTCCTCAGCTACTGAAGCCTCAGGGAAAAGCTAACGAATCCATTCCGAGCATCTCCCAGCAGCAGGAGTCTTTGCCAGCGTGAAAGTCAGTGGAAGTTTTGTCAGTGATTTCTCAAACGTCAGAACTGTACTCAACAGAAACTGTTCTTAGATTACTCCTGGCAAAAGAACCCAAAGTACCTGCCACTACAGGATGCTTGTGTTTAAGGTGGAGGCGAAGGGGTGGAAACAATCCAAGATACACAGAATAATGAACACTGCAACAGGATTTCTGTATCCTCTGTGATTCTTTTCCAAGCTTAGCCCTTACTGAGGCTGTTGTTCTCAAGATCAAGATCTCCATTAGAAAATTAATGGAGTAGTTTTTATCAGAGGGTTTGGATAAATATTACAAGTCAGGAAATGCCTCTGCTAAGGCTGTTAGAGAAAAAGTAATGTTGTTTTCATCACATCAGCTGACAAATCCAGGCACGTGCGTTACGCTGTGAACCACTGGAGTCTTTACAAAACATCCGCAATGTTATCTCTGTGTGTGCAGACACCATGGCTGTTTATGAAAGATAAAGCCATAATTTGGTTAAATACAGGCTTATTGTTTGTGAAAACACAGTCTGAAGATGAGGAAACAAAAAAAAAAAAAGAAGTGGGACCAGTAGTTTCAATCCAAAGAGTTCCATCAGATGTGGAGCCCAGTTTATACGGGCAAGACTCTTTCTTTTCCTCAGCACCTTCCACAGAACCCATAGCAGCAGTCCATACACCTCCAGTATTTAGGTTGGAATCTGAAACATTAGGATTTAACACTTAATACTGCTTCTCATGGAGGAAAGCAGGAACTGGAGCTATGAGGGAAGAAACAAGCAGATACTTGTTTTCAGGTGATGCAATATGTGGCCTGTTGGTAGAAAGAGGATGGAGATGAGAGCAAGTAAAATTCACCTACTTGCCCTTGTCCCAGACAGGTAGTGTAACATTCCAGATGCTATAGATTGGTACATCTGAGATTCGGGCATCTATTACACCACTTCAGAAGTCCAGCATTTCTCCAGCAGACAGGGACTCATTCTCTTCAAAACAAGTTTCCAAGTGTTAACATCTCCTACGATCCCATGCACCAACTGCGGAACTGCTGCGTCTTTTAACAGACACTATCAGCCTTCTGAGACTGTGATTTTCAACAAAAATCACATCCACCATTTTGGGGACAATCACAGCTGGGTGCCTGAAGAAAGGAGTGAATTAAGGCACGAGCTACCCTTCTGAGAGGAACATTTCTCTGTGGTCCAAGCATAAAGTGGGCTTCCAGATAGTAACCAAAGAGTATGGAAAGCTTGGAGCCAACAGGCACCCAGGAGACAGCTCCACGTCACCTGAGGTCACAAGATTGTACAAGAGCTCTTTTGCAGATCCTGTTTTTCTGGTTAAGCCTGCAGCTTACTTATTACTGTTTATATCAAAACAAATAGACACTATGGAAAAGGTTAGTGCTCACCAGCGCTGCCAGAGCCCCAGCTTCTGCTTCTTCATTTTAAATCTGAAACTTCCACACTCAGTGGTGACCCTTTGCTGAGTTTTCCATATTTAATTCTTCCTGTATCATCATAAATATATAAAGAGCAAACTCCCTGGAAAGGAGCTTATATTGATGGGTTTGGTGCTTGCATAAGATCAGGGGAACAATGCAAAGAGAAGAGTTTTAAAGTTTACAGGAAAAAGTGACCAAACCACCCCCTCACCCATAAATCCTTTTGCTCTTTTCATTCCTGCATTGGTTTAGAGCTTCAATACTCTGAAAATCCTTATGCCAATGCAGCCTGCGAGAAGGCTGAGGCAGGACGAGGTTCGGGCTACACTGGTTAGAAATCAGGTAATTTCTGACCTCCCCAGTCCTGAGTAACTCCGACAATAAATGGACACTACTGAGAAAGGAGCCTTTGGTGAAACAGCCTCTGACAGCAGCACCACAGCACTCGCCAAGAAGCATTCCAACGAAGCCACATTCCACCTGAGAGCCTAAAATAAAGGCGTGTTTAAAATAGCTGCTGCAGCTTCTTTAATGACTGCTCCACAAAGCAAGAGGCCTGGTCTTTAAATATCTGCCAAAACCTGGGTTTAGATCAGATTTAGAGACACAGAACAGTCAGCTCAATGCAAAAAGGCTGTTGCTGTACAGGCATCCCCCACAAGTAACCCCCCAACACGATCAGCACGTGTATTACAGCCAGGGTTCAGCTGGTTCCAAACAGTTCTCCTAACACAAACAGCAGCAACTTCCCAAGGAAGCGTTAAAGCAAAGTGAGGTAGAAATAATGTCAGTAAGTTCTCAGCTCATATGAATACCTGGGGCTGGGGGGAGGTTTATTTCCTGGCTTTTGGGTTGCTCTGGGATTGAGGGCGTTGTTTGGGGTTAGGGTTGGAGGTTTTGATGGTTTATTTCATTCTCTGGACAAAGCTTCTGAGCAGGACAGCTGCTATGAGAAAGGAAGCAACACCAAAGGAAGAGCAAAGCTGGGCAGGTGGAGTGATTACAGGCTAGCAGACAGTGTGCCATTCTCACACAGGCATTTAACACACACGTGATGAACTCTGAGGCAGCAATGGGAAGATCTTTACTATTAAAGCAGGATCACGTACAGACAGGACAATCAGGAGGGAGAGAAGCAGAGGACAAAGTTTTTGGGCAGGGAGGAGCAGATGTCTGTGCAAATGTCTGCCACAGGCCAAAAGCAAGGGAATCTGAACTGTATTTGCAATGTGGACTTTCCCCACACAGCCCTTGTCCGCTCCTGCTGCAACACCAGAGCAAGGTCACACACAGACACTGCACCCTCTACCCCCGGCCCCCACATACCTTTTCTTCTTGGCCTTCTTTTCCGCAGTGCTTTCTCCAGTGCTAGGTAAGGGGGGGAAACAATGGCTTTCATTAATACAGCAGGAAAATTAAATCCATAGCAGCACAGTGGAGTTGAATTTAAACTCTTGGAAACGGGCATCTCCCTGGCAGAGCCCCACTGCCTGAAATTCATCTGGCGGCTGGTTCAGTCACTGTTCAAACCAGAAAACAACAGCAGCTACAGATCAGGAAGGAAAAAACACAACAAAAAGCAGCAATTCGCCTCTCATTTTCCACATTCAGTTTGTGCTCTTCTTTACTCTTCATATTATATGGACAACAACAGTTGGGGATGGGACGCAAAAAAGTTCCATATACCCATATTTAACAGTAACTGAATTGATCGAAACAAAGGGTAAAACCCTGCCTTAGCCTGTAGCTTTCCCCATGCATTACTTTCAAGTACAAAAAGACACAGAACTACCTATCTGCACTGATGCTTCCCAGCATCTTTCAGATTCCCAAGTATCCATACACTCGCAGAAAGCGTTAGTGGCAAACAGCCCAGAAGAAAGCTTCTTTTAACAAAACACCTGGGATTTGGGTTTAAAACCAGTCATCACTTCTGCATTTTTAATGGGTTTTTATGACATTCTTTCAGTCAAACCCACCAGGCACATGCTCCTCTCAATCCGCTGCAGATACACAGCACATCAACCAACCTGGAACGTGTGGGATTCAAGTAGCCCTTCACCATACCCTCACAACAAACTTAATATGCCCCTGACATACGAGGAGGAAGTCGTATGTTCTCTTGTGAACCAGGATACTTTTTCCTCAGCTAAAACCTATTATTAGAAGCCCCCTTAAGTATACAAAAATAGAAGTAAAACATGCAAATAGGTTTCATTTAGAGATCAGACAGCAGAGTGTGTTGATACAGACTCCAGAGAAGGGTAGAAAGAAGAAATAGTGTAAATTCTGCTGTAGTTCAGTAAAAGTACCCAATGCCTTTTGTATGCCAGAAAGTACTAATTTTTTTCCCAATTTTTTGTTTTCACACATACAGCATGAAAACACTATACTCCCTGTATGATCAAGGCCCTTACTATAGGTAACCAGGTGTTTCACAGGGCAGAGGAGCCATTGCAAGTAAAAGGAATTAGATAGCAAAGCACCTTTTATGAGACGACCTCATTCAGGATGAGTAACCCCGGCTGGCGTGGCTCAGGGCAATGCCTCCCTCTAGCGTTTAACGCTCGTGTAAGTACGGGAGTTCTCTACTCGGGTGTTACACAAGTGTGGTCAGCCGTCCCCGGCAGATCAGACCTGAGTCACAGCCCTTGGTTGCTTTCCCCGTGGCTGTCTCCAGAACCATACACAAGAGTCGGGCGCCCTGGCTTTGGATGGATCCAGTAACATCGCTGAGGAATAAGCATTTTCTCACCTCTCCTCCCTTCCCAACTCCCACTTTATGGTGGGTGAGCAATGTGCTTTACTGACACCAGGAAGAGAGACCTCCATAATAACCATCACAATCCTGGGATCAACACTGGGCAAATAGGAGGATCCTGGAACAACTGCTGAAATGAGTTAATGCTGAAAAGTCACTTATGTGCTTGTCAAAAAGTAAATATTAACCATATTAGGCTCTCTTTGCTTTCTGGTTAATGATTCACTATTAGATCTCTAAAGATGATGACACGAGTACTCTGAAGCAGACCCAAGTTCTCTGCAGACAAGAAATAACCCTCCAAAGCAAGCTATGCAAAGAGTAAAAGTGTGCCCTAGGAAGTTGTTCTTTCCATGAAGAACAAGCCTCATCCTTGAAAGTGGCTCCCTCATGGCACAGTTAAGGAGCTCAAGAGAGTTCAGCATTATATGACCACTGTGAACCCAGCCCAACTTAACCAGGATTAAAAACTGCTCCCACCTAAGCATCCCTTAGTCTTCCTTTCAGGAGAGGACTTACCTTTGCTGCAGCAATAGTTGCTTTTCTTTTTCTTTAAGGATTTTTGCTAATTGAGCTGTCCTCGAAGGTCTGTGCAGGTATTTTCTCTTCCCTGTACATTCATACGTCCAATGTCCAAGCTCTAAACATTTCTGACATCTTACATGCTGCTTGTTTGCCTCCCTAGAAAAGGCAGAATTGCTTAAGTGACTGATTCCAGGTCTGTTCTGCCTATTGAGAAAACATCATGCAGATTCTTACCAGCATATGCAGTTATGATTAAAGCAGATCATTCATGGTACTTTAGCTTTTAGGTTAAATCTGGACAAGAACGGTAACACCATATATACATAGAATTTGGGCAAACACATTCCCATTTATTTAAGCATTTTCATACAACAGTTTATGAAAACAGATACTTCTCCTCTATTCCAAACCTTCAGCTTAAGTCTTCTGCTAAAGCAGTGAATGCTGAGCTACTGACATCAGCTGCCAACACACTCATCTACTGCACCTGAACTTCGCTTTTAGCTTTACACTAGCTGCTGCTCAGCTAACTTGCAGCCTCTATTTGACCAACTCAATTGGCAGTTTTTAGCATTACAGGATATATTCATACACCAGCTATTGGGAATGATTACTGGATAGCAGCAAACTGTACGCAGTGTAATTGCATGTGGTTCAGACACATAACCAAAGCTCTATTTTAGAACGCAGCTAGCAAAAAGCAAGTTCTAGGATTTGGCAATGAAACCGCTTCACACCCAAGTACCAAACTGCCAAATCCTCACAAGGAGCCCAGGACTCGGAGCCGCTCCTAGCTGTAGCTTATTTGAAGTTACTGGGATTGATCCAAGCCTGGCAGAAGGTTTATCATAAAACCAATCGGATTCCTGCTGACTTTGTGCAACGTAAAGCAAGCAAGACTTCATGTACTATGTACCGCCCCGACACCTGAAGGATCGGTGAGCATTTTACATTCATGTTTCAGTTCTCACACTGCAGTAAACTCCTTTGACCATTTTTCAAAGCCAGCTAAGGCAGAAAACTCATTTTTCCACATTCCAGCTCTTACACCACTACTCTGAAGCTTTGCAGAAGCTGCTTTGCCATCTTCTCATAGCCAGCCCCCTCCTTCACAGATAAGGAAACTCGCACATGCGTCAAGCAACCCGGCCCAAGGTCAGAACCACAAAGCAGTTCCAGAGCCAGCACCGACATCAGGACCCTGCAGCTCTCACAAGCGTCCACTGCAACTGCTGGAGCTTATTTCCACCTGTATCATTTCTTCCAGAAAGCAAACACCAGCTTTCCAAGGCCAGCCCATTTGAACTCTCTGCAGTTTGCAGCCCTGGCTTAACTGGGAGAAGGCTCCCGGACTCACCATTTAGTATTTAGAGAGCACCAAGTTACAGAGCAGTAGTATTCTCCTCTCAACAGGAATGCTGATTTTCAAGGCAAGGTGTGAACTGCTCATTCAACTCTACCATCAGCTTTCATGACAGTTCTACTGCATCTGCAAGGGAATCTTGTTCTGAGCATCCATCACTTTCAATGCAAGGAATATCTGGCTTCATAGTCTTGCCTTAGGAATACTGACCTAAAGCAGCACTAAAAAACTAATTAAATTCACAACCCACACTGCACAATGAGCTCAGCCTTGAACAGGAAACAGATGCCTGGCAATGAATAAAAACCCAACGTCTTTGAATGGTTTGCTTTGTTTTACCTTGGACTTCTGGCCCTGCCACAAGAGTTATACATCAGCAGAATGACAAAGCCCCTCTTCAACAACACACAAACCCTCAAAAGCGCTGATTTTTCTGTCCCAGACCAGCCCAGACTGGTCTCCACAGGGACAGAATGGAATTTTAAGGCAACAGTAACGTAGCTCACTATTGCCAGGGTTTTAGCACTGCTCACAGGGCCAGGGCAGGCAACTCTGGGCAAGCTAAAAAGATAAGGATCAAGCCTCAAAACAGTCACCAGGAAAACATCCAAGAGGCTCAACACGTACAGAGCTGTAACACCTCATCAGCACTGACAAGTTCTGACACTAAGAGAAACCAGAGACTGAAGTAAACTTTCAACAAGATCCATGACCATGACCCGGAGGCAAAGGCTGGCACGTTAAGAGCTCAGCACATACCCAACAAGCAGAGAGACATAACCAGAGAAGAAATAATTCCTTGACTCATAAAACAGCAACTTAAAAGAGGAAGCGTTCCACAAGCCCATTGGATTCTGTCGCTTTCCATAGCAAAAACTGGGAAACAGATTACACTGCACCCTGAGAAAGGCAAGAGAACGCATGGGTTCTCCATGCTCCAGCCAGCGCTTGTGATCAGACCAAAAAACCCAAACACGCTCTGAAAAGTGAGGCACGAGAAATTCATTATCCTGAAGAAAAAACGGAAACCCAAACCCAAACCCAACAGCAAAGCAACGAACGAAAGCCAGCGCCAGCAATACACGGCCGCGGAACACAGGCGTTTGCTGTCCTCAACATCAGCAAGCAAACATGCTGGCTTGTCCTCACGCAGCGCCCTGCAATCATACCCCTTTAGCAGTAACAGAATCACTCGCGTGCAACGCGGATCTGAGTAAAGGACACCCGCTCCCTTGCCTGCCTCCGCTGTCTCCTGAAGTTCTGTGCCCGGACCGTAACGCGAGCTGGCAGCTCGCTTCCATCTGACCCCCGAAAGCCCGAGGCAGGGCAGCGCCCGCACGCCCCAGGACCCGTTACCCAGCACTGCGAGCACGGCGCGGCCCCGCCTGCCCGCAGCCCCTTCCCGCACCGCTGCCGAGGGCGCAAAGCCTCCCTCTGCCTCCTCCTCCCCAGCCCCGCTATTCCCCCTGTCCCCACCGGCCCAGCGCGGACGAGCCGGAGCCGCAGCCGCCCGCGGGCGCGGAGCACCTCCGAAAGCGCTCGGACCCCCTCACCGGAGCGTGCCCCGGCCCCGCTCCTCCGGGGCTCGCACCCACCGCCCCGCAGCCCCCTCCCCGCACCCGGGGCCCGCTGAGCACTGCCCGGCACGGCCGCCCCGGCCCCCGCCCGCCGCGCTCACGCCTGTCTCCGCGCGATGAGGCGGTGCATGGGAGTCGCCATCTTAGCGGCCACACCGGAAAGAGAAGCGCGGCCGCGGTGCATGCCAGGATATGGCGTCAGCCGCCTCCTCCCATTGGGGGACGGAGCGGCTGCCACAGAGAGCAACCGGTTGCGCGGCCAGAGAGGACGCGTCCCCGGGACCGCGCTTTCCAGCGCGTCTCGCCTCGCCTCGCCTCGCCTCCTCCCGCGTTGCCATGGCGGCGGCGGGCCGCGCTGGGCGCTCCTCATGGCCCCGGCCCCGGCCCCGGTCCCTGCTGCGCCCTCCCTGCGCTCTCCTCCCCAGCAGCCGGCTCCCCGCTGTCCCCTCCGCCAGCGCCGCCGCTCCCCTCCGCTCCCCGCCGCTATGGCTCGGCGGACGGGGTCCCCTCGGGGCGCTCGGCCGTCCCTGGGCCCGGTCCCACCTCCGCTTCTTGTCGCCCAGCCACGGGCTTCCCCCTGCCTTCAGTCACGGGCTGGCAGCAGCCTGCCGCTCGCTTTGTGAATGTTCTGTTCGCATGGATGCGTCCTAAACACCTGAAAGCACCCCAGACCGGGCTGTGGCAGACAGCCCGTGTCTGCATTCGGACGGAGAGCAGCGCTTTGAATGGCTTGAACCTGCCCGAGGGGAGCCTGAGCTGAGCTCTGAGGCAGAAGCTCTTCCCTGTGAGGGTGCTGAGGCGCTGGCACAGGGTGCCCAGAGAAGCTGTGGCTGCCCCATCCCTGGCAGTGCTCAAGGCCAGGTTGGACACAGGGGCTTGGAGCAAGCTGCTCCGGTGGAAGGGGTCCCTGCCCGGGGCAGGGGCTGGAGCTGGAGGAGCTTTAAGGTCCCTTCCAACACAAACCAGGCTGGGATCTCCACCTGCCTATGGCAGGGGATAGGTGGGCGCTCAGGGCAGCCGGCGGAAGGGCAGCGTGCAGGGAGGGTGGGGAAGGAGGATCCAGGTCTCTCCTGCCACAGGGCACCACCTCGGAGCTGCTTCAGCCATGGAGCGGGCCGGGCCGCAGGGACACTGAGCTCGTTTCACCTTCATGAGTCCACATGAAGGTCCAACAGAGCTGCAGGCAGCCTGAGAGCAATCTGGTCTAACATGAAGGCTGCGGAGCAGTGATAGAAAGAGGGAGATTTCGGAAAGGATAATGCAACTCACGAGCACTCCTGAAAGGCTGCAGGCATTTACCGATGTTACTTTTTAGCAGGTCAGATTTTTATGTACCTCACACTGACAGAAAAAAAGACATCTCAATATAACTGAGATGAATTCTGCTACTGTTGTGGGTGTGTAACCATGGCTCTATCATCCATTTAACAGTCTCAGGACCTGAGGACACCGATACGCTGTGCTCATGCTGGCCTGATGTGTTCCGTGCTTGATTGTAAGGAAATACAGCTCAGCTCCATCTAGGAATCGCAAGGCAGATTCTTTCTGCTGCTCCATTCAGCCCAAGAGGCTGTAGTCCCGCAGCTCTGCCAGCAGCAGCGAGTATTTTTGGCTCCTACGTCATCTCCTTATAGTCTCTGACGTGGGAGGAGAGGTCTGGGCACAGGAGAGCAGCAGCGGCTGGAGCTTTCTACTGGCACATACCTGGCAGGCAGCCCCTTGGGAAGCTTTGCCAGCTGGCACAAGTAGGGCAGCCAGTATCCTGGATCCAGGGAAACAAGGAGCGTGCCTTTATCAGCGCTCATTGTTATCTCATGGGATCAGTTTTAAAACGGTGTCTTACGTTTCATGTCAAAAATCCTCAACAGAACGTTTCGTAGCGCTGAATTGCAATTACTCCTGCTGCTAGTATCCTGGGAATACTTCATAACCAACCATTTCCAGCATTAATTCAGAGCTGTCCTGTCATAGGGACAGTTTATTGGCAATAAATGGGCATCCCACTGACCATTTACATTTAGTGAAATAGATGAACTGCTACCAACTTGTAGTATCAGCGAGGTAGCTCTTTTGAATGCACTTCTTGGGTTCATGTTACTCAATTATATGTTGTATCTTCCTACAAGTTCAATAGACCCCAACTGTACCAGTTGGATCATTGCTGTGTGAGGAACTGTAGGAATAGGGTAAAAGACAGCCCGTGCTGAGACACTCGCACTTGAGACAAGACGCAAGGTGGGAGCACGGTCCGACAGAGTTTGTGGGGAGAAAGAAGAGGAATGTAACAGGAGTGGGAACAGGTTTTATCTTTTAAGCAATTCATAGATGTATAAACTTACACAATCCCAGACTGGTTGGGGCTGAAGGGACCTTAAAGCTCATCCAGTTCCAATACCTTGGAGCAGCTTGCTCCAAGCCCCTGTGTCCAACCTGGCCTTGAGCACTGCCAGGGATGGGGCAGCCACAGCTTCTCTGGGCACCCTGTGCCAGCGCCTCAGCACCCTCCCAGGGAAGAAAACTGTATTTATATCACATAAAAATCTGATGCTTTCAGGCAATGAGTATCCGGGTCATGAATTAGCCGGTGTATGGCAGAGTGGTTCACCTGTGGTGGTGCTCCATTGGGTCACAGCCAGGAGATACCAGAGCCAGCACTTCCTGCTGTGTGTCACCCAGTATTTGTAACAACAGGGCTGGTAACAGCATCTGCCGGGTACAACGGCACCAATTAGGCACCACACTGGGAAGATAAGAGAAAGAGAGATTCTCTTAGACACAAACATGCCAGCTCACCAGGATTAATTACCAGGTGAGTAATTGTTGAATATGCTGGTAGCTTCTGTCTCTGGAGTCTGTAATTGTAACATCTAAGGCTAGTGGCTGTTCCCATACACCTGGTTTCCTTTATATCTGCCTCTTTCTGCAGTACCTGATCATTGTCATACTTTGGATGATGCTCCACAATAACCTGTGATTAATGATCTCTGGCACCTCAGCTGAGTTCTACTGTGTGGTGTCTGGTGTTACAGACACAGCGGAGTTTGGCCTCAGCGTTTGAATTTTGATGTCTGGCATCTCACTTTTAATGGAGAGGATCAGACAGAAGAATTCCCTATTTTAGGATGGACTGAGAAATGTTCCTTATAATACGAAATAGCCAAGCACAGCTGTTTATAATAATCTGTGCTTTGTTATAAATTCCTGCCTGCTGATCCATTTATCACTTAAAATCTTGGAGTAACTTACTTCCTGATGGCAATATCTGCACTTCACTTAACATCTGGTGCCTCCAACCCCTGTGCAACTCTCCTAAGGTTAATGCAGCAGAACTCCAGTTGCCTAAATTGGCCAGTATAGCAAGACTGCTGGTGTACACCATGCACTGGAGGGGCTTTTCCTTACACAGAGGCTTTAAGGATGCATCTTTTAGTAGAACAACCCACTTAAAATCCTTCTCCCTGAGGAGTTTGAAGGTGGTGGTGTGAGTTCAGACTCCAGGGGCTCCTACAGCCTGAAATCTCTGTTCTTTCACTCCGAGGCAATTCCGCACAGGGCTGGTGATCACGCCGCAGGATGCGACCTCAAGACTCTGCGGGCTGAATGTGCAGAGTCATTGCACGGCGCTGGCTTGGCTGGCGGGGGGACGGGTCCAGGGAGCTGCTCAATGAACTGCCTGTGCCCATAAATCTGCCTCTGCCCGCAGGGTGCTATTTAAAGCTGCAGCGTCATTAACCTGTTTCTAAATATGCTGGGCAGGGGGATTGCTGTCCAAAGTGTGCCCGTCTCTAGGCCAGACAGGGAGGAGGTCTGGGGACACACAGGAGACGAAAAGGGGGGAAATACTGAAGGTTCAGTGCCCCAAGGCTGAGGTGCCTGTGTCAGCTCCTCAGAGACCATTCTCTGCTCCCAAGCCCAGCACTTCTCTATGCAAACATTGCTCATGAAATGAAGGCATCACGCTATTTGTTAAGGGTCTGTGTGTGAAGCTGGAAAATGTTGTCAGAGCTTTCCCTCCATGACTTAGGAAGAACCGAGTCCATGAAGAAAAGGTTAAAACCCCACTGCCAGGGGTAAGTCCAGTTACTGGTCACATTGTGTGCTCTGTGCTGAGAAAATGACAAATTAAAACCCAGTTCAAATTGAACATAGAAATAACAGTAATCCGTTAAAACCCAAACCGAATCCCAAACCCCACCTTAATAACCAACCACACTGGCTACCGAGTTCCTGTATGTAAAGCTGCTGTCATTTTCAGCACCAAACTAAAGGGGAGAGACAGAAACACAGAAGACCCTTGTTCCAGTGAAACTGTAGGCTGGGAAAAGTCTCAGTGATAAGGAATACAGTAAACAGATTTAAATCATTCCCTGTCTGGGATTTCCTGCCTCCACGCAGTTGTACCTTCTGTAACTCCAAGTTTGCACACAGTAGTACATTAAGGTAACACATTAAAGTTAGCCAGGTTGGTTTGCTTCTCTGTGGAGGAAACAAGCTCACATGAAATGCCTTCTCACTACTTTTGGGCACAGAAATTTGGCTTTTAAATTTGGCTCAGGTATCTCTGAGCAGTACAGACACAGTGTAAGGTACCGGGGAGCGTTCTATTCTGTTTTCAGTGTTTCCTGATTCAGAACAAAAGGGAAAAGCTTTGACACTCCCTGTGAAATAAAATGCCTGTAAGAAATGCAGCAATCTCCCCAAAGCAGGTTTTATTTCTCTAATTAAAGCTTTTCCTGATGTGATTCCTTTGCCAGGGCACCTGGAGTTTGAATTTCCAGATAACAGCCTAACTCTTCCCAAGAAACAATGCCACACCTGTAGTGCAGCTCCAGACTGAAATCCAAGAGGAGGGCAGCTGAGCTTTATGGCAGGACACAAGAGAAAGTGGTTTATCAGGAAGTCTGGGTCGGTGCTGGGATGCTGCATGCCTCGGCTGGGTCTGAATCCACCTGCACTTACTGAATCCGATATTTAGGAGGGTTTTCTCTACCTTTTCCAAACACTGGCTGGCCTAATGGAAGATGTTGCCTCTACCTACAGAGCTTTCCTTAAAACACTGCCAACCTACAATGAAAAAGCTCCCAGTGTTTCTCTTCATCACAAAAGCAAAACCAGAACAGCCAAGTGAGACGAGCATCCACTGCAGTGAACCCCAAGCACCCAGCTGGTACCCTGCTGCTGGTCCCTTTTAAGTGCTATAAAGAGCAAAGCTCCTATTTCCCACCAGAGCATTGCCCGTGCACTGCACTGATGTGATGGTTTCCTCACACTGTGCTATTGGGAGCATTTCGGTGAGCAGCCTCATCAGAGCATATTTTAGCACATCAAGGTAGGGAGCTCCAGGTGAGATCCCATCTGCTGCGGTGTTTCAGATGACTTGCTTGTGAGAAGCAGAAATATGGCATAAAATAAAGCAGCAGAAACTCAGAATAGTTCAGTTCTGTTCCTCTGTTCATAACTTCCCAAAGAAAGATGGGTTCCCTCATTCTCTCTTCTGTACACTTTCCCTGCAGTATAAATTGCTGAACATATGATATTTCCATGGTGAAAAGGGTCTTCTGGCAGAGTCACAAAAAGTATTTGTTTCAACTATGTGAAGGCAATAGAAGATCCAGCAAAAATAAAAGTGTCTAAATATCTATCATTTAATATGAGTACGGATGTAGGTCTGTTCTCGTGAAACCGATGCAGATACTCAATATTTATATGAGTAACTAAGAGCAGACTCTGGCTCTATGTAGTAGGTTTCCAGGCTTGCATAGTGCCGGTCTCCTTTGGTATCCTCCATTTAAACAGCTCATTAGAGGATAGTACAGCCAGTTTGGACCATTACTTGACATCGATGTGAAGGGACCCCAAATCTGAGCCTCAAATCAGATCAGTCTTCAGTAGGGCAGCTGTTGTAAAAATACACCGAAAGGGATAGGGTATCCCTAAAATCTGTAATAGTTCCCATTGAAATAGAAAGTGAAAAATAAGCTTTGTTATTAAAATACATTTAAATGAACTTAATTTATGATCTGTGAAGTTGAGATGAGCACCCCTTCCCTAGAGGGGGTAGCCTTGGTGCAGCGTTGCTATGGGGCTGGGGTGTTGTTACTCTGCCTATACCTCAGTGAGTGCCTGCTGGGTGACTGTTCCCACTTCAGCCTAGAAAACTCTGCCCTATTTTTAGCTCCTCAGCTCACATGTCAGGGAATGCTGAGGATCTGTGTGTCAACAGAGCCCCAGTGGAGCGTGAAGCATGTCAACGTAGCGGGGACGTCATCCGCGTGTGCGGTTTGTGGCACCTTACATCATTAAACATGGCACTGGAATGCATTAACTTGATTTATTGCTAATTCAGGCCTTTTCCCCTCCTCGGGCACGCAGCCAGCAGACCCTCGGGTACAAGGGAGCTGCAGCGGCAGGCGGAGGGGCCGGGGCTGATGGCAGGTGGGGGGGACAGTCCCAGCCCAAACCTGCTCTAGTGGAAGGTGTCCCTGCCCGTGACAGGGGGCTTGAACTGGATGAGCTTTAAGGTCCCTTCCAACCCAAACCAGGCTGGGATCCTATGAGAGGGGAAGGCTGTCACCTGCACCAAATGTGTGTGCACATTACACGGAATACTGCGACTTCTGGGAGCTTTGTGGATAATCTGGATAGAAAAAGCAGGGGCTTGTATGTTTAAAACCCATCCATGAGGGCAGGCTGCCCCAGGGCCCTGATTTCCAGTGTTAGTCAGGAAGCATATGCCAAAGTATGATTTAAACATAAACATATAGCCTTAATTATACAACTATGATGTCTGTGTAATACCCAACACCCAGAAGCACATACTTGTTTCAGGAAGCATTTATATATTCCTTAGATTACGCATTTGGTGCTCTAGTGCCCATCACTTGCCAATGGTGTTTTCCTTGTTTCTGGTTTTCCTCCTTTTTTCTTTACTTTCGTAATTTGCTTTTGTGATGTTTCTGTGGGATATTTTCTGTTGGTCGGGTTGGGTTGGGTTTTGTTTGCTGGGCAGTTCTCCAGCTCTGGTACTTCAGTAGCTGTGGTGGCTTAATTCATAAACACATGAAATCTAATTGTAGGTCAAGTTTGAGGGAAAGCTATGGAACCAGAATAGAGGGAAATTCATGTTTTCACTATTTCACTGCAAAGTCATGAGATTACTGATGAAAATGGCTCGTGGGTAACCTTCCTCATACAAAGAGGTGGGATTTTCTGGGAACTGGGGTATTTTATGTGGTATGATTCACATCAGAGCTCGGGGCAACATGACACTCCGGATACCCTCAGCTGAGGAGATCGCAAAGCCCATTCCTATTTGAATATCCCAGAATAGCACTATGAACCATGCGTTAGGTGACATGCAATGGCTATTTACAGCTGCCCAAAGAATAGCCTGTGACAGATATCAGCTAGGACTTATTTTAAGCCCATATTAATGTTCGTGTTTGGCTGGTGCTAATGAATTGTGAGACTTGATGCTGCAAACAGAGGCTGAAGATGGAGGGTGTACAGAGATGCTCCATGGATTTGTGGTAAGTGCTTCCTCTGAAATCAAGCCTCTGTTTCACATACGGATAACAGGAAAAGGAGATGCTTCATTTTCCAGGCAAGGAAGCATCTGTGAAGCTCCCCAGAAGAACAAGTTTTGGGGAAGTCTGGAGGCTGCACACTGAGATCAGGGCTGAGCAAGGCACAGATCAAGTAGACTTCCATTGAGTGCTGAAAGCACGATGAAGACACTTTGAAGAACAGACAAATGAACAGCAACACATCAGACTTTTCCCATTTTATTTTATACCCCTTTTATATATATTTTATATATTTATGTTTATTTTATGTATTTATATAAAATATAATACATATTTTATATATTTGAGGATTAACTATTTATGATGCCTGTCATACCACAGAAGGCCCATTTGCAGGTCAGAGCAGTGAAGTTGTATCAAGTCCACGAATAATAAATCATTCCTTCCTTAGAAACAGGCATGAGGTCTAGGCCACGTTATCACTACATTTGTATACATTCTCTGACTCATGTTTTCTTTTACATAGCAGTAGTTGGTCAAATATATAACTGAGTTCTGAAAGTCTTGAGCATATGATGTGATTATGAAATACCAAAAAAGCAGATATAGAACAAACCCCAGCATACACAGTATCAGCTACTTATCATGCCTTCAGAAGTCATGAACTGTCAAACTCATAGGTGAAATCCAGCAACTTGAGTTACTCTGCTGTTTCATTTCAGAGTTGCTCTCTACTGCAAACCAGACTTCACCAGGGAAGAAGTGATAAAGCCCTATCGAATATACAACAAGAGTTCAGGATAAGCTGCGTGTCCTCCAGCTGTCATCAAATCCCAATTATTTCTTAGAAAGATCTATGCTGCTCTTTTTGTACCCCAGAAAATAGAGGAGAATAGGGAGATTCATGGACTCTTCCACTTGAGATGAATACATCACAACACCTCGAGTTCTGATTTCATTTCTATTTCCCCCAGCCAGGGGGTTGTATGTGATGGCCAGAACTCTCTGTTTGGGCTGGTGGGGCCCTTCTCTCCCACCTCCCTCCCGTCCCCAGCACTCGGACACAGATCATAATGTCCTTTCCAACCCTAACCTTTCTATGTCTCTGTGATTAAATGCCCCAGCTGCCACCAGGCTCGCTGCTCCTGTCCCCTCACGCTGGCAGGGCCTTTCCTTTCGATAATGAGAGTGAAAAACAGAAAGAGAAGGGGAAATGGGTGATGCTCTCCTCCCTGCGCTAACACCCTCCCTGCGGAGCGGCGCTGGGCTCATTCCCTGGCACCTCGCTCTACGCCCAAGGACACCCGAGGTTGAGCCGTTCGTTATTACCCCGGCACTGGCACCGTGATGCAATTCCCGGCCCAGCGGCAGCTGCCAGGGCGGCATCACCGAGCTCCCTGCCAGGAACGGCAACCGGGGCTGCTGCTGGGCACGAGCCCTTCCTGCTCCCGGGATTGAGTTTCTCGGCCGTGGGTCTGCTGGATCGTTAAGACAAGGAGCAGTGCTGGAAATATAGAGCTGGGAACTGGGGAACGTCCTGTTTACAACACATTGCATTGCTGTGTTGTGTTGTGTTTTGTCTCAGAGTTAAAAGCATTCCCAAACAGGAAATGTCATAAAATCACAGAATCCCAGACTGTTCCAAACGGGTTGAAGGGACCTTAAAGACCCAGCTCCAACCCCTGCCCCGGGCAGGGACCCCTTCCACTGGAGCAGCTTGCTCCAAGCCCCTGTGTCCAACCTGGCCTTGAGCACTGCCAGGGATGGGGCAGCCACAGCTTCTCTGGGCACCCTGTGCCAGCGCCTCAGCACCCTCACAGGGAAGAGCTTCTGCCTAAGAGCTCAGCTCAGCCTCCCCTCGGGCAGGTTCAAGCCATTTCCTTGGCCTGGCCCTACAGGCCCGTGCCCAAAGCCCCTCTCCAGGTTTCCTGCAGCCCCTTTAGCAGTTGGATACAAGGCTCTGGAGGTTGCTAAGCCAGAAGACAGGTTTCACTGCCATTCTGGGGTGGGTGGAGGCAGAATCACCGCCGTGATGCGCTTGAATGGCCCTGGCCCAGATCAATCAAAGGTAATTTCTCCGGATTTTGGGTCCTTTTCTGCAAAACCCGAGTTTCCGGGAGTCATGACCCATCTCCATCACTGTCACAAGCCCGCTCTTTGCCCCAGCCCCCTCCCTCGGCATCCGGTGATTACATCCTGTTAACTCCAACGTTCTTTCTGCTGGCACGGACGGGCACGGAGGCGCCTGTGAGGCCCCAGACCCGGCGGCGGCCCGGGCACAAACCCCCGCCCCGCCTCCATCTCCACACAAACCCCTCAGTCCTGCCCGAGGAAAAGCGCGCGCACGGCTGGGGGCGTGGCCAGCGCTAGCCCCGCCCCCGGGGCGCGGCCCGCTCGGCTCTCGTTACTCTCGCGAGAGCCGCCTCCTCCCTGCGCTCTCTTCTGTGCCGCGGCCCGACGGGATCCTTCGAGAAGTGCCCCCGCCCGGGCAGGCCCCGCCGCCGCGCATCGACCCGCGCCGAGCCCCGCCGCTCCCTCGCAGGCGCCGCCGCTCCTTCGTGCCGCAGCCATGTCCGTGGTGGGCATCGATCTGGGCTTCCAGAGCTGCTATGTGGCCGTGGCCCGCGCCGGCGGCATCGAGACCATCGCCAACGAGTACAGCGACCGCAGCACGCCGTGAGTGGGGCGCGGGCCGCGCTGAGGCGGCGGCCTCCCGCGGGAGGGCCCCGGTGTGCCGGGGCGGGAGGCGGCCGCGGCCGGGCCGGTGGGTTTGCCGGACAGACGCGGTAGGAGCCGAGCGGTACCGCGCGGCCGGCACGGAGGGAGGCTGCGGGTGCCCCTCGCTGCTCCTTCCCTTGCTGTGTGTGCCCCTTGGGGTAGGGCTGGCTTCTGAGCGCGGTGTGGCTGCAAGGAAAGCCGACTTTGCTGGAAGTAGTAAAGCTTAGCTCCTAATAAGTCTCTTCACCGTGGTCCGACATCCCCGATTGCGTTCCTGCCTGTTCCCCTGCAGTTCAGGCTCTCAACCCCCCAGTTCAGCCGGGCTGCGGAGGTGAACGCTGAGCTCGTGTTGAGGCTTTTAAACTCACTTGAAGCCAGCCACCAGAGCGGCCAGCGATGGGGAAGGGGGAGGTGAGCAGCGCAGCCTGACCCCCCCTTACCTGGAAAAGACCCTGGCTAATAGTGCAGTTTGCCGGTGAGCTTGATCTGGGAGCAGGTCGCACTTTACAGCGTGTGTAGTGTGTTCTAACTCTGCTTCTCTAAATAGGACTCCCAACCCTTGTCTCAGGAGCACTGCGTGATGCCTGGTTTTAATAAACTGAGAGGGAGAACTGGGATACAACTCTTCTAAGGATAAATTGCAGAATAAAAATGGGAAAGAAACCTTCCAATGCGTCAGACCTGGAGGGAACTCTTTGCAAAGCTCTCTTAAAAGTTTCTCTCTGTTGTAGCGTAGCTTTATTTTAAGCCGATGCTGAAGTAAATAGCTCTCTTAATGAAATAATTGCGATGTCTTAGGTGGGTTTTCTTAGGTCCTTTGCATCTGTTTATAAAGACGAGAGGAATAAAATGATCTTGCTTCTCGTTAGACAATACCTCAGCTCTGTTTGCCTGTTGCTATCTCTAAGCAATGAATCAATGGAGAAGGAAGTTTTTAATCTGCTACCATGTGCTGGAGTAAGGAGTAGTCTCTGAAGTGTTGTCAGTAGCATGGCAGCTTAAGGGTTAGATGTACTAGTGAAACAGTTAATGTGAAGATCCTCAAGGCACTTCTAGAAGCTCTGGGTATGTGTCCGTCAGGAAGCTGAAGTTCTGCTTATATATATTTGAGGTAAGAATGCACATACAGCTCACTGAAGCTGTGATGTACCTGGCGCAAAGCATCTTTCAGGAAATAATTCAGTTACGAAAGGCTGAAGTGAAATTGGGGAAGAAAGCATAATGCAAATGATAAAAAAAGTTTTTAACAGGACTTAATCTCCAAGCACTGTGCTGGGGGAATGCAGAAACCATTGTGTGAGCAAACCCGTCTGTAGAGGGAATGCTTAATGACTTCAGCTTGGAAACAGCCCGGTTCAAAAAGCCACTGCTCAGTGTTTCTGTACAGTGACCTCTGGGGAAGTCATGCAAGGTGTTGTGGCAGGTTTCCTCAGGAGTCTGCTCATGGTCAGGGTTAAACGCTGTTTGCTATGATGACATCCATGTTTTGGGAAGGATTTTTAGGTATCTGTTATTGTCATTGTTTGTTTTAGTGAAGTAAACCCTGCTGAATGCACTGTATTTAGTGCAGTGGCACAATGGTGTTCTCTCTGAATCTGCTTTCAGCTCTGCACTTGGATTCTTCCAGAATCCTGTGAAATTGGAACTTCTCTATCCAAAAGCAGCACAAAACATAATTGTCTTTGAATACAATATTCTTAAAATGGAGAAGTGGTAGAGAGCAGGCTGGTAAAAATGAGAGGTGGGGGGAAGAGGGAGGTCATCCATTATCTCCATAGGATGAAAGTGAAATTGTAACTGAGCTTATGGTGTTGAGTGCTGACTTTTTTTTACTGTAGAGGAAATGTGTTGTCGGGACAGGAGATACCATCTGAGGAAGTGGAAGCAGGTGGGAGTGTGAAGTGGTGGCTGTAAGAGCTTTAATGAAGTTCAAAGCTCTGCTTAAGTTGCTTCGTTAGACCTGTGATGACCTTCAGTGTGATTATGACTCTGCTCTAGGTGCTGTGGTTAGTTATTCAGCTCCCTGTAAATCGTGTAATAGTCTAATTCATGTTTAATGAGTTAACCTTGGATCCTGTGGTAAACTGATTTGGGGAATGAGGCTGCCTCCTCCTTCCTTCCTTCTTGCAGTTTAACTTAGCTTTGTCTTGGGCCTGGTGTGGTTGCTTGGGGCTTTGAGAGGAGAAGGGCTGGGATGGGCACAAAGGGAAGGAACAGAGCTGAGAACAATCCTGTCTGTCCCACTGCAGCTCCTCAGAGAAGCCTGCCTGTTCATAAAGCATGGTTAAGAAGAATGTTTGCACTTCAGGGTTTTATTCCCTGCACATAATGAGATACCATATCTTTGATTACTGTGCTGTCTCCTTCTATTGAGACAGACTTCTCTTTAAGTTTTTAATCTGGTAGGTTTTGAGAGTTCTGTAATCTGTATTAGTGGATTTGTGGTGGATGGGGCTGATGGCTTGTGAACCTAGCTGTGAAGCAGCTGGATATCTTATTGTTGTTGTCCAGGAGAAAAGCAGTAATTCCTGTTCGTGTCTTTAATTCCTTTCTGGAGCCCAGAGTAAATTAATAACCAGCTTCCAGCGTGGGGCTCCTGAGGCTTTTAACCATAAACTCTGCAGCTTGTGTTCCCTTAGTGTGGGCCTTAGGGTTTACATAGCACGGAACCTCCTCACTTTAGCTGATCCTTTGAGTAGTTGTTTCAAACAACAACAGATTCATTCAGAAGTGTTAATTCTATTGCAGCACATTGCTTTGGTGTGGGCTTTGCCTCAGTTGTTAAGCTGTTAATAAATTGGAAGAAGATACAAACCCAATGCAGTTATCTCACTGTGGTCTTCAGTTCTGGTTTTGACCATTTCTGTTTGACAGGCCAATTCTAAACCTCAAGCTGGGATGGGATTTGTTTCTTGTGGCAGCCCTGTGGCAGAACCCTGTTGTAAAGCAGATTCTTGACCTGCTGCGCAGGGAGCAGTTGAATTGTGCTGTTCCGATGTGTGAATAGTAACAATCTACTTGATTCATGGCATTCTTTTTTTCCCCAGTAAGTTTACCTCAGTGGTATGAGGAACTTGGATTGGAGGGCTGGATTTAATTTTGTTGAGTACGTAAATAAAAAGGCTTAATAGGAGCAGGAATTCCTCCAGAATGGAGGGGGTTTATTCCATGTTATTCGGACCTGCAGGCTGTCACAAGTAGCTTGGCATGAAGTATGGGTTTTCTTTCTGTAATCTATATTATTGCAGTGAGTGCAGATGAAACTCAAGCACCAAGTTTTCTCTGTAAGTTTGCTTTACCACTAGGAAGTTTAGTTAGCATTTGGTATAGATATGTGGGAATGATTTCCTGAATACCTGATTTACTTCCTGTGTGTCTTCTGAACAGTTGAATGTTTCCTGTATTATTAACAAACAACTTATCTTTGAGTGGCCTTAGGTATGTGGGTAACTACTGAGTTAAAGGGTGTCTCATCAGTTACTGTATAGATGTAGAACTTGAAGCAGCATGAGTTAAGTTTGGGTTCAGTGCTGTGCTGCTGTGCCGAGCATTGTTCTGACTGAGCTGAAAGTTCCTGTTTCTTCCCAGAACTCACAGAATTTCTGTGCATATATTGCAGTGAGTGACCAGCTCCTCAATAGACCAAATACTGTTTAAAATCTCTGATATTATGAACATTTATCAACAAGATAAGCAGTGCAGTTCTACCAGTCACTTACTAACCGCCAGTCTTTCCTTTCGTTACAGTTCATGTATATCCTTTGGACCTAAGAACCGCTCCATTGGTGCTGCAGCTAAAAGCCAGGTGAGTGTGTAGGTTGGGTAAGTCAGTAGGTGAGTAGCAGGATGTATTGTTGATCAGGGAAGGTGACAGATGTCTCTGAGCTAGTGTCTTGGTGTCTCCATAACGTGTGAACTGCTGAGCTGA
Organism: Lathamus discolor; assembly: GCF_037157495.1. Classification (NCBI taxonomy): domain Eukaryota; kingdom Metazoa; phylum Chordata; class Aves; order Psittaciformes; family Psittacidae; genus Lathamus; species Lathamus discolor. The sequence goes on from NC_088893.1 coordinate 19,969,053, forward strand.
ATTCAGCTGCTCAGCATGTAATGCTGCTCTGGCATCTTGGGTAGGAAGCTCAGGGTTGATCATTGCGTGTGATGAAGTGTGGGGAAAAAAAAGAAGATATATAGGTTCACCTCTTCTGAAATTCTGATAAATACTAATTAGAATTTACATTTGCAACCTAGAAAGCAAGCTAAGCAGAGTGCTTCATCCTACCTTAGCTTGTTCTAGTTTGTATGTCTTATGGTAGCTTTTAATTATGTGACTGCATTCTATGGAATTCCATCAAGTGCATAGTTCTGGCACAAAGGGGACATACTTGAGTGTAAATATATCTTTCTTGACTCTTTGTGGTTGAGTTACAACCTAGATGTCCATCTTGGGCATTCTTGCTTATGCTTTGAGTGTCTGGTGGTGTAGGTAGGTAAATATGATTTAAGGACACAGAAAAAGTGAAGCTGACTTGTCCTACTTCACATTTGGGTCCTGCTGCGTCATGCTTTGTGTTACTGTGAAACCCCTATAAAATGTGACTATTTTTTTCTTTGAAGTCCTCTACAGGAAGTGACTATTCAAACACTTGGTTTTTCTTAGCCTAAAATACCTAGAGATGGGTGAAGATTCATTATCTAGAATACAAAAATGACTGGACACAACCATGTTATTCAAGAACAGCACAACTGTACTAGAACTAAATACTGATGGTTTTTTCTGGGATTGAGTGTCTGCTTAGCTTAAAGAAAAGCATTGATACAGAGATCCAGTAGAGATGAGGTATGTCCTGCAGAAACTAAACTTACACACCATCAGACCCAGGTTATGTAAGAAACAGACACTTGGCTAAAACTGAATCACAGGTAAATGTTACATGGTACAGTGTTGTCTGCTCAGTGAACTGCTCTGAGGCTTTAGTATGTGTCTTGCTCTACTGTAAATTAATTCAACAAGTTTACTTTCACCATGTGAAAACAGGCTTTAACTTCTTTCACTTCTCCATTTGCACTGATCTCTGCTATTAATAAAAGACTCTTGTCAGTTAAATCAAATTGACAGTAGCATCTTGGGGCTGTCTTGACTTTTTAAAGCTTCATGACCATGTCCTTGAACTGTTTTGTGGGAGTACCTGTGTTGACTGTCACATGCATGTGATGAACCTGAACTGGAGTTTCCATCAATGTATGTGTTTTATTTGTGGAATTACTGGCTGTGCTGTGATAGAAAGATGGGGTGTAGGAAACAGGTAAAGGGGAAAGACACTTTGCTGACATTTTTAAAGAGGGTTCTACAATTGCACTGTGACAATGGAGTGCTGTTTTAATCAGATTTTGATAGAATCTTGGCTCAGTTTCCTAGCATACGTTTTACTTTAAATCTCAAATTCCTGTAGGTTCCGTGAGTGATCAGAGGGAAGGTGCCTTCTAGCAACTGCCCTGATACAAGATACAAATGACAAAACTCTGCTGGTGGGAGAGGCATGAGAACAAAACTCTGTCTTCTGTTTGAAATTCAGATGTTGCCCTGACATGTTGTATTAAAGATTTCTTTTCCTCTAGGTTATTTCAAATGCAAAGAATACAGTACAAAGTTTTAAAAGATTTCATGGTCGTGCATTCTCAGATCCCTTTGTTCAAGCTGAAAAAGCAAGCCTTGCCTATGAACTTGTCCAGCTGCCAACAGGCTCAACTGGCATCAAGGTAAGTCTGGCACATTTGAAAAAGAGCCAGAGGAGGAAACTGATAAAGTTCCCTTTAGTCTCTTTATTTGAAATCTCCTCACTGTAGTTTCTGTTCACTTGTGAATGGAAAATCTCAAGTAGGGAAGGAAAGGCTAATAATGCAGATGGTCTCTCCAGGTGTTAGGTGAGACTGCATTTAGTTACACAGCTTCACTGCCTTGCAAAACCCACACCAACTGCTGTAGCAGTGCTTTTTACCTTTCACTCCGCGGTGAATCTGGAAGACTAGTTACTTCACCAGTGGACTTACTTAGCTACTGTCCAGATACTGCAGAGGTGTGAGAAGTCAGCTTAGTCCTTCAGCTGAAATGGTAAAAACTGGTTCTTTTCTACAGCGGCTGATCTTCTGATTTGGATTTTAGCAATAACTGATGAACTTATCCCAAACCAGCAGGAAGGAGGGAGTCCTAAGCACTGCTTACAAATTGGGGTTAAAAAGTAAAAATGTGCAGAGCAGCTTTGTGTATGTGAATTGCAATGTGCATTCCAGTGTTTATTTCACAATTGCTGTGCACAAGCCAGGCCCTCAATGAGAAGCTTGTACAGAGCTGGATTACTGTTTGAGCTTGCTTTTAGTAAATGCTCTTTCTTGCGTGTGTTCCTTATGTGTGTAGCCTGTGGGTTGTGCTGTAGTGTAACCTGTGTGCATGATTCTTCTTTGAAGGCCATGTATATGGAAGAAGAAAGAAACTTTACTATTGAACAGGTGACAGGAATGCTTCTTACCAAGCTAAAAGAGACCGCTGAGAATGCGCTCAAGAAGCCTGTAGTTGACTGTGTTGTTTCTGTAAGTATGTGATGGTAACCAGGTCTTACCTGTTTGGTTGGCATCATAAGCTGAAACAATGGCAGCATGAAATTGCCCATGAGACTTGAATGTTCAGGTATTTGTCTTTTCTGTTTAAAATGAATCTTTCTCACATCTCTTCAACTCTAGACTTCATTAATGGTGAAATATCTTAAAATGCTGCTAATCAGCAGCATAAATAATATTTGATACCTGTTTTTGGTTCTTTGCTCCTAAAATGAGTGGCTTGAGATAGGGTGGAAAAAACTTCACAAGAAGTAGCTTTGTCTTCATGTAATGTTCTTCTTTCCCTTTCTCTGTTGCAACTGAAGTGAGCACTGAATTTGCAGGGTACCTCCGTTGTGCTCTTCACTGATTTTTCTACACACACTTGTAGCTGTTTGCTAAAGGTGGCTGTTCTAAATGCTTATATTGGATATCTGATCATCTTGCAGGTTCCTTCTTTCTACACAGATGCAGAAAGGAGATCTGTGATGGATGCTACACAGATTGCTGGTCTCAACTGTCTGAGACTGATAAATGAAACCACTGCAGGTAGCATCTTCTTTTCTCTCCCTTGCTTAATACTGTAGTTGTATTAGATAAAAGGGCTTGTAATCTGTCAGTGATCCAGGTCCTCTGGAGTTACTGCTGCTTTTGTAAACTTACAATGGATTGGTTGATCATAAAGTTCCTTGAGCTCTGGTCTGTTATTTCATTGCTTTACGGAGGCATAAAGATATTTCCTGAGTACCTGTTCTAATGCAGCTACTTGGAGGGGGTTATGTTGTTTTGTGTTCTTCCATGTCCCTTTAGCACTGGGAATTTCGTTTAACAAGAAACCAGTTTCTGTAGCTGAAAATGAAGGCGAAATGCTGATTATCTTTACTGATGACCCACTTAAGGAATTAAGGAACTGAATATCCTGACTATAGTCTCTGCTTCTTGTCTCCGTAGTTGCCCTGGCATACGGGATCTATAAGCAAGACCTGCCTGCCTTGGAAGAGAAGCCACGGAATGTTGTTTTTGTGGATATGGGGCATTCTGCGTATCAAGTTTCTGTTTGTGCATTCAACAAAGGAAAGCTGAAGGTAAACAATCAGTTCTGCATCCATTTTAATCACCAGTAGCAATATTCACCAGTGCATGCAGGGCCTGTGACAGGCAAGCTTGCTTGTCTTTACCCTGTGCATCCAGACAGCTCAGTTCTTACTCTTAAAATTGCTCTTTGTCTGGAGTTAAAAGTAGGGCAGGGAACTAGAGAGCTTTTGAGCAGTGTGTGGAGGAAGCAAACATGCCTTAATCAGCAGATTTTGGCAAAGAATAAAAAGCCAGAATTAAACTGTGTAGTCAGAAATTATCATATCTGACTGGATGCTGCTTTCAGAGAATACTCCAGTCATGAGGGTGAGCATGAAAGCAAGCATTCCTAGGATGCTCTAAGTGTCATGTTTTAAACATTAACTGCAGGGCTCATGTGAAAGAGCAAAAGCGTTCTAATTACTTTAAGCTTTGAGTGGAAGGTAAGCAAGTTACAGTGTGAGCTGCCAAAGCGTTACTGTTCTCAGCATTTCTTAGTGGCCTTTTTACAATTACAGTCTGGGCTTTTGCAGTTCCAGTAACTGAATCTGTTGGAGAAACAAACCCAAGCTTTCAAGCACAGGGCAGTGAAATGCAGAGAGGGCAAGAGTTCTGAAAACGTTGGTTTTGTTGAAGTTGTTTTCTCTTGTAAAGAAACGTGACCTACTTTGTGTTTCTCTGATTTGTCTTTTAAACACTGTAACCACAGAAATATGGAAGGGATGCATTAGAGTGTAGAATGGAGAGCTGGGCAGCAAGGCAGTTAAAACAGTGTAGAGGCCAAACCTCGTCTGGAGGTGTATTGAGAATAATGGGTACTTCACCAATTTCTGTTCCTTAATAAATCGGTTTAAAGCACAGAATCAGCTGAGGTGGATGGGTCACAGATGTTCTTGGCAGATAATCCCCTCATCAGAAATGAGCATCCATTTGTGAGTTAATAGCATTTATTCTCTCCAGGTTTTATTCTTAGCTTGTTCCACCCTTATGAGGCATCAAAAATTAATCTGGGGTATGACTCAAACTGACAGTGGCTAAGCAGAATTTGGGAACTGATGGTGTGCTTACAGTACAAGCCACTGAACAGATTGTGCTGCTGAGCCTTGCCCTAGCTTCCTAAATTGCCTCTGAAAGTTATCACCTTGCTATAGGAAGGCTGGGGACCCAAAGCTGCTTTTAGCATTTGGTACATGGGGTTTTTTTCTCCTGTGAGAATTGCCTTTCACAGAGGGGTCTCATATTTGTGAAGGTGCCCGAATTTGTCCAAGGTAATGGTGGTTCTGTCTCCAACAGCACTTTGAACACATCTGATACCACCTACAACAGGCACAGGATAATCGTGGCTTAGACTTGGTAGGCTTTAAAGAAAACCAGAGGTATCTCAGGATGTTTACATGTGTTACTGCAGATGCTGGTAGTGAAATGGCTACTTAGGTTGCCCTGAAACAGAATAGAATAGCTTAGTTGTTGCCAGCAGTGTCTGAAGTGTGAAAGCTGAGTGTGGGACATGGCTTTATTGTTTGGACTAGGTTGGGCTTCTAGATGAGGCTTATCAAAAGAAACTCCTCACTGCAAGGGCGGAGTAAAAAATGAACTGTACTGGCTTCTTCCTGTTGTGGCTGCACCAGTGTAGTTCTTCTTCAGCAGTAACATTGTAGTACTTGCCTTAATTTCAAATTGACTGTATTTGAAACCAAGAAATGTTTTGACATTAACTGGTAACTGCTGTCACTGAGTAATGAGAAACTGTGCCATTACTGAGGAGTTTGTTTCTTTAAGGTTCTCGCTACTGCATTTGACACAACACTTGGAGGCAGGAAGTTTGACGAGATGTTAGTTGAATACTTCTGTGAAGAATTTGGCAAGAAATACAAACTGGACATCAAGTCCAAGATCCGGGCACTTCTGAGGCTGTCCCAGGAGTGTGAGAAGCTGAAAAAGCTGATGAGTGCGAATGCCTCCGACCTCCCAATGAATATAGAATGCTTCATGAATGACATAGATGTCTCTGGAACAATGAACAGGTAATGGCTATGCTCTAAGCTTCGTTCAGAATGCTTCAGTCAAGAAACTTCGCACTTCGAACTTAGTATAAAGTGCTGGGGCTTAGGGCTGGAGGGAGATGGAAATGTAAGAACAGTGTCTGCAGGGGTGCTGCTAAGAATGATAATGTTTAGAGGCTGGCCAGTGGCCTTGAGCTAGGAAGGAGGGCTGTGAGTGTTGCAAGTGTGCCTGGATTACTAGAGCAAAGTTTGTGGGAGAACTTACTTCATAAGTATAAAACTAGGACTGGGGGAGGAAAAACACTGCAGCACGTAGCTACAGTGGCATTCTTCTGCTTTTGGCATCCTGTTGTATTTGCAGTATTAATGTCTGGTTCGCTATAGCTTGATCTATGGTTTCCTCCAACAGAAGCAAGTTTTTAGAGATGTGTGATGGGCTACTTGCAAGAGTAGAGCCACCCCTTCGCAGTGTGCTGGAGCAAGCCAGTAAGTGATCCTGCATTCTGTGTTCTGCATACAGGAAAGACATCCCTATCTCAAGCTTCCTTTTGGGTCTTGACAGGGCTCAGACAGGTGCATTTAGCACAGCTAATAATTTCTTGCTTAGCAGTTACAAGCTTTTAAACTTCCTCGCACAAGGTAAAAATCTGGAAGTCTTACTGCTTCGAAACATGGAGAACAAGCTTAAATTAAGTAATGGTTAGTGTAAACATCTAGTTTATGATATCAGCATATTCATGCAAAACAGTCTAAAAACTAATGTCTGACTCCTTTCTAGAGTTAAAGAAGGAGGATATTTATGCAGTAGAGATAGTTGGTGGTACCACAAGGATCCCCGCTGTAAAAGAGAAGATCAGTAAATTTTTTGGCAAAGAAGTCAGTACAACTTTGAATGCAGATGAGGCTGTGGCACGAGGTTGTGCGCTGCAGGTAACAAGTGCTGTTTGTTTTAGCTCTGAGTATTGTTACTGAAATCATGAGTATTTGAGGCAGAGTCCTCATGATAGGACATACACATACTTCATGTGTTTCCGAGAATGGATTCAAATAAGCTTCAGGAAAGCAGTTGGAAGAATGAGAATAGCAGCTTTAAGCAGTTCCTTTGTGCTGTTTGTCTGAGCCAAATCAGAAGATCAGTGTAGCTTGTTGAAGTGAAGCAGAGAGCATGTTTCAGTGTGGCTGGGAATTGGTAGTCTGATAAAGCTCATGTGATGCTTTGTCTTCCAGGCTCCTTTGGAGGCCCAGGTTAAACAGGGGAAAACTTTTTTTATTACAGCACTACTGATAAACTTGTGATATTAAACAATTGGTTAATAATATGGATGGGAATGAAAGCTTAGGCTCTTGCTAAGAGGAATCTGTGTCCTGAGCTGGAATCGGCCACTTGAATGGCTTAAGCAGTAGTAAATACTCTTAATAGTTACAAGTGTTACCATATCTTGAATGCACCTTGATTTTGCTCTGATGGCCTCACTTTTCCAAACGTTTAACATGTGCTTACAGCTCTGTTCAGTCAGTGGTATGAGCTGTAGGGATCTGCTTAACAAGAGTTTTCTGTTGCGGTACGCAAAAAGCCTGGTACTGAGTCTCTGTAGAAAGTAACTTTACTTGAGGTTTCCTGATCTCTTATGTGGGCACAAAACCCACTTCAGTAGCCTAACCGTAGCAAACCAAGCAACATGACTCTAAGGCAGAACCTGTCTATTTCTCTTTTTGGAGTGATCAGATTATGGCAGCCATTAGCCTCCCTTAAACTAGAGTAAATCTACATATGAAGCTGCATAAATAGCCACTTGCTGAATTAAATTACTGTTCACCTGAAGTCTGAATGTTTTTAACATGGCTCTTGTGTTTTTTCAGTGTGCTATTTTATCCCCAGCTTTCAAAGTGAGGGAATTCTCCATCACAGATTTGATACCGTATCCTATTTCTTTGCGATGGAATTCACCAGCAGAGGAAGGGTTAAGGTAAAAAGAAGTTCAATTTTCTTGCATGATTATACACAGCTTAAAACTGAATGATGACAACTGGAGTAACTAATGCTTTTAGAGCAGTGCTCAGTTAACCAGTCAAATGCTGATACTTTTTCTGAAGTTAATGGGGGGCAGTTTAGCACTTCCTACATGGTTGTTGGCCTCACTCTAACCTAAAAGGTTAGACTCTTCTTGTCACTTCTTAAAGCAGCTTTTCCTTAAGGTCTAAGGGTCTCTAGAAAAGTTTTGTTACCTTTATCAGGTTCATTAGCCATGTACTGAAGGATTGCTCTGTTTTCTCTTGCAGTGACTGTGAGGTCTTTCCCAAGAACCATGCTTCCCCATTTTCTAAGGTCCTCACCTTCTACAGAAAGGAGCCGTTTACTCTGGAGGCATACTACAGTTGTCCCAAGGAGCTGCCTTACCCAGATCCTGCTATAGGTTAAGACCGTTCTTTAACCATTTATTAGTGGCCATGTACAAGTTTCAGGACTTCCGTCTGATTATATAGTCTGGAAAGTGCCATGGGGATAGGTTTCCAAAGTCATGGGTCTACAGTAAAATGAGTGGAGTAATATGAAGTTTATGGACAAATAGGCTAAATAAAGATCATCCTGATGTTGGAACAAGCCTGAAAGGGGTACCCTGAGAGTTGTGCTGTCTTTAATGCTGTCTTAAAGCACGCCATAGAGAATTCTAATAGCTGTGTATCCTAGCACTGCTGAGTAAAAAAAATTGACTTGCTTGACTTGAGCAGGATTTGATACCCTCTTGAGTGCATTGCAGTGATCTGTTGTCAGCAACAGTCAGGTTTTACTTCACATTTAGTGATTAAGTTAATCAAATGGTATCATTTTTTTCCTCTCTGGGATTGCTTAGCTCACTTCTTGGTTCAGAAGGTCACTCCTCAAACAGATGGATCCAGTTCAAAAGTGAAAGTCAAAGTCAGAGTAAATATCCACGGTATCTTCAGTGTCTCAAGTGCGTCTTTAGTGGAGGTTCATAAATCTGATGAGAATGAGGAGCCTATGGAAACAGACCAGCATGCAAAAGAGGAAGAGGTAATAGACTCTGTTGCTCTTAGTACTTGGTCAGTTGTGCTTCATCAGCCTTCCAAGTTCTGGGAAGGTTCTAATACTTGTGTAAGGATTTAGCAGATACCTTCAACAACTAAAATAAAGATGTGATCAAGTACTAGTTGAAGTAAGTTACACCAGTGACAGATCCTCTTGATACCAGGACTGTGGGGTGTAAATAAAATTCCTAATTCTGGAGCTGTTGATTGCCTAGATTAGAAGCTTATAACTTATGTCTTGAGACTCTAGGTTTCATTCTGTTCCGTTTGCCAAAGAGCACTAGGTGATGCAATTAGCCTAGGAGCTGAAGCAGTGATCTGCATATGCATTGTTTAATATGTCAAATTGGATTTCTTTATTTCAGAAGATGCAAATAGATCAGGAAGAGCAGCAGAAGACTGAAGAACAGCTTCAGGCCCAACCTGAAAATAAGGCCGAGTCTGAAGAAATGGAGGTAATGTGACCATTTGAGACTGCGGTTTTACAGGATACACTCACTACATACTCTTATGAATCTTCCAGAAGTATTTGCTGCTTTTGTCATAGCTCTGGAAGCCAAACTTTCATTGAATTGTATGGGTAGTCTGCGTTGTGATTAGAGCTTTGGAAGTACATAACTGGCATGGATAATTAATTGCAGACCTGGCAAGTGTTCTAGTACTGATAAAATGAGTGAACTCTCCTCTTTGTGTAGCTTTCAATAACTTAAATACTAGAGAAGTATTCAGTTACTGACTACACTGCTGCAGTGTTTCCAGTGTGCCTGGGAAAAGTCAGTTGCCTTCAATACCTCTTAATAGCAGCTGCAGTGTCAGTGTGACAGGTAGTGTATAGCTCTGATGCTGAGGTGCACCAACTCAATCGTACTTTCTCTGTTACTAGTTTTGAGTATTCAGTGTGAACTGGCTGATGTTCTTACCTTGAATATATTTCTTTAATGCAGACTACTCAGGCTGACTTGAAAGACAAGAAAGTGGATCAACCACCTCAAGCCAAGAAGGCTAAAGTAAAGACAACCACTGTGGACCTCCCCATTGAGAACCAGTTGGTGTGGCAGATAGGGAAGGATATGCTGAACTTATTCATTGAGAACGAGGTAAACTCTTTTTTGCCAAAGTTAACACTTCACTGGTTGAGCTCCAGAAATTTTGCCATTTGAACACGGTTAATGGCTAAGGATAATCAAGGAAAGATGAAAAGGCTCATGCGTTTTTGGTGAGGTGAACAGCATTGACCCACAGAGCCAAGACACGTTCTTCCTATTAGTGGATGCTGTAACTTTCCCTGAAGAGGGGTTCTGCAGAAGGCCAGTTCACAGGGTGATTACTTCTGAGATCACCTGCGGTTAAAGGTGCTCAATGGCTGCTGCCATCAGGGTGAAAGCTCCTCAACCAGAGGAAGATTTGTTGGGTATCCCACCAAAACTGACATGAATCTTCATACGTGTGTTGCGTTTAGGACAGTTCTGTAAATCACACTATTCCGAAATCTGAAGTCAAAGTTAAGCTTTTAAGGTATCCTAGCAGTATATGTTAAATAACTACCTTTTTGGCTAACTAACCTGACAACTTGTTCACAGGGTAAAATGATAATGCAGGATAAACTAGAGAAGGAGAGGAATGATGCCAAGAATGCTGTGGAAGAATATGTGTATGATATGAGAGACAAACTCTGTGGTATTTATGAGAAGTTTGTTAGTGAAGATGTAAGTACTGCTTACTTGGTATCTTGTAATGGCTTTCTGTACAATCAGCAGTTGTATTGTCATAACCTGTGACTTCTATCGGATGCTGTCCTCAGACTTTAAATGAGGAGAAATAGCTTTTAACCTTCTGGCTGTGCAGATAACTATCTAAATATGGCCGGAGTACCAGCAGATGGTACCCAGCATACATGGTGTGTACTCCTCCAAAGCAGTTGCAGCAATTAAGGTATTACCAGAGTGTATGTTTTGAGACTGAAACAGACTAGGTGCATGTGCACAATGGTTTTAAGGTTTTCATGCCTCTTGTTCTGTTCTGCTTCTTTGTCAGTATTTAGGAATAGTGTAAAGAACAAAAACCTCAAAGACAGCCCTACCTGGGCACAAAATCGTGGGATTGGTCTGACTAAATTGTGGGTACCTGTGTCTGGGCAGGTTGCCCTAAAAATCTCTTGATGTTATTAATTAGCTATCAATTAATTAGCTATCTATTAATTAGATCTTGGTGTGTTAGCTTTAAAGTTAGGGGACTATGGTAATCAGTTGAGTCACTGCAAACTCCTGCCTGGATCCCTGTTGATGGCAGTGGGAGCCTTGCCTTGTAGAGCCCAGGCACTTCCATCTGAGTCAGAAGTGGGCCAAGCTGAGTGGGATTCATCACTCCCTTACTAAAGTTGAGCTTGTCTGTTCTCTGGCTTGCTTGTGGACTGATGAAAATGTGAATAGAAAATAAAGGTGGGGGAATAGGCTTTTGTTGAGACAGTGTTGGTCTAAACTGTGGTGGAGGGTTCTTCCTTAGCCCTGTCTCTACCACAAAGCTATCCTAAAGTATATCTGATTTCTGGTTTCTCATTAAAATAGAGTTTCAAACAAGTTCTCACATTTTTAGACTGTAACCCTTCCAGAAAGGTTCTGAGCATAGTTTAATACCATCTACAGAATATCTCACCTACCTGTTTTGTGTGGGTTCCTTCAGGATAGAAATAGTTTCACACTGAAGCTAGAGGATACAGAAAATTGGCTTTATGAAGATGGTGAAGACCAACCCAAGCAAATTTACATTGACAAGTTGGTGGAATTGAAGGTAAGTGGTTCTTGGATGCAGTAAGTTCCAGTGGGAATGTGGGGAGCTTTGTTCAGGTGGGGAGCTGTCAGCTCTCCTGGTGCAGTGATGAGCACTGCTAACAAGCTGCTTAGTTTGCTCACTAATAAGCACATGAGGAGCAGGTCTCCAGTAAACCTGTAGCAGTGCAGGGTTGAGGGAGACTCAGCCCTTACTATAAGTAGGGGGAACAGTAGAAGTTCCAGGGGGTTCAGAAGTGTTGATGTACCCTGTCAGATGGTGCAGGAGCATGGCTGTGTGGGTTTTGATACCTGCTGTTCTCTGTTTCAGGCTCTGGGTCAGCCTATTCAGGCAAGATACCAAGAATCGGAGGAAAGGCCAAAAGCATTTGAGGAATTAGGGAAGCACATTCAGCAGTACATGAAAACTGTTCTTGCATTCAGAGCAAAGGTATTTATGTATTTAATTTCTGGCAAATACAAGCAAGTGCTACAAATCTTTTCTGCACTGTAAGTTCCTTCAACAAGCTGGTGCACCCTCCTGGCTGTATTTTCAGAAGTGGATGCTGGCTTGAAAACCTGACAGTCTCTGAAGTCCACGAGGTGTTGATTTCCTCATGGACTTAAGCTCTCTGATTAGAGCTGCGGGTGATCAGCTGAACTGCTCTGCCTGCTCCAAAAGCCTCCTGCCTAAATGGGTCTTTCTGGTGGGTGGGAGATCAGTGTGCAGTGCACTTACCCAGATATGGGTTTTGCACAGCTAGTCCTGCTTTGCTGTTTCAGGATGAACAGTACGACCACCTGGATGAAGCAGAGGTAGCAAAAGTGGAGAAGAGCACGAATGAAGCTACAGAGTGGATGAACAACCACCTTAATCTCCAGAACAAGAGAAGTCTTACATTGGACCCAGTGATAAAAGCGAAGGACATACAAGCCAAGATTAAAGTAAGCCTTTGTACATAATTCACTGCATTTCCATGAATCTTTCTGCTTATTGGTCTAGTTTGTCATGCTCAGAGACCCTAAGGTGAGAAATGTGTGGTGGCAGGACAGTGACTGGGTGTTAGTCTCTTGATCGTTGGGAGCCTCTGCCTGTGGTTTGAATATCCAGCTGGTGGTGGCAAAGCTCACTTGAGCAGCAGGTTACAGTAGAGCTGTTGTTGGATAAACCCACTTCTGTGTTTTATTTGATTTCCAGGAACTGACAAATATTTGCAATCCTATTGTCCGAAAACCCAAACCCAAAGTTGAGCTCCCAAAGGAGGAGCAGAAGCCACCTGAACCCAATGGACCTGTGGATGGGCAGGGTGAAGGCAACACCGCGGCCCCCACCGCCGAGCAGAGCGCTGCTGTCCCCCCGGCTGCTGAGAAGAAGCTTCCAGAGATGGACATTGACTGAGTTTCAGCAACTGTTTATATTATGGCGAACTACAATAAAGCTTTAAGTTGTCAACTTTGTATGTTCTGAATACAGAGTGAAGCAAGTGCATACCACAGCGCTCGTAGAACTCCTGGAGAGGTTCGGTCAGTGCGTCGACTGCGACGCTCAGTGCCTCGCTCAGATAAGCAGCAGTTCTTGCCACTATGGTTGTATTTAGAAGTGTTGGTATTCTTACTAGCCCCTTAGGAACAGCCCTAAGCTCATTCTCTATTTGTAGTGTCCATGGTGCGTTGGCCTTGATGTAGAGGGGTGAGACAGCAGCACTGCTCTAGGATCCTGCCTGCAGTCACCTGTGGCCTGTGGTTCTCTGTTCACTTCCCCTCACTGGTGGCACGGTGCCACTTGGTGCCATGTCCCCTGGTGTGGGAGCTGCTGGGGCTTGGGGGAAGCTCCTACCAGAGGCTGGGGCAGAGCCTTTCCATCACTCACCCTCATCTGGCCCCTGCTGTGGTATTAACACACTGCTCCAGCTGATTCATGTGCACTCCAACAGTGCCTCGTTCCATGAGGCTGCAAAGCAGGGGCTGGTACCATCATGTTAATGGGTACCCTCACATCATGGATCTGCATCCCTGGCCCGCATTCAGAGAGGAGCAGCTCCTGTGGGTCCCTGAATGTGCTCCTAGGCAGGGACTCTGTGTGCCTGGCCACTTCCCCCGACCAGATGATGTAGGCTTGTCTCTAATGAAATTAGCTGCTTGTAGAGAGTGAATACTTGTATTCCTGCTGCTTGCACTGAGCGTTGACTCTGACTTGCTCCTAACTCTTCCAGGGAATATGCTTGCTTCCATGGGGATATGCTTGCTTCCATGAGGCCTTCAGTTGGAATGCTTGGGGTTTGGTTTGGCTTTTTTTTTTTCCCCAGGAAAAGGAAGACCGGACACCTTTTGGCTTTTCTTTTTTCTATGACCTTTAGGCAATGATTTGCTTCTAGTACTGATTGTCATTAATCTTGCAAACATGAATTTGTATCTGTTAAAATCCAAACCTGGAACACCCATTCAGATACTGCAAGAAATAAATGCACTGGATTCTACCCCATCACCTTCTCCAGCTCTTGATTGCAACGCAGAGGCAGTGGTGGGGAGCAGAGGCAGGGCTGCAGCCTTTGCACCTGTGCAGGGCACAGCTCAAAGCCTTTAATGCCTTTTGTGCTGCTGGGGGTGAAGCTGCAGTTGCCGGACCCTGCTTCAGACCCCTTTAGTGAAGCAGAACTGGAGAGGGGCTTTGGGCAAGGGCCTGCAGGGGCAGGCCAAGGGGAACGGCTTGAACCTGCCCGAGGGGAGGCTGAGCTGAGCTCTTAGGCAGAAGCTCTTCCCTGTGAGGGTGCTGAGGCGCTGGCACAGGGTGCCCGGAGAAGCTGTGGCTGCCCCATCCCCACTCAACCCCACCCGTTCCGTGTTTCTCGATGGGACCGGGGCTCTGTACCGGGGGGGGGCAGGCGCTATGGGCCCTCCCAGCCGCCGGGGGCGCTGCGGAGCCGTGCGCTGGGCAGCGGGGCAGGGCCCCCGCTTCCCGGCAGCCGCTTCCGGTCCCGGTGCCCGCCGCGCCGCGCTGACCGCGGGCCCGCTCGTGTGGGGCCGCGGCAGGGACACGGTGAGGCCGGAGCGGGGCCGGGGCGAGGAGCGGGCCCCTCGGGTTCACCCCGGCGGCCGCAGAGCCCCGGGCGCGGCGGGGTGGGGGGGCACGGCCTGAAAGTGCGGGTGTCTCCTCCGCAGGTTCCTGCAGCCCCTTCGGGCGCTGGAGCCGCTCTGAGGCCGCCCCTCCAGGCCGGCTCTCTCAGGTTGTCAGTGGAGTAACGAGAGCACGGGCAGGGCTCCAGGCCCTGTGAGCCTTCCTCTGCCCGCAGGTACCGGAGCCACGACCGCGCACCTCGGAGCCCGGCGGTGTTCGTGCCTTACCGGAGCTACAGGCCATGGGCTGCCGCGGCCCAGAGGAATGAGCAGGGACCCTGCGCTGCGCCCGCCGCCGGTGCGTGACCAGAGCCTGCCGCTTGCCCCCGCGCTGGGGAGGCCGAGGTAATCCCTGAACGAGGACTGCAAGGGCACAGGAGGCACCTGCGCGCTGCCCGTGGGGGAGCGGGAGCGTCTCGCTGCTGCCTTCCGTCCTTTAACGGGGCTGTTGGCTCGTCCCAGAGCCCATGGCAGCGATGCTGCTGCTGCTGCCTCGTTACCCTCGGCGGGTCCTGGCCGTCCCTTTCAGGCATTAACTCGGGGTCCCTGTGTCACCTTTGCAGCGGGTCTGTTTCAGCGCTGACAGCGACCATTTGCTTTCTGACCTCCCAGTGCTGGGGAGGGACTCTTCATCAGGGACTGCAGTGACAGGACAAGGGGTAACGGGTTCAAACTGAAACAGGGGAAGTTTGGATTGGATCTAAGGAGGAAATTCTTTCCTGTGAGGGTGCTGAGGCACTGGAATGGGTTGCCCAGGGAGGCTGTGAGTGCTCCATCCCTGGCAGTGTTCAAGGCCAGGTTGGACGAAGCCTTGGGTGGGATGGTTTAGTGTGAGGTGTCCCTGCCCATGGCAGGGGGGGTGGAACTGGATGATCTTGAGGTCCTTTCCAACCCTGACTATTCTATGAGTCTATTTTATACGATCCTCAATATCCTTCAGTCTGTAAGAAAGCTTAATTCTGTTTTACACTGTTACATCTGTTGCTTGGGTTTGCAAATCTTACAGGAGTATGAACCAGAGACCCCAGATGAGTCCTTTGACTAGGGTGCCTTAGCTCAGTGGATGTTGAAGAGTGGTTTTAACTCCACAGGAGGTTTAAATGTCTTCAGAAGACAGAGAAGCTCAGGAGGATGAGCTGCTGGCGCTGGCCAGTATCTATGATGAAGATGAGTTCAAGAGAGCGGAGTCTGCCCAAGGGGGAGAAACGAGAATTTGCCTGGAATTGCCCCAAAACTTCAAAGTATTTGTGAGTGGTGAGTTGAGACCTTCTGTGTTATCCCAGACCGAGGGGTACCCTGGTGACCGGCAGGGACACGGACCCGAGCCGTACCTGGCCCCATGCTGTGCTCATGGCATTCCTGCGGCTTGTATTGGAGTAGGGATTTCACCCTCCTACATCCAACCTCCTTGGTGACCTTTCAAAGTAGAGATGAGCACTAGGATTTCTGTGGAATAACTGAGTTCATTTATTATTCCTTTTCCTTGAGGCTCTGTCTTCCCAAGTCCTCAGTTTGTGCAGGATCCGGTACTTCACAGCTCTGGTGGTCACTGATTCCATGGGGTAGCTACAGCCCCGTGAAACGTTGTTATTTAGTGTCGATCAGTTCATTCGAAGCCCAGAGATTTATCAGATGAGGAGCCCCCCGCCGGGTGCTGCCATCAGCAGCTGTGGGGCATCACTTCTCACTCCTTGCTGTTGTCTCAGGTTCAGGCAGCTCCGGAGGCAGCCTCCAGACGGGTGGATTCGAGTACAGCGTCTGCTTCCTGCCCCCCCTCGTGCTGAACTTCGAGCTCCCTCCGGACTACCCCTCCACCTCCCCGCCGGCCTTCACCCTCAGTGGGAAATGGCTCTCCCAGGCCCAGGTTTGGCACCGTTTTAGCAGAGCTTTTGTGGTCATGAACAAGCTCATAAATAACCGAGCTCCGAGGGGTGTTAATGGAGCAGGGGAAATGAAAGACAATCACAGAGCCCCAGCCTGGTTTGTGTTGGAAGGGACCTTAAAGCTCCTCCAGCTCCAACCCCTGCCCCGGGCAGGGACCCCTTCCACTGGAGCAGCTTGCTCCAAGCCCCTGTGTCCAACCTGGCCTTGAGCACTGCCAGGGATGGGGCAGCCACAGCTTCTCTGGGCACCCTGTGCCAGCGCCTCAGCACCCTCACAGGGAAGAGCTTCTGCCTAACAGCTCAGCTCAGTCTCCCCTGGGGCAGGTTCAAGCCATTCCCCTTGGCCTGCCCCTACAGGCCCTTGCCCAAAGCCCCTCTCCAGGTTTCCTGCAGCCCTTTTAGGCACTGGAGCTGCTTTAAGACCTTCAACAACAACATGTAAGGTCTTAAAAAATACCAGGTCTATAAACAATGATGTTGCTTTCCCAGTTGGCTCTTCTCTTGTTTCCTACTTGTTTTCATTTGGTTGCTGTTCTGAGGAATGAAAGCTCGCATCTGTGAGTGTGCTACTCGTAGTTTATGTACATATTTAAAGCTGCAGGGGCTGAGATTGCCGGATGGGCTAAGGAGGACTATGGGAGGGGAATAAAACAGCCATGGGTTGTCAGAACTACTGAAATGTGGAATCGTTCTTCCTTTCCTAGCTCAGTGCCCTTTGCAAGCACTTGGACAATGTCTGGGAGGAGAATCGAGGCTGCGTGGTCTTGTTTGCCTGGATGCAGTTTCTGAAGGAAGAAACACTGAGTTACCTCAATATTTCCTCCCCGTATGAGCTGAAAATGTGCCCCCAGGGGAGCGGGCAGAGCAGGACACCTTTGGTCCCTCCCAGTGCTGAGGACTGTGGCGGTGCAGCGGGCTCTGCTGCGGCTGAGGAAGAAGTCATGGATGCGAGAGCCGTGCAGGATGTGGAGTCGCTGTCGAGTCTGATCAGGGAGATCTTGGACTTTGATCAGGCCCAGAGGAGGAAGTGCTTTAACAGCAAGATGTACTTGTGCAATATCTGCTTCTGTGAGAAGCTGGGCAGTGAGTGCATGCACTTCACCGAGTGCAGCCACGTCTACTGCAAAGCGTGCCTCAAGGACTACTTTGAAATCCAGATCAGGGACGGGCAGGTCCATTGCCTCAACTGCCCAGAACCCAAGTGTTCCTCTGTAGCCACGCCGGGCCAGGTAATAGCGGTTTGTGAGCAGCGGTGGTAGCGTTCTGCTCCCTTACCCATCATTACAGAGGATGAGGTGTGGCTTTTCGTGGGGAGCGCTGTGAACAGATCTGGGGAAATGCTTTTTGCATCCTCTGAGCCGCACTGGGGTATCTGAGCTAAAACTGGGTCACTCCGCACATGTTTTGCCTCCTTTGCTCACCCTGGTGTCGGTCAGAGGCCTGAATCAATGTCCCATTGCTTGTCATGCTGCATGCTTTTCCTTTCATTAATGAATCATGAAAACACCATTTCTAAAAGTGTTTTTATGAGCTATTGGGGCATGCAAAGCAGATTCACCCCAGCTGCAGGTCCTTTCATTGCCTCACTGTGGCTGCAGGTAGCAGGCTCAGCATTTCCAGTGCATCTGACCTGTGTGTAGTCTTTGTTCAGGTGAAGGAGCTGGTTGGAGAGCAGCTCTTTGCGCGCTACGACCGCCTGCTTCTGCAGTCGAGCTTGGACCTGATGGCAGACGTGGTGTACTGCCCTCGCCCGTGCTGCCAGACCCCCGTCATGCAGGAACCGGGCTGCACCATGGCCATGTGCTCCCAGTGCAACTATGCCTTTTGCACCCTCTGTAAGATGACCTACCATGGGGTCTCCCCCTGTAAAGTCACTGCAGGTGAGTCTCTGTGTTTCAGAAATGGAGTGAGAAGCAGTTAAGGTTTGCATCGAAAAGAGTGCAAGTCAGCAGTTAAGCAGAGAACACTCATCACCGCGTGAGCGTCCCCAAAGATCAGGCTCATTTGGAGCTGGTCTGCTGCTGGCAATTAATGACTCCTTTGATGACGTTCCACAGCTCAGGGGGTCCCTGAACTGCTGATTGCCAACTGCTGAGAGGCCACAGCAGGGCAAGAGTGATTTTACATGTGCCTTTTCCTGCCCTTTCCTGTGTGCCCACTACTTCCCGTTGTTAGGGTTGTTACTGGAATCTGGGGGTGCTTCTCTGTTTGGCCTCAAAATCCTGTGACAAAGTGTCATTAAGTGCATGCTCAGAAAAAACATTCCCAGTTTTCAGCTTATTCTACGTTCTAGACTAGTCCGTTGGCTGGCCTATTTTATAATGGTGTAAATGTATATACGGAAAGTATAACAGAGTGAAACTGTTGAATTTTGGGGTAGAGAGGTTTTAATATTCTCATGTATTCCAATGTCTTCCTTGCTTTTTAATCAGTTATGTTGGTTTCCTTTGAGAGTATTTATGCTGTTACTTGCTGGCCTCCTTTACGTAATACCTGACAAAAACTGTTTTATTTCCTTCGTGTTTAATTTGGGTTGGTTTTGATTTACTCCCCAGAGAAGTTAATGGCTTTGCGAAATGAGTATTTAGAAGCAGATGAGGCAACCAAAAGGTTTTTGGAACAACGCTACGGCAAACGGGTGATTCAGAAGGCTCTTGAGGAGATAGAGAGTAAAGAATGGCTGGAAAAGAACTCAAAGGCTTGTCCCTGCTGTGGTACTCACATAGAGGTAAGCGCGGAGGGGAGAGGTGGAGGAGTTGCAGTAACTGCACACAAACTCAGATGAAGTCAGTTCTGTGCTTAGGCTGGAACAGAGATGGATTTGTGGGCGCCAGGGTCACCAGGGAGGGCAAACTGCTAGGAAATGGTGAGGGAATTTCCCCTTTCTGTGTTGTATGGAAAAGGAGGTGATGTTTCTGGAGCTCAGGGACTTGGGTAAATGCAGCTGGGATTGTTCAGACTCCAGGACTTAAATGATCCGGGTTTTCTGTGGATCCACATGGATCCCTTTGTTTTCCATGTGTTTCAGGCTCCTGCTGTTTCCACAACAGCCAGGAAATACAAATAGCTTCAGAAAAATACTGATTTCCAGCATGATGATTATTATCATTATTTGAGCCAATGTGCTATTTGTGATTGTAGCTCCTAGACCTTTGCAACAAGGAGAAAAGGTCAGGGGTACAATGGAGCCAGGGTACAGTGTATTCCTTAGCTGAGGGGCTTTAAGGACTGTTACCAAACAGAGCCAGGCCTGAGGACTGGCACAGTGAGGCTTGGTTATTGCCATTTCTTGTTTTCTTCCCCTCAGAAACTCGATGGGTGTAACAAGATGACGTGCACGGGCTGCATGCAGTACTTCTGCTGGCTCTGCATGGGCTCTCTGTCAAGGGTGAACCCGTACAGGCACTTCAATGATCCATCCTCCCCCTGCTTCAACAGGTACGTGTTCACCTCATCACCCTCACAGGGCAGAGCCTCTCCCTGCCTTCTGGTGTTAACGTGCTGCAGAGGTGCAGAGCGGCTTTGTTCAGATCACGTTGATCGGCCTGGGGCACTGCAGCACCAGTGGTTTGTGATGCTGAAGATACTGAAACTCGCGGCTTTTGTCCCATTTAGATTGGTATTTTTTGGTAGGTGTTTTACCTTTTTTACACCCTGATGTGAGTTGCTGGCTGCCTTGCAGGTTGTTTCAAGCCATGCTTACTGAGGAGGAGTACTGGGAAGACGAAGATGAAGAGCAGTAGCTCTCTAGCAACAACACTGAGCAAAGCAGAACCAGGTGCTTCCAGTTTTATGTCAAGTTTGTTTGTTTTCCCCTTCTATTGCGTGACAGAAGAATGGTACCAGCCTTGCACTGCAGGATCCTCACCCTTCAGAGGCTGTGGCCAAAACCAAAGGAGAGCATTTCACCCATCCTGCAGTCAGGGTCACTGTGGAAAGCCCTGGTAATCCTATTGATTGTTAAAGGCAGGTGCAGCCAGTCAGAAGTCTCAGTGTTGATGGTGAATTCACTTGTGTTGCTTCTCTTTATCTTGCCAGTGCTGAGGCACTGACCCGAGTGGCCAGTGAGGGGGTGGAAAGCATCAGTCAGATGTTGAAATACATGTTAATGGATACATAGCTGAGAATAAGTTGAATTCTTGAAGATACTGAAATGCCCTTCTCAGATGATGAAGTAATTTATTTTTACTAACTCTTCATAAGTTGCTAGTTTTGCTTCTGGACTAGATCCCTTATTTCCACTGTTCTTGCATTTCACACTGTTTCAACCCCCAAATGGTTTCCCTGGCAGCTCAGTGCATGGTGCTGGGAGCATGGCAGGGAATGCTGCAGGGAACTGCTCACTTTGAAGAAGTTTTTCCATGTGCAGAATGGTCTAAAAATGTTGAAATTAAAACTGCGTCTCTTGGGTTCAAATCAAAGAGCAGGGGCCGGGGGTAGCTTGGGCACCGGGGGGCTCTTTAGAGGCTCAAGGTGAATTTCTCTCACTCAGCTTTGATTGATAGTAAATAAATTTATACTCAGATACTCAGCCAAAACAAGTACTGATTTAGTGCCCTCCACAGAGGATGGGGGGTTCTGCGCTGTTAGAACTGGCAGTGATTAAAAACATGAGCTGGTAAGAGCGGATCTTGTCTTGGTTTAGGCTGTGGGACAGTGTGTAGGGAAAATTCATGTTGTGTATGGTTTAAATTGTATTTCCTGCACCTTTCACCTGCACTAAATTCACTTTAAGACAGCAAACACAATTGTCTCCCTGTTTGTCTGTGTTACGGCATGTCTCTGCCCATGCAGGTCTGTGCCTGAGTGGTGATGGCTGCTGGCTCCTGTGTGCCATGGGGCTGAGTCACTCGACTGCAGAATGACACAGAGCAGAGTGGGGCTGGTGCAGAGCTCTAGGGTGAAGCTGCACGGGGTGTGTTCTGCTGCGACGCTTGGCTGTTCGTGTTCAGAGTGACCTCGCACCCAAAGAGCTCAAGTTTTCCCTGAGATCCAAGCCCTGGATACCCGGTGGCTGTTCACGATGCCACACTGGGATTGCTGCAGAGGGTGACACCAGCTCTGAGCTGCCATGCCCACTGTAGTTTCCACTCTGGCCACAATTTTTAACTCCAGAAGCTGCATGCTTTCGGATGGGAATATTTGTGACAAGGAGGGCAATGTGCTTAAACCCTGGCCTCCTGCCTGGGTGGAGGAGATGGTGCTGGAGCTCTCAAACCTACAGGAGGCCAGGCACGTCCCTTCTGCCAGGACAGACGTGGGCTGAGGGCAGAGCTGGGACACTGGAGGGTATGTTGGGATGGAAAGCTGTGGCTGGGGATGTCCCCCAGAGCCACCACCACACAAATGCTATAGGGAGTATTTGAAGGTGCTGCAGTGGCCTACCTCTGCTTTCACAAATGGTGCATGGAGGGGAAGAGGGGTGATGTAGTCACCACCATGTGTGAATCCTGGGCACTTAGGACTCGGGGACAGACCCTCTGAGGAAGGGACAGGCAGGGGACTGCACTCATAGCACAATCAGTGCTGCAAAGGTAGGACAGACAACCCCCAACCCATCTTCACAGACAGAACAGGGCAGGCAGCTTGGGTACTGTGCTATTTTCTCCTTGTTTTTTCTCCCCTCTTGTAAACTTCACCCCCATTTCTGCATGCACAGAAGGAGCATTAGGTTATGTGCTGTGGTACTGAGCAGAGGGCTGTGACCTCCTTCTCCTTTAAAGGCCTAAGAGCCTTTTTATGTGGCAGGGCAGGAGCACAGCAGGCGTGTGGTGGAAACGTGCCAGCAAACACTGGCCAAGGCCTGAAGGAGGGAGCAGCAATGGCTGTTCCTACCAGACTCTTTCCGTACAGCTTTGGTTCTAGGTGCTACTGAAAGCTTGTGCAAAATGACGGCTCTTTCTCATGCTCTGAAGGTTTTGTTCTGCTGAAAGACTGTGTTCCCAATCCTGCTGACCCACAGGAACCATTCTGTGTTTCATGAGCACAGTGAAACTGAGCACCAGGTACAAACGTGAGCGGTTAGAAAACTTAAGACATTTAGTGTAGAAAGTTACAGTGCAGAGCAACAGCTTACAGCACTTCTGCATGGAGGGAGTAAATGCTGCCCGCTCTGTCCTGGCCATCACATGGTAACATTTGATAGGAAACCCAGGGATCAAGTTCCAGAATTCGTGGGGTCTTGTCAGTACAGGCTTTTGTCCAGCAGTGTGGGACTTCTGCAATTCCAGAGGGAACAGTTCTTCCTTGAGGCTTACTTGGATGATCAGGGGACTGGAGCACCTCCTGTATGAAGAAGGCTGAGGAAGTTGGGGCTGTTCAGCCTGGAGAAGAGAAGGCTGCGTGGAGACCTCAGAGCAGCCTTCCAGTACCTGAAGGGGGCCTGTAGGGATGCTGGGGAGGGACTCTTCGTCAGGGACTGTAGTGATAGGACAAGGGGTAATGGGTTAAAACTTAAACAGGGGAAGTTTAGATTGGATATAAGGAGGAAGTTCTTTACTGTGAGGGTGGTGAGGCACTGGAATGGGTTGCCCAGGGAGGTTGTGAGTGCTCCATCCCTGGCAGTGTTCAAGGCCAGGTTGGACAGAGCCTTGGGTGAGATGGTTTAGTGTGAGGTGTCCCTGCCCGTGGCAGGGGGTTGGAACTGGATGATCTTGAGGTCCTTTCCAACCCGACCCATTCTATGATTATTTGGCATTTCCTTGTAGCAACAGTAAAAGCACAGGAAGGGGCAGCAAGAGAACTTACTGCTTCAGCTTTGTCTGGCTCAAAGCAGGGTTCAGCCACGGCTTTATCCGGTCAGCTCTTGAAATGCTCTTGAGGACAGAGACTGCACAGCCCCCTCTGGGGGACCTGTCCCACTGCTTGGCTGTCCTCACGGAGAGGTTTCTTCCTTATATCCAGTCTGAGCATCTCAGGGTGATTTGTGGAGGGAACGACACACAGGTGCTTGACCTAATTGCAAGGAATACATCCCAAAGCATTGACCCATTTGGTTTCTGTAACACTGACTTTTGTGTCTCTGCATATTCAAGTTCTGCAGCCTTCAGTCCACATGAGCAGAGCTGCTCTGTGGGGGAAACAGCTCATTCTCCACTGACTTTACCTTCAGAGAACAAGGCAGTGGCAGAAGCTTGTGGAATGCAGTACACTGGATCCGTCCACATTTGGTTAGTCAGGGCAGGTGTTGAGCATGTTTTTAACAGAGAAGCAGCACACAATCACTTTGCTAATTTAGGAACAAATCCAAGTTTATGCAGCAATTCCCTTCTTTCACAGCTGGTTTGCAGCAGGAAAGCTGGTTCAGCACTGCTCTGAACAGTCATATTAATCACTGTATGGCTTCTTGGAGTGGCTTTTTTCTTCTCCAGTCTCCTTCATGCTGTATAACGGTTCCACAAGCTTGTTGTGAACCAGCATTAAACCTGATGGAGGAAGTGAAAAGATGACTTCAGCAGACATAGTAAGGCAACATTCTCTTTCATTGGAAGCTTATGAAATTACACATCACTACAGTCCCTGTTCCTTTGCTCTCATTCCCATGCAGTTTAGCATCTACCTTTGCACTTCTGTTACTGCTGCATACCTCAGCTGTTACAGTTGAGAAATGTACTCCTTTGGGAGCTGAGTATCAGCAACATCTAATACAAAGCATGGCTTGTGCCTCCTAAAAACTAAATACAACAGCTGCTTGGCCTGATCAAACACCCACCTTTAAAGTATTTCACAGTCTTAACTCTGAGTTCCAGTGTGGCGTCCTCATCACACACAAACACAGTGTTGGGGTGCTGCTGGAAGGCAGATACTGTCCACATGTGGTTGACACCTTCCTCAATTGCTTTGTACAAAGCAAAAGCTTTGTGGGCTCCTGTGATAAGAATCATCACCTGGACCCCAAGACACAGAAGATGGCAATTAGGGTCTGGAAAATGTGTTCAGAGCACACACACACCCCTGTTGAACAGAGAGCTGCCCTGGTCCCTAATGGGGAGAGCTCCATCATCCTGCACAGAAGGACTCCACTGTATCACAGTTTTGGCTGCATTTTATTTGTCAATGAAGTCGAGGTACAGACTCCATTAAAAGCTGTCCCAGGTTTCATGATCTGCTGGTGGAACATCAAGTCAACCTGTGATTCTTGCAGTTATTTCCCCAGGTGAGATATTTAATTAAATACATCCTCCCAAACCTTCCTAGCTCCCTGTGGATAACAAGTGTACTGCAGGGTTACACAAACCTAGCTGTTGGTAGAGCAAAAAAGGAAGATGGAGCAAGAGGATCAGGTATTCAGCTGTCTGCAGCAGGAAAGGCATAGGCTGGCCTACACCAGCAGGGTGCATTGCAGCTCCAAAACCGAATCATCTTCAGCTGCTCCAGGAAGCCCTGTTCAAGAGCTACCGTATGGAGTCACTGCTTTCCTCCTAACCTCTCTGGCATCCATGACCGTGCCTACTCCGACCGTCAGAGCCATTGTGGGGACTTTGGAGAGGTCACCATCAAAGAACCTGGCGTTGGCCAGTATCGTGTCCATAGCCAAGGTCTTCACTCGTGTCCTGGATACCAAACTTGACCCAGGCTCATTGAAGGCAATGTGACCATCTGGGCCAATACCTGTGACAGAGATAGTTTGAGGAGGTCAGTGGCTGTACTGGTTGTCATAGGGAGCAGGGACAACAGCACTCCTGTTAGAGGGACACTCAGTGCTTCCAGGAACAGCTACACATCTGAGAAAAACACTTGCCATTTTCTGCTCAAGCTCAAGTTAGCTTCTGGTAGGAATGACAGCAAAAACAGAGACTCTTCCCTAACAGTTCCTAATGGGACAGCAATGGAGCAGAGCAGATGGCAGAATCTTCAGGCAAACTGATGGGAAAAGCTTGCCTTCAGCTCCTCTGTGCTCAGAGGACTCTGACTGCTCCTGGCAGTGTCCTGTTAGCACTGGCAGTAGCGGTACATTTTGTACTTGGTGCAAGTCTAGCGCTGCCTGTTTCTCTTGCTAATCCATTCCTGAACAATTCACTTACTGGATTGAAACACTTCAGACAGGGGGAGCAGTGCACTGGAAGGCAAAGCTGTCAGCACACGAGTGCCCAGGGCAATAAGCATGGGGTGGCTTTCACTGCAGACCCACTGCACTGCACATGAACAGTCCTGCCAGTACATGGGCTAGCTGGTAGAAGAAAGCAGCGCTTCCTGCCAGTGGGGTTAAGAGACTCTCAGTCTTTCGCGCCTCACCTCCCACAAAGAGTTCGATCCCTCCAGCTGCCTTGATCTTCTCCTCGAAGGCGTCGCACTCCGCCTGCAGATCCGGGGCATTCCCATCCAAAATGTGAACGTTTTCTGCCGAGATGTCGATGTGCTTGAAGAAGTTATTCCACATGAAGGAATGGTAACTTTCTGGGTGATCCCTTGGGAGACCTGGAAGCAGCAGAGCATGGACAGGACTAAGACCAACTGAGAGAACATCACCCATAATGTAAGCCACCTCTACGCCCTTGCAGTGGCTTTGGTAACAGAGCTCTGCTTTTGGCTGTCATTTGTGACTCCCTCAACTTCCACAGGTTGGTTTTGTTTCCTTAAATAGCACAATTAAAATCAATCACTGTAGCTCCTCTAAGACTCCTATAAGAGCTCCTGTCTGTGCTCATCTGAACATGCAGCAGATGTTCCAGAAAGCAGGCATGCACTGTGCCTCATCTGTTATTACCTTGAGTGCTATAAACCCTCCCTGGACTGCCTATTCCTTAATGCTGCCTGATAGGATTTTTCCAAGAAAATATCCTGACCAGAGTAAAAGCAGCATTAGCAAATAATTAGCCCGTGTGTCTTTTACCTTTGGAACTTCAGGCTTGTCACTAATCTCTCTGTACTCTTTCTTCTCAAGAGGCTGTTTCAGCACAGCCTGCTTCATAAATGAAACAGTTCTCTGCTATCTCAACAGGAGTGCCCATCATTACAGGAGGGCAATCACAAGGTAACATGTTGGTCCTTGTCAGACACCTGAACCTAAACCTAAAGGTGGTAGTTAATATTGCACAGTATTGCAGGGATCCTCGGTCAATCAATACCTAAGTTCAGGTAAAATACAGCAGTGTCCAGTGTGCAGTGTACCAGACACCTGACACCCTTTAGGATTTCATAGAACACAGAACCCCAGCCTGGTTTGGGTTGAAGGGACCTCAAAGCTCCTCCAGCTCCAACCCCTGCCCCGGACAGGGACCCCTTCCACCGGAGCAGCTTGCTCCAAGCCCCTGTGTCCAACCTGGCCTTGAGCACTGCCAGGGATGGGGCAGCCACAGCTTCTCTGGGCACCCTGTGCCAGCGCCTCAGCACCCTCACAGGGAAGAGCTTCTGCCTAAGAGCTCCTCTCAGTCTCCCCTCGGGCAGGTTCAAGCCATTCCCCTTGGCCTGTCCCTACAGGCCCTTGTCCCAAGCCCCTCTCCAGGTTCCCTGCAGCCCCTTCAGGCACTGGAGCTGCTCCAAGGTCTCCCCTTCAGGAGCTTTCCCTTCTCCAGCCTGGCTCCAGCCCTCTGACCGTATTTCTTACACGGATTTCAGAACTGTCCTGTTCACTCCCGTGGCCAGCACAAATGTCCTCCCTCCTGTCCTGAACGTGCCGCAGGTGGGATTCTCCGCACGCCCCACGTGCTGACACCGGAGCCCGGCTGCGGTACGGAGCACTGGGGCACATCAGCCCCTCCTCAGGCCCTTCAGCCCTTCACAGCACGCACACACACCCCCGGAGCACAACAGGTCACGGAGAGCCAGCACTTCTGCTCTGCGGTCACTCACCTACATACTCGTCCATGTTGAAGGTCTTCACGTACTTGAAGGACAGGTCCCCGTTGTGGCAGTACTCCACCAGCTTCCTGTAGCAGCCCAGCGGCGTGCTGCCTGCGGGGAGCCGCCGCCTCAGCGCCGGGGACGGGCCGAGGGAAGGGTCCCCGCTCCCGGCCCCGGCACCCACCTGTGGGCAGCCCCAGCGTGAAGAAGCGGCCGGGCCCGGGCGCGAAGTGCACGATGCGGTTGCGGATGTACTTGGCGGCCCACTCGCTGGCCTGCGCGTACGTCTCCAGGATGACCAGCTTCATGGCGGGGCCCGGCGCCGCCTGCGCGGGGCGGGAGCCGAGCTGAGGGGAGCCGCCATCTTCCCGCCGCCTCCCCGCTCACCCACCCGCATACCCACCCACCTACCTGCTGCCGCCGGCCCGCGATCCCCTCCGCGGGCACGGGCACGGGCACGGGCACGGCCGGAGTCGGGCTCGGGGTCGCGGGCACGGCAGCAGCACCGCCGGCACGGCCGCCCCCCGCGCCCGCTCCGCTCCGCTCCGCCCCTCACTCCGGCCGCTCGCTCGCCTCAGGGGCCCGGCCCCCGCAGGCTCGGGGTTTGGGGTTAGGATGAACGGAAGTGGTTAAAACACCCCGTAATGAAGTGTTTGGGCAGGCTGCTCCCGTGGAAGGGGTCCCTGCCCTGGCAGGGTTGGAGCTGGAGGAGCTTTAAGGTCCCTCCAACCCAAACCAGGCTGGGGCTCTGTGAAACCTCCTTGTTCCTTCATGCTGCTGCTGAGGGGTCCCTGGCACTGCAGGGATCTGCAGGACTCGGTCCTTCAGCTGCTCCGGGTGTCATTCACTGACCCCTGATCCCTAAAGGGAAGCCGTGAGCTGTGTCCTGGGCAGGAATTGAACCGTGCTTTGAACCCCTTGTAGGGACCGTTCCAGGGCAGGCTGGGGGCATTTGGGTCCCCAGCTGCAGGGACAATGAGCAGGCCGTGACCCGCGGGTGCTTGTGCTGCTCCTGACAGCAGCGGCACCCCCAAAACACCTGGCTTCTGCTCTGGCTCCAGCTGCCTTCATAGAATCATAGAACAGTTTGGGTTGGAAAGGACCTCAAGATCATCCAGTTCCAACCCCTGCCATGGACAGGGACACCTCACACTAAACCATCTCACCCAAGGCTTCATCCAACCTGGCCTTGAACACTGCCAGGGATGGAGCACTCACAGCCTCCCTGGGCAACCCATTCCAGTGCCTCACCACCCTCACAGGAAAGAATTTCCTCCTTAGATCCAATCCAAACTTCCCCTGTTTCAGTTTGAACCCGTTACCCCTTGTCCTGTCACTGCAGTCCCTGATGAAGAGTCCCTCCCCAGCATCCCTATAGGCCCCCTTCAGGTACTGGAAGCTGCTCTGAGGTCCCCACGCAGCCTTCTCTTCTCCAGGCTGAACAGCCCCAACTTCCTCAGCCTGTCTTCATACGGGAGGTGCTCCAGCCCCTGAGCATCCTCGTGGCCTCCTCTGGACTTGGTCCAACAAAATTCAGCTGTGATGGGGGCATGCCTGGCCTCTCCTTGCAGTGTGCGCTGGGTGCTGAGGTCAAAGCTCTTGCTGCAGGTGGACAGCTTTTCACTTCCATCAGGAGGACACATAATAACCGATTGCTGTGCTAGGATCCAGCCCCTGCCTTCTGGGTTTGGTAATTCAAACAGCCTGGCTGCCTGAGTGCTCCTCACACTGGGTCTCATTGTGGATGCTGAGCAGTCCTGGCTTGGTTTGCGTTGGGATGAGGAAGGAAGGGTGTGATGGGCTGCAGCCAGGCTGTGGTTGGTCACGGGAAGAGTTTTAGGCTACAGAGGCTAAGTGAACTGAAAGTGCAATGTGTTTGCATCAGCGCTGGTTAGCCAGCAGGCAGGGAAGTCTTTCAGTGGCTGTGGTGATGGGTGAAGAGCTGACAGCAGCATCCTCGTCCCTGCTGCAGTGCAGGGCAGCCTGGGCTCTGGTCCGGGGTGAAACAGCGTTTTCACAGTTCCCAGGGGGGTCATGTTGGTGGGATTGGTGCCATGGACACTGGCAGGAATTGCAGCGCTGGTGGGTTCACAGGCACAGGACTGAGGTGCTGAGCTGCACGTACCTCCACTGGGACCTGCCCGGGGTCTGAACACATCCCACGCTGTTCACTCACCAACAGCATGCAGGGAATGTGGTGAGCGTGGCCTCTGCCCTGACGCCGAGAGGGGAGCTGTGGTGAAGAACCACAGTTCTCACTGCAGACTCAGTTACTGCAGCTCACCTGCGGCTTCTGGTGTGCAGAGCCAGAACTGGTGCAGGGCTCAGAAGGGAGAGAGCACCAGCACCTCAATCCTGCAGTCACCGCATCATTGCTTGGCGTTACCATGGAAACGTGCGCGGGCTCGGAGGGTTCTGGAAAGCCACTACTGGAGACACGGAGCACATAGGAACTGATTGCAAGAGACACCATGGACTTCCCACAGCAAAGAGCGGTAGGGCAACAACCGTGTCCTGCCCTGGAGATGTTGGGTTTGTCTGCTGTCAGAGCAGCCTGGGGACACCCATCACCCATCCTTGTCCTGCCTCTGCCGTACTTTGCCCCCAAAGGAGAAACGTGGCATTTGAGGATCAGCCTTACAGCATCCTGCCATGCTGTTCACACAGCCCCAGTGTCAGGATGGGGGACTCTGTTGATCACAAAGGGTCTGGCTCTCTCTTTAATCTCCTGTGCAAGTGGCTTTGGCAGATACAGTGCACAAAGATGAAGGAGGCAGCCGGCAGCTCCCAGTAAAAGCAAAACATGTTTTGATGAGAGGAAGAAACTACAATGGTACAAGAGAGCCAGGCACGTGCATCTGCTGCCACAGCTGCCCCGTTCTGCCCACGTCCCATGTATCTGCGTACTTTATGCAGTCTTATGTTACTTAGGAGTCGCTCCAGGGCTGGGTTATATGTGTGACTGGCACGCAGGGTATTTTTAGGTATGATAATTCATGCATGTTATTGTTTCTGCATTTCCAGCTAGCTGTGCAAATGTTGAAGAACTTCCTGGTATCTGAGCAGGCTGATTTTCCTTCCTTGCAAAGGCAGCAGATGGAAGGAAACAAACACTTCTCCACAGAAGAAGTTGAACCAAGGAGTTCTAACAAGCACAGCATTTTCTTTTTCTCTGTGTCGAGGTGATTAGAGTCAACAGTGCTCGGAGACCAGGGCTTTCGCTGGGAACTGCTTGGGAGCACTGGGATTTTTTTCCCTAAAAAAAAAGCAACAATTAAAAATTATCTCCATAAAGGCCCCTCTCTCCAAATCCTGTAATCGAAGAGTCTTTGTAATATCCACCATCTGTCACCTCTCCCTGCTCCAGCATGCTCCACTTACCTTCCCACCTCTATTTATAAGAAAAGGAGAAACAAGATTCCGTGTTGGGCAGATGTGAAGGGGAGCCCTGCGAGCCCCACTCCTTGCTTAGCTCTCCCAGCAGCACCCAAATCCCAGTTAGGAGTTTGCTGGGGGGGTCACCATAAGCCAATGTGCTGAGGTGGTGCACGAGCAGGCAGCTCTGGAGCACACGCATGCCAGTCCCTTCCCGATGAGGCTGTCATGGGGATTGAGATGGGACATAAGGAAGAAGTTTTTGCCTGTGAGAGTGGTGAAGCCTTGGCACAGGGTGCCCTGCTTATTTCTCACTATTCTAGCTTTAAAATGCCCTGCCTCTGGGGTTTGTTATTTAGCTTTTAGCGTTCAATATTTATTACAAAGTGCAGATGAAAAGTGTTCCCTTTATTGCGCAGTCATGCACAACAATTAAAGGAGCGCTTGTACAGTGTTATTGTACAGTGATTTCAGAAGACTCTCTACTGCAATTCTGTAACACATTCAGTCGCTTTCAAATACTTCCACAGCACATCCCATGCGGAAGTCAATGAAAAGCAATGACTTCAAGCTTCAGAACATCTCTTGGGAGAAAAGACACTTTGCACTGGAGGAAGAGTCAAAACACACAGAGGCATGAAGTGATGGGCCCAAACCCATGTGGGAAATGAAAGCAGGTCCAGTCATGCGCTATAACCACACCGTCACCTTTGTACAGCTTTTCCCCACCTAAGAAAATCAAACACAGAGAGAAAGCAGCTGGAAGAAACTGCATTGCCCCTCGTGAATTAGTCTTGCTCAGACTACATGGCCTAATTAGACCGTGGTTTGCCTCCAGCTAGCCCCAGAATGGCTTTGACACAAACTGCTTCGCCATTTCTTCAGGATACAGTCCAGCATCTTCCTGAAGGCATCTACAGGTTGCTTCTTATTTTAGTGTCTACGATGTCCGAGTCAATCAGTGCACAGCTAATCACCACTGTGGCTATAGCCTTGGGGCTATAATCCCACCTCAATGGCAAGTAAATCTGTGCGTGTCAGCAGGACAGCTTCTTACTGCAGGGAGATTCTTAGTGCAAATGGTGACTGTTGTGGAAAGGTGAAACCGGAGAGGCTGTCAGTGCCTGCAGCTCGCGTTCCAGCTCCTTCAAAGGTACCTGTGTTGCAAGAACCGTGCATTCTCCTTGTGTCTCCAGCATTTCTCAGGAGTTGCTCTTTGAGGTTATTCCTGGCTAAAATCCTTTATGATTTCTGCCTCTCCTTCAACATGAGAATTGTGATGTCCGTTCATCTCACTAAGGCAGCAGTGAGCTATCTACTCCTGCAAAGGCAAAAAAGGGAAACGTCCAACCTGATTATGGCCCTGAATAATGAGCATCAGGGCGTGTATTTATGACTGAGTAGTTCAAACCCATGTCCTCAGGTTTAAACACTTCCGACTATGAATTTGCAGCTTGGAATCCCAGGGGGGCTGATTCAGCCTTCCTCATTCTAAAGCTGATACATTTAAGCCTCATAAACCTTAGGGACTGATGCGGGTAGTTCTGTACAAGGCTGACTATAGCTGAGCTGCGCACATAGAATATAAAGGTTACACAAGCTGGGAAGTCTGTTCTCCAGTGCAACATTCAACGCAGAAACCTCTCTGAATAAACCAGGCTCTATCTCTGTGTGGTTTCCTACGCGTGCTTCTTTTGGATTGAGGTTTCAAATCTGCAATGCCATCTGCTTTCTGTGGATATGAAAGATCTGATGGTGCTCTCAGAGGAGTTGGCCAACATCTCGTGTTTGCTTCAGCTGCAGTGCAGCATGTCGCAGGCCTCTTCTCTGCCGGTGCGGGTACACCGCTGCGGATGGTGGTGCAGGCACGTGTCAGCACACCGATGGGGTGCTGGTGATGGGGATAGGTTGTGGTACGTATGGCCAAGCCTTGGTTAATGTGGCTTCGGATGGGGCTGGTTTCTGTGGGTGCCCTGGTGGGTTCTTGCTGAGGTGGCCTTGTTTTTCAGCATGGGTTTATATCAATTTTCTGACTCGGTGGGTTTCACAGAATCATCATAAAATCACAGAATGTTTAGGTTGGAAGGGACCTTACACACCACCTAGTCCCAGTGCCCCTTCAGGCACTGGAGCTGCTCTAAGGCCTTCCCTTCAGGAGCCTTCTCTTCTCCAGGCTGCCCCAGCCCAGCTCTCTCAGCCTGGCTCCAGAGCAGAGCCGCTCCAGCCCTCGCAGCAGCTCCATGGCCTTCTCTGGGCTCAGCAGCTCCACGTTCCTCGTGTGCTGTTGGCCCAGAGGTGGGCCAGGACTGCCCAGAGCGCAGCAGAGGGGCAGAATCCCAATGCTCATGCTCTGGGGGTGCAGCCGAGCACACGGTTTAACACTTTCTATGGAAGCTTTCATTCTGAATAATCATACATGAAGTTTCATAGTATAATATATTATATTTAATATATAATATCGAATAAATATAAAGTGGCGCACAGTTTGTGCGGTCACTTCTGCAGCTCCCACAGCCTGCCGGGATCGTGCTGCCGGCCCACAGCATCCCGCGGGCAGAGAAGCACCGGGTGCCCCGCGGCCCGCTGCGGGCCGGTCCCGGTCGCTCTCTCCAGGCACCAGCGGAGCCGGCCTGCCCCTTGCCCCGAACGCCGCCCCGGGCTCCCGGCCCCGGCGCGGCCCCGCAGGCGGGCGGGGCGGGAGGCGGGCGCGACCGAGCGTGACGGGCGGAGGGCGGGAGCGGAGCCCGCAGCGAGGAGCGACCCGGCTGCCGCCTCCTGCGCCTCCGCAGCGCCCGTCGGGAGGCGGCCGGGCAGCGCCGCCGAGCCCCCATCTCCGAGCCCGCTCGCCCTCGCCCCGCCGAGCGCCATGGCGGCCGCCGAGCCCGGCTGCGGCCGGTACCAGCAGGTGAGGGGCGCGCCGCGGCTCCGTAGGCCGCGCCGGGGAGGACGGGCCGGAGAGGACGGGCCCGGGGCGGGGGCCGGGCGGGGATCCGCCGCCTGCCCCCGCGGCTGTGCCCTGGAGCTCGCAGCCGGGCGGCGCCCCCGCCCTGGCCCGAGGCCTGGGCCGGGCCTGCGGGCGCGGAGCCGCTGCCCCGCTGCGGGGAGAGGCGGGGAGCGGGGCTGCGGCCTGCGGAGGCCTCGGTGCCCGCCGGGGCGCGGTGGGCCCTGCCGGCGGGCGGGCTGCGGAGCGGCGGCTCCTGCTCGGCTGTGCAGCGGCGGGGCCGGGGCGACCTTGGGCGGCTGCTGTCCGCCCGACCCCCGCGGTGCTGCAGGGCCGCGCCGCCGCGGACCCAGCGCGCAGGTCGGGGCCCCGGCTGGGCCGGCACGTTACCGTTAGCTTCAGTTCATCGCTGGCTTGGGGTCCCCGCTGGCGCAGGTTGAAACCCCCGCAGGCCAGAGACCGGCCCTGCTGAGCTCCCTCGTAAACGCGGGGTTGTTCTCCCTTCCCCGCCTCCTGCGGGACTGGATGTGTTCTGTCAGGAGCATCAGCCTCATGGAAGGGGTTTGGGGCCGGCTGGATCCCGCTGTGTGACCCGGCTCCTCTGGTTGTATTCCCGACGAGCAGACGTGGAGAATTCATTATGTAAAGTAAGGGAGAAATCCCTCAAAATGGTACACAGCACTTTTCCTGCTGATCCAAGGTTCTTCCTAGAAATCCCTGTGCCATGACTTTGCCTTGGGAGCATTGTCAGCGTGGGTAGGCTCTCTCCAGAAAATGAGATTCACTGCAGCACATGAGATGCAATAGTAGCCCTGTCCTGACAGTTGGAGGCCTCTGGGTTTTACGTACTAGAAATGTAAAAGTTAAGTAAAACTCGGGCTGTTTTCTGTTGTTCTGTGCAAAGCAGATGTTTGCTTACGAAGACAAATCTCTCTGTTGTTGTTCTCGGAAATGGCAGGTACAAATCACCAGGTCTTCACTAATCGCCTTTCCTGTCAGAGTCCTGCCATTGGCATTGACCCCAACAAACATCTTCACAAGTGTCGGTTTAGAAAGGCTCTCGCTTCGTGTCCCATCGCCTGGAGCCTGTGGAGAGGGGTGACAAACGCGCCACTGCTCGGTTGCTCTTCAGTGGCGCTACCTGCTCCGTACGCGCAGTCCTGGTCTCCTTACAGAGGAATGTGTGAAGCTGGCGTTTCACCAGCTCCTGTGGACACATCAGGCAGCGAGCAGGGAGCGCTGGTGCTCTAGAGCTCTACCAGGCACTGCAGAGAGCAGGCTGCGCCCTGGGGGCTTTACTGGTAATGCCAAGCGGATCATGGACCCCCAGGAAAGCAGTGGTGTAACTGGGGTGCACAGTCAGAAACTGCCCTGTAAATATACTTACTTTTCTGGAGCTGTTTAGAAATTGATTGTTTTTCCCTCGATCTCTGCCTGAACCCAGGTGTTTCGTGGAATCCCAGCCTGGTTTGTGTTGGAAGGGACCTTAAAGCTCATCCTGTTCCAACCCCTGCCATGGGCAGGGATACCTTCCACTAGAGCAGCTTGCTCCAAGCCCTGTCCAACCTGGCCTTGAACACTTATTTGTGGTGGTGTAACATGTGTTACTGCTGAACCAGCTCCTAACGCTTGTGTAGCTCCCAAAACCCCTGCAAGCTGTGAAACTAAAGATGCAGAGTTGGTATTTAGATGAAGAGGAGATGAGAGGGTGGGAGAGTCTCCCCAGCACTGAAGGTGTTTCAACAGTTGCTGATCCTTACTGTGCATGGATGTATAATTAACGAATGTACCGTGCGCTGGTGAAGACAGACTTGTAGTGATTTGGTATCTGTATGTGTGTACTTTCAGAAGAAAAAAGTTGATGGTGATGAGGGTGATCAGACCACAGCAAGGATCGATAACTGGGTTTGAATCTGGCTGTTTCTTCTTCCACCATGTTCCTCAGCCCTGTAGATGGGGAGTGAGGGGTGGCCCTGCACCCCACCAGCCTCTTTGGCTGCAAGCTGGCAGCCTGTGTCCATTCACCCACGCGTGCGGTGTTCCAGGGCTGTGCAGTGGCACATGATTTGTTCTCTAACACTAACTTTCCAGCCCGTGTGCTCTGTGCAGGCATTAGATAATGTGATAAAAAATAGCCCGCGATGACGCCTTCAGATGATGTTGCAGTCTGATCTGATATGTTGAGGAAGTGCAGCTTGGTGAAGAATAAAGCTAAAACTCCAGAGAAAGGATCTCGGCTTCTCCCAGACCTTTTCCATCAGGAGCACAGGCTGGAGCAGTGTGACCAGGGCAGACTGGTGGTTTCAGTTCCTCCTGGAACCTGCTGTTTGGGTGCTGGGGCTGAGCTTGCTGTAGATGGGAATGGGAGATGTCTGGAGGAAGGAAGGCAGCAGCACGCCCTGGTGTCGTTATCCTGGGCGGTGCTGTGTTCCAGAAAGGGACACTGGGAGGCTGTTGGCATTTAGACCTGCCTCTGGGGAAGCTGTACAGGGATGTTGTTAGGATTAGGTGGCTTAAAGCCTTTTGGGCATGACCTGGATTGTGAGTTCAGTGGCAGAACTGTGTTTTGTCCTTAGAATAGAAACCAGCCTCCATGCTGGAAAAAATAGCCAGGCTTTTAATAGGTTTATTTACACTGTGTGTTCACCGCAGCTTGCTTTTTTACTTGAAGCTTTTGAAGATATGTGTGATGTACGTGAGTGATGTAAACCCACCTAGAAAATGGTGGGTGTGTTAAATAGTGAGGACACATTCCTTGCCGAGTGATATTTCTTCCTGTTCCATTTGTTGAAGGCTTACATGACCCTGAATCACTTCATAAGGGGAAGTGTCCATGGCAAACATAAGGAAGAAAGATTTTGAGTTCCTTTGGTTTTCTTCTGGTGAAACTGCAGAAGAAATACATTGCTGAGGATATAGTGTGAATGCAGCTTGAATCCATGGAGGACCGCAATGAGTACTTACTATCTGGGAAGGCTGGAGTGAACCGAAGAGCCAGTTGCCACCTTGTGCTTACCTTAAGCTTGTATTTCATTCTTTCTGTTGAAGTCTGTTGAAGCAGTCACACAGATTGAAACTCAAAGATGAGAACATACCAAATCTTTTAATGTCAGCAGTTACAATTAGTGGTGTCGGTGCTGTTCGTTTCCTTGGTGAGGTGCTTGCAGTATGCAGAAGATGTGCTTGCTATAGGTACAAGCAACTGATAAGAATGATAAGGAAATTTCCAGAGTAGGTTGTTTTCGGGTTTTTTTGCGTTCAGACAAGCAGAGTGGGAGATACCCATTGGCATAAACCCAGGAAAGATTCAGAAAAGAGTTGCAGAGTAAAGTGATACTGTTGGGTTCTGCTGCAACCGATAGGGACCACATGCCTTGCCTGGGGCTGCCTGATGACCAGCTCAGAGTGTGTTGAGATGACTAAAGTCTCGCTGTTTGCCTCTGAAACACGCACTCCTGTAGGCAGCAGTACCTGTCAGGTGAGGCTGAAAGGCTTTAGTGATTCTATCTGAAAAAGTAATTGTGGAATTAAAATATAGTCCATCTCTAACAGGACTCGGGAGAGGCGGTGAAACAGTAGTTGTCCAGCGTCATAAATAGCTTGTGTAACAGGAGAAAATAGCCTTGCAAACTTCTAAATAAAATATTATCTTAGGTATCAGGATTCTTCCCTGTGAGGGTGCTGAGGCGCTGGCACAGGGTGCCCAGAGAAGCTGTGGCTGCCCCATCCCTGGCAGTGTTCAAGGCCAGGTTAGATGGGGCTTGCAGCACAGGTTTGTGCTGGCCCAAGTGCGTGTTTGCAGTCCAGCCGGACCAGTCTAGTTCCCTGTTTGAGCAGAGCTGTTTCCCAGGGCTGAGGCGTATTTCCATGTTGGCAGGCCATTAACTGCAGTGTGTCAGTGAAAAACATCCTCGTGAGCACGGGTGGTATTTTGATGGACATCAAATACGTTTTGCTTTGTGGTGTTCACCTTGGTAGCTGGGGAGGTCATTGCAAACTGACCCTTCAGGTGGATGCTCCTGCGGGTTCCTGGTCCTTGTCCGTGCATCCCACTGTGTGGGTGCAGCTGTGTGCTCACTGCTTGGAATGTTTTGGGAGGGGGAGTGAAGGAATGGTTCTCAGTCCTGTGCTAAAATGAAGGAGAAGCTGAGGCTGGCAGAGACCTCAGGATTCGCTCCCCAGAGCTGGGCTGTGCTCAGGGCCCGAGGGAGAATCCGTTCCCCATTGTGAGGCCTGGGCAGGAGCATCGGCATATCTCGGTACAGGGAGGAGCCAAGGGCGGGTTTGCTTGGACTGTGACTGCTGAGTGTCACTGCAGAGCTGACAGCGCATGTGGGGCTGGGGTAGGCACTGTCACTCCTTGGGCTAAATGAACTGGAGGTGACGACAGAGAAAGTTATTTGCTCATCAGGGAGAGGCCTGATGGATGTGGGCTGCCTTGCCCGACAGCTTATCAGTGCTTATATTATATATCTATTATATATATTATATATATGTCTGACAGCTTATATGTGCTGTTATTCCTGGTGATTAATAAGGGGAATGATAAGTTATAGGAATCTGCAACAGCATAGGGCAGAAGTCAGGATTTCAGGTCAGGGGATGTAAGGAAGTATAAGTCAGTGAAAATAATTCTCTTCTTCAAATTTGGCAGCAACTTGCATTTGCTTCCACGAGGCCAGAGATACGGAAGGAGAGGAATAAGGGATGTTGCGATGGGCGTGAAGTGTAACCTGTTTGTGGGCAGGCTCTTGCTGTGCTGGAGAACTCCCAAATTTAGTAGTGGTCCACATTTTAACTTACTTATTCTTAGCATTTGGCTTGCAAAGGTGATGATTCCATTGCTCTGAAAACATCGATCCTGTTGCCTTTTAAAACAAGTACCAGTTCTCTTTCTGGCATTCACGTGAATATCTGCCTTTTGAAATCTCAGAGAAACCACAGTAACAACAAAAATGGGATCTGATCAGGGTTATCTTCTGTTGGATTTGTGTGCTGTTCTGCCTTGTGTGCCAGAACATAAAATAAGAACTGAAATGCAGTAAACACGGATGATCTGTGCTGAGTTAATGTATTATTGATGATCTGTTGCTAAGGCGAAGCTTGTAGTAATGCTGAATTAGTGTAAAAAATATGTCCAAAGGGCAAGGGGAGGTTAAAACCCCCCAGGATCTGAATCTGTGTCAGCAGCCCCTGTGCCAAGTTCAGCAAATTTAGGAGAATTAACAAATATATTTCCTGGAAATGCTTTCTGCAAAGTTCACGTGGAACTGTTTCAAGACAGAGAAGCTGTGGCTGCCCCATCCCTGGCAGTGCTCAAGGCCAGCTTGGACACAGAGGCTTGGAGCAGCCTGCTCCAGTGGGAGGCATCCCTGCCCGGGGATTGAGGGAGTTGAGACTGGATGAGCATTAAGGTCCTTCCAAACACAAACCAATCTGTGATTCTGTTGTAAAGCCTCATTCTTTTGTAAAGCCTCAGATATAGGAATCTTGCTGTAAAAGCTAAAATCCATCAGTAAATTGAAGAAAGAAGACCCCCAACCCCAGCAAACCAGACATAAGTCAAGCCCTGCTTTCACCAGGTTCTCTGGGTTCTGAAGACTCAGCAGTGACCCAAGGGGGAATCAGCCACAAACCTGAGTAGTGTGGCTCAGTGCATCCCTGATGCTACGTGGGGCAGACAGAGCATGCGAGGTGAGGGCAGAGCTGCACCACACGAAGCCTGGTGATTCATTCTTCCTGCCACATGAACCCTTGCTGCTTTGCTAATAGGCACTTAGTTGAATTTTAGATGACTGGGATCATTTAAAAGGCTGGCAGGCATTTGTGTACATTGTCCATTAGAAGAAAAAGCTGGTTTCTGTAACGATACCTCCTGCAGCCTTGAGCTCCACTTCCAAAAGTAACTGTGTTTTTTGTGTCATTACCTGGATTGGAATGGTTTGAAGCCAGCAGTAAGCTCCGCTCGCTTTCTCCCACACAACATTGTTGTAAAAATAGGTGTTCCTTTTTACTATTGAAAGAAGAACCTTGTAAGAATTCCAGTGGTAGGAATTAATGTTCCACTCAATAATCTGTGTCCTCTTTCATTTCATCTCTCCCAATGTTGTCACATCTAATGCTTTCCTTCCCCCTCCTTGGTGATTGTGCTTTTAAGCTGTATATGTCTTCTTTCTCGCAGACATTAGGGCTTTAGTTTCTGCCACCCCTTCACCAGGTGAGGGGGTAGTGAAGGGAATGCAGTATCCAAAGTGTTCTGGTGTGTTGGAGCCTTTCCTCCTTCACTAATGGAGTGGGTCTTGCATCCAAACATCCAGTGAACTGCGCTTCGAACGTGTGAGAAGGTTTTGGCTTTGACTTTCACG
Source organism: Lathamus discolor (assembly GCF_037157495.1). Taxonomy (NCBI): domain Eukaryota; kingdom Metazoa; phylum Chordata; class Aves; order Psittaciformes; family Psittacidae; genus Lathamus; species Lathamus discolor. The sequence goes on from NC_088893.1 coordinate 20,008,907, forward strand.
GAGCACATGGGTGTAGTCTGGGCTTTGCTCTTAGGCAGTAAAAGCAGTGAAGACCCAAGACACACACAACGGTTATGTATGAAACAAGCCCTTCAATTAGAAGTGTGAGCTGATTTTTTCCTTATAAGACATGAAGTAAAATAGGAACATATTCCCACTCCCTGACCCATTGCATTAAATGCGTGAGAAGGACTTGAATGGCAGCATGTCTGTCCAGAGGAAAGAAACCAAAGCATCATGGATAGCTTCAAGAGTATTAGTGTGGGTATATGGGAGGGGTAGGTCAAGGAGATGTTAAGGAAGAGGTTGCAGGGTTATTCCTGTGGTGATTACAAAAGAGGGTAGTTGGTGAGATGATGAGAAATGGAAAGAAGAAGAAAATGTCGTTAGGTGGCAGCTGATTTACAGATTCCTTTCTGGTGGGTTCTGCTTTGGATGCTTCTGCCCTGGTATTGCTGGATTCTCTGGCCAAAGCCTATGTTCACGTGCCTGCTTCATGCAAGTGACACTCTGTCTTTGATAAGCTGTGGTTATTTATACAGAGCCTGTGGGAGGCACAGTGCACAAAATAACCCGTCTCCTTTTCAGTCATGCAGTGTGAAAGGTTGAAAGGAAATGGCAAGATCCATACTTGTATGTATCTTTATGTAACGTATCCACGGAAAAACCCTTCCTTAGCAAAGCCACAGGCAGCAAGGGAGTCTTCTGTTGGGTGTCTCATGGTGTCCCTTCGACTAAACCAGGTGTAACTGCAGTTCCGAAGCAGTGAGCTGAAGAAGTGCCAGGGGAATGGGAAGGTACTGAAACGATGTGTGCTGTGCTTTGCCAGGTGTGTGAGGATATGACTAAAACCACATTAAAGCTGAGATGATGTATAGATCATTTCAAGTAGGAATGCTTGGAGGGAGGCTGAGCTGCTTCTCATGTGTCCCATGGTGCTGCACAACAGTTGTCCAACAGAAGAGTCTGTTGTGTGCAGTTAAAACTAGGGGGTGATTTCACAGAGCTTGGGAAGCCCCGTTAACCTCTCTGTGTGTGGGTCTGTTCAGCTGCAGAATGAAGAGGAGCCAGGCGAGACTGCACCCGTGCTGAATGATGCCCCTCCACCTTACAGCAGCATTTCTGCAGAGAGTACAGGTACATTTCACTTACAAAGCAAGGTTTGCTCTGCTCTTCTTCCTTGCTTGTTCTCCTTATTGGTGGGTGGCATTGCAGCATCCTTGCCAAGGCTGCAAAGGACCAGAATTGATCCAGAGAAACTGCTGTTACTTGTGGTTTAGGAGATGCACTTTGGCTACATTCATCTGATGTCATCCCATCGAGTGGTGTTCAAGTTACATTTCGTGGTGTTCTCAGCAGGTTGAAGACAGTTAAAAATCAAAGTGCTGTGAGGATTTGTGGTTCCCCTGTCATTATTTGCCATTTGGATGATGCTGTGCTCCTTCCAAAAAAGGGCTTGTTACTTAAAAGGGATTAAGAATTCACTCTTCCTGCAGTTTTCAGTAACTAAAAACTTTGTCCTAAGGATTATACTTCTGAATCATCACACTGTCATGTCCCTAATAGCTTTTAGCAAAGCAGCTTGTTTTGTGTTGGTTATGTATCAGAGCATTTTGGCTTAGGCAAATCTCTTTTTTTTCCCCATTTTTTTCATAGTCAACTATTCAGGTAAGATTTGTGAATCAAACGCAGCATACTGTCAGTGTCTGTCAGCCAGCTATGGATAGAAGTTTGGATATTGTATTTATCAAGCTGCCTATTGAGCATCCTGCCTTGGTACAGTCACCATGAAGGTGTCCCGTTAGTTCTAGTTCTTTAGTGCATCTCAGTGACTGGGGCTCAGAAGTGTGATGTCACTTATTCCAATCCCTTTTCCATCCAGCTGAAAACTGTTTGGAGTCTCTGGAAAGATTGGTCACCGGTGGGCTGAGGCTTGCAGTGAGCCTTTGACTCACTCAAAGCCTTTGGATTTGAAAACATTACTACTTCTGATCACTGAAGTCAGGAGAGACACAGCGTGTATCATAGTTTTAAACAGGAGCAGCCAGACCTGTTACACTGATACCCAGAGCACTGCTCTATATCAGATAAGGTACTCCCATGTTTTCCACTTTCTGTTCTGGGATGGCAGGATGCTGGGAGGGAACAGGAGGGGCCGGATCTGACAGCCTGGGGTATTGACGTCTTCTGAAGTCATCCAAAACACAGCTCATTCCCACCACGGTGTTCTCGGGGAACCCACAACTTACCTTCTGTATACCCTTTGTTTTGCAGCTTATTTTGACTACAAGGATGAGTCAGGATTTCCTAAGCCTCCATCGTACAACGTGGCCACAACACTGCCTAGTTACGATGAGGCAGAGAGAACCAAGGCTGAAGCCACAATCCCCTTGGTTCCTGGAAGGGTGAGTACACTTGGCCAGCTCCGTGTCCTTCACGTTGCTGGTGGAGAACTTCTGGTTTAACTCCTGCTGAGCAAGTGCCATGACTTGTGTTTGTTCTGAGCTTCCTGGGGTGCTGGTGCCACACAGTCCCAAGAGTCTGGGGCTAATTTGGGGGATTTTCTGCTGGTTATTTTTATTATTTGTAATTGCCGGTGTTCCTGTGGGTGGCTGCGGTGATGTAAACACCGCAGCAGTGCCAGCATCCAGATTAGCTGGGCACGCTGACAGGGGAGCTGTACTGTGTCCCTGTGCACTGCCAATGGGGCTTTTTAAAGACTTAGGATTAACTGTTCAGCCTTGATACTCCTCCTGCTTACTTAGTTGACTGCCCCAGAGGTCGGTGGAGCTGATACAAGGATGGGAAAGCCATTCTGTCAGAATCATTTTTTCTTTTCATTTATTCTGTTTTTTTTCCAGCACTCTCCTTGTTCAGCCTCTTCCTCTACCCCAGCATTACATGGCCACTGCTTGTTATACTCCTTCATAGAAGCCACATTCTTTGCTGAGATGACAGTTTTAGTAGCTTCGATGAGTAGAGGAGTTCTTTACAGTGAGACCAAGAACAGGCTGGGTCTTGACTATCTTAAAAATATTAGAAATCATATTATGTATATAATATTTCATGCCCTGCATTGTCTCAGGATGAGAAGCATCCTGCTTCCATTTGTAGCCCTTTGTGATTTAGGATTCCAGCCCTCTGCCCTACAGGGGACTTTTCATAGAGTCCCAGCCCGGTTTGGGTTGAGGGGACCTTAAGGTTCATCCAGCTCCAACCCCTGCCACGGGCAGGGACCCCTTCCCCTGGAGCAGCTTGCTCCAAGCCCCTGTGTCCAACCTGGCCTTGAGCACTGCCAGGGATGGGGCAGCCACAGCTTCTCTGGGCACCCTGTGCCAGCGCCTCAGCACCCTCACAGGGAAGAGCTTTTGCCTAAGAGCTCATCTCAGTCTCCCCTGGGGCAGGTTCAAGCCATTCCCCTTGGCCTGTCCCTACAGGCCCTTGTCCAAAGCCCCTCTCCAGCCTTCTTTGTAGGCCTCCTTTCTTAAATGTAAATGAAGCATTTTGGATCCCTCTGTTGAACGCTGCTTTCTGAAGTATCTGCAATTTGCTGGCCCTTTCTTGAAGAGCCCCATGCAGAATTTGTAGTGCTGTATGGACTGGTCTGACATAATTCCACCCGTGTCTTGTCTCCCTTGGATTTGCAGGATGATGAATTTGTGAACCGGGATGACTTTGACGACACCGACCAGCTGAGGATAGGAAATGATGGCATTTTCATGCTGACTTTCTTCAGTAAGTCTGTGGGGGGACTTCCCCTTTTTTCAGGCAGTGAGCCAAAGTAGCTGGAGTTATTTTCACGCTTAGGTTTATGTAGCACTAGGAGAAACCTGTGTGCGAAGGTTTTATGTTTTCTTTGATTTGGACTGTAAAGAGGACTTGACATGCTGCTTTTCTCCTGCTTTCTCAGTGGCATTCCTTTTCAACTGGATTGGATTTTTCCTGTCTTTCTGTCTGACTACTTCAGCTGCAGGACGATATGGGGCCATTTCTGGGTTTGGTCTGTCTCTCATTAAGTGGATTCTTATTGTCAGGGTAAGTTGTGTAGTGCAAACCCACGCACATCGACAGTTTAGCTCGGTTTTATCCCCCTTACGCTGAAGTTAGCTGAAGTGGATGGGAGAAGCCCGCTGGTGCCCTCTGGTGCGACATGCCTGCGGCACAAGCAGGAGGGGATAGGAGGAAGCACACTTCTGTTTTATTTCCGTATAAACTCGGCATATCCGGGCTGTTTAAACATCCACTGTGCTCCCCTCTGCCGGATCACGCAGCAGAGGAAGGGGATGACTGGTCAGAACTGGTTTTTTTTATGGGAGCCTGGATGCAGAGAAAGGCTGATGTAGTGTTTCTAAAACTTGGAGGAGGAGAAAGGGAAACCATTGTGGGGGAAAGCAGTAAGGGATCGAGATGTGCTGGTGCTGGAAGGAATGGGGGAAAAAAAGCCAAAATGTTTTTTGGAGGGACTGGGAGAAAATGTTTCTATCAGGAAAGCTTTATTTGGAGCCCAAGGAAAGGTGGTGTCTGTGGAAATGGCACACAGACATCCCAGGCTGAGAGCTTAAATTGCAAGCAAAAAGGCTCATTAGGTGTGCATCAGTAGAGAGCATTTGGGTTAGGGCTGTCACTTCATACCTGATCTTTTGGGGCTAGGAATTAGAATGTGTCAATACAGCATCTGTTGACTTTTCCTGTAGGAAGTGGAGCTTTTTGCGGTCACCTGGTACCAGTGGTGTTAAGAGCTATGTGCTTGATTAAGAGGTGTGGCAGCAGTAGGTGACCTTACCTGTGGATGTGGTTTAAACTCTGATGACAAGCTTCTCTTTTGTTAGGTTTTTAAACTTGAATAGAATGAAAACAAAAAACCCCTGCTGTATTTACCACTGACACAATGAGCTTCAGTGCTCTGATAGTGTCAGTGCCTTTTCAGTCAATGGGTGGTAATTTTCCCAATAGAAAAGCCTGTCAAGAGTGTTCCACAGGTCTGGGGTTTCTTTTTCAACTGGACTTTTGTTTGCTGTGCTGTCCTACCTCATAGTGGTAGTGCACTGCTGCAGACCTGGTCTTCCCTTTCACAAACTGCAGCTGTGGTTTACAAGCATCAAAGATGTAAGGGGAAATAGGGGTATTTGCCCAGTAGTGTCTTAATGCTCCACTGATTGCAGGAGTTTATGGGTGGGCATTGTTCTGTTCCATTCCCCTTGGTTAGAGTTGGCCTGGTGTGTGTGGAAAAACCTTAAATGAAAGTCTGTGGAGGTGCCTTGTTCCCTGCAATCCGTGCAACTGATGAAATGTGGTGTTCTATAAAGTCTCTTCTGTGCACATCTGGGCCCGATCTGGTTACTGCTGACATGGGTGGGAGCAGATTTGGATTCAGGCACTTCCATGTGCCTAACTTGTATGTATGTATTTTTTTCCTCAGTTCTCCACCTATTTTCCTGGTTACTTTGATGGCCAGTACTGGCTCTGGTGGGTCTTCCTTGTACTAGGTGAGTGTTCAGCAGGGAGAAGGAATGCATGCTTAAAAACTCGGTCAAGTGCAGTTTGGGCTTTACTGGCTGTTCAGATATGTGCATATTGATATAAAAGTGAAATGTAACCCTCATAGAACCCCTCCTCTTACTGAATGCCTTCAGGGTTTTAAAGGTACACACAAACACTGTCCTTTTGTTTTCATTTCTTGGTGGCAGCGTGCTGAAGCACTGAAAGATTGGGTGTCATCTATTAAATAACTCAATTACCTTGTATTTAATCAGCTATTGTGCATCCCAGTAACAAATGTCCCTCTCTATTAGTAATGCTGGGTTGAACTGCTCCCTCTAACTGAAGGAGCAGCACCTGTGTTAACTGACATGGTTTTTCCATCCAGGTTTTCTGCTGTTCCTCAGAGGGTTTATTAATTATGCAAAGGTTCGGAAGATGCCAGACACCTTCTCCACTCTCCCCAGAACCAGAGTTCTCTTTATTTACTAAAGGTAAACTTTCTGCTTTCCTGATTTTGTTCTCTTTTGGTTTTAACTCTGTTTAGCGACTCTTTCAGGCTGGGCTTTACTTTGGTTTGAATATGTTTTAGGCAGCAGATAACAGTTGTTTCTTGGTATCCCGTAGTCAGCTCCTGTTGCGGCAGAGTCCAGACTGACTTGGTAGGGAGCAGAGGAATACTTGACATTTCTCCTTGAGTTTTTTGCTTTGAGGAATTTGTATATTCGTTAGATTCCATGACTTGAATTGTAAGAACAAAATCTCTGCCCCTCGGTGTTGCACGGTATTTGGCAAATGAGTCTTTCAGAAGAAACCACATGCCTGCAGCACGTGGTGTGTCCTGAACGTGAGTAAAGGTCACAAAATGTTAGAACATTGTGCCAGTGTCTTTGGCTTATGCCCCAGACAGAACCATTTGTGTGGATTTTGCGTTCTGCTTGAATATTCTGCCAAGTTCCTGAAGAAACAAAGCTCGTGCACACCTTTGCTTGTTAGAAACCCCTCCTGCATACTTGAACGTAACACACTGTCCTGCCTGAACATCCTTCAGAGACCTTGATGCCTAAAAGTCTTTTATTCTGAGGCCAAACCTTAACTTTGCTGCCTTCTTAATGGGACTTTAAAGAAGGAGGCTTAAGTAGTTGAACCCTTCTAGCATAATTTCCTGCTTACAGCAGATAATGGCCTTGCATTAACTGTCCCTCCCTGAGGGGAAGGAAATCCTGTTGCTTCCCAGATGGTGAATGCAACATGATGCTCCCTTTAGAAATATCATAATAGCACTAGATTTCCCCAAGACAGGGTGGAAGCGATTGCAGCTGGGACAGTGGCATAAAGAAAGCAAACAAGCCCCAGCTTTAAATTGGAGGTCATTAAATTGTTCAGATTTTAAAACTGAGGCTTCATTCTTCCAAATTCACTTTCCTTTCATTAGAAACTGCAAATTGCGTAAGATTCTGCTTCATTTCTAGGCTGTAATGGGAACAGGCCACACAAAACAGCCATTGTGCAGTGTTTTCCAGCCTGAGTTTTCCACTGGTGATTGTGTGTAAAAATAGTTCAGTCCATTTATTGAAGTGTTTCAGTTCTGTTTAACGCAGTCATGGTTTATAGCCTCCTCCAGGATTTGTAATATCCTCTCGTATTCCTGCTGAGTCACCAGAGGATTTCTTTCCCCCGGCTGTATGGTCACGTAGCATGAGCGTTTCAGCATCAGCTTTATCATTTGCAGTTTGTTCTCATTGAAATTGTGCTTCTTTACTGAAACTTAACTTTCCATGGAGGAGGAGAGGAACAGTTAGTGCCAACCAGCAAATACCAGCTGGTGAAACTGAACGGAATGGTTAGCTTGGTGTTCACTGTTCCATCCATGTGTGCTGGTGATGGACGTGACAAGCGGAAGGGGCTTGTGGGGCATCTCAGGCTTAAACAGTTCCAGTTTAGAAGTAGAGGATATCTCTTTCAACCCAGACACTTGGTGGAAAGATACAAACCTCATCATCGTCCTGGGTGGATGCTGCAATTAAAGGCACTCCAATTCTGTTCTCATAGTACAGTGTAATTTGGTACATGTGTATGTTTAATGCTGGTGTTTCTAAGAGCCTTGTCTGGTTCAGTGCCTGTTTTCCCCTGAGGAGTTTTAACTCTTCAGACGCGCACAAAAGCACTGAGCATTTTGCTAGAGTCATGTCATTGTGTACTGGGATACTTCATAAGCCTTTAGATATCCTGCACTCTTTGTGAACTACATCCTTCTTTATCCAAAATAACAATCTAACTATAGTTGCAGTATTCAATATCCTTCTCCGACAGATGTTTTCTGGCAAATGTCTTCCTGCATTAGTGAATTCTCCCTCAAGAAGCAACAGGACACCTGCAGGAAGTGAATCAAGACTCTGGAGCAGAAGAAAAAATAATCACCTGCTTTAAAGTAACTAAATAAAAGTACTGTTCAAACAGACAAGGAGAAGCATTTCTTTCTATTTGTTTCTAGGTGTAAAGTTTGAATAATTAACGCAGAATTCTGTAATCATTGACTCATTTAGTGGCTGATGTTTGAAAAAGCTCTTGCGGTCGAGTCTGTGACGTGCTAATAAAGCCTTCCATGGGTAGTTCTGTAGTGAGCTTGGTAGCGTGAGCCCTGGCCCTGGAGCCAGCAGGGGACAGACTTGCTTTAGTTCCTCCTCCATCCTGGGAGCTGGCCTGGGCTCTGCTCTGGCCTCTGCAGCCTGTGCAGTGCTGCTGGACAGAGGGGTGGCCTCCAGAGGTGGCCTCAAAGATGGGGTGGTGGCCTTGAGGTTGTGGTGATGGCTCTGTTGTGGCCACACACCTTTTCCTGCTGCTTATATCCAGCAGCACCTCTGCTGCCGTGGCCAAAGCGTGTCTCTGGTACAGGCTCTTGAGGGCTCATTGGCAGAGAGCGTTGCTTTGAAGGCAGCACAAGTATTACGTTTTTGATAGTCTATACTCTCAATGTTGTAGGATACTTTACTTTCATACTACCTACTTTTTGGATCTCTAGGGGTTTTCACGGTACACATTGGTAGTGGAGACACGAAAGATGATGATGCAACTTTGTATAAAAAATGACCTTGCAAAACAAAAGCCTTTTTTCTTTCCCTTTCCTTTGGCTTTGGGACTTCGGAGACAATTCCTACCCCACCTGTAATTCTTGCTTTTCTAATTTGTGTTAGCAGAGACTATGGTGCGTTCTAAATGTAGATTTAATGTGCACTCCTGTGCTTTCTGCCAAGCGGTAACTCACTTCGGAGTTTTACTATGTTAAAAGTGTAAATACAGCAGAACGTTAATAAATGTCACTTATGTAGCACTTCTTGCTGTAGAGCAGTGTTTAATTTGGTTTCAAGCCTTCCTTGCACCTGGTCATTGATTACAAATGCAGATTCCCTGTGGGCATTCCATTGCTTTTCCATGGAAGGTGTAACACACATCTCCGAGGTGTCTGTCTCCCCTTTGTAACCAGATTTCCAAGCCCTGGTGCCAGCCTGGCAGCTCAGGAATTGGTTGGGTCCATACAGTTTTGGGGCTGTCTTGGATTATTTTGGTAGTTTCACATAGAGAATTCATCTGCCTTGTGGAACTGTTCACGGGTTTGGTTCATGGCTGAGCTTCCCCCATTTATAGTCCTCACAAGCAAACAGGCTGATGGAGATAGATGGGGGTTACACAGAGACTTGCTTTTTACACCAGAATAAGTGTACGCAGAGAGAATTATTAAGTTTATCCTGTGAGGCAAACCCTGTTGCGTTCGGGGACTGCATCACATTTGCCCAAGCTTGGTAGATGAGCCTTGTGCTTGCCCTCTTGGCATCTGGGCCTTATTTAGAGTGTGAATATTTGGCATTCCTGCTTTGGTGGCCGGAGCTGCAGGCACCTGCTGCTCATCATCCCCTGCAGGCAGTGTTCAGGGCACAGGGTGGGAGGTGCAGCCAGGAGTGGGTGGGTGACGGGCTGGAGCAGCCCATGTTCAATGTGTGTTAACACCAGCTCCAAGCTCCAGTAATGACTGGGGGGCTCTGGCAGCTCGGTCCCGTATAAGTGGCCAGTCTGTGCTCATCTGCAGTGACCAAATGCACACCTTTGGCCCTTCCACCCCCTGGGCTGTCTTCTCCTTCCAGCACTCTAAACCTGCAACCCCTGCCACGGGCAGGGACCCCTTCCACTGGAGCAGCTTGCTCCAAGCCCCTGTGTCCAACCTGGCCTTGAGCACTGCCAGGGATGGGGCAGCCACAGCTTCTCTGGGCACCCTGTGCCAGCGCCTCAGCACCCTCACAGGGAAGAGCTTCTACCCAAGAGCTCAGCTTAGTCTCCCCTGGGGCAGGTTCAAGCCATTCCCCTTGGCCTGTCCCAGCAGCCCCTTGCCCAAAGCCCCTCTCTAGTTCTCTCCAGCTCTTTCCTTGGCTGCTGGTGCAGGGTATTCCATGGCAGCTCTCAAAATGGTTAAAACTACTTTGCATCAGTAGCAGCGTTATGCAGAAAAGCTCGGCTGTGGTACAGAGGAGTCGCTTTTTCTCGTCCAAATACCAGACTTGTTTGTACATTGATTTTAAAAACCTATTTTTCAGTCATTTGAGAGTTGCTTTAAGGTTTTCCCAGGTGTTTTAGAAACCTTATTTCCAGTTCCCATGAAAGAACGAAAAGGAACCCGAGGGGGGAAGGATCGGATAAACGGAGACCAGCACATGCTGGAGGAAATCAAATCTGCCTATGGAGAAGGCAGGACCACCATGGAGGAAACGAATGGGATCTGTCCATCGTCCCTGCTCTTCTGCCAGCTCCGGCCGGAGCTCGGCCCCCAGTGGAAAGATCACTGCTAATTTATCCATGTGAAGTAGAGGATTATGCTAAGGAATAAACCCACTGAATTGGAGACCTCCAGGGCCATTTTGCTTTGTTTTCCAGACTGGTTGGGGCATGGACAAAAAGCCCATCAGGGAAGGAAAATACCAGAGCGTGCGGGGTTCAGTTGTTGTTTAACGTGAAAGAGCAACCTCAGGATGTATCCTGGAAGCTTATTTTTAGATCATAGGCCTCACACAGACACACAAACCCTCTTTCGCTAAGCTCAAGCATGTAAATAAAACCTAATGGCAATGGATATAAGAAATAAAGCAAAAGGCAGGGATCTGTGCCCGGGGTCTGGAGTGCCAGGAAGGGTCTGCACCAGGAGCCAAAAGTTCCAGGGGGGATTAACCCCCATCCATGTCCCAAGGCCAAGTGGAGTGAAGCACAAGGGTGCTCTGGAGTGCTTTGTAAAGATGGAATTACTCCATAGAAGTTATCCTGAGTAAGAAATCAGCGTTTCCAAAATATCCATTGCCCCTCGGTGAGCTCTAATGGGCCCCCGAACTATAACCTTGGGTGATGCTCGGCTGGAGCATCTGGGCACCGGGAGGTGGTCCTTGGAGCATCCTGCAGGCACAGTGGGCAGCGTTGCCGCCTGCCCATAGGCATCACGTCCAGCAGCTGCAGGCTCTGGAGGCAGCACGAGGGGCTTTGCGGGTCAAAACGCCCCATGCTCACAGTCCCACAGCCCACGAGCAAAGAGGGCAGCGGATCGGAGGGCCGGTGAGGAGAGAAGTCCCTCTTCCACCAGGGTTTGTGTTCGTGTTGTTGCTTTAACCAAAGGGGCTGGAGCTCGGTAATTAAAGGCTCAGTGGCTCTAATTGGAATAGGTTTAAACTCGAGGTCAAAATCCCTTCTGGCACTTCCTCTGCCTAATAACCATCAACAGAAATCAAACAAATCCAACCGGCTCCAGCCACTAATCTGCACCCAGCAAAGGTCGCGGTGGTGATAAGGGAGCGCTGCGGCCTCACACAGCCCTGCGTGGAGACGCAACAGCCCAGAGCCGAGGGTGCAGCACCCGGCCCCGCTTGGGGCGGGATGGGACAGAGTCAGTGCCGGGGGATGACAGTGAGTCAGCCCCTGGCTGGACCGGTGCTGGGGATGGACAGAGGACGGGGCATCTTGCGCCAGTGCAGTGCGTGGGGCAGGGATGGGGAGCGTCCAGCATCGCCCGGCACGGCTGTTCCACCAAAATGCCAGTTTTCTTGGAGCAGAACGAGGAAACCGAGGCTGTGATGGGGGCTTAAAAGGAGGGTTTGTAACCGAGTGGTAATTCCCGTGTGCCTGGTGGTGCTGAGCACGGGGTGTGCGGGGCTGCATCCCCAGCCCACCCACTGCTGCGCTTCCTGCCACCGCCGGAGGTCACTGCCCCTGCCAGGTCGCCATTTAACTGCCTAATTACGCCCTAATGTGGCCTTTAAAGTGATCTGGGAGGAGGGAAAGAAAGAGAAAAGAAAAGGGGTTGCAGATGTGCAATGGTCAACACTGCGGGGCCGGGATGCAGAGAGTGTGTGTGCGGCCATCTGTCCATCCATCCTTCCGTCTATCCTTCCGTCCATCCTGCCCTGCTGCAGCTCTGCCCATCCTCACTGTGATGCCTGCAGCAGCTTTTGCCTGCAAATTGCACCATTTGGGGGCTCTCTGTCGCTGCTCCCCTCTCTGCCAGCCCGCTCACACGCATTGCGCTGCCTGGATTAAAGGGCAGCACCTGCAGTGCCCATGAGAGGCTGTGATGCAGCTGCAATCACTGCTGCCTCCCTCCTGCAGCTGTGACCGACCAGGGGAGTGCTCAAAAGCCCCACCTGTGCCCGCTGCTGCTTCCTCTGGCACTTCTGAGCCTGCAGCAGGGCATGGGGAGCCCCTGCCTGGGGGAAAACCCATCTCTGCACCCCACACAGGCTGCAACCTGCAGCAGCGCCATCACCCTTTGCCACGGGGTGTGCTCCTTGTTTGTGCATTGAGTTATTGCTTTGGTTCTCCAGGCTGCACAGAGGTAAGTGGGACCAGCACAAAAAGCGTGGTTAGGATTTGTCCCTCTGTATGGGAGCTGGTTTGGGTGGTGGAGCTGTCAATGGGGCTGGATTGCTGCTGGTGGCTGCACATTGCAGCTCAGCAGAGGGGCAGCAGAAATACATTAACTTCAGTCTAACTAAAACCCCTTTGCAAGAAACCCCCCAACCCCTACCCACCCATGGCCAGCAGACCTAAAGGTTGGCTGGAGCCTGCAGGGGCAATCAGTGACACAAAGAATAACTCAGAGCTTGGCTTTGACAAGAAGACATTTTAAAGCTCCCCAAAGAAAAGTAAACTCAAGCCCTGAAACAGCTGCAGGTTCAAATCTGAAGTACAGGGCAGTGGCTGCAGCAAGGGGGATAGAGCTGGAGTGGTTACCCGATGTAGATGTGAGCTGGTTCCGAGCTTGGCTGGGATCTCTTCACACCAACCCTCTGGCTTGTACCTGAGACCAGTCCCATCTCAGACCAGCCCTTGGCTTCAGGGCTGCCACTGCAGAGCTGCAGCTCCTGGCAGCCTCCTCTTCCTCTTCCCAGAGCCATCGCTGAAGGATGCCCCAGTGATGTCCTTAACTCTTTGTTTCCAGGTGTCTCCATGTCCCCATATGGTGTGATGCTGGATGCTGCAGACCTGCCTGGCCCTGCTGACCCTGCTGGGCCGTGGAGGTGGGCACAGCACTGACGTGTCTTGTTCACCCCTTGGGCAGCTCTCTGCCAACACCTACATGGAGGTAAAACAGGCTTGGCTTTAGGGCTGGGGTGTGGGGAAAGCAGGGCTGCAGCCAGTGCAGCATTTTGAGTGCCTGAGGGGAGCGGGAACCGGATGCTTTAGTTGCAGGGATGGATTTGGGTGCAGGACCTGGTGTCTGCAGCTCTGAGCTGCCCCTTGGCTCCTTTGTGAAAGTCCATTTCTCTGCTCGTTGTGGCTGAGTGGGATGAAATGGGACCTAATTACTCATGAATGGGCAAAGTGATTTTGTCTGTTACAGCAGAGCACTTCTATCAGGGAACTGAGAAGCACAACCTAGGGAATGGATTTCCTGTGGTGTGGGATGCAAAGCCCCATCCCCAGGCTTCCGAATGAGCCAGTTGTGCTTAATTCCTTCCATTTGTGTGGGTGCTGATGCTGGTGTCCTCGTCTCTTGATGGTTTTAGTTGTTTGGAGCAAAAGCTCTTAAACTCTTGGAGGAATTTTACTGGCAATCTGCAGCCCAAAGGGCAGGAAGCTGCTCCGAAGGACTCAGGATGAATCCAGTGCCAGATGCTGGCACAGGGCAGTGAGGTGGTGAGCAGACGTGTGGGGTACCAGCTCCTTGTCCTTTGGTCCTGCCTGGGTTTCTATAGGAAGGCTTTTATCAGACAATAGGATCTATTGCCCCAAGCTTTTCAGCTGGAAATGGGGAGGAAGAAGCATTTTACAGCCCGAGCTTTCCGAAGCTGCTGGGAATGACTTCCTCTGCACATTAAGCAGAGCCTGAGCCAGCTGACAGCAGGTGAGGTGAGGAGGAGGTGGCAGAGGAAGGCTCTGCCTGCTGCCTTCCCCCCAGTTATCTCCTCTTTGGCCCAGTGTGTGTCCTCCTGACTGGGATATGGCTTAAACCTCCTGATGGGAATGTGCCTGTGTAGCCCTGCTGACTGACAGCCAAAGGGTTATTCCAGCCCCTTCCTCATACAAGAGGTTTTGGAAGCTCAGCGAGTGCCAAGAGGAGAGATGCAATGGAGGTGCTTGCTTTGCTGGAGATGCAATACTGCTATTAAGCAAGAGCTTTGTTTCTGTCCCTGCTAACTGAAGTCAATTGCTTTCTGCAATCAGACCGGGAGGTTCCCTTTCCCACCATGACGCGAGCTGTGCTTTAGTACACGATTTCCAGTATTTAGGCTGCTTTTAGTGTTGTCCCTTTAATTCCATGCACGCAGTCGATGGCTGCCAGCCTGCAGCGGTGGTGCTGGAAGGGCTCGGTCCCTCTTCAGAACAGGAGGGGGTTCTTTGTCTTGCATTTCTTGTTCTCATCCCAGGTTCTGCTCCCCAGTGCATCCTCGAGGTAGAGCTTGGGTACCTCTGAGGTTGGCTTTGTTCTACCCAAGCCGTGGCCCTGCGCTGAGTGTGGGCTGCAGCATCCCTATGGCCCGCGGGCTCAGCAGGGGGAGAACTGTTTCTAATCTGGTCCAGCAGAAAATTCCTATTCCAGATTAGAAATGAAGGCCATGAAGTGGGCGTGAGTCGTTCTGTTTGCTGTGGTCACGGTTTTTCCTCTCATTAATCTTACGGCCTGTTTTCACTGCTGGGATCTGAATGGGAGGGAAGGCTGCGGAGCAGGATGGAAACGCCGTCTCCCGGTCCAGCAGCTCTCGTTGCATCATGCACAATTGCCAGTATCTTTTTCTAATTATTATTTATTTTAATGCTTTCCATTCTGTAGAGCATCTCTGTGCTGTCCCAAGTGTTTTGCAATAGCTGTGTTGGAAAAACAAGGCTTTATCTACAAGCAAACACGTACTATTTGAATTTAACTCGTGCAAAGCCCTGTTTGAGGTTAATACCATTTTATTTAACTTTAAATCAATGTGATAAATATATAATAAATACATACATTAATAAGTATTATTTATATATTCCCATAGCAGCGCTGGAGTCACTGTCCCTGGAAGTGTTCACACACTGAATGACCTCAGTGCCATGGGTTAGTGGTGGCCTTGGCAGTGCTGTGGAGCGGTTGGACTTGATGAGCTTAAAGGTTCTATGGTTCTATGATATTGAACTTGCATGGATCTTAAAGGGGAAAAAAGGCCTTCTTGAACTGAAATAAGACAGCGCACAGAAGGCTTTGGCTCGGCTTTGCCCTGTGGCTTCAATGTCTGAAGCCAAATCCATCCCTGGGCCAACCCCGCTGTAGGCATTGATGCCGAATGGGCACATCCCAGGTTTTTGTCTTGCTCATGGTAAGAGCAGATTCGGGCTGGTTGTGGTGACTTGAATTACTGCCTCTGTGGCCAGTAGGCAGAAGAGAGGAGCCGCTCGTATTCTGGACTGCAGCAGCTCTGTGCCGTGATGACACGATCAAAACATTAAGGATCCTGCTTCTTGGGGAAATGCAGGAATCCAAAACATCTGGTAAGCTTGTTTGTGCTTGTGTTGCCTTCCTTCATGCCTTTGTTCATCCCTTCCAATTACTGCTTCTAAGTATAAACTTAAAACAGAGACTAGGCTGAGTTTGTGGGGAACATATGGACAAATGGAAAATAAACAGCGTGAGGAATTCCTGGCTAATGAGCCCTTGGATGATAAGATACCACCAAAAAAAGGAGACAAAGAGGTCCGTCCTATCATGAGAAGCAAATTTCACTAATGATAACCCAACAGCACTTTGATGCTGCGCTGCAGCGTGTCTCCCTCACGGTCTCCTCAGGCTCCAGCCTGCTGAGGACCCGGTTCTCTGTTGTCTGCATTAGACCCACACTCACAGCCTCACTCGGACCATGGTGACGGGCCAGGACCCCTGGAGCCTCGTGGCTGAGCTACAGCCGCGGCGATGGAGGAGCCGCATCCTGCCCGGGGCTGTCCCAGCAGCGCCGGCCGGTGGCACTGGCTCCGTGCTGGCTTTCCACGAGCAGCACGTGTTTCCCCTCCTGGCCTCCCCCGGTACATATGCAATTAATTACTGCAGCTGAACAACAGGAACTCGCTCCTTCCTCCTCAAGTTCAAGGTTCGCCTCTCTCTTTCTTCCTGGCAGAAGAATAGATGTTTCCTTGCACTTGAGGCAAGAGCTGCTCTGCTGGCTCCGTTTGTTCGTGGTTAGGTGGCTGCTCGGGTTATTTTTGGGGCTACTGCAAGTCAAGGTGTTCTCTGCCTGGCTTAGGCACCCACATCTGAGCTTCTAAACCACCCCTGGCTTCCTCTGAAAGCCCCTGGAGCAAGCTGAAGGCGAGCCCTTCGCATCCCAGTGTGTACCTCGGTTTTCAGAGCAGTGATTTACACCGCCCCGCTCGTTGTACGTTCAAGGAAATGGCATTTTCCCATCCACAACTGCTGGGGACAGTGGAGGGGACAAACTGGGGCCATGCTGGAGCTGAGCACGCAGGAGGACGTCACACAGGGGCTCCTGTGGGGCGAGCGGGGGCACGCTGTCACGGGCACTGCTGTGCCTGGCTGTCGGGCAGGGAATGGCCGGGATGCTGCCTACGGGCGGTGAGGGCAGGAGCTGCGGAAGGGGGTGAATGGGCAGAGAATGAGCCTGGGGATGTGAGGGGGAATGCAGAGAGCTGGGGAGGGAGCGGGAGGTCGTGGGGGTGGCACAAGTGGGAAGGGGAGAGATAAGAGAGCAACCCCCGAAAATAAAGCAAAGAATAGCAGCGGTTCCTGGGGTGTGTGTAAGCGCTAAGGAGTTTCTGCCCTGGCAGGGGGGGCTGTAGGACTGCGCTGGACACTGCCTGGGGCAATACACCGATTTGGGGGGGGGGGTATATTTCAAGCTGCCTATGATGCAAAATAGCCTCTGTTCAGTGAGCGCAGCACCGGAGCGTTTCCTTCCAGAGAGCAGGAATGCAGTTCTGAATGCCTCTGTGGCTCTCTTCTTCTGGCCAAAATCCTGTTTGAGTGTTAAACGCGAACGAGGTGACAGGTTTTGATCCAACTCGAAAGCAAGTAGTTGAAAATCAGAGCAGCGAGAGCACTGTTTGTGCCTGGCCTGTGCCTTATTCCGGGGGAAATGGGGATTCTTTAACTGGCTCAGCTGGAGCAAAACCCCCCTCGGATCAAACGGGGAGCGAGCTGGAACAACAAAGGAATGTCCTGGTATTTCTTTTTCCAAGTTTAGAAATGGAAGTCAGGGCAGCCTTGGGATTTGTGGGAATTCCTCTGCGCATTGTTAGGAGCTGGAGGAAGTGGTTTAAAGTTTAGCCACTGGATTCTGCCTTGCGAAGCAGGGGCCGGTTTCCACTTACCCAGCGCAGGTTGCCCCTGGCTTGGCTGGCGGGGCTGCGGGCGGCCGCCTGCTCCCCTGCACCAAGGGGCCCCACACATCCACCTCCTGACCGAGGCAACGGAACCATGCAAACACCTTTGGGGGGGGTCTCGCCGTGCCCCCCACCCCGTATGGGGCTCTCTGATGGCAGGCAGCCTAGGGAAAGAATGGGAAGGGTTTTCCATTCCTGCTGCTATTTCTTTTGCAGCTGCTTGGCACAGCCGGGGTCGGAAAAGGTGGATTTCAGTCACTGTCAGCTCCTCCAGGAGCTCTCCCCCTTCCTGTCCAAAGCTGTTCGCGGGGATCTAGGTCACACTTGTACGTTTTGGCTGCCCGTTTTCCAAAGCCGTGAGGGTCATTAGGCATCAAAACAGCCTATAACGTCCCCAGGTTGAGTAGAAGTATACTGGGGGGTGACTAGAAGCATGTTTCCCCCGTTGCAGTATAGATGTGTGTGGTGTGTTTCGCTGTGCTGTTTGCTGTCCAGCCTGCCTGTGCAGCCGGAGGGTAGAGCCTGTTCTCTGCTGGCTGCGCTGCAGCGGAGCGAGGCTGGGAAGCAGGACATGAAATGGGATGTGCGGTCCTGGGGTCCCCTGCGGGGATGTGTCCCCAGCACTGGGCAGGAAGCAAGAGCCCCATCGGCTCCTGCCAAGGAAAACCTCTGGAATATCCTTGGAGGGGATGGCTTTCCCTCCCCTATGACCCTACACTCTCCCTCGGGATGGGTGTTATTGTCCTGTGGGGCTGTTCCCCAGGGACCACGCTGCTCCTCTGTGCTGGGGGTTGATGCTGTTGCCTCTTGCTGCTGGCAGTTGGTGGGGTGATGCTCTGGGGAGCAGCTCCTGAAAAGACACCTCCTTATATAGGGCGTAGCACCCAGCCATGGGGCAGGAGGGGATGAACTACAGAGGGTGGCAATGGGATGTGCAGGACTGTGGTGAAAGGGCCCCACTCAGCATCACTGCCAAGTACCTGGTGTGCACCTCGGGATGGGGAGCGATGGGGCCTGATGCCTTTCCAGGGTCCTGTGTGCTGCGTTCAGAAGCAGGGGCAGACCTTGGATCCTCTGAGCTGGCTGAGGCTGTGGCATCTGGCACAAGGCAGCCCTGGCCAGCACCGCATTATCCTTCCCTGCACTGGGGTGCTCTGTCCTGCATCGGGGCTGAACGTGTTTCCCACTGAATCCCTGCACAGAACCCGAGGAGCCTGTCCTGGATCAGGCAGGGTCCCAGCTGTGGCCCGAGAGCAGGAGCCCTGTGGCCAAACCCAGGCTCTGGGTGAAGCAAGGGGGATTTCTTCCTTTTATTCTCCTAAATACCTTGTGCCCATGGGCTCTGCTGTTGGGCAGCAGCACTGCAGCTGCCTGAGTCTTGTTCCAGGTCGAAGCCACCCTGCACAAAGGTGCCCCAAGAGCAGCTCTGCCCAGCGCCAGGCATTGTCAGCTCCATCACGGTGGATGACTTTTAGCTGGGCAGTTTTAATACAGCTTTTTCCAGTCATGGTTGGTTTTTCTTCTTCTTCTGACTTCTTAATGCAGTTTCTTCCTGCAGTCAGTGAAGTGCTTTGGAAGTTAATGTGAACCAGTGTTACATTTTTGTGTGTTTTGGGTTATTTGTCTGGGTTTTTATTAGGCTTGTCATGCAAGTCCTCATGCAAAAATGTAAGAGAAAAAACTGTGTGTGTGTGTGTTCATCCTGCGGATCAAATCCAAGCCCATCAATGCACGATGCAGGGAATTGTTCTTTGTTTTTCAGGGAAATTAAGTCCCGGTATGAGGAAGCCCTCGGGGCGATGAGTGGTACCTATTGTTTTATTCATGCTCCCCATCAGCCTTGTCTTTCCCAGTGCCTGCCACATGCTCCACATGCTCTGCCTTATGGAGGTGCTGGGATCGGGATGTGTCTGCTGTGAGAGGGGGGCTTTGAGACACCAGCAGATCCCAGGGGATCTACACCAGATTGTTTTTCCACTTGGTTTTATATATATGTGTGTGTATGTGTGTGTATATATGTGTATATATACGTATATATATGTATGGGCTTTAGGAGCTAGTTTGACATGGTCAGAGCAGCCCTGGCTTTGATTTCCAGCTGGTCCAGGGACAGGGGTGACCTGGGCAAGGGTCTCCAGCCATGTCACCCTTGTGTCCATGTCGTGTGGGTGATGCCATCCTCTCACTTGCCAAGGAAGCAGGAGACACATTTTAGTGCAAGTGATCATAGACTGAAAGAACCTGATATGGAAAGAACCTGCTCGGTACTGCACTCCAGAGATCACAACTTGTGTGGATGCTGATAAACTACCGTTCCTTGGGTTCCTTTTCAATCTCTGAGGAAATGGGGTGGTTTCTGTAGCGTTTCCCAGTATCTGACAGCCTACAGGGAGCTGAAAGCTTCTCTGCTGACCCCTTGCTGAACGTGTACCCTGCAGTCAAAGTCCTGCTCATTTCCTTTGGGCACCAGGCTGGGTGCTAAGGCAGCTCCTGCAGTAAACTGCACCCACCCAGGAGCTCCCGAGCTGTGACATGGACTTTTCCAGTGCACACAAGACTGAAAGAGCCTTTCTTGACATAAAGGGTACAACTTTGAGTGATTCAATCTGGGCAAAAAGCTCAGCTCGCGATGCGCCATCCTCTGGGTACAGCAGCAGCAATGCCCGTGATGCTCTGCTCCTCCTGCAGCCGTTTGCAGTGGTACAAAGCAGCTGTAGAGATCCTGGTTTGGTTCCACTCCGTGTCTCACTGTGAGGACTGGAACCTCTGTGTTGGTGATTTCAGCCTTGTTGGCAGCAGGGTCCCCAGGCACAGGGCTCCCCCGGCAGGGATGTGAGTGAGATGTTATTGGTGCTGAAAGGGGCTGCTGAAGCGTGTCCTGCCGTTAGCACAAACCTACCATTATAACACTTACGGTTTGAACTCCCTTGTTCCTTCTGAAGTATGTAATTTCGGGGGTAGCCTTTTTGTTGCAGCACAATCATTATTGTAATAACTTTATTTCCAGTGCTTGTGGCAATAGAAACCAAGGAATCCAGAGGGAGCAGGAAAACCGCTCTCTGAGCTGGCAGAAGGAATCGTGCGAGCTGAAGCTGCAGGGGAGGTGTATTGCTGGGAGCTCCTGGCTCCCAGGACCTGCTCCAGGCTGAGGAAGCAGCTCCTGCTCTGGGCTGGCCTTCCATTAAGGCTTTAGAAACTACAGAACCGGTCAGTGGCCAGAGGTGCTTCCCCAGGGGAAAGGCAAGGAGGGAATCGTGACTGTTTAGTCTCCCTTGAGCTCCTGGCAGTGCTCCATGCCATCACGTCAAGGTGCTGCATAGGGTTATGTGCCATTATCCCAACAGCTGGGTGTTGTGTTTTAGGACCAAATGCTGTTTGAGAGCGTTACAATCCTTGTTTGTGTTTTCATCTCTACACAGAGTTCGTGCTGAGAGTCCCTAAGTACATACAAATGGTTTCGCCAGTGAATTACTTGCAGCTTGGATGAGCTGTTCAAGGCTGGCCCTGGTTTGAGTGAGTCTGGGTGGCTTCTCTTGAAGCCATCTGAGATCCTCTGTTGTGTGAGGCTTTCACATCAAAATCCCAAGAAGCTGTTCCCGGTTCTGGTTTGTGCGTTCCAGTTTCAGCCGGGAAGCAGGAGCTGAGCATCCTTCCCCCGGGTTCCAGCCGGCGCTGGCACAGGCTCTTTTGGTCTTTGCTCCTGGGAGCACCTGGGTGCTTGAGCAGCCTCTGCCCTGCCCGAGGGACTGGAAGGCTCCCTCCTGGAAACCCACCAGCAGCCCAAGGGGAAACCTTGGCTCTGAAGTCAGAGCACAGCTCAGGGTGCGTTGTGCGTGGAGGTGTGATGCAGTGGTTGGCATCCCAGCATCCTGGCATGGTTGGGACACCTTGGATGGAGCAGAACGGGCACGCCGGGAGAGGTTAAAAATGCTGAGATTGGGGAAAAAATTGAATATTCAAGAAAATCCTCATTAGCTGAAGGGAGAAAGGAAGGAGGATGGCGAGAAGTTGTTAGCAATAGAGAATGAGCTTTTACAAAGGCCTCGTGTCCAAAGCTCTTTAACTTTTCCTGGCATTTCCCATCCATTCCATTGTTAAGCCCTCGGCTGTCGGAAAGCGGCGCTGGGCCAAGGCGTGCGGTGATCTCAGCGCGGAGGCTTCTGCACTCGCCTGTTTATGCCCCTCGCAGCGTTTGCTCCAGGTTCGGTTTCCTACTTGGAAGAAAAGCAAAGCTGGGGGGGGTTAGGGTTAGGGTTAGGGTGCAGCCCCCCCCCGCCCGGGTGCTGTGAGGAAAAGAGCACCTCGGTGGCTTGCAGGGAGAGGATGGACCTCGGCGGATTCCCACAGTTTATAAGAGGAGACAGGAAGGCCTCGGTGACTCACAAACACTGAGATTCTGTGTGCGAGCTCCGCTTTGTTGTTTGTTATCCTTCATTTCATGGTTTTCCTTCTTTTGAGCGTGTTTGTGTATTTTAGCCGATGCCATCGTCTCGTCGGGATGCTTTGTGTGTGGTTCCCACACAGGAGCAGCGGTGCCTGCCCCACGGCTGTGCTCACAAAGACAAAGAAAGCAGCCGGTGGAAAGCCTTGAGGGCTCCGTTTGGTGCCACATCCTGACATGGGGATCGTGGGGCAGGGAGAAGGAGCAGGAGGGATGTTCCCCTGGTGTGGGTCAGCTGTTGCTGTGCCCCAAGGGGGTCAGGACCTGGCAAACAGAGGTTTGGTCTCAGAGCTCCCCAGCTGAGCAACCCTAAACCCATCGCTCCTTTGTCCTTCACGTGGTGCGAGGAGGGTGAGAGCACCATGGCCAATGTGACCTGGGCATTTAGCCATCCATGCGAGGCTGTGTGCCCCACCATGGCTCCTGGGCCTGCTGTGGCTCCTCTGGAAGGCCAGTGTGTCTCCGTGTGCTGCCAAAGGCAGGATGGAGAGGTGCTTGTCCCAGCAAAGGCAGCAGGTTTTCCTGATTTATTTAAAACCGGTTATTTGTCAGAGGGATGGGATGAGCTTCTCTCGAGCAAGGAGGTCTTCATTGCTCTCTATGGGTGTTTGTGTGGTTCATGGGGCCTTGCCTTGCACACGATGTCCATTTTGCTTTACCCCTTGCCCTCCCACCAAAATCTCTTCTTGCTATTGCAGAGTGCATGAGTTGATACCCCCCTCCTCGTCTCAGAGCTGGAGACTGCTTATGCCAATGTTATGTCTGCATACGAGGCTTCCTAGCATGTTATAAGGCACGGAGAAAGCCCTTCTGAATCGAGTATTTCGCTGATGTAAGATATTAAAGTGCCATAGCCGGCAGCTGTGGGATTGCTGAGCTGATCCCTGTGTGTCAGGAGCACCTCTTGGCTCCCAGTGTGTCCCTGCCTATGCAGGGGTCTGAAAGACCTTTCCGTGCCGTCCTCTGGGTTTGGGGACAAGAACGGAGCCGCTGTTCAAATGTGCTCCAAGTTTTGGAATCACACAAGCAAGCCCTAAACTTTCCCAAGGTGGCTGAGTAATCCTGTTTGCTTTAGCATCCCAGTCCCCCAATTACCCCAGTGAAGGATGTTGCCTCTTTAAACAGAGTTCAAAAAGCCCAAGAATTCTTTATAAATAGCTCACATCCTCTTGATAACAACCCGGCTGCTATTTATTGCCCACTTCCCCCCAGACAGACAGGTCGGGGTACTTAGAATCGCACTTCCCATGGAATCCAGAGGAACTCGGTTGTTCAGGTTCCTACAATTGTTTGTCCTTCTGGGTTTCCTCTGCAGTTCACGGTGCTTAGCCAGGATAACCCCGAGCGGGAGCCGGCTGAGGGATGGTTGCGGTGTATTGCTGCCTCGCTGGGGTCCCACTCGCTCCTTTGGGACTGGCAGAGAAGCCCACCGCTTCCCAGCAGCACAGGGGCTTCCCAGCTCCTGGCCTCAGTGAGCAATCTCTGGCTTCATTTTAGACCCCAGCCTCCTATTCACTCAAACTGTGCGGCCTAAACTGCGTCTCACGTGGCTGAGATGGGCGCTGCTTCTCAGCGCTCCCCTGGCTCCGGTGGTGCTGCTGCTTCTTGTCAGGTTTCTGGGCAGATCTGTGCTGGTGAGCTTAGGATTTGCCCTGCCTGATTCACACCAACCAGCTCGGTTAGGCATGAGTCCAGTCACTGAAATGCGGCTGGAGGTTTCTTAGCAGTGGATCCAGACACCCATGTGAAGGAAAAAGTACATTTGGTTGCTGTCTTCATAAGGATTATTTATATGAATATGCAGAATCTGTGCCAAGAGCTCACCCTCTTCATGAAAAGCAGTTAAATACTGCACCGACAAGAATGGGCTTTCTTATTCCTACATTCATGCTTCAGCATCGCTTTGGACCAGAGGGCTCTGCTGAGGAGCTGATGTGGACCATTTCCTTCCCAGCTCAGAGCAGGATATTTCTCAGTGGAGGATTCTGCTGCTTCGCACACGGTTGGGTGCTCCAGTGCGGTAACTGGGGCGAAGGGACGTGGTGCGGAACGTCCCAGTTTCATGCTCGGGGAATATCATGTTTTTGATTAGGAAAACCCAGTTACATAACTGCATCTCATAATCACAAACATACCTGGCATCGAGCAGAACTTGAGCTTATGATTTATTCATCTGCGTTTCTTCTGCATAAACTTCTATTTATTCTGTCTTGTAAGGGGAGAAAAATGTCAGTGAAAGCTGCAGTGCTGTGGAGCAAGGGGGTAGCAAGTGTTTGCCTTCCCTCTGCTCAGGTATGCTGAGAAGAACATTTTATCAGGCTGTTTATAGAGGAATTCTGGACCTTTGTGCTTGGGAGCACAAAACCTGCTTGGGTTTGCAGAGCCCGGCCAGGCTGGGAAAGGAGCAGGAGATGCTGGGCTGCATCCCGGAGATGCTGGGCTGCATCCCAGGGCTGCTGCCCCACTGCCTGGAGGGGCGATGGTCTGGCAGAAGCGAACCAAAACCTTAGAGATTGAAATCCTGGCTGGATTTCCAGGATCTCCTTTGCTGTTCTCTGGGTTTAATAGGCAGTGAGGGTGAGCTCTGGGTCCTTGAGCTGTCACTCAGCCCAAGCTGCTGATGGGAGGCTGTTAAGCCTGTGTGAAATAGGTGCAGCTATCCTGGTGCCAGGGAGACCCAAAGGTTTGGGGTTTTGATGTAAAACCTTCTCCAGTCATGCCTCTGACTGCTGCTTCTCAGCTTGCTGTTGGCTTTTTTAACCTGCCACAACAAGCCCTGAGCGCGCAGCAGAAGCCCCAGTGTGCCCTGGTTGGGTGCCCGGGGCTGCTTTGCATGGGGCCACAATGGGCTCCAGTGGCGTGGGCATGATCAGCACCTTCTGTGAACCCCCTTCATCCCTATTCTGCCTCACAACCTGGCACCCAGCTTGGGTCCCAGGGTCTGTTCTGGGTTTGGGTGGCTCTGAGCTCCTTGACCCCAGAGTCTGTTGAGGCTGAGCCCTGAGCTAGTGCGAGGCGCAGGAGGAGGGGTGCGACCTGTGTCTCCCTGCTGAAATGTTTGCCTTGAGCTCTGTAAGCATCCCGTTATTCCCCGGAAAAGGAGCATTCCCTTTGCGAGCGCAGGAGCGCTCTGAAGGCTCGTGGCCATCCCTGGCTCTTCGAGGAGGTCCCTGGTGCTTTACGGGGCGGGCAGCCGGTGATCCAGTGTCTCACACGGGAGGTTGCTGTCCTTGGGAAGTAAAGCAGAATGCAAAGGCAATTCATCTTGGTCCCAGCCATTTGTCTGCTACTCACAAAGGGCCAAACGTCATCCACGGATGGTGTGTGCTGGTTGCGGATCCCCTGCGAGGAGCCAGCTCCTCGTCCGGCAGGGCACAGGGCTCTCCCTGCCGGCACTGCCACCGTCGTGCCCATACACACCACTGGTGTCTAATCCCAGTGATGGAGAGGATTCATTACTCAGCAAAATCATTTTAAAGGAATTTCAAAATTAGCTTTTAATCTCATTTCTGTAAGTTTCAGCCCGTTCACTCGGGGTTAATGCATTGATTAAAGGGTATTTTGGAGGCTTTGGTTTACCAGAAATTCCCTTTCTGGTCTGACCTCCAAGAGCTGTGCTTGCTTTGGACCTGATGGTGACCTGGGAAGTCTGGTTTACTTTTAGCTCTGTGTATCTCTTTGCTATCTTATAACCTGTGCTCATGGTGCTGGAGTTGTTTTCATTCAATGGTCAGTTATTGAGAATGGTGTAAAAAAAAAAAAAGCTATTTTTAAAAGGTGTTAATTCTGACTGATTGAGAAAATATTACATTAACAGCTACTCGTCACATCAACACGAGTGCTCTGGTTTGCTGCCAGCAGAGATGAGAACGTCGGGTTGCTATTTTAAAGCTTTATGTGCAAGACATCGGTCGGTGTTGCCAAACTCTGATTTAAATTCATACATCCTGGCTCAGCCTGTTCAAAAGAAACCCCAGCAAACCACCACCAGAATAACAAATCCAGCATCTTTTCCTTCATGCAAATGCCATGGTCCGTACAGTGTAGCTATTGTCTCTTTACCTGATCCAGTGGCTAACTCAACATTATTGTTTCAGTAGTATCATTTCAGGCCAGGTAAAGCACTGCGGTTACCTTTGCGGGTGACACAAACCATGACAGGTCTTTTAATGACTCACAGCTCCATAGCATGTGCAAATAAATAACGGGAATGGTGAAAAATAACCCAGATACTTTATTTTTAGCAGCCTAATGTGATGCTGCTGACACACGAGGCAGGATGGGAGGAGGGAGGGTGGTGAATGTTGGTGGATGGGAGCTGTGGGGGCTCCAGGATGTGGCTCAGGGGCCAGGCAGGGTGAGCAGGGGCATCCCTAACTCACCTGAGGTGTGGGGTCTTGGAGGGACCTTAAGGGGGAACGGCTTTAACCTGCCCGAGGGGAGCCTGAGCTGAGCTCTTAGGCAGAAGCTCTTCCCTGTGAGGGTGCTGAGGCGCTGGCACAGGGTGCCCAGAGAAGCTGTGGCTGCCCCATCCCTGGCAGTGCTCAAGGCCAGGTTGGACACAGGGGCTTGGAGCAAGCTGCTC
The DNA here is from genome assembly GCF_037157495.1 of Lathamus discolor. Classification (NCBI taxonomy): domain Eukaryota; kingdom Metazoa; phylum Chordata; class Aves; order Psittaciformes; family Psittacidae; genus Lathamus; species Lathamus discolor. The sequence continues at coordinate 20,035,246 of NC_088893.1, forward strand.
CAGTGGAAGGGTCCCTGCCTGTGGCAGGGGTTGGAGCTGGAGGAGCTTTAAGGTCCCTTCAACCCAAACCAGGCTGGGGTTCTATGGGAGGGCTGGCCAGGGCTGGAGGATGCTCTGAACCCAGCCGGGACCCCAGCGGTGCCTGTTGCTGGTGTCAGCACCTGGGTAAATGATGCTGTAAGAGCAGCTCTGACTTTCTGCCTTTAAATAACTGTTAAAGAAACTGTGCCCTGCTCTTATGGCAAGGCAGCTGTAAGTGAATGGCCACTCATATTTGCGTGTGAGTGACTCTGTTTTCCTTAATGTGCTGTGTATTTGGTGCTGGCTGTTGTGTCCTACCCTGTGCCACTGGGGTTTGCATCCTGTACAAAAAGCAGTCTCTGCTTCTAGAAATGAGCAGCATGACAGGAGGGAGCAGGGCTGGGTTGTCAAGGGAGGCTTTGTGGGACAGAGCTCTCACCAAGACCCCTCTGTGCGGGGGTACCGCTGACTTTGGGTTTGTTCCCTTCTAATCTCTATCTGAATGCTAGACCTGTGGAGGAAAGCAGCCTGACTTGAATGCAACTGGCATATTCTAGGGGCAGGGGGAAGGAGAGAATTGCTCCTGCAAGTGGGCAGAAGAGGGTATTCCTCCTCACCGAGGAGCTTTTCCCCGCTCCAGTGAATCGCAGGATATTTAATGGATGCGCACCCTGATGAGCCAGGCCATAGAGTGAAACAAGCCCAGCATTGCCCTGAGTTCCTTGGCTGGGATGAATCGGGCTGGAGAGCATCCCACTGAATGTTGGGCTGCTCTCTGCTTGTATTTTTAGAATAATTGCTATAACCATTCTTTGGGATTTTTTTTTTTTTTTTTTGCTTAAAAACCACAACAGCCATTTATATATTTAACAATATATATTTATATATATATATATAATTTCTAGATCAGTACATTCATCAGTACTTGTTTTTCTTCACAAACAGAAGAACTCTTACAATAGTAGACTTTCTAAAATAAATACTATTAAAATAGAGCTTCAAAATAAATATTCTATACAAAGAAAACCTTCTGTGGTAACTTCTCAGGGGGTGTGTGTGGTGGGGTGGTAACGGAAGGGGGGACCTTTATCAGCATAGGAGAGGAGGGGGAATGCCCAGGAGGAAAGGGGGAGGGTTTGTCCAGTGGGCAAGCCAGTGCCTGGGGCGCAATGGTGTTGAGTTTAGGCACTACTCCTTGCAGCAGCACTGGGCTGGAGGGTGCAGGGGGGCTTTGTCTGTCTGTTGAAGGCGCTCTGCTGACAACGAGCTCCAGCCAGGGATGCGATGTGGCATTGCCCATGAAACCACCCCTTCTTGCTTCTGTGTGTGGGCAGGGGACAAACCCTGGCAATGAACCTGCAGTGAGCAGGTCAAGGTGATAAAGCCGAAGCACCCTGCCACCCTCCTCCTCCCGTGGTGGCACAGTGCCTGTTCCAGGGGAACCTGCCCTCACCTCCCCGCTTGCCTTTGCCATCCCACCCCACTGCACTGGCACAGCCGGAGGCCAGAAGCATCCTGACGAGGTCTGTGCTCATTCGTAGCCATTCCTCAGCCTGCAAGGGCGGACCCGACCTGCAGGAGGATGGCCAGAGCAGGGGTTGCACCATGCCCATGGTACGTCTGGGGGGTGGCAGGAGACCCAAGTACCTTAAAAGGGGATGGGAGAAAGGAGGCGCTGGGATGAGGGAAGAGAAGGGATATGGAATCCTTGATTGGAGACGTACCCTCCAGCACAGCCCCCGCCTTGGCTGACCCCAACCTTTATGAGTGCTCTGCAAGGAGCTCTGCACTTCCTTGCCTTGCCCTGGCCCATGAGCTGGTGGAGCAGAGTCTGACCATGGGGTTGGGAGGCTGAGGAGAAGAGGGAGGGTGGCTCTGCTACATTTACCACTGCTCTAACACATCCACTAATGCTTTACAGTCTTCCAGCATGGGACCGGCTTACAGGACTTATATATTAAAAGAAACCAACAGAGAAATAGTTTACAGCTATGTACAATGAATGTAAATCCATACGGGATTGCTGGGTGTATGTACATGAGTGTAGATTGGCACAGTGGCGACCACTCCAGCGTTGTGTTTGCTTGCAAGGACCATGCATCTAAGCCATGGGCTTTGCTATTGCAGGTTTTCAGCACAGGTCCCCCAGGAACAGCCAGGGACAGAGGGTCAAAAAGGCAAAACAACCACTGGTGGAAGCCATTTGGATACTGTATGGTCCCAATAGGGGAGGGCAGCATTTTCTAGTCTATTTGCATCTTAGCAAAATGATTTCTCTTATTAAATACAATACCTTATACATTCAACCAACAGTTCAGCTAGTTTGGGGTTGCTTTTCCTTTTATCTCTTCCCCTCCAGTTTGTGCAAGGTAATCAGTACGGTTCTGGATCCCCAGCTGCTTCCTTCTTTCTGGTGTCCCCAGAGGTGTCAGCATGAGGATAAACTGTAGGACTTGGTATCTGGTGACAGATGTAGCATCCCTTGGTATCTGGTGACAGATGTAGCATCCCTTTTTCTATACCTGCAATTGAGCTTAACTAAACCCCAGACACCCAGGTTAACTGAATTCCAAAACCGAAAGACACCACAAGTCCCATCAGTACCCTCCTGCCAACCCCTACGCAGCAAGTGTATTGCAACCGAGTCAATGGGATTCCTGGAAATGCTACATGAGCTCTGCCTATTGCTTATCTAATTGGAGATGACATTTCACTGTCACTGCTGTGCATTTACTGAGGAAACGTCCTCTAATTACAAAGGAAAAAGACTAGATCAGGTTTCTGCATGCAACAAGTACCTGCCCGCTTCTGAGTGCTGCATGGCTGGACAGAGATTTTTACTTAGCACCTTGTAGTTGTTGAGAGAAAGGGGTTACTGCATCCTCGGGGGGTGCTGCATCCGAAGGGAATGCAGAATCAGCCCCAGGATGAGTGCACGGGCAAAGCCGATGATGGTCGCTTACTGAAAACCATGGGCACACTCTTTAAACAGCCTCTCTTCCCTCCCCTGGCTTTCCCATGTGTTTGTTAGCACTAAAATAAGCACGAACAGCATTCTGTACACTGAAAAAGACACGTTTTTGTACAGAGGAGGCAGAAGTCGAACAGCAGCAATAGAGATGGGGAACGGGCTCTGCTCCAGCAAATGCCATTCATCCCCCAGACACAAAAATCTTAATAGTTACTGAGCCAAGAGGAGCTTGTTCCAGGAGAGGAGGTACTGGATTGATATCCCTATAAAATACACCCAGGTGTATCGGACACCCAGGTTTGTGTGACTTCTCAACAGAGCTTAGAGGTTTAGAGAAAGAAACCCCGAACGTCTTCGGTTTGTGGCGTGAGTTAAGATCCAGCACCGGGGAGCAAGCGCGCGCGCTGGGGAATGGGATTTGAGCAACCTCCTCCTGGAGCGGGTTCGTACTGGTGGTGTAGAATTACCATTCCATTGGGCAAACCCCACGGATCAGCTGCAGGCAGAACTCACGGTGTTGGTACCACCGCCGGAGCACCTCCCGCTGCCGCTCCTCCCGGGGAGGGAGCACCCTGCTACCAGCTTGCTTTCCAGAGAGGGTCCGAATGGCTGTGGCCAGGTGGGTTCAGAGAGAGCAACGCGCCCACCGCAGAGAGGCCCTTGAACAGAGGAACCGTATCTTTACTTGTGGTTCCAGGCCTTTGAGGGATCAAAGCTGTTGAGAAACGTGGACTTTGTGTGCAATGGGCCCCTCTAACGGGGTGCAGGTGGGGAGGGAGGGCGGAGGGACTCAACCCATCACCTTCGGCAGGCTGCTGGTAGCGAATCGGTTTGGAAGGAAAGCAAAACCGGGAAGCCCATCCTGGCTAGGAATCCAATGCAGCTTTCTGTAGCTGGGAATGGGCATTGCTTGTGCGGCCGCGCCTGTCAAGCAAGCAGTTAATGGTTCTTGTGGTGTGCAGGCATGGTGAGCAGCCGTCCGTCCAAACCAGGGGGTTCTGAGCAGCGGTACTTCACGATATACATAGGTTTGCAGCCTTCACTTGACGTTATTAAGATTCCTCCTTTGGCCCCATCTACTTAAACTCTGACCAGTTCCAAAACCCTGAATAACCCAAAGTGCTTCAGTTTGTGGAAACAGTTGCTTCTGCTTTCTTCAGATGCAAAAGACTAACGGTATCCTCAGAACACAGGTTATTAAAAAGAGCCAATGCCACTGCGGAGTGTCCTCCCACTCCCCATCCTCCCAAACTATCAAAAGGGCTTCTCTGGCCTGTTTCCTTGGCTCTCAGGCAGCGCCTTGCAAATGACACTGTTTGTGTTTTTACATCTGCACCCGGGCCGGCTCACTTGGTCGTAGCATCTCTGGGACAGCTTGACGCAGCCGGTGGCTGGCAGGTAGCAGAGCAAGCAAGGGAGCACCAGGGAGAGGGCGCTCATGAAGGACCAGCGGGCACAGCAGTTTGAGTGGGAGCAGGAGCAGGGGTGGTCGGCACATGTGCCCTCGTCGTCCTCGTTGGTGCAGTGGTAGAAGATGCCCTTGACGAGACACATGCAGGTGGAGTAGTTGACCAGGTTCTGTGCCGAGCAGAGGCACTCTTGGTTGCACACCCAGCACGAAGGCAGCGTCCGGGGCAGCGCGCACTCCTTACACTTGCATTTGCCACAGGCTTCGCACAGCAGAAAGTGCTTGTCCAGTTCCTGAGACACGGGCTCCTTCAGGTCCAGGGGTTTGCAGTTAATCACCTTGGGCTGAATGCGAACCGCTCGGGGGGAGGACTGCTCCGCCACGGGTGCTGGGGCCATGTGGTCCAAGAGCCTTTGGTCTGAGGAAGTGCTGCTGCTGCTGCTGATGGAGCTGGGGCGCCCGCTGAAGGAGATCCAGGGGTGGGTGACATCCTGCTCACAGCGCTGCGGGTGCTGGTTGGTCAGGACCAGTTCATGGGGGCCTCGGGGACGCTTCTGGGCTGCCAGCTGGGCAGCGGTGGGGTTGTCGGTGTAATCGTTCTCTATGTGAGTGGTCTTCATTTGGTCAATCGGCAGGATGGTGAGCGGGTGCTGCAGGCGCCCATAGGGGATCCGACTGTCCAGCAAGGGCTGGACCATCACAGAGTTGGGGACAACGGTGATGTTGTGGGGGATCCGGGGCTCCATTGATCAAGCAGTCTGAGTACGGGTGGAAAATCTGTTCTTAAGTATTCTGGGGGAAGGAAAGGAGAAAGAAAAGGGGTAGGGGAGAGAAAAAGGGCATCGTTATTGAGTTACCCTTGACGGCCTTGAGCAAGCTGCTCTAGTGGAAGGTGTCCCTGCCTGTGGCAGGGGGGTTGGAACTGGATGTGCTTTAAGGTCCCTTTCAATCCAAACCATTCTGTGGTTCTACCCTACAACCTTGGATCAAACAGGGCTCTTTACTGAGGCTGATTATTGTGCAGAAGGTCTTCTGGGGTAAACTTAGAAGGGAGTCAGAGCATTTGCCCATGTACAAAATATGTCACCCTTCGCTGCTGTGTTCCTCTCCCTAACCTTGGCCATATACAGCTCCTCTGGTCCTGGGAGGGCTACCATTACTGCGGGGCCCTGAAGTGCTTGTGTCTCATTTTTTCAGGGCGAAAGCACATCTCAGGGTTACTGCTGTGCGTTCACATGCTTTTTTGTCAGCAAACTGCCTGAAGCGACTTAGCTGAGGTTTGGGGTTTTTCCTCAATTGACCCTGATCCCTAAAAGCCCTGATGCAAAACTGTGGCTCGTGGGAGCATTGGCCTGGTACAAAGACGCTTCGGAGCATGGGGTGAGCACTCGTCCTCGCTAACCCTGAATCTGCCTGCGGGAGGGTGGCTTGGCTTTGGTGAGGACACGTCCTGTCTCCACTTGGAGCCGCTGGGCTCGGAGGCTGCTTTCAGCCTTCCTGCAGGAGGTGGAAGCTCTTGCTCAGCAGCTTGTCTGGGTGCGAAGCAGGGCCGGGGCGAGCACACACACGGGTCAGACCTGATTTGTCACCTCACGCAGGTAACCAGGCACTCTGAAACACTTCAGTGGGCTAATCCTTGGTCTGAGCGCTGTTTACCAGCTACACCAGCTCAGGCGCCTGCTGCCGCAGTTTCTCATTTCATTGAGAGAGTGCAATTTATCCTGGAGCCAATCCAAAGATTCAGTAGGACAAGAAACCACAGGAAGTAACTAAACTTAAATCAAAGAACGGAAACGACTCGGTTCAAATTTAGAAAGTGCACATTGTTTTCTAGTAGATGTGCCATTTCCTCACGGGGTGACCTTTATTCATAAATAATAGAATGCTGAAGAGCAGCTTTAAAGAAGGGCTGAGGAAAGCTTCAGAGCAACTTGCAGGAGGGGAAAAGCTTCTGGTATCAAGAAAAAGGAAACAATGCACAGCTTAAGGCATCGCCAGTTGTTTGTGTTCAGAGAAATGAAGCTTTTTCCAGCACCATGAGAGAGTTTAAGGGTAGAGCAGGCTGGAAACCAGTCAGGAAAAACATGCATCAAACTACAGCCAAGATGTGTGTGCGTGTGCGCAAGTAAATGTATGTGTATTGCAAGAACACGCTCTCCTCTAACCTCAACACAACAAAAACTGGAGCATGAACTAATTACTCATTTATAGAAGGAGAAGGGGAAGTGCATTTTTCTTTACCCACTGAATAATGTTACCAGAGGCCACTTTTGCATTAGTAAATCATTGCTGTGATAGGTCACTTGGCATTTGAGGGGCTGAAAATCTGCCAGTTCTCCCAGGATCAATAGGAGTGAGGGCTGATGCTGGATGGAGACCAGGGCAGTGACACAGAGTGGGAAGGCACATGGCACCTCTGGGTGCTGGCACCGGGTCCTGCCTGCTGGGCTCCTGTCTGCTGCACAGGGCGAGCAGGAAGAAGTGCTTTATGGAGCAGGGATGGTGATTATTGGAGTGTGGTCCTTAGGCTGTTTCTCTTCACAAGTTAAAATCCTCTGCTGGGTCGTAGCCATTCATTTGGGTTTTTTTATTTCATTATTCATAGCTCACTGACATCCTGACTCGAGCAACAAGAGAGTTTTCAGAGCATCTCTTCTTATTTACTGTATTTCAGAGTAAAAAGCAGCAATGATTCTGACAGCTGTGGGGCATTGCTTTTCTTCTGTATGTCAGAATCCAATGTCATGATATAAAAAGGACTTGCTGCAAGTCATAGTTTAGCGACAGATTCAGCTCTGCATGAGCTAGGTGGTTTGTCTGCAGCAAGACTTTGACTTCACGGGGTTTTGGGGGTTTGTTTTCTTTAAGGAGAGAGATGCAGCTGTGTTGGCTGCCAAGAGTAAGTGCAGCAGAGCTGATGCTAGATGGAAGGTAGCTGGAGGAAATGGTGGCACACTGAAGGATGTTACAGGCCTGACTGCTCCTTCACGTCCCTGGCATCAGTGCCTTCAGTGCCTTTCCCCTCTAGCATGAGGCTCTGTGTTCTGGCCTGAACCCACTCCCCGTTGTTATCAAGCCTCTGGAATTTGGTCTGTTTGCCGCATAGTTAGGCTGGATCCACGGAGCACTATTTTGTTTAAGGTGCGGTGTGTGCCAGCACTGGATGGAGGAGAGCTGGGCAGCATCCGCTGCCTCCATCAACGTAAACAGCCTGACTTGATGCTGATTTTCCTAGCAGGGCCGCTCTGGTGGCACACGGAGGGGTTCTGCTTCACTGAGGGCACCCCACAGGGAGCCCCTTGCCACAGCACCATGGGAGAGCAGGAAGCAGGAGGGCAGCAGCCCCAGGACAGGAGTCAGCATCTGGGCTTTACATTAACTCTGTAATTGCACAGTCTGCCATGGTCCAGAACCCGCGGTGACATCACATGGAAGTTATGTTATCAGATTAGTTTGGAGACATATTACAGCCACAGGCACTCTTAGAGCACCCAAACCCTGGTACACAGACGTGGCCATAGGCAGGCAGACATTAAAGATGGCTTAACTAGATATGCTAATGCCGATCAGGAATTCAGAGTTTACTAGCACAGAAGGGAGATGAACCCTGGACTAAATACTGCACTTCAGGATACTTAATGTTGAAAACTCTTCATCCTTTTCCCTTATAATGCTGCTTCAATTTGTCTTTCTAAGAGGGAAACTATTTCTGCAGAACAAGAGGAATGGAAGCTCCGACATGGCAAGAGACCTGCAGATACCTGGGCACAGGATCTCTACTCGGATAAAAGCTCTGGAGTGAAGACAGAAAAATGAGGCCCAGCTCTCCTAATTCCCAGCCCCCTGCTCTGGACACAACCTCTCTCTTCTTGAAGATCACTTTGAAGTCACTACGGATACACACTCTACCAGCTTTTGGTGCTAGAACATGGTCCTGCAGTGCCGGCCCTGCCACAGTTAACTGCTGCCACTTTTCAAGCCACTCTTATAAGACATGAATTTCTGTCCCTTATAGAATTTTCCAAGGCCCGTGACTACGTTGCTGCTGCTGGTCCTGTCACAGGAAGTTTCAGCAGTGCATAAGATTGCTGGTGACAGATCCAGGTCAAACATCTCGTGTGCTGAGCTAGAGAGTGAGCTGAGTGGTGCTGGTCCTGCAAGCAGGCTCTCCTCCACTGGGATCTGCCCAGATGATGACAACGTCAGTCTTTAAGGATGTGGTTACTTCAGGTTTTGTGTCTGCCTGCTTCCCCTAGCACATGCCTTGAGCACATCTTCCCTGAGCTGTTTCTCCCTTAAGCTTTATGTCTGCATCGCATGAAAGAAGAGATTGTAGCAAAGGGTACTAGGCAGCTGTTTACGTGCACAGCACTGCATCTCTCATGGTAAAGAAGAGGAATCCAGTCAGGTTCTCAGGTTAAGGACTTGTGCTGGACCAGAAGCAAGTCAAGAAGCCAGGCTGTTCCCGTGAGACTGGGTATGTGCATGGATCCTGGCGACTTCCTTGGGAGATCCTCCGGGACATCATAACTTGACCATTTTTGGTTGCTGTGCTCCCCACAGGGGGGAAATGCAGCTGCAGCCAGTCTGAAATTGTGCCAGGATGACTGGAACAATACAACCAAGTCATCCTTTGAAATGCAATCAGTTTGCAGGGTACCTCATGACTGTTCACAGGAGTATCTGCTGTGATGTCTGCTCAGCAGCAGGGAAGCTCGCTCCCACTCCAGAAGCAGGACACTATGCCTTTCCTCACCGCCCCACCGGGAGCACACCACGCACAGGATGCTTGTCAGGAAGGACAGCATTGCCTTGAGCAGCACTGTTGGCGTTTTATAAACTGCAGCTTCATCCCCAGTCAAAATTAATGCTTGGGGTGACCTGGCAGAAATTAAGACCTTGGAAAAGGACAAGAGCTGAAGGGCTGTAACCCTGGGGTTCTTGCACTGGCTCTGAAGGCCTGTGCAGGTGAGCAAGCTGGGGTTCAGAGGGTCTGGTACCTGAAGTGACCTAATTCAGCATATGGCACATGGAGCTGGCCACTGCCTGAAGCAGCCCTGGGTAGAACTGGTGACAAATGTGGGGCACTTTGGTTGGGAGGGGATGCACAAGAGAACAGGCTGAGCTGTCTCCACCACCGCCTTCAACTGCAGTGCCTGAAGGTGCCTCTGGCAGCTGCCCAAGGAGGGGATGGTTACTAGAGATGAGTTGCAAACGTTAACCCCCCTAAGAGAGAACAGTTCTGCTTGTAGGACTCATCTGTGGCGGTAAGGAAGGACTGAAGTCTGTGGTGCCAGTGTTGCGAATGGATCTTCTTCTGGCAAGGGCAGTGGGGTTGTGCTTGCAGATGTTGAATTAATTGAACAGATTTAAGGTAACCAGCTGTGTCATTTAAAGAAAACTGCAGATTAAAAACGAAATACAGAAGAGATAATGAAGCAGAATAGGTCAGAGATACTTGAGCTATGAAACTTTATGCCTTTGTTGTCCACTGCACTAATCCAGCCAGACACTAAATTGCATTTTAATTGAGGAAAAAAGCCGTACAGAATACTGGTAAACAAAATCAGCTAATCTTTGATCATCAGTAATTACAGACCTATTACAGCATTAACATGGGCACAGATTCACTGGGTGCAATTGTGCAGGCAATTGGCTGAAAGTAGACAGCAAGAAGGCAAATTCATGAGTATGCTCCTGCGTTGGGATTTGCTCCTTCCTTAGAGGTAGGTGAAACAATGGAGTTCTTTCCAAAGCAGACATGTCAGCAAGCTCCCATGCAGAGGAAGCTTCTCTTCCCCATGCTATCCAGGGACTGGATGGCTGCTCACCACATGCAATTTTCAAGTCAAAATATACTTCCTTCCAAGGAAGTACAATGGATTCAGAAGTCGAGCTCACAAACGTGCTGCGGTGCTGGCTTTGTCTCTTCAGCGAGATATTGCCAATTTCAAATTACTGTTGTACCAGATAATTGCAAGTCCTAAAGTTGTAGGAAACCAACTGTTATTTTCAAGTGTTTGGGTATAATTTCAGACTCAAACAGTTTGTAAGGTTCTTCAGTCACAGGAAATTCAAACAAACGTGACCGTAGGTTTTAATAGGATTTTGGACTTGCCTCCATCCTTTTATAGAAAGCTACATCCTTGTAGGCAATTCCATGAGCAAGCTGCATAAACCCCCAGGAAAGCTCATTCTCGTTAGTGTCTTTCAGAGCAGCTTTTGAAGCAATAAGGTTTGGTATCTTTATTTTCAAGGTGGGGCTGGGTGACTTGTCTGCCATGTACTGAAAACCAAAATGGAGCGTAACTTGAATAGCTCATGAGTGCAGAATGCAGAATGTTCACAACTGTCTCATTATCCCTCAGTTAATAATTTTTAAGAGTTCTTCCTTATGTTTAAACAAGGTTCTAGATGTAGGTGGGAACAAGTCCCTTCCTCTCAGCATCATTTTAAGCCCAGAAGCAGGTCCTGTCTGGAAGCAATCCTGCAAAACCCAGCCCTGGGAAACACGGGTGTGACTCGGGCATGTCCCCAGTGCCCACAGTCCCAGTGAAGTCGATGGGAAAAGGTGCTCCCACAACCACCTCCTAACACCCAGCACCAGGTAAGAGGTACTGCGGCTCCATACAGCCTGTTTCTGAAGGATGCAGGGGATTTCCACGTGAGATGCTGACATGCAAACATCTGAACACAGCCTTAAACATCATAGGAAAGCCCCAAATGCGCTGTTTGGTGTGTGATTGTTAACAGAGACACCACCAGGATGCTCAGAGCAGTAACGCAGCCACCAATAACTCTTTCTATCCTTTGTAAGCTGCATGTACCAGATCAGGGGTCGCTTTATGTCCCTCTAATGAATTATGCCTTAATTACACCTCATGAGCAGCCTGCCCCTTCTGCTGCCACTGAATGGCACCAGTGTCAGGTAAGAGCCATTTGCCTCAGACCAAGGCTTCCTCTGGGGTTGCTGGTGCTGGATTGTCCTGTGCATGCTCCTGAGCTGTGGTACAGCCTGAACTACTCGCCTGGAGCAGTGCTGTGAGTCAGTGATGGTGAAGGGACAGACCAGAGACCTCTGAATCTTGTCACCTCACAGCTGGATGAAACTTCCTCTTGGTTACTAGGATGCTAGACCTGCAATTATCCAGGCAAAAGCTGAGTTACAGTCTCTGAAAGCAATGAGACAATCATTAAGATCAACACGCAGGTAGGAATAGTTGCAGTAAATGTACTGCAGAAATTGGCTTATTTTCTTTGCTATCTGGGACACACAAATTTCTAAAGCAGGGCAACAGGGAAAAAAACAAACCAAAAAAAGCAATAGGCTCTTTGCAGGTAAGTCTGAATACAGAGAAATCATCATAATTGAGAGCTATGTACTTTGAAGTAGCATAGTGTCAGGTCAGGCACGTATTTCAAGGCCTGCGCAAGTCAGCACCGTTCAGGCTCAATGTAACCAGTGCAAAGTTCCTCTGAATTACCACTGCTTTCAGAACAACCATGGCGAGTCTCTCTCCTGTGGTGGTTTGGTTACAGGGTCTGGAAAACCTTATCCAGGAGGTGCTGATCACAGCAGCATCCCATGCGCTGGGGATGTGCACAAACCCTGCCTTGCTGGCTCCACACAGCTAGCTACAGCCCCTCCCTACAGCTGTTTGGAAAAGAGGGAAATACCCAGGACACGCATTGAAAATGAAGGCAGGGTATGCGGGATAAGAGCTGTCCTTGCTATCAAAAAGTACTTGTAAAGGGAAGATCTATAGGGCTTCACAGGGTGTGTGTGCTCCAGCTGGGTCAGGGCTGGCTTCCACTGTAGACAATGAGGGTATCACCCAAGGACCCGCATCCCAGAGGAGGAGGTGGTGATAAGGGAACAAATTCTGCCATTGCCTTTGTCTGGAATGAAGGACATCCTCTTGTCCAGGGCTCCCAGGCCACGCTGCCACTGACGGAAGTCAGAAAGCTCAATAAAAGTTTTTAATGAGGGAGGACTACACTTGGAGTTAAAAGAGACCTTTTACTAAGCACGTGTTTTTAATGCGTGACTAAGAATAATGTATAACGTTGGAGTTCATTAAGCTGAGTTTGGCTGAATTTCCAGTCAAGCTGTAAATGCTTTAAAAATGAAAAAAGCTCTTTTCTATAAAGCGTATATTAATGTTATCAAACTATTGGTATGAATTATTCTTGTTCGCCTCCCGAACAGCCTCATCTAGCTAAGGAGAGCTGGAATTTTCTCTACGAGTAATAAGGGAAGGGGGGAAAAAAATAGAAAGCTGATTAGGGAAACCTGCCATTTTTAAACGGAGGCGCTCGATTCTTGCCAGAGTGTGGAAATTCGGAAGCTGGGAAGTGAGACCTGTAGACTTCCAAGAAGCTGTCTCTGTCCAGCTGAAGCCTGTTCCTATGGTGCGAGTGAATAAAGCACATTTTGAACCACGAACGTTCAGACCTCTCGGGACTCCGATTTCTCAGTCAAGGCTTTTTATTGGAGAAGAACATTTATTTTAAGGACAGAAAACCAAGCTCAGATATGATCTATTAAGCTAATGGTAGTAAATGATAACCACATTAGAAGGATTTTCTATGTTCTTAAGGAAAAACATTGTATTGCATTCGAAAAGAATAAACCCCAAAGAATACTCGTGCAACTGTTTGCCTATAAAAAGGCAGTTTTAAGTACTGGGCTGGATGTGAAACATCGTACAGCAACATGACTATTTCTTTTTCTCTTATGGTTAATATTTGGAAACCCATCAGAACTGTGAATTATCATTGCTGTGGTGCTGCAAAGGTGGTGAATTTTGGTGCTCAGTCTCAGAATAGGGTATTCTTTTTTTTTTTGGTGGGGAAACTGCTTTTTCAGATGTTGCATTTCCCACTATGGTTTAGGAATTAGTCATGATTCCATGAAAACAGCTTTTGTTTTGCTGTTTCAGGAGGGGAACAAATAATTTCTCCCTTGCACATACCTCACAGAGCGTTTCAAAAGGACTGCAGTATTCAGAAATGGTCCTTTTAATTTTATAATACCAATATAGAGTCCCTTCTAGCAACAGAAAACACAGTAGCCCATGGAAAATGGCACATTTATCAATGAGACATCCCCAGTGGGGTTCCAATAACTGAGAACAACCCCTCCTCCTGCTATCATTCATTTTTTTATGGAGAAGGGGGAAGCCAGTCATCAGGATCATTGTGATTCCGTGCACAAATTGTAGCTTTATTCTTGAACCCAAACTAAAGGGAGAGGGGGGAAGCCTTAATATTGGGAAAGCTGGGTTTCTCTTTACCTAATTAAAGAGCAGTCCCTGAGCTGATTTTGACATGCTGCACCCTTAGCATGGTATGGGAGAAAGGCAGCAGCTGAAGAAGTTTTAAAGAATCTAGAACATGCCTTTTCTACCCTGGGTAAGGCAGGGATGTTTTTCCTTTTCTCTTTCTTTCTCTCCTTCACCCTTTAAGGAAAAACTTGGGGGATCAAACAATTTAAATCAAGAAATCAGACCCACGATCACTTAAGGAAATAGAGGGAAGCCTTTTCCTCCTGCGATTAACACTGATACTCATTTGCACTGCCATTTCCAAGGGCTGCGTTCCCAGTCCTGCTTTCCCTTAAGACCTTTGTGCCTTTTATATGCCCCTTTCTGTTTTTTCCATTCCCCTCCTAATACTGAATTTTCAGAACATGTCGTCTCCAGGCTTGTCTTTCTCCTGTGACGCCAGGACTGGTACCAGAAAAGAAAATCCTGGCTTATCTTTGCTACGCAGTTGGTGGGGAAGAGCAGCCGAGACAGGTTTTGCCTCCATATATAATATATTCCACATACCTTTATGACATGGTTCTTAGGTACACATTTGTATTACTTGTATTACTTATCTAGCCCTTAAAATACATCATCCATCCAGACATCCAGATTTAAAACAAGTGTACAGCAGGACAGGGAACAGAGCAGTGGTGGAATAAGACACAGAGGCCAAAAAAAAATAACAGAGAAAAGGACAGTTGTGTGAAATAAAATGCTAAAGAGCAAAGGTCACACAGGAAAGCTCTGACACACCAGTGCTGAGCTCTGAAGTGTCCTATTATGGAGACAGCTCAGAACTACTTGACACTAACAAGACATAGGGCTGTGGAAAAGAGAGGAAATGTGTACAGTCAGTTTTCATATGCCAAAGCAAGAAATATCTGATTCTTATTTGTCAGCCCAGGTGGCCCCATATTTATGCTCCTTCTCAGGGGAAGGAAGAAGGGATGAAGGAGATGACATCCCATCAACAGAAAGAAGAGCCGTATTCTGTTATAAAATCCCTGCACGCAAACCCAGCACAAGTATGGTGAAACCTGCCTGCCATATATGTACACCAACTGCAGATGTTGATGAACAAGCACAGAAGAGAGGTATAAATGAGAGACACGGGCACACAAATGCAAATTCTGCAAGAAACATGATATTCCTTCAGAACGCAAAGTCTCCCGTAGGTTGTGAGGCACCAGGCAGATATCCACTAGGCATAATTAGAGATAATTGCTGTTAGAAAAGTCATAGTCAGAAATATGCTTATGATCAGGGATCTTGAAGGGTCTGGCTGAATGCATCTAGAAAGAGCACAACATTTCCCTTTGGGGAACAGGCTTGATTTTGCTTTCTCCACTTAACAACATTTAACATTTGCTCACAGAAGCAGATCTCGTACTTACTTTAAATACTTCAGCTAAGACCATCTCTCCATAGGCGAGTTAATCCTAAATCCGAGGCGGAGGAGGGGGCCGGACCTGGGAAAATCCTGGCAGGAGCCGCTGGAGCTGCGGGAAGGGACCTGCGAGCGCGGCGCTGTCAGCGGCCGCCGCGATGCTGCAACCGCCGCTGCCTGGGAAAATGGCTATTTTATGAATGGGAGGGTAGCGG
The DNA here is from genome assembly GCF_037157495.1 of Lathamus discolor. Lineage (NCBI taxonomy): Eukaryota > Metazoa > Chordata > Aves > Psittaciformes > Psittacidae > Lathamus > Lathamus discolor. Next base: position 20,050,559 of record NC_088893.1, read on the forward strand.
CTCCTCCTGCGCATGCGCGGGCTCCGGACTCTATGAATGGGTGGGCACCGGGGCGCCAGCGCGCATGCTCGCCTGCCTTTTATGAATGGGGGGCCGGCGCGGCGCGCGCTCCCGGCGGTGGCTCGCGCTTTTTTTTTTTCTTCTTTTTTTTTCCTTTTTTTTTTTTTTTTCCCCCTTTTTTTTTTTTCTTTCTGTGTTTTTTTTTTTTTTTTTTTATGAATGGAGCGCAGGCGGCGGCTGCGCGTGCACCGCGCCCCCCGCCCGGGGCTGCAGGTAACGGCGGCTGCCGCGGCGGGGAGACGGGAGCACCGGCCCCCCCCCCCCACCCCGCTCCCATCCGGACCCCCCCCCCCCCCCGGACTCGCCCTGTCCCGGTCCCTCCAGGCGTGGCCGTTGGGGGGGGGCAGCTGTGAGCGTGCCGCATTCCCCCCGTTATCCCCGCCCGGCCGCCGCCGGAGCCCCAGTTCGGGAGCGGGGCGGCCTCGGGCAGCGCTTCCCGTCGGGGCCGGGGCGGGGGCTGCTGGTGGTGATTCCCGTTCTGGGCCGTGCGGACGGGAAGAGAAGAGATCCGTGATTTGTCCCCGAGCTCGGCGCTGCGGTTTCTCCTTCCCCCGCGGCACCGTCACACGCGTCCGGCCGCCGCGCTGGGAAACCGCGAGTGAAAACCGCGGCTGCATCCGCGTGTGGGGTTTGGAACCCGCTGGGTTCCTTCTGTGGCTCTTGCCTCTCGGGGAGGCCGGAGCTGTGCGGGTTGCACAGAGCCACCCAGAGCGAGAGGCTGGTCCCCGTTTGGAAGTGAGCCATTGATGTTCCCAGCTTTGCTGCTCTGCCCGTGTCCTGCTGGACCTCACCGGGCGGTGTGTGAGGCCCTCAGGGCCAGATGTTTAAACGATCCTTAGCAAAGAGCTGCTATTTTGCTGCTCAAAGCTGAGCTCCTCTGAAAACCTTGCCCTAACAGCATGCCGAGAGCTCCCAAGCGTCCTTATGTGCTTCACTTCCCATTCAGCAAATGGAGAATCTCCCTCCTCAGCTGGGCAGCAGCGGCTGTGGGCCGGCTCTGGGCACAGTCCTCCAGGATCCTCGGAGGCAGGTCACTTCACACTGAAAATGCAGTAAGGATAATAATGTATTTCTAATAAGAGTCATCTTCAGAGCACAAACCAAGACCCTTCTCGTTTCCTGCCGTGTTTGTGGCACACGTATTTCAAACCTTGCACAGCACTGAAAGAATTCCGGATTCTCTATACATTTAGTACTAATATGAACGGTGAGTGTATGTTATTGCAGCTACACCCTACAGAAAAGATTGCTCTAAGAGCGTGTGCTCCAGGGCTGATGGTTTAATTCCATGTGTGTGCGTGTCTCTCTGAGGGCAGTGGGAGCTGTGTTCACAGGTCATGGGCAAATGCAATTTGACAAGGGAAGGGCAGAAGAAGGAGACTCTCTAAAGAACAGCTTATCAGAGGGGTATGTGAAATATTATGAGGCTTCAAATATGCCCGATGGGTGCTTGCTTTTGAGAATGAATAGAATATGGTTGTTAAAAATGTTGCTTTGTTATTAGTTGTGTTCTTTATGGTAAAATACTGCTTGAAGGACAGGCAAGCATAGAAATTCTGCATCTGATTTCGAACGCTGGCAAATAAATGGGTAATGGATGAAAATGAAGTTTTAAAAGAGCTGATGGAGAGGAAAGAATACAGTAATATCTCTCTCTTTAGTGCTGGAAACCATCTCAAAGCTGAGAGACTCCAGTGCCTGAACAAATAAATATCTGCTCTGATCCCCTTATGTTACAGCACTGGCATATGTGTAAACTCTGAGCCTTGGTTGGGGTTTGCAGGCATGTCGGAGCGCTGCAGCAGTGTCAGAGGCTAGCATTCTGGAATTAAGGGCTGCTCTAGATGAATGCTGTGTTCTGTGTTTCAGGGTTGTGTGTACAATGCACTCGGGAAGTCTTTTGTTGCAGGACAGTTTGTGTCTCCCCATGAGATGCAGCGTCTATGTGGCAACTGCAGGCTGCTGTGTAGCGGTGAACGAGCCTGACACTGTAATTACAGTGCAGTTACTGGCAGAGCCCAGCTAGACCGTGCTCTCTTGACAGGAGCCCTAGCAATAAAACTGAAAAAGGATGTAAAGATTATTGTATGTGTGTGGAGGGGTGAGGAGGAAATGGGCTCAGGCCATATGGTTCCAGTAGAGAACGTTCAGGGGGGCTTTCACAGGAAGGCTCTGTGGCCTGTCCTGTGCAGCGTGCACACAACCTGCCGCTGAGCACGCAGCGGTCTCAAGGCTCAGAACCCGAGTCTGCCTTAGGGGGATGTGTGTTGCTACCCATGTTTTTAAGGTTATCTTCCTTTTTTCCCTACTGTTAGAGAAAACCAAACCGTTCCCCTTGCAGCTGGGGTGTTACATGGAACACGCGCTTCCTCCTCTGGGGTTCTCAGTCACAAAATTATTGGATCAAGCTATAATAACGAAACGCCATAAGCTGACCCCTGGGCCCCGTTCAGAGGAGCTCCTCAGCCAACCTTTCTTCTTTACCTGCTCTCCCTCGGGCCCGGGAGAGCTGGGTCTATGGTGAGAGCCTGGCAGTCGCTGCAGCCGGCTCCTGGGCTCGCCTCGGAGCAGCTCAATGCTGGAACGTGGCTCTCCGGCTCTGCCTCTTGTGCGAGTGCGGGCTGGCAGGTCTCCAGGAAGGGCGTGTGTGTCTTGGCCAAAAGCTGGTGGTTTAAGGAAATGCATGGTTCCTAATCTACCATCAGAAAAAGGCAAACATGCAGGCAATTTAGTCAAGTGAAAGTGCAACCCCCTGGGGAACGCCTAACTTGTGCTTCTGAGCCGTTCTGAACGGGTAGCCGTGTTCTGTCTTAAATCTTTGCTCACTTGGCGTTTTGCTATCTTTAAACCGGATCAAGAGCATATGTGTAGACTTTATCTGCTGCAGTTTTCATGTTCCTCCAAATCCTTTCTGGCTGGTGTTTGTAGGCTTACGGTAAGTTGGCGCGCAGGCGCTGCTCCCGTGTGAAGAAGTAGCTAATTCCCTGTCTAAACTGATGCTGCATGTGGAATTTCCTAATTTGCTGGCAGTGGGCTCAAGTTATTACAGAAGAAGTGGTTTTTAAACTTGGCCTTGCCTCTTGAAACCAAAGGATGCCCTTATGGGATGTTTTGCCATCTGTTGGTAACACGAGAGGAACTTTTCCCTTCTCATTATTTATTTAACTGTTTCTCTGTGTTATAAGGATGGAAACTGTGGATTAACATTTCCTGTTAAAAATAAGGAAAGGGGATATCAGGTTTTTTAGCACCTCTTAGAAATAGTTCATAAAACCCGGATAACTGGATCTGTATTTTTTCATCTCCTGAGATTATATGCTTCTTGCATGGAAATGTATTGCTGCAAAATCAGTCAAGGGCAGCATCATATATTTCTGATGGTTTGATGCTTGTGATGAATTGTTTGGATGTTGCTATAGGAGTTCTCCCCCCCACCCTGTGCATTGTTAATGGCAATTATTGTGCTGGTCAATTGTGCCTGGAAATATGTGAGGAGTTTTTGATGTGGAATGACAAAGGTGTTGGTAAAATGGTCACTGCTGTGTTGGCAATGGCATCGTGGGCTGTCAGTCACAACCTGAACCAGGTCCTTGTTGAGATGCCCAACAGAAATGAGGTGCTACAAAATAGATGCCAAACAGGAAATAAGGGTGCCTGCTGAGATGCAGAGCTATTAGACTTGCGTGCAACTCCTGTAGGGCCGTGCTGTGTCTGTGGGCTTTTAGGACTATCAGAGCCTGGGAGGATTTAAAATGATTTACTGTATTAATCCAGTTCTTTGGAGCTTCCTTTTGGATTGCACCCCTCAGCCTCTGTGGGAAGCAAGAAAGAAGCCCAGTGTTTGAACTCGGAAAGGGAGGGAGAGATGGATGAGTGGATGGGTGTCAAAGCAGACGCTGAATTCCTGGTGGGTAAAAGGGGGTGCTGCGCCCATCCACACGTTGGTACATCATGAAGTGTCCCTGAGCTTTATCTTGCTGCCTTGAAATGCCACAGCGCAGAGCAGGGGCCTCTCCCGGCAGCCAGGCTCCCTGACACGGGGCAGCACATCCCTCTTCTCCTTACGAAATTAACTTCAGGAGCCCTGTAATCCACCCTGGAGGTGACTCAGTGTCCTTATCTCTGTTCCAAATGGAGCTATGGAGGTTGTCCACTCCTGCGGCACACATGAAAGGCCTGGGTTTCCTCCTCTCTTATCAGGCACCTGTTGCTTGTAGCCAGACGTTACTCACATCCTTTAAGTCACATCTTGTTTTGCATAATTAACACCAACTGTGCTTCATTTCCTTCCTTCCCTCGCTGCTTTACTCTGTGCCCTTACCTGGCTATGGAAACAGGGTTCTTTTGGAGTTTAATGCAAGGAATGAAAATCGGGTTTGAGGTGGGAGGCATAATGCCAGCACTTCTGCTTGCTGCCGTAATTCAGCATTCACTTTTGTTTGATAATTCACTTCGGCTTTTAATAACCACTGACCTGGTTTTCCATGAATAATTCAGTGTATATGAGCAATTACAGTAACCGCCACTGATAACTAAAGTGTGAGCTCAGCGAGGTGGGATAAAAGTGCCTAAAGAGTAAAGTGAAAGGTAATGAGGAGTTTGGAAAGATGGTCTGTGTGAGGAAGATGGAGAAATGGGATTCTTTAATGGTGGAGAGAGGAGAAAGGAGATCCTGAATGAGCAAAGAGAGAGCATCCAGAGCAAAAACTGTCCCTGTCCTTCCTCATCCCATCAAACCAGTCATGATTTGCCCTCTCTCCTGAGGAGGCCAACAGGAGCTCTCTTTTTCACTCCTTTATTTTATATGTTATTTCTGACTTGCCTGCAGCTTTAGTTCCACCTGGATGTACCGTTTTTGTGCACTCGCTTTTCCAGGTTTTGCTGGTTTGAGGCTGTTTTCTGATTCGTGTTTGCTGTGCGCTGGCTGGCTCAGTCTCGAAATCTGAACTCACTGCATCAGAAAATTCACCATCCGTTGGGATAAAAAATTCCATTGAGGCAAATGCAAACCCTGAAGCTGGTGCCTCACCGGAATACAGGTTTTAGATGGGCTCTTCCGCATGGCTGCTGCTCGCGCAGGTAGAAATCCTTGGGGTAGAGAGCAGGCAGGGCCTGGTTGTAAGGGGGAAGCAGGGCTCTGAAGCTGCTGTGATTGTTCCTGCTGTCCAGCTGGCAGAATAACAGCGCCTGTTATCAGGCAGAGACTCTGGACATCTCAGATATGGATTTTCCCATCATAGGCCCCAGGTCTGAAACTGAACCCGCGCCCCCTCTGCGGAAGGGCTGTGGGTTATTTACCAATCTCCAGCACACGGCCACTTGATAGGAGGCTGGTGAGGGCACTCTGGGAGCTGTTTCCAACTGTTTCCCATTGAGCAGCTCATCTGAGGGACCATAAATTGGGAACGTTTCTATCTGTTTTCCTGAGTATTTATTTACGGTTCAGGTCAATCGTCTCCAGAAACACAATTCTGCTTACAAACGACATTCCTGGGCTGCATTCCCAGGCGTTCCCATGTGACTCCAGCATTTTTAGCAACTAAATGAAGGAACGCAAACATGTTTTCAGGGCAGTGGAAGTGTTGCTGTCCACATTCTCCCAGGCTGCCTGGTCCCAGGTCTCCTGAAACACAACAAGGAGAAGGTCGCTTCTGCAGAGCATCCTGTGTGTAGGGGGAGCTTGGAATCAAGCATGGAGCTGTGCAGGGCAAGCACAGGGGTGTTGGTCATCCTGCAGCTTCATAAGGAAAACATAATCCCATGTCCCCACTGGACGTGTGGAGCTTTATGTCCCGCAGCAGCCCGGAAAACAGATCTACTCCTGAAACACCCCAAATCGTGTAAACCCTCCTTGGGCCTGCCTGAGCCTTCACTCCTGCCTTGTGGGGCAGATGTGCCCAGCTGTGGCCAGATGTGGCCAATGCCCTTGCTGGAAATAGCTGGCCCCCTGGCATAGCACAGCCGCTTGTCTCTCTTGGGGCTGGAACAGCTGGGGATTGTCTTTCCTACTGGATTTATAGGCTTGTCGGTGTATGCATGTATGTTTTAATGCTAAGGAAGAGCGGGCGCTAGCAGCCTGTAACCTGCTGGCGCACCTTTCCCACAACCCGATCGCTTTGCTTGTGACTGAGAAAATGAATTTTCATAGGGAGGAAATTGTGTTCCCTGGCAAACAAAGCAACACTGTGGAAAAGTACTGACACTAAACCCCTGGTGACTGTAAAGCAGGGCTTTATGCCCTTTTTGGTGTTCCTTTTGCTATAGCAGGCCGGTATGAGCCCGAAAAATCCAAGTGTTGGGATTGTTCTCACTTCTGTGGCACCAGTCCATAAAGAGAGCTACCAACTATTGACAGGAGCCTGAAAAAAATGCATCATCCTTCCCTGAAACCATCGCTAATAACCAGTTACACTTTGAATAACCCTCCTCTAGCTCCTTCCTAAAAAAGCTACATAACTTTCCACTGCAAGGCTCCATTTAGAAATGATGTCATTGATGAACAGCAAAACAACCACCTAAATATCAACTTTTTTGCTCGTATATTGCAATGAAGTGATCAAAAGCAGACAGCAAATCCATCTTTGCTTTGGCACGAATAAGATTTATTCATTCCACCTGACATAGGCAAGGATACTGATCACTCATAGCCACACTGAGTTAATCGTGTCAGCGTAAAAACTCCAGTAAGCTACTGCTTTGTGCCTGTGCCCACATCTGTAGAATTGGGTTTGCCCTGATAAAAGACTACAGGGAAATGATCTCCGAGGTCCCTTCAGTTAACTAATCTGCCTTCAGCTTTGAACTGTTTTTTGCGACAATCAGTTTTGAGGTGTTGGGTAAGAGGCTGGGACTGTTTCTTTAAAAAGAGCTGAAGTCCTACAATGCAAATGTATAACTCACTTGTGCTTACAACTGATTGCTGGGGCACCGCTGCTGTGTCTTTCCTGTTGCCCTTCTGCACTTGAGTTTATGAAACCTGTAGCAAAAAGGAACATATTCAATTCCAGCTTAGCTACTGCAGTGGTTGATGGTATTTCTGGTCACCAGTTCCTGGTATTCCTGAAGTTAAGGTTTAAAATGCAAAAGCTTCGGGGGAAGATGGTGTCTGTGAACTGCGGCTGTGCTGATGGAAAGTAATTGGGGTTTTTGTATACTATAAACTCATTCTGTGTTGTAGCTCTTTGCTGTTTCTCCAGGACTGGTGATGATTAACTGTGTGTTTTAACCTCAGCTCCTTTGTGCCCCATAACATTAATACAGGTCGTGTGTCTCCCTTTTCCATCCCCATGCATTAATTTTTAACTAGCTTTGATTTGGGATGTGATGTGTGTATGTAACACGTAGTACAATAGGAAAGGATGAAACGTGACGTTTCATTAATGATTTATAACTTCTGAAGTAAGTTGGAAGTTAAAGATCCTTAAGGATGTGACATTGCCCAAGCCCCTGGTGTGATGTAGCTCTGAATCAGCGTTTAGTGTGAACTTCCAAGCAGGTCGATGGGTTCCCCCCACATCACCCTGGCTGGCTGATGGGCAGCTTTGCTGTTGCTCCCTGCTGAAGAAAAGCCCCAAATAACACATGAAACACCTCTTACAAAGAGGTGCCAAGTGAATGTCCTGCTTCTCCCTCCCCATGCTCTGCTGGAGCGGGGTGCCTGTGACCCACGGAGCAAGGGGAATTCTGCTTCTCCCTGCAAAATCAACTCTGATCCCTGTTTTTCCATCCCTCCTGCTTTGACTCTTCCACAAGGGACAGCAGTAGAATAAAGTTAACTCAGCCCTTCCTTCTTTGAAGTATTGCTGGGTATTACGGAGTCACATACTTGTATATAATTATCATATTCTAACACTTAAATATTTTCCTGACTAATTTCCTCCTGTCTCTGCTTTGAAAATACCCAGATTATATCCATTAAAAAGTTACAGACTGGGAAATATATGATTTCAAAGGAAATTCTTTTGAACCCTTAAACCCCACTTTTCTTTGCGGCCTCAACCTGTTATTCACAGCTATTCACAGAATTACTGGGGTTTAGTGTTCTGGTTTGTTTTGCTTGTTCTTTATAATGAAAGCCCCCAGCCCCCCTGATGCTGTATATCAGAATGTTATGGCAGGTCTGCTGGGCCGAGTCCAGCATTCTGCGCTCTGTCAAAATACCCATCAGTTCCTGTAGTTTTGCCTAATTAATGGTGCAGTAATGTGGAAACTTTAAACAGCTACAGAAAGGAAAGGAAATGTTGCCTGATTCGCCTTTAATGGATCTCAAAAAGCTTTTCTTCTTGCTTTGTTATTCATGAGATCTTTTTTTGGGCACCTTCATGTTCTTCCTCTCCGCTGTTACTGGTTCTTTCAGCGTGTTTCTGTCTTCCCACCAGCCAGCGATCTGATTGATGTCAGAGATTCATCAGGATTTTCCTGCACCTCAAAACCTGTGTCCTTCGCCGCAGCTTAGTGCTGTTACATCGTGTTCTGTTCACACTTGCTAATGAATGTAATTAATTCATGTTCAGCTGATAGCATCCTTTTGTTTCTGTCCCTCCTTAGCTTCTATTCTTTGAGTAAAATATGGGTAGTTTGGGTAAAGCATTCTCCAGATCCTCATTTTCCTGCTGGGATAGGGAGTGAGGCTGTGCAGCTTGGAGCACAGGGAACGGTGAGCTTTCCTTTTGTTTCTTTTAGAATGGGATGTTAATTAAACAGCAGACAACGAACATGATGCAATCGATTAAGAAAAGACCCTGATACAGATAGTGTTAGGGTTTCCTTCAGAGCCTTGTCGGCATCAGTGGAGCTCTCACCCTGCACCAGCCCCAGGTCAAGGGCAGTGGCTCTGGGTCCATGAGCCAAGACTCAGGAGGATGTGGGGATGAGCGAGTGGAGTTTGCTGATCCTGGTTTAAGGTGGTTTGGGTAGCTTAAAAACACCCTGTTGTGAGGCACTCCAGATGGATGTGAGTGTTCTCAGGGGTGGAGGGAACAACTGAAGGGAGAAAGTTAGTCATCGTCCTGGCAGGCGAGAGCCCATGAGGACAAGCGCTGAATGATGCACAAGGGCAAAAATAGCCCGAGTTTCAAATGTAATGGGATGTGACGGTCGAGTTCCTCCGAGGGAAAACACTCTGAAGTCCTTGTGCACGTCTTCACAAACGTTTTGGTGCCCAGCGCAGCGTAGGAGCTTTTCTTATCTGTGGGACAAACAGGAAATGTTTGGGAAATGGAAAACTAGAGAAGAGAAACTGATGTAAATATATGTAAGGGCCTAAAGTTACAGGAATGATGAGGCACACGTCTCAGTCCAATCTAAACATCCACTTTTTCAGTTTAAAAGCCAAGTCTTTTGTCCATCTAATGTGTGTTAACACTTTCCAAGCCTATTGAGTTGTGCCTGATGTTCTTTGAAAGGGTTAATGTTAGAAGGGAAAAGTTATTTGTGTGGATTTTGACCCGTTTACCCATTGGTTTTGTGAATTCCTTTTCATTGGAGTATGTGTCGAAAGAGACTTGAGGTTTCCCCTCAAACCTTGTCTTAACTATCAAAGTCATTAGAAATGGAATGGTTACATGGAAATTTCATAATCAAATCACTTTTTGTCAGGAATGTTAAGTTCTGGTCTTTGATTTGCTAATTGATATAATGAGCCCTCACCTGGAGCACTGTGTGCAGTTCTGGTGTCCTCAACATAAAAAGGACATGGAACTGTTGGAACAAGTCCAGAGGAGGCCACGAGGATGATCAGGGCACTGGAGCACCTCCCGTATGAAGACAGGCTGAGGAAGTTGGGGCTGTTCAGCCTGGAGAAGAGAAGGCTGCGTGGGGACCTCAGAGCAGCCTTCCAGTACCTGAAGGGGGCCTATAGGGATGCTGGGGAGGGACTCTTCGTCAGGGACTGCAGTGACAGGACAAGGGGTAACGGGTTCAAACTGAAACAGAGGAAGTTTAGATTGGATCTAAGGAGGAAATTCTTTCCTGTGAGGGTGCTGAGGCACTGGAATGGGTTGCCCAGGGAGGCTGTGAGTGCTCCATCCCTGGCAGTGTTCAAGGCCAGGTTGGATGAAGCCTTGTGTGGGATGGTTTAGTGTGAGGTGTCCCTGCCCATGGCAGGAGGGTTGGGACTGGATGATCTTGAGGTCCTTTCCAACCCGAACTATTCTATGATTCTATGACAGGAGCTCAGCAGCCAAAGCGGCAGGGAGCCCTCAGAGCTTTTTGTCGCATCCAGACCAATGCAGTGCTATGATTAACCTGTCCTACTGATGCCATCTTTGGGGTGTTTTAGACAGGAGGCCCTCGTCCGGCTGCTGTGGACTCAGCTGAAGGGCTCTGAGGTTGGATGCTCCAAAGTTACCTTTGCTTTGTCCGGTGGGAACCTCATCAGAATGTTTAAGGACAACCCTAACTAGGGCCTGTCTTGCACACTGCAAACTCCTTCAGGGTATCTGCGTTAGGAGCGGAGTTTCTTTTATTGCTCTGTGTTTGATTATCTTCGTGCTCACAAATAGAATGTTGCAGTCTCCCAGAAAGCGCTTCGTGTTTTGTCAGTGGGGTATTTGCGAGAGGCGTGGCCGGGACGTGGTTTATCCCCATTTAAGGTTTTCATGCCTTAGGGATTGGATAGCCTTTTTTTAATGGAACAGTGTGTATCTCCAGTGGAAGTGTTTTTGTTTTCAAAGTCAAGCGGCACATTGTGGACACATGGAAGTGTGTGGCTTTCAAAAAACAAGCCACTATTTAGGGATGCTTAAGCAGCTAGCGCGGGCCAGTTTGGTGTATTTTTAGCAGTAAAGAGTTCACCATTTGATACAGGGGGATTATTTGATGAACTGAAAGCCGGAGATATCAATTTGGGTTTTGTTGTTTACTTGGAGGTAGAAAGGCTCTGGACTGTTAAACTACTGCCTCGAGCTCTGGAAAGGCAAGTTAAAGTCTCGAGCTCTGGAATAGCAAGTTAAACTCTCCCAAGAGAAACCAGGGTCTCATGGCACCCAACAGGCAAGCTCAAGCTATTGCATGGGAAGCTGATCCTAAGACTGAGCGAAGTCCTAGTCTTTGGCCCTGTCTCTTGTAGGCTATAAAAGAGGATTGTTGTGATTGAAAATCTCTCTAGAAAACCTTCTTCTATGGTTAAAATAAAGCAATATTATTAAGACAAGTAATACTATTACGACTTTAAAAGGAATGCATGCCAGCATGGTCTCCTCATTTGCTGCTTTTTGGAGGACATGCTCACATTGTTAATACTTTCGCTGTTCATAGGCATATGTGTAGTCAAGGCATGACGATAACCTGGGATTTATGCATGCACAGGTTAAATGAATCAGTAGCCTTCAGGAGAGCAGTGCCTCACTATCACAGGGTGAGATGACTTCCTACGTGCTGTTGTACTTTGGTTTTAGGACAAAGTGTAGGGGTGTGAACTGCCGGTTGCTGTGAGCACAAGGCTGTGTGTGACAATGGAATTACTGTACAAACAGTGCTGGATTCTTAACGTGAAACAAGAATGCAGGGAGGAATTTTTAGCACGTTGTCATGCAGCACTCTGTTTCCTGGCTTGTACATTCAAGCTGTGTAATAATATTTATATACAAATGCTGACTGTGATTTTCCACCCCGGAAAAAGGAGATGTCATTTGAAAGTGCTGTGTGTGATGTAAAGCAGAGATTTTTGACTTGTGTACTTGCGTATGGTGTGGGTGTGTGTTTTAATTGTTCAAAAAGAGATCGGTTCAAAAAATACAGCATTCTTGCTCGATAAGCACATTCTTCTGAAGTAAAGGTCATTTTGCTCTTTAAAAGCTGTGCTTGGAAGGGAGGGGAAGGTTCTTGGGTTGTCTTTTCCCTGTTCCTCCTCTTCAAATGCTCTGAAATACATAAGGAATTAACAGCTGGGCTGAAGCAGCTCTTAGACCACGAGCTGGGATGCAGTACCCCGAGAGCTGCAGCCATGACTCTATGTGCGGTGGTGCATGGAAGTTCATTTTTCCCCTGAAGAACCACACTATTTGATCTGGAACCAACGCCTGCACCCTGGAAACACGCAGGCTCCTCCTGCTGTGTGGATGATCACGTTGAGCCTCTGCAGCTTTTCTGGAGCCGGGATTTATAAACAGTTCCAAGGCGACATCGCTGCTTTTCGGCTCCAGCCAAAGGAACTGCTGTGATATGTTGCCAGTTACCAGCACATTTCTGATCCTGGTGTCCTGGGGCCTTGGTTTTCATGCTGAAACCTCTTCTCCTTACAACCCCTTAGTGGACTGTATGTACAGGAAACGATGACAGGCCAAGCTGAGGTGTGTGTGTTCATCTTCTGATCCATGCTTGACCAAAGAAGGCTGGATCACAGCTTTGTTGTATCCTGCTACAATGACAGAACCCAGATGTGAGGATCCTAACTCTTCAGTGTTCCTGTTTTTCTCCTTCATAAACTCTTTGAAGCCAGGGTTGTCATTCTTTTGGTGTAGCGGGGTCCTCCACCTCTCTGGCTCTGTAATAGTGGCGTTGTTGGGCTACAGGTGTACCTATGGCAAGTTGCCTTTCTAGGTAATCTCTTTGTTGACAGCAAGCAGAGGGGTCCAGAGGATAAAAAGGTAGTGGAATAACAATGGGTGGCATAAAACCCCACCTGCTGATGCGGGGTGAGATGTAAAAACCTTTCTGCTCTCTGTACCCAGGCAGCATCACTCTGGCCAGCGTTCCTGCTGCAGCTCCATCCTCCTGGTCTCAAATCCGAATGAATGTGGGCATTCTCAGGTTGAATATCTTTAATCCTGAAAGGGCTCCACTGTCAAAATACTGCTGCAAAGCACAGCTGGGGTGCGCACATGGATGTTCATAGAGACAGCCCAGCTCTACCTGCTAACATAGACCAAGGCCAGTGCTGCTGGGCAGGCTTTGCGTGCTTTAAATCTCCTTAACTCTGCCCAGAGTGGTGGAGCTGTATAGAAACGTGCCTCTTTAGATAACTCATCTTCAGCCTCTGAGCTCCTGGATGCCCTCTAGACCCTCCCAGTGCATGTGGAGGTCTCCACTGTAGTGAGCGGTCTATGGCAAAAGCATGGTTTTTGGCTGGGCTCTTGGATGCCTGAGGATGAATGGGTTATCCAGGGCACTTGGAGACATTTCAGACGTTTGTGGGTTTTCTTTTGTTACACATTTAAATCACAGATGCTGCTTGATACAGAGTAAGTGGGATCCTGTTTCCTCCCTCTCCTTCCTCCAAAGAAAGGAAGCACGATACCAATTGGAGGAACGCAGTCAGGCTTGCCCTGGCTCTGAGCATGGCCCATTGTGACAGCACTTTTGCTTTTCTTCTTTAAACTCAGGAGTTCTGCGCTCTGCTGATTTGTGTGACCAGACGTGCTGCTTTGGCACATCAACAGTGACAGGGTTTGTGTCCCCATGCCATGGCAGGGTCACAGTTTGTGTTTTCCTTGGCTTGCCTCTGGCCATCTTACAAATTTTCCATGTTGTGAAGAATAAGGGCACTTTGTGCTCTCAAAACAAGTTCACTCATCAGGCTTTGCAGTGCCCTTTACATTAAAAGCCTGCGCCGAGCTCAGACCTGCAGTGAAATGAGTGTCTTGGATCGCTCCCTGCTCTTTGTACCTCTCTATTTTCACAAGTCTCCAAGTGTCTTGCCAACAGTTTGCCTCAGAGTTAGTCAGTAAAGCCTTTGGATGGGATTGCTGGTACCCAAGCGCTTGCTGAGGTCGGGGAGGAGCCCCCCTGCAAAGGGACCGGGTGGGTTGTGGCATGGTTGTTTTCTTTCATCCACAAAGGAAGACGCAGCAGCTGAAGCTTGGTCACCAGTAATTGTGTTAGGTTGTTTTGCTGATTGCTTCGTACTGATTCCCTTTGAGGTTGTATTTTTAAAGGACGAAAAGTAGAAATAGTTTTATGTGCCAAGTTCAACGTAAGTTAAGGAAAATGCTCATCCAGATCCACACCACAGAGATGCTCTTTATCAGAGTCAGTGCAAGAGATGCTCATTGCCGTTGGGTTGGCTGTAGGCAGGGTTGTGATGCCAACAGGGCTCATTGCAGCAAAGCCAGGCCTGCCTGGGCGAGGTCCAGCGCTTTGTTCAGGATGAGCAGTTGTTTGGTGGGTCTGGTGCCAACTATGGCAGGTTACTTGGGTCTCATTTGTGTCGGCATTCATATTCCATGACCCGAGATGTTCATGTGCCAGGTGTCCATGCTCAGGCTCCATGGTGTGCCCATGGAATAACCATGGGTTACACAACAACACGCTTTGTGTTATTTTCAAGTATGTCTCAGTGGGTGCCACACTGAGCTGCTCTTCCTCAAACTGTGCTCCCCGGTTGAGAGCTCTGTTACTGGGGAGCTGCAGAGAGCCCCAGCAGCCCATTAGTTACTGATCAATAGGAACTGGCTGGTTCTGCAATATTGCCATTGCTCTCCAGGGAGCAAAAGGGTGCTCAAATAAGGAGATGTATTAACTGTCCCTTCGGAATAGCTTTATCTCGAGGTGGGTGGTTTTGGCCAAAGCAACAGCTGCCGGGGAGGGGGATACTGGGGTTGTGCACGCAGAGTAACATGGCTTTAAGAAGCCTTGGGCTGGACAGGACAGCGAGAGCCAGCACTTCCTCCCTTAACGCATTCAAAAGCGGTTTGAAATCGGATTAGGATTTTAACAAACACTTCATGGTCTACTCGCTGCAGGGAGGATCAAAGCCGAGGAGGACTCTTCAGCTGTTTGCTTTTCCTTTATGTAGAAACTTCACTGTGGCTGCCCTAAAAAACCCACGATAGAAAAAGATCCCTGCTCAGAAAAGCGAATCACTTGACCACAGCCTAAAATAAGGTGTTCATTATCTGCTGACGGTATGTATTCTCTGTTTGCTGCTTTCCTGAGCTCCCATTCACAGGCAGCGCAGGGAGCAGGTCTGTATTCCCAGCTCCAGCTGAGCTGATCCTGGGAGATCCCAGAAGCGGACCCTCTGTTTCCCTCAATGTGCTCTGTCACTGCAGCTCATGGGCAAAAATGAGGTTCAGCATTTACTCCACTGAAAAGTGCAGCATTGTGGTGTCTCGCTAGAGAAAATGCTGCTGCAGCGTCGCACAGATTCGTGTATGGGCTTTCTTCTGCTTGTGTGCATAGAACCCCAGCCTGGTTTGGGTTGGAAGGGACCTTAAAGCTCCTCCAGCTCCAACCCCTGCCCTGGGCAGGGACCCCTTCCACTGGAGCAGCTTGCTCCAAGCCCCTGTGTCCAACCTGGCCTTGAGCACTGCCAGGGATGGGGCAGCCACAGCTTCTCTGGGCACCCTGTGCCAGCGCCTCAGCACCCTCACAGCAGAGAATTCCTTCCTAATGCCCAATGTAAATCTACCTGCGTGACCCTGTTGTTGTTATCCTGCTGATACCAGTGTGTTCAGAGATGTCTGAGCCGTGCCAGTATGCCGAGGACTGCTTGCAAGGTCAATGGGCTATGATGCCCACGATGTATTTGTAGACTGATGCCCGATTTCTCCTGCCCATGTAATGTGGTTTAGTTCAGAAAATGAACTAAATGCAGAATGAGGATTAAACTGTGTAAGCACTGATGGATGTTTTTTAGGTGATGCCTTGCAGAAATCATTACTTTGAAATGTTGGAATAGAAAAGAACATTTTTGAGGCTTTTCAGACATGTTGTGGAAAAGAGGCTTGGAACAGATGTACTCATAGTTTATTCCATTTATCGTATTAAAAATAAAGAAGGGACAATTTCAGCTCATTTACTGCTTTATTAGTTCAAATAAACAGCTTTTCTAATCAATGTGTATGGCAAAAACAATGCTTTTATAATTGGCTGTAGTGGTTCCAAAATTAATGAGATTGTCCTTGTTTTATTGTCTGGTAACAAGTCACACAGTGAATGCGTTGGTCTAATCCTTCTCATCTCTGTTATTTGTGTTGGTATAGGAAAAATTGTAGTCTTATTTTGAAGATTTAATGTAGTTGAGAGTTGGTTTTTTTTCCCCCATTCATTTGAGAAAGTGCAGCTAGAAATGAGAAGGGCTGCACAGGAAATGCTCACCAAGGCAGGCATCTAAACTACATCTAAGGGAGTCTTTTGCTCTTATTTATCTAGAGGTATTTATTGATTTTTTCCTTCCTTTCCAAAAATACTGATTTAATTTATGGGGTGATAGAGGAGGCTGGGAGAATAATTTTACCTATGAGAGTGCAGCATTGTCTAACTAATTGCCCAGGAAAGAGAGAAAAGATCGGATCTAGCCCTGCAGATGTTTCTCATCTGGAATACAGAGCGATTCTAGCCATTTTTTTGGCTTCATTTGGATTGCTGTTTATGTTGATGCTTTGTTGCGCTGCCATTACCAGGAAGGAAACAGCAATCCATCAAGATGCTATTTGTACTTTGATAACGTTTATTCAGTAACAGTTTGGGGGTTAACCCCTTTCTCTCCCTTTTCTTTCTGTAATTGTGATCCCTCACTTCCCATTCTTTCACTGGAAACAATAAACCATGCTGCTGGGTGCATGGGCTGATGCCCATCATGGTTGTTATTAAGGTATCTGAAATTTCATAGATACATTGATGCTCATTTCCAGAGCATAATAAAGAGCGACCTGTTGGCTCTTTTTGCCACCTAGTGCTTCTGTCCCTGCATTACTGTGCGAGGTTGGTATGTGTGAGCAGTGAGGGACAAGATGCTGCAGCCTGCTCAGCCCAAGCACGGGTTTCATTTGTCACAGAGACGTTTCCTTGCACGCGTGGAGTAAACTCAAACCTCCTGTGTTTTGCTAGAGGGCTGTGGCAAACCTTTCCTGTGCTGAATGGGATGAAGCAGCTTGTACAGTACCAATTGCTTTCGGACCCGTTGTGATCTGGATTTTAAACCTGGCAAATTCTTCTTTATGAAAGGTGCTAAGCTTGCCGATGTTTTCCATGTTTGATTGGATGATGCATGTGCCCATCTGCAGACAGGGCTTCAGATCTTTTAGCTGCGTACACAGAGCATCTTCGTCCTCTGGATCGGTAGCCAGTGAGGCTCTGACATATCTAAGCTATCATTCCATGTGGTTAAAAATGTCTGGAAAATTAAATATAACCAGAGCCAACAACTTAATTTCTCCAGATTTCTACTGTAGGTGTTGCTGTGTGAGGCTGGTGTGCCTACATTTACTACATGAGCTTGCACTGATGCCCCCAGCCACTTGTGTAACTTAAGGTGATGCTGTGCATTCTAGCTGAAAATGGGCAGAATCACACCTGTATTGAAGCCGGGTGGCTGCAGGAACCCCAGTCTGATCTGAGGGGAGTGTGTGTTCATGCTGGGGGAAGCCCTGCTTTCCCCATGCAGGTTCTGGCTTGAGCAAACCCTGTGGTATAATGGAGCTGTTCTGCTCCAAGGGGGAGCAGGAAGGTGGGAGGATTAGGAAAAACTTCGTGTTAGTAGGTTTGTTTCCACTGGGCCATCTCACATTCGAGTACCATCATTGCTTTACGGCTTAACAGGCTACTCGCCCATCAGCAGCAGATGTGCTGCTGTTTGTCTGTCTGGCTGTGGCTGTGGGTCCAAGGCCAGGGCTGTGGTCATGCTCAGAGGTGGGTCAGTGCCCTGCAAAGCTTTACAGCAGTGATGGCTGCAGGTTAAAGCAGACTCCTGCAGTGGGTAATATATTGCTTTCTGGTACCTTGCTACGGCATCCAGACCTCCCAACATTTCCTAATCCACAAATGGAAAAGTGGCACTTAAAATGAATTTATTCAGGTGGGAGCACTGTAAAACATGAAAATAAGGCTTTTGACTTGCTGCACCTACATTTGAGTGTCAGTGAAAAGCTTTTTATTTGGTTTTAGAGCCAGACTTTCAGAAGCCAGTGTGCCTTGCGGTCTGGAACCGAATGCTACTGGTAGCAGATTGGAACGGGGCAGTGCACAGCGAGAAAGGGAGTGTTAGCAAAGCTGCTTGAGGGAAAAGCAGGAAAGCTTTTGGGCATCTCATTGCCTAGGGGAAAGTTGGAAATGGGAGGGGGAGAGATGGGAGACGCAGGACCCAAATCTGAATTCCTTTGGGATTAATAAATCCGAATCTGCACACCATCCTTTCTTTTTTCCTTCACTTTTCTTCTTGGTGCATGGTGCTTGCCTGCAGCCTGCTTCATGCAGCCATCAGTGTGTGCTATGCAGTGTGGTCACCCAGTGCACCCAGGCTGCTGCCTGCCCAGCAGCGTGTGGGCATCTCTTTCAGGAGCTCTTCAGCTCCATTCAAGCAGAGAAGCTGCCTGTACCCGAGGACAAAGAAGAGAGCTGTGAAACAACAGTGGAGATGCTGGGGGAGCGAGCAGGCGTGGTTTTCCTCTGCCTGCTTATTTTACTTGACACTGTCCTTAAACATAAGGTCATTTTATAGCCTGCCCGAGGGCTGCCAGACAGAGGAAGTTACCTTGTGAAGGAAGGAACTAGCCCATACTGTCTAAATATTGTCAATTGTGTGCTGAATGGAGGCCATGGCTCGGGGAATCTCAATAGTAGCTCTTTGTGCCGCTGGCTGCCTCCTGCCAAAGTACTTTCCATAATTAGGCGCAAAGCATATTTACATTCCTGTCATCCTTGGTCCCGGACACACACCTGTATGTGTGTGTATGTACATGTATGAGGTACAGCCACATGTATTCTACATGTTTAGGGTATGTGTTTCTGCCCAGTGCTCCTGACAATGGCTGCAGCGACAGATGGAGGTGATGGGGATGTGGGCTCCAAGACTGTCAGGGGGTCATAACTCTGAGAGGCAGAAGAAATCCATTGGATTCATCTCTGTGCCAAGCGAGAGTGTTATCCCCATATAGAGAGATACTGTATTTTGTCTGAATGGGAAGGTCCAGACTGAATGCTCCCTTTTTAAATTCATTGACGTTTGCATGGAAACCAGCAAAATGGGCTTAAGTCAAGAATGCAATAACCTCCGTTGAAACCGCTCTCCATGGCAGACACTCATCCGCTCACAGCCTTTCTGCCTGCGTGGAGATAAATGGTGGAGTGAAACCCTGGGCAGTTCTGTCGCTCGCGTATCGATAACCCAGTGCTTGATGCACAGCAGCTTTCCCGTGTGTGTTTCTCCCCCAACCCTCCCCATGATATCCGGGAGCCAGACCATGGTTAGCTCAGTTTGGGGCTGGGGAGGGAAAGGACAACTGGAGACAGCAGCTAAGAGATTCCTGAAGCCTGTCCAAGGGAGAGCCGAGCGGTCACGTGGCGCTGGCTCCGCGCCTGCTTCCAGCTGCTGAGTTTCATTAAAAGACAGCCAAATTAGTCTTCTAACGTAACTTTCCTGTGCAGGCGATGCTATAGCTTCCATAGCCGTGCCATCGGGACAGAAGGGATGGTCTGTGCAATGAGCGAGTGATGGCCATGAGGCAACCCCAGTGTTGGGATGCCCACCTTGGTGAGATGGGGCAGGGGAGGTAGCCTGCTCCAGGTCTGGGCTTTTCCAAAGTTTGGGGTGCCTCCAGATCCTGCCTCTGCATGGAACCTCCTCCGACAGCTCTTCCTACCAGTAACTTCAGGCAAATACTCTCCAATGGCTGTAGCTGTGTTCCTATCTGTATGGCAGTCAGCGGAGATGCTCTCAGACTTACCGGGGCAATCCCTGCTCCTGTTGCAAAACTACTTGTAATGATTGTGCGGAAATCCAAGCAGAAAGTCCTGCTCAGTCTAATCGTGAGTTTACTTTTTCTCCGGATGCTTTCGGAGCTTTCAGGCACTTAATGGAAACACCAATGCTCACACTTGGAGGACAGGCTGGAAAGTTTGCGTGGGCTTGTGTGCGTGCCAGAGAGTCACTTTTTTGTCTCTTGGAAGCCTGTTTCCGTTATGCTTTTGTCAGACTTTGCCTCTGTGAAGGGGAATTGGGGCTTTCTGTGTCAGAGCGCTCTGCAAATATAACCCAAGACCTTTACTTCTCGTCAGTGCTGTAGTTTGTCCCAGGAACACCTACCAGGGCTCAGCCAGGAGCGGGGAAGGCAGGGCTCGCACTCTTGCCCTTTGAGGGAAATGTCTGGCGATTTGTCTCTTTAATTCCTTCCTTCCTCTGCATTCACCGTTGCAGAGGCGTGCTCATGCACATGCTCTCTCTAACAGCCTGTTTTTCCTCTAACCACTTCCAGCTCCAAAACCTCTCCTCATCTTCTCAAGGTAAATACGTTTTAGGTTGCCCAGCGCAGCCTGGGGAGACAGCAGTGACCTTCAGCTGGGAGCAAAGCATCTGGGTTTGACCTAGTTTGCTGGAGAGTGGGTTTGGTGATGGCAGGGTCACCTCTGTGCTTCCTCCCCTGCCCTCCTCCTGAGGAAGGTGCTTGGGAAGCCCTGGGGGCAACGTGGGGGAGATGTCTCCTGTGAGTGGCAGAGCAGGACTTAAGGAGGATGAAAACCTCAGGGCTGGAGGTTTGGATGGTGTTTGGGTAGTGACGATGCAGGCAGGCTGGGCGCCGGGTTTTTCTGTAGTGCCAGCTTTGATACTTGTGGCTTTAGATGTTTGAATGTGCCTAAAAAAACCCTTCTGTTACTCAGAACATCCTTCACAAAACACTCCTTTTACTACCTAAAATTCTTCTCTTCGGTTGCTTTCCTCAAGCCTGCTTGTGTGAAGGCAGCTGCTGAGGAAGGAACCAGGCTGCTGGTGCCCAAGGGCACTTGGTTGCACCAAGAAGGGCCCTAGTTGCTTTGCCAGGTCTTGCTCATCCACTGTAAGATCTCCTGGGCAGTACAACTATTGCTTTGCTTGGGCATTGATGCCACCACAAAGGGTCTGGCCTCTCTTCTGAACCCTTCAGGGGGACAACCCTGAGTGTAGAGGGGCTGCAACCCCCTGAATCTCTTTCTCATTTGAGTGTGTGTGTGCATATATACACACACATACACTTGAAGCTTAACTGTGCTGAGTCACAATTACAATTCCTTCAGCCAAGACTTCTGACATCTGTAATGTGTGGCTGCGTGGCTTTGGGCAAGTTATTTCTCTCTGGATTGAAAGCTTGGTCCCACTAATGTCAGTGGGGACAGGAACTTCTGAAGGGCTTAGTGGGGATTTGCCAGAACTTGCCTGGCAATGGCTGGAGCTAATGCAATAGTTCAGGTTTTATCTGTAGAAATTCAGCCAGTTGTTGACTCAAATGCAAGGTTTCACCTGGTGTGTGTCATTGTGCATTACCTGTGTTCATTACACCCAGGTAATGAAGCAGCCATGGCCAGATTTTACCTGCAGAGACCTGCTCTGGCTTAACTCATGGAGCAGAGTCTGCGCTCCAAGTGTAACCAGCAAGTGCCTGAGAAGGTGGGCAATGATCAAAAGAAGTCATTTTCACGTGGGTATTTTAGTGTTGTATTTCTCTAACAACCAGTCAGGGAGGGGTGCATGAAGTGGGGTTCATTCAATAGATGTGCAGGAGAATCACAAGAGCTCTTTAGAATCTGCTGTTTCCTGCTCTCCTGGTTTCTCAGGAGGGCTGGCCCCTGTGGCAGTGTATTTGTCTTTTGTTAGGGGACATGTGTCTTTAAAGCAAAGTTCTCTCCTTATCTCCAGTTTAAAGTGCAAAATTCCCAGGTTGGAAGCGAGTTAAAGTTTCCTGTTCCAGCTGCGTCTGCGTTCAGTCTCAGAGCGGATCCTTGGCTGTAGTGTAAAACAAAAAAAAGGGAAACAAATGGGTATTGCAGGTGAAAAGGAGCAAGTGAGGAAAACCATTCCTCTAACAGCCCCTCGAGCAGTTTTCAGGGTAATTTCCACTTATTTCCGAGTAACTCCAACCACTGCTCAGCCTTTAACACTAACACAACCGCGACCGACCCCACATCCCTGCTGATAAACACCACGGACTCGCTCGGAGCTTATCTAATGCCTGAACATCTGTTTCTCCCTTGCCGAGAGGTTCTCTTGCGATGAGTTAATGCAATTCCCTACACAAAGGTTAAACAAAGTTGAGAGGCTCCGACCGGTGGCTTCGTGCCATGGAGGCCTGTGCTGCAAGAACAGCTTCGCTGCTGAAATGTCCCCTTCTAACTCAGAAAGGAACTCAGGAGGGGGGAGAAAGTCATCCTAAACATGGGCTGCAGCTCCGAGCTTTCTAGTTGGAGAAGAAGATACTTCACTATGGAAAGGGTGCTTTGAACCAGCCACTTCTCCTGGGTCTGAAGAGCTGCCACAGGTGGGGAGGGATGCGGGGTGACCCCACCATTGCAAGGGATGGAATAACTTAGACCTTGGCATTTGGTTTTCCAAGTCTTGTTCCAGTTTTCCTCCTATAAGTAATCGTTAGCTTGCATGCAGTGTTAGATTTTTGTGGGATTGGCACCTGACAGCTTGCTCATAAGACTGCTTGTGGTACAGAGCCAAACAAGATCCTTAGGATTACTGCATGGCTTGATGCTGGGAGACACCAAGTGAGTATGACTGGTGCAGGAAACCCTGCCTGCTGGCAGGCTGACGTTGAAGGTGCCTTCAGTTGGGTTCTTTTGCCTTTTTGGGTTTATTACTCCTTGTAGCTTTGATCACGATGAATTACAGTCAGCTTGATCCAGGAAATACCAAACGTATATAATCCTGTAGCACTGGTTCCATATTTAAGGAGTTGTAAATGCAGGGTTATATGGTGCCGTGTAATCCTTTCTTTGCTCTTTCTGTCTTTCCTGTGACAGGTTTTGGTTGGATGGACTTCCCAGCCAGCTGCCGCTGTTCTTTATCCCCACTGCTTCCTGCCTTGAGCTTTCCAATCCATGTGCCCTTGGGGGAGCAGACTGGGACATACAGCCCGGAAGTCAGCACGCTGGGTACGGACTGGGGCTACAGCGAGTTATTGACAAACACCACATCCACACTTTTACTTTTCTGTCCTTTCCCTTCCGTCTCGGCTTTCGGCTCCTCGGGCTCCCACATCCTGCGGGGCTGCACCTCACACGCAGCAGCAGGAGCATCAAAGAGGAGCTCCTGAATAAAACCTCTGCTTTATGACGTGCCTTCAAAGTGCCTTTTTCAAAGTTCAAAGGACACGAGGAAAGGAGGGGATGAAAATCAAAGGAAGACTCAGGGGGAGGGAAATTAAAGCCTCAGAGGAACTTTATGGCACGCTTTCTGTAACACTTTGAATGCCAAAATCACAAGTGCTGCTCCCAGCACTAGGTCTTCTCTTGCCACCAGACTCACTCACTTGCACTGATTTCAGTGCAGCTCTGCAGTTACTGGTAGCTCCTGCTCCTCATGCAGGTACAGGGCACCCACAACTTCAAATTCTCTCACAAGAAGGCCAAACCTTCCCATTCTGTTGCCTCCGCGCCAAGGGGAGATGCTTGTTCTGTACCGCCTGGGAAGTGCTGGGGCTCCCAGTGCCTCCCCTGACAAACTGCAGCTCCTGGCCAAGGAGATGGATCACCGTCTTCGGAAACTTCCTTGGGAATGGGGCTCACCTTGAATGAAAAGCTCTTTTTCTTTCCAGAAATGCATCTTGCTCTCATCTCTTACTGTCTTCTACTGCAGGGCCAGATGAATTTGTCCACGTTTGGGAGATTTCCATTACTGATAGGTTTCCGCCTGAGCAGAGGCTGTGAGCAAGAAGAGAAGCAAAGGATGCGCCTCTGTGTGACCCCAGCTACCATCAAGAGACTCTACTTTACGTGTGAAGGCTGGGAAGAAGCCTAAGTAGATGAGGGACATACCTGTGACCATTCAGTTAGCTCTCATGGTTTTATCATTTTCTTGCTTCTCTGTGTCTGTTTTTAAACGGCGCAGGAAAAAAAAGTGATGTATGAGGCAGGGAATGGAAATCGGGCTGGTTTTGGCCCCGAATCAAACCCTCTTTATTGATGGACATGTGCCCACTGAGGTGACCTGGAACTGCTTCACTGCTGTCACTGAAGCTAAAAGGGACAAATGGGCATTGCTTAACAGCACTGCCAGGCTGGGTTACAGTTTTGGGAGCTTTCTGGCTTGCGTGTTTAAATGGAAGTGGAAAGACTGAGAGCCCAAACGAATTGTCTGAGCAAAGGAAGTGGGAGGCTCATGCTCAAAGGAGCCGTGGGGAGTTTCTGCGGGGTTCCTCGAGCTGCCTGTGGATCCGTTTTGGTAACCACGTTTAAACCATCAGCCAACAAGTATGTTTCCTCCATAGGGGTGATGATGGTGTTTCCTCATCCGACTGCTTTTCCAGAGCTCGTGGAGTCAGCACATGTGCTGTTCCTGCAGCGGTGCTCAGTCCTCGTCCCAGGTGAGCTCACCTCAAGGAAGCGCTTTTCCCACAGATGCTTTCCAGAGCTGCTGCTCAGAGGAAGTCAGAAACCTGCTGCTGAGCACCCTTCTCCTGGCTTCATTCTCCTGGTTTGTAATACCCTGAGCCGCGCACCCTGTGCCGTGCGCTCTGCTCTAGGCAGCCATCCAAAGCCAGGCAACAGTGGTGTGTATGTGGGAGAGAAAATCCAGTGTGTGCTGTACAGCTGCGGAGGTCTCGAACTGTGGTGTGTGGATGGTGGTCTGGAGAGCAACCAGTGCATAGCAGCAAGTCAAAGTACTTGGCTTTCACCAGAGAGGTCCCAGTTTCACCGCGTATCACTGGAAAGGGCAGCTCAAGGTGAAATTCCGTAAGTGGTTAATGTATCTCGGCAAAAAGAATTTGCAGTTTTATTCTTTGGTAACTCAAAGGGGGAATTTAAGGCATGTGAAGTAACTAATCAGATTGGAACTTGCCTTAGAGACCAGGGCTGAGACCTGCAAGGTTTGTTTACGAGAGAGGATTTGCGTCTAAGTGAGATCCTTCAATATAAGCTCTTTATATTCATTGGCTTGCAGCAGGCATGTCTCAATGAACAGACGGCTTTATGTCCCTCACAGTCACTGAGGCCATGTGGGGGGATTTCCTTCTCAAGCACAGCAGTGGGGACAGGCACACAGAGACACATCCTGCGCCATGCCAGGGCCTGGGACCATCCTGCCAGTGCCTGGAAGGAGCCCTGTGTGCTTACCAGCGCAATGGCTTCTCTCTCAGCATCCCATAATAGCATGCATGTTAAAGGATGGGAGGGTGTTTAGGAGGTTGTTCGTGGCTTCTCACAGGAACTGGGATCCTGATGATTTCCATCGACCAGAAATAGAAAGGGGATCTTCTGTATTCCCCCATGTCTTACTCAGCTGTGGGTCTACCACTGGTAACGTGGGCTGCTGTGGGAAAACCTCCTGGTCCTTGGATGTGTTTTCCCTGCCAGAGGAAAAGCAGTGGGTCAGCAGAGATGCAGACATCTATGGATGATGTCAGGGCTTCCTCCTGACTCTGATGCGCAGCTCCCCTCTGCTGTTGCAGCTGCTGAAACCTTCTGCTGGTTACTTGGGCCATGGGGCAGAGCTGTTTGCTCTTGGGACAGTAACCAGGGCTTGGTGCTCAATGGCAGCACAGTGGGGCACTCAGAAACTAGAAGGTAGATGAGATTGGATAGGCATTGGTAGATGATTGGATAGATTGGTGGTTAGATTGGATAGACTATCACATTGGTGATAGATTGGATAGACATAAGGTGGTTGGGTAGTGCTCTATAGTGTCTGCTAGAGTGAGGGGCAGAGACTCACCAGCAGCCTACAAACAGGTTCAGACCCTTCAGGGTCATTTGAGCCCTGCTTTGAAGAGGCAAGGGGATGACATCCAAATCATGTTGTGTTCCCCTCTGTGGGAAAGGGCACGGTTGTTTTGAACGAGGGAATTTCTTTACTAGGTGCAACTTCTTCCAGCGGTAACCTGTATCCCTGGGCCATCGGGAGCAGCCTGATCTGCATGGCAGTGGTGCATCGTGCTGCTGGCAAGATTTATCACCAGCCCTTTGGGCTTTCATCCGTGGGCATTGCTCCTCATTTGGAAATTCCTTCCAGTGCTGCTGCGGTGAGTGTGGTGTGGGGATGGCACAGGGGGAATGCATCCAAGAGGGATGCACTTCCCTGGGGTCTCCTCACCCTGCTCCTTGGGGTGACAGGGTCACAGCCAAAGGTGATGGTGTTTGTGCCCAGAAGAAGCACTGAGACTGCTGGCATCTCCTCACCGTTTGCTGGCAGTGAGTGCATGAACTCCATGAGGTGGGTATTTCAGACGTTCCAGCTTTTTCTCTTCTCCTTGTTGGAAACCCCATGGCTGTCAGTGTGAATTCCCATGTTCCAGCCCTCCCTGCTGCAGGTGGCTGCAGCCCGGCCTCCGCCTCAGGTCTGTGCAGGGGTTTGTTTAATTTTAATCCGGTTTTTGTGAGTGTTGCTAAGAGGTGTTTCCCCATGGAAGCTGCTGGACCTGCAGGTGCAAAACTGGTGTGAAAGGGAGCGGAGACAGCCCGAAACCCAAAGGGCAAGCACGGCAAAGGGCAATCTGTTTGGGAATCCTCAGCCAGTGACACAGAGGCGCTTGCAAGACACAGTGCTGAGCACAGGGTATTGCTTTTCTCAATGGAGATGGGGGCACGCAGCACCTCCCGCCTCTTTGAAATGTTCTTTCATAATGAAACTCTTCTCCTGTGCTTTTCTTAGGCTGCAAATGGTTATGCAAATTCCTAAATATTTTCCTACTTCCTTTTTCAGATGTCTAACATTATCTGTTATTTTCTGATACTTACCTAACCCGGGAAATCTGTTTTCCATCGCATTTCAGCCAAGGTTTTCTTTTTAACCAGCCCTTCCCAGGATTTTCCTTTAACACTTTTGGTTTGCTGAGTGAACTATGCAATGTGAGGATAAATGAAAGTGAAAATGTGTTGCTTGTCGTATACGCGCTGTTTAGAGAGGGGGTTTTTTCCCTCTGGATTTGGACAGAGAGATATAAATCATTGATTTAAAACCAGGGTAATTTAACAAGATTATAGGAGAGAGAAAATCCACTTCCTACCCAAAGTAACAGTCTCTTAGCTTT